>NC_083885.1:64835624-66335624 GCF_032452875.1 Bos javanicus | reverse complement strand
CCTGGCCCTGGCCTGGCCTGGCCTGGCCCTGGCCCTGGCCCTGGCCCTGGCCTGGCCCTGGCCCTGGCCTGGCCCTGGCCTGGCCTGGCCTGGCCTGGCCTGGCCTGGCCTGGCCTGGCCCTGGCCCTGGCCCTGGCCCTGGCCCTGGCCTGGCCTGGCCTGGCCCTGGCCCTGGCCCTGGCCTGGCCTGGCCTGGCCTGGCCTGGCCTGGCCTGGCCCTGGCCTGGCCTGGCCTGGCCTGGCCCTGGCCTGGCCTGGCCTGGCCCTGGCCCTGGCCTGGCCTGGCCTGGCCCTGGCCCTGGCCTGGCCTGGCCTGGCCTGGCCTGGCCCTGGCCTGGCCTGGCCTGGCCTGGCCTGGCCCTGGCCTGGCCTGGCCCTGGCCTGGCCTGGCCTGGCCTGGCCTGGCCTGGCCCTGGCCCTGGCCTGGCCCTGGCCTGGCCTGGCCTGGCCTGGCCTGGCCTGGCCCTGGCCCTGGCCCTGGCCCTGGCCTGGCCTGGCCTGGCCTGGCCCTGGCCTGGCCTGGCCCTGGCCTGGCCTGGCCTGGCCCTGGCCCTGGCCTGGCCTGGCCCTGGCCTGGCCTGGCCCTGGCCCTGGCCCTGGCCTGGCCTGGCCTGGCCTGGCCTGGCCTGGCCCTGGCCTGGCCCTGGCCTGGCCCTGGCCCTGGCCCTGGCCCTGGCCTGGCCTGGCCTGGCCTGGCCTGGCCCTGGCCTGGCCTGGCCTGGCCTGGCCTAGCCTAGCCTGGCCCTGGCCTGGCCTGGCCTGGCCTGGCCTGGCCCTGGCCTGGCCCTGGCCTGGCCTGGCCTGGCCTGGCCCTGGCCTGGCCCTGGCCTGGCCTGGCCCTGGCCTGGCCTGGCCCTGGCCCTGGCCTGGCCTGGCCTGGCCTGGCCCTGGCCTGGCCTGGCCTGGCCCTGGCCTGGCCCTGGCCTGGCCCTGGCCCTGGCCTGGCCTGGCCCTGGCCCTGGCCTGGCCTGGCCTGGCCTGGCCCTGGCCTGGCCTGGCCTGGCCTGGCCCTGGCCTGGCCCTGGCCTGGCCTGGCCTGGCCTGGCCTGGCCTGGCCTGGCCTGGCCTGGCCTGGCCTGGCCTGGCCTGGCCTGGCCTGGCCTGGCCCTGGCCTGGCCCTGGCCTGGCCTGGCCTGGCCTGGCCTGGCCTGGCCCTGGCCCTGGCCTGGCCTGGCCTGGCCTGGCCCTGGCCCTGGCCCTGGCCTGGCCTGGCCCTGGCCCTGGCCTGGCCTGGCCTGGCCTGGCCTGGCCTGGCCCTGGCCTGGCCTGGCCTGGCCTGGCCTGGCCCTGGCCTGGCCTGGCCTGGCCTGGCCCTGGCCTGGCCTGGCCTGGCCTGGCCCTGGCCTGGCCTGGCCTGGCCCTGGCCCTGGCCTGGCCCTGGCCCTGGCCTGGCCTGGCCTGGCCCTGGCCCTGGCCCTGGCCCTGGCCTGGCCCTGGCCTGGCCTGGCCTGGCCTGGCCCTGGCCTGGCCTGGCCCTGGCCCTGGCCCTGGCCTGGCCTGGCCTGGCCTGGCCTGGCCTGGCCTGGCCTGGCCTGGCCCTGGCCTGGCCTGGCCTGGCCTGGCCCTGGCCCTGGCCTGGCCCTGGCCTGGCCTGGCCCTGGCCTGGCCTGGCCTGGCCTGGCCTGGCCTGGCCTGGCCTGGCCTGGCCTGGCCTGGCCTGGCTGGCCTGGCCTGGCCTGGCCTGGCCTGGCCTGGCCCTGGCCTGGCCTGGCCTGGCCCTGGCCTGGCCTGGCCTGGCCCTGGCCTGGCCTGGCCTGGCCTGGCCCTGGCCTGGCCTGGCCTGGCCCTGGCCTGGCCTGGCCTGGCCCTGGCCCTGGCCTGGCCTGGCCTGGCCCTGGCCTGGCCTGGCCTGGCCCTGGCCTGGCCTGGCCTGGCCTGGCCTGGCCTGGTCTGGCCTGGCCTGGCCCTGGCCTGGCCTGGCCTGGCCTGGCCTGGCCTGGCCTGGCCTGGCCTGGCCTGGCCTGGCCCTGGCCTGGCCTGGCCTGGCCCTGGCCTGGCCTGGCCCTGGCCTGGCCTGGCCTGGCCCTGGCCCTGGCCTGGCCCTGGCCTGGCCTGGCCCTGGCCCTGGCCCTGGCCCTGGCCCTGGCCTGGCCCTGGCCCTGGCCCTGGCCCTGGCCTGGCCTGGCTGGCCTGGCCCTGGCCTGGCCCTGGCCTGGCCTGGCCTGGCCTGGCCCTGGCCTGGCCCTGGCCCTGGCCTGGCCTGGCCCTGGCCTGGCCTGGCCTGGCCTGGCCTAGCCTGGCCCTGGCCCTGGCCTGGCCTGGCCCTGGCCCTGGCCTGGCCCTGGCCTGGCCTGGCCTGGCCTGGCCTGGCCTGGCCTGGCCTGGCCCTGGCCTGGCCCTGGCCCTGGCCTGGCCTGGCCTGGCCTGGCCTGGCCTGGCCCTGGCCCTGGCCTGGCCTGGCCTGGCCCTGGCCTGGCCTGGCCTGGCCTGGCCTGGCCTGGCCTGGCCTGGCCTGGCCTGGCCCTGGCCTGGCCTGGCCTGGCCCTGGCCTGGCCTGGCCTGGCCCTGGCCCTGGCCTGGCCTGGCCCTGGCCCTGGCCTGGCCTGGCCTGGCCTGGCCCTGGCCCTGGCCCTGGCCTGGCCCTGGCCTGGCCTGGCCCTGGCCTGGCCTGGCCCTGGCCTGGCCCTGGCCTGGCCTGGCCTGGCCCTGGCCTGGCCCTGGCCCTGGCCCTGGCCCTGGCCTGGCCTGGCCCTGGCCTGGCCTGGCCCTGGCCCTGGCCCTGGCCCTGGCCTGGCCCTGGCCTGGCCTGGCCCTGGCCCTGGCCTGGCCCTGGCCTGGCCTGGCCTGGCCCTGGCCTGGCCTGGCCCTGGCCTGGCCCTGGCCCTGGCCCTGGCCCTGGCCTGGCCCTGGCCCTGGCCCTGGCCTGGCCTGGCCCTGGCCTGGCCTGGCCCTGGCCTGGCCTGGCCTGGCCTGGCCTGGCCTGGCCTGGCCCTGGCCTGGCCTGGCCTGAGCCTGGCCTGGCCCTGGCCTGGCCTGGCCTGGCCCTGGCCTGGCCTGGCCTGGCCCTGGCCTGGCCCTGGCCCTGGCCTGGCCTGGCCTGGCCCTGGCCTGGCCTGGCCTGGCCCTGGCCCTGGCCTAACCCTAACCCTGGCCCTGGCCTAACCCTGGCCTGGCCCTGGCCCTGGCCCTGGCCTGGCCTGGCCCTGGCCTGGCCCTGGCCTGGCCTGGCCTGGCCCTGGCCTGGCCCTGGCCACTGGCCTGGCCCTGGCCCTAACCCTGGCCTGGCCCTGGCCCTGGCCTGGCCTGGCCTAACCCTAACCCTAACCCTGGCCTGGCCCTGGCCTGGCCTGGCCCTGGCCTGGCCCTGGCCTGGCCCTGGCCTGGCCTAACCCTGGCCCCTGGCCCCTGGCCCCTGGCCTGGCCCTGGCCCTGGCCCTGGCCTGGCCCTGGCCCCTGGCCTGGCCCTGGCCCTGGCCCTGGCCTGGCCCTGGCCTGGCCTGGCCTGGCCTGGCCTGGCCTGGCCTGGCCTAACCCTGGCCCTGGCCTGGCCTGGCCTGGCCTGGCCCTGGCCCTGGCCCTGGCCCTGGCCCTGGCTGGCCTGGCCCTGGCCTGGCCTGGCCTGGCCCTGGCCCTGGCCCTGGCCCCTGGCCCTGGCCCTGGCCCTGGCCCTGGCCCTGGCCCCTGGCCCCTGGCCTGGCCTGGCCTGGCCCTGGCCCTGGCCCCTGGCCCTGGCCCTGGCCCTGGCCTGGCCCTGGCCCTGGCCCTGGCCCTGGCCTGGCCTGGCCTGGCCCTGGCCCTGGCCCTGGCCTGGCCTGGCCCTGGCCTGGCCTGGCCCTGGCCTGGCCTGGCCCTGGCCCTGGCCCTAACCCTGGCCTGGCCTGGCCTGGCCTGGCCCTGGCCTGGCCCTGGCCTGGCCTGGCCTGGCCTGGCCTGGCCTGGCCTGGCCCTGGCCCTGGCCCTGGCCCTGGCCCTGGCCCTGGCCCCTGGCCTGGCCCTGGCCCTGGCCCTGGCCCTGGCCCTGGCCCCTGGCCCCTGGCCCTGGCCCTGGCCCCTGGCCCTGGCCCTAGCCCTAACCCTAACCCTGGCCCCTGGCCCTGGCCTGGCCCCTGGCCCTGGCCCTGGCCCTGGCCCTGGCCCTGGCCCTGGCCCTGGCCCTGGCCTGGCCCTGGCCCTGGCCCTGGCCCTGGCCCTGGCCTGGCCCTGGCCCTGGCCTGGCCCTGGCCCTGGCCTGGCCCTGGCCTGGCCTGGCCCTGGCCTGGCCCTGGCCTGGCCTGGCCTGGCCTGGCCTGGCCCTGGCCCTGGCCCTGGCCCTGGCCTAAGCCTGGCCCTGGCCTGGCCCTGGCCCTGGCCCTGGCCTGGCCCCTGGCCTGGCCTGGCCCTGGCCTGGCCTGGCCCTGGCCTGGCCTGGCCTGGCCCTGGCCCTGGCCCTGGCCTGGCCCTGGCCCTGGCCCCTGGCCCTGGCCCCTGGCCCTGGCCCTGGCCCTGGCCTGGCCTGGCCCTGGCCCCTGGCCCTGGCCCTGGCTCTGGCCCTGGCCTGGCCTGGCCCTGGCCCTGGCCCTGGCCCTGGCCCTGGCCCTGGCCCTGGCCCCTGGCCCCTGGCCCCTGGCCTGAGCCTGGCCCTGGCCTGACCCTGGCCTGGGCCTGGGCCTAAGCCTGGGCCTGGGCCTGGGCCTGGGCCTGAGCCTGGGCCTGGCCCTGGGCCTAGCCCTAACCCTAGCCCTAGGCCTAAGCCTAGGCCTAAGCCTAGCCCTGACCCTGGCCTGGGCCTGGCCCTGGGCCTGGGCCTGGCCCTGGCCCTGGGCCTGGGCCTGGGCCTAAGCCTGGGCCTGGGCCTGGGCCTGGGCCTGGCCCTGGCCCTGGCCCTGGCCCTGGCCCTGGCCCTGGCCCTGGCCCTGGCCCTGGCCCTGGCCCTGGCCTGGCCTGGCCCTGGCCTGGCCCTGGCCTTGGCCCTGGCCTGGCCCTGGCCCTGGCCCTGGCCTGGCCCCTGGCCCTGGCCTGACCCTGGCCTTGGCCCTGGCCCTGGCCCTGGCCTGGCCCTGGCCCTGGCCTGGCCCTGGCCCTGGCCCTGGCCCTGGCCTGGCCCTGGCCCTGGCCCTGGCCCTGGCCCTGGCCCTGGCCCTGGCCTGGCCCCTGGCCTGGCCCTGGCCCTGGCCCTGGCCCTGGCCCTGGCCCTGGCCTGGCCCTGGCCCTGGCCTGGCCTGGCCCTGGCCTGGCCCTGGCCTGGCCCTGGCCCTGGCCCTGGCCCTGGCCTGGCCTGGCCTGGCCCTGGCCCTGGCCCTGGCCCTGGCCCCTGGCCTGGCCCTGGCCCTGGCCCCTGGCCCTGGCCCTGGCCCTGGCCCTGGCCTGGCCTGGCCCCTGGCCCTGGCCTGGCCTGGCCCTAGCCTGGCCCTGGCCCTGGCCTGGCCTGGCCTGGCCTGGCCTGGCCCTGGCCTGGCCCTGGCCCTGGCCCCTGACCCCTGACCCTGGCCCCTGGCCCTGGCCCTGGCCCTGGCCCTGGCCCTGGCCCTGGCCCTGGCCCTGGCCCTGGCCTGGCCTGGCCCTGGCCCTGGCCCTGGCCCTGGCCCTGGCCTGGCCCTGGCCCTGGCCCTGGCCTGGCCTGGCCCTGGCCTGGCCCTGGCCTGGCCTGGCCTGGCCCTGGCCCTGACCTTGGCCCTGGCCCTGGCCCTGGCCCTGGCCTGGCCTGGCCCTGGCCCTGGCCCTGGCCTGGCCCTGGCCTGGCCTGGCCTGGCCTGGCCTGGCCCTGGCCTGGCCCTGGCCTGGCCTGGCCTGGCCCTGGGCCTGAGCCTGGCCCTGGCCTGGCCCTGGCCCTGGCCTGGCCCTGGCCCTGGCCCTGGCCTGGCCTGGCCTGGCCCTGGCCCTGGCCCTGGCCTGGCCTGGCCCTGGCCCTGGCCCTGGCCTGGCCCTGGCCTGGCCCTGGCCTGGCCTAACCCTGGCCTGGCCCTGGCCTGGCCCTGGCCTGACCCTGGCCCTGGCCCTGTCCCTGGCCCTGGCCCTGGCCCTGGCCTGGCCTGGCCCTGGCCCTGGCCTGGCCTGGCCCTGGGCCTAACCCTGGCCTGGCCCTGGCCCTGGCCTGGCCTGGCCCTAGCCCTGGCCTGGCCCTGACCCTGGCCTGGCCTGGCCCTGGCCTGGCCTGGCCTAACCCTAGCCTAGCCTAGCCTGGCCTGGGCCTGGCCTGGCCTAGCCTGGCCTAACCCTGGCCTGGCCCTGGCCCTGGCCCTGGCCTGGCCCTCACCCTGGCCCTAGCCCTAACCCTGGCCTAGCCTGGCCTGGCCTGGCCCTGGCCCTGGCCCTGGCCCTGGCCCTGACCCTGGCCTGGCCCTGGCCCTGGCCTGGCCTGGCCTGGCCCTGGCCCTGGCCCTGGCCCTGGCCCTGGCCTGGCCTGACCCTGGCCTGGCCTGGCCCTGGCCCTGGCCTGGCCCTGGCCCTGGCCCTGACCCTGGCCCTGGCCCTGGCCTAAGCCTAACCCTGGCCTGGCCCTGGCCCTGGCCTGGCCCTGGCCCTGGCCTGACCTGGGCCTGGCCCTGGCCTGGCCTGGCCTGGCCCTGGCCCTGGCCTGGCCCTGGCCCTGGCCCTGGCCCTGGCCCTGGCCTGGCCCTGGCCCTGGCCCTGGCCCTGGCCTGGCCTAACCCTGGCCCTGGCCTGGCCCTGGCCTGGCCCTGGCCTGGCCTGGCCCTGGCCCTGGCCTGAGCCTGGCCCTGGCCTGGGCCTGGCCTGGCCCTGGCCTAACCCTGGCCCTGGCCCTGGCCTGGCCTGACCCTGGCCTGGCCCTGGCCTGGCCTGGCCCTGGCCCTGGCCCTGGCCCTGGCCTGGCCCTGGCCTGGCCCTGGCCTGGCCCTGGCCCTGGCCCTGGCCCTGGCCCTGGCCTGGCCTGGCCCTGGCCCTGGCCCTGGCCTGGCCTGGCCTGGCCTGGCCTGGCCCTGGCCCTGGCCCTGGCCCTGGCCTGGCCCTGGGCCTGGCCTAAGCCTGGCCCTGGCCCTGGGCCTGGCCCTAGCCTGGCCTGGCCTGGCCTGGCCCTGGCCCTGGCCCTGGCCTGGCCCTGGCCCTGGCCCTGGCCTGGCCCTGGCCCTGGCCTGGCCTGGCCCTGGCCTGGCCTGGCCCTGGCCTGGCCTGGCCCTGGCCCTGGCCTGGCCCTGGCCTAGCCCTGGCCCTGGCCTGGCCTGGCCTGGCCCTGGCCCTGGCCCTGGCCTGGCCCTGGCCTGGCCCTGGCCCTGGCCTGGCCCTGACCCTGGCCTGGCCTGGCCCTGACCCTGGCCTGGCCTGGCCCTGGCCTGGCCCTGGCCTGGCCCTGGCCCTGGCCCTGGCCCTGGCCCTGGCCCTGGCCTGGCCCTGGCCCTGGCCCTGGCCCTGGCCCTGGCCCTGGCCTGGCCTGGCCCTGGCCCTGGCCCTGGCCCTGGCCCTGGCCTGGCCCTGGCCTGGCCCTGGCCCTGGCCCTGGCCTGGCCCTGGCCCTAACCCTGGCCTGGCCCTGGCCTGGCCCTGGCCTAACCCTGGCCTGGCCCTGGCCCTAACCCTGGCCTAACCCTAACCCTGGCCTGGCCTGGCCCTAACCCTGGCCCTGGCCTAACCCTGGCCCTGGCCTGGCCCTGGCCTGGCCTAACCCTGGCCTAACCCTGGCCTGGCCCTGGCCCTGGCCCTGGCCCTGGCCTAACCCTGGCCTGGCCTGGCCCTAACCCTAACCCTAACCCTGGCCCTGGCCTGGCCTGGCCTGGCCTGGCCTGGCCCTGGCCCTGGCCCTGGCCTGGCCCTGGCCCTGGCCCTGGCCTGGCCCTGGCCCTGGCCCTGGCCCTGGCCTGGCCCTGGCCCTGGCCTGGCCCTGGCCCTAACCCTGGCCCTAACCCTGGCCCTAACCCTGGCCCTGGCCCTGGCCCTAACCCTGGCCCTAACCCTGGCCTAACCCTGGCCCTGGCCCTAACCCTGGCCCTGGCCTGGCCTGGCCCTGGCCCTGGCCCTGGCCCTAACCCTAACCCTGGCCCTGGCCCTAACCCTGGCCCTAACCCTGGCCCTGGCCTGGCCTAACCCTGGCCTGGCCTGGCCCTAACCCTGGCCCTGGCCCTAACCCTAACCCTAACCCTGGCCTAACCCTGGCCTGGCCTGGCCTGGCCTAACCCTGGCCTGGCCCTGGCCTGGCCTGGCCTGGCCTGGCCTAACCCTAACCCTGGCCCTGGCCCTAACCCTGGCCTAACCCTAACCCTGGCCCTAACCCTGGCCCCTGGCCCTAACCCTGGCCCTGGCCTGGCCCTAACCCTGGCCCTAACCCTGGCCTGGCCTGGCCCTAACCCTAACCCTAACCCTAACCCTAACCCTAACCCTAACCCTAACCCTAACCCTGGCCCTAACCCTAACCCTAACCCTAACCCTAACCCTAACCCTAACCCTAACCCTAACCCTAACCCTAACCCTAACCCTGGCCTGGCCCTAACCCTAACCCTAACCCTAACCCTAACCCTAACCCTGGCCCTAACCCTAACCCTAACCCTAACCCTAACCCTAACCCTAACCCTAACCCTAACCCTAACCCTAACCCTAACCCTAACCCCTGGCCTAACCCTAACCCTGGCCTAACCCTAACCCTAACCCTAACCCTAACCCTAACCCTAACCCTAACCCTAACCCTAACCCTAACCCTAACCCTTAGCCTAACCCTAACCCTAACCCTAACCCTAACCCTAACCCTAACCCTAACCCTAACCCTAACCCTAACCCTAACCCTAACCCTAACCCTAACCCTAACCCTAACCCTAACCCTAACCCTAACCCTAACCCTAACCCTAACCCTAACCCTAACCCTAACCCTAACCCTAACCCTAACCCTAACCCTAACCCTAACCCTAACCCTAACCCTAACCCTAACCCTAACCCTAACCCTAACCCTAACCCTAACCCTAACCCTAACCCTAACCCTAACCCTAACCCTAACCCTAACCCTAACCCTAACCCTAACCCTAACCCTAACCCTAACCCTAACCCTAACCCTAACCCTAACCCTAACCCTAACCCTAACCCTAACCCTAACCCTAACCCTAACCCTAACCCTAACCCTAACCCTAACCCTAACCCTAACCCCAACCCTAACCCTAACCCTAACCCTAACCCTAACCCTAACCCTAACCCTAACCCTAACCCTAACCCTAACCCTAACCCTAACCCTAACCCTAACCCTAACCCTAACCCTAACCCTAACCCTAACCCTAACCCTAACCCTAACCCTAACCCTAACCCTAACCCTAACCCTAACCCTAACCCTAACCCTAACCCTAACCCTAACCCTAACCCTAACCCTAACCCTAACCCTAACCCTAACCCTAACCCTAACCCTAACCCTAACCCTAACCCCAACCCTAACCCTAACCCTAACCCTAACCCTAACCCCTGGCCTAACCCTAACCCTAACCCTAACCCTAACCCTAACCCTAACCCTAACCCTAACCCTAACCCTAACCCTAACCCTAACCCTAACCCTAACCCTAACCCTAACCCTAACCCTAACCCTAACCCTAACCCTAACCCTAACCCTAACCCTAACCCTAACCCTAACCCTAACCCTAACCCTAACCCTAACCCTAACCCTAACCCTAACCCTAACCCTAACCCTAACCCTAACCCTAACCCTAACCCTAACCCTAACCCTAACCCTAACCCTAACCCTAACCCTAACCCTAACCCTAACCCTAACCCTAACCCTAACCCTAACCCTAACCCTAACCCTAACCCTAACCCTAACCCTAACCCTAACCCTAACCCTAACCCTAACCCTAACCCTAACCCTAACCCTAACCCTAACCCTAACCCTAACCCTAACCCTAACCCTAACCCTAACCCTAACCCTAACCCTAACCCTAACCCTAACCCTAACCCTAACCCTAACCCTAACCCTAACCCTAACCCTAACCCTAACCCTAACCCTAACCCTAACCCTAACCCTAACCCTAACCCTAACCCTAACCCTAACCCTAACCCTAACCCTAACCCTAACCCTAACCCTAACCCTAACCCTAACCCTAACCCTAACCCTAACCCTAACCCTAACCCTAACCCTAACCCTAACCCTAACCCTAACCCTAACCCTAACCCTAACCCTAACCCTAACCCTAACCCTAACCCTAACCCTAACCCTAACCCTAACCCTAACCCTAACCCTAACCCTAACCCTAACCCTAACCCTAACCCTAACCCTAACCCTAACCCTAACCCTAACCCTAACCCTAACCCTAACCCTAACCCTAACCCTAACCCTAACCCTAACCCTAACCCTAACCCTAACCCTAACCCTAACCCTAACCCTAACCCTAACCCTAACCCTAACCCTAACCCTAACCCTAACCCTAACCCTAACCCTAACCCTAACCCTAACCCTAACCCTAACCCTAACCCTAACCCTAACCCTAACCCTAACCCTAACCCTAACCCTAACCCTAACCCTAACCCTAACCCTAACCCTAACCCTAACCCTAACCCTAACCCTAACCCTAACCCTAACCCTAACCCTAACCCTAACCCTAACCCTAACCCTAACCCTAACCCTAACCCTAACCCTAACCCTAACCCTAACCCTAACCCTAACCCTAACCCTAACCCTAACCCTAACCCTAACCCTAACCCTAACCCTAACCCTAACCCTAACCCTAACCCTAACCCTAACCCTAACCCTAACCCTAACCCTAACCCTAACCCTAACCCTAACCCTAACCCTAACCCTAACCCTAACCCTAACCCTAACCCTAACCCTAACCCTAACCCTAACCCTAACCCTAACCCTAACCCTAACCCTAACCCTAACCCTAACCCTAACCCTAACCCTAACCCTAACCCTAACCCTAACCCTAACCCTAACCCTAACCCTAACCCTAACCCTAACCCTAACCCTAACCCTAACCCTAACCCTAACCCTAACCCTAACCCTAACCCTAACCCTAACCCTAACCCTAACCCTAACCCTAACCCTAACCCTAACCCTAACCCTAACCCTAACCCTAACCCTAACCCTAACCCTAACCCTAACCCTAACCCTAACCCTAACCCTAACCCTAACCCTAACCCTAACCCTAACCCTAACCCTAACCCTAACCCTAACCCTAACCCTAACCCTAACCCTAACCCCAACCCTAACCCTAACCCTAACCCTAACCCTAACCCTAACCCCAACCCTAACCCTAACCCTAACCCTAACCCTAACCCTAACCCTAACCCTAACCCTAACCCTAACCCTAACCCTAACCCTAACCCTAACCCTAACCCTAACCCTAACCCTAACCCTAACCCTAACCCTAACCCTAACCCTAACCCTAACCCTAACCCTAACCCTAACCCTAACCCTAACCCTAACCCTAACCCCAACCCTAACCCTAACCCTAACCCTAACCCTAACCCTAACCCTAACCCTAACCCTAACCCTAACCCTAACCCTAACCCTAACCCTAACCCTAACCCTAACCCTAACCCTAACCCTAACCCTAACCCTAACCCTAACCCTAACCCTAACCCTAACCCTAACCCTAACCCTAACCCTAACCCTAACCCTAACCCTAACCCTAACCCTAACCCTAACCCTAACCCTAACCCTAACCCTAACCCTAACCCTAACCCTAACCCTAACCCTAACCCTAACCCTAACCCTAACCCTAACCCTAACCCTAACCCTAACCCTAACCCTAACCCTAACCCTAACCCTAACCCTAACCCTAACCCTAACCCTAACCCTAACCCTAACCCCAACCCTAACCCTAACCCTAACCCTAACCCTAACCCTAACCCTAACCCTAACCCTAACCCTAACCCTAACCCTAACCCTAACCCTAACCCTAACCCTAACCCTAACCCTAACCCTAACCCTAACCCTAACCCTAACCCTAACCCTAACCCTAACCCTAACCCTAACCCTAACCCTAACCCTAACCCTAACCCTAACCCTAACCCTAACCCTAACCCTAACCCTAACCCTAACCCTAACCCTAACCCTAACCCTAACCCTAACCCTAACCCTAACCCTAACCCTAACCCTAACCCTAACCCTAACCCTAACCCTAACCCTAACCCTAACCCTAACCCTAACCCTAACCCTAACCCTAACCCTAACCCTAACCCTAACCCTAACCCTAACCCTAACCCTAACCCTAACCCTAACCCTAACCCTAACCCTAACCCTAACCCTAACCCTAACCCTAACCCTAACCCTAACCCTAACCCTAACCCTAACCCTAACCCTAACCCTAACCCTAACCCTAACCCTAACCCTAACCCTAACCCTAACCCTAACCCTAACCCTAACCCTAACCCTAACCCTAACCCTAACCCTAACCCTAACCCTAACCCTAACCCTAACCCTAACCCTAACCCTAACCCTAACCCTAACCCTAACCCTAACCCTAACCCTAACCCTAACCCTAACCCTAACCCTAACCCTAACCCTAACCCTAACCCTAACCCTAACCCTAACCCTAACCCTAACCCTAACCCTAACCCTAACCCTAACCCTAACCCTAACCCTAACCCTAACCCTAACCCTAACCCTAACCCCAACCCTAACCCTAACCCTAACCCTAACCCTAACCCTAACCCTAACCCTAACCCTAACCCTAACCCTAACCCTAACCCTAACCCTAACCCTAACCCTAACCCTAACCCTAACCCTAACCCTAACCCTAACCCTAACCCTAACCCTAACCCTAACCCTAACCCTAACCCTAACCCTAACCCTAACCCTAACCCCAACCCTAACCCTAACCCTAACCCTAACCCTAACCCTAACCCTAACCCTAACCCTAACCCTAACCCTAACCCTAACCCTAACCCTAACCCTAACCCTAACCCTAACCCTAACCCTAACCCTAACCCTAACCCTAACCCTAACCCTAACCCTAACCCTAACCCTAACCCTAACCCTAACCCTAACCCTAACCCTAACCCTAACCCTAACCCTAACCCTAACCCTAACCCTAACCCTAACCCTAACCCTAACCCTAACCCTAACCCTAACCCTAACCCTAACCCTAACCCTAACCCTAACCCTAACCCTAACCCTAACCCTAACCCTAACCCTAACCCTAACCCTAACCCTAACCCTAACCCTAACCCTAACCCTAACCCTAACCCTAACCCTAACCCTAACCCTAACCCTAACCCTAACCCTAACCCTAACCCTAACCCTAACCCTAGCCTAACCCTAACCCTAACCCTAACCCTAACCCTAACCCTAACCCTAACCCTAACCCTAACCCTAACCCTAACCCTAACCCTAACCCTAACCCCAACCCTAACCCTAACCCTAACCCTAACCCTAACCCTAACCCTAACCCTAACCCTAACCCTAACCCTAACCCTAACCCTAACCCTAACCCTAACCCTAACCCTAACCCTAACCCTAACCCTAACCCTAACCCTAACCCTAACCCTAACCCTAACCCTAACCCTAACCCTAACCCTAACCCTAACCCTAACCCTAACCCTAACCCTAACCCTAACCCTAACCCTAACCCTAACCCTAACCCTAACCCTAACCCTAACCCTAACCCTAACCCTAACCCTAACCCTAACCCTAACCCTAACCCTAACCCTAACCCTAACCCTAACCCTAACCCTAACCCTAACCCTAACCCTAACCCTAACCCTAACCCTAACCCTAACCCTAACCCTAACCCTAACCCTAACCCTAACCCTAACCCTAACCCTAACCCTAACCCTAACCCTAACCCTAACCCTAACCCTAACCCTAACCCTAACCCTAACCCTAACCCTAACCCTAACCCTAACCCTAACCCTAACCCTAACCCTAACCCTAACCCTAACCCTAACCCTAACCCTAACCCTAACCCTAACCCTAACCCTAACCCTAACCCTAACCCTAACCCTAACCCTAACCCTAACCCTAACCCTAACCCTAACCCTAACCCTAACCCTAACCCTAACCCTAACCCTAACCCTAACCCTAACCCTAACCCTAACCCTAACCCTAACCCTAACCCTAACCCTAACCCTAACCCTAACCCTAACCCTAACCCTAACCCTAACCCTAACCCTAACCCTAACCCTAACCCTAACCCTAACCCTAACCCTAACCCTAACCCTAACCCTAACCCTAACCCTAACCCTAACCCTAACCCTAACCCTAACCCTAACCCTAACCCTAACCCTAACCCTAACCCTAACCCTAACCCTAACCCTAACCCTAACCCTAACCCTAACCCTAACCCTAACCCTAACCCTAACCCTAACCCTAACCCTAACCCTAACCCTAACCCTAACCCTAACCCTAACCCTAACCCTAACCCTAACCCTAACCCTAACCCTAACCCTAACCCTAACCCTAACCCTAACCCTAACCCTAACCCTAACCCTAACCCTAACCCTAACCCTAACCCTAACCCTAACCCTAACCCTAACCCTAACCCTAACCCTAACCCTAACCCTAACCCTAACCCTAACCCTAACCCTAACCCTAACCCTAACCCTAACCCCAACCCTAACCCTAACCCTAACCCTAACCCTAACCCTAACCCTAACCCTAACCCTAACCCTAACCCTAACCCTAACCCCTAACCCTAACCCTAACCCTAACCCTAACCCTAACCCTAACCCTAACCCTAACCCTAACCCTAACCCTAACCCTAACCCTAACCCTAACCCTAACCCTAACCCTAACCCTAACCCTAACCCTAACCCTAACCCTAACCCTAACCCTAACCCTAACCCTAACCCTAACCCTAACCCTAACCCTAACCCTAACCCTAACCCTAACCCTAACCCTAACCCTAACCCTAACCCTAACCCTAACCCTAACCCTAACCCTAACCCTAACCCTAACCCTAACCCTAACCCTAACCCTAACCCTAACCCTAACCCTAACCCTAACCCTAACCCTAACCCTAACCCTAACCCTAACCCTAACCCTAACCCTAACCCTAACCCTAACCCTAACCCTAACCCTAACCCTAACCCTAACCCTAACCCTAACCCTAACCCTAACCCTAACCCTAACCCTAACCCTAACCCTAACCCTAACCCTAACCCTAACCCTAACCCTAACCCTAACCCTAACCCTAACCCTAACCCTAACCCTAACCCTAACCCTAACCCTAACCCTAACCCTAACCCTAACCCTAACCCTAACCCTAACCCTAACCCTAACCCTAACCCTAACCCTAACCCTAACCCTAACCCTAACCCTAACCCTAACCCTAACCCTAACCCTAACCCTAACCCTAACCCTAACCCTAACCCCTAACCCTAACCCTAACCCTAACCCTAAACCCTAACCCTAACCCTAACCCTAAACCCTAACCCTAACCCTAACCCTAACCCTAACCCCTAACCCTAACCCTAACCCTAACCCTAACCCTAACCCAACCCTAACCCTAACCCTAACCCTAACCCTAACCCTAACCCCTAACCCTAAACCCTGACCCTAACCCTAACCCTAAACCCTGACCCTAACCCTAACCCTAAACCCTGACCCTAACCCTAACCCTAAACCCTGACCCTGACCCTGACCCTAAACCCTGACCCTGACCCTAACCCTAACCCTAACCCTCTAACCCTAACCCTAACCCTAAACCCGACCCCTGACTCTCAACCCTAACCCCTGACCCTAAACCCTAACCCCTGACCCTAAACCCTAACCCCTGACCCCTGACCCTAACCCCTGACCCTGAACCCGACTCCCCCCCCGAACCCCGACCCCCCCGACCCCTGACCCCTGACCCCAACCCTATATAACCCTAACCCTAAACCCTCATCCTCACCCTCACCCTAACCTCTTAACCGTACCCTGTCCTCTATGAACATCTGTAATCACAGAGTCCCTCACAGGTCTTTCTTTAAAGATTTAGCTGGCAAATGCGGGTAATTTTCCTGGCTCAAATCTAGGATTTGCCGTTAACTACAATTACTTTCCTCTGGAGCCCGCGTGCTGCAACCACGGAAACCCCGGCACCTGGGGCTTGCGGTCTGCAGGAAAAGAAGCTGCCTCACTGAGAAACCTGTGCACGCAACTGAAGAGTGGCCCCTGCTCCCTGCAACTAGAGAAAGCCCGTGTACAGCAACAAAGACACACAGCACAGCCAGAAAAATAAATGAATACAATGTTTGCAAAGCTTCAAATTTTATGTAAGGTACTTTTATTCATCTCCTACTCACTGTATGAGGATGGCCGTTAGAACATACTTACTTTGCCTGCAGATAAGCAGAAAAACGATGGAATCTGACAATATTCTTTTTCCCACATGATTTCCAAAACCAAGAGGTAGGTGAGGACAGACCCCAGTCCCTGTTTCTGGACAAGAGAGTGGTTTGTGGGAATTGTGGAGGAAGGGGCAATCGCTCCTCGTTTGGGACTATTTCTTCCAGGGCATTGGAAGCCATGGGATTTCAGGACGTCTAACCTCAGCAAATAAGGGCGAGGTGACCTGAGTCTGAATCCCCCCACTGGAAGCCCAGGCTCCGGGCGCTCCCTGGACAGAGGAAGCGGCATCTCCGCTGCCCGAGGGCCCAGCGAAGGCTCTCACGGCGCTGACACAAGGGAAGCACCAGGTCTGCGTGCCCTTCAAGGTCCACGTACCACGCCAAGCCCCTCTGTGACCCAGGGGCGGTGACGAGACAGCTGGGACCGTAAACACTGACGGAAGATCGTCCCTGTTGCCTCATTTTCTGAAAATTGTACCTTTAAGAAACACTTTTAGAAATGACGCAGGGAAGGACATGATTTCCTGAAAATGCTGCAGTGTAACTCACACTGAAGATGTGAGAGACACATCCAACCACAGGGAGGAGAGAAATAATAAGGAAATAAATACAAACAGTCAGGCAGGCAAGTGTGCACACAGGACGTCGTTCAGGGCCGGGCAGACGCTGGGGCTGTGCTCTGCCTGGGGGTCGTTGTCCCCGATGCCCCGCAGACCAGAATCCACCTATGCTCGGGCCTTGATCAGGTGCCCGGAGAGCTGTCCTCGCCCTCCCCCGGCTGCCGCTGCCGCTCCAGCCCCGCCAGCTCCTCGCTGGACGGCTCTGCGCCCCTGGCCCTCGCCCGCGGGGCACGGAAGACCCTCCGCAGAGAGCAGGCCTTGAACGTGGCGAGCAAGCCGTGGGTGGGTGGCTGGCTGGCTGAGGGCTGGGGCATCCGTGGGCAGGTCCTCCACTCGCACGTCGTCGGAGAGGTCGTCCAGGTTGCCAGGGCGGCGGGGAGCGCGGTCCAGAACGAGCAGCGCTTTGAACAGGGGCGCGTGCGTGGCGCAGTACCTCTCCACCGGGGCAGGACAAGTCCCCGAGCCGCTCCTGGAAGAAGCTCCTGGTGACCCGGGCCCCCTGTGCGAGCGCCACAGCGCGGGCATGTTGGGCTTGGAGAAGCCCCCTGAGCGCACCCGGGTTCTCCGCGAGAAACACCAGCAGCGGCAGGGTCAGGAGATAGCGGGCGCCTGTGAGCCCAGGGTCCGGCGTCTCCGCCACGGAAGGGCCCGTCCTGCTGGGCAGCCGCCTCCAGAACAACCGGGTCTCCTCCCCCACGGAACACCTGCCGGGCCGCGTCGCCGCCGTCCGGGATCTGTCTCTGCAGCGGCGCCGGGCACCTGCGCGCAGTCAGAGCAGCGCCTTTAAGCGCGCGAACCAGCCACAGCTGGTCTCGACGGTCTCAGGCCCAGCCCCGCGCCTTGCGCCCGCTTGAGCTCCGCGAGCAGGCTGCGGGCCCTCTCCTGGCCCAGCACCGCGCTGCCGGGCGCCGCGCACCTCCTCGGGTCCTCGATCCGCACGCTCAGCAGCCGCTCCATGATCTCCATCACCAGGCTGCGGCTGTGCGTCAGCCTGGCGGTGGCGCGCGGCGTGGATGCTTGCGAACTCGCTCGGATCTTGTCCTTGTCGCGGATAGTAGCCACGGGGGTGGCGGACAGCCCTTGAGTCCTCCTGATCCCGCTGAGCTTCTCTCCAGCTCCAAGAGCCGCAGCACCTCGAGCTTCACCTGCAGGTCAATGGCCTTGCAGTCCCGCTTCGCGCTCTGGCGCTGGCGCGCACGCGGCGGCCTCTCCAGGGCGGGCTTCAGGCCCACACCGCTCTCTCCAGCATATTTCTGCTCCCACCTTGTGGCTGCCGATTTCAGGACCGCTGCCGCCCCTGCCCCGGCCCGCTGCAAAACGGGTGACGGCATTTACTGGTGCTAAGTGCCCACGGGCCTGGGGGAAACCATCAGAGGTCACCAGCTGGTGTCTCGCTCTAGGTGGGGGATTTCAGGCCATATCTGGCCGGAGCTCGCTGCTCACGGGATGGATTATTGCCCAACGGACCACAGAAACTTCACCAAAAACCCACTGCCACCTGCCCGGGCTCCCAGTACTCGCAGGCCTCAGTGAAGCCTCCAGGGTGGCAGGACACACCGCAAACTGATGTCAGACCAACCACAGAAATTACCAGAGGTCAGAACTTGGCCCCAGGGACGGCAGCCACAGTACACGACCCCAGCTCCCCGTTTGGCAGTGGCCAGGCAAAGGAGAGGAGCCAGCCAGCCAGCGGCGGCTGCCACGTCAGGGCCCTGACTTACCAGACGTGAGCCGTGTCGCTAAGGGTGTCAGGACTCAGGGATTTTGTTTCTGGGTGTGTTGTGGGTTTTTTTTTTTTTAATTCACTTATTTTGGGGCCATGCCACAGGGCATGTGGGATCTTAGTTTCCCCAACCAAGGTGGAACCCGAGCTCCCCGCTGTGGAAGAGCGGAGTCCTAGCCCCTGTACCCCTATGGACATCCTGTGTTTGTTTCTATGGAGGAAATGCTTGTGCAGAGGAAAGCCGCCCAGACGGCGTACTGCAGGCCCTGCGTCCTTCCACAGCCCAGCGCTCAGAGGCAGCCCCGCAGTCAGGACGGGTGATGGGAGCCTGACCCGGGAGCACCCCAATTGGTCTCAGAGTTGCCGGCAGGACACCAACTGAGCCCGACTCGGGCAGGTCTGGCAAGGCCGCTGCAGATGCTCCCAGGCCCGGCAGTGTCTCAGGAACACCCAGGAATGGCAGTCGGCAGTGGGGAGGGCCGGGGTGGGTTCCCCTCTCCCCCCTCATCAGGCCACGCTCCTGGGCTGGTCTGCTCTCCTTCCTGCGTGTGAACAGGTTCCTCTCATCATGGGGCAGACCCTGGGTTACCCACCAGGATCACAAACACGCAGGAGCCCCTGACAGAGAGAGATGTTCTGGTCCCATCCAGAGGACAGGCAGACCCGGAGTGAAGAAGAGCCCAAGAAGGCAGAGCCAAGATAATGCTGTGTGTCTCAGAATGACAGGCGAACAGCAGCCCTCATGCCCCATCAGCCTGGGCAGACAACTCCAACAGAGCCACTAAAGGCTGGGGCTGCCTGCACCACTGGAGGGGAGCCCGGCACGAATGAAGTGACAGCAGTGGGCTGCAGAGTGTGGATGGGGCTTTCTTTTGAAACATCTATGTGGCCCACATTCACGCACACATCCATGTGTGCACTGCCCGTGTGTACATGAGGGATGAAGGACACACAGTGGGTGACAGTGACCATCTCCAGGGAGGCAGACTGAGTGTGAGGCCTAAACTTTATACACTTCTGCTGAGGTCTGAATTACTATAGAATGCACCTACATTTTACATTTTTCTTTAAAATCAGAAGACATAATTAGCACTGTATTTCTATCTTTGTCCAACAAAAACTGCTAAACTATAGTAAGTCCCCTACATAAGAACAAGTTCTATTCCAAAAGCACATCTGCAGGTCCAACAAAGTTAGCCTAGGGACCTAACTAACACAACTGGCTACACAGTACTGCAACAGTACTGTATTTAGTACGGCTACATAATACTACAATAGCACTGTATATAGTACTGGCTACATAGCACTGCCATAGTACTGTATATAGTGCTGGATACATAGTACTGCCATAGTACTGTATATAGTACTGGATACATAGTACTGCCATAGTACTGTATATAGTACTGGATACATAGTACTGCCATAGTACTGTATATAGTACTGGCTACACAGTACTGTGATAGTACTGATATAGTACTGCCTACATAGTACTGTGATAGTACTGTATATAGTACTGCCTACATAGTACTGTGATAGTACTGAATATAATACTGGCTACACAGTACTGCATAGCACTGTATACAGTACTGGTTACATAATACTATAATAGTACTGTATGTAGTATTGGCTACAGAGTATTATAATAGGTTTATAATACTTTTCACATAAATAATACATAAGAAACACATAAAATAAAGAAAGCATCTTTAATCTTACAGTATAATACCTTAGAAAGTATAGGAGTATAGCACAACACCTGATTAGAGGGACTGGCATGGAGTGAACAGGCAAGAAGTTACTGGTGGAGCTGGGCGAGGAGGGGGAGCTGGCAGAGAGAAGGACCGTCAGCAACGGAGACGGCAGGTGGGCTGTGACGTCACTCAGGCCTGACTTCGAGGCACAGGTTCTGGCTCCTTGCTGGATTCAATTCCATCTCCCTCTTTAAAAGCCGATCCAGGGATGTCTGGGCAGTGGCTCTTTTCTTCTCATCATAGATGACACGGTAGCACTGGATTGCATTCTGAACGGCTGCCTCAACCTTCGTGTACCGTTCTACATTTGGGTCCTGGGCCTCAAAAACGAACAGTGCCTCCTCAAACAGAGCGAACCCCCTGGCCATGTCCTGCATGGTGAATCTCTTCAGCTCTTCACCTCGTTCTTCCTCCTCCTGTCTCTCTTCGTCCTTTCTCTGGGCCTCAAGTTCCATCAGGTCTTCATTTGTGAGCTCCTCGTGTTGCACGGCAAGGAGTTCAATGAAGTCATCCTCCTGCAGATCCAGCTCCAGCTTCTCACTGAGGGTCACTAAGTTGCTGAAGACCTCTCTGGACTCCTCATCCACCTTCTCGAATTCACGAAAATCATGAACAAAGTGCGGGCAAAGGTTCTTCCATACACCATTCATGGTGCCGGCTGTAACCTCACGCCAAGCAAAATCAATGTTTTTTATGGCTTTGTAGATGTTATAGTCCTTCCAAAATTGTCGCAAGGTTGTTCCTGACTCATCACTCGCCTTTACTGCCTGACGAAAAGTGTGACGTAAATAATATTTCTTGAAAGTTGATATAACTCCCTGGTCCATGGGTTGGATAAGGGGTGCAGTATCTGGTGGGAGACGCACTACTTTGACATTGGGATGAAAATCGTCCATGAACAGGGGGTGGCCTGGAGCACTGTCAAGCAACAAAAGAATGTTGAATGGGATGTCCTTCTCCAAGCAGTATATCTCTACCTCCGGAATAAAGTGGTGGAAAAACCAGTCCTGGAAAATGGCCTGCGTAACCCAGGCTTTGGGGTTACTCTTCCACACAACAGGAAGAGAGCCCTTGGCTATATTTCTAAGGGCTTTTGGGCTCTCTGAATGGTAAACCAAGAGAGGCTTCAGCTTCATATCTCCAGAAGCATTGCCACCAAACAGCAGAGTCAGCCTGTCCTTTGCTGCTTTATAACCTGGCATCAACTTTTCCTCCTTACTGATGTAACTTCGGTCTGGCATTCTCTTCCAGTAGAGTCCTGTCTCATCCACATTAAAAACCTGCTCTGGTAAATATGCCCCTTCATCAATAATTTCTCGAAGGATCTCAGGAAATTCCCGGGCAGCAGCCACATCTGCACTCACTGCCTCGTCACTTACTTTTACACTGTGAAGATTGGCTCTGGCCTTGAACCGATAAAACCAACCACAGCTGGCATTAAAAGATGGGCCGTCTGATTCTTCACCGTATTTCTTCTTCAGGTCTTCATACAGGCTTTTAGCTTTCTCTTGAATCAGCATTATGTTGAGCGGGGCTCGACGCTGATGCTGGTCCTGCAACCACACACTGAGAAGTTTCTCCATCTCCTCCATCGCTTTCCCACGCCGCTTGGATATGATCGTCGACATCATCGACACAGCAGACTTCACGTGTTCCAGGATCTTGTCCTTGTTCTTGACGATCGTGCCAATGGTTGAACGGTTCAAGTTAAACGAACGAGCTACGTCTGTCATCTTCTCGCCTCGCTCCACTCTCTCAATTATCTTCACTTTCGTTTCCATCGTTATCGCATGGCGCTTCTTAGCAGTACCAGCTACATCACCACTGCTCTTACGCTTGCTTCCAGACATCCTGGGCTTGAAATAAAGATACTGTACTACTGTACTGTGAAGTACACAAAACACACAACCCCATGTAGAGGCTGCACACATGTGACAATGTACCCCAGACACATGAACTAACTTACGTGACGGGACATGCAAACACATGTTCACATCTTTAAAAGTGTGCAACCGGCAAATTCACATACAAGGGACTTACTGAACTCTGTATATGATGGTGTGAGCCTGGACCAGGGTGCCAGGCAGGGGCCAACCCAAGGGTGAGGGACCAGGGGCGGGGGGCCAGGGGGTGCTGGGCATAGCTGCTTACGGTGACCTTTCCAGGGCTGGGGTGAAGAAGGGTTGGGGGGCAGAGTTCAGCAGGATATGGCATCTCTGACTGTGAAGGACTCACAGCTCACCTGAGCTCCATCCGAGAAGGGCTTGGCTGGCTCTGCGAGGTCTGCAGGCTGTTGGTCCTCAGGAGGGGCCTGGACCAGGGCTGAGGGGGAAGGGGAGTGTTAGAGTCTGCAGCCCCGCCCCACGGACACAGGGGTCGGACACCCAGAGGTC
Source organism: Bos javanicus (assembly GCF_032452875.1). Lineage (NCBI taxonomy): Eukaryota > Metazoa > Chordata > Mammalia > Artiodactyla > Bovidae > Bos > Bos javanicus. The sequence continues at coordinate 66,313,025 of NC_083885.1, read as the reverse complement.
AATGTGCAGCTGGACACTGGCCGGGGACTCAAAGTTGGATGAGACCTCGCTGCCCTCAGACTCACAGAGGGTGGCAGCCCCTTCTGACCCGCACACGTGTGACCTCGAGAGCACACCCAAGGCCTTTGAAACCCAAGTCACTGAAATGCCAAAGAAACAGTCATCAGATGCTTCCTTCGGCTACAGCTGGGTAGTCGGTAAAGAGCTGTGTCAGCAGGCCTGAGCTGTCCAAGCCCTGCACACTCCCAGCAAAAGTCTGGCCCTTGATCTGCTCCCAGTAGGGGACCTCAAAGCCCTTGGAAGATTCTGCCTGGTAACATCAGGCAAGATCCCCGGGGGACAGCACCCCAGGCATGCTGCTGCACATCACTGCCTGGGGAACTAAGCATGACCCACACAGCTCCCACAGGACAGGACTCTGGAATCTCATGCCTGGTGTCTCACAGACTGGGCACCTGTTCCCACTGCTGACTTTAATCTGCATCCTTTCACTGTAATAAACGACAACCAAGACTATAACAGTCTTGTCGATTCCTGCAGCTCCTAGCAAATCACGAAGCCTAAGGGGTGGTCTTGGGGACCCTGAATAAAAACATCTGTCTGCACAAACAAAGTATACATAAGTTCACATGAGCATTAACCCTAATAGCCAAAAGGTACCAACAACCCAAACATCCATTAACACTTAAAACAAAAACAGACTGTGCTATAACCATACAATTGGATATGACAAGGCATAAGAACGAATGAGATACTGACATACTATACCATGAACGCGGAAAACATTACGCTCAATGAAAGAAGCCCATCCTCTAAGCCACATACTGTATGACTCCACTTACTAAGACATCCAGAGTAAGAAAATACACAGAGACACCAAGCACGTTAGCGGCTGCCAAGGCACTGGGAGAGGGCAGAACGAGGAGTGACTGCTGCTGGGCACAGAGTTCATTTGAAGGTGATTACACTATGGTGTTAGACACGGGTGGTGGCTGTACAACCTCGTGAATGTACTAAAACCCATGAACTAGACGATTTTTTGACATGTGTGTTACAGCTTACTAAAGATGGGTTTTTGTTTGTTTGTTGAAGTGCTATGGTTTCCACCCCTTGATACAAGGCGCCAAGCAGGCAAAGGAGCTGCACAGACACTGAGTGAATGAGTACACAAAGGCCACGGGGACCTGATGGCTGTCACCAGCCATCTCTCCTGCCTGCTGCGTGGCTGTCACCTCCTCAGGTGTGTAAGTGCACATCCAGACCAAGGTGAAGACATTGTACAGCACGAACCGCAAAGCCACCCTTGGCCGGGCTTTCCCCACTCCCTCCAGAAAAACGAGGACACCCTACTTGTGACTGGAGGGTCTCATCATCCAACTCTCAAACCAGACTGGACTCCACCAGGCCAAGGACCTTGCTCTCTCCCCTCCCCACTGGACCCACAGGGCTGGCACATGCCATGCACTCAGTGAATTTTCCAGGAAGAAAAAGAAAAAGAAGGCTCAGAGTACCCTCAGAGGGGGAAATGCCACAGCAACTGCAGGCTCGCACCTCTGGGAGGCTCACAGGCTAGGAAAGTCTTCAAACAGGTCATGGCTTCTGAGCCTTCTTCCCAGCAATGAGGACACAGAGGGCCGGGGCACAGTGAGCAGGCATTCAGGACCTACGGTCATGGGCTGGGTCCCCCTGCACATTCCCCTGCCCCAAGCCCAGTCCCTGGGGCTCACCAGTCTCCTGAAACATCTGAGCGAGGTCCTCCACGAGCGCCACAGCCTCCTCGCCGCTCTCGGGGCACTGGGACTCCACCCAGACCCGGGTGTCGGGGGGCAGCATGCCCAGGAACTGCTCCAGCACCAGCAGCTCCAGCATCTGCTCCTTGGAGTGCACCTCGGGCCTCAGCCACTGGCGGCAGAGCTCCCGGAGCTGGACCAGCGCCTCGCGGGGCCCCGCGGCCTCCTCATAGCGGAAGCTGCGGAAGCACAGCCGGGGGTCCCAACCGAGAGCAGGCAGGGGGGTGTGGGGCTGAGGCTTGGAGAACGGTTCCGGATCCCATGGGACGTCCTCGTCCTCCTCCACCTTGATGATCACGAGCTCCTCCTGACCGAAGGGTGCCGGGTCAGCTGCCATGGTGAGGCGTGGGGAAGCTGGCCTCCCCGTCTTCACTCAGCCACACGCACCGTCTTCCTGGGACACACACACACACCCAATCAGGGCTGTGGACCACCCACACCTCTCCACCCACTTACACCCTGCAAGGCCACTTGCCGTGAGGGAGAGCATCCCCAAACCCGGCCACCTGGGCAGCTGGTGGAGGACACCTTGTACTGAGAACCTGGTTAGGACAGTGAGGGAGAGGGTCCTGGAGAGAAGCCTTCAGGAGTTCAGGCCAGACTGGGCCAAGGAGGAGGGCTGCTCCTGGGGAGGGAGCGTGGACATGTCCAGTGTCTCAGTGACAGAAAACCCGGTCAGCAGCCAGGCAGAGGTGTTAGCGGGAACTAGCGGAGGCCCAGTGACCAGGGAGGGTCCCAACCCAGGGACCAAGCGCACAAGTGCAGGATGCAGTCTGCGGGGCACTGGAAGGAGCGACAGAAAGGAGAAGTGCACGACACGGCAGCTGGGGACAATGAGAGCAGCCACACAGGCAGAGCAAGAGCGGGCGCCTACCCTGAGGGCCTTCCTTCCTTCACCTTAGGCTCCTTTGGGGCCCGGCCCTGTTGAATGGTAAAATTTCCAAACAGCAAACAGGAGCTACTGCTGTAAGTGTTCACCAAAAGATCCTGAAAACCAGCAATTCCTCAGCTGGCAACTCTGGGGAAAGGAATTGGAGGAAGACATCTGCTTTTCCTTTTGTAACGTCTGCAAAGCATCTGAATTTCTATCTTTCCACCGGTCATTTGCTACCACTGTAACTTAAGAACATAGATCATTTTCCGTGCCAACGCATGGCTTTAACAGGGTTTGTCAGGGATCCCCTGAGCCAGGCCGCTCAGTCCAACAACGCCCAAACACCCGGGTTCTGACCCCCGAGTACCCTGCCTAGACCCGCCTGCACTCTCACCTCAGGGGGGCACGCGCGCAGGTGCAGCGGAAGCAGGGAGGTGCCCTGAGCTGCAGAAATCCAGGAAGACTTCTCAGGAGAGGTGCGTTTAGGGGGAGCTAGGCGGAAAAGCTGACCCAGTGTGTCCACAGAACTGGGAACCGCCGGCCGGAGGCCCAGAAACTCCGCCAAGAAAGCGACCACCGCGGATGCACAAGAACTGACCCTGAAGCGCGGCGAGAGCCCAGCTCCTCGCGGATCACTTCCGGCCCGCGACTCGCTTCCGGGACAGGCCCAGTCCCACCGGACTCCATGTCCCAGCAGCCCCCGCGCCGCCGATCCGAGGAAATCGCTGAGGGACTCAGGGAGCGGGTGGTGCTCCTACGCCCTCTTGTCCCGCGCCCTCTGGCCAGCTGCATACCCTGCCTCGGGCTTTTCCCCCACGCGCCTGCTGTCTCCCGCGGACTCACTGCCCTCGGGAGCTACGCCGGCTGGCGTGGAACAACGCCACCGTGCAGAAAAGACGACCAAACACCCTGGGGTCCCAGGACCAGGAGTTTTCTGGCTGCCCCACGGACTATTTCCGAAGCCTTGTTCCCACCCCGCCCCTCGCCCCCTCTCCCGAGCCCCCAGCCACCTCCCCACGACGCTGCACGCTAGCCAGCGGAGGTGAGTTGGGGTAACCCGACGCTTCTGCAGCTCTATGACAACCTCCCGCGCCGGGAAGTGGAATTGGCGCGAGTCCCGCTCCGCCTCTGAGGCCCGCTGGGAAATGTAGTCCTTGGCTTGTCACAAGACCCTCCCAGCCCAGCTGCGGATACTACATTTCCCAGGGGGCAGCTGGGGAATGAAGTTCTTCAGGGCCCCGAGACCGGTGCTCCACTGCTCTTGGGCTGAGGTCCGGTCCTGTCCCTTGTTCTGAGGAAAGCAGCCGATGGGTCGACGCGCGCGCGGCCTGTCCACCATGGCCTGCCTCACGACCTCACCTGCGTCTCTACCCCTCCCTCCGTTAGGATGTGGCATCTCCTCGCACTGGGTCCTGTCTCTTCCAGCCGCTGGGCCACACTCCGGCTCCACCGGGGCTGCTTCTGCCTCCCCGTCCACAGGCGTTTACCAGCCACACAATGCTGGGCCGCCTCAACACGTCCCTATCTGATGCCTGGCATTTTGAAATGACCGGCTTCCAAAAGCTGGGCACCACCTCCCAGAAAACCTCCCCTATCGGTCCCGCTGGATTTGGGTCCCTCCCCGGTCACCCATCGTAGCCATTGTCACACAGAACGTAACCGCCTCTGGACTGGCAGCTCTGAAACCAATCTCTCCCACCCTGGTCTCCCCACACCCAACATGTTACAAATGCCCATAATTTGTGTAATTTATTAATATAGTCAGTCACCAGGCTCCTCAGCAAAGCGCCTTCTCTTCTTGCCATCCCTTTTGCTGCTCTTGCTAGGAAAGCAGGCCAGGGGCCACATCTGACCTTTCTCCCTGGAAGGCTGGACCCCTGCCGTGGCTCAGGCTGCTTTTATGTGCTGACAGCACGCCCACCACTGCAAGTGCTAGCTGAGTGACAGGAATGCTCTCTCCCAACTTCACTCTTGGTGTGTCTGCGTGTGCATGTGCACATGTGTGTACAAGTAGGTGTGTGAGCATGCACGTGCACCCACACAGGCACAGATACCTGTGTTGAAAGGAGGCCAGACAGCCATGTCTCACCACCTGGGGCTCATCTAGTTGGGGTACAAGAACACCTTCCCTTGCAGACTTTGTGTTGATAATCCATATGGTATGTCTGCAGACTCAGGCGGATACCCCAGTGTACGTCAGACATCACTTTGCTGATAAAGGTCCGTATGTCCATCTAGTCAAATTATCATCTTTTCATCTTTTCCGATGTGAGAGTTGGACCATAAAGAAGGCTGAGCGCCCAAGAATTGATGCTTTCGAATTGTGGTGCTGGAACAGACTCTTGAGAGTCCCTGGGACTGCAAGATCAAACCAGCCAATCCTAAAGGAAATCAACCCTGAATATTCATTGGAAGGACTGATGCCGAAGCTGAAGCTCTAATACTTTGGCCATCTGATGCAAAGAGCCAACACACTTGAAAATGACTGATGCTGGGAAAGACTGAAGGCAGGAGAAAGGGGGTGACAGAGGATGAGATGGTTGGATGGCATCACCGAATCAATGGACATGACTTTATGCAGACTCCAGGAGATAAAGGCATAGCAACCCACTCCAGTATTCTTGCCTGGAGAATCCCATGGACAGAGGATGCCGGTGGGCTATAATCCATAGGCTGGCAAAGAGTCAGACATGACTGAAGTGACTTAGCACGCACAGCACCAGGAGATGATGGACAGAGAAGCCTGGTGTGCTGCAGCCCATGGGGTTGCAAAGAGTCAGACACAACAGAGACTGAACAGCAACAAGGGGACAGAACAACAAGCTGAACGTTGAGGCCACTGAACCCCCAGGAATGACTGAGTTTTTACAAAGAGCTCTAGATCTGGAAGACCATCAGAGTGACAAAAGTTCGGCCTCAGAGGCTAGAGGGAAGCCAAGATAACCACAGCACAGAAACCCAGGGAAGAAAAGATCTCCAAAGCAAGGAATGGTGCCTGGTATCAAAAGCCACACATGCCCATAGGCTCTGGCACAGTGCAGGCTCAGACAACACAAGTCATAGAAGCCCAAAGGGGTGAGGATGGCATGGAAGGTGAGCCAGAACAGTAGGAAACCCCCATCCAGAACTGGTGGGAAGTCACAATAGGGCACAGTCAGTCAGGGCTGGCAAACAGGAGAGGCTCGTCTCAACCATGGCCCCTCACCACAAGGAAGGCTGCTCTGGTGGGCTGTGCTTGGCAACTGCTGTTCTATAGGGTGTGTCTCTGACATGGATGGGCACTCCTGGGTCCCGCAGCTCATCTGCCAATCAGAAAACACTGCCCTCAAGCCTAGTGTTCTGTGTGCCACTGTACAAAGTTGGCCGTGCATGAGGTACGAAAACCATGAGTCAGACGTGGCAGGGTCTACCCTCCAGAAACAAAACTCATCAGACAAAGCACATCTGCAATCAGGCCCAAGCCTCAAATCACACAGGTCATTTAAAGAGGTCTGTCCTTCAGAGTCTGTGGGCCCCACCTGGGCTGAGTGCAGGCTTCCTGACGCTTTTGTTGCCACCATCAGGGGGCCTCTGGAGGCCCTGCAGCAGCCCGAGCCTGTCGCCTCCTTTCCCGGAGCAGCTCCCGGAGGTGGGCAAGGGCACAGTGGACAGCCCGGGCCACCCACAGGCTGCGCTCCCGGTTGGGATCGTTCTCTGAGAGGACCTGCAGGCCAGCAGCGAAGTGGGACAAGGCCCGGGCCAGGTGCTCTGAGCACAACGCAACCACAAGTGTGTCCTCGGCCTCCGCACCCCCTGTGGCCTCCGACTCCGGTCTTCTAGAGGCCAGGCCCTTCCCACACTGGCAGGGCAGCCGAGGGCCACGGGCGTGCCCACCGTCCGTGCCCAGGGAGGTGGGCGTGGGCTCCCCGCGGGCCTGCAGCAGATGGCTAACATCGGCCTCAGCCACGTCGCCCAGGCCTGTGCGGCTGGCTAGTGTCTCGATGCTGCGGGGGAGCTGGGGCACGGCGCTGGGCTCGGGAGCACCAGCCAGCACGCACTCGGGCCAGAGCTTCCTCCAGGCACTGTTCATGGCAGCGGGCTGCAACTCCGCCCAGGCCTCAGCGATGTTGTCCACAGCAGTCATGACAGTGTAGCTGCGCCAGAACTCCCACACGGAGGGCCGGTCTGCACCGCCCATCTCCTGGGCCAGCTGGCTGAGCGTGCGGCGCAGATACTGGGCCTTGAAAGCAGTGATGACACCCTGGTTCATGGGCTGGATCAGGGTGGACGTGTTCTTGGGTAGGAACTCGACCCGCACATGGGCTGAGAGGCCACCCAAGTGGGCAGGGTGGCAGGGCGCACTGTCCAGCAGCAGCAGGGCACGGTGCGGGAGGCCATGGCTGGCACAGTAGCTTTCCACAGCAGGGCAGAAGCAGCTAGTAAACCACTCCTGGAAGATGACAGGCGTCAACCAGTCGTTGCGGTTGGAGCGCCAGACCACAGGCAGGCTGGCCTTGGAGCAGCCCCTGAGGGCACGCGGGTTCTCCGAGGGGTACACCAGCAGGGGCTTCAGCTTGAAGTCACCAGCCGCATTGCCACCGAGCAGCAGGGTCAGGTGGTCCTTAGAGGCCTTGGGCCCGGGCCCAGCTGTCCCCTCCAGCGCCAGAAGCATGCGCTCAGGGAGCCGCTTCCAGAACAGGCCCGTCTCGTCCACGTTGAAGACCTGCCGCGGTGAGTAGCAGCCCTCCTCCAGGATGGCGCGCAGCACTGCCGGGTAGCGAGCGGCAGCCTGGGCGTCGGCCACAGCGGGCTCCTCCGTCAGCAGCACGTTGTGGCGCACCTTAAACCGGGCAAACCAGCCGTTGCTGGCCCCAAAGGTCTCGGCCCGGCTGCCGCCGCCCTGCTCGTGCTGCAGCTGGGCGAAGAGCCGGCGTGCCTGGTCCTGGATGAGCAGTGTGCTGACCGGCAGGTTCTGCCGCTTCTGCTCCTCGATCCACAGGCTCAACAGGCGCTCCATGTGGCCCATCAGTGCACCCCGGCAACGTGTGAGCTGCGTGGTGCAGACGGGCGCGGCTGCCTGAGAGCTGGCCCGGATCCTGTCCTTGTTGACACGGATGGAGGCGACCGTGGAGGTGGCCAGCCCCAGGGCCCGGGCAATCTGTGTCAGCTTCTCCCCCTCCTCAAAGCGCCGAAGTACCTCCAGCTTCACATGCAGGGTGATGGATTTCCGGTCCCGCTTGGCACTGTGGCGGAGGCCAACCCCGAGGGGTGCCTTCCCCAAGCCCTGCGGCTGGGGGGGCTTCAGGCTGCCTCCCTGAGCCATGCATCTCAACACACTCTCTTCCCTCTGCCCGTCGGCGGTACCCAGCGTCGTGCCACAGTGGCCCCTGGGCCTCTCCTGCCACTCCATCTCTGCCTGAAGAGGGGAACACACGGGAGTTACTGTGAGTCCGAGAGAGCCGAGACCAGCACCTGGCCCTCCCGTGCTATGACCTAGAGCCCGCAGCCCTGTGGCCCACTGCCTTGAAGGCAGGTCCAGTCCCTTCTCTCCCTAATGCGAACCAAACTGCATACACACTTCTGAGCATTCTTTGCAACCAGAGAAGCATTTCACTTAGTTTTCGTTTATGAGGTCAAAAAGGTCTGCTGGAGGGCAGCAAAGGTGACACAGACATAAAGAACAGACTTTTGGACACAGTGGAGGAAGGAGAGAGTGGGATGATTTAAGAGAATAGCACTAAAGTATATACATTACCATACATAAAATGGATAGCCAGTGGGAGTTTGATGTAGACACAGGAAACCCAAAGCCAGTGCTTGGTGACAGCCTAGAGGGATGTGATGGGGAGGGCATTCAAGAAGGAGGGGACATATGTATACCTATGGCCAATTCATGTTGCTGTTCAGCAAAAGCCATCACAATATTTAATTGTCCAGTAATTAAAAAATAAATGAAGAGGCTGAACACATCAAAAAAACAAAAACATCTGTCAGGTGACTTTGCTCTTCCCCCAGCAAAACTCTTGAAACCATAAGGGAATGTGAAGAGAGTCTAGAAATTCTGATCCACCTCCCAAACACAGATGAGCAGAAGCATCTCCATGCTTCTCACTTGGTATGAGAAACTGAATAATGCCTCCTAAACACATCCACATTCTAATCCCAGGAAACAATGAATAAATGACCTTTCAAGGCAAAAGGGACAGGTGTGATTAAGATAATAATCTTAAGAGGCAGAGATTATCCTGGATCATCCAAGTGGGCCCTACACAAATCAGGGATCCGTGTAAGAGGACGCAAAAAATGTCACTCACTCAGAAGACAATGTGAGAAAAAAAAAGAAAAGGCAATGTGACCACTGAAAACTAGAGCTTCAGAAGGAACCAGCCCTGCCAATACCCTGATGTTAGCCCTGAATCTGAATACTGCAGATTTCAGAGCTCCAAACTCTTAATAAACTTGTGTTGTTTGAAACTAAGTCTGTAGTAATATGGTACAGCCATGACAGGAAACTAACACAGAAGGGAACTTCCTTAAATCATGCCACCACTGTGGAGCACGTCGGGACAGAGAAGGTGGTTCTCCACACAGCAGCCAACTTCTCCACACAAGTCAGGGTGGAATTACCTGGCGGACCAGTGGTTAAGACTCCACGCTTCCACTTCAGGAGGCACAGGTTTGATCCCTGGCTGGAGAACTAGGATCCCCACAAGTTGCGAAGTGCTGCCCTCCCCACCAAAAAACCAATGGCGCCTCTGCTAAGGGTCCTCCCAGGCCTCCCACCCCGAGTCAAAGCCACAATCATCACCAGCTGTGTCAAGGGCCTCTAAGCCTCCTTCTCTCCTTTGCTTACTCATGACCACATCCTTAGGGCAGGCTAAGGGCACCCCCAGCCCAGGGCCTTGGCTACTGTGGCTCTGGTGCACAGCAGGTCGCCCTTCCCTCTAATAGGCAGGGCTTATTCCCTCTTCTGCAGGCCTTTGCTCAAATGTAACCTGATCAGAGAAGCCCTCCCCACCTTTATCATGCATCCATCACACACTGCCTCAGGGCAGGAGCTGTGCCTACAGAGTACTCCAGCTGAGTTCCCAGCGGGAGAGCCTGGCACTCTGGTGGCATTCTATGGTCATGTGCTAAGTTATCAAATGAAGCACCCTGAAGGGATGCTTTGTCCCTTTTGCATTTCTCAGTTTGTCCCTTTTGCATTTCAAACCATGTGAAAGTAGCACCTGGTCAAAACAGTAGAAGTTTTTTGAAGGAAAACTTGTGAAAAACAAGGACAGGTACCTGACAGGTCTTTGTGTTTTGGGGAGTGCCTATGGCACCCACGAAGAGTACTTCCAGGGACCCAAAGGTTGCACCTGGGGTACAGAAGCGTAGGCACGGGGAAGGCTTCCAGGAAAAAGGCACCGAATTCCGAACAAGTCACGCGCCCATCCCTCTCTCTCCATATCGATGCCTTCGCCTCCTCACCCACAATTTTACACTCCTCCGTATATGCACACATTCTCTCCCTCGCCCTCTACAAAGTCCCCAAGCCCGCCGTGGAGGGAGGCGCGAGACTACATTTCCCAGAAGGCGGCGGGGCCGCCTAAGACTCCCATTGGCCCCTTTCCCGCGCGTCCGTTCCCTTCTCCCCACGAGAGCTGAGTGTATGGGCGCCTCGGCCCCTTGCCACGGAGCCCCGGCTTCCGCGCGGCCGACGGCCCTCACCTCCGGACCGCGACATGGGCCGGCTGCCTCAAATGGGCCGGCGGGGCTGCAGAGCCTCCTCATCTCCTGCCTAATTCGCCGCTTTCCAGAGGCGGACGAGCCCAACCTTCATCTTTAGCGGCGGAGGCGGAGGTTGCCGGGCGACGACCAGGATTGGAGGGGGCCGCGTTGGTCCCGCCTACTGCTGTGTCCGGTCGCCCAGGGCCTGCTGGGAAATGTAGTTCTATGAGGAGCCCGACCAGACCTAAGTCCGAGCGGGGGAGCTCAAAGCCGTGTCTATCCAAGGGTGACTTTCTTGCCTATTAATTTCCTTCTCCTGTCTTTTCTGCCGTCTGCTTTCCATCACTTTCTTTTTTCCTTCCTCTTTCATGAAATTTTTAATAATCTACTTTTCTTATATGTATGCTAGTAACCTGTGAAATGCCAGGCTGGATAAATCACAAGTTGGAGTCAAGATTGCCTGGAGAAATATTAATAACTTCAGATATGCCAATGATACTACTGTAATGACAGAAAGCAAAGAGGAACTAAAGAGCCTCTTGATGAAAGTGAAAGAGGAGAGTGAAAAGCCTGTTTAAAATTTGACAAAGATCCGTATAGTCAAAGCTATGTTTTTTCCAGTATTCATGTATGGATGTGAACGTAGGACTATAAAGAAGGCTGAGCAACGAAGAATCGATACTTTCGAATTCTGGTGTGGGAGAGAAGACTTGAAACGGAGCAGGATATGGTCCTTGCCCCATCACCACCACCACCACCAAGTCCTGTGCCTGCCTTTTTTTCTGTGGAAAACTTTAGTCAAAGAATAAGTTTAATCAGAGATGAGAGAAATGCTGAAACAAAACAAAGGAGACTAAATAATAATAATGTAGTCATTAAGCATAGTCATGGAGAAGGCAATGGCGACCCACTCCAGTACTCTTGCCTGGAAAATCCCATGAACGGGGGAGCCTGGTGGGCTGTGGTCCATGGGGTCGCTAAAAGTCGGACACGACTGAGTGACTTCACTTTCACTTTTCACTTTCATGCATTGCAGAAGGAAATGGCAACCCACTCCAGTGTTCTTGCCTGGAGAATCCCAGGGACGGAGGAGCCTAGTGGGCTGCCGTCTATGGGGTCGCACAGAGTCGGACACGACTGAAGCGACTTAGCAGCAGCAGCAGCAAGCATAGTCAAGGACCTTTAGTTTTTTCTCAAGGGCTATAGATAATATTCTGAGCCATATCCTGTGAGATGTCTTATAGATATCAAAACACCAGGTGGGAGAACTACATGATGACCAGACTACACCAATGATATGAGCTGCCACAGTTCCAAGAACTGGCTGCAAAGAAATGGGAACAAATGGACCCTAGAACTGAAGATTAACTATACCTAAAATAACCAAGATCATGTTGGTCAGACCACTGATGACCAATTTGAAGATGACTGTTAGAGGTGACCGGAGAAGGCAATGGCACCCCACTCCAGTACTCTTGCCTGGAAAATCCCATGGACGGAGGAACCTGGTGGGCTGCAGTTCATGGGGTCGCTAAGAGTCGGACACGACTGAGCGACTTCACTTTCACTTTTCACTTTCATGCATTGGAGAAGGAAATGGCAATCCACTCCAGTGTTCTTGCCTGGAGAATCCCAGGGACGGGGGAGCCTGGTGGGCTGCTGTCCATGAGGTCGCACAGAGTCGGACACGACTGAAGCGACTTAGCAGCAGCAGCAGTTAGAAATGACTGTGCCATTTCTGCATGTAGCCACCCCCCTCCTCTGTCTATAAAAGCTCTTGCCCCCTGCTTGTTGGGGGTGAGGGTGAGGGTGGGAGTCCGCCTTTGGACAGATGTCTGACACCCTCCACCCCCAGTTGCCAGCATCTGATATGAAGCAAACGTTCCTTTCAACCAAGCTGGCCTGTTTATTGGCTTTTGAGCGGTAAGGAGATGGACCCACCACACATTCTTCAGTAACAGATTTTTGAGAGTCCCTAGGACTGCAAGGAGATCAAACCAGTCAATTCTAAAGGAAATCGACCCTGAATATTAACTGGAAGGATTCATGCTGAAGCTGAAGCTCCAATACTTTGACCACCGGATGCAAAAACCCGACTCACTGGAAAAGACCCTGAGGCTGGGTAAGATTGAGAGCAGGAGAAAGGGGCGATAGAGGATGAGATGGTTGGCTGGCATCACTGACTCAGTGGATATGAGTTTGCACAAACTACAGGAGACCACTTTGGGTTCCCCACCAACATCAACTTCCAAAGTTGATACATATTTTCAGCCTTTGAAGTTCCAAATCTACTTCCTCATGGGACACAACATCTTGTTTAATTTCTTCCCATTCTCCATATGGGTTTGATTTTTAATTGTATTTATTTGGGCTGTGCTGGGTCTTCATTGCTGCACAGGCTTTTCTCTAGTTGCAGAGAACAGAGCCTACTTTCTAGTTGCAGTGCGTGGGCTTCTCGTTGAGGTGACTTCTGTTGTGGAGCATGGACTCCAGGGCTGTGGGCTTCAGTAGGTTTCCCGGGCTCTAGAGCACAGCCTCTATAGTTGCGGTGCATGGGCTTACCTGCTCTGTAGCATACGAGATCTTCCCAGACCAGGAATCGAACCCAGTCTTCTGCACTGGCAAGCAGATTATTTACCACTGATCCACTATATATATATTTTTTTTTCTTTTTCTTAATGAGTTTTGGATTTTCCTTCATTTGGACCTGATGAACTCTTCCTTTAGGTATTTGTTTTCTTTCTGTTTCTGGTTCAGTACCTTTATCACTATTTTTAGTTTCTTCTTTAAACTTTATTTTTAGCTTCTTCCTTAAACTATTTTTAGCTTTTACATTGCTGTAGAGACCTTTCCTTCCCCTCTCCCTTTTTTGCTTCCTGTTCCACCATCAGTAACTATGTGACTCTGATAGTTTGGACTCTTCCAGGGTACCAAGAAACTTTTAATTGACTTTACTAGATAAGAGATCACCAGACTGTGGAATGAAATCTTCAGGATTTTCCCATCTGGATTCCCCTGACGGTTATAATAATATGTATAACCATCTTCACTTAATCCTTCTACCCAGTCTTCACTGCTGCTTTTTTAAGTTTCCTTGAAATCCTTCAGGTTTTTCCCACTGAGGTCCTCCTGTGATAAGATCATGATAGAAATGGTAACCCTCAGAGATAACTCATTCTGCCCATCTGCCCTTTGAAGGGTCTTTGTCTTCCTGCTGATTTTGATGCAGAGATGAATGGAACAGCACTGGTCACTAACGATATGCTTGGCTCTGAAATTTCTGACTCTGAGCCAAACCTTTTCAAATCCTGTTAGTATCCCTGCAGGGCAGCTACCTCCACTGCAGCAAACTCCTCTGATCCTTTTTCTTCTTCCTTTCCCGTCTCCAGGCTTTCCTGTTTAATCTCACATATCCTCCTTGACACATTTTCTTTATGATTCTTTCCTCTTTCAAGAAAGTAAACACTAGGCCTATTGTACACTATCAAGCACCTGCAGTACTCACAGAATTTCTTTGGTTGTGACTCCCAGTAGTCTTCCATGGACTGGACCAGCCGCTCTGAGGGTCATCCCCAGGCCTGGGTGAGGCTCACATTCCCTATGCGGGATGAGTTGGGGCCCAGCTCACCGAGAGGCCCACTGGAGCCTCTGAGCCGGGACCCGGTCTCTTTCTTTCCATCATCCTTCGTACCGCCTTCCTTCCCTGGGTCTCTCTCACTGTTTTCTCTTTCTTCCTATCTGTTCCACATTCGGGGAGAAATGGTTGCCTTCAGACTGTCAAAATTTTAATTTTTGAAACCGCTGAAAACAAACTCAGTGAGCACGTGTCAAAGAGGTATTTACCGCCGGTAGGAACTAGCAGGATGACACAGGTGGTTCTGGGAAGGTGAGAGAGAAGAAACAACAGAGAAGGTGAAAGAACAATCAAACACTGAAATAATAGCGCAAAGTCGGATTGTCGGTGTCCCACACAGGAGTGGGCAGGCATCTTAGTGTCCTACAGGGTGGTTAAAAAAAAAAAAAAACTTGGGGTACCCTTCTCTCCTGGTCAGAAAGCATTTACAACCTATCAACCTTTTACAAGTTAGCATCTAACGTCACAGTATCTGAACTCTGATCAAAAGAGTTGCTTCACTTAGGGAATCAGACAACCTGAAGCAGTCTTACTAGAGACGGTGCTAGGACTTCGAGCCATCTTTTTTCTCTTATCGGCAAGTTTTGGGTAAGTTTCCTTAACAAGTGTCCCTCCTGCTCCGTCTGTCTCTCTTCTTGCTGTCACCCTTCTCTGAGCCCTTGAAAACTCTCGACCCATTTCACTCTATCTCCAATTTCTGTCCACATCTTTCCTCTTCCTTCTGTACTCCTGATCCTCGTCTGTCCCTTGAATCTCGCGATCTGCACGTCTCGCTGTAAATCGATTCTCCCTTTATCTCTCCTTTCCCTCACCATCCCGGCCCTGATTTCTCTACCTCTTGTTAACTGTTCTGACACACGTCTGACCAGCCCTGACTCTCTGATCTAGGTCTCTGAGAGTAGGAAGGCCTCTCCGCTGTCTGTCCTGCCTGTGTCTCTGTCACTATGTGTTCACTTACTTTCACTCTCTCCTCGCTATCTCGCTCGCTCGACATCTCTACCCTCACCCCACCTCTCCCATCCTCTCAGACACCAGCCGGTACACGGGATTGCCCTAGAAACCACCTGCTCAGCCCACCGGTTACCGTGGAGACGCCTGGGGCCCGCCTACCGCCGATGACAACAAAAGAGCGTCAAGGGGCCGCGCAGGCGCGCGGAAGGCCAACCGACCACACCGCTCGGGCCCGAGGCCCCTGCTCTCTGTAGGGGGGATGGGGGGATGGGGAAGCAAAAATGGCAGGCTCGTTTGCGGACCCCAGGGCGGAGGAAGGGGTGACCCAGTCTCGGCAGGGAGTCTCCATGGAGACGGGGGCTGAGGGCGTCCTAGCGAGGGCCGTGATTGGTGCAGAGCCCTAACTCCCGGAAGCCCCGTAGAGAATTCGGTAAGCTTGCCGGGGAGCATGCGCTGCCCGGAAGGCGGTGCTGGGCGCATTTCCCCGAGCAGCTTGCTCGCGTCGACGGGTGCCGGGACGCCTGGAAGTGAGGCTGGGAGAGCGGGGAGACAGGGCCCCGAGAGTGGCCCAACCGTCCGGAAAAACACTGCCCGGCACCACAGCGGGAGGAGGGTAGAAACTGAGGGGAGGGTGAAAACAGGCGGGGGGCGGGGGCGCGAGGCGGCGCTCGCGCTGCTGCGCGGAGCACTCTGGGAGCTATAGTCTGGCCCGGAGGGGAGGTCGGCGAGTGCGCAAGCTCCGGAGCCCGGTGCGGCCAGCTCAGCGCCAAGGTGAAGGCGGGGGCCCCTGGGCCGGGAAGGTTTGGACAGGGACCCGGACGGCAGCCCTGCGGGGCGCGGGGCACGGGGCAGGGGCCTGGCGCTCCCTGCGGACGGGCCCGGGGTTGTCGCGCGCCGAGCAGCAATCACCGCGGGTTGCCACGGCGATAGAGCCTGGAGTCCCCGCCCCGTTTCCATGGCGGCACCGGGATCTGCCCCGGCTCCTTGAGGCAAGCGCCGCCCGCCCGGGCTGCTATTCGATGTAGTTCGGGAAGCTCGGCAGGGTCGCGGAGGCCCAGCCTTCCCCTGGGGTTTCAGGCCGACTTGGAGCCTTGAGGAGCCAAGGTCAGACTCACGGGATCAGGCCGCCTCGAAATCGAACGTAATAAACGCCGGTTTCTTCCCAAAGCTCGCACCGTACCTCCAGCTGCAGGAGCAACGCGAGTGGAGCGGGGTCGCCCCCGTTTGCATACGGGGGAGCGGAGATTCACAGTGGCACAGCGACATGGCAGGATTACGTGGCAAATAGGCTGGGTCGGGATCTCCGGCTCTCCTCGCAGGCTCCGAGGCCAGCGGTCTCGGGCGCCTGACACCCCTCTCTGAAACGCCATCACCCGCTAGCCCCACCTGAGTCAGGAGGTCGAGGAGATAATGGGGCTCATAAAAGGGGGCTGGGTAGGGGGAGGATGGCGTCAGAGTGCTGTGCCCTACAGTGGGCCTCGCACAGGTGTGGGCTGGGGCCGCTGGACGGGGGCTGCCCTGTGAAACCACGCTGGGGGCAACAGTCGGAGAAACGGTTTACGCAGGAGAGTGGATGGCAGTGATGGGCCGGCGCTGGCTGGGGCGAGGTGGCGGTGGTGCGGACGCCCGGCGGCGGGGGTCGTAGGTGTAGGTTCCTCTCTTGCCGGCAGAGGGCTGAGGGCAGGGCTCAGGCGATGCGTGTAGACGGGTGGGATTTAGCGGGCAGAGGAGGTGCCTTCTGGGCCTGAGAACCAGCCCCGAAACAGGGGGTTACCAGAGACTGCACACGCCCAGCTAGAGGGGTTCAGCGAGGGCTGGCCGGCCCCACGCGCCAGCCTCTGGCCTGAGCGGCACGCCACTGTCCCCATCGCAGCGGCCTCCGTGCGCTCCTCCCTGGGGGTGGACACTGACCTCAAGAGCCCCAAGCCTGGTCTTTCCGATGAGGCCGGCGGCTTTGGGCTCCCCGGGCCGCGCATCCCTAGAAGATGGGCCCGTCACGGTGAAGCTGGAGGACTCTGAGGAGGACGAACCCGCTGCCTGGGATCTGGGCCCAGAGGCCGCAAGGCAACGCTTCCGGCGCTTCCGCTATGAGGAGGCCGCGGGGCCTGGCCAGGCGCTGGCCCAGCTCCGGGAGCTCTGCCGCCAGTGGCTGCGGCCCGAGGCGCACTCCAAGGAGCAGATGCTGGAGCTGCTGGTGCTGGAGCAGTTCCTGGGCGTGCTGCCCCCCGAGATCCAGGCCCGCGTGCGGGGACAACAGCCAGGCAGCCCTGAGGAGGCCGCGGCCCTGGTGGAGGGCTTCCGCCGGGAGCCAGGAGGGCCCCGCAGATGGGTGAGTCAGCCAGAGGCCTGGGGTCTCTGCCTCATCCTGGGGGCGCCCTGCTCAGCAGGACGCTAGTCCCCCACGGTCTGGAAGGGGTCACCTATAGCAGAGCCTGTGCCAGGGCAGCCGCGGTTCCGACTCTAGCCCTCCATCAGCTGGAGTCAGGACTCATGGTGTGAGGGGGGGGTGGGCGATGTCGGCAGAGGAGAGCAACTGTAGGGCGTCCCTGCCCTCCTTGTCAGTCCCTGGGGACCGTGGGTCCTCAGAGGCCGAGTCAGGACCCCTGGGATCCCGAGAGGGTGGAGGCCAGGGAGCTCCCTTCCTGAGCTCCTGATGGGGGGCACCTACCCAGGTCACAGTCCAGGTGCAAGGTCAGGAGGTGCTCTCGGAGAGGACGGAGCCCCCCGACTTCCAGGCCCTCCCTCAGCCCATACCTGAGACTCCAGAACCTGGGCTGGAGATGCTCCCTGGGGCTACGGAGCAGTCAACACTGGGCCTGCGGGTGAAAGAAGAGTCCGAGGTTACCGAGGAGCCAGGTAAGGGCAGGCGGTGTGCCTCTGTTTCAGCGGCCCCCACATCCTGCCCAGCCAGTGGTGGCCATTCTCCCCTGTGGGCCAAGCCTGCCACAGCTGTGGTTCCTTCCATGTCCTCAGTCAGCATGGCGCTGGCTCCTGGGGTTTCCGTGTGTAGGAGACAGGAGTCCTCTCCCCGAGGACATCTGCAACAGTGGGGGCATTAGCCAACTGCTGCAGACCAGACAGCAGACCGTTGCGTGGGGGGGGCCCCTAAGTGCTGGGGGGTGCCCTTCTCTCCTCCACCTCCCAGGCAGGTGCCAGACGCCCCCACACCGCGTTCCTGTGTGACCCCGAGAGCCCCCTGCCACGCCAGCTCCAGGTCCCACCCCACCGGATCCCAGCACCAAGCACAGCACTGAGGAGGGCGGCGGGGTGGAGTGCCCTGGAGCTTCCTGATCCCACCCTCCTTCTCCAGAGCCACTGCATCCTCGGCCTCTAAG
Organism: Bos javanicus; assembly: GCF_032452875.1. NCBI lineage: Eukaryota > Metazoa > Chordata > Mammalia > Artiodactyla > Bovidae > Bos > Bos javanicus. Next base: position 66,294,749 of record NC_083885.1, on the reverse strand, counting down.
CAGCCTGCAGGGGACCCCTTTCACTCTGCTCCCCGACCAGGCCCGGGTGAGTCCCTGCTCTGGGAGCCTCAGAAGGTGGGGCTGGGTGGGTTCCTCCTGGCAGGGCCTGGTCACACAGACCAGCAGTGACCACTGTGGTTTCAGGACTGTGTCGTGGTGCTGGACCAGGCCTCCCCGCATAGTGAGCCTGGGCCTGAGGTTTCCTCCTGGAGGCAGCACCGTGGGGCCCTGTGGCAGGAGGAAGCTGGGGGCATCTTCTCCCCAGGTGAGTAACACAGGGCCCCCTTTCCTCCAGCGCCACCTACGCGCCCGCATTGCCTGGGCGGCCCCTGCAGTGTTCAGCCTGCTTCAACATCTGCCCTTCAAAGCCAAGCCCTCCATTAACCTCCCAGCCCCGTAAACCCTCCTGAGAGGAGGACTCACGTTCCTCACCTCCTCTCCCAGCCATCCTCGATGGCCCCCAGCTTCCAGGCCTTAGTCCCACCAACTGGACAGCAGGTCAGCAGGGTGGACAGACAGGAGGGACCTTCACACCTTCACACAGGTGGGGACTGGGCGGGACAGTGCAGTGTCCCACCCAACCGCCCAGGTTCTCAAGCCAGACGCCTTGTGCGGTCCACCTCGGTCACATGCCTGCAATGGCCCACCATCGTCCAGGCCCCATCTCATCTTCATCACCATTCCCTGGGCCCCGCCACTTCTGGGTTTACTCCCATGTTCTGGGGGACATTCCTGTGAACTCTGGAGCGGGAGGTAAAGTTCTGAGAGGTGTTACATATCTAAAACACATTCGTCTAACACTCCCCGTTACACTGAATTTTGGCTGAGTGAAGAGTTCTTTTTATTGACTCAGTCTCCAAACATTTTTTTCTTAACTGCTGTAAAACTGGGTCAAAACATTTTTTATCATCACTGTTGGTGAGTCTCTTTAACTTTAAATTCAATTTCTCAATTGTGGGAAGCTGGCCTGAATTGTTTCTTTGAGTTCCTTCCCCTGCATTGTTCTATTCTCTTTCTAGAATGCCCGTTACTCGGTTACTGGACTCTAGGGCAAATGCACCAGTGTTCTGTTCTCTGCAACTTCCCATCCCTTTCTTTCTGCTCTATCTTCCAGAAAATTTCTTCATATATCCTCCAGATTCTCCTTTTGAGATTTTCACATCTGCTAGTACAGTTTCAGTTCCCACCAGTGTCTTCTTTCCCTGAATACTTATTTAAGCCACTTTCTGTTCTTACAGTTGTAACATCTTTCCTTATTTCTCTGAGGATAATAGTTTGTTGTTCAATCGCTAAGTTGTGTCTGACTCTTCTCAACCCCATGGACTGCAGCACCCCAGGCTTTCCTGTCCTTCACTATCTCCAGGAGTTTTCACAAATTCATGTCCATTCAGTCAGTGATGCCATCCAACCATCTCATCCTCTGTCCTCCCCTTCTCCTCCCACCTTCAGTCTTTCCCAGCATGGGGGTCTTTTCCAGTGAGTCAGTTCTTCACATCAGGTGGCCAAAGTATTGGAACTTCAGTTTCAGCATCAGTCCTTCCAATGAATATTCAGGACCGATTTCCTTTAGGATGGACTGGTTTGATCTCCTTGCAGTCCCAGGGACTCGCCAAGAGTCTTCTCCAACACCACAGTTCAAAAGCATCAATTGTTCAGTGCTCAGCCTTCTTTACATTCCAACTCTCACATCCATACATGACTACTGGAAAAACCATAGCTTTGACTATATGGACCTTTGTCAGCAAAGTGGTATCTCTGCTTTTTAATACGCTGCCTAGGTTGGTCATAACTTTCCTTCCAAGGAGCAAGTGTCTGTTAATTTCACAGCTGCAGTCACCATCCACGGTGATTTTGGAGCCCAACAAATGATGACTTGTCTTCAGGCTTTCTCCCAGTGTGCTCTCTGATGTCTCTGGCAGGTGAGAGAGGGCGGCTGGGAGAGATGAAGGGTTTGCTCCCCACAGAGACCCACTTCTTGGGAGATGTGAGTGGGTGGGTGGAGCAACCATGGATGCCACTGAAGAAGTCATAGGGCACCCTGGCTGGGCTGTGTGGAAGCAGGCGCCCTTGCTGTGAGGGTCTTCAGTTCTTCGCTCTGAGTGTCCTAAGAAGGCATGTCTAGCTTCTTGCCTGCATCCTGGCTGGGAGACAGGTTGGCATCTCAGTCCCCTGGGTGGCTTCACTTACCCCTCGACTTCCTCAGTGTTGGTGCACACCCTCAACCCAGCCTTTTGCCAGGATGGGAGAAGAGATCCAGAAATCAGAGCCACTGCAGTGCCCACCCGCATCCTCCATTTCCTCAGAATTGTGTGCAGAGAGGGCCCAGTGCTGTTCCCTAAGGTAGCCCAGCTTCAGCTTGAGTCAGCTTCCCCCGCCCGCCTGGTGTCCCTGCCCCTTTACCTGCATGGCCAGAGGGACCTGGTCCTTCCAAACCCTGAACTTTTCCAGCCTTTGAGATCAAACAGGTTGATTTCTTTCCATTTTCCCCACTGCTGCACAGTTACTGTTTGCTCGGTCTGCCATCCAGAGTAGAAATATCAGGGGTTGCTTTATTTCCTTTCCTCTTCATCTTTGTGGATTTTATACCTTGAAGAAAACCAAACAAAACCTTTATGGTGGTTTTTACTGCCGTTTCACAATGAAACCAATTTAAACAGATACTATTATTACCCAGAAGTCCCCATTTGCTGTTTTTATCAATAAAGGGCCCAAACTCATTCTTTCTTCATGGATGCTGACCCATCCTTTGAAAACCTGGACATACCTGATGTTATTTCTGGACTTGTTAGCTAGCTTGGTTTCCTGAGGTGCAAGTGCTCTCGCTGGTTCACTGCGAAGAGCCTGCCCTTCACGGCTCGGGGACCTCCTCGTCTGTCCCTACACTAAGCATCATCCTGGGTGACAGGCTGCCACAGAGTCCATCATGACTCTAAACTGGAAGACTCACCTGGGCCCCCAGCCATTCAGTGGAGATCCCTCTGCAGGCTCACACACCAAAGGTCTGTGGGTGGACTGGGCTCACCCAGGCCAAGTCCTCAACGCCCTGCTTCATGGCAGAACCTGGCCTCGGCCACCTGGTCTTTACAGCCTTAGTACTTGCAAGCACAGTGCACAAGCTTTGGACAGTCCTTTCTTACTTTGGAGCTGCCCCAGGTATTTTTAAGGTTCTTCTCTTATGCTCTGTCAGTGCTGCATACTGAAGCTGAGAGGAGGTCTGGCAGCCACCCCTTCCGCTGTCCCAGCTTTCAGCTAGTGCCCTGCCTCTCTCAGCACAGTGCAGTCTCTGCTCTCTCCAGCCACACTGGCGCCTCTGCCTACGGCTCCTCGGCGGGTCTTTTCTCTGCAGCCCTGGTCTTTCCTTGGGCTGCACTCGCCCACAGACAACCACAGCCCCCGCTTCAAATACCGGTTCCCTCAGCCACTGTGGGCTCCACACCACAGGGTGTCCTGGCTGCTCCCTTTGCCCTCCACGGAACGTCTGTGCAGCCAGTGTTTTCATCAGGAGAACATTCTGAATAGGTAGCATTCATGTTAGAAAATTCAGAAGGCCCGAGGGCCTATACAGCAGAGCACCCCTCCCCTGCCTGAGTCACACGGTCCTGCACCCCAACAGCCAGCAGCACTGGTCTTTTGTGTGGACTTACAGAAAGATTCTGTGTGCAGGAAAGCAAATACAAATGTGGATGCATACTCATTTGCCGTCTTTAAAACACACGTCTTTAAATTGTCACCCTGTTCCCCGCCTGACATTTTTCATGCATCTTCCCACTTGAACACACAGCAGCAAGCGCCCTCCTCTTTGGACAGCTCCCCACGACACACCTGTTTACCCATCCAGGCTCCCACTAACACTCTTGAGTTACTTTTTAGTGAGAACTGAGAACCCTCCTATAACAGTCATTTCACACAGGGAGGAACACAACTGGTGGAGAAGTACTTAGAAGTGGAATGGTTGGATTAGCCTACGGGAAATTTATCGTTTGATGTACTTGGCGACGCCAGCTTCTATCTGTGCTCACCAGCAATGCACACAGACACTTGGGTTCTGGAGTAAGATGTGGAACGGCAGATGAGTATGGCCCTAATGTGCAGTTTTCTTATGGGGGGAACTAAGCATGTTTTAGGGAATTTAAGCAACAGTGACGTTTCCTTTCCTTTTCTAGTCTTCTGCCCACAATCTTTCCTGTTCACTGATTGCTGCTCTTATTTTGGTTAATTAGACCCTTGACTCTGGAGGGTTTCTCAGTTTGTCATTCATCTTTTGACTCTTGAGGGTTTTTGCTGAGCACAAATGATTTCCTTTGATGCAGTATAATTTATCTGCGTTTTCCATGGCAACTTACAGATTTTCTGTCATCTCTGAAGCCCCTGCTCCTCTCTCTCTCTCTGTCCCTGATGTAACTCCCTCCTCCTCTGTGCCGGGCTCACATCTCCTCCCTCCTCCAGCATCTAAGGATGGAGTGCTCACAGCCTGGCTGGAACCTGCTCCTTTGAGCCAGACGCCCAGCCCTGTCCAATCGCAGGCAGGCCCAGGGCCCCGTGTGCCCTGTAAATGCCACGGCACTACATCCACATTTCCCTACAGATGGGGCCAGACTCTCCAGTGGCTGCACAAGGTCTCAGCGGTGCCTCAGGAGCCGCGCGGTCATCACAGGCCTGGCACAGCAGACAAAAGTCCTGGTGCCTGCATTTCCCGCCTGTTCGCTCCAGTTCCAGCCTCCCTCAAACCCACCCACTTCTCTGCATCTGTGGGAACCAAAATCACCCACCTGCCCAGTGCAAGGGCCACTTTTGCACTACAGCCCTTCCAGAAAGGCGGTTTTGCAAACTTAAGCCACACATGAAAAGCCCATCGCCCGTTTTTAGTCTTCCACCTGTCTGTCCCATCCTTACCGCCTTCGGAAGCTTGCTCAGAAAGAACCCCTGCCCCTGCCCAGATGACTTCTGTCTGCCTCCTTGGGCAGTTTTAGGTCGCTCCATTTCACACCCTTTCCCCAGGGCTGGAGAGTCTCTGGGCACCAGCGGGTTCTCTGTCATGAATGAGTGGATCCCCTTGTGCCATGCAGGGTTTACACTCCAGATGGACAACGTCTCTGTGGACCCTGACATCATGAGTCCCCACGTCCACCTGCCCTGGGACCTCGGCGAGGCCAGCCTCACAGGCCGACTCGAGTCAGCCTCCCGCGAAGGTGGCTTTTCACAAGCGCTAGTGCCCTCCAGCGACCTGGGAGGTGAGCCGGACCCCACGGAGGATACCTGCCAGGGCCTGAGCCACGGGCTGGGCGCGGCGAGCTGGCGTGCCCCCAGGGGTCGCAGCCGGGCTCGGGGGCGCCCCGGCACAGGGGCCGGAGCTGAGCGAGGGGGCCGCTGTGACGTGTGCGGGAAGGTGTTCAGCCAGCGCAGCAACCTGCTGCGGCACCAGAAGATCCATACCGGGGAGCGGCCCTTCGTGTGCGGCGAGTGCGGCCGCAGCTTCAGCCGCAGCTCACACCTGCTGCGCCACCAGCTCACGCACACAGAGGAGCGACCCTTCGTGTGCGCCGACTGCGGCCAGGGCTTCGTCCGCAGCGGGCGCCTGGAGGAGCACCGGCGCGTGCACACAGGCGAGCAGCCCTTCCGCTGCGCCGAGTGCGGCCAGAGCTTCCGCCAGCGCTCCAACCTGCTACAGCACCAGCGCATCCACGGCGACCCGCCGGGCCCCAGCGCCGCGCCCCCCGCCCCTCCCGGCGCGCCCGAGCCCCCCGGCCCCTTCCCGTGCAGCGAGTGCCGCCAGAGCTTCGCGCGGCGCGCCGTGCTGTTGGAGCACCAGGCGGTGCACACGGGCGACAAGTGCTTCGGCTGCGCCGAGTGCGGGGAGCGCTTCGGCCGCCGAACGGTGCTGCTGCAGCACCGGCGCGTGCACAGCGGCGAGCGGCCCTTCCGGTGCGCCGAGTGCGGCCAGAGCTTCCGCCAGCGTTCCAACCTCACGCAGCACCGGCGTATCCACACGGGCGAGCGGCCCTTCACCTGCGCCGAGTGCGGCAAGGCCTTCCGCCAGCGGCCCACGCTCACGCAGCACCTGCGCGTGCACACGGGCGAGAAGCCCTTCGCCTGCCCCGAGTGCGGCCAGCGCTTCAGCCAGCGCCTGAAGCTCACGCGCCACCAGCGGACGCACACGGGCGAGAAGCCCTACCGCTGCCCCGAGTGCGGCCTGGGCTTCACGCAGGTCTCCCGGCTCACCGAGCACCAGCGCATCCACACGGGCGAGCGGCCCTTCGCCTGCCCCGAGTGTGGCCAGCGCTTCCGGCAGCACGCCAACCTCACGCAGCACCGGCGCATCCACACGGGCGAGCGGCCGTACGCCTGCCCTGAGTGCGGCAAGGCCTTCCGCCAGCGGCCCACGCTCACACAGCACCTGCGCACCCACCGGCGCGAGAAGCCCTTCGCCTGCCAGGACTGCGGCCGCCGCTTCCACCAGAGCACCAAGCTCATTCAGCACCAGCGCGTGCACAGTGCAGAGTAGCCAGAGCAGGCGGCCCCACCATTATCCACAGTTGGGGGCGGGGTGTGTGTGGAACACCTACCTCATGGGGTTGCATGAGATCGCGTGGGTACAAGCCAGCTCTCTTAGGGGCCGGCTCCCAGTAGGTGCTCAATAAACAATGCACAGAATCTCCGTCTGGGTCTGCACCCACTCAGTGTCTGCCTACCTGCCTGGACCCCTCTCAGCCCTCACTACAGGTCTACCACCTTCTCTGTAACCACGTGGCTCCTCCAAGACCCAGGGCTCCCGGCAGATGTGGCCCCTAGCAGGGCCTGCCCACGTCTGCAGGACGTCGCCTCACAGCGTGGCTCCTGTACTATTTGCTTTCGACCCACCACTCTGCCCGCCAAGTCAACGACCAGGAGAGGACCCCGGAGGGCACAGCCCTGCCAACCAGCCAAGATCATTGGGTGCTAAAGCATCAAATGGGTGCCCATTCGGCCACCGCCAGCCTGAGTTTATGTGTTTATAAAACCGAGGAGGCCATATCTTAGCTGTAAAAGCTGTAAGGTTTTAAGTGGGAATCTAGTCTTAGGAGACTTTCCTCTGTTCCCGCAGACTCCAGCTGGTCTGAGAACCAAAGCTGGCAGCAAGGCCAGGCCAGTTCCCCAGCCCTCCAGGCGCTGTCGTAGGCTGTTCTCTTCCCTCCCTGGCCCCAGGCACAACCCCTAAGTACCCCCCAACTGGAAGGTCTCTATCATGTGTGTTTGGTAACTAGTCACAGGACACACCAGCTGCTGACATACAGGTGGACAGACATTGGCAGCTCCAAGTCAGAGTTCTGCAGACTTTAGGGCAGGACCTCTGGACCCCTCCCTCCTTTTCCTGTGCCACTGCTGCTTTTGCCCTGTCCTCCCCTTCCATCCTACCGCTGGGGCCTTAACACAGCCCCCAACTCCCCCACTGAATGGCGGAAGTACCAGAGACCGTGGGTGAAAGGCACTTCCAAAAAGGGGATCTTCATGCAGCAGGGTCTGGCTTGGGACTTAAACCTCACCCTAGGCTGGTGTCAGCCTGATCTTGGTCTAGAGGTCTCGAGGGTTCTAGGAACAGCCCTTCCAGAAGCGCACCTGCAATTTCACCTGCCACTTTGAGTCACCCCAGTCCCTACAAGACTTGGGCCCTGGTATCAGGAAAAGACAAGCAGCCTGGGCCAGAGGCTTCCTATCAATATGGGAGAGAAGGCCTGCTCCAAGCCTCAGCCCCCCTCCTCCCCAACTCTACCCCTCTCCTTCCCCCTCCCTGCTAGTCTTGCCCCAGCCACAACCAGAGCCATTCTTGGCATCTACTACATCCGGCAAGGTCAGCCACTCCCCCAGGCAGGGGCACTCCTGTGTGGCACAATCAGGACTGAACAGGGCGGGGGGGGGGGGGGGTGTCCCTGGGCCCTTTGACAGCACTCAGTTCTCTGGTCACAAAGGGTTCTGAGTAACCTGGTGTGGGACATGTACAGTCAGAGGGAAGAAGAAGACAGGGAGGGGCTGAAGAATCAGATCAGGGAAGACACACAAATGAACACAAGTAGCCAGTAGCTAGTGGTCTCAGGTTGGAGTGTCGCAGGAACTTTATAAAATCCTGTAATGTGGATTTTTTTTTTTTTTTTACGACTTGTGTGACTTATAATCTGAAACAAAGAAAACTCATCTTTGGTCATCTTTGTGTTCATCATGAAATCTGTGCAAATACAACTACATAAAAACATGAAATTCCACACAGGAAAAATTACAACAAACGTGAAAAGCACAGAGACATCCGGATGGGACCTCACACCCAAATCCTTGAGAAGTCCAGGGATCCACCTCCCAAAACAGCCCTCTGGGAAGACGTCAACGTGAACAGCTATGTGAGGGCCACCCATGAAAGGTCATTTCTGCAGCTGACCAGGAACACCTCTGCAATCCAGTCACACGGCTACAGGTCAAGACCCAAGTGTTACTGCGCAATCAAGACTGAGGGCTTGGACAGAATGACCATTTGGCCAGAGCCATAGAAGAACCCAGGAGAGAAATACACAAGCACTGGTCATCTAAGAAAGTTACAACAGTGCCTAGCCAACCTGTCCCCAGACTGTCTGTATCCGAGTTCATACTGTCCACTCCCAAGCCCAGCCGGCTGCCCCATGCCACATCTATCTAGTTATTCTCATCAGCACCCCAGCCTCCCAAATTTATCCACTGTCTCCACCCATCAGCACTGCTCTGATTCCAACCATCCACCTCTAGCCTGGAGGCCCACAGCACTCAGCCTCCCTGCCCTGCCCACCCCTGCTCCCTCATTCCCTGGACAGACCCTTTCTTCCCAGCGTCAGGACCAGAGGCTAGGCTAACAATTGTAGGTGCACTTTCACCCTCACAACCCACTCACCAGGTTCTGCCCGGTCCTCTGCCTGGTCCCTCCACAGCACTGGCCCCAGCTTCCCTCGGGGCCTTTGCACGTATTAAGCCCCATGCTGCCTACCAACAGGTGGCAGGACCAAGGGCCACAAGCACCTGTACCACCCAAACCACCTGTGCCTTTTCACCACTTGAGTGAGCACGAAGGTGACAAGCTTAGCTGCACCACCTCCAACGCAGCTGCCTGCCTCACTTAGGCCATCCCCTCCTCCTCGGTCCAGACACTATGGCCCCCTTTGCTTAGCATTTTGTTTCATGATCAAGTCTTACCCACTGCACGGTGGGGAAGCCACAAGATCAAAGATCACACGAGTCTAGCTGTGGACTGTTACCTCTCCAGGGAATCAATACTCTATCCCGAGATGGGACCATAGCTGAAGGGTCTCAGCAACTGGCCTGAGGGTGGACACATGAACCAGGCTGGCCAATAAAAACCATCCCTGAGACTTTGGTTGGAATCTGTAGGTTGGTCATCAACCCTCACGTCCTGTACAAAAATAATCACCAAGAGTACAGCGGATGAGAACAGAAAGAGGAAAACTGAGTTTGGAAGAGGCCTCCGCGTCCCAGGACCAGTCATGCCTGAAGCCTGAGAACACTAGGATGGTTGCAATCTCATCCGCCCCAACCCTGAGGTTTTCTGCAGCTTCCGATAGCTCAGCCTCACCCCAGCACCTCTCCAGCACACAGCTCTCAAGGAAATCAACAAAGCCGGCAGTGTGGGGCGAGGACGACCAGAGGGTTGAAGGGGGGGCTTCTGGAATGGCGGAAAGAGAATGCAAGCGGGAGAAAAAGCGAACGGCTGCACAGCCACGACTGGGATCTGAGACCACGGAGCCCAAGGACGCCAAGGGTCCCCGGGAGGAGGCTGGGGTCGGCAGGGACGCCAAACCACGGCCCGAAAAGGTGGAGGTTACTTTCTGAGGTGAGGATCGGGCCGGGGTAGCCAAGAGGAGGCCATGGGCTGAGCCTGCCCACCACTAGCGCGGGCCCAACTGGGCCGCCGGACTACTCCCAATGTGCTCCAGAAGACGGCGACACGCCGCCTCAGCGACGGGATGGGTCGTGCGGCAGGAGCCTCATTCGGACGCGGGAAGGCTGAGGGGCAGAGCCCCGGCCGCCCCGCGGGCCCGGACCCCCGCCCCGACCAGCCCTGGTGGCGCCGCTCACCGCCTGACGGTGTCCTTGGTGACAGCTTGAAGTCGCAGAGCCGCTCCGCACCGCCTGCTCCCGCCTTCCGACGCACGCTGAGCTGCGATTGGAGGGGAGGCTGGCTCCGCCCACCTCGCGCACGCAGACGGCGGAAGGCCGGGGATCGCCTGCGGGGGGACTCTAGACCCTCGCGGAGGGCTGCCTCGAAGTGTGTGAGCCCGTGAAAATCTCCAGTGTTATACTACCCTCTGTTATACTACTCAATACACGTTTTATTTGTTAGTTTGCCTCAACCAAACTCTCTGCGAGCGGGTTCTCTGGGCCTGAGATGGGACACCGAAGGTTCTGAGTCACGCACTCTAGGCCTGGCTCCTGGCTCTGACCCTAACCCTGCCTCGGTCTGTGGCCCCTTGGAGACAAGCCCCTTGTTTGGCCCGCCTACACCGCCGTCCGCACGACTGCGAATGATCATAGCGGCCCGCAAGTGACGCGGCCTGCATCTGCCCCACTTAAATATGGCGGTGACACCGCCACACGCCCCCCCCCCCCCCCCCCCCCCCCGCTTCCTGGACTCGCGGGCGTCCCCGGAAGTGACCGGCCCGGCCTGCACGAACGGAAATACCCGAACCAAGCCGAAGGAGCCCGATCCCCAAGTCCCAGCGCGGAGCAACGTGGGGCGGTGGCGGCGGCTGCGCAAGCGCATAGCGCAGGCCGGGCGGGAAGAGCCGAAGCAGGCAGGCGACGGAAATAGCCGAAGCGGTGGGGCGCCCGAGGCCGTTGCGGACCTCCGCGCCGAAGCCGCTGCTGCCACGGAAGCCGGCCCTCCTATCTAGTACACGGCCACCGCAGCCCCCGCCTCCCCGTTCCGCCTCGAGCCGCAGAGCCCTCGCGAAGAGAGAGAGTGACCAGGCTCAGGGACACGGCCTGAGGACCCCGCGTCCGCAGCCGAGCCTGAGGACGCCGGAGCGGACGGCCGGGAGGAGGGAGCGGCGGGTGGGGGCGGGACCGAGTGAGCCCGAGAACAGCCGAGCGGGCCCGAACGCCGCCGAGCGGGCCCGAGGCGCCGGGCCAGGCCAGAGCCGACTACGGGAGCCGACGCGGGCCGCGCGGTGGGCGCGGAGCAGCGCGGCAGGCCCGGCGGGCGGCGGCAGCAGCCAAAGAGGCCGCGGCGGCGGGTCCGAGTGGCGGAGGCGGCGCGGGCGGCGGCGGGGGGCCGGGTGGCCGGGGTCCCGGGCCCCGCAGCGGCGGCAGCGGCGGCGGCGGCAGGATGATCAAGCTGTTCTCGCTGAAGCAGCAGAAGAAGGAGGAGGAGTCGGCGGGCGGCACCAAGGGCAGCAGCAAGAAGGCGTCGGCGGCGCAGCTGCGGATCCAGAAGGGTAAGGGGAGTCGGGGGATGGGAGTGGAGGTCGGAGGTCAGAGCCTGGCTCGGGGTGATACGGGAGTCAGGTGTGGAGTAATGCGGCTGCCAGGGGTCAAAGGTGTCAGAAACGGGGAGGCCGCGGATGTGGGGATCGGAGACCAGGGCCTGGGGGCCGAGGGGCCGGGGGTGGGGTTACAATATAGCCACCAAAGTGGTCGGAGGTAGGGGGACCGAGCAGGGGGCACTGAGCGTATTCGGAAAGCTAGGCGTCTGATACTAGGGACCGAGAATCTGAGGGTGGCAGCGGAAGGGGGAGACGGGAACCTGGGCGACAGGAAGAGGAGATATGGACAGTGAGGCCGAGGATTGACGATCGGGGTGGGAGATTTAATGTATTAACGCTAGAGTCACTGGGAATCAGAGTCAGGCCTGGTGAAGTGGGTTCTGGGGCCTGGATGTCGTGGGTCTGGGGGAGTCACATGTCAGTTTGGGGTGACAGGAGGAGGGAGGGATACTGGGTGCCGGGGATTATAGAGACAGGAGTACGGTTGGGTTCAGACCATCCTGCTAGAGATGCTGGAAATCTTAGGCTGAGAATAGTATAGGGTAGGAGGCTTGGGAACTCACAGATCTGGAGGTCAGATGGGAGGATCCTGAGTTTAGGATGACAAGCAGAGAGGAGTGTATGGACAGTGGGGGCCAGGGATTGGGGGTGGTGGTGACTTAGGGTGAGGAAGGGGAATAAGATCCTTGCATCTGGGCAGACAAGTAGAGACTCCTCTAAAAAGCGGAGGTCACGGTCAGGATGCTGGGTTTGGGGTAGTCAGAGTCTCTTGGGGGGCACATAGGAGTGGGAACATGTATGACTGTGGATTCAGAAGAGTTGGAGCTTACCCTGGGCCAGGAGTTCAAGCATGTCTGCAATGTTCCATAGATATGGAAGAGTCTACCTGGAGATGTGAAGCAGGAGGAGCAGGGAGAGGGTGGGGGATGTGGCCCACTGCCCAGGACAGAACCGGGGTCCTGGGAGAGGCTGTGGAGGCTCTGCTGGCACCTGCTCTGAGCACCCCCTCTCTCTCCCTTTCCCGGCCTGTTTCCCTTTTCTGCTGTGAAAACCCAGACATAAACGAGCTGAATCTGCCCAAGACGTGTGACATCAGTTTCTCAGATCCAGACGACCTCCTCAACTTCAAGCTGGTTATCTGTCCTGATGAGGTGAGGGCACGCTTAACTGGATTCTCAGGCACGGCAGGTGACACCACCTCAAGTTGGCTGGTTCACCTGCCAGGCCTTGCAGAGTGGGGTTCTGACTCCTCTCCTCTTCCTTCACAGGGCTTCTACAAGAGCGGGAAGTTTGTGTTCAGTTTTAAGGTGAGTCTCAGGTGGGCAGGGGTGGCTCCCTGGGCTGAGGAAGCAACAGCTGAGGCCCCAGCCAGGCACTGCTGTGCACCTATCCACCTGCCCTCTCTTCTCCTGGAGCCAGGTGGGCCAGGGTTACCCGCATGACCCCCCCAAGGTGAAGTGTGAGACGATGGTTTATCACCCCAACATTGACCTCGAGGGCAACGTCTGCCTCAACATCCTCAGGTGAGGGCGCTGGCCCTCCACTACGCTGCCCAGCCCTGCCTGCCAGGCCCCCTTCGTGACCTTGCACTATACCAGTCTCTTTCCCTTCCCTCCTCCTTGTGGTATGTGTGTCCCTGTTTCGTCAGCTCTGCATTTTCTTCCTCATGGCTTGACCTTGGCTTTCTGGCCTGTGCTTCTCTGCACCCTCCCGCTAGCATTTCCCGACCGTGCTGTCCCATGCCCTGGGCCTGACCTGTCTGGTCCCAGCAGGGCCTGTGGTGGCAGCCCGCTCACCAGCCCCTATCATGATGCTCTCTGCCCACAGAGAGGACTGGAAGCCAGTCCTTACGATAAACTCCATAATTTATGGCTTGCAGTATCTCTTCTTGGTGAGTAGGGGTCGGGGTGGGAGGGCAGCTGGGGAAGGTTGGCCCTCTGCCTTCTGGGCTTGTTGATCTCCCGCCCCTCCGCCCCCCCATACCGGCCACAGGAGCCCAACCCTGAAGACCCACTGAACAAGGAAGCCGCCGAGGTCCTGCAGAACAACCGGAGGCTGTTTGAGCAGAATGTCCAGCGCTCCATGCGGGGTGGCTATATCGGCTCCACTTACTTCGAGCGCTGCCTGAAATAGGGCTGGCGCATACCCACCCCTGCCAGGGCCACCAGCCCCGGCGTCCCCTGCAGATATTTATTGGGGGCCACAGGTGGGGGGACATGGGGCGGCCGGTGGGGGAATCCCATGCCCTGGCCGGCCACCCCTCCCTGCTACGCGCTCCTAGTTTTTTTTTTTTTTTTTAAACCACCATGTGATTAAGGTCGGCGCTGCCTCCCCCGACCCGCTCAGCGATGGGAAATGAATTGGCTTGTGTAGCCCCCCGCTGGGTGCTGTCCAGCCCCACCCCCTACTCTGAGCTCTGGGGTGGGTGGCCATGGGGATTTGGGTGGCTGGGGACCCGGCACCCCACCCCCTCCACCACTGGAGGTCCCACCAGGCTATTAAAGGGGAATGTTACTGCATGGCTTCCGCCTCTTCCTTTTGTGGGGTGGGAGGGGCAGATGATGGCCGCCAGAGCTCCTGCAGCAAGAGTGGTGGGAGTTGTGTGCTCACCGGTGGTATGAGGGGACTCCCCCCTCGGGCAGGGTGAGATGAATCCCACTCTGGGACAAAGGAGGGGCAGGATCCAGTGACCACTGGCTTCCCGGCCAGTGAGCCGGCACAGGGTCTAAGCCCGCACTGTCTGCTGTTCTGCCCTCCTGCCGGAGGAGGAAAACTGCCTGGTGCCACTGGGTACCTGAGGTTCGGAAACATCAGCGCGAGTTCTGGGTCCCTCGGATGAGCAGGGCTCTACAGTGGGTGACGTGGTGGGGTGCAGGACCACCGGGTGGCTGGAAGGAAGGCGCCCGAAAGGGCACCAAGCCCACGGGGCCAAGAGGGGACAGGGCTCCGCTCCCTTAAGCTGGACTTGAACCCGCGGAATGCCAAGCCTGCGGCAGCGAGACGGAAGCTGCGGCGCATGCGCTTGTGGCCGGCACGTTCCTCGGCGCGTGCGCACGCGCGTTCTTGTCCCCGCCCAGTATTCCGGGCGCCGGCGGGGCGTGTGACGTCAGGTGGTTTAATCCGGAAACGGCGGTGACGGCCGAGGCGACAGAACCGAGGGGCTGTCGTTGGTGGGCGCTCCAAGGCTCTGAACGAGAGAAGCGTGACCCGGAAACGGAAGCGAGTCCCCATCCCAACTCCGGTGAGTCGCCCCTACTGGGGTGCGGGCCCTGGGTGGGCGCGTGGGCGCGTGGGCGGCGGCGTTCGAGGGCCTCGCCCCTCCCTTGGACCCTCCCTTATCCTCTGGGTCCCCATGCTGTTTTGCCTTCGGTGCTCAAGGCCCCGAAAGGCCCCCAAGAGTTTACTGGGTGGACAAGGCACCCCATCACCTAAAATCCCGCCATCTGTACAGGGGTCCCCAACATCCCCCAGGCTTATTCTCCGCACCCAGATTCCCTCAGCATTTAAGCCCTCCGCCCTAAACTGAATGCCATCCACGCGCTGTCAGCTTCGGAGCCCCCACATCGACCCTGTCTGTAGCACTTGCGGCCTCCAGCTTCTCATGTTAGGCACCCTGTCAACTGGCCTTTCCTTGGCGCTCCGGGTTCCGAGCCCCCTCTCCCCGCGCCCGTCCCCCTGCTGCATGTGTGGAACATGGTTATCTCCAGCCTAGGTCCATTGGACATTCTAGGGTCTCATCCTAGAGTCAGGAGGAGATTGCAGCCCAGGACCTCTGTAGGGGCACTGTGGGGTAAGAGGAGCTGGGGTGGCTGTGGCTCCCCAAGTTCCAGGCTCCACTCTTTCGCCTTTCCATTCATTCGTTTTCTCCCGGCTTACCCTTTTCCGTTTTGTGAGTCCTCGTCTGTCCCCGCCCATACACAATGTGACCCCAGCTGTGCCTCACACCACCCTGCAGCCAGGTTTCACGCTAGCCCCAGGCTTACTGGTAGGCTCCTGCTGCCATGGACCTGTTGTTTGGGCGGCGCAAGACGCCAGAGGAGCTGCTGCGGCAGAACCAGCGCGCCCTGAACCGGGCCATGCGAGAGCTGGACCGTGAGCGACAGAAGCTCGAGACCCAGGAGAAGAAAATCATCGCGGACATCAAGAAAATGGCCAAGCAGGGCCAGATGGTAAGCTTGATTGGGAACAAGCGGGGACTCTAGGCCAGGTGCCGTCACTTGGTCAGACCCTGGAGCTGCAGCAAAACAGGACATGTGTTCTAGGGAAATGGAATGAAGGGTTCGGGTGGGGCTTTCCTTAGTTTCAGAGTCCAAAACTGCTGCCTCTGTGGAGTTGGTATTAGAGCCTTGAGTAATTAAGAGAGCGACCCTGCGAAGAGCAAGTGTCAAGTGTGTCAGAACAGCACATGTTCGGTGAGGGAGTGATAGGGAAACTCAATACAGTGGTCCATGCCAGACCACTTAGAATCTTGGTTAACAGTGGGAGCTGAGGGCTGAGTTAGAAGTAGTTACTTCAATAGATGTGGTCTGGGATCCACTTGCCCTGAGGGCCCAACTAGCAAGAGATGGCTGAGTTTTGGCCTGAGCAGCTTGTTTGAGGAGGTGCCATTTCCTGGGATGAGCAAAGCAAGGAGGAGCTTTGGGGAGGAAGTCACAGCTGAGGTTGGATGCATTTGTATGTAAATCGGGATTTGGTTCTTGCCTGTGAGGGGGAGGGGGAGATCTTTGGCCAGGATTGAAATTCAGGAATGGGTGTTGACTAGACATGGAAGAAAAAAGATTCCTGAAGGGTGGGCCCTGCTTTTCTTCTGGATTCATGGACAAGAGAGATGAGAAGCCTACAGAGGAATCTGTGCAGCGGTGACTCGAGACACATGGGGGTAGAGGGGAGCAGTGAGCACTGGGGCAGGTCCCCAGGAGCCCCTGAACGCCTCACTGGGCACACCCCCAGGTCTCCCTTCCTGCTCTCTGTCCCCTCCTCAGGACGCGGTCCGGATCATGGCGAAAGACCTGGTGCGCACCAGGCGGTACGTCCGAAAGTTTGTGTTGATGCGGGCCAACATCCAGGCTGTGTCCCTCAAGATCCAGACACTCAAGTCTAACAACTCAATGGCACAAGCCATGAAGGGCGTCACCAAAGCCATGGGCACCATGAACAGACAGGTTCGCCTCTCCCCATCCCCCCTCCCCCCTGCTGACATTGGGCCCAGACTCACCCTCCTCCCACTTTCAGCTGAAGTTGCCCCAGATCCAGAAGATCATGATGGAGTTTGAGCGGCAGGCAGAGATCATGGACATGAAGGAGGAGATGATGAACGACGCCATCGATGACGCCATGGGGGACGAGGACGATGAAGAGGAGAGGTTCGGAGACGGCTGGCAGGAGGGTGGGGAGGGATGCCTGGCTCTGCCCGATTCTCACGAGCATTCTCTCCTTATCTAGTGATGCTGTTGTAGCCCAGGTCCTGGACGAACTGGGGTTGAGCCTGACAGATGAGCTGTCAAGTGAGTGTTTACACCTTGGGCCCTGTGTTAACCCTGTGACCCAGCCACCACCTCCCTCTCCCTGCATTATTCCCTTCTGCATGGGCGCTCTTCCTAACCCCCACTCTTTGCAGACCTCCCTTCCACCGGAGGCTCCCTCAGCGTGGCTGCCGGTGGAAAGAAAGCAGAGGCTACAGCCTCTGCCCTGGTGGACGCAGACGCAGACCTGGAGGAGAGGCTCAAGAACCTTCGAAGGGACTGAGTGCCCGTGCTGCCCCAGGGAGCCAGTGGATGGCCTAGCGTTTTCATTGTACCTTCTGTAATAAAAGAGGTTGGACACTAGTTCTGGGCCTGTGCGACTGGCCTGACGTGAGCAAGGCTGGGTTAGGAAGTCATTCAGGAGGCTTGGTAATGTGCCAGTCACTCAGGGTGTGGGATAGAGGGCTGGAATGGTTTCACCAGGTCCTCAGGAGGTGACGGTGAGCTGCGAACACTGGCCCAGCACCCCTCCTGCCTCAGCCTCAAGGCTAGCACTCTCAAAGATGGTAGGTCCCCCCAGATCTCTTGCCTATACCCCAGGGATACGGTACCCAACTTTATTAGCCCAGTGGAAGTCTCAGCCCACCCAGCTCGCTGTGATACCCCATCTGGTTATAAGAAATGTTCTGCCCCAGTCCAGGGTGCAGCATGCACCTAGGGATTCCCCTGCCTGCCCACCATGTAACCCTCCCCAGACACCAGGTGGCTAAAGACACGTGCCCCACCCCCACCAAGGTGTTTGGCACGAGGGCTTCAGTGAGGGACTGATGGCAGGCAGACAGCAGGCCCAGGACCACTGTCCCCACCAACCAAGACCTGACTAATCGGTGAAGTTTTTATTAAATCCACAGAAGTAAAAACCATATCGTGAGGGACTGGGGTATGGGCCACCAAGGAGCGGGAGCCAGGCCACTGGAGAGAAGACGAAGGAGAGGGGAGGAGTGACAGGACATAGAACAGAGCCAGGCTGGGCTGGCTCAGGGGCTGCCCAGCCTCAGGGGCCCTCACCAGGGCCAGTAGAGAGGTCCTGGGCACTCAGGCCAGCACCAGGCAGGCTCAGCGGCGGGGGCTCCACCAGCACAGCGGAGAACTTGGTGTCCCCGAAGGCCTCATTCATGCGGGTCTCAAAGAAGCGCTGTAGGCCAATGATGGACTGCACGTCGGCCTTGTCCTGCCAGGCAGATTACAGTGGATGGGTCCTAGCTCTGCCCCCCAGCCTCCCCTCCTCCAACTCACCCCCATCCCCACAGGCTCACCTCCGTCAGTTTGTTGAACTGCTTGAACATGCGGCCCACATCCTGGGCAAACTCCTGGGGGGAGCTGTAGGGGGGTGACAGCTTCTCCTGGAGGCGGGCTCGGATAAGGGTCAAGTCCAGGGTGTCACCAGGCTGATCCTGCAGGCAGAGGCCACAGGCTGAAGGTGAGGCCGAAGAGCCCCTGGACCTCCCACCCTCCCAAGCCCCAGAACTCACTGGGGAGAAGGTGGAGTCAGTAGCCAGCTGGTGCAGAGGCCGGCAGGGCTCGTGGCAAAAGAGGGCCAGCAGGACGCGCTCACACTTCTGCAGACAACACAGACGTCAGAGTCAAAGGGGAGTTGGGGGCTGCAGGAAAACCCAGCATATGGGTGCCCCCCCCTCACCTGCTGGTTGGCTGGTGAGAGCTTGGCCACCACTCCGGTACTATCCCCCCCATCCAGGTTCAGGTTGCCATCCTCCTCCTTCAGGTCAGGCAGCACGTGGCAAAGAGAGCAGCTCCACTCCTCCCTGGAGTAAACAGAGAGGTGAGGGGCTGCACAGGACCTGGCCCAGCCCTCCACCCTGCAGACTCCACAGCCTCGCACCCTGGCACATCCTGCAGGGCAGGCAGGTGGCAGTCCAGGTGGAAGCAGAATTCGCACTGGTTGCACATGACCAGGTCACCTGGCTTCTGGCAGACACGGCAGATGGTGGCACTGTCATCCAGGGAACCTGGGCCACCAGCTGGGACTGAGGTGCCCTCTGGAGCCACCACCTCCAGACCTGAGCTGGTGCTGCCACTGGGTGAAGCCAGGCGGGGACCCTCCGCACCAGGGCCCTCCCCCAGGGCCATCAACACAGGTTTGGTCTCCGGGCCCTCGGTGGCAGCTGGTGGAGCTCCAATGGCAGCCTCTGTTTCTTCCTCCTGCGAGGAGGCGAGGGGTGGTTTAGTGGAATGCTAGCTGGGACAGCAGACCTCCACTCTCTAGCCACAGTAGCTTGAAGCAGGCTCACCTTGACAATGGCCATTCCAGGCAGGGGAGGGGCCCCAGGGACCCCCGAGGGCGCAGTCCCAGGCTGGCCAGCAGCTGCGGCGGCAGCACCTCGCTCGATGACGATGAGGTTGTAATCCTCAGTGGTGTTGCCTGGGAAGACCTTAAAGACTGGTGGCTGGCTGTCAGCCGTGAGATCCAAGTCCAGGCGTTCGAGGCTCACCCGAGGCACCTTGCGCATGAGGCCACTCACCTCGCCGTCACCTGAGCGGGGTCTGTGGGTGTGGCTTGGCGTTGAGCACCCCTGTCCCCATGACCACCCTGTCCCTACATGCACCAAAGGACAATCACACTCACCGCTTCACCCCTGACACATGGGGCTCAGCACTCGAGTAAGGGTCATCTGCTCAGGACACAGAAAAAGACAGGTTGGATGAACCTAGAACATTGGATTTCTCCTACCTACCGGACAGAAACCACTCACCTGATCCGAAGCCGTAGCCTTCCTGCACCTCCATAGGCTGTAGGAAAAGCAAGACAACCTCACCAGGCCGGCCCCCAGCGGGCCTCAGGCCCCTCTCCTCCCCCATGGCCCCCTCCCCTACTCACCTGGCTGCTGCCAGAGCCCTGCTTGCCCAAAGGCCCCGGAGCCCGAGGAGGGGCCATTGGTGCTGGGCCCGTGGAGTTGGTTCCAGGACGCTCTGCAACAATCTTGCCTGCAGCAAGGAGGTAAAACAGCTTAAGGCGCAGTTCCTGGGAGAGCAAGCTTCAGTGAGAGCAAGACAAACACCCACCAAAGGCCTCTGCACTCTTGGTCCAGGCGTTGAGGTCCCACTGAAATTTCATCTCGCCGTGGGGCTCCACGGGGTCCACGATCATCTTAAGGGCCCGGTGCAGCTGGAAGTAGATCTGGGGGGAGGGCGGTACATGAGCAGAGGCAGAGAACAGCATTCCAGGGCCTTGGGAGGTGCTGACCCAGAACCCACCACCTGGGTGCCCACCAGCACACACCAGCTTCTTGGAGAGCAGCAGAGCCGTGTTGTTATCACTCTCCAGAGCCCAAGAGGCAAAGCGTAAGATGTGTTCCTGGTGCTTCTGGATCTTGGTCATGGTCCAGTGCTGCCGTTCCAGGCGCTCCTGCTGCCCCTCTGTTACCTTCTGCAGGTTGAGAGCAGGAGAGGTCAGGGAGGAAACGGCACTAGAACCTCTCCCCCAACCCAAGGATGGCATCAGCGGCCAGCAGAGGGAGCCAAACCCCCAGGACGCCGCTACCAGAGCTACGGCGAGCTGTCAGCAGACAAGCACCACACAGGAAGTACCTGGGCGTCGTTGACCAGCACACGGCCCCGCTTGTTCAGTTCCTTCATTATCTGCAGGATGGCCATCTTAACGTCCACTTGCACACGCTTCTGTACGTCGGACACCTGGCGGATCCTGGGGGGTGGAGGGTGAGATCAGGGCCAGTCAGGCAAGTACTCACCCCAGGACCTCCCCCATCACTCTGGCCTCCACTTACGAGCTGCGAACCTCCTTGGTGTTCTTCTGCAGTGTTGCATGCTTGTCCCCGAGGCGCTTCACCAATGAGGCCAGGAGCTTGCGCTGGTTTCTCACTGCATCCTCCAGGAACTGGTACCTGAGGACAGACAGAGGTGGGCCCGGGCGCCCAGCATGGGAATGGGCAGCACCCACCCACCATGCCTCAGGACTCACTGGTGGTCTTTGTGGGCGTTGAGCTGGCAATCCCGGCAGGTGAGGGTGTCGCAGCTCTCGCAGAACAGCACAAGGGGCTCGTGCTTGTGCACATTGCAATACACAGTGCGCTCACCGTCCCTCGACTTGGCCGGCCCTGAGGAATGGGGTCTATGAAGCAGGAGCTGGTCCTCACCACCTCAACTCAAGGAGCAGACAGACCGGGGCCTCACATCGTGTCTGTCCTGCAGCCCTAGCTTAGCTGCTAAAAAACGCAGAGGGCCTACAGCAGTGGACAGGGAAGGGCCCAAATCCTTGCTCTGAACACCCTCTGCCCTAATCTTGACCAAGAGATCCGCACTCCCGCTCTTTCAGCTTCTGGGAATGACAACTTAAAAGTGTAAGGACGATGGCCTCTGACGACCACCCCACTGCAAACTCCTCCAAGCAGACACTCAAGAGAGCTTCTCCGCCTCTGCAGCCCCCACTGCTGGGCTCCCTT
Organism: Bos javanicus; assembly: GCF_032452875.1. Classification (NCBI taxonomy): domain Eukaryota; kingdom Metazoa; phylum Chordata; class Mammalia; order Artiodactyla; family Bovidae; genus Bos; species Bos javanicus. The sequence continues at coordinate 66,273,317 of NC_083885.1, read as the reverse complement.
TCTCCTCCATTCAAAAGACTCTGCCACAGGGGAGGGGACTCTGGCAACCATGGCATCCGGACACACGCAAGAGTTTTCTGGCTCAGACAGAAACCAAACGAGGACCTAAAGACATGTCAGGTACCTTTTCCTCCTGAGCCACGCCTGGAGACCTCTTCTCTCTTCTCTGGTAAAAGGAGACCACACCATCTTAACAACCCACAAGGAGCCTCGCAAAGCCTTCTCAGGCTGGACAAAGTTGATGTCAGACCAGGACCCTCTGAGAGGGGTCAGGCCTCCCACACAGGGAAAAGGGTCTGAAAGTGCTCAAAGCAACAGCCCCCAAAGACTAATACACCACAGTGACCCCCACCGCTTCCCAGAATCTGCTGCCATTAGATAACTGCTTGGGAACAGCCAGCCCCTTCCTCCCCAATCAAGTCTCAATGCTACACTGACCCAGCCTGAGACATAAAAACATCAAAATACAGATAAGGCAAACCTCAGTGCCCCCAATTCAGAGCCCTCCTGCACCCTGATCTTTGCTTAGAACCCAGGATCCCCTTGGAGACCCCTGCCCTTCCCTCCTGGCTCCTCATGACTCACAGCAACCACCTCCATCTGGATTTTCCCATCAAAACTGTCCTCTAGGCTGCAAGAGCCACAGCATGACTACCAAACCACCATTCACGGGCAGTTCTGGATGAAAAACCAAGCCCAAGCCCCTCTCCGAAGAACAGCCACCAGGTTCACAGAAAAGTCTGAAGAAAGATATCTAGTTAAGACTTTGAAACATCTGCGATCTAACAATAAGAACATTTAGAGCACTCACTGGTCAGTGCCAGTCTGAGGACACTCATGGCTTATGAGGACACAAGGCCCAAAGACCTCACTTTTCCTACGGAGCCTTAAACCACATTCCAGGGAATCTCAGGCCTAGGAGATCCCTCACACCATTCCCCAACAGCCTGCATTTCCCTATCGGTACATGTGATCCCTCCACCTCTGGAGGAATATCCCCTGCCTGGGGATTCCGTGAAGTGCTTCCTCAAAGCCTTGACACACCCTCTACTGCAGCATGAGATCCCCTGTGCACTCCACACATTTCCTGCCTGTGGCTTTTCCCCTTCTATCCGGAGGGGCAGAGGCAGCCTCCCCCTTTTTGAATTCCGCCCTCAGGCCTTTCACTTGGTACCCCCTCAGAAATTCCCTGACACTCCACCGCCATCTGCAACCAGCATCAAAAGCAGCTGGACAAACATATAGGGGAAGAATCAAGGCAGCCCCCTCCGTGTTGCATACCAGTGGAGCGCACGGTGTGGTCCTTGGTGTACTTCACCCGCTGGTGCGCCTCCACACACGTCTCACAGAGCGGCTCAGAGCACTCCACACAATAACTGGTGGCTGGGGCATTATCCTCACAGCTAGTGCAGCACTGCTGAGCAAAGGCAGAGTCAGAGGAGACAGCACCACCAGACACATCTGCATTCAGACCCAGAAAATACAACCTGGTAAGATGATGCCTTTACTTAGCCTAAACAACCTGCTAAAGCCGTAGTAAAGCCTGGAGCTGGTACTATGCTCTGCGCTGCAGATTCCTACCCACGTCCAGAGGCCTTCCAGGGATTGCTTGGGCAACACATACCTGATTAGCATCCTGGGAATCCGTGGCGGCCTTACCGCCACAGTCTCGCATGAAATAATTCTCCACGATATCTTTGGAGAAACATTGCTGCTTACATACTGGACAGTCCACCACTGTGAAGAATAGAGGAAAACAAGATCACCGCATTTTCACATCCAGAGTGCGATACCATCCTCCACAGGGACCAACTTCCACCCCATGCTAGGCCAACCCTCCGCTCCGGGAGAAGCAATCAAACCCTTCCTTGGCCTAACTTGAAACAGTCGCCCCATCCGAATACGAGACCCACAGCCCGCACCCGTTTTGGCCACTGTCCGGTCCCGACCCTCTCACCCAGATGACCCCTGCCATTGTGACGCTGGGGACCGACCCCCAATACCCGAGCCACCTCCGAACCTTGGCTGCAGGGTGGGGGAGGGGCCGCCCCTGGTCCGACCTCACTCACCAGAACCGTCGCCCGCTGCACCTCCATCCCCCGAGCTGTTGGCGGCTGCAGGCGCCGGGGGCCCGAGGCAGGCACTGCAGGCCGAGTGCAGGCAAGGTAGCAGGCGCGGCTCCCTCTCCGGCCGCAGGCGCTCCCGACACACGCCGCAGTGCTCCAACAGTTCCAGCGCCTCGCCGCCGCCCCCCGCGGGTGACGACGCCGAGGCGGATGCCGCCGCCGAGCCCGATGCGGAGCCCGCGGCCGAGGAGGCGGCGGCGCGCTTCTCGGCGCCCGCCGAGCCCTCACTCGGGCCGGGGCTGCCGGAGGCGGCCGCCGCCGCCGCCGAGGCCGCCGCAGCCGAAGCCGCCATTCACACGCCGCCGGGGGCGCCCAAGGAGGGAGGAGGGGCGCGGGGCCCGCCACGCAGGCGCAGAGGCGTTCGCAGCCAACGGCTGGGCCGCTGCAGCCGCGAGGCCTAGCGCCGCCAGGCAAAGCCTGGGGCGCCGCCCGCTGCGCGCGGGGCGCTACCGAGGCTCACCCGGCCGCTGCCCGCTCTCCCGCCGCCGCCGCCGCCGCCTGCGCCGCCGCCTCAGCGGCTGCTCAGATCAGCGCCACACGGCACGCGCACAACCGCTCGCCCGCGCGCCCGCTCGCAGAAAGAGCCACTGTCGGGGGGCGGGACAGAAATAACTGGCGCCGACGCCGTCGCGCACGCGCGTTGAGCACCTCGAGCCGGGAGGCGGGGCCGGAGCGCGCGAGGCCGCGAGTACGCACGCGCAGCCCCGGGCCCCTCCCAGCCCCGCCACCACCCCTCGCACCGCCTCACCTGAGGCAGGGGCCGGGCAACTGTGTCTCCACCGCCTAAGCCTGACCCGTGGGCCGGGCGCGTGCCCGCTACTGTAGTGCCCGCTTCAGGCTGCTTGCTGCGCAAGCGCGCACGTGGTCGGCCCCCGCCTGGGTCCCCGCCTCTCGGGCGGTCGGGAGAGGTCGCCAGCAGCTACGTCACCAGGCGCTCTCAGGAGGGGGCGGGGTCGAGACCTAGCGGAGATGCTGGCCGGGGCGGAGGGGCCAAGCGTCCCCACCCCGTGGCCGGGCCGCTTACTGGCGTTCTAACCTTTTTATTGTTTAACGTGAGAAACACTGAAACCTAAGTCAGCTAGCTCCCAAGGGGCTCAGAGCAGCGAAACTGAAATTCCGCCTGGCCCCCAAGGCCCCTGGCCACCTTTTAGCCAGCCAGCCACTGCGCTGGCTTTGACACTCTTCGGGTGGGCGGACTGAAGAGGGGAGCGGAGTCTGTGGGGAGGTCCATCCGAGGATGGAGGCAGGATCTGTAGGGCGGGTAAGCCTGCCTCAGCCGGGAGCAGGATCTGCGTGGGAGGCGGGTATGCCTGTCTGAGGAAGCAGTGTCTGGGAGAGTTCTGTCAGGTGGGGGAAGCTAGGCCTGGAGGAGGAATCTTAGTTGAGACAAACATGGTCTTTCTGTGAGAATCCTGTCAGAAGCGGAGTCTGGGCGGAGAATCCTGTGGGTGGGGCGGAATCTGTGGGGGAAGAAGGGCCCTGTCGGCACGCGCGGGCAAGGGAGCAGGGACTGCGGCTGGAGCTGGGGGAGGAGGGGTCCTGAGAGGAAAGCAAGGTCGTCGGGAGGGCATCTGTCTGGAGTCACCGGGCAGAGAAAACCAGAGGCACGGGCGCCCTGGAGCTGTGCGTGGGGTGGGCCTCCATCCCTGCGCGGGGCTCCCGGCCCTGCGGCCTCCAGTCCGGCAGGAGGCTCGGCGGCTACTCTGCGAGGACTCAGAGAACCTGAAGGGCCGTCACGTCCGGCGTCCAGATCCGACTCTGCCTGGCGCGGGCTCCACCGATCCCCAAAAAGCTCCAGGGAAGCGGGGCGCGGCCTCCCCAAACCGACTCCCCAGGAGCCCGCACGCGGAGGCGGCGCTGGAGATGCCTCCGGCGCGGCCCGGCCGCCGGGATCTTTGGCCCCCGCAGAGCCTGGGGGCCGCGGGGCTTTGTCTCGGCGCCGGCCTTTGTTTCGGCTCGGGCGCGGCCCCCAATCCCGGCCCCGCCCGCCGCAGCGCCCGCCCCTCCCCCCGCCGCGGGCCTTGCCCTCCCCCGCGGCCTGGGCCTAGACCCCGCTTCCCTCCTAGGAAGAGGGAGGAGGAAAGTTGGTGGCTGGCCGTGAGCTGCCTGAGGCGCGGAATCCTTTAGTAATTATTTGCTGAGCAGTTTCCATGACCCCAATCCAGCACTCTGTGCTGGGCCCCAAAATCACCGGGTTGCGTGGGGTAGGGATGAGCCATACCTATCCTGGCCCAACAGTCAAAATACGTAGGTGATGGTCAAGAGTGTGGGACTCAGGGCTGGCCCTAACAGTTAGGGGAAGAACAGTTCAGTCACTCAGTCGTGTCCGACTCGTTGGACCCCATGAAACGCAGCATGTCAGGCCTCCCTGTCCATCACCAACTCCCGCAGTTCACCCAAACTCATGTCCATTGAGTCGGTGATGCCATCCAACCATCTCATCCTCTGTGGTCCCCTTCTCCTCCTGCCTTCAATCTTTCCCAGCATCAGGGTCTTTTCAAATGAGTCACCTCTTCTCATCAGGTGGCCAAAGTATTGGAGTCTCAGCTTCAACATCAGTCCGTCCAATGAACACTCAGGACTGATCTCCTTTAAGACGGACTGGTTGGATCTCCTTGCAGTCCAAGGGACTCTCAAGAGTCTCCTCCAACAGCACAGAACAGTTCAGGCAGAAGCAAGTGCACAGGCCCTGAGGCAGGCAGGCACTGAGGCAGCAGTGACCAAAGAGGTGGGAAGTGCCTAGAAATTGCTGGACAGGTTGGGTCCTGCGGTGGCCCCGGTTACTGTCCCTTCACTAGACTCCGGCAAGGCAATTCTTTCAGAATAGCATCAGTGGAGGCAGGTTCGAGTGGAAATCAGGCTCAGACAAACTGGGGGAAGTGTGATGGTGGAGACAAGTGGGCTTGCAGGAGGGCAAGGCCAGGCCAGAACCTGCCTCTGAGTCCTCCCTGAGGAGCCAGCCTGTCCAGAAGAGTATGGCAGGGCATGATCTTACTCCCCAGTAAGCTGGTGTCACATTATACCCTTAACCCCTGTGTTCTTTGCCACCCTCTACAGCATCTCACCCTTTCCAATCCTGGACCACTAGAAACTGTCTATATTCCGGCTTTGCAGACAGTGTACCTGCCTGCAAACAGCCATCCTTACTGCCTCTTCACTTGCCAAACTCCATGCTTGCACAGGACTCAACCTCCAACCTTCGGGTATTACCCCCAAAGCCACTTCCTGGGGAAGTCTTGTAGCAGGATCACTCCGATCTCTTTCTCCATCTTCACAGGTTCCATTTGGGAACAAGACAGTTGTAATAGTTGCACATCATCAATGTACTTTATGCCACTGAATCATATACATAAAAAGAGTGGAAATGGCAATTTTATGTATTTTACCATGCATATAACAATCACACTTTGATGAGTCTGTCCCTTCTGACCTCTGATCTCAACACTCAGCTCCAACCACACAGGCTGACCCATTTGTTCCCACCTCATAGCCTTTGCACTTGCTTTTCCTTCTGCCCAAAACGTTCTCCTACCTCTCTTTCTGACTCCTCTTCTTTCACGTTTCAACATGAGAGAATCACAAAGACATGAGGTCCAAACTGTTTACATCACTGCCCTGTCTGCTGCATCTCACCTGGGGCCTGCTACACAGAGGGCACTCAGTCAGTGAGTAAAAGGACAACTGCTTGAAGATGATACCAGTTCTGTAGGCTACAAGATGAGATTTGAGGTCTATTACTTTTTAAAACGGAGAGGGCAATGGCACCCCACTCCGGTACTCTTGCCTGGAAAATCCCATGGACGGAGGAGCCTGGTGGGCTGCAGTTCATGGGGTCGCTAAACTTACCTATTTATTTTTGGCTGTACTGAGTCTTCATTGCTGTGTGGGGAGTTTTTCTAGTTGCTGAAAGCGGGGACTACTCTCCCGTTGTGGCACTCGGCTTTTCAGTGCTGTGACTTTTATTCCAGAGCACAGTCTCAATAGTTGTGGCACACAGGCTAAGTTGCTCCATAGGATGTGGGATCATCCAGGACCAGGGATCAAACCAGTGTCTTCTGCATTGGCAGGCGGATTCTTTACCACTGAGCCACCAGGGAAGCCCCTTCTATTACTTTTTAAACCTTTAAAAAAAAAAAAAAAAAAACACTTAAAATTCACATATCACACCCATCAATTTATCTATTTTGAAGAGTGAAATCAATGCCATTTCATACATTCACAATGTTGTACAATCACCACTTCATCTAATTCCAGAACAGTTTCATCACCCCAAAAGGAAACTCTGAATCCGTCAGCACTCTCTCCGTTCCTGCTTCAACCAGCCAGTGGCAACAGCTGATCTGTTTTCTGTTTCTGTGAACTTTTAAACCTTTTCATGGAGCCTTATGATATGTAGAGAAAAGCATACACATCACATGTACAGTGAGCATCCATGGTAACCAGCTCTGATAGCAAAATACAAAAGGGTCTTTTCCAATGAGTTGGCTCTTACAATCAGGTGGCCAAAGTATGGGAGCTTCAGCTTCAGCACTGGTCCTTCCAATGAATATTCAGGGTTGATTTCCTTGAGAATTGGCTGGTTTGATCTCCTTGCAGTCCAAGGGACTCTCAAGAGTCTTCCCCAACCCTAGAATTTCAAAGCACCAATTCTTTGGCACTCAGCCTTCTTTATGGTCCAAATCTCTCGCTGTCTAGCTTTGTCATAGCTTTTCCCCCAAGGAGCAAGGATTTTTTAACTTCATCCACAGTGATTTTGGAGCCCAAGAAAATAAAGTCTGTCACTGTTTCCAGTTTTTCCCCTTCTATTTGTCATGAAGTGATGGGACTGGATGCCATGATCTTAGTTTTTTGAATGTTGAGTTTCAAGCCTGCTTTTTCATTCCCCTCTTTCATCCTCATCAAGAAGCTTTTAAGTTCCTCTTCACTTTGTGCCATTAAGAGCTGTATCACTGTATTGTTATGTAGGAAGTTCGGCATCAGCAACTAGGAGTGGCCTAGCCAAAAACCATGCAAGCTGATCGCTAAACCCCATCCCAGACACACCCAGGAGATCTCACAGATATGTTACAAAAATAACCACATGTATGGCAAAACCAATACAATATTGTAAAGTAAAAAAAAGAAATTTTAAAAAAAGAAATTTTAAACAAAAAAATTAAATAAATAAAAATAAATAACAGAAAAAAAAATAGTAATAACCACAGGCTTTTCCAGCTCCTGCACAGGGGCCATCAGCACACAGTGAGTGGATACAAACTAACCACAGAGGTTTCTCCCACTCTGGCAAAAGCACCCTTGATGCACAGCTGTGTCCTCAAGTAACCTTAGGCAGCTAGGAGCCCATTACGGGCTCATAAATATTCTACACATACATACATCTGATTATAACAGACTGAATTATGGGAAAGACATGTGCAATAGAGCCTGTAAGTGCTCAGTACACTCCCACCTGTATGAATATGTAAAAAGCTCTATTTTGCATGAGCCCAGACACACCCCCTTCCCTGATTGGCCTTGAGCATATGCCGCTTTGCATTTTTGCACAGGGCAGAACCAAGAGGAGAAGATAAGGGCTATAAAAAGGAGAAAGACAGAATCAATTTTTCTCTTGGGCCCCAAAATCATTGTGGATGGTGACTGCAGCCATGAAATTAAATGACAGTTGCTTCTTGGAAGAAAAGCTATGACAAACCTGAAAATGAAAGTGTAAAAGTATCAGTCACTCAGTCGTGTCCAACTCTGAGACAGCATGGACTGTAGCCCTCCAGGCTTCTTTGTCCACGGGGATTCTTCAGGCAAGAACACTGGAGTGGGTTGCCATGCCTTCTTCCAGGGGATCCTCCCAACCCAGGGATTGAACCCAGATCTCCCGCATTGCAGGCAGATTCTTTCTGGTCTGAGCCACCAGGGAAGCCCAAGAATACTGGAGTGGGTAGTATACCCCTTCTCCAGGGGATCTTCCTGACCCAGGAATCCAACCGGGGTCTCCTGCATTACAGGTGAATCCTTTACCAACTGAGGTCCAGGGAAGCCCATGACAAACCTAGACAGCTTATTAAAAGCAGAGACAACACTTTGCTGACAAAGGTCCATATAGGCAAAGCTATGGTTTTCCCGGTTTTCCCAGTAGTCATGTACAGATGTTGGACCATAAAGAAGGCTGGGCTATGAAGAACTAATGTTTTGAATTATGGTGCTGGAGAAGACTCTTGAGAATCCCTTGGACTGCAAGATCAAACCAGGCAATTCTAAAGGAAATCAATCCTGAATATTCATTGGAAGGACTGAGGCTGAAACTGAAGCTCCAATACTTGGCCACCTGATGCAAAGAGCCGACTCACTGGAAAAGACCTTGATGCTGGGAAAAATTGAGGGCAGGAGAAGGGCGCAACAGAAGATGAGCTGGTTGGATAACATCACTGACTCAAGGGACATGAGTTTGAGCAAACTCCCGGAGATGGTAAAGGACAGGGAAGCCTGGAGTGCTACAGTTCATGGGATCGCAGAGTTAGACCCGACTTAGCAACTGAACAACAAAAAAGGGATCATGGTCAGTCCTTCAGTGTCAGTCAGCTCCCATGTCTCAGAAGTGTCCTACCTGCTGCCTGTTTAAGAAAGGATCTGTCTGCTTGAGCTGTAATTAGTCTGTCATTCCAAATATCATCTCCATACCTGAAGTTGTTGATATTTGTCCCAGCAATCTTGATTCCAGCTTGTAATTCATCCAGCCTGGCATTTCGCATGATGTACTCTGCATATAAGTTAAATAAGCAGAGTGACAATATACAGCCTTGTCATACTCCTTTCCTAATTTGGAAAGTCTATTGTTCCATGTCTGGCTCTTACTGTTTCTTCTTGACCTGCAAACATGTTTCTCAGGATACAGGTACAGTGGTCTGATAGTCCCATCTTTTTAAGAATTTTCCACAGTTTGTTGTGATCCACACAGTCAAAGGCTTTAGCATAGTCAATGAAGCAGGTATTTTTCTGGAACTGTCTTACCTTCTCAATGATCCAACGAATGTTGGCAATTTGATCTCTGGTTCCTCTACCTTTTCCAAACCCAGTTTGTACATCTGGAAGTTCTAGATTCACGTACTGCTGAAACCTAGCCTGAAGGATTTTGAACATTACCTTGTGAGCATTTGAAATAAGCGCAGTCATGCAGTAGTTTGAACATTCTTTGGCATTGCTCTTCTTTGGGAATGGAATGAAAACTGACCTTTTCTAGCTCTATGGCCACTGCTGAGTTTCCCAAATTTGCTGACATATTGAATGAAGTACTTCAACAGCACCATCTTTTAGGATTTGAAATAGCTCAGCTGGAATTCCATCACCTCCATTAGCTTTGTTTGTGGTAATTCTTCCTAAGGCCTACTTGACTTCACACTCCAGGATGTCTGGCTCTAGGTGAGTGACCACACCATCATGGTTATCTGTATCATTGAGATTTTTTTCAGATAGTTCTGTGTTATCTTGCCACCTCTCCTTTTTCTCTTCTGCTTGTTAGGTCCATACCATTTCTGTCCTTTATCGTGCCCATCCTTGCATGAAATGTTCCCTTGATTATCTCCAATTTTCCTGAAGAGATCTTTAGTCTTTACCATTCTATTGTTTTCCTCTATTTTTTTGAATTATTATTCACTTAAGAAGGCTTTCTTATCTCTCCTTGCTATTCTCTGGAACTCTGCATTCATTTGGGTATATCTTTCCCTGTCTCCCTTGCCTTTCGCTTCCCTTCTTTTCTCAGCTATTTGTAAAGCCTCTTCAGACAACAACTTTAACTTCTTGCATTTATTTTTTAGGGATGATTTTGGTCACTGCCTTCTGTACAATGTTATGGACCTCCATCCTTTTAAGTGTCCAGTTAAGAAAACACACCAGGGAGTTCCCTGGTGTCATAGTGGTTAGAATTCTGGGCTTCCACTGCCGTGGTCCCAGTTCAATTCTTGGTCAGGGCACTGAGATCTTACAAGCCACAAGGAGTGGCCAAAAACAATTTTTTTTTAAAAGGTGGGGGGAAAGACACCAGACAGCTTGCTGTGATCACAGTGAAGAGGTCATGTGACCATAAAGCCATACAGCAGCCTCCTTCAAGCCAAGAGAAGGGGCCTCAGAATGAAACCTACCTTGTGGGCATCTTGTTCTTCAATTTCTCTGCCTCCAGAATTGTGAGAAACAAATTTATGGCCTTGGTCTATAGTATTACTATTTTGTTTTTGTACCTAGAACCGACTAAGACAGATGACAAACTTCCCTCTGCCTCACTCTCATAAAAGTGTATGTGAATTAATATTTAGAGTCCACCCAAATAACTCAAAATAATTTCCCCAATCCCAGGTCCCTAATCACAATTCCTAAGATCCTCTTTCCTGATGAGGTAACACTTATGGTTTCCGAGGATTACGTCATATAGATCTTTGGGGGCACCCTTCTGCCTACTGCAGCCCGCATTTCACAGATGGAAAAACCGATCCCAGCGCGTAGACCATGTCGTCCAGGCTCCCACAGTCCTGGGGAATCTCTGGCCCCCAGGGAGGGCAGGGAGGGAAAGGACAGGAGATATCCAGAGCCCAGAGCTTTAGCTCTTTCTCTGCAGTTAGGAACCAGGGGTCCTGGGACAAAGGATTTCAGGGAAAGCTCCAGGTGAGCTTGGAGCACTTGGTTATGTGTATTTATTTATTTTTCTCTATTTTTTGGCCATGTCATGGGACATGAGGGAACTTAGTTCCCCAACCAGAGAAGGAATCTGTGCCCCTGCAGTGGAAGCGCACGTGTGGAGCGCCCAGAGGATGACTAGAACCTGTTAAGACGACACAGAAGCCAAACCTAATGATAGGACTCGAGCATCAAAACAACCAACCACTGTCATTGACTGACATACAATGAATCCACCCTATCCACAGTTAAGTGAAAGTCACTTAGTCACGTCTGACTCTTTGCGACTCCATGGACTACACGGTCCATGGAATTCCCCAGGCCAGAATACTGGAGTGGGCAGCCATTCCTTTCTCCAGGGGATCTTCCCAGCCCAGGGATCGAACCCAGGTCTCCCACATTGCAGGTGGATTCTTTACCAGCTGAGCCACAAGGGAAGCCCAAGAACACTGGAGTGGGTAGCCTATCCCTTCTCCAGCAGATCTTCCAGAACCCAGGAATCGGACCAGGGTCTCCTGCATTGCAGGCAGAGTCTTTACCAGCTGAGCTACCAGGGAAGCCCAAGGGTTCTCAAAAAGAAGAGTCCCCTGGAGAAGAAATGGCAACACAGTCCATTATTCTTGCCTGAAGAATCCCATGGACAAAGGACCCTGGTCGGCTATAGTCCATGCAGGTCACAAAGAGTCGGACACGACTTAGCAACTAAAACAACGATGTGTGTAATGTATACTTTTTACTGTTGTGCGTGGCACCCCACTCCAGTACTCTTGCCTGGAAAATCCCATGGACGGAGGAGCCTGGTAGGCTGCAGTCCGTGGGGTCACAAAGAGTCGGACACGACTGAGCGACTTCATTTTCACTTTTCATTTTCATGCATTGGAGAAGGAAATGGCAACCCACTCCAGTGTTTTTGCCTGGAGAATCCCAAGGACGGGGGAGCCTGGTGGGCTGCCGTCTATGGGGTCGCACAGAGTCGGACACGACTGAAGCGACTTAGCAGCAGCAGCAGCAAAGCGAATAAAAGTCTTTCTGAAAATGTTATAGCTTAAAATTTTTTAAAAAAAGAGTCAGAAAAATAGGGCCATCTGCCACCACATGGTGCTGCTTCTACAGCATCTCCTCACTGAGAATGCAGACTGATGCTGTCTTCCTAAAGGAAACTGTGTTTCAGGGCAACACATGGTCCCAGTCCTTGATGAGATAATTAAATGCTAGAATTCAGAAAACATCATTTCCCAGGCGGTAATGAGTCTGGAGCAGGCCCCAATACATGCCGTATACACTGCAAGGTGAACAGCGGTGGGGACGTGACTGAGAGGAGCCAGCCACCACTGCGCCCCCTTAGGAGCAGCAGCAGAAGAACCTACATGGGACGAGATAGCACTCATATCCTGCCAGCTGTGAGGGGTTCCAGCCAACGACATTTGGCCCAAAGCCCAGCAAGTCTTTAGATCACATTTTCCATCCATGGGAGCTGAAGGGGGTGTTGGAGGCAGGGAGAGAGGCCATCTGGATGGGGCAGGTCCTGCCAGAAGCCAGGATCCACTGTCCCCCACCCATCCTCATTGAGGGGGCTGTAAACCTCCAGCCAGACGCCAGAGCAGTGACTAGCTGGGGCTGGAGCGGAAATGGACACAGACTGCACAAAGGAAGTTTCTCCTGTTATCTACTTTTTTTTAGCCGCACAGTGAGGCACGCTGATCTTAGTTCCCTGACCAGGGATTGAACCCATGACCCCTGCAGTGGAAGTAGGGTATCTTAATCACAGGACTGCCAGGGAATTCCCGTGAAAGAAGCTTCTAGGTAGAGAGAAATGTTATAAAACTGGATTGTGGCAATGGCTGCACAATATGAAGTATATCTGCTATGGGTGTACTTTATGGCATATAAATTATACTTCAATACAACTGTTGAAAAAGGAGAGAAGGTCCAAAGAAGATATACAAATGGGCTTGGAGAATAAGCACATGAAAAGACATTCAACATCATTAGTCATTAGAGAACCACGAGTCAAACCATGGTGAGATACTGATTCACACCCACTTGGGATGGTTTAAAAAAACAATTAAAATAAGAGCTTCCCTGGTAGGCCAGTGGCTAACACTCCGAACTTCCAATGCACGCAGCCTGGGTTCAACCTCTGGTCAGGGAACTAGATCCCACATGCCCCAACTAACACCCAGTGCTGCCAAATAAATAATGAATAAAACAAACATTTCTTTCTCTGAAAATAACAGTATTGGCAGGGATATGGAGAAATTGGAACCCTCCTACCTTGCTGGTGGGAATGTAAAGTAGTGTAGTCATCCTGGGAAAAAATTTGGCATTTCTTCAAATGGCTAAAGATTGACTTACCACTTTGATCCAGCAGTGAACTACGTATGCATCCGAAGGAACTGAAAACGCTGTTCAAACAAATCCTGGTAAAGCACTGGCCACAGCAGCATGATTCACAATGGTCAGAGGTGGAAACAACCCAAATGTCCACCAAATTATGAATGGATAGATAAACGTGGTATTTTCATACAATAGAGTCATAACCATAAAAAGAAACAACAAGGTACTAGTATGTGCTCCAGCAAACATGAACCTTGAAAACATTATGCTAAGTGAAAAAACTCAGATACAAAAGACAACATATAATACGATGTCATTTACGTGAAATATCCAGAATATGCAAATTCACAGAAACATACAGCAGAGATTATTCATTGTCAGGGGCTGGAGAGAGGGGAAAATTGAGAGCTATTGGAGGAAAATATTCTGGAATTAAATGGAGGTGTGATTATGCAACACTGCAACTATATTAAAATCCACTGAATTGTTCACTCTAAAATGGTTACTTTTTGTGTTATGTGAATCACCTTTATTTCAAAAGAAGAGGTGAGGCTTCCAGGTCAGTAGGGAGCAAAGGACCTAAGCAATCCTGAGTGGGTCCCAGGCAGGGACAAGCCAGCCTTCAGGGCTGTCTGTGGACTAACGGTGATGTGGGGATGTGGAGGAGACACGCTAAGGAGTAAGGAAGCTTCCGAAGACAGGCAGCAAGGAAACCATCCTCGTTTTTAAAAGATGAATCCTAAAGTTAAAAGAATTAACCAAAGACATACAGATGGCAGGCAGGCACAGGAAGATGCTCAACATGGCTAATTATTAGAGAACTGCAAATGAAAACTACAGTGAGGTATCACCTCACAGCAGCAGAATGGCCATCATTAGAAAGTCTGCAAATAATAAACGCTGGAGAGGGTGAGGAGAAAAGGAAACCCTCCTACACTGTTGGTTGAAATGCAAGTTGGTGCAGCCACTATGGAGAACAGTATGAAGGTCCCATAAAAAACTAAAAACAGAGTTGCCATGTGATCCAGCAGTCTCACTCTTGGGCATATATCCGAACAAAACCATAAATCAAAAAGACATACACAGGTATCTTCTGGTTGCCCTGTGGTTACGATTCCACGCTTCCACTGCAGGGGGCAAGGTTTGATCCCACATGCCACACAGCCGAAAAAAAAAAAAAAAAACAACAGATATATGCACTCTAGAGGTCACAGAAGCACTATTTACAATAGCTGAGACATGGAAACAATCTAAATGGCTATTGACATAAATGGCTAAAGAAGATGTGATACATATATATAATGGAATATTACTTGACCATAAAAAAGGAATGGAATAATACCATTTGCAGCAACATGAATGGACCTAGGAATTCTAGTAATAAGTGAATTAAACCAGAGAAAGACAAATACCATAAGATATCATTTATATGTGGAAGCTAAAACATGACACAATGAACCTATCTATGAACAGAAACAGATACACAGACACAGAGGACAGACTTGCGGTTGCCAAGGGTAGGAGAGGCAAGGACCAAACTTGTGTCTCCTGCACTGGCAGACACAAACTAGTACGTATAGGATGGATAAACAACAAGGTGAGCTTCCCAGGTGGCTCACTGGTAAAGAATCCACCTGCCAATGCAGGAGACGTGAGTGCGGTCCCTGGGTCGGGAAGATCCATGGAGAAGAAAATGGCAACTCACTTCAGTATTCTTGCCTGGGGAATCCTACAGACAGAGGAGCCTGGTGGGCTACAGTCCATGGGGTTGGAAAGAGTCAGAAATGACTGAGCAACTAAATCAGCAATCAGCAGCAAACAACAAGGTCCTACACAGGGAACTATATTCTATATCCTGCGATTAAACCTTAATGGAAAAGAATATTTTAAAAATGTATACATGTGTAACTGAATCACTGGGCTGAACACCAGAAATTAACACATTATGAACCAACTATACTTCAAGAAAACTAAAATGAAGATAAAACAAAAAGAGAAGAGTTAGCCAGCATCTTAAACACGAAATGGGCAGAGTGGAGGGGAGGAGGGCTCGTGGGCTTCAGCCTCCATGGACATAGCAGGAAGATAGGCTGGAAGTGCAAGCCTGGGGGTTCAGCAGCAGTCACCCATGTTAGCAGGGAAGTGCTCCTCAGACCTGAGGCCAAGGGCACAGCTTCTGTAAGGAAAACAAGGAACAATCCAACAAGACAAAATTCACAACATCTTGGTGGTGGGCACAGCAGCCCAACCAAAGCTGTGGCAACCTCATATGGTGCGGTTTCACTGCTATGAAATGTCCAGCACAGGCAAGTCTACAGTGATGTTAGATCTGCAGTTGCCTGGAACAGGGGTGAGATCAGACTCACATGCAAGGACAGAGGGATCTCAGTGGAGGTGAGAGAAATGTTCTAAAGCAGGAGGATGCTAAAGAAAGTGCAAGTGAAAGTCGCTCAATTGTATACTCTTTGCAACCCCATGGACTATACAGTTCATGGAATTCTCCAGGCCAAAATACTGGAGTGGGTAGCCATTCCCTTCTCCAGGGGATCTTCCCAACCCAGGGATCGAACCCAGGTCTCCCGCATTTCAGGTGGATTCTTTACCAGCTGAGCCACAGAACGGTAAATTGACTAAAAATGACTGGGTCATATGTGCACATGACATGGAGAATTTATCAGAGACTGGTGTTCAGAGGTAGGAAAGGTTGTATAGGGTGCGAGGAACTTCCAGCCCCACGTCAAGGAGGAGCAATGGAAGGGAGGGGAAGTCACTGAGGAACATTGGTTAAAACAAGCATTTTAACCTAGCCTCAAGGGATGCGTTAACCCAAGGGTGGAATAGGAGGCCATCAGGACAGATTTACCTAGGTGTGACAAGTCCAGTGGCTTTCCCATTACCTACAAGCTTTATTTTAAACGCTTCCCTCATAACTCTTTGTAGGGCTTCCCTTGTGGCTCAGCTGGTAAAAAATCCACCTGCCATGCAGGAGACCTGGGTTCGATCCCTGGGTTGGGAAGATCCCCTGGAGAAGGGAAATACTACCCACTCCAGTATTCTGGCCTGGAGAATTCCACGGACTGTATAATCCATGGGGTCACAAAGAATCAGACACAACTGAGAAACTTTCAGTTTACTTTAAAAAAATTTTTATTTTTACTTGAAAAAAGTTTTTTAGTTTATTAAAAATAGAACAAAAAAAGAGAAGACAAGAATACTTGGTAGCTTGAGAATGTGAGTGCTTCACTGTGTGTTCTATTGTTTTCTGTGCTTCTTGTTTTCTTTTTTTAACTTTGGAAATTAATCCAAGGGCCCAGTAGGGGACCCAGTTGCGTTGACCTTGGGGAAGCAACAGTGGTGAAACTGGAGGGAAGGGGAAAGGGCACAACTATTGAAAGAGTAACATAGCCCGAGGGCAGAACTTAAACTGGTTAGAACAAAATGAATGTGTCCAAAATGGCAGACAAGGCAACTTGACTAGTTCCTGATGCTTAGTATATTATTCAGTGTAACACATGAGTATTGTAACACATTAGTATTGCAACAGATGAGTATTATAACACATTAGCAAGCTGACATACCCAGAGACACCATGACAGTTCCAAGGGGATCATCAAGAACCAAAAAGTGGGCCTTGACACAATTCCAGATGTTCAAGCTGGATTTAGAAAAGGCAGAGGGACCAGAGGTCAAATTGCCAACATCCCTTGGATCATCAAAAAAGCAAGAGAGTTCCAGAAAAACATCTACTTCTGCTTTATGAACTACATCAAAGCCTTTGACTGTGCGGATAACAATAAAATGTGGGAAATTCTTCAAGAGATGGGAATACCAGACCCCCTGACCTGTTTCCTGAGAAATCTGTATGTAGGTCAAGAAGCAACAATTAGAACCGGACATGGAAAAATAGACTGGTTCTATTTTCTAAATTGGAAAAGGAGTACATCAGGGCCGTATATTGTCATGCTGTTTATTTAACTTATATGCAGAGTATATCGTGAGAAATGCCAGGCTGGATGAAGCACAAGTTGGAATCAAGATTGCCAGGAGAAATATCAACAACCTCAAATACGCTGATGACACCACCCTTATGGCAGAAAGTGAAGAACTGAAGAGCCTCTTGATGAAAGTGAAAGAGGAGAGTGAAAAAGTTGGCTTAAAACTCAACATTCAGAAAACTAAGATCATGGCATCCGGTCCCATCACTTCATGGGAAATAGATGGGGAAACTGTGAGAGACTTTATTTTCTTGGACTCCAAAATCACTGCAGATGGTGACTGCAGTCATGAAATGAAAAGATGCTTGCTTCTTGGAAGAAAAGCTATGACCAACCTAGACAGCATATTGAAAAACAGAGACTTGACTTTACCAACAAAGGTCCATCCAGTCAAAGCTATAGTCTTTCCAGTAGTCATGTATGGATGTGAGAGTTGGACTACAAAGAAAGCTGAGTGCTGAACAATAGATGCTTTTGAACTGTGGTGTTGGAGAAGACTCTTGAGAGTCTCTTGGACTGCAAGGAAATCCAACCAGTCCATCCTAAAGGAAACCAGTCCTAGATATTCATTGGAAGGACTGATGCTGAAGTGAAACTCCAATACTTTGGCCACCAGATAAGAACTGACTCAATGGAAAAGACCCTGATGCTGGGAAAGATTGAAGGCAGGAGAAGGGGATGACAGAGGATGAGATATTTGGATGACATCACCAACTCAATGCACATGAGTTTGAGTAAACTCTGAGTGTTGGTGATGGACAGGGAGGCCTGGTGTGCTGCAGTCCATGGGGTCGCAAAGAGTTGGACACAAATGAGCAACTGAACTGACACGATTCCTGGAAATCTCTGCCCCTTCCCCAAAATAGTTGGAATAATCCTCCTACTCATTAGCCTGTAAAATTACCCAACCCATAAAAACTAACCACATACATTTCGATGCTGCACTCACCCTCTGCCATGATCCACACTCTATGGACTGTGTTTCTCTCTGAATAAATCCACTTCTTACCTACCTCCTTGTCTCCCACTGAATTCTTCCTGTCATGAGACACAAAGAACCTGAGCCTCAGAAAGTCCAGACACCTGGTAAGTGATTCTAATTAAAAGATCATGGGTTCAAGTCCCAATCCTCAGTGCTCAGCTTTCTTTGTAGTTCAACTCTCACATTCACACATGACTACTGGAAAAACCATAGCTTTGACTGGATGGACCTTTGTTGGCAAAGTAATGTTTCTGTTTTTTAATATGCTGTCTAGGTTGGTCATAGCTTTTCTTCCAAGGAGGAAGCATCCTTTCATTTCATGGCTGCAGTCACCATCTGCAGTGATTTTGGAGTCCAAGAAAATAAAGACTCTCACTGTTTCCTTTGTTTCCCCATCTATTTCCCATGAAGTGATGGGACCAGATGCCATGATCTTCGTTTTCTTAATGTTGAGTTTTAAGCCAACTTTTTCACTCTCCTCTTTCACTTTCATCAAGAGGCTCTTCAGTTCTTCTTCACTTTCTGCCATAAGGGTGGCTTCATCTGCATATCTGAGGTTGTTGATATTTCTCCTGGCAATCTTGATTCCAACTTGTGCTTCATCCAACCCGACATGTGGCATGATGTACTCTGCATAAAAGTTAAATACGCAGGGTGACAATATACAGCCTTGAGGTACTCCTTTCCCAATTTGGAACCAGTCTGTTGTTCCATGTCTGGTTCTAACTGTTGCTTCTTGACCTGCATACAGATTTCTCAGGAGGCAGGTCAGGGGGTCTAGTATTCCCGTCTCTTGAAGAATTCCCCACAGTTTGTTGTGATCCACATAGTCAAAGGCTTTAACTTTGTAGTCCATAAAGCAAAGGTAGGTGTTTTTCTGGAACTCTCCTGCTTTTTTGATGATCCAATGGATGTTGACGATTTGAACTCTGGTTCCTCTGTCTTTTCTAAATCCAGCTTGAACATCTGGAAGTTCATGGTTCACATACCGTTGAAGCCTGGCTTGGAGAATTTTGAGCATTACTTTGCAAGCGTGTGAGATCCCACACCGGGCACAGCCCATGTCCACCAGGATAGGGCTGGGCTTGGAGACCTGAACGCTGGGCTATCTACTACTGTGGGCAGGAATTCCTCAGAAGAAATGGAGTAGCCATCATGGTCAACAAAAGAGTTAGAAATGCAGTACTTGGGGAAAAAAAAAGAAATGCAGTACTTGGATGCAATCTCAAAAATGACAGAATGATCTCTGTTCGTTTCCAAGGCAAACCATTCAATATCACAGTAATCCAAGTCTATGCCCCAATCAGTAATGCTGAAGAAGCTGAAGTTGAACGGTTCTATGAAGACCTACAAGACCTTTTAGAACTAACACCCAAAAAAGATGTCCTTTTCATTACAGGCGACTGGAATGCAAAAGTAGGAAGTCAAGAAACACCTGGAGTAACAGGCAAATTTGGCCTTGGAATACGGAATGAAGCAGGGCAAAGACTAATAGAGTTTTGCCAAGAAAATACACTGGTCATAGCAAACACCCTCTTCCAACAACACAAGAGAAGACTCTACACATGGACATCACCAGATGGTCAACACCGAAATCAGATTGATTATATTCTTTGCAGCCAAAGATGGAGAAGCTCTATACAGTCAACAAAAACAAGACCAGGAGCTGACTGTGGCTCAGATCATGAACTCCTTATTGCCAAATTCAGACTGAAATTGAAGAAAGAAGGGAAAACCACTAGACCATTCAGATATGACCTAAATCAAATCCCTTATGATTATACAGTGGAAGTGAAAAATAGATTTAAGGGACTAGATCTGATAGAGTGCCTGATGAACTATGGACGGAGGTTCGTGACATTGTACAGGAGACAGGGATCAAGATCATCCCCATGGAAAAGAAATGCAAAAAAGCAAAATGACTGTCTGGGGAGGCCTTACAAAAAGCTGTGAAAAGAAGAGAAGCAAAAAGCAAAGGAGAAAAGGAAAGATATAAGCATCTGAATGCAGAGTTCCAAAGAATAGCAAGAAGAGAGAAGAAAGCCTTCCTCAGCAATCAATGCAAAGAAACAGAGGAAAACAACAGAATGGGAAAGACTAGAGATCTCTTCAATAAAATTAGAGATACCAAGGGAACATTTCATGCAAAGATGGGCTCGATAAAGGACAGAAATGGTATGGACCTAACAGAAGCAGAAGATATTAAGAAGAGGTGGCAAGAATACACAGAAGAACTGTACAAAAAAGATCTTCACAACCCAGATAATCACGATGGTGTGATCACTCACCTGAAGCCAGACATGCTGGAATGTGAAGTCAAGTGGGCCTTAGGAAGCATCACTATGAACAAAGCTAGTGGAGGTGATGGAATTCCAGTTGAGCTACTTCAAATCCTGAAAGATGACGCTGTGAAAGTGCTGCACTCAATATGCCAGAAAATTTGGAAAATTCAGCAGTGGCCACAGGACTGGAAACGGTCAGTTTTCATTCCAATCCCAAAGAAAGGCAATGCCAAAGAATGCTCAAACTACCACACAATTGCACTCATCTCACACGCTAGTAAAGTAATGCTCAAAATTCTCCAAGCCAGGCTTCAGCAAAACGTGAACCGTGAACTTCCAGATGTTCAAGCTGGTTTTAGAAAAGGCAGAGGAACGAGAGACCAAATTGCCAACATCCGCTGGATCATGGAAAAAGCAAGAGAGTTCCAGAAAAACATCTATTTCTGCTTTATTGACTATGCCAAAGCCTTTGACTGTGTGGATCACAATAAACTGTGGAAAGTTCTGAAAGAGATGGGAATACCAGACCACCTGACCTGCCTCTTGAGAAATCTGTATGCAGGTCAGGACGCAACAGTTAGAACTGGACATGGAACAGACTGGTTCCAAATAGGCAAAGGAGTACGTCAAGGCTGTATGTTGCCACCCTGCTTATTTAGCTTATATGCAGAGTACATTATGAGAAACGCTGGGCTGGAAGAAGCACAAGCTGGAATCAAGATTGCCAGGAGAAATATCAATAACCTCAGATATGCAGATGACACCACCCTTATGGCAGAAAGTGAAGAGGAACTAAAAAGCCTCTTGATAAAGGTGAAAGAGGAGAGTGGAAAATGTTGGCTTAAAACTCAACATTCAGAAAACTAAGATCATGGCATCTGGTCCCATCACTTCATGGGAAATAGATGGGGAAACAGTGGAAACAGTGCCAGACTTTATTTTCGGGGGCTCCAAAATCACTGCAGATAGTGACTGCAGCCATGAAATTAAAAGACACTTACTCCTTGGAAGGAAAGTTATGACCAACCTAGATAGCACATTGAAAAGCAGAGACATTACTTTGCCAACAAAGGTCCGTCTAGTCAAGGCTATGGTTTTTCCTGTGGTCATGTATGGATGTGAGAGTTGGACTGTGAAGAAAGCTGAGCACCGAAGAATTGATGCTTTTGAACTGTGGTGTTGGAGAAGAGTCTTGAGAGTCTCTTGGCCTGCAAGGAGATCCAACCAGTCCATTCTGAAGTCCATTCAGCCCTGGGATTTCTTTGGAAGGAATGATGCTAAAGCTGAAACTCCAATACTTTGGCCACCTCATGGGAAGAGTTGACTCACTGGAAAAGACTCTGATGCTGGGAGGGATTGGGGGCAGGAGGAGAAGGGGACGACAGAGGATGAGATGGCTGGATGGCATCACTGACTTGATGGATGTGAGTCTGAGTGAACTCTGGGAGTTGGTGATGGACAGGGAGGCCTGGCGTGCTGCGATTCATGAGGTCGCAAAGAGTCGGACATGACTGAGCGACTGAACTGAACTGAAAACAAAAATTGTACGAGTGTGTTGGGTTGGGGGGAAGAGTCTGCTTCCCAGCTCAGTCCGGTTGCTAGGAAAGCCAGCTCCATGAAGCTGTAGGACGAAGTCCCTGTTCTCTTGTTGGCTGTCTCCCAGGGTTCTTCTGAAATTCAAGAGTCCACTACCACCACCCACACATTCCTCACCACACGGCCCTCTGCCTTCAAAACCTTGGAGTCCTCCTACTTCGAGTATTCTTCTACCTTTAAGAACCCTTTTGACAAACTATGACAAACTTAGACAGCGTGTTAAAAAAAACAGATAAATCACTTTGCTGACAAAGGTCTGTATAGTCAAAGCTTTAGTTTTTCCAGCATTCATGTATGGATGTGAGATTTTCACCATAAAGAAGGCTGCATGCCAAAGAATTGATTTTGAACGGTGGTGCTGGAGAAGACTCTTGACAGTCCCTTAGACTGCAAGGAGATCCAACCAGTCAGTGCCAAAGGAAATCAACCCTGAATATTCACTGAAAGGACTGATGCTGAAGTTGAAGCTCCAATACTTTGGCCACCTGATGCGAAGAGCCAACTCATTGGAAAGGACTCAGATGCCAGGAAAGATTGAAGGCAGGAGGAGATGGGGATGTCAGAGGACAAGATGGTTGGATGACATCACCGACTGAATGGACATGAGTTTGAGCAAGCTCCAGGAGATAGTGAAGGACAGGGAAGCCTGGCGTGCTACAGTCCATGGGGTCATAAAGAGTCACAACTTAGCCACTGAACAACAACAAAGAACCCTTATGATTCCCTAGGGCCCATCCAAACAATCCAGGACTATCTCCTTATCTAGTCAGCTGATTAGTAACCTTAATTATACCTGCTATGTACTATGAACTATTAGAATTCTCACTTAATGCCCCCAAATCCTGTGGAATCAGGCCAGTCCAGGGCAGCTTTGGCAGTTCCACTCCTGTTTAGGTTGCAGTGGCAACAGCTGTCAAGACACAGGATATAGGTGAGCCACTGGTCTCACAGGTCTCGAGGTGGGCACAGCAAGGGGCCTGTGAAGCCAGTGAAGCATGATCAGTGATAAAAACTGGGGACGAGAGGTTGGACAGAAGAGATCCAGGGAGTTGGGCAGGCCATTGTTGAAGGACTCAGATTCTTAACAGGGACAATGAGGCCTAGAGACTGGGATTTTAATTAGCTTCCTTGGGGCCTGGGCCACGGAATGCTCCCTTCCCTGCTTTGAACACAGCCGCTCAGTAGCTGCCTAAGGCAGGAGGCAGGGTCTCTGATCTTATCCTCAAACTGGAGCTGAGAAGTCGGCCCCTTCCACTCTGGACTCCGAACCTGCTGCACAAAGCATGGGGTCCACTGCGCATCACCTCCCTCTTCCTTCAGCCTCCATGAGTAGAGCCTAAGGCCCAGCCAGTCCACATCCAGTGGGCCTGGCTCCCCCGGGGCCCTGGACAGCCAGGCCCAACTCAAGGTCCTCGGGGGTCCAGGCTGTTTCTCTGCCCGGATAGTTCTTCCAACAGATTTTGGGCTCTAAAGTGCCTCTTTGGATTCTGACTGCTCACCACCTCCCAGCTAGACGCAAGACCCGTCTCATCGCTTCTACCGCCTTTATTTTCTGAGCGTTGGCGCGGAGTGTGGCCTGCTGAAAGCACTCTGAACAGCCCCTCCTCACACCCCTCCCTGGGGCAGGTGCGCCTCCTGTAGGGGCATGGAGTCCGGGTGCCTCACCTTCTCCCTGGGCCAAGGCAAGGTGGTGCCCGTCTGTTCCCACATTCCACTCGCAGCCCCCAGGCCCACATAGGTGGAGGCCTGGGGTGTCCTCATCTACAAGAGGGATTTTGACCTGCCGGGACCCGCCCCGGGCTTGGGAGTCCACCGCCCTCCCGCCCTCACCCGGCCTCACCCGGCCTCACCTTCTCCCGCCCGACAGCACATGCGAGGAGCGTGGCCTACAGATTGACAGCGCAGGCCCCGCCCCCGCCCCGTCGCTAGGGCGAAACTGCGTGGTTACCCCGGCCCCCTGCGACTTTGGCCGGAAGTGCGACCTGGCGGCGGCGACTAGTCTCCATGGAAACGCCGGAAACGTGCTCTGACCGAGTGGTTCGCCGCGTCGCGGCATCTGCGGACTTCAGTTCCGCCGGCGTCGCTGCCCGGAAGTGCGGCCTCGGAGGTGGTGAGCTGGAGGCGGCCACCGCCCGGCCTGGTGCCTGAGGAGGAGCCGGAGGTGGGGTCAGGCGAGCATCCCCCTGCCGCAGGGCCGGCGGGGAGGCCGAGGCGTGACAGGGGAGGGGCGCCCGCGCTAGGCTTGGCGCGCTCGTCGCAGACGTGAGGGGGCGCTGCAGGACGGGGGCATGTCGCGGGCCGGGGCGCGGAGGCGGGAACCCAGGTCGGCCAGGGCCGGAGCGGGCGCAGCCGGAGCCGATCGGAGAACGGGTTGCTGGGGTCGGGGGGGCGCGAGGCATGGCGCAGGGGACTCAAGAGGGTGCTCGGACCAGAGGGCACGGCGTGGGTCAAGGGGCGGCGGCGAGGATGCCTGGGAGCCGCGGCTCAAGGTGGGCCTTTGTTCCGAGCCGCCCGAGGCTCCGCTGCACCTGCAGAGACAGGAGCCTGCCGGGGCGCGGGGCGGAAAAGGAAGGGCCAGTCCCCACGGACTGGGGCGCGGGCTTTTGCCCGCGTCGCCCGGGCACAGGCTGGAAGTCCTTTAGGCGCGGGCGAATAACGCCAGTGCAGGGGGCTTGCGGCAGAGGTAACGGCACATGTAGACTTGGCCTGCGTAAGGAATTGCCACGAAGACCCCAGAGCTAAGGAGAGTCCCGATCTGTTCTTAATAGATCTCAACAGGCTCCCTCTGGCTGTCGGGTGGGGAATAGACCGGAAGGTGGGGGAACCTGGTAGAGGTGTGCAAAGTGGTCCGAGGGGTCAGATACGGAGCATGAACGGCCCCCAGCAAAGGAAAGTCGATTTGGACGTAAGGAGCCAGAGGGGATGAGTCTGAGACCCCAGCAGGCTCCGAGGATTTCGAGGCCTCACCTAAACCAGACTGGTGCAGAGTGGGACCGTCTCAGGGTATCTCATACGTTTGATAAAGGGGAAATTGAGGCCCAGCAAGCATGCTTCCTGTTTGACGGTGAAGTAGCTGAGCTTCTCAGATTCCCAGAGATCCCTGGGAATCCCTTCCCCTTTTCGGTGCCTGAGGGTGGGCAGTGCTGGGATTTCCAGGCTATAGTTGGACAAGAAGTGTCCATATTGCTCAGCCATGCTGAACCTGATGTCTCTGCTACTCCACCTGCACCCAACCAATCACACAGCCCTGGGCAGTCCACAGGCCCATCTCGATGCCACACCCACACCCTGGGTCCCATAGGTGCCCCATAGGTCGCATCAAGATTCCAGGAAACACAGGCTGCAAGACATGTCTCCCACTAGACCATGTATTTCCCTCCCTTCCAGCGGCACCTGCCAGGCTTCCCAGGTGGCGCTAGTGGTAAAGAACCTGCCTGCCAATACAGGAGACATAAGAGACCCGGGTTTCATCCCTGGGCTGGTTAGATCCCCTGGAGGAGGACATGGCAACCCACTCCAGTATTCTTGCCTGGAGAATCTTCCCATGGATAGAGGAGCCTGGTGGGCAGCAGTCCATAGGGTCGCAAAGAGTCAGACACGACTGAATCCACTTAGTGCGCACTCAGGACACCTGCCAGGCTACTGCCCAACCTCCTCTCAACACTTTGTGACTATGAGCACCCTTCGACCCAGAGGCCATTCATGCCAGCCCCACCCCATCGAAGACCTGCGCATACACTCGATATAACCAGGTTCTGAGGCAGCAGACCTCTGGGTCTGGGTCTGCAAGGGTCTTGGATGCTCCAAGGTTGAAGGCCCTGCCAAGAGGAGATGAAAAAGAAGTCCCTAGTGGTGGGAGTCTTAGCTGGCAGGGTGGGGAAGGGGGTGTTCTATATAGGGGCTCCTGCCCTCTTCTCCACCCTATTGGAGGAGAAGGTGCGGGAGGCATGGATGGGAGTTAGTGGAAGAGGGGGTCGGTAGGACAAAATAGGTGAGGCGGGCCCTGGGTCTCCCCACTCTGGCAGTAAGCACGACCGGGAGGGCCGCAAAGCTGGAGGTGCTGGGGGTGGGGGGCGGCCACAGAAGTCCTGGAGGCGGGGAGTGGAGTCCTGCTGGGTTGGGAACCAGGACTTGGAGGGGCCAGGGGCACTGGAGAGGGCTGGGGCTCCTGAGGCCTGGGCGTGTGCGGCCCCCCGGCCCGCTGAAGGGATGGCTGACCGCCCCCCCCCACCCCCACCCCCACCACAGCCCCGTCCAGTGCAGATTGAGGGGAGGTCCCCCGGCTCACACCGCCCGTCCCGCGCAGATGGCGGCGGCGGCGGCGGAGGCGGTGCACCACATCCACCTGCAGAACTTCTCGCGGTCCCTGCTCGAGACCCTCAACGGGCAGCGGCTGGGCGGGCACTTCTGTGACGTGACGGTCCGCATCCGAGAGGCCTCGCTGCGTGCCCACCGCTGCGTGCTGGCCGCCGGCTCGCCCTTCTTCCAGGACAAGCTGCTGCTCGGCCACTCGGAGATCCGCGTGCCACCGGTGGTGCCCGCGCAGACGGTGCGCCAGCTCGTCGAGTTCCTCTACAGCGGCTCGCTGGTGGTGGCGCAGGGCGAGGCGCTGCAGGTGCTCACCGCCGCGTCGGTGCTGCGCATCCAGACGGTCATAGACGAGTGCACACAGATCATCGCCCGAGCCCGCGCCCCCGCGCCGGGCGCTCCCGCGCCCCCGCCCGCGCCCGTGCCGCCGCCGCTGGCGCCCGCTCAACTGCGCCACCGCCTGCGGCACCTGCTGGCGGCTCGGCCCCCGGGCCCCCCAGGCGCCGCGCACCCGCGCAAGCAGCGCCAACCGGCGCGCCTGCAGCTGCCCGCGCCCCCCGCGCCCGCCAAGGCGGAGAGCGCGGCCTCCGACCCCGCGCTGACCGCGGACGACGGCGCGGACGATGACGACGACGAGGCCGACGACGAGACCGACGGTGAGGACGGCGAGGGCAGCGGCCCCGGGGAGATCCAGGCGCCCCTCGCCTTCCCCGACTGCGCCGCGGGCTTCCTGCCCGCCGCGGCGGATGGCACGCGGGAGGAGCCGTCTGTGCCCGCCGGCCTCTCGGATTACAGCGGGCCAGGCAGGGACTTCCTCCGGGGGACCTCGGCCACCGAAGACGTGTTCCCCGACGGCTACGTCTCCGCCTGGCAAGAGGGCGATCAGGCTGCCCCCGAAGGCTGTCCGGTCGAGACCCCTGCCCCTCCCGACTGCGTCCTGTCGGGGCCCCGCCCACCTGGCGTGAAGACCCCCGGGCCGCCCGTGGCGCTTTTCCCCTTCCACCTGGGAGCCTCCGGGCCGCCGGCGCAACCCTCTCCCGCGCCCTCGGGGCCGGCCCCTGCGCCCCCGCCCGCCTTCTACCCAGCGCTGCAGTCGGACGCAGCTCCCAGCGCGCCACTAGGGGAGGCCCCGGCCCCAGCGGCTGCGCCCCCCGTGGCCCCCTCGATCACTCCCGCGCGCGCCCCAGGTGCCGAGCCGCCCGCCTACGAGTGCAGCCACTGCCACAAGACGTTCAGCTCTCGAAAAAACTACACCAAGCACATGTTCATCCACTCGGGTGAGCCGGGGTGGGTCTCTGGGCCCCTCGATTTGGAGTTAGGCCTTTCGTGAACTGTCAATGACCCAAGGGTCATCACAGCCTGGTTCCCCTCTCGGATTCGGGTGATGGGGCGGCCTGCTCTGTAACCCCGGGGGTTCTGTGCCGGCCAGCAGGGAGGGGCACGTATACCTCGGTCTTTCCCAGTGTGAGGCCGCTGGGCCTGAACGGCGGCCAGTGACCAGAGTTCAGAAGGCTCTCTGGGCGCGGCAGGGATGGAGGAGGGGCAGCCCGGCCCTGGGCCCGACACCAGGAAGTTTGAGGGGGGAGGTATCGTCCCTGGAGGTGGGGGTAGACCTGAGTGGTCAGCCTCGATGGGCAACGATGTCCTAGACCTGCGGGCTTCCCTGCTAGGAGCTACCTGTTGGAGTCGTGAGTCACTGACAGGTAGTGATCCTGGTGTCACCATTAGGGTCTGGGAAAGGGGCGTCCCTGCCAGGTGGAGGGATTCCAGGTTAATGACATGTCTGGGTGCGGAGGGGAGTCGTGGTCCGGCACAGCGCCCCAAAGCCCCTTCCCAGCTAACCTGAGCGCGCTTCCCGCCCTGTCGCCCGCAGGGGAGAAGCCCCATCAGTGCGCCGTGTGCTGGAGATCCTTCTCGCTGCGTGACTACCTGCTCAAGCACATGGTCACGCACACTGGCGTGCGCGCCTTCCAGTGCGCCGTCTGCGCCAAGCGCTTCACGCAGAAAAGCTCGTTGAACGTGCACATGCGCACCCACCGGCCGGAGCGCGCGCCCTGCCCCGCCTGCGGCAAGGTCTTCTCGCACCGCGCGCTGCTGGAGCGCCACCTGGCCGCGCACCCTGCGCCCTGATGCGGGCCTGGGCCCTGGCCACGCCCCGTGGGGTTGACCTCTCCGCTCCGCTGGCGGCCGCGTCCACGGCCAACGTCACACCTGTCGCGGCCTCTTGGCCGCTTTCCCGCCGCCGGCCCGCGCTGTCCCCGAGCGCAGGCCCTGCTCCTGCCCACCCTGTTCCCCAGCCCCGCCTGCTTCGTTCCTCCCTTCCTGCGTACTCGGCCCTCCAGGTGGGGGCCGGCAGGGGGTGATCAGGAATTCCACCGCCTCCGAGAACTGGATCATCTCCATGCTGACCTAGGGCTCGGCCATGGAGCCGGGCCCAGGATTCACGGTCCCGACTCCAGTTCACGCCTCCCCGGCTCCAGGGAGTGGGGTGGGAGCTGCTCCTCTGATCCCGTGCCAGGCTACGAGGTCCCCAGCGCCCCGACCCGAGCCACCCCTCCCTCATCTGGCACCTAGGGCATCGCCACGGACTAAGGCCCGGCCTTGGGAGCCCTGCTCTGTAATAAAGGACTGGGGGCCGTGGGGTCCAAACCCAGAAGCGCGAGCCCCAGCCCATGTGTGCCTCACCGTCTGTGACCGCCGTGGGTGTTGGGGTGCAGTGCGCCTGGGCAGCACCCCGCTGGGCAGCGCTCCCTTGGGCGGCGCGCGGCAGGATGGGTCGCTTTGCCATCTCGTGCCTCTGTTCTCTTGTAGGAGACGCCTGGCTCCCTAGAGCCCTCGCTCCTGTTGGGGAGTGGGGTGCGGACAGCCCTCTCTGACAAGGGTCTGGAAGCCGCAACCCACCCCACCCCTCCTCCTTCCAACCCCCGCCCAAGATGAAAATTTCGAGGCCCCTCCCCTGAGATCATCCAGGCAGATTCTCTGGCCTTCAGGCTTCCCCTCCTGATGGCCTTGATGGTTTAACCACTCACTTTGAGGGGCAGGGGATCTTTGGGGCCTGAGTCCCAGAATTACTGTCCTGGCCTTCAGGGTCGCGAGTGCCCCGCTGGCCTAGGGGCGGCACAGACACCAGCAGCCGGCCTCTCAGGCTGCCTACCGGGGTTGCTGAAGATACCAGCCAGGGTCAGCTAGAGGCTCCTCCTCGCAGGCCTTCACATCGCTGGCGCAAGGCCCGCGCACCGCCTGCAAAGTATCCCGAGCCGGGGGCAGGGGTGTGGGGCGGGGGGGGGGGGGGGGCCTGCGGGCCCACGTTGAGATCCTAGGCCCCCGGCTGGTTTCCACGCTCCCCTGCTGAGGCTTTCCCGCCATACCCATATTCCAGACAAAGTTCAGCCTCCTGAACCCTGAGCCTGGTCCCCACAGATGCCAGGGGTACAGCAGAGTCAGAGCGGGGCCTGGGTAGGGGGGTCAGGATCAGGTTTGAACTCAGGCTCTGCGACGTTCAGAGCTTACTGCCCATCTGCTGTGTCCCTGGCCCCCACCCAGCTCCCGCGGAGTCAGGTTAGGTCGGTGCACAGGGAGCCTCCCGGGAGGCCTGCTAGCGTCGGAGCTGCCTTGCTATCCTGCCTGGCTGGAAGTTCAGAGGACTGTTTCCCAAGAGACTGGCACCCAGTGGCAGGAACGGGGGCAGAGGGGCCAGCGACACACAGAAGAGCAGGCAGGGCCAAACAAACACCTGGGGTTAGGAAGGCGGGAGGGCAGAGTCCTGGGGCCCACACCTTGGTCAACAGTCCATGAGTCACTGCACAGGGGCGGGTCGCCGGCGGAGGTGGGCACTCCTGGACATTTCCCGGAGTTAGGAGCAGGTGCCATGGGGCTCTGGAGGCGACTGGCCTTCTCGTTGTTGCTGCTGCTGCTGCTGTGGGGCCTGGGGCAGTCGCCATGGGCGGCGGCAGCGGCCCCAGCCCTGCGCTGGCTCCTGGGCGACCCGGCCTGCGGCCTGCTGCTGGGCCTGGCCGTGCTGGCAGGGCCCTGGCTGGGCCCCTGGACACCGCACTGGCTGAGCCTGGCTGCTGCGGCCCTGCTACTGACCCTGCTACCCGCACGGCCGCCGCCCGGGCTCCTCTGGCTGCCGGCCGACCTGGCCTACACCTTCCTGATGCTCCGCCTGGGCCTCCGCACCTGGGCGCGCTTGCGGCGCCAGCCGCCGGACACCTTCGTGGACTCCTTTGAGCGGCGTGCACGGGCGCAGCCAGGCCGCACGATCCTGGTGTGCACCGGTCCGGGGGGCCGCGCGGTCACCTTCCAGGAGCTGGACACCAGGGCCTGCCAGGCAGCCTGGGCCCTGAAGGCTGAGCTGGCCGGCGTCGCGGGCCTGCGCGCCCGGGAGCCCACCGCCCTGCTGGTGCTGCCCTCGCAGATGCTCCCCGCCCTGAGCCTGTGGCTGGGGCTGGCCAAGCTGGGCTGCCCGGTGGTCTGGATCAACCCTCACGGCCGCGGGCCACCCCTGGTGCACGCGGTGCTGAGCTCCGGGGCCCGCGTGCTGGTGGTGGACCCAGGTGAGAACCCCTGGACAAGGGGGTCGGAGGGGCTGGGCAGCAGGCGGGAGAGGGCGGCGGAGTACTGCTGTCCAGGGGGTCCCAGTCGGGGCTGGCTCTTAAAACAGCCCACAGCCCGCTGGCTCTTAGGACCCAAACCCAGTTGCTGGACAGAAATGCTGAAGGTCCCAGAGTTCTGTTGATTTTTTTTTCACCGTGGCTATTTGCGGGCGTTTCGCACCCCAATACTCATTACAGGTAAGGCAGGTGCGCTTCGCGGCTGCGGGGGGCGGGCCTCGGCACGTCTCGCCCCTCCCACCGCCGGGCACCCCGCCCCCCTGAAGCTTCCTCTGACCCCTCCCGCAGAGCTCCGGGCAAACCTGGAGGAGGTCCTGCCCAAGCTGCAGGCGGAGAAGGTGCACTGTCTCTACCTGGGCCGCAGCTCCCCCACGCCCGGGGTGGGGGCCCTGGGCGCCGCCCTGGCCGCCGCCCCCTCAGACCCCGTGCCCGCCGACCTGCGGGCGGACATCAAGCTGCGAAGCCCAGCCCTGTTCATCTACACCTCGGGGACCACCGGTGAGCGTGCCCGATGTCCAGGCCCGACCTCTGAACTCTCCTGCTGACCTGATCTCAAGCCTGATTTGTGCCCTCAACTTGGCCTCTGAAACCCTCCTTGCCCCTGGATTGTGACCCCTGGCCCCAACGTTGACAGCCAGTGTTATCTGAATGGTCAGTGCCAGAACCTTGCCTCTGGCCGGTAAACAGCCGCTGAAACCCTGACCTTTGGAATTCATCCGCTGAACCCCGATGAAAACCCACCCACGCTGGCCATCTTTCCAGAGCCTCAAACCCCTGAGCTTGCGGGCCTGCCCTACCCTCCTCTCGCCTCTTCTCCCCAGGGCTCCCCAAGCCCGCCATCCTCACCTACGAGCGGGTGCTGCAGGTTGCAGGGATGCTGACTCTGTGCGGGGTCACAGCCGACGACGTGGTCTACACGGTCTTGCCTTTGTACCACACCATGGGGCTTGTCCTTGGAGTCCTCAGTTGCCTGGACCTTGGTAAGCCTTTCTTTCTTTGAGGTCCCCATTCAATCCACAGGACTCCCAGCCTGGATGTCAGGGTGGCAAGCCCAATAGGTTACCCAGAACCCCAGGTTCCCATCTTTGACAAGGGACAGAGAAGCCCAGGGCCACCTGGATAGAGGGACGGACACCCGGGGAGTCCTTCGTGGCTGTGCCGCGGGCAGGAAGAGAGCGGCACTGCTGTGGGTGTTGGGTATTCCTGGCAGTCAGGGTCCCAGGTGGAGCCAGTGAAGGAACCGGCAGCAACCCTTCCTTCCGGTTGTCTCCCTAGACACCTGGCCACGAATTCAGTGAACAGAGCGCCTGGTCGGTTCTGTTGCCATTGTTGTCGTTTCTGAAATTTTAACATGGAATATATTGAAATATCAAAATTTCTAAAGTTTTCTACATGAATCCTCAGGTACTCACCACCCAGCTGCAGCCGTTAGCAGCATTTTGCTCTTCTGTGTTTTGATTATCACCTCCCCTTTACTCTCACTTTTTACTCTCATTATTTCTTCAAAAATCTTAAAATCATGGGCCATTTCAAACATACAGGAAAGCAGAGCAGATAGTTTGATGAAGTCTCTGAAATCCTCACCCAGCCTCAACAATTGTTAACGTTGCCAATTTTATTTAATAGGAACTCTCTTCTTTCTGGATTATTTTGGAGCAGATTCTAGATACTATCTTTCTCTTTGTAAATACTGCAGTATGTATCTCTAATATGTAAGAACTTAAAACACCTGTGACCACTGTGATTATCACACCTACCTGAAAAATTAACAGTAACTCTTGAATAATATCTGATGCTCACCTCATGTTAAAAACTTCCCAGGAGTTCCCTAGTAGTCCAGTGTCTAAGCCTGTGTGCTCCCACTGCAGGGGCCACAGGTTCGATCTCTGGTCAGGAAGCTAGAGCCCACATGCTGCAACTAAGACCCAGGGCAGCCAAATAAATGATTACATATATTTTTTAAAAATTAGCCCAATTATCTGTCTTTTTGCAGTTCAAGTGTTCTTTGTACTTGCTTGCTTGGTCTCTGTTCCTCTCCCTCCCACATTCCTGTTAAAACTAGATAGTCTTTCTAGAGATGTTTTCATTTATTTTTAAAACAGTTTTTATTTCTTTGGCCGCACCAGGTCTTTGTTGTGGCATGCAGGACCCAGTTCCCTGACCAAGGATCAAACCGGGGCGCCTGCATCGGGAGCATACAGTCTTAGCCACTAGACCACCAGGGAAGTCCCTGTTTTATTTTTACCTTTTTTTTTTTTTTGCTCTTTACAAGAGACTCGCTTTTTTAAAATTTTTAACTGAAGGATAATTGCTTTACCATATTGTGTTTGTCTCTGCCATACATCAACATGAATCAGCCACGGGTATACATGTGTCCCCTCCCTCCTGAACCTCCCTCCCACCTCCCACCGCATCCCATTCCAGGTTGTCATAGTGTTTTCATTTATTTTAAAACAATCTTTATTTATTTATCTGGCTGCAGTGGGTCTGAGTTGTGTCCTGCAGGGCCTTCAATGTGGTGCCTGGACTCTATTGTGGCCCGAGGCCTTAGTTGCTCTGTGGCAGGTGGGATCCCCAACCACGGATCAAACTTGTGTCTGATGCATTGCAAAGTGGATTCTTAACCACTGGACCACCCGAGAAGAATCCCCACGATGTTTTTCAGTTCAGTTCAGTCGCTCAGTCGTGTCCGACTCTTTGTGACCCCATGAATCGCAGCACGCCAGGCCTCCCTGTCCATCACCATTCCCAGAGTTCACTCAGACTCACGTCCATCGAGTCAGTGATGCCATCCAGCCATCTCATCCTCTGTCGTCCCCTTCTCCTCCTGCCCCCAATCCCTCCCAGCATCAGAGTCTTTTCCAATGAGTCAACTCTTCCCATGAGGTGGCCAAAGTACTGGAGTTTCAGCTTTAACATCATTCCTTCCAAAGAAATCCCAGGGCTGAATGGACTTCAGAATGGACTGGCTGGATCTCCTTGCAGTCCAAGGGACTCTCAAGAGTCTTCTCCAACACCACAGTTCCAAAGCATCAATTCTTTGGCACTCAGCCATCTTCACAGTCCAACTCTCACATCCATACATGACCACAGGAAAAACCATAGCCTTGACTAGACGGACCTTTGTTGGCAAAGTAATGTCTCTGCTTTTCAATGTGCTATCTAGGTTGGTCATAACTTTTCTTCCAAGGAGTAAGCGTCTTTTAATTTCATGGCTGCAATCACCATCTGCAGTGATTGTGGAGCCCAGAAAAATAAAGTCTGACAGTTTCCCCATCTATTTCCCATGAAGTGATGGGACCAGATGCCATGATCTTCATTTTCTGAATGTTGAGTTTTAAGCCAACTTTTTCACTCTCCTCTTTCACCTTCATCAAGAGGTTTTTTAGTTCCTCTTCACTTTCTGCCATAAGGGTGGTGTCATCTGCATATCTGAGGTTATTGATACTTCTCCTGGCAATCTTGATTCCAGCTTGTGCTTCTTCCAGCCCAGCGTTTTTCATGATGTACTCTGCATATAAGTGAAATAAGCAGGGTGACAATATACAGCCTTGATGTACTCCTTTTCCTATTTGGAACCAGTCTGCTGTTCCATGTCCAGTTCAAACTGTTGCTTCCTGACCTGAGGCAGGTCAGGTGATCTGGTATTCCCATCTCTTTCAGAATTTTCCAGTTTATTTAAATTCAGTTTAATAATTCTTGGGAAGAACTTTGGTGCAGTGCATATTGCTTCCTAATTTGTCACACCAGAGACTTCTTAAAACTGGGATCCCATTTTAGGCAAAGAAGAATTGGGACATTTTCATTGGAAAAATCCTTATCAACCTCCCCCCTGGTCTTAGCAGCTCTTGAAGCCCTTTCCAGAATCCAGGCATTTCACTTGGGGTTGCCAACAGAGCTGTTGCTTTCAAGGACCCAGCATCCATTTTCACAGAGAGGACATTATACTTCACCTCCGCCAAGATACAGCTTCGAAGAAGACACACACCTGCTCCCTTCCCAAGCACAGGAGCAGTCGTCCCTCTGGGTGCAGGGCTGATGATATTAGCTTGTGGGGTTTTCTGAGGATTAGAGCTGAGGTAGGGAGAGTGCCATCCACAGGGCCAGCTGCAGAGGAGGGGATCAGAAAAAGAGGGAGCACTTTCCTGGAGTGACTGTGCATGCTAAGTTGCTTCAGTTGTGTCCGACTCTTTGTGACCCCATGGACTGTAGCCCACCAGGCTCCTCTGTCCATGGGATTCTCCAGGCAAGAATACTGGAGTGGGGTGCCATGCCCTTCTCCATGGAGTGACTGTAGTGGCCCCTAAGATGTACTGATCCACATGTCCATCTTTCACAACATCCATATATCCATCCAGCAACCCAGCCCCCATCACCCATCCATCCTTCTACCCACTATCCATTTGCCCAGCTAGATAGGCATTCCTAAGACATTTATCACAATCATGAATGACTCTTGCTCACAGCCCTCATTCAGCAGGGCTTTGTACCAGGCACTGAGCTTTCCACACATTCTGAACGGGATTTGGACTCAGGTCGGGCTGTGCTCTTCTCTTGGGGACAGTCCTGGCTGGGCCAGTGACACAGAGATGAGTGTGATGCCATTTGGGGCTTCATGGGCCACAGCCAGCTGGTCAGAGCAGCTTCTTACGGCAGCTCAGAGGCCTGACCTGAAACCCCTTCCTCTCCTCCCTTCCAGGGGTGACCTGTGTCCTGGCCCCCAAGTTCTCTGCCTCCGGCTTCTGGGATGACTGTCGGCAGCATGGTGTGACTGTGATCCAGTACGTGGGTGAGATCCTGCGGTACCTGTGCAACACACCCCAGGTGAGATGCTCAGAGAGCCCCCGAGTCATCCCAGTGAAGGTCTCAGGGAGATTCGGGCCAGGACTCACACAGTGGCCCTCAGGACAGGGGGTCCCACGCAAGGTTTCCCATCACAGCTGCTTTGAGGATCAGCTGTGCTATCTTGTGGTGGGGGGCGGTGGGGGGGTGACTTCACCTCTCTCAGCCTCAGTGTCCTCTGAGACAGAATAATACCTCACAGGGGTGCAGCAAGAATCAAACATGTAAAGTACTGAGAGCAGGCTGTGGCTTGGGATAAAGTCACTAGACCTGAGCAGGTCTCATCCTATGGATTAGTGACACGTGGACCCCAGGTGATTCTCTCAAGGAGTGTGTGTTAGTCCCTCAGGTGTGCCCAACTCTTTGCGACCCCGTGGACTGTAGCCCACCAGGCTCCTCTGTCCATGGAATTTTCCAGGCAAGAATAGTGGAGTGGGTGGCCATTTCCTTCTCCAGGGGGGTCTTCCCAACCCAGGGATCAAACCGTGGTCTCCTGCATTGCAGGCCGACTCTTAACCATCTGATCCACCAGGGGGGCCCTAACGTCCCTCCAAATAAAATCTCCAGGTAACCACTCAGGAAAAGGTTCCTGGTAACTAACCCAAGTAAGGCCCCGGGATAACTCCTCAAAATTAACCTTCAAGTCAGTCCCCCAGGTTACCTTCAGGTAAAAGCCCCCCAAGTAACTCCTCCTGCTAAGGCCTCCAGTAAACACCCCCAGGTAAAAGCTTCAGATAACCACCCCTGTATAACACCCCAGAGGTCTCCCTTAGGTCAGACCCTATAGAAGCCCTCTGGCCACCCCTACATATTCCTCCAGGTAAGGTTCCCAGGTATCCTCCACAGGTAAGCCCTGCAAGTAACTCTCTCCAGGTATAGACTCCAGGTAACTACTCTAAAGTTAAGAACTCAGATCCCCTAGATACAGGCCCCCGTCACCTCCCAGGATAGCTCTCCTGGGTAAGGGCTACTGGGGCACACCAAAGGGCAGCCCCTCCTCACCCTTCTCGGGGTGTCCCTGCAGCGGCCAGAGGACCGGACACATAAAGTCCGCCTGGCGATTGGCAGTGGACTCCGGGCAGAAGTGTGGGAGACCTTCCAGCGGCGCTTCGGCCCCATTCGGATTTGGGAGATGTACGGCTCCACCGAGGGCAACGTCGGCTTCATCAACTATCCGGGGCGCTGTGGGGCCCAGGGCAAGACCAGCTGCTTCCTCAGAGTGAGTTGCTGGGCATGACGGAGCCCTGACTGGGGCTGAGCCCATCGGACCTCTGCTGATGCCTCCCACCATCTACCCAGATGCTGTCCCCCTTCGAGCTGGTGCAGTACAGCCTGGAGACAGAGGAGCCTCTGAGGGACAGTCAGGGCCTCTGCATCCCTGCAAGGCCAGGTACGGGGCTGGGGAACCTCCCCAGGTGTGTGAAGAGGTGAGAGCTGTGGGCTTCTCTGTGGCTGGAACAAGCCACCCGAAGCCTCGAGGTGGCTGACGCCCAGTGGTGGCGCCTGCAGTCCTCAGCCAGGCCCTGCATCCCTGGTCTGTCTGCCCACAGTCTGGGGCCTCCCTCTCAGCTGGTCGGTTCTGCCCAGCTCCTCTGCTTCAACCTCTGGCTCTGCTGCGTCTCTGGGTGTCCATCTGAGGTGTTCGCTTGCGCCTTCTGTGGAAGTCCCATCCTCCCAGGGATCCAGCTCCCGCCCTGAACCTTTTCCGAGGGTCTGCTCTCCTGGGGGCTGGCAAGCTCACAGCGGAATCTCTCTTCCCATCACCATTTGTGTCTCTCCCTTGTCCATCCTTGTTGGCCTTTTCCTCTTCTGAGGGGACTCTCTGATACCACCCTCATTTCCTGTCTCTGGATCCGTTTCTGGGTCTTTCTCTTCTCTGGCAGAGTCCGGGCCGTGGCCTGGGGGGCTCCTGATGCGCTCGGCCGTGGCTAATGCCCGACTCCCGCTCCTACCCCAGGGGAGGCGGGACTCCTGCTGACCCAGGTGTTGCGTCACCAACCTTTCCTGGGCTACCGCGGGCCCCGGGAGCTGTCAGAGAAGAAGCTGGTGAAGAACGTGCGGCGCCCAAACGACCTTTACTACAACACCGGGGACGTGCTGGCCATGGACCACGAAGGCTTCCTCTACTTCCGCGACCGCCTTGGGGACACCTTCCGGTACCGCGGGGCTCCTCAGGGCCGGACGTGTGGATTCGGGGCGGGGCGGGGCTTGGGGAGTGGGCGGGGCCTCTCCTACCAGGGGGCGGGGCTCGATGGTCAGGAGGCGGGGGCTATCCTTTCCAGGGGTGGGCCCCTCGTACATATTCAGGACGGGACAGGCCAGGGGCCTAGGGGCCAGGAGGCGGCGCTTGGTCAGGGGTGGAACCTCCTTTCCCGCGCCCTGATCCCAGGCACCTGCTCCACCCCCGCAGGTGGAAGGGTGAGAATGTGTCCACGCGGGAGGTGGAGGGAGTGCTGTCAGTCGTGGACTTCCTGCAGGAGGTGAACGTGTACGGCGTGCCTGTGCCCGGTGCGGAGGAGTGCACAGCCCTGTGGGAGGGGTGGGGGCTTGTTCCAGGTGGGGAGCCGCCAGGACCCGGGAGAGGGCAGCTGTGGTGCTGAGGTTGCACGTGCTCCCCAGGGTGTGAGGGCAAGGTGGGCATGGCCGCCGTGCAGCTGGTGCCCGGCCAGGCCTTCGACGGGCAGAGGCTGTACCAGCACGTGCGCACTTCTCTCCCGGGCTACGCCGCTCCCCATTTCATTCGTATCCAGGTGAGCTCGGGTGGCTGGAGGGGTGGGTGGGAGGCCCGGCAGGGCGGTTGCAGTCGAGATTACAGCCTCTCCCCACGCAGGACGCCTTGGAGATCACAGGCACGTTCAAACTGGTGAAGTCCCGGTTGGTGCGCGAGGGCTTCAATGTGAGCGTCGTTGCTGATCCCCTGTTTGTGCTGGACAACCAGGCCCAAGCCTTCCGGCCCCTGACTCCAGATATATACCGGGCAGTGTGTGAGGGAGCCTGGAGACTCTGACCTCCCATCAGCTCACAGGACATCCGAAGGCGCTCCACCCAACGCTGTTCCCCCCTCCCCTTGTCCCCTCACCCACTCCCCAAACCCGACGAGCCTGGCCTTATCCCCAGCTTCACAGGCTGGGGTGACCCTGGCCCGCACCAGAGCGAGAATAAACCCGGATGTGTACACGGATGTCTGTGTCGATGGGGAGCGAGCCAGAGGTGCGGGGTCCCCCTGAGGGGCAGCCCTGTCTGGACAAGGCCAGGGGAATGGCTGGAGCCAGCGCCACTCCAGGAGGAGACAACACTCCGAGTCTGCCTGTGGCCTCTGTCGGGGCTGGGCCGGGCTGCAGACGAGGATGTGGTCTGGAGAGTGTGGGGAGAAGCGCCGTGAGGGGAGGTCTGACAAGGGCCAGAGGCGAGGCTTCTGGAGAATGGAGGCCATGGTGTCTTGGGGCTAGAAGTGCCCTCGGGGGCATTGCGGGAGCCGCAGGCCGGCTGACATCAGCAAGAGCAGCTGTGCTAGTAACGGCCCTGCTGTGGTCAGCTGCTCCTGCCATGTCTTGTGCTGGACTCTGCTCTCCAGGCGTCCCTGGGCTCCTGTGCCAAACAGCCCCTGCCAGCTGATACGTCCACTTCTCGAGCACGTGCCGTGCTGCAAGTGGGGTTAAGCTGTGGCCACACACACACCCCCACCCCACCCCCCACCCCGTGAGGCCCGGTTCAAGGGGCCCTGGCCGATGAGGCTGTCACTGTATTTCCTCTTGACAGAAGAGGTTAGCACCCATTCCGTCAACAGAAGAGCGTATGCTGGGAGCCCAGAGAGCCACGTGGCGGGAGGGGGTGCGTGCTGGACAGG
The DNA here is from genome assembly GCF_032452875.1 of Bos javanicus. Classification (NCBI taxonomy): domain Eukaryota; kingdom Metazoa; phylum Chordata; class Mammalia; order Artiodactyla; family Bovidae; genus Bos; species Bos javanicus. Next base: position 66,233,731 of record NC_083885.1, on the reverse strand, counting down.
AACCTGGGTTTATGGGTCCCCAAGCCTGCAGCATGGATTGACAGCTGTCCACTTCCAGGCTGGGTGGCCTGGGCAATGCCTAGAACCGCTTGCCTCTCGAGCACTGGTTTCCTTCATTGTAAAATGGGCCTGAGGATCGTGTCCACCTCAACAGATGTTTGTGGATGTTAAAGAAAAAAGGATGGAGGGCTTCCCTGGTGGCTCAGTGGTAAGGAATCCACCTGCCAATGCAGGGGTTTGATCCCTAGTTGGCGATCTAAGATCCCACACCATGTGCCTTGGGAGCAACACACATGCCATGACTACTGAGTCCAGGTGCCAAAACTAGAGAGAAACTCACACACCGTAACAAAGTCCCAGAGCAAAACAGAAAAAAAGTCATCTCAAGGTTACATGTGGAGTTAGCATAAGGTCAATTATCACCGTTACCAGGGGCGGCTGCAACGGCGCACATAGCGCGGGCAAATGCACCGGTCATAGCAAACAAGCTCTTCCAACAACACAAGAGAAGACGCAACACACGGACATCACCAGATGGTCAACACCGAAATCAGGTTGATTATATTCTTTGCAGCCAAAGATGGAGAAGCTCTATACAGTCAGCAAAAACAAGACAGGGAGGTGACTGTGGCTCAGACCATGAACTCCTTATTGCCAAATTCAGACTGAAATTGAAGAAAGAGGGGAAAACCACTAGACCATTCAGGTATTACCTAAATCAAATCCCTTATGATTATACAGTGGAAGTGAGAAATAGATTTAAGGGACTAGATCTGATAGATAGAGTGCCTGATGAACTATGGATGGAGGTTCGTGACATTGTACAGGAGATAGGGATCAAGACCATCCCCATGGAAAAGAAATGCAAAAAAGCAAAATGGCTGTCTGGGGAGGCCTTACAAAAAGCTGTGAAAAGAAGAGAAGTGAAAAGCAAAGGAGAAAAGGAAAGATATAAGCATCTGAATGCAGAGTTCCAAAGAATAGCAAGAAGAGAGAAGAAAGCCTTCCTCAGCGATCAATGCAAAGAAATAGAGGAAAACAACAGAATGGGAAAGACTAGAGATCTCTTCAATAAAATTAGAGATACCAAGGGAACATTTCATGCAAAGATGGGCTCGATAAAGGACAAAAATGGTATGGACCTAAAAGAACCAGAAGATATTAAGAAGAGGTGGCAAGAATACACAGAAGAACTGTACAAAAAAGATCTTCACAACCCAGATAATCATGATGGTGTGATCACTCACCTAAAGCCAGACATGCTGGAATGTGAAGTCAAGTGGGCCTTAGGAAGCATCACTATCAACAAAGCTAGTGGAGGTGATGGAATTCCAGTTGAGCTATTTCAAATCCTGAAAGATGACACTGTGAAAGTGCCGCACTCAATATGCCAGCAAATTTGGAAAACTCAGCAGTGACCACAGGACTGGAAAAGGTCAGTTTTCATTCCAATCCCAAAGAAAGGCAATGCCAAAGAATGCTCAAACGACCGCACAATTGCACTCATCTCACACACTAGTAAAGTAATGCTCAAAATTCTCCAAGCCAGGCTTCAGCAATACGTGAACCATGAACTTCCAGATGTTCAAGCTGGTTTTAGAAAAGACAGAGGAACCAGAGATCAAATTGCCAACATCCACTGGATCATGGAAAAAGCAAGAGAGTTCCAGAAAAACATCTATTTCTGCTTTATTGACTATGCCAAAGCCTTTGACTGTGTGGATCACAATCAACTGTGGAAAATTCTGAAAGAGATGGGAATACCAGACCACCTGACCTGCCTCTTGAGAAATATGTATGCAGGTCAGGACGCAACAGTTAGAACTGGACATGGAACAGACTGGTTCCAAATAGGAAAAGGAGTACGTCAAGGCTGTATATTGTCACCCTGCTTATTTCACTTATATGCAGAGTACATCATGAAAAACGCTGGGCTGGAAGAAGCACAAGCTGGAATCAAGATTGCCAGGAGAAATATCAATAACCTCAGATATGCAGATGACACCATCCTTATGGCAGAAAGTGAAGAGGAACTAAAAAGCCTCTTGATGAAGGTGAAAGAGGAGAGTGAAAAAGTTGGCTTAAAACTCAACATTCAGAAAATGAAGATCATGGCATCTGGTCCCATCACTTCATGGGAAATAGATGGGGAAACAGTGGAAACAGTGTCAGACTTTATTTTTCTGGGCTCCACAATCACTGCAGATGGTGATTGCAGCCATGAAATTAAAAGACGCTTACTCCTTGGAAGGAAAGTTTTGATCAACCTAGATAGCATATTCAAAAGCAGAGACATTACTTTGCCAACAAAGGTCCGTCTAGTCAAGGCTATGGTTTTTCCAGTGGTCATGTACGGATGTGAGAGTTGGACTGTGAAGATGGCTGAGTGCCGAAGAATAGATGCTTTTGAACTGTGGTGTTGGAGAAGACTCTTGAGAGTCCCTTGGACTGCAAGGAGATCCAACCAGTCCATTCTGAAGTCCATTCAGCCCTGGGATTTCTTTGGAAGGAATGATGCTAAAGCTGAAACTCCAGTACTTTGGCCACTTCATGCGAAGAGTTGACTTATTGGAAAAGACTCTGATGCTGGGAGGGATTGGGGGCAGGAGGAGAAGGGGACGACAGAGGATGAGATGGCCGGATGGCATCACTGACTCGATGGACGTGAGTCTGAGTGAACTCTGGGAATTGGTGATGGACAGGGAGGCCTGGCATGCTGCGATTCATGGGGTCACAAAGAGTCGGACACGACTGAGAGACTGAACTGAACTGAGATAAAGACATATGTCCACACCAACTCTTGCACATCAATGTTCATAGCTGCATTATTCCCAGTCCCCAAGCCTGCAAACAACCCAGTGCCCAGACAACTTAGGAATGGATAAAACAAATGTGCTAAATGTGTAAATGGCGTATTATTATCAGCAGCTAAAAAAAAAAAAAAAAAAGCAGCTCTGATAGATCCACAGAGACAGAAAAGAGACCGGTGATTGCCAGGGGCAGGAGGAGGAGGACTTTGGGGACTGCCAACAGGGGTGCATGCTTTGGGTAATGAGAAATTTTTCTAAACCTGTGACGACTGAGGCACAGCTTTGAGAGTACACTAAAAACCACTGCATCGTATACCTGCAAGGAGTGAATTGCATGGCATATGGCTGTCTCCATAAAGCTGCTAAGAAATCTCAACACTGCAATTTAACATTTTACGATGTGTGCATTTTTATTTTTTAGAATATTAAGCCTTTACCTACTTTGCTGGCTGAGTTTGTGGCGTCCCTTCAAAGTCGTGACCCAGGCCAGCGTCCTGCTCTCCTGCCCCACTCTCCCCGCCCGCCCCAGCCTTGCTCAGCAGCTCTGGGGTGCGGTACCCTACCTGCCTCTGGTGCATCTTCATCGAGTGCAGGGGCAGGCAGCCTGCTCCTGGGCCCAGCGTTGTAACCATCTCCTGCTCAACCAGCCCTAGAGCTACCAAGATGGCTGAACACACAACACGTGGAGGTGAGCACCTCCCACCACGCAGGGTCACGTGCCCACCGGACCAGGGGGAGGTAGGCTCTGTAGTCAGGAGAGGCTACGGGGACCCTGACTCCTGCTGAGGGTGTGACTGGCTCATTGGGGTGACTGCCCGCTTTGAGGGGGAATCAGTCACTCTGCTTGGGGGGGAAACAGCACCCAGGGAGCTGTTTGACTCGGAGCTCTTACGAGGAACAGAATGGGGAGCAAGGGAAGGGGATTTGCTAATTGCCCTTTGAGGCTCTCCTGGTTTCTGGTGTTACGGAGGCAACAGAATCAGGCCTTACTTTCAGCCTCCTTCCTACACCCGCTGGTGCAGATGTCAGATAGACCCGCGTCAGATTGCGGTTCGGCCAACCACTGGGTCCCCTGCAGCAGGCTTAATTCGGGAGCAACGGCAGAGGAAAGAGACGGAGCTGGAGGGAGGCCCAGCTGAGGACAGAGGCTCTCGGTGGCCTCGAGGACCAGATGAGACGGGGTGGGAAGCGAGCAACTGGGACCAGGCGGGAAGACGCCGACGCCGCCCACGGTCTTGGCCCAGAGGCAGCCCGGGCGATGCTGGGGTGCGGGGTGCCCGGGAGGCTGGCCGAGGAGGCTTGGCTCAGTTACAACGGCAAGAGGCAGGGTGACCGTGCTGCGGGAGCTGGCTGGGGCAAGCGGTCTAAAGCCGATGGAAGACACGGATGTGACCCCGTGATGCGCGAGGCCGCGCCAACAGGGCAACAGGCACACCCGAGCACGTGGGTGGGGCGGAGCCTGCCTGCTGTCCGCAGAGACGCAGAGCTCGTGGGCTTCGCCCGAAGGATGGAAAAGGAAGGTTGGAAAAGCAAGTCCACGACGTTCTGGGGCCTCTGCCACTGGAAGCCTTTCCTTCCCGGGAAGGCGGGCGGGGGCCATGTGTCCGGAAGACGCTGATGAGTCCGCGGAGAATTTAAAAACCCCTTACCCCGCCAGCTCATCGTGAGACAGGGGGACTGTTCGAGATGATGCAGGTGGGCCCAGCGTCATCACGAGGGTCCTCAGAGGTGGAAAAGGAGGGCAGAGGAGAGTGTCGGGCGAGCCCCCTTGAGCACTGAGTGGCCACTGCCAGCCTAGAAGGTTTGGGGAAGGGCGGTGAGCGTGGCACATGGGCCTCCTCTAGGGTGGAAAAGTATAGCGATGGTTCTCCCAGAGATCAGAGAAGGAAAGCAGGCCTGCGGGACCCGGACTTTAGCGCAGTGAGACTTATGCCTGCCTCCTGACCTCAGAACTGCAATCTGTTTTGTTTCTTAAAACAATTAGAAAAAGAAAATAAGGACAGAAATCCCACGCTCGAGAAAACTTGCCACTCCCACTCTGCGGGAGTCTGTTTTGAGGAAACACGCAGGTTGCCCTCCGAGGGTCTGCTCAGGTGTGTCCTCAGGGCACGGGGAGCTGTGAGGGAGAGGCAGACAGGGAACTGCCGGGGCCTGGTGAAAACCCAGGAAGTGGAATCTCCACCTAGGCATCATGACACGTCCCATTTTTAGCAACACAGGGAGGTGGGCGGGAAGAGCAGGGCTCAGAACACGCTGGGGCCTCGCCCGCTGTAAAACCCCACCCCGTTTGAACACGGAGAAAAACAGTGCCATCCAGGACCACTTTTGTGACCTTTGTCCTCTGGTACATTTCAGACTTTCCTAAGTAAACAGAAACTACTTTTAAACATGGAAAATCTCCCAGGAAGGCTGCCTGCCTGCCCCCGCCCACCCCTCACTACCTGTGTGTGGCTGGGCCCTGCCCGGCACCTTCCTCTGTGACCCCAGCTCAGACCTCACCTCTGGCTGCCAGCCAGACTGTGTTATAATGAGGAAGAACCTTTGAATTCTGTCACCTGAGTCCATCACTAAGTCACTAAGTGATGCTGCTTAGTCACTAAGAATGCTGCTTCTAAGCTTAAATTATACATAATAGCCCGCCTCTGGGAGCCCTGACTCACAGGTAGTGAGCATTTAAGCTAGAATTCCTTTGTTTAGCTCACAGGAGACCTCCTGACCACACCACCTGTGAGTGTCTACAGGAAGGAGGAAATGAACACATCCCCTCTGAAGCAGGAAATGTTTCACCTGACTCCATCACCTCTCAGTGTAAGAGCAGCCTGGATTTTAACTCAGATGAGATGGTTCTTTGGGGCACAAGTCTCCTACCGTCTCAGTTTGCTGGCTTTTTGAATACACGCACTACTCCTTGCCCTCACCACTCAGGCTCTCAGTTCATCAGCCTGTCATGCACCAAGCAACACAAGCTTGGATGCGCTAATGAGATCACCGGTGCCCAGTTCCACCTGCAGCCTGGCTGTACTTCCCCGGGCCTGAGTATGGTCAACAGCTCAAAGGTCCCTGGGCATTTGGGGGGCATGGAGGATTGGGCATGGAGGAGGTGGGTCCCTGGGATGAAGGCTTCTCCCTCCCGGTTTCAGGCTGCAGTAAGCTCCCCAACCCCCGTCCAGGTGTCCTCCACCTTGCCCAGTAACGATGGTTACTGCAGCACTCAACACCCTCCTGCAACCCCTGCATGTGCCCGAGGCTGCAGGGGGCTCAATTCTTGGGCGCACGTGTTTCCCTGAAATCACCTCCCACAAAATGCTCGTTTTAGAGCAGAATGGAGACCGAAGCGCACCGAGTAACAGCCCCCAAGACGTCCACGTCCTAACCCCTGGAGCCTTGAATGTCACCTCACATGCAAAGGGCTTGTGCAGATGAGAGCAGGAGGGTGGGTGGACGTGGAAGCCGTGCAGTCCTGAGACTAGGACCACCACGGTTACTGGGGACTCTGGACGCAGCCCCGAGGGCCTGACAAGGAGGAGGCAGCGTGGGACCGCACCGTCCACAGCGAGCATTGCAGATGGAGTGAAGAGCCACCAACCAAGGGGTGCAGCGGCCTCTACACGTCAGAAAAACTCTTGCAGTGGATTCTGCTGACACCGTGACTGGGCCCAGGGAGACCCAATCCAGAGTCCCAAGAGGACACACGTGTTGTGTTAAGCTATCGCAGCAGTAGGAAAGTACCACAGGATGCTGGCCGAGACCTGAACGACTGCCCAGGACCCAGATGGGCCGCCGGGGGTGACCCACTGTGCAGGCTGTGGGGACACAGCCCTGAGCCGCCGGCCTACAGGCCTAAGTGACATCTGTTCTCGGAGCCCATCCTTGTCCAGAAATCCTTGGAGAGAAATTCCCTTCACGTCCACTCAGGCGGGGACAACAATGCCAGCAGTTGGGTGTGCGGCCAAGGAGCAGGTGGGCTGGACGCTGGCCCGGCTTGGGGGCCGGCTGCTCGGCAGCTCCAGGGGCTAGGCGGGAGGGCAGTTGCTCTGATCCGATCAGCAGAGACCATACACCAGAATTCTTCTGCAGAAACGTCTCCAGTTTAAAACTGGAATCTGTTAAAACTCTAAAACGCACAGTGGATAAACTTCAACTTTGCAGCTGGCTGCTGACGGAAGCAGGCCGTGCTCTCCTGGGGTTCCTGGCCCGTCCACACTCAAACCTCGGGCCCAGCTTCTGCAGGAGGAGTGGGAGGGGCCTGGTCACCAAGCCAAGTGGTCCCAGAGGTCAGGCGAGCCTGCACTAGGTCACCGGTGGGAGCTTCCAAGTCCCCTGGCTGCACTGGGCTGGCGGAGGCCTGGAGCCCAGGCCTCTCAGAAAGCTGGGGTGGGGGAGGCAGGAGACGGGGAGGACTGACTCCGGGGGGGAGACTGAGGGGGGCCGAGGGATCCCCTGGGACTCTGACCTGCTCCAGGGTCCTGGGCGGCCTCCAGGTCTCCAGGCCTTGCTGGCGCAGGGACGGGAGACCGCCCTTCCCACGCTCAAGGGGCCTCGGGCCGGTGACTCTTGCGGTGGATGACCAGCTGGGACTTCCAGTCGAAGCTGTGGCCGCAGTCAGCACAGAGGTGGCGCCGCTGGCCGGCGTGGCCCTTGCGGTGGATGACCAGCTGCGACTTCCAGCTGAAGCTGTGGCCGCACTCCTCACAGGCGTAGCCGCGCGGGCCCGGGAGCGCGCGTTGGGGCGGGCCGGCCGGTGGCTTCTCCGTGCACGGGCCGCCGGCGTGCGCGCGGCGGTGGATGACGAACACCGACTTCCAGTCGAAGGCGCCGCCGCACTGAGTGCACGTGTAGGGCTTGCTCCTCGGCGGCGGCGGCGGCGGTGGTGGCGGGGCCTCGGGGCCACCGGGCCGGCCCTCGCTCTCATCTCCTGGGGAGTGAAGGAGGCCAGGTCACCTGGGGCCCCAGCACTGTCCAGCCGAGGCCTCCTGGGCACCCCGCCCGCCCCCATTCTCCACCCCCGCCCCTGCCCCACCCGCACCTGCACCCCAACCCCCACCGAGGGACCTTGAGAGGCCACTCACCCGGGCGGAGGCGTGTCCGCCCCTCGGATCCGGCGCTCAGCACCTCCGGCTGAGACTCCGCGCGGGACTCAGGCCGGGGGTGCGGCAACCCTGCTTGAGGTGGGGGCCCATCAGGTGGGGGTTCGCACGAATGAAGGGCCGGGGGCGGGGGGCAGCCCTTGGGAAGCGCTGGGAGGCAAGGTGCGCCCAAGGGCCCGGACAAGGAGAGGGGGCCTCACCCAGGGAAACCACCGTGCCGTACTTCTCCAGCATCGCGTCCCAGTACAGCTCCTTCTGGGATGCTTCCAGGAGCCCCCACTCCTGCAGGGACACAACCCATCACCCACATAACTATCTACCCTGCACCCACCAGGCCGATCCTGGCCAGAGCCCTGCTGGTCCCCTGAGGGGTGGCAGGTTACCAGAGCTCACCTGCTGAGATGGGAACCAGTGAGCACTGAAGATGTAGGCCCGGGAAGGGAGCTGCCTCTTGGCTCACCAGTCACCCTCAGCTGCCCCACCCCTGGTTCTGGCCGCAAAGAAGGAAGCTGAGGACACCTAGATGGCCCTGGGACTGCGTGTGCTGCGTGGAGCAAAAGGCCAGGGAATGGCGAGGACCCCAACCACCTCTCCCCTGCCTCTGGTTTCAAGGGTAATAGAGATCCTCAGGGAAAGTGCCCAGCACCTCAGCAAACTTGCAGGGAGGCTGGGGCGCCAGAGGGCAGGCACAGCCTCGCACCTCCGGGCACAGCTGGGCCGGCTGTGGATGATGCAACCAGGCCTTCAGGCTGCGGCTGGGTCCTCGCAAGCTTCTCAGTGCAGAGAGGGTTAGGAACAGTGTCACTGGGAAAGGACAAGACCCTGCTGCCTGCACTCAGGACCCAAGCCCTCCAGTGACAGGGGCTTCCACGCCCAGTTGGTTGCAGCTGAGGGCTGACTGGCCTTGGATGAAGGCCCCGGGCCATTTCCTGGTAAAAGTGTCTCTATTCTGACCCCAGGTGTGCAAGGGAGGCCAGACTGCTGGGTGGCACTCAGGCTTTCCTGCCACACTGGGGACCCTGTCCCCTCTGCACAAGCCCATGAGGGTTCACCCCGGGTGCCGGCTCAGGACTCCTGCCAATCTCCGTCTCACGTCTGTAAGTGCGAAACCTACCTCTGCCAGTTCCCATCACTCTAACCCAGGTTCCCAGTTCCCTGAGAGTAGAATTCTTTCCAAGCACTGTTCTGTCCCCCAGGCCCTGCCAGGGGTACCCTGACACCAACTCCACTTCAGGGCAGCAAAGAGGACAAGAAGCACTGGCCAAGGAGCCTGGACATCCGGCAGGACAGAGAACAGCCCCTGAGGACACCCTCTTCCTGCAGCAGGGCTGTACTCGCCAACCAGGGGCTGCTCACCTGAAGCCGGGGTGGCTGGAAGGGTGCGGAGGTCGGTTCCTGTTGTTCGACGTGCTCCTTGTGGGACTGGGCTGGAGGTGGGGGGCTGGAGGATGCTAGGAAGCCAGGCAGGCAGGGGTCAGGGACTGTCCCTGCGAGCCAGTGCAGGCAAGGAGCTGGCATTGGTGCTGTAGCCTGGGCCCTCCTCTGGCAACAGGAGGTGTGCTCTTTGTGTGCCAGGCACACGGCAGGTAGGCAGCCAGCCCTTCCCTCCAGCCTCTGGGGGGCCCAGTCCTTGTGGGGCCCGCCTCCCAGCTGGAGACGCCGGACCCACTCCAGGAGCCCCCAGTCTCTGCACAACCTCTCCTGGACTCCCCCACCTTGACTCTCAAGGGGCCCCAGCCCTCGTGCACCCGCACCTCACCTATCTCCTGCATGTAGCCATCAGGCTCCTCCTTCACGCTGCAGCTGAGCTGGGCATTGCCCTCCATCTGGGCATCCTTTGGCCCCTCCCCAGAGGCTGCCCTGAGGGGCTCCACTGTCCCTGAGGGGTGGACACCCCCCACCAACTCCTCTGTCTTCTGCGTGGCTGGGAGCACAGCTTGCTGTAGGACATGTGCTGTAATCTGAGGGGGGAGGGAGGGTCATTGGGGTGCTAGTTTCACTCTGTCCCTCAGAGAAGCCACCACCACCACACTCACCCAGCCCAGCAGCTGCCCAGGGTCACGCTGCAGGTCTTCGACCAGGACAACCGCCTCCTCAGGGCTGCCTGGCTGCTGGCCCCGCACCCAGGCCTGAATCTCAGGGGGCAGCGCCCCCAGGAACTGCTCCAGCACCAGCAGGTCTAGTATCTGCTCCTTGGAGTGCGCCTCGGGCTGTAACCACTGGTGGCACAGAAACTGCAGCCGGGCCAGAGCCACCCGGGGACCAGCCACCTCCTGGTAGCAGAAGCCCCGGAAGCGCTGGCGTGCCGTCTCAGGATTCTCTGGGATGGCCTCCGGGTCCAGAGAAGGCAGATTTGGGGGACCCAGTGGGGATGGCATTGTGCGGGGAATCTTCCTGGAGCCACCTGCAGGAAAGAGGGGTCAGAGTGTCAGCCACAAGGCCACAGCCAAGGTGAGGCAGCTGCGTGCAGACAGCCCCAGCCCAGGGGTGGTGGTGGTGGTGCTGATGTCTGGACAGAGAGGACCCTAGTGTGGGGACGCTCGAGGCTGAACTGGGGAAAGTTTAGTGGAAGGAAAGGTCACGAGAGCTGGAACTAAGAGCAGAAGGAAATCTTGTGAACCACTTGGAGTCGGATGGAGCTTCCAGGGAACAGCTAGATGATGCTGAACCCAAGGCCAGGGGAATTACCCCAGGCTTCCAGGGTCAGGCCGAGGAGCCGAGGGTGGGGGAGCCAGGGTGAGAACAGGCTACCCGTCCCCTCCATCTCTGGGTGACGTTGATTCAAGAGGGGCACCCCGAGGGGCTGGTCTGCGCCACGGGCGAGGCAGGGGCCGACGTGCACCCCGAGACACCGTGCTCGCTGACACTAGACAGCTGTGCGTGACTCACACCGTGTGGACCGTACTTGTGACAGGCGGAAGCCAAGCAAAACAGAGCCTAGGGCTGTATGGGGCGCTCCGCGGACAACCGTGTCCCGGCCCTGAGGGTCCGCAGGGAGACGCGTCCAAATGGGGGGGCCTGTCCGACAGGTTGGACAGGGCCCGACCCCCAGAGCTGGCCTTCCACAGACGGAGGGGAGACGGGGGTCCTCCGCGAGGAAGGGACGGCGCCCCAGACGGAGGAGGGGCCAGACGAAGGCTCGGGGGCGGGGCGCTCCGCACGCGTCGGGTGGCAGCGGGAGGGCCCACGCGCATAGGGCGGCGGCGGGAGGGGCTCGTGCGCCGCGCCGGCCGGCGCTCACTCCGCCACCCCGAGCCACTGCGGTGAGCGGCCCCGCCCCCTTCCGCGGGCCACCCCCCCCATGGGCCCGCCCCTCGCGCGTTGCCCCGGCGACGCGGCCCTGACCCATCACGCGTCTGCTTTGAAGCCCCGTCCCTTCCGCAGCCCTCGTCGGCCTGCCCTTCGCGCGTTGCCTCGGCGACGCCGCCCTGGCGAATCACACGTCTGCTCCGAGACCCCGCCCCCCTCCCGTCGGACTACGTTTCCCATGAGCCTCAGCACGCGAGCACAGGAGCGGCCTCAGAGCAGGTGCTCTTTCTCGGAGGCCTCGCATGACTGAGGGGCGCCCCGTTCCTCCGAGCGGCATCTGCGGCGCCGCGGGCTTCGGGGGTCTCCCGCCCCGTCCCGGCAGCCGCCCTCCCTTTGCACCCGCCCCCGAAGACTCACCAACTGCAGAGATGGACGAGACCTCCGGACGTTGTGCATGCGCACAGCAGGCCGGCACCTATTGGCCGAGAGGTGAGGCGGGGCGGGGCGTGACCTCTCGGCCAATCAGGCTAGCGCTCCGCCCTGGTGCTCTCCCTGCAGCCTCCTTCTGGGCGCCGGCGGTCGCCGTGGTTACCGCGGGAGCACAGCGGCCCGCCTCCCGCTATTTCCAAGGCGACCGCCGGAGCGTGGCCCTGCCCTCCCAGGCGGCCGGAAGTTTCCCAGAGACTCTCCTCTCGGGGTCCCAGGAGGAAGCAGGGACCTGCCGGGAAGGCTGGCCTAACCCATGAGCGTTCTCCGCCTTCCCCAGGAATTTCTCCAGCGAGGGTGGCGCTGGGGTCCGTCATTCGACTACCACTGAGCGCCCTGCGGGTGTGCAGGGACAGCAGGCACTCATCTACTGATGAGGAAACTGTCCCGTAATCTATATCCTCAGACTCGCAGACGTGCCTTCAGCTAGATGAGTCCTGCAAAAAAAGGTCTCTTCCACCATCTACCATGTGGGGAGAGCTGGAGCTCTAACAGCCTATTCAGGAGATTTCCCTCAGTCATGTTTATTTTGGGTCTACCCTTCCAGAGGGCTGCTGGTTTTCAAGCCTTCTGGATTTCTACAGCGTGAGCCTGGTTGGACCACCCTGCACGTCCACCAGCGCCAACTCAGTATTTGGCTTTTCCCTAAATCGGTACTAGCTCCTCGATTTCCACCCACTTCTAGCTTCCGTATGCCATTGCCTCCTCTTTCACGATCCTACTTGTGGTTTTGTGTTTTATTTACTTATTGGCCACACCACGCAGAATGTGGGATCCTAGTTCCCCAATTAGGGATCGAACCCTGGGCCCCCAGCAATGGAAGCTTGGAGTCCTAACCACCGGACTGCCAGGGAATTCCCAAGGGTTAGTGTTTCAAACGCTCCCTGTGGTTTCAGTGGGTTTCTGGACCAAGTAAGATGCATGTGTTCAGTCCTTCATCTTGACCTAGAAAACCCACAAAAACTTAGTCATAACACATTTGGGGTTAAGCAGAGGGGTCAGCCTGGCAGGACACAGCCCAACATGACCACAAAAGTTTGGAGGACAACTCTGGGGCCAAGACATGGGGGCAGGGGGATACTTATGGTTGCTGTTCCTACCCCTTGGTACTGGGAGGGTGGACTTGAGGAGGGTGGAGGAACTGGGGTAGTAGGAGCCAACCACATGGCAAGAAAAGCTCAGTGAAGCAGGAAGGAGGCTGGACAGGGCACCAGGCCTAGCCTGAGGGGTCAGTAGGGCTCAGGGTGGAAACCAGGTTCCAGGAGCTTCTTCTGAGATGCCACAAAGGTTGCATGTGACTGATTCTCTGGGAACCTATTTGATATGCAACAGGCTCCTTTGCTCTTGAGTCCCACGGGCTCCTACCACAGCGCTCTGTAAGCTGTGGGGTTTGCCTGCATCTCACAGCCACACCAACAGACCCTGATATAACCTGCTCAATGCTCCCTCATGGAGGCCTGCCTAGGGGAAGACAAGACAGAGTCAGGCCAAGGCAAGGACCAGGGCAGAGAGGTTGGGCCCAAGACGGCTGGACACTGGCTCAGAGGACCTGCCTCTGAGGAGTCTTGGGGAGCCTGACCCTGTGTGACCCCTCTCCCTACCCCCAAGTCTCCTTTCCTTCAAAGACTTGTGAGGTTTCAGGGGCGGCAGCCTGCCGGCAGGTTTAAACCTAAAAATGTGAGGTCTTGAGGTGATGGAGCTGGAGCGCTCACTGGGCTGGGGTCAACCTTCTGGGTCACCACACGTGGCCACAGCCTCAGATTCCAGGGTCTGGACCCACAAGGGCTCATCTCCCAGCACAGCTGCAGCGTGGGGCAGCCCCACCCCATCCGGGTCCCCGACTGCTCAGGGGACAGACAGGCTGCACCTCTACCCTGCAGCCCCTCACAGGGACCAGGCCTGAAGCCAGGGCCCTGCAGCTGTGTGACAACACGTGTGCATCACGCTGAGATGAAACCCGCTTCAGGCCAGCTATGTTCATGTTTCTAAAAAGAAACCTTTATTAGGGAGTCTCTCTGGACTCTGTCTTATCAAAACCTTCTGAACCACGACCTGGAGGCTGAGGCCTCGGACCTGCACAGTGCCGTGCAGAGTTTAAAACGTACCTCCAAGCCGCAATTTCTAGTCTTTTCCCCTCCAATAAATGCACCGTTAACTTCCCTGGAGGTGAGACCCCGGGTGGAGATGCCCCAGGTGGAAGGCCACAAGAAGCCAACCGGGCCCCCAGCCCATTTGTCTGCCTCAGTGCCCCTACCGGGTGGGCTGTGGCACCCTGGGCAGGGGTCTCAGAAGAGCGCCACACACAGCTTCAGGTGGTGTCAAGTCCTCCACCCCATGAGGGGAGCACAGGCAGGCACACGGACACTGGATCCCACAGAAGCAAGTGGCCAATCCGCCTCCTCTGAACCTGTTGCTGTGGTCACCTTCCGTCAGGGCAGTGGGGCTGGAGAGGCTCGGATGGCGCTGACTTTAGGGAGGGCAGGACACAGGAGCTAAGCCGGGACCACAATCTGAGTGAACAAGCATAGCCAGGGAACCTGCACTCTGCACCTTGCCCCCCAGCTCCCTGAGGACTCCCCTCCTCCTGAGGGTCGGCCTCGTGCAGGGAGCCAGGCAGGCTTCACCTTCTGAGCTGGCAGGCTAAGTGTGGGGTGAAGGGGCGAGCTCTCTGCGCCTCAGCCTCCTCTGGGGAGTGGAGACCCCAGCCACACCAGCCCCTCAGCGCTGTCAGGAGAAGCCGCCGCAGGCAGAGGCGGAGCTGGCGGGAGCCTGCGGGGATTGCAGATTGCCGTCTGCAGCCTCAATGTTTTCTCTTCCCCGGAGGTGGGAGCTGAGGCTCAGAGCCCAGCCACTGGTTCTAAAGCCAACAGCCACCTCCCACAAGGCCTCCTGTCCACGGGCCCGCTCCCAGGAAGCCTGAGCTGAACTGAGGCCTGGGGTGGGGGATCTCCCGGCAGCGGGGGTGCAGCGGTTCTCTACGAAGCCTCGTTTGGGTGGAAACCTCGGAAATGTCTCCGGACCACCTCCACGCCCTCCAGCACCTCCCGTTCTGGTGGTACCACAGGGAAGACACGCGTGAACCGGCAGCACCCTGCCGGCCTCCCCCGTCCTTTCTGCAGCCAGACCGCTTGAGGCTGGAGGGGTGAGCTGTGGCCGACAAGCGGCAGATCTCGTCACCAGGTGCAGGAGGAACCCCAGTGCCCGCGCCGAGCTCCTCCAGAGTGGAGGCCTCTGCGGAGGAGGGGGCTTGTGTGCGCGGAAGGGCCCAACCACCCGCCGGGGAAGGTCGGGCCGCACCCTCAGGCCTCAGTGGTTCTCAGGATGGTGGCTGGCCCCGAGGTGGCGGGGAGCCCGGCTTCCCGCCCCAGCGCGCCCTCGGGCGATGCCCCCGAAGGCGGCCTGGACGGGGGGCGCGGGCCAGCCCGGGGCCGCCGTGCCGGCTTCTCGCCGGTGTGGAGCCTCTGGTGGTGGAAGAGGGCCGGGCGCTCGCGGAAGGCGCGTCCGCAGTGCGCACACACGAACGGCTTCTCGCCCGTGTGGATGCGCCGGTGGCTGAGCAGAACGGCGCCCTTGGCGAAGGCCTTGCCGCAGTCCGCGCAGCGGAAGGGCCGCTCGCCCGTGTGCAGCAGCCGGTGCTGCCGCAGGTTGGAGCTGTGGCTGAAGGCGCGGCCGCACTGCGCGCAGGCGAAGGGTTTCTCGCCCGTGTGCACGCGCCGGTGCTTGAAGAGCGACGAGCCCTGGCTGAAGGCAGCCCCACAGAGCGCGCAGGCGAAGGGCTTCTCGCCCGTGTGCGTGCGCTCGTGCTGGATGAGGTGCGAGTTGCGGCAGAAGCTGCGGCCACAGCGCGCGCACGCGTAGGGCCGGCCGCCCGCATGGATCTTGCGGTGCTGGCTGAGGTTGGAGCGGTGGCTGAAGGCCTTGCCGCACTCGGCGCATCGGAAGGCCTTCTCGGCCGTGTGGATGCGCTGGTGCCGCACCAGCGACGAGCTGTGCCGGAAGGCCTGCCCGCAAGCCAGGCAGCTGTAGGGGGTCTCCCCGCTGTGGATGCGCTGGTGCTGCGTCAGGTGCGACGTCTGGCTGAAGGCTTTGCCGCACTGCGTGCACTCGTACGGCCGCTCCCCGGTGTGTGTGCGCAGGTGCTTGAGCAGGTCGGAGCTCTTCACGAACACCTTGCTGCACGCCCTGCACTCGAAGGGCTTCTCCCCAGAGAGGAGGCCAGGCCCGGGCTGCAGTGCCTCACTCAGCTCGGCCCAGCCGGGAGGCTCGCGCCAGGCCGGGCCCATCCCTCGCGCTCCTGGAGCCCCGGGAGCACTCGAGAAGGCTCCCCCGGGGGCCTCGCGTGCCCAGGGCTTCCGCCGCTCTGACACCCGGGGTGGCTGGCTGGGCGTGGGATGCTCTGCGAGGGCCTTGTCCCCAGGTGGCGGCCGCAGAGAAGAGGTCAGCCGGAGGCTCACGCTGGCGTCGCCCCTGCCCGGCCCCAGCCGGAGCCTCTCCCAGTAGATCACGGACACCCCGGTGGGTCTCCTCTCCCGGGAAGGGGAGATGCTGCGCCGACCCTCCGGGATCTTCCCGCGCTCACAGGCACCCGCGGTGGGGAGGACCCTGGCAGGCGCCAGAGGGGAGCCATCCCCGAAGGCCCCTGGGAATGGGGCTTCTCCAGAAACACAACCGTCCTCCACCAGAGGAGGGGAGCCTGCAGGCACAGAAACGGTGGACAACTGGGTCATCCTGGGCGGGCCGTGGGGGTGGGCGAGGGGACCCCAGACCCAGCGTGGATGAGGGGGACAGGGGCCTGACTACCTTCAGGTGCAGAGCTGACCCCGGGGTTCTCCTCTCTGCTCCTCACTCACCAACTCTGGTACTGACCGCCTGGGCCCTAGCACCTACTGACTGCCTCTCCCCTGTAGGACCCCACCAAGGCAAGACCACAAGTGATCTGGGCAAGACTGTGTCCCCAGAGCCTGGAATGGAGCTGGCCACCCCAAGTGCTCAAGAAACCATGCACCCATAAATAAATGGCCTCACGGATGAGGTGGCGAGGGAAGACTGGAAGGGTCTGAGGCCACACACACTGGCCGAGGGTGGAACTCTGGGCAGGTCTCCCCATGGCCTGGAGGCGGCCCCGAAGCCACCTTCAAAGGGTGGCCAAAGTCAGAGCCTCTAGAAGAGGCTGAAAGTGAACAGTCAGGAGGGTGGGAAGCCAGAAAGGACCACGTCCGGGAAGGGAGGCGTACGAAGCCAGCTCAAAGACTGGCCTCCAGCTCACACCCCGAGCCCCACTCACCGTGGTGGGGCCTCCTCTGGGCATCCCAGGCCAAGGTCACGTCCGCCCCACTGAGAACCCAGGGCTCGTTGCCGCGCTCCAGCTGCGTGACCACACGGGGCCGGGACACAGACAGGCCTGCAGGAGAAGACGGGCGAGTGAGGGGCAGACGGAGGGGCTGGGGCTTCATGGGACGCAGACAGCACCGTCTGTGAGGATGAGGAGGCCAAGGGCATACCCCAGGGCAGGGTCACACCTCCTCCCACGACTGAGGAAAACCGTGCTGGCAGCACCAGCAGGGGACTGAGTGCTGAGACACCACAGCTAACACGGATGCTTGGCCAGTGGGCACGTGGCTGCCAGGCGATGAGAGGTTAGTGCTGGCAGCCCAGCCTGGCTTCGCGTGGGGACCCAGCACTTACCCAGCGAGGCCAGGAGGGCGAAGTTCTCCAGCATCACCCGGCGGTACAGAGCCCTCTGCGCTGTATCCAGGAGCCCCCACTCCTCCTGGGAGAAGTGCACGGCCACATCCTCAAAGGCCATTAGGCCCTGCCAGAGTCGGAAGGTGGACACAATGAAGCTACGGCTGTGTGACCCAAGACCCAGCTCTCTGCCCCAAAAGCTACCTCTGCGCACGTCTCTCAGCTGCTACCCGCCCCCCCAACAAGTCTCTGCAGGTGGAACGCCCCTGACCTGGTTGAGCCCCTCCGCCTTCCTTATCTAGGCCGTAGATGCCTCTTTAACCCCGCCTGACCATCTACATGAGGAAGCCCCAAGGGAAGCCCCTGGTGCCCACCCATTCTCCAGCCTTTGCAAATGCTGACCCACCCAAAGGTGCCCTCACTGCTCCTGCACAAGTAACAGCAAGTGACGGCAGCAGAGCCCCCAGGACACGCCCATCCCTGCAGGGACGCCCTCTCCTGCTGAACTCGCCCAACATTTCGAGGCTGCTCTTTGAACCAGAGGGCTGGCTGATCCCCTGCAGTCGCCACAGGCAAGATCTCAAGGACCTGGCGGGCACACAGAAGCCACTTCCCTCCTCCAACAGTCAGACCTCCTCTATTTCCTCCTCATTCGGCTGCCGCCTCCTTTCCCTCAGCCACCTGCCAGACTTCCCCCAAGAGCCCCAGGACTGCCAGCCATTTCCATCTCCCTAGAACCCTAAGTATCTATGCATGTCCCTGGCTGACTCCATGAGATCCCCTCCTCCTACGTTTGATTCCCAGGCTCAGCCTCACTCAGAACACCAGGACACTGTCGTTGGACAGCTACAATTCCAGGTCCATGTGACACCTCCACTCTAAGATACCATAGACTCTTACCAATTTCCCCTTAAACCTACTTTCCCTTCAAATGCCTAATTTTGTCTACAGCACCTTCTTCCCCCTCCCCCACTCTGTCCCACTGAGTGATAGTTGTCACTGACACAGTCCCAGGGCAAGGATGTAATCAAGGGTTTTCGATTTCAGGCCAAGCTCCCAAATCCTGGCCCCACACCTGCATCCTGTTGGGTGCTCCGCGGAAAACCTTAGAATGGTCCTTCCATTGGGCACTCACGCACATCCCACTTGCTACACCAGCGTATCTACACAGAATTCTCTTCTCCACTGCCCGGACTCTGGCCGCAGCCTGCTCCCTGCACAGCGCCACCCCCTCTGCTGCCCTCCATCCAGAAAACGATAGGATACGTAAAACCTCGTGACTTAAAGCATGTCCAGTCTCCAGTGCCCTGGGATAGTCTTAATTCCTAGGCCTGTCCTTTAGGACATACCCTCTCCTGGTCCCGCAGTTTCGGTTTCGGAAGCGCCTACACTCAGGCTTCCCTCCCAGCTTTTGTACACGGGGCAACGTCCCCTGGGAAGTTCTACTCACACCTCACCCCCTTAGCTGCAAGAAGTGGGGATCCCACGAGTGCACGCCCAACCGGCCGGAACACCAGGGCCTAGGACGAAGCGCGAGGGGAAGACATCAGGTGAACTGCCTCCCCGGCTTGGGGCTCTGGTCCCTGGAAGAGGCAAAGTGGGGTGGGGCGCCCGGGCTCTAGCTACTCACCTGTTCCTGGTCGGGCTGCGCCGCCGCCGCCGCCATTGGAACCTGCAGAAAGGGCGGGCGCCCAGACGCGGGCCTCACTCTCCCCGTCCGTCAAGGGCGCCGCGTCGGGGCTGCGTGGAAACCAGAGAGCGCGCGGCTCGGCGGCAGCCCAAGCGGCACCCGGGGAAACTGAGACCGGCTATGAGTCGTGGGCCTCCTGGCTCCGCCGCCCGCGCCTCGAGTCTCCTCCCGCGCGTCCTCGCTGCCCGCGCCTCGGGTCACAAGACCCTCCAGCCAAGCCGGCCGCGACCCTGCCCTCTCCGTCCGTCACCGGCGTGGCCCGACACCGGTAGCCAAGTGACAGTCCCAGGCGCCGGAAGTCCAATCTCGTGAGCTCTCATTGGCCCGTGGCGCGTTGCGGACGCACGCGCAGAGACTTCGGGGAGGCGTGGCTTCTGCCTGCCTGCAGGCAGGGCGGACGGGGGTGGCGGGGGCCCTCCTGTCTCCACGGCAACGGCAAAGCGTCACCGCGAGGGACGCTGGGAAGTGGAGTAGCCGGCCTTCCAGCTGTCTGTACTATTAATACTGTATGTAAATCTTTGTATTGTAAGAGATAGCATCCATTTTGGCGTTCACTTCAGTTCAGTCGCTCAGTTCGTGCCCGACTCTTTAAGACTCCATGGACTGCAGCACACCAGGCTTCCCTGTCCATCACCATCTCCCGGATCTTGCTCAAACTCACGTCCATCGAGTTAGTGATGCCATCCAACCATCTCATCCTCTGTCGTCCCCTTCTCCTCCTGCCTTCACTCTTTCCCAGCACCAGGGTCTTTTCCAGTGAGTCAGTTCTTCGCATCATATGGTCAAAGTATTGGAGCTTCAGCTTCAAAATCAGTCCTTCCAATGAATATTCAGGACTGATTTCCTTAATACTACAATTAGTATTTGTGCTTAAATTTTGCTCACCTTGAAACTGAAGAAAATCTAATGCATATCTCTGTAGGACATGTTTCCTGCCATTCTTGTACACAAAGAATATTCAAGTCCCATCTGGGGTGCACCTTGAACCCACGTCTGGACTACAAACCCAGCCTAAACCTATATATTGGGACTCAAACACAAGGTGTTTTTCTATTGTTCTGGCTTCATGGCATAGCACGAGGGATCCCTTCAACCAGGGATCAAACCTGCACCCCCTGTAGTGAAAGCATGGAGTCTTAACCACTGGACTGCCAAGTAAGTCCCAACCCATGGTCATTTAATTGAGATCACACACCGGGTCTCCGGATTTAACGAAGTTCAGGTTCTTTATGTCTCATCACAGAAAGAATTCAGTGAGATACAAAAATGATAGGTAAGAAGTAGATTTATTTAGAAACACATTCCATAGATAGAATGCAGTCAGCCTCAAAAGGCCAGAACGACCATGGGAGAAACACTCCACAGTGTGGGCCATCTCAGAAAGCGAGAGGCCCCAAAACATGGGGTGATTAGTTTGTATGGGCTGGGTAACTTCATAGACTTAATGAGTGGAAGGGCTTTTCCGACTATTTGGGGAAAGAAGTGAAGATTCTCAGGAATTGGGCCACTGCCCACTTTTTGACCTTTTACCATTGGCCTCAGCACTGTCAAGGTGCTGGTGCGTGTGTCATGTAACTTCTCTGGGGCTTCTCTGCACTGGGGAGGGGCTCTACATGTACCCCCACTTCAGCTGCCTTTGGTGTTGGTGGAGGCTGGGGCTGAACTGGGAGCCTCCCCGCCACGTCCCCGGGTACATGGCTTCCACCTACTACAACCAGGTGTCTTTGAAGATGTGTACACAGGTGTCACAGGGGTGGGCTCTCCAGCTTTCTGGGTCTGCGTGGTGGTCCTGGACTGTGAGCCTGACCGCACTGGTACAGATGGCAACCCTCCTCGACTCCAGGCCTCGTGGTGGCCCTCGGGCAGGTTAGGAGTCTGCGGACATCTTTGGTGGGGGACATGATTCTGCTGACCAGGAAGGGGCAGCCGAACCAAAGGGCCTTGCCGGAATGTGTCACATGTGGAGGCTCAAGAGGGCCCATCCCCCCACCCCCTTCACCCAGTCCCCCTCCCTTCTCCACGTGGATGTCAAACGGATGTTCTTTTTTTAAATGTATTTATTTGGCTATGTCAGGTCTTACTTGAGGCATAGGGGATTTTCCCTGTGGCTTGTGGGCTCCAGAGCATGTGGGCTCAGCAGTTGTGGCACTCGGGCTTATTTGCATCTCGGCACAAGGGGTCGTATTTTCCCATCCAAGGATCAAACTTGCATCCCCCACACTACAAGGTGGGCGCTTAACCACTGGACCACTGGGGAAGTCCCAAAAGGGATTCTTGTCAGATCGAGTCACTCCTCCAATCATGTCTCCCCAACTCATGCCCCACCCCGTCCCCCCCAGGATAAAGGCCTAACATGAATCCTTCTCCCTTGGGACTTTGTGGTAAAGGACTTCAGGTGTCCTGCATACCCTCCTCCAAGCCTCTGCACATGCTGATCCCTCTGAAGCAGGACAGAGAAGTTGTTTTTTTTTTTAATATATATATTTTTTATTTTTAACTTTACAATATTGTATACAGAGAGGTTCTTTTAAACAGAACCTTTAAAAGAAAGACATAGCTATGGAACACGAACGATATGGGGCTTCCCAGGTGGCTCAGTGGTAAAGAATCTGCCTGCCAGTACAGAAGGCACTGTTTCAATCCCTGGGTTAGGAAGATCCCCTGGAGAAGGAAATGGCAACCCACTCTAGTGTTCTGCCTGAAAAATTCCATGGACATGGGGTGGCAGAGTCAGAACTTGTTAGGCCCTAACTGCACAGGGGCTGGGAACTGACCCTCTCTGACCGAGGGCCCCATGGACGGTCTGCTGGCAGTGCCAGGGGAGCTTCCCTGCTTCCTGAACAGGCTCACTCTGCTGGGGGCAACTGGAATGTCCTGGGAGCAACTCCCTTCCGACTGCTCCAGACTCTGTGACAATAAAGCCGGAAGGGTTACATCACCTTGGAGCCAGGGCTGTGGCCCAGGAGGCAGAATAGAAATGGGTCGTGGCCAGGGTGCTGAGGGGGCAGATTCTCGATGACAGCGATGTCCACGTGCCTCTGGGGACAGAGTGGGAGGGCAGGGGAGGCGCCCTGTCCTCTTGTGGTCCAAAGGGTCTTGTGACTTCCAGCCCTCCAGGGAAAGCACTGTGGCCAGGTTCTCAGTCACCTGTGTGCCCAAAGCTTACCTGAGGTGGAATCATAGGACTTGAGGGGTACAGCGGTCTGAGAATAAGGAAGCAGGTCCCTCAAACCAGCGCAGCTTCGCGTGGCCACCAGCTGGAGATGAGCCATCTTTCTGTGCCAGGCCAGAAAAACCAGATCCCTGTAATCACCACTCCAGGCAGACAGGGGCAGGTCCCCTCTACGTAGATGGGGAATGGTGGGGCACAGGGAACAGGCAACAGGGGACGCCAGAGCCCAGTACGCAAGGGCACAGGCTGTGAGATCTACAGGGGCCAAACTCATATCTATTAACACCACGCATAAGGTCACTGAGCAGCTGAAGTTGTCCTGAATCCTGCAGTCCTCTGAGCCATATTCCTGAGAGCTGTCACCCCACCAGCAAAAGCCAGGGAGGCTCCTGTTGCCCAAGCTGGGTTGCTGGTGACTTCAGCAGTCATGACCTTCATGGCTGTCCAGCCTCAGGGCGCAGAGGCACAGCTGTGAAGAAAGGAAAGCGGGAAAGGTAAGCACAGTTTCAGGATCTTCTGTTGGGTGTGTACTTCCTGGAGGAGCTAGACATTAGGATTTCTTTGTGGAACTTCTGCTTTTATAATTTTTGTATCTGTTTTATGTTTTGGCTGCCTTGCATGGCATGAGGGAATCTTATTTCCCTAACCAGGGATGGAACCCAGACCCCCTGCAGTGGAAAGTGCAGAGTTTTAACCACTGGACTGCCAGAGAAGGCGCAGCACTTATTTTACAATATCTAATACCATGAGAATCTAGAAATCTTCCCCAATGGCTCAGTAGTAAAGAATCCGCTGCAGTACAGGAGATGCAGATGGGTTCAACCCCTGGGTCAGGAAGACAGCTGGGAGGAGGAAATGGCAACCCACCCCAGTATTCTTACTTGGAGACTCCCATGGACAGAGGAGACTGGAGGGCTGCAGTCCACAGGGTCGCAAAGAGTCAGACACGACTGAGTGACTGAGCACGCTCAATAGCCATGTGAGTTCAGTGTGGTAGGCAGAACCACGGTTCTCCAAGAACGTCCACACCCTAATGCCTGGAACCTATTAACACGTTACCTGACGTGGCCATAGATGGGAATATTATCCACAATTGCCCGGGTTAGTCTAGTATAATCACATGAGCCCTTGAAAGCAGAAAAGCACACCACAGATATTTTAAATCTAAGAATGTCCTAGGTCTGACACTCATGTCAGCTGCTCTAAAACCAAGGCCTCAGCAAGGCTGCATTGCTTCTGGGGGTAAAAGGGCTTTCCTTGCCTGTTCCAGACTGCCAGCATTCCTTGGTTCCTGGCTTTTTCTGTCTTCAAAGCCAGCAAAGGCACCTTGAGTTTTTCCTCACATGACATCACTCTGATTTGGTCTCTCTCCATCTCTATGCCTCCCTCTTCCACTATAAGGACCCTTACAACAAGGACCCGTAATAACAAGGGTTATTACGATGTTTCCTCCCACCCTGCCAACCTCAGACAATCCAGAATGATCTCCATGTCCCAAAGTCAGCTGGTTATCAACCTTATTTCCACCTACCATCTAAATGTAGTTCCCTCTTGCCCTGTAACAACATGTTCTGGACACTAAGTCCTCCACATCTTTGGCGGGAATGGTGCTTTAATCTGCTTACCATGCATGCTCAGTTGCTTCAGTCGTGTCGGACTCTTTGCGACCCTATGGACTGTGGCCCACCAGGCTCCTCTGTCCATGGGATTCTCCAGGCAAGAATACTGGAGTGGACTGCCATACCCTCCTCCAGGGGATCTTCCCAACACAGGGATCAAACCAGCATCTCCTGCACTGCACACAGATTCTTTACCCACTGAGCCACCTGGGAAGCCCTGCTTACCATAAGTATACTTACACAAAAATTAAGCATTGCCTACTTGTTACATCAAGAATGAGTGCACTTTTTATTTTGGTAGATGTTAAAGGAAGAAATGTTCACATATTGAGGGCTAGGCAAGTCATTCTTGCTTATATATGATTTAACTTGATTTCTATGCTAACTAAAAAAGATAGCACAGAAGGAAGTCAAAGTAGGAAGTCAAGAAATACCCAGAGGAGCAGGCAAGTTTGGCCTTGGAGTACAGAATGCTGCTGCTGCTGCTGCTAAGTCGCTTCAGTCGTGTCCGACTCTGTGCAACCCCACAGACGACAGCCCACCAGGCTCTGCCATCCCTGGGATTCTCCAGGCAAGAATGCTGGAGTGGGTTGCTATTTCCTTCTCCAATGCATGAAAGTGAAAAGTGAAAGTGAAGTTGCTCAGTAGTGTCTGACTCTTCACGACCCCATGGACTGCAGCCTACCAGGCTCCTCCGTCCATGGGATTTTCCAGGCAATAGTACTGGAGTGGGTTGCCATTGCCTTCAAAGCTGGGCAAAGGCTAACAGAGTTTTGCCAAGAGAACACACTGGTCATAACACAACAACACAAGAGAGAGGACTCTACACATGGACATCACCAGATGGTCAACACCGAAATCACATTGATTATATTCTTTGCAGCTGAAGATCGAGAAGCTCTATTCAGTCAGCAAAAACAAGACTGAGGACTGGCTGTGGCTCAGATCATGAACTCCTTATTGCAAAATTCAGACTTAAATTCCTTATTGCCAATTCAGAGTTAAATTGAATAAAGTAGGGGAAAGAACAGGGTGCACTGGCCAGAAATAAAGAATGTCCATGTTAAAAAAATAAAGTTTAGGGATTTCCCTGGTGTTCCAGCAGTTAATGCTTCCCAGGTGGTCCCAGTGGTAAAGAATCCACCTGCCAATACAAGAGAGGTAAGAGATGTGGGTTTGACTGGAGTGCACACGCATACACACGCATACACACACATACACACACATACACACACATACACACCCACTTACTCTGGTGGTCCAGCAGCTAATGCTTCCCTGGTGGCTCAGATGGTAAAGAATCCACCTCCAATGCAGGAGACGCGGGTTCGATCCCTAGTCCAGGAAGATCCCCTGGAGAAGGAAATGGCAACCCACACCAGTATTCTTGCTTGGAGAATCCTTTGGACAGAGGCGCCTCAGGCTACAGTCCTTGAGGTCGCAAAGAACTGGATATGACAGAGCGTGACACGTGCCTACACACACACACACACACCCCGTGCTTCCATGAAGAGGACACAGGTTCCAGCCCTGGTGTACCAACTAAGACCCCACATGAGTGTGGACACACTAGGTTTGAGCTCAGGAGGGCTGTGGTGTGTCATGCTTGCCACACTTGCTGGCAGAGCCCTGGGCGAGAGGAGGGTTCAGCCTGGCAAGGAGGTGCCGTGCAGGCTCACCTTGTCCTGAGAGTGGGTGCAGAGCAGGTGTGAGCCGCGGCGTGCTGCTCACAGCCGGACAACAGTCTGCAAGCAGGAGGCCTCCTCGGCCTCCCTGGGCTTGCTTCTGGCAAGGCCATCACTGCAAGGCAGGAGCCCTGGGGCTTAGAGGTCTTCAGCCAGGATCTCAGGGGCACAAGCGACACTGCAGGTGAGCCTGGGGGCACCTGCCCTCATCATCTGCTGGTTTCCACCGAGGCGGGGCCCAGAACGTGGGCAGGGATGGTGGGGTCCACATTTGGTGGTCCCATCCGCTGCTTTTCCAAGAAGAGTGAGAGATGCATGTTTTACATGGAGCCTTTTGATTTTATAAAGGTTCAAGACTGTTCCCCCCCAAACTTCAAAGTCTATAGGTATGTATGAGCTCCACTCTTTCTATATATAGAGAGAGAGCTATATACAATGTTGGTTTCTGGGCTATCATTTGTGACTCAGGACAAAAGGCAAACCAGGAGCCCAGGGGTCCCCAGACAGGAAGGCACAGGGCCCAGGGTTCGCTGCACAGCACTCTGCGGCCACTCTCAGGACGCCTCTCCACTCCCTCCCCATCATCGACCTGAAGCCGACACTCCTGCAGGCCTGTGGTGAGCCAAGCTTGGGGCCTGTCTTCCTGAGCTCTCCCCAGCGTTCCAAGGCGTCAGTATGTCCACTGAACTCAGACCTTCCCTTCCGCCGACAGGGCAGCTTGCGATCAGAGCTGCAGTCAGGTGTGCCTTGGGGCCTCAGGCTTCCAAGCAAAGGGTGGGCTCAGCTCCCTGTACCAGAGCGGTCAGCTGTGGTCAGCGAGGCTTCATGGCGCTGCCTCCCACGCCTGGGAGAAGCCTTTCCCCTGCCTGTTACCCTCCCCACCCAGGCTCTGTGCACTTTATGGAACACCCATGTTTCACCGGTGGTGCCAGAACAAACCCAGGTCCACTGGTTCTGAGTGTGCAATCCCTATCAAAACCACAGCCAACATTCTGAGCAGAAACTAACAGGCTGACCCTAAATTCATAGACATGCAGAACACAACAGGGAAAACGATTGTGCTAAGAAAGAAAGTTGCACTTTCCTTACTAAACTTCAAAAATTTCTATAAAGCCAAGGTACTCACGACAGTGTGGTCCTGTCAGTAGGACAGAAATATAGATCAACAGATTTAAGAGAGCAAAATAGGCTTAACTGATTTCCAACAAAAATATAATGTGGAAAGATGGCCTTTTCAGCAAATGGTTCTGGGAAAACTAGACATTCACATGCAAAAAAATAAATTCAAACCCTTATCTCAACTATACGTAAAAGTTACCATGAAAAAGACCATAAATGTAAGAGCTAAGACTATAAAATTTATAGAAGAAAACAAAGGAGAACTTTTTGACTTTTGGCTAGACAAATAATTTTTTAGGTATGATACAAAGACAATATATAAATAGAAAAACTAATATATTAGACAATGAGTGTAAAATTTAACATCAAAATGTAAAATCTGCTCTTCAAAACGCATCATTAAGAGACTTTCCTGCTGGCCCAGTGGCTAAGACTCTGCGGTCCCCATGCAGGGGGCCTGGGTTTGACCTCTGGTCGGGGAACTAGATCCCACATGCCACAACGAACACCCAGCACAGCCAAATAAACAAATTTTTTTGTAAAAAGACACCATTCAGAACATTAAAAGATGCACACACAGCCTGGATTGGAGAGGAGTTTGGCGGGGGTGATAAGGGAGATATGTGTATGTAGGGCTGAGTCCCTTCACCGTTCACCTGAAACTACCACAACTATGTCTGTTAACTGGCTACCCCCCAATGCAAAATAAAAAGCTTTTTTTTTAATAACACAAATAAATAAAATAAAAGTTAAAAAAAATGAGCCACAGACTGAGAAAAAATACTTAGAAAATACTTACATATGGTTTCTAAATACAGAATCTATGAAGAACTTTATGGCTCAAAGATAAAAAGACAACCCAATTAGAAATAAGGAAAAGATCTGAATAGACGTTTCATTGAAGGAAACAGACTGTTAACACGCACGTGAAAATACCATTGTTCATGAGAAAAATGTAGATCAAAAGCCCAATGAGATGACTGCTTCAAGGGTAGAGAGTTTCAGTTCCAGATAATAAAAATGTTCTGAAGAAGTACAGGGGTTAAAGTGGCACAACTGAATTAATGCCACTGAACCATACACTTAAAAATGGTTAAAATGCTAAGTTTTGTGCATATTTTGCCATGGTTTTTAAAAGCCGTTGAGATACCATTTCACACCACCAGGATGCCAGCTCCAAGTTGTCTTGGTGTTGGCACGGTGGAAAAACTGAACAGTCCTGCAGCGCTGCTGGGAGTATAAAAGGCACAGACTCTTTGGGAAATGGTTCGGGAGCTTCCAAGGAGGTAAACATCAACTTGCCAGGCTTCCCTGCTGGGCCAGTGGTTGAGAGCCTGCCTGCCAATGCAGGCGGCACGGGTTTGATCCCTGGTCCAGGAGGATCTTCTATGTCTCGGGGCAACTAAACCCGTGCACCACAACTACCGACGCCCTCGCTCTCTACAGCCCGCGGCCCACGACCACAGAAGCCACCGCGACGAGAAGCCGGAACATTACAGCGAAGCGGAGCCCCCACGCGCTGCCGGAGGACAGGTGACGGAGGGAAACGTCACAGGTCCGGACTGGGCCACCCGATCAGAAAACAAGCAAGGTGAACGATCTGCTGCTACTCAGGCTGTGATGCTTCTGATCTTGGACCATGGCTGTCAAGGTCCCAAGGCAAACGGCGCTGCGATTGTTTACACGGTGGTCTGGGAGAAGAAGCAGGTGGACACAGCCACCACGAGGGCCAGCAGCGCCTCTCCTGGGAAAGATGACAAGCCTGACCTGGTGAAGACAGCACCACATCCCAGCAGAGGCTTCACTGGCCTCACTAAGGAGACCTATTTCTTCCCCAAAAAAGGCACATGCTCTTGTCCTCAAAAGTCACTGGGTCCTGCAACACCAGGCAAGGGGCACAAGAATATGATCTAAGCACTGGGCACTGGACCCGGGCCCCCAGTCTTTGTCCCGGCCACACCTCCCCTTACGCCTCCAAAACCCCGTCCCCTGACACCCCTGCTCGCCCTTTCATCTCTGAGGGTGTGGGCCCTCCTCCTGGGTGTGCACTGTCCCCACATCCACCAGAGTTTAGACAGTTTCTCTTTCCTGCACCCACCTCCTCCACTCGGCTACTGGTCCTTCATCTGGACATCCCACACTCATCTCAGGGCCCATCTGGAACCACAAGCTGAGATTTTCCTTCCAAAATCCCATCTCAGGACATAACCTGGTCCAGGCCACCAGGGCAGGGCAGTCTAGACATCAGGAAGCTAAATGGAAATTTCCTGTTCACGGGCACGCGGGTCAGCTCCACCTAGAGCTCTCCAGACAACTCAGACTCTACTCCCACATAATCCAACTGCTACTCTTCTGCCAAACATACTCCTTCTGCCAACCTCCGCTCTCCATCTCATTCTTTATCTGTAACATTTGGGATAGTCCTTTATCCTCCACTACATTCACTCTCCATTCGTAAATGGAAATCCCATCGATTCCACTCTGAAAATCGTATAGGGAATCTGATTATTTCTCCCACCTCTCCTACTTCTATTCTGGAGAGGTCACCGGAGAAACATTTGCAGCAGCATCCTCCTGAAGCTGCCTGCTTTCAGCCCCCACCACAACTCCGTGTTCACGCAGTTTCAAAATCCTAACTCAGATCATGGCCTTCCATATTCTAATGAAAATCTGTGGCTCCCAGAATCCAAAGCCCGTCAACAGAGGTGGGACTCCCATGCTCACGCTGTCGGTTCCCGGCAATGGAGACTGCAGAACTTTCCCGAATGCTCCCAGGCCAGTCTCACCTCCGAGTCTTCGCACATGCACATCCCTCCACCTGCACCCTCCACATTTTATCACACTGGACTCTGAAATGCAGACTTCCACCCACGAACGCCCCAGTGTCCTGAGCACCGAAGCCTGGGGTTCAGTAGGGGACTTGCGGCACTGGGGTTCGGAGTCCAGGTGGAGGCCAAGAGACCCGGCTCTCTTACCATGCCCGCAGTCCAGCTACATGCTGGGTCATGACCTCGGAACGGGTGGCTTTGGAGCCTGGGGCCCTTCTCCGTAAAGCGGATACGATGCACAGGGCGACGACTCCGGGTCGGCCACGGGCACAGACAGGCCTTGACGGACGACCCGGAGAACAACCCCGCGCCGGGCGGTCCCCCGACAGCCGAGGAAACAAGAACCCGGGGAGACGGGACGTTTGCTGAGGTCACGGGACATACAGGGCACAGTTGGGACCTCCTAGGCTGTCGTACCTACCCACTCCCGTTTCCGCGGGCCTGAGGAGCCCCCTGGACACCAACCACGGTCCAACAACTAGGTCCATCCGCCCGCGACCGACAGAGAAGCAACCATCTGAATCCGGAAGTCCCGCCCTCCAAGGCGTGGCCGTCCCGGAAACGCCTATTTCCTGGGCTATCATTGGTCAATACTGGTGTGAACGCACAGTGAGGGAAGTTCTGGGTAGTGTAGTTCAAGTCGCGTGAGCCGTGATGCGGTGCGTCCAGTCTAATCACCTAGGCAACGACTCGGCGGCACCGCGATAGGCTCAGGGAAAAGCGACATAGACGTCCACGAGCCTGGAGCCAGTGAGGGTCAGGATTTGGGCGTTTTCGCCTGGCCTCAGGTGGTGGGGCGGGACTTCCGGCGTCGCCATTGCAGTCTTAGTTTTGTGCCTGGTGGGGCTGCAGGAGACACACCCTGGGACGTGAGGCGAAGGCCCCCAGGGGGACGTTCTGGGACCCTCTTCGCACCTTGGCACTCCCTTTTACCCTCGGCTTACCGCTCCTCCTTCCTAAGCCTCGGTTTCTCCGCGCCCTGCCTTCGTCCCAAGTTCCGGGGAGGCAGCTTCCGTTTCATACTGGGGACGGTCGAAGCACTGAGTGCGACCATCAACCTGCGTCACCCCTCCCAGTGTTTGTGGGGGTGTTCGGGTGAGCGCGCAGGCTCGTCACGGCCGCCGCCTGACACGGCCCCGCCCAGCCCACAGGCTGTAACTGGTCTTGCAGAGTCGCCGATGGACCCAAGGCAGGTGAGTGGCAGGTGAGATGAGACAGGTCCTCACCTGCTGAGATCCCCGCCCTTGTGACCCTGGGGTCTGTTAGGGGATGGTGGCGTCCCGAACTCGGCCTGCACATGAGTCTGGGCCCCTGAGAGTCACTTTCCCCTGGCATCCTGAACCTAGGCCAGAGGTTATGTGGAGCGGATCACATGGGATAGGTCTGGAAAGGTGTCCGTGACACAGAGACCAGCATGTGCCAATTGCTTGGAGGTGGGCATAAGGTGACAGTGTTGAGGGAAACGACAGATCTCCATTTCTTCTGGTGGAAATAGAGAGCAGAGGGACTGGAGACAGGCCCGGAAAGGGAGGCTGGGGTGCTGGGCCTCTATTCTCAGTGTGGTGCGGGTCACGGGAAGTTTAGAGCAGAGGAGGAGGTGATCTGAATCAGATCTTAACAAGCCTGTGGATGCTGAGTGAAAAGACTGGAAAGTGGGATGAGACTGGAGGCCCGAAGATCATGGAGGAGGTGACTGCAGTAGTCCCGGTGTGTGGTTTTGGTGGCTAGAGCAGGGAGGTGCCTGTAAGGTAGGAGAAGTGGTTGGCTCCTGGATGTAATTTTTAGGGTGGACTAGATTTCCTGATCACTTCATGGCAAATAGATGGGGAAACAGTGGCTGACTTTATTTTTCTGGGCTCCAAAATCACTGCAGATGGTGATTGCAGCCATGAAATTAAAAGACGCTTACTCTTTGAAAGGAAAGTTGTGACCAACCTAGATAGCATATTCAAAAGCAGAGACATTACTTTGCCAACAAAGGTCCATCTAGTCAAGGCTATGGTTTTTCCAGTGGTCCTGTATGGATGTGAGAGTTGGACTATAAAGAAAGCTGAGCGCCGAAGAATTGATGCTTTTGAACTGTGGTGTTGGAGAAGACTCTTGAGAGTCCCTTGGTCTGCAAGGAGATCCAACCAGTCCATTCTGAAGGAGATCGGTCCTGGGTGTTCATTGGAAGGACTGATGTTGAAGCTGAAACTCCAATACTTTGGCCACCTGATGCAAAGAGCTGACTCATTTGAAAAGACCCTGATGCTGGGAAAGATTGAGGGCAGGAGGAGAAGGGGATGACAGAGGATGAGATGGTTAGATGGCATCACCGACTCGATGGACATGGGTTTGGGTGAACTCTGGGAGTTGGTGATGGACCGGGAGGCCTGGTGTGCTGTGGTTCTTTGGGTCGCAAAGAGTCAGACACAACTGAGCAACTGAACTGAACTGAGATTTCCTGATATGTGGCAGGGAAATATGGTTGAACTGAGATTTCCTGATATGTGGCAGGGAAATATGGTTGACCCTGAATATTTTTTCGGATGTGGAAGATGGTTTGAGGAGTAGATTTCAGAGGGAAAATAACTGTTTTGGCCATACTGTATTTGGAATGTCATTGAGACTCCCAAATTGAGATGTCAAGTGTATTTCATGCCAGGTCGAGACCAGAGACGTCCGCCGGCGGGAGGCTTGTGCTTGCGCACTGTGAGCTGGATTGAGGATGATGAACAAGCCTCTGAGTAGAGTGTAGACCTGGGATGAAAAAATGAAGCACAGGGTCTTCCTTGGTGGTTCAGTGGCCAAGACTCCATGCTCTCAATGCAGGGGACCTGGGTTCAGTCCCTGGTCAGGGAACTAGATTCTACCTGCCACAACTAAGATCCCACACAGTGCAACTAAGACCAGCACAGCCAAATAAATAAATACAAAAAAAAAGAAAAGAAAAAGCACGTAAGTAAGTAAGGTAGGATGACAGTGGGCCTGAGCTTAGATTGTTTTACCTTTCTACAGCTCACAGGGTTTTCTGGCCATTCTCCTTACGTCCAGGGGGGTTTATTAGGCTGCTGGAGTATCAGGGACAAAAAGGCTCAGCCAAGCTAAGCGTTGGCACACCAAGAGTGGGGACAAGCAGGTCAGGGATTTGTGTATTAGGAAGGGCAAGGACAGCTATGACTGGTGAAGGGACAGCATGCATAAGGTTAGAGCTGGAAGAGAATAAGGGTGTTTGAGATTATTACTCCTGGTTCTGGGGTGCAAGATTGGAGCAACAGAGCCAAGAAGGGAGGCTTTATCTAGAGAGGTGATGGCTCTCTCTGTTAGTGGGAAGCTCTTGCAGTCAAGGACAGTCCAAGGTTAGCATCGGATCCTGCCTGCCTCTGTTGGCAAGCTAAGTGCATAGTGGAAAACGAGTACAGGGGAAA
This sequence comes from Bos javanicus, assembly GCF_032452875.1. Lineage (NCBI taxonomy): Eukaryota > Metazoa > Chordata > Mammalia > Artiodactyla > Bovidae > Bos > Bos javanicus. The sequence continues at coordinate 66,200,891 of NC_083885.1, read as the reverse complement.
TGCCTGTGGTGTGGCCAGGGAGAGGGACAATGATACTGTGGGATGTGGGAAGTAGAGGTTTGAGGATTGATGTGTACGTGGTAGGGGAATGAGGCCTGATACAGAGGCTTAAGGAAGAAAAGAGAGCTCAGATTTTCTTAGATTTGGGAGGTGTGACCTGAAGGACACAAGGGAAGTTGGTTAGTAGGGAGAGGGGTGTCATATGACCACTTAGAGCTCAAACAGCGTCCATCTACCCACCTTCCTTTTGTCTCTCTCGTTAGGATTGGTCTGAAAACAGTGGCCAGTGGGACTGTGAGGAGAGCGGGGCACCAGTGGGGCCAGCACCTGTGGCCTTCTCAGAGGTGAGGGCCTGGGGAAGGGGGTGAGCTGCAGGCGGGTGGAGGGAGGACGGATGGGGGTCATGAGGAGAAGAGATGCCAGTGGGACATGGGGCAGAGCACTGAGTCGCACATCAAGGGCCTGAATGTGCCCGCTGGACCGTTTTGTTTGTTTTCCAGCCCACCTATTGGCCCCCTGGCCTTGCTGTCTCCTCATGGGGGAGCCTGGTGGCCTTCGAGGAGGTGGCCATGCATTTCTCCAGAGAGGAGTGGGAGCTCCTCGATGAAGCCCAGAGGCAGCTGTACCACACTGTGATGCTGGAGACCTTGGAGCTCGTGACCTCACTTGGTAAGGCCCTCGTTCCCTTCCCTGGCCTGGGGCCAGCACCTGCCTTTTGTCTTCTCCCATCCCCAAGCTGGACCAGGGACACTGCTTCCTGCCCAGGTTTCATGTTGTAGCTGCTGTGAGTGCTGGGCCTGGGCTGTGTGCACCCCCGTTTCTCCCTGAGCAGCCTCATGAGGAGTCCTAACAGCTATTAGGTCCCACAGGGGCCTTGTGGGAGCAGAGGTTGGGGATCGGCATTCTGGCCTGCCTGAAGGGTCCTGCTCAACTTGACCAGTGCCTGGCTGGCTGATGTAGTGTGTGGCCATGCCGAGGTTCTGCCCCTTCCCCAGAGACTTTTTTTTTAATGGCTTTACTGATATATATCATAACGTTCACCCTTTTACTTTTTTTTACAAAAATCAATTTTAACGTTCACCCTTTTAAAGTGTACAGTTTAGTGGGTTTTCGTGTTTTCAGTGTATAAATCTCACCATACTCCATAGAACTTCTTGAAGAGAACATAGGCAAAATATTCTTTGATATAAATCATACCAGTGTTTTCGTAAGTCAGTCTCCCAAAGCAACGAAATAAAAACAAACAAATGGAACCTAATAAAACTTACAAGTTTTTGCACAGCAAAGGAAACCATTAAAAAAATGAAAATACAACTTAGAAACTGAGAAAGTATTTGTAAGTGATATGATTGACAAGGGTTTTAATTTCCAAAATATACAAACAGCTCATACAACTCAATAACAAGAAAATAACCCCATTGAAAAATGGGCAGAAGACCTAAATAGACATTTCTCCAAAGAAGACATACAGATGGCCAAAAAGCATGTAAAAACACGCTCAACACTGCTTATTATTCAGTTCAGTTCAGTCGCTTAGTCCTGTCCCACTCTTTGCGACCCCATGAATCGCAGCACGCCAGGCCTCCCTGTCCATCACCAACTCCCGGAGTTCGCCCAGACTCACGTCCATCGAGTCAGTGATGCCATCCAGCCATCTCACCCTTTGTCGTCCCCTTCTCCTCCCGCCCCCAATCCCTCCCAGCATCAGAGTCTTTTCCAATGAGTCAACTCTTCCCATGAGGTGGCCAAAGTACTGGAGTTTCAGCTTTAGCATCATTCCTTCCAAAGAAATCCCAGGGCTGATCTCCTTCAGAATGGACTGGTTGGATCTCCTTGCAGACCAAGGGACTCTCAAGAGTCTTCTCCAACACCACAGTTCAAAAGCATCAATTCTTCGGCGCTCAGCCTTCTTCACAATCCAACTCTCACATCCATACATGACCACTGGAAAAACCATAGCCTTGACTAGACGAACCTTTGTTGGCAAAGTAATGTCTCTGCTTTTGAATATGCTATCTAGATTGGTCATAACTTTCCTTCCAAGGAGTAAGCGTCTTTTAATTTCATGGCTGCAGTCACCATCTGTAGTGATTTTGGAGCCCCAAAAATAAAGTCTGACACTGTTTCCACTGTTTTCCCATCTATTTGCCATGAAGTGATGGGACCAGATGCCATGATCTTCGTTTTCTGAATGTTGACCTTTAAGCCAACTTTTTCACTCTCCACTTTCACTTCCATCAAGAGGCTTTTTAGTTCCTCTTCACTTTCTGCCATAAGGATGGTATTATCTGCATATCTGAGGTTATTGATATTTCTCCCGGCAATCTTGATTCCAGCTTGTGCTTCTTCCAGCCCAGCGTTTCTCATGATGTACTCTGCATAGAAGTGAAATAAGCAGGGTGACAATATACAGCCTTGACGTACTCCTCTTCCTATTTGGAAGCAGTCTGTTCCATGTCCAGTTCTAACTGTTGCTTCCTGACCTGCATACAGATTTCTCAAGAGGCAGGTCAGGTGGTCTGGTATTCCCATCTCTTTCAGAAGTTTCCACAGTTTATTGTGATCCACACAGTCAATGGCTTTGGCATAGTCAATAAAGCAGAAATAGATGTTTTTCTGGAACTCTCTTGTGCTTTCCATGATCCAGCGGATGTTGGCAATTTGATCTCTGGTTCCTCTGTCTTTTCTAAAACCAGCTTGAACATCAGGAAGTTCACGGTTCACATATTGCTGAAGCCTGGCTTGGAGAATTTTGAGCATTATTTTACTAGCATGTGAGACGAGTGCAGTTGTGCGGTAGTTTGAGCATTCTTTGGCATTGCCTTTCTTTTATTATTATTATTTGCTTATTATTAGAGAAATTCAAATGAAAACTATTATGAGGTGTCACCTCACACCAGTCAGAATAGCCATCATTAAAAAGTCTGCAGATAACAAATGGTAGAGAGCATGTGGAAAAAGGAACCCTCCTACACTATTGATGGGAATGGAAATTGGTGCAGCCACTATGGAAAACAGTATGGAGGTTCCTGAAAAAATGAAAACTAGAGTTCCCATACGATCCAGCAGTCTCACTCCTGGGCATATATCTGGAGAAAAAACAGCAATTCGAAAGGATAAATTTACTCCAATGTTCATTGTAGCACTATTTACAATATCCAGGACATGGAAGCAACATAAATTCTATCGACAGATGAATGGAAAAGAAGATGTGGTGTATGTATACAATGGAACGCTACTCAGCCATAAAAAAGAAATAATGCCACTTGGTGTAACGCGGGTGAACCTAGAGACTATCATACTAAGTGATGTAAGTCATAAGGAGAAAAGACAAGTACCATGTGATATCTCTTATATATGGAATCTAAAATACAACACAAATGAACGTATCTGTAAAGCAGAAAAAGTTTCACAGATGTAGAGAACAGACTTGTGGTTGCCAATGGTGGGGGTTGGGAGAGGGATGGATTGGAATTAGGAAGTACAACCTATTATATATAGAATGGATAAACATTAGGTCCTACTGTATAGCACAGGGAACTATAATAGAAAAGAATATGAAAAAGAACATATGTATAACTGAGGCAGTTTGCTTTAGTTTTTTTTTTTTTTTTTTTTTAATTAAGGATAATAAACAAATGGACTTCCCTGATGGCTCAGACGGTAAAGAGTCTGCCTACAATGCGGGAGACCCGGGTTCATTCCCTGGGTCGGGAAGATCTCCTGGAGAAGGAAATGGCACCCCACTCCAGTATTCTTGCCTGGAAAATCCCACGGATGGAGGAGCCTGGTAGGCTACAGTCCATGGGGTCACAAAGAGTCGGACACAACTGAGCGACTTCACTTTCACTTTTTCAATAAACTAATATCACCACACTCTAATTCTAAGCATTTTCATCACCTAAAGAGAGACTCTGCCCTTTAGCAGTCGCTCTTCAAATTCCCGCATCCTGTCCTGAGTCCTAGGCAACCACTAATCTACTTCCTGACTGTACAGATTTGCTTGTTCTATTAATAGGTATTTTATACAAATGGAATTATACCATATGTGTTTTCCGTGACTGGCTTTTACTTGGCATAATGTTATTGAGGTTCATCCATGTTATAGAACATATCAATAATACTTCTTTCATTTTTATGGCTGAATAATATTCCAGCATATAGATATACCAGTTTTGTTTATCCACTCATCAGCTGATGGACATTTGGCTTTTTTCCACTTTTTGACTGTTACAAACATTATGGCTGTTCCAGATGTTCATGTACAAGTTTTGTGTAGATATATGTCATTTCTCTTCTGTAAATACATAGCAGCGAAATTCCCAAACTGTCCCAATTGGCAGCACCGTTTTACATTCCCACTGCAGTTTATGAGTGTTTCAGTTTCTCTACTTCCTCATCAAAAACTTGTTACTATCTTTTTTTCTTCAAGCTATCCTGGTGAGTTTAAAGTGGTATCTCATTGTGGTTTGAGCTTGCATTTCTGTAAAGACTAACGGGCTTGCCCGGTGGTGCAGTGATAAAGAACCTGCCTGCCAGTGCAGGAGATGGAAGAGATGTGGGTTCGATCCCTGAGTCAGGAAGATCCCCTGGAGTAGGAAATGCCAACCTGCTCCAGTATTTTTGCCTGGAAAATTCCATGGGCAGAGGAGCCTGACAGGCTATAGTGCATGGGGTCACAGAGAGTTGGACATGACTGAGCGCACACTGTGCACACGATGACTAATGATGTTGAGCTTCTTTCCATTTACTTTTTGTCCATTTGTGTATGTATATCTTTTTTTGAAAAATGTCTTTTCAGGCCCTTTACCTCTGAGTTCTTGCCTCTGGTGAGGGCCCTATCCCGCCAGTGAGCCTTGCACTCTAACTCTGCCCCACCTGGCCTATCGGCAAATCCTTGGCCCATTCCTGTATGTGTCAGTGACACATTTCTAAGGAAGTCACCCTTTTCACTAAGTGGAACGCTCACGTTAACCAGAAATTTCTCGGCTTTCAGGCTGTTGGCCTGTGGTGGAAGATGAGGAGGTGCCTTCTGAGAAGAATGCTTCTGGAGAAGTGGTGTCACAGGTCAAAACTCCCAGTGTACCTCCTTCCATGCAGAAGGCTGACAGCTGTGACACGTGTGAGCCACTCTTGAAAGACATTTTGCAGCTGGACGACCATCAGAGACATACTGGGGAGACTTCCTGCACATGTTTAGCATATGGAAGAGAGTTTTGGTTTGGTGTAAATCTTCACCAGCATCCAGAGTACAATGGAGAAAAGCCCTTCCAATGGAACAGAGACAGGGACTTGTTCGTAAAAAGCTCAACAGGCTCTTTGTCAGAGAAACCCATTACATGTGGGTTAGGTGGCCAGGATGTCTCAGACGGCCATGACCTCCTCCAGCCCCCAAGCACAGACGGCAGTGGGGAGCCACATAGCAGCACAAAGGGCAGGGAGGCCTCACTGCACCTTTTCAGTTCTGGGCAGCTCGAAGAGGTCCAGTCCTCACAGAAGCCCTTCAACTGCAGTGACAGTGGGAAAGCTTTCCAGAAGACTTCTGTTCTCCTCAGCCACCGGAGCACTCGCTCTGAAGAGACACCATTTAGATGCACAAGAGCTGAAAATTCCTTAGAGGAGAAATCAGCCCTTATTAGTGACCAATGGTTTCACACTGGAGAAACATCTCACGTATGTAAAGAGTGTGGCAAGGCTTTCAGTCACCCATATCAACTGAGGAGGCATCAGAAATTCCACACGGGAGTAAAAGATTATGCATGCAGCGACTGTGGGAAAACTTTCAGCCACAAACTCACCCTTATTCATCACCAGAGAATCCACACAGGAGAAAGGCCTTATGAATGCAGTGAATGTGGGAAAGCCTTCAATAACAGGTCACACCTCGCTCGGCATGAGAAAGTCCACACAGGAGAAAGGCCTTTCAAGTGCAGCAAATGTGGAAGAGCCTTCAGCCAAAGCTCCAATTTCCTTCGGCACCAGAAAGTCCACACCCACATAAAACCTTATGAGTGCAGTCAGTGTGGTAAAGCCTTCAGTCGCAGCTCTGCGCTCATGCAGCACTGGAGAGTTCATACTGGAGAACGGCCATTTGAGTGCGGTGAGTGTGGGAGAGCTTTTAACAACAACTCCAACCTTGCTCAGCACCAGAAGGTTCACACCGGAGAACGGCCTTTCGGATGCAGTGAATGTGGGAGAGACTTTAGCCAAAGCTCTCACCTCCTTCGCCATCAGAAAGTCCACACCGGAGAACGGCCTTTCGCATGTGGTGAATGTGGGAAAACCTTCAGCAATAGCTCCACCCTCATTCAACACCAGAAAGTACATACTGGACAAAGGCCTTACAGGTGCAGTGAGTGCAGAAAAGCCTTCAGTCGCAACTCCAGCCTGGTTCAGCACTGGAGAACTCACACTGGGGAAAAGCCTTACGAGTGCAGTGAATGTGGGAAGGCCTTTGCTCACAGTTCCAGTCTCATTGAGCACTGGAGAGTTCACACCAGAGAAAGGCCTTATGAGTGTAACGAATGTGGGAAGTTCTTTAGCCAAAAGTCCATTCTTACGAAGCATCAGAAAGTTCACACTGGGGAAAGGCCTTATGAGTGCACTAAATGTGGCAAGTTCTTTAGCCGTAAGTCCAGCCTCATCTATCACTGGAGAGTTCACACTGGGGAAAGGCCTTACGAGTGCAGTGCATGCGGGAGAGCCTTCAGCAGTAACTCTCACCTCATTCGTCACCAGAGAGTGCACACCCAGGAAAGGCCCTATGAATGCAGCCAGTGTGGGAAAGCCTTTAGTGAAAGATCCACACTTGTTCGACACCAGATAGTTCACACCAGAGAAAGGACTTATGAGTGTGGCCACTGTGGGAAGATCTTCAGTCGCCTCTGCAACCTTGCACAGCACAGAAGGATCCACAGCTGAATGGAGCCTTATGGAGATGGTCTTTGGGAGATCTTCAGCCACATCAAACTTCAGGCAGCAGACTACAAAGAAATTCCCTAATGTGTCGCTGATGTGGACATGCCTTGAGAAGCTACCCTGCCCTTTCTGAGTGGCCTAGGAACCTACACAGCACTGTCTCCCCTCTGGAGCGTAAAGCTCTTTCTAGCTGCCTGTGGCCTCTGAGAGGGTCAGGGAATGAACTGACCCCGTGTTGGTTGAGAGATTCATTAATAAAGACACGTGACAGTCCTGCACGTTATGTACCTAACAGTGCTTCAGGGTACATGAAGCAAAAACTGATAGAACTGCAAGGAGCGATAGACAAATTCACAATTACACTTTGGGAAGTTCACACCCTCCCAGATAATCAGTAAAGGCGTGGAAGACAACACTTTGAACCAGCTTGACCTAATCAATATTTATAGAACTTCCTGTCCAAGAGGACAGAATAGACATTTTTTTCACATGCACATAGAACATTTACCAATATGGAGCATATTCTGGGCCATAAAAGAAGGCCTGATAAAGGGAAAAGAAATAATACACGGTGTGGACCTTGACAATAACAGAATTCTAATAAGAAATAAAGAACAGAATGATGTGTGGAAAACCCTCATTCAGAAACTGAATATCACACTTATAAATAATCCATGGTCAAAGATAAAAGAAAAATTTGAAAGTACTTGGAGTGAAAATGAGAACAGCATATCAAAATATGTGGGATTACCTAAAACTGTACCAAGGGAGACATATGTGTATGTGTATATATATATGTGTGTGTGTGTGTGTGTGTCCATGTATACTGGTGAAATATTAATAAGCCTTATGGATTGTAGAAGAATCATTAAATGCCAGGTTTTTTACAGTTCCAACAAAAGAAGCAGACATGACTCCAGGCCATGAAGTTTCTCTTCACTGAAAGGTAAAAGCCAACTGCAGGGTCATGCGAGCCCCCAGAAGACAGACATAAGGACAGACTCGGGGGTCCTGAGATGAGGTGCACCAGGAGGGGCCTCACTGACACACTGAAGGGCCCTTCGCAGCCCTGCTCACAGCTGCCAGTGTGTGCTTTCTTGAGGGATGTCTGTCTCCCATGTCTTAGTCCATTCCAACTGATGTAACAAATACCATGAACTGGGAGGCTTAAAAATAACAAATTTCTCACAGTCCTGGAGACTAGAAAATCCAAGATCTTGTGCCAGGATATTTGGTGACAGGTGAGGATCCTGGTTGACAGCCATCCTCTGTGTCCTCACAGTGAAGGAGAAGGGGTCCTTGGGGGCCTCTTATGAGACCACTAATCCCAGTCACAAGGGTTCCTCTCTCATGACCTCATCAACCTCCCAAATGCCCCACCTCCAAATACAGAACACTGAGTGGGTTAGGGTTTAACCTAGGTATTGTGGGGGGACACAGCGTTCGGTATACACCACCCTACTACAATGTCAGTTTCACGCATGAGGGGCCTGTGGATTTCGTCCTGCCAGGGGAGTGAAGTCTCTAGGGCTCAGCAGCCGCTTACAGCCTGGGACAGGTGTGCCTGCACTCATGTGAGTGCAGGACGGGATAAGCACCACTCTTTCCCTGAGGTCTCCTACCTTCTCGCTCCCCAGGGTTAGCTCCGAGAGGTCTGTGATCTGGGCCAAGTACCGTCCCTCAGGGCCACCAGAGGTCCCCCGGGGTCCTACTGGGTGCCAGGCTTTTGCCTGAGCTCCGTGGTAGATGCATTTCATCTCCATCTGATGTGCGATACAGAGATTTAACGTGCAAAGGGACTAAAGAACAGGGTCACTGCGGAGCAACCGTAGCTCTAAGAGCAATGAAGCACAGGTGAGTGACAGTGATGGCTGCTACTGCTCGCTTTTAGGTGGGCAGGAAAATATCTGAGGCGGGGACTCCAGGAACCTTTTCAGCCAGAAGGAGCAGCAGTGCAGAGGCACCTGGCAGAGATGACCCATGGAGGGACCACGGGGAAGAAGCAGGCCGAGAGGTCAGGAGACGGGTCATGCCGCCCTGTCAGTGGGGTGAGGAGTCTGGTCAGTCTGCCCTAACCCCCACCTGCCTGTACATCTGGGCCCTATTTGGCTCTGCCAGACTCTGACTCTGCTCCATACAGACCTCCATGCTGAAGGTGAAAGGTTGTTGCTGAATCACGTGACGACCCCGGGATCCTTGGCCTCTGGAAGAGAAGAATTCAATCCGGGGCCAGAGACGAGGCTTGATCGCTCAGAGCTTTCGTGTAGTAAAGTTTTATTAAAGTATAAAGGAGACAGAGAAAGCTTCTGACATAGACATCAGAAGGGGGTAGAAAGAGTACCCCTTTGCTAGTGTTAGCAATGGAGTTATATACTCTCCAAGGAATCCAAAGAATGTCTGGAGGTTGTAAAGATCTCACCAGAAAAAAAAAAAAAAAGATCTCACCAGACTTACTCCCATAATTTACATTTTAGGATAACATGATCAACCAGGTTTAATCCAGAGACTGTCCTCAGGCAGGATACATAATCCTAAGGAATGTAGAGGAAAAAAGAAAGTTTGTCCTTTCTTCCTCGTCGAGAATTGCAGACCCCTTTCTCCTTGGGGACCCCTAGCCTTCTTATCAACCTGCCTAGGAAATGACTCTCTCATTGTGGGCAAGGCTGTGTTTCACTGGTATGATTATTTGGCTGCAGTGTGTGTTCCCTCTTTAGGAACTACAGATACCATGCTACGAGTAGATGCTTTGACTAATTTTACTCAACAGGCACTGCAAGATTCTCAAAAAGCTATTTCAGCTCTTAATGCTGAACAACCACAAATTAGGTGGTTTTACAAAACAGATTGGCTTTAAATATTTTGACAGCTGCCCAAGGAGAAACGTGTGCCATTATTCATACCCAATGCTGTACATATATACCTGATATGAGCACTAATGTTACTTATTTTTCTAAACACATGAACAAGATGACTGGAGCTATGAATACTCCTGAAGCCTCAGTTGCCTCACTTTGGGAGATGTTAACTAGTTCCCTATGATGGAAAACTATCTTAATTACAATAATTCTGATTGTTTTATTTTTGGTGTTTGCTCCCTACATCTGTAACTGTGTAATTGGATTTGTTTCTAATTGCATGAAGGTTTTTAAGTTACAAATGGTTGTCCAAGCTCCTATGAGTGCCACAGCCTCCTCCAACTATTACTTGGGGCCCCTGGATCAGAGACCCTCAATATGAGGGTTATGAGAATATGTTGCCTCAACAATTTAGGGATTACACCCCTAAACAGCAGGAAGTAGTTATGGAATGAAAATGACATCCCTTTCCCTTGGCAACATAATTCTCCTAAAAGAAAAGGGGGGAATGAGCGAGTCATTTCCTAGGCAGGTTGATAAAAAGTCTAGGGGTCCCCAAGGAGAGAGGGGTCTGCAATTCTCAAGGAGGAAGAAACTTGGATTGGTAGTCAGGAAGCTCCTAGCCTCGCTAGGAATAGAAAGTTCGGAAGCTAGATGGCGCTATAGCTACAAGATCACCTCTGAGGTTAAAGGTTACTCGGAACTGCAATGGGGTTCTTTCCTTTGGGAGCGCTGGCTCTTAGTGGACCAGAGTAGACTCATACTGATGTGGTGACGCTTGGAAGAAACATCTCAGTTTTATGTTCGTATCGGTCTTATTGTGGTCAGGAATATACTCAGGGTCATGCACAGGCACCCAGGTGATGAATGTTTCCCCCCAGCGGTTTAGCCTGGGAGGCATTCCGGAAGGTTACTCTGATTGCACCCCGGGTGGCATCTGAGGTAATGCTGAAGAGCTGGACGTCAGTTAGGGATGCCATCAGGTCTACCCCTGGTACATCCCCAGCCTGTCTCGGTGGTAGAACCGGGAAAGATGAGTATGTCACCTGTGTCGGTAAGGGACAGACTAAGTCCGACCAGGGAAGGAAAGCTTTGGTGTAAAGTCTGTCTACACCCCCATCTAGAGTAGGGAGGGACGCCTCCAGTAGAAAGATGGCACTGGTCGCTTTTTTCTCTCTTACAGATGGGAGCTAACAACTCCAGACCCCTCTCTCCTTGGGGACCCCTAGACTTATTATCAACCTGCCTAGGAAATGACTCTCTCAAAGGTAGACAGTTATCACACACAGGGATTACACACACGCGCGTCCAGGCAGGCCTGGGGTGATGTGTGCCTTACGGTGCTGGAAACACCGAGCAGACTGGCTGAGAACTTCCTGCCCCTGTGGCTGCCACCCCTCCTGCCAGCAGGGTGTCTGAGAGGAACTGCTGAAGCTAAAGGCAGCAGCAGCCTTTATGTTCCAACCCCGACACATGGTCCTGGCTGAGCACCACTCAGCCCAAAGCCTCCAGTCTGGGGTTGGCTCTCCCCAAACACGCCTCCACTAATGTTTTCTTCTTGACGTGAAGCACTGTAGACCAGAGACACAGTGACAACCACATAACAAGTTTCACTGAACTGACATTTACCTTGTAAAAGAATAGTTTCCAACATTTTATCAAAGGGCCCACAACCAGCAGATCTGGATCTATATGTGGATCAACAACTTCCTTCCCTGGAGCCCTGTGACAGCAACAGCAAAAAGTCAAGGCTGCTGTCTGTAGACACACCAGGAATCCCAGCCAGGTCATGAAAGCTGAATCCCAGTATGACGGGATCTTCTCTCAGCCCCAGGGTGATGGCCAGGAGGTGAACATGCCCAGAAAGGCTCTGAGGATCCAAGGAACCTGTAGGCTATTTGCTGACAGTGACCTTGGACACTGGGAACAGGCTTGAAATTCCTGAGAAACTGCCCGCCTCCCCCCCCAAAACCACGTTCCCGGAACATCCATGGATTCCTCTTCAGAACCAGCTCAAGCCTCAAATGTGCCAGGCCCCCTGCTCCACAGGACTCCTCTCTGTGCTCCTGTGCCCACTCATTCTGCCCAGCAGCCCCTGCAGAACATACGGCCACTCTCAAACTTACCTCCACGTTCTCAGTTTCAGAGAGCTCGGCTTCTGAGCTGGTTCTAGAAGCAGCTTCTTCTGGCCAGCACTGGAGATGGCAGAACTTTCCCCAGAAACAAGGAGCCCAGCTGATACCTGTCCCCAGTCACACGGGGATCTTCTACCCACCACTCCATTCTTCAGGCAAGCTCTGGGCCCAGAGGTACACCTGACATCCAGGCCAGAGATCCACCCAGAGCCCTTCAGTCTTCCCCCCGATGTCTGAAGCTCCAGTGCAGACTCGGCCAACCTTGACTGGAGCTGGCTTTTGCCATCCTGCTGTCCCCACTGAGGCAGACAACAGTCAGGGACCTCCAGAGAAACAGCGCCCTCTATTCATGAGCCCAGTTTGGTTCTCAGCCCTTCCACACACACAGATCAGAGCCCGCAGATTAAGGGTGGTGTACACAAAAAGGTCTTTATTAGACATTCCAGAACCGCGTGAGACAGTCCCAGGGCTGGATAAATCCACGACAGAAACCAAACGTGGCGTCCACAGAGTCCATAAAGATGGCTAACCTTCCCTGGAAGCCCCTGCAGACACTGCCCAGCTACTCTCGGCCAGAGCTAGGTCATGTCCACACCTGAACCGGCTGTGGGGAGGGAATAAGACCCCATATGGAATCCAGCGCACATGACTCTCCCTTATGGAGGAGAGAACGGCTTCCCGGAGCACCCAGATTGCACACCACGGGAGCTGTCGGCTCGGAGGGGTGGGACGGCTCCTGTCACAGGAACTGGCAATGTCCCAACACCGCCAAGAGCGGCCGGGCCGGAGCGCAGCGCGCCTGCCCCAGTCGGTGTGGGCGGCGGGTTCCGCTTGCAAACGGCCCCTCTCCCCAGCCTCCCTTCTGGACTGAGAACTTGAGCATGCGCCAACCGCGGCTCAGGGCTGCCTGCCTGCCTGCCGGCCCCCTGTGGCCTTCCCGCGGCGTGGACCTTCCTGTGCTGGAGGAGGGTCGAGCCGTGTTTGAAGGAGCGACCGCACTCCGGGCACTCGTGGGCCCGCTCCTCGGTGTGGAAGCGCTGGTGGCGGTTGCGGTAGGACCTGGTAGTGAAGGTCTTCCCGCACAGGCCACACTCGTAGGGTCGCTCGCCGGTGTGGACCTTCCGGTGCTGGTACAGCCCCGAGCGGGTCACGTAGGCCTTCCGGCACTCGCCGCAGCCGTAAGGCCTCTCCCCCGTGTGCACCCTCCGGTGCAGGGCGAAGCTGTGGCTGTACTTGAAGAGCTTCCCGCACTGCCGGCACTCGTACGGCCTTTCTCCGATGTGCACCTTCCGGTGCCGAATGAGGGTGGACAGCACGCTAAAGGCCTTCCTGCACTCACCGCACTGGTAAGGCCGCTCTCCGGTGTGGATTCTCTGGTGCAGGACAAGCGCGTCCTTGCGGTTGAACGTCTTCCCGCACTCGGCACACTTGAAAGGCTTGATGCCAGTGTGAACCTTCTGATGCTTCCTCAGTTTAGAGGGGTAACTGAAGGCCCTGCCACACTCATTGCACACGTGGGGCGTCTCTCCAGGGTGAGCGTTCCAGTGAGGAACCAGGGTTGAGTTCTCCATGGGGCTGCTTCCACCTGCTGGGCCCCTGATGGGCCTCTCTCTGGCGTGAGCAACGAGGTGGTCGAGGAGCGTGAAGGCCTGGAGGAAGGCCTGCCCACAGTCACTGCACCGGAAGGGCGTCTGCGCCGCATGGCCGCCCTGCTGCCGCTGGCCAGCGGAGCCGGGTGGGCAGGCCTCGCTGCACTCGGGGCTCCCGCGGGGCGCTCCCTCTCTGCAGGCAGCCTGGGGCTGGAAGAAGCCTAAAGTGGCAGGGAAGACCTGTCCAGACGTCCCACACAGAGAGGGCTTCTCTGACAGGCGGACTCGGCAGCTCTCTGCAAGCTCGAGAAGGGCGTCCTCATCCTGCAGTCTACACAGACAACCTGGGACGGAAGAGGCGGGCACTCAGAGTGGGCCTGCAAGGGAGGCGGCACCTTCAGCAGGTGCCTGTGGCACACACCCACGGAGGTGTCCACAGACTTGCAGGAGGCAACAGGGAAAGGTTCGGATGAGGAGGGGCTGGCCCAGGGGAACAGGGCTCTGCCTGACCCCAGAATAGGGAAACTGCAACAGGGACGAGGAGACAGAGACAGGAGCACTGCAGGGAGGGGGTCACGGTCTTCAGGTCACGCTCTGCCGAGGGCTTCAGCTAGGCCAGCGATGCTGAAGACAGCAAGCTCTGTGGGGAGGATGGCTGCCCCAGTGTAAAGATGACTGACAGAGCAGCCAGTGTTCATGGACTACTGAAGGACGTGCATCTCAAGTCACACGCAGAGCAGGTCGCAGCGGACAGCTCTGCAGTGGCACAGAGAAGAGGGAACCACAAGACAGAGGCCAGAGAGGTGGGTCATCCAGAGCCTCGGTAGAGACTGCAAGACCACACGGTGAGTCTAGAAGAGGGGCAAGGTGGGAGTAAGTTGTGGTCACTGCCCCAGCACCCAAATGCCAGTGCACACAGATACCCATCACTGAAACCAAGACCTCCTCTAGCCCCAGTCACTGAGTCTGGAACCCTTCCTGGCCTCTGCTCTGCTGACCACACTGTCCACCATGTTGGGCACCCAGGCCTCTTCCTCACCCTCCATTTGGGCAACCTTGGGGGACCTTGAAGGTGCAAAGCCTAAGAGGGAGAAGAGTAATAACATGCCAGCCCAAATCAAGGCTGACCCACCCTACAAAAACAGGAAGCTCGTGTCACCATGGCAACCATGAAGGATATCAAGTATTAGAACATGGGACTCTACATTTTTTTTAAAAATTGTCGGAGGCAATTGAATGTTCATTATTTTTTATTTATTTTTTTAAATTGAAATATAGTTGATTTACAGTACTGTATTAGTTTCTAGTGTACAGCAAAGTGATTCAGTTATATATGTGTGTATATATTTTTCAGATTATTTTCCATTATAGGTTATTAGAAGATACTGAACATAGTTCCCTATGCTGCACAGTAGCTCCTTGTTGGAACCTCTTCTGTACATTTAAAAATGTGTTAAGAAGGTAAATATCACGGTTTGTTTTACCACAGTTTTCTAGAAAAGAACCCCCTGTGAGGCAAAACTGACAATAAATAAAGAAAGAATTAAAACAATAATATTTAGAGACTTCAATTTCTAACTTTCATAAATGGACAGGACCACTAGGCAGAAAATGAAGGATATAACACTTGAATGAGGCTAAAACTCAACTAGACCTCTAAGACTTCTATAGAACACGCTACTTAACAGAGGACATACTCTCTTCCATTCTGACCTGCACATGGAACAGTCTCCAAAAGAGACCATTTGCTAGGACATAAAATAGGCCTCAGGAGACTTCGGGCAGAAAGCAACAACAGGAAAAAACTGGAAAGTTCACAAATACTTTAGAATTCTTCCTCATCATGGTTTATTACAAGATATGAACATACCTCCCTATGCTATACAATCGGACTTTGTTGTTTATCCGTTCTATATATAATAACCTGCATCTGCTAGTCACAAACTCCAGTCCACCCCTCTCCTCCTCCTTGCCCCATCCCCTGGCAACCAAAACTCAGTTCTCCATGTCTGTGAATCTGGAAAACTCACAAATTTATGGAAATTAAAGTACTCCTAAATCACCACGAGGAAAATTATAAAACACTTTGAGATAAATGCAAGAGAACACAACATACCAAAAGTTATGGGGAAAAGTCTTGCTTAGAAGGAAAATTATAGCAACACCTCTGAGCTGCCTTATTCACAATACCTCTGACACCAAATCCATGGGGGGGTTTCCATACCATTTCTCCAACTCCAACTGAGTGTTCAAGGATTCAATTCAATTCTGACACCAGATACGTGGAATTAGCACCAGACCCCACAGGTTACAGGCTTGGTCTCACAAGACTGCCCCTACCTCAGGCATCAGTTGAAGTCCCTTGCCTCCCATACTTCTGATAGCGGTAAATCTGGGATTCTCACAATTATTGATTCCTCTTTAGGTTCAATAAGTTGCTAGAACAGATCAGATAACTCAGGAAAAGAATTTACTTACTATTACCAATTTATTTTAAAGACTATAACTCAGGAACCGCCAGTGGAAGAAATGAAAAGGGCAGGGTATGCCAGGGGTGGAGACTGAGGATGCAGAGGGTAAGAAGGATCCATGCCCTTGGTGGCACCGTTCTCCTAGCATCTCAGATGTGTCCACTAACCCAGAAGCTCTCTGAACTGGTCATTTTGGAGTTTTTATGGATGTTTCCTCACATAGGCATGACTGATTGAATCACTGGCCATTGATGATTGGCCCAAACTCCAGCCCCTCCTCCAAAAGTCAGGGTAGGGAAGTGAGAGGAGGAGGCTGGGAGTAACTGAAAATCCAACCTTCCAATCATCCCCCGGTATTTCTGGTGACCAGCCCCTATTCTGAGACTATCCAGGGGTCCCCAGCAACTGTCAACGTTCATCAGCATACAGAAGCATCTCATCACTCCAGAGACTCCAAAAGTTTTAGGAGCTGCATGCCAAAGAATTGGGAACAAAGACAAAATACATATCTTATATTGTCACAAAACACATAGTAAAAAAGATCTCTATACGTATAACTGAATCACTCTGCTGTACCCCTGAAACACTGTAAATCAACTACATTTCAATTATAAAATGAATTTTTAAAAAAAGACCTTCAAAAAAAAAAAAAAAAAGACCTTCAACCAATATCCTAACTTTATACTTCAAAGAACAAAAAGAAGAAAAAAACCCAAAAGTAGAAGACAATTAAAAAAAAAAAAAAAAGAAACTGACTGAAGAAGAAATAGAATAGCTGAACAGACTTAAAAAAAAAAAAAAACTTCCCCACAGGAAAAACAAAAAAAGCTAGGCTGAGATGGTGTCACAGGTTAATATTAACACAGAAATAAGAATTAATGCCGATATTTCAGAAACTGTTCATAAAACAGAAGGGAACATTTCCCAATTCATCCATTGAAGCCAAAATTATCCTCATACTCAATCCAAATAAAGATACAAGAAAAGAAAACTGTACCACTGATAACTCTTATGAATATAGAAAATCAATTACTGTAATACACCACATTAATAGAATAGAGGACAAAAATCACATGATCATTTCAATAGATATGGAAAAGCACTGCACAAACTCTAACAACGTTTCACTCAACAAGAGAACTTCCTCACCTGAATAGGGCACATGTAATAAACTTATAGCTAACATCATACTTATTAGTGAAAGACTGATGAGTGCTTTTCCTATAAGAACTGGAACAAAAAAAAAAAAAAAAGAACTGGAACAAGAAAAGACGTCTACTCTTACAATTTATATCCAATAGCCAAATTGGTTAGGCAAAGGAAAAAGTAAAAATATCTCTATTCACAGATGTCCTGACATTATATATATAGAAAATACCAAACAATCCACTGAAAGAACTATTAGAACTAATAAATGAGTTTAGCAAGGTTGCAGAGTACAAGATCTGTATAGGAAAGTCAATTACATTTCTATACACTAGCAATGTATAATCTAAAATGAAATTAAGAAAAAATTCCATTTAAAAGAGCATAAAGAAAAAGATAAAAAAGAGGGGGAAAGAGCATCAAAATGAATAAAATACTTAGAAATAAATTTAGCCTTGTATATTAAAAACACTGTTTAAAAAATTAGAGCTAGTGGGTTTCCATGGTGGCTCAGTGGTAAAGAATCCATCTGCCAATGCAGGAGACACAGGTTCAATCTCTGGTCTCGGAAGATCCCACATACTGTGGGGCAACTAAGCTCCTGAGCCACAACTACTGAGCCTGTGCTCTAGAGCCTGGGAGCTGAAATTACTGAGCTTACTTGCTGCAACTACTGAAGCCCATGTGCCCTACAGCCCACGCTCTGCGACAAAAGAAGCCACCTCAATGCGAAGCCTGCATATGACAAGGAAGAGTAGCCCAACTGCTGAGACTAAAGAAAGCCCACCCGCAGCAACCAAGACCCAGCACAGTCCAAAATAAATACATAAAATTATTTTTTTAAAATATATGGAGCTAAAAAAAAAAATATGGAGCTAAACAAACAGAAATACATTCATGTTTATGGGTTGAAAGATATTAAAGATGGCAGTCCTGGAATTTTCTGGAGGTCCAGTGGTTAAGACTCCACGCTTTCCCTGCCAAGGGCGCGGCTTCAATCCCTGATGGGTAACTAAAAGCCCACACACCACTCAAAGCAGCAAAAAAAAAAAAAAAAAGGTGGCTATCCTGCCCAAACTGATCTACTGATTTCAATTCATGGTTGACATCTGGCCCAGGGAGGGCCCTATAAAATTTCTTTTGGAGGAGGAAGACAAAACTCAGCACACAGGGGCCGAAGTCACACAGTCAGAAAGAGGCAGAGCTGGGATTTGTTGGGCAAACTATAAACATCTGAACCCCAAGCCCTACTCCAGGAGCCTGTGGGGCAACAGGTGTCAAAGCTGCCAACAGCTGCTCAGAGAGAGACGAGGAAAAGGGCACACAGACTCTGTGGGCTTTAGGATAAACAGAACTTCCCATGGAGAAAAGGCAGAGGTGGTCAGTCTGTTAGGGAAAAGTGTGACTTACCCAGTGAGCCAATGAGTCCAAAGTTCTCCAGCATAACATCACGGTACAGGCTCTTCTGGGTCAAATTAAGGAGACCCCACTCCTCCAGGGAGAAATACACAGCCACATCCTCAAAAGTCACTGGGCCCTGTAATGATGCATTCCACTGAGTCTTAGGGTCAATAATGGGCAGAAAGCCAACCAAAATATGGACAGAGAAACACACCCACGCCCTTGACCCATGCCTCAGGTCCCGCGACATCCCTCACTGCCGTCATGGTTCCCTGTGAGCCCCCATCACTCACAAGCCCTCATACCTCTCTCCTCCTAAGACCCCTAGCTCAGAGGATTCCCAGGGCCACAAATACCATTGGTGCCTCTCTCATCTTGTTGCTATTAAACTCTGCATCCAGCCCACAACAGGCTGCCATCGATGGACGCCCTGAAGCACACAGGTCTATCCTATTTCCTGCCAGTCAATTCCCTGTCTCCCAGGGATCACCATTCGGAAGTAACAAAACCCACGGTACCGTCTCTCTCTCAGGCCTGAGTACCATACTCCAAAGGCCCTCCACTTTGCCCTCCTGCACGCCAGGCACGTAACTCTGTACGGCAGCACGGTACAACTCCACACCCTCAGCACAACCTCACCAGTCCACCCCACTGACAACTCTCGCATGCCACTGTGCACTCTGTGTCTCCAGGGTGCTACCACGGGGAGCAACTTCAAGTCCATCCTGCCTCGCCCCCCGCCCCGCCACACCTCCAACGGCCCACGGCCAAGGGGACCCCCCGGCTCTGCACAGAGGACCTCCTCACCCTGCAACCCTCTGTCGCCGGGAACCACACCACACACGTAGCTCCCAGATCCCCGTCCCTCCTCCGTCTCTGTCTCTGTACAGACTGTCCCTTCACCTGTCACAGCCTTCCTTACCTCTCACAGGCCATTCAGAGTCCAGACCTGCTGGGTGGGGATTCGGGTGCTGAGAACCTGGGGCGCACCTCCCACTCACCTGCGCCTCCTTTGCCATCGGAACCGAATGGCGGAAAGTTTCAGCGGGCTCAGCTGAGATCCGTACCCGCCAGCCCGCCCGAGCCCCCGGCCGACTGAAGACCAGGAGCCGCTTCGGGAGGTTCTCAGGGGACAACAGCAAGTCTCAGCAAAAGGGACTCACGGCCGAGGTCACGGTGCGAGCCGAGGCGCGGCGACGGGCTCTGCGGTGAGAGCGCTGCCCTCACAGTGCCTCACAGCGCGGGTCAACGCCGGGAGCCCAGGCCCATCGCCCTCCCCGTGACGCAGGGACCGCCAGCGGAGGCAAAACCGACACCCGACAGCAACGTCGGAAGCCCCGGCCGGCCAGGGCCGCCAGGTGGCACCTCTGTCCGTGTGCCTCCGTTAACTCGACTCCCGGGTCACCCGTGACCCGGTTTGGGGCGCGCGCGAACTACCTGTCGCGTACCTGACGTCACAGACCGCGTCTGTGCGGATGCAGCCGACGACAGCCAGGAGAGGGGCGTTTCCGGGAGAGCGCCGAGGGCGGGCCCGGACTTTCGGTTGGACGTTTGGACCTGGTCGCGGGCGGAGGACAGCTTTGTCCCACCCACCTGCCTTTCCCTTGTTGGCAAATCTATTTGTTACAGACCAAAGAGTATAATTATACTGGTTTTGTTGCTTTTTAAAGTAAGAAATAAGAATGTACACTTTTTTATACACGTCAGTCATTACAGTATACTACAGGATAGTTTTGCTCCATGAAAAATCTCCTCGGTTCCATCTATTCACCCCTCCCTCCCTTCCCCTGAGACCACGGCAACCACTATTTCACTCTCTCTAGTTTTACCTTTCCCAAAATGTCATAACGTTGGAATCATACAGTATGTACCTTTTTCAGCTGACTTTTTCACTTAGGAATACACATTTAAGATTCCTCCATGCCTTTTTGTGGCTCCAGAGCGCAGTTCTTTTTATTACTAAATAATATTCCATTGTATGAATGCACCAATTTCCTTATTCGTTTACGCATGGAAAAGCATCTCAGTTTGACTCCAGTTCTAAGCAATTACGGATAAATTTGCTATAAACATTCCTGTTCCACTGTCTGTGTGGACATATTTTCAATACATTTGTGTAAATACCTAGGCGTGTGGTAGATGGATCACATAATAGTGTATTTAAGTTTATAAGAAACTACCAATTGTCTTCCTAGTTCAGTTCAGTTCAGTCGCTCAGTCGTGTCCGACTCTTTGCAACCCCATGAATCACAGCACGCCAGGCCTCCCTGTCCATCACCAACTCCCAGAGTTCACTCAAACTCACGTCCATCGAGTTGGTGATGCCATCCAGCCATCTCATCCTCTGTCGTCCCCTTCTCCTCCTGCCTGCAATCCCTCCCAGCATCAGAGTCTTTTCCAATGAGTCAGCTCTTCGCATGAGGTGGCCAAAGTACTGGAGTTTCAGCTTCAGCATCATTCCTTCCAAAGAAATCCCAGGGCTGATCTCCTTCAGAATGGATGGTTGGATCTCCTTGCAGTCCAAGGGACTCTCAAGAGTCTTCTCCAACACCACAGTTCAAAAGCATCAATTCTTCAGCGCTCAGCTTTCTTCACAGTCCAACTCTCACATCCATACATGACCACTGGAAAAACCATAGCCTTGACTAGACAGACCTTTGTTGGCAAAGTAATGTCTCTGCTTTTCAATATGCTATCTAGGTTGGTCATAACTTTCTTTCCAAGGGCTATATAATTTTGCATTCTAGACAGCAGTAGAGTTCTGGTACCGCTTGTCAGTATTTTGGATTTTAGCCACTCTAATAGATATGTAGTGACATTGTTTAAATTTGAAATTCCATAACGGCATATGATGTTCAGAATATTTTCATCTGCTTCTCTCTGCCATCTGTGTATCTTCTTTGGTGTGATATCCAAATCTCTTCTTTTTCCTTTTTTTGGCTGCACCACATGGCATGCGGGAATCTCAGTTCCCAGACCAGGAATCAAACCAATACCCTCTGCAGTGGAAGCACCCAGTCTTAACCACTGGACCTCCAGGGAAGTCCCCATCGCCCTTTGAAAATTGACATCAGGGCTTCCCTGGGGGTCTGTGCATGCGTGCTAAGTTGGTTCAGTTGCGTCCAACTCTGTGCAGCTGTATGGATTGTAGCCTGCCAGGCTCCTCTGTCTATGGGATTCCCCAGGCAAGAATATAGGGTGGGTTGCCATGTCCTCTTCCAGGGGATCTTCCCAACCCAAGGATTGAACCCATCTCTCTTATGGGTAAGTGTGGTGTCATCTGCATATCTGAGGTTATTGATATTTCTCCTGGCAATCTTAATTCCAGCTTGTGCTTCATCCAGCCCGGCATTTCGCATGATGTACTCTGTGTATAAGTTAAACAAGCAGGGTGACAGTATATTGCCTTGATGTACTCCTTTCCCTATTTGGAACCAGTCTGTTGTCCTTTGTCCAGTTCTAACTGTTGCTTCTTGACCTGCATACAGATTTCTCAGGAGGCAGGTCAGGTGGTCTGGTATTCCCATCTCTTTCAGAATTTTCCACAGTTTATTGTGATCCACACAGTCAAAGGCTTTGGCATAGTCAATAAAGCAAAAGTAGATGTTTTTCTGGAACTCTCTTGCTTTCTTGATGATCCAACAGGTGTTGGCAATTTGATCTGAGGTTCCTCTGCCTCTTCTAAATCCAGCTTGAACGTTTCATGTACTGTTCATGTACTCAGTTCACGTGCTGTTGAAGCCTGGCTTGGAGAATTTTCAGCACTACTTTGCTAGCATGTGAGATGAGTGTGATCATGTGGTCGTTTGAGCATTCTTTGGCATTGCCTTTCTTTGGGATTGGAATGAAAACTGACCTTTTCCAGTCCTGTGGCCACTGCTGAGTTTTCCATATTTGCTGGCATATGAGTGTAGCACTTCCACATCATCATCTTTTAGGATTTGAAATACCTCAACTGGAATTCCATAACCTGCACTAGCTTTCTTCATAGTGATGCTTCCTAAGGCCCACTTGACTTCCAATTCCAGGATGTCTGGCTCTAGGTGAATGACCACACCACTGGGGTTACATGGGTCGTGAAGATCTTTTTTGCACAGTTGTGTGTATTCTCGCCACCTCTTTTTATATCTTCTGCTTCTGTTGGTCCCTACCATTTCTGTCCCTAATTGTGCCCATCTTTGCGTGAAATGTTCCTTTGGTAGCTCTAGTTTTCTTGAAGAGATCTCTAGTCTTTCCCATTCTACTGTTTTCCTTCATTTTTGCATTGATCACTGAGGAAGGCGTTCTTCCTTCCTTTCTTTCTTCCTCTCTTTCTTCCTTCCAGCACATGCTGTAGTCAAGATTGCTGGGAGAAATATCAATAACCTCAGATATGCAGATGACACCACCATTATGGAAGAAAGTGAAGAAAAACTAAAGAGCCTCTTGATGAAAGTGAAAGAGGAGAGTGAAAAAGTTGGCTTAAACCTCAACATTCAGAAAACTAAGATCGTGGTATCTGGTCCCATCACTTTATGGCAAATAGATGGAGAAACAATGGAAACAGTGAGAGACTTTTTTTTGTGTGGGGGGCGGGGGGGGGGGCTCTAAAATCACTGCAGATGGTGACTGAAGCCATGCAATTAAAAGACTCTTGTTCCTTGGAGGAAAAGCTATGACCAAGCTAGACAGCATACTAAAAAAGCAGAGACATTACTTTGCCAACAAAGGTCCATCTAGTCAAAACTATGGTTTTTCCAGTAGTCATGTATGGATGTGAGAGTTGGACTATAAAGAAAGCTGAACGCCGAAGAATTGATGCTTTTGAACTGTGGTGTTGGAGAAGACTCTTGAGAGTCCCTTGGTCTGCAAGGAGATTCAACCAGTCCATCCTAAAGGAAATCAGTCCTGAATATTCATTGGAAGTACTGATGCTGAAACTGAAGTTCCAATACTTTGGCCACCTGATGCGAAGAAAGGACTCATTGGAAGAGACCCTGATGCTGGGAAAGATTGAAGGCAGGAGGAGAAGGGGACGACAGAGGATGAGATGGTTGGATGGCATCACCGATTCGATGGACATGAGTTTGAGCAAGCTCCTGGAGTTGGTGACGGACAGGGAAGCCTGGCATGATGCAGTCCTTGGGGTAGCACAGGGTCCAACACAACTGAGCTGCTGAACTGACTGACTGACTGACTCGTGGGTCCTGCATTGGCAGGCATGTTCTTTGCCACTAGTCCCACCTGGGAAGCAATGGTTTAGAATCCACCTTGCAACGCAAGGAACACTGGTTTCATCCCCGGTCCAGGAAGATCCCATGTGCCTCAGAGCAGCTAAGCTCAAGTGCACGGCAATTACTGAGCCCAGGCACCTACAGCCTTGCTCTGCATCAAGAAGCCACCGCAATGAGAAGCCCACACACAACAAAGTGTAGCCCCCGCTTACCACAACTAGAGAAAGCCCATGTGCAGCAATGAAGAACCAACACAGCCGAAAAATAAAATAATCTTTTTTTTTTTAATCCAGCAGAGGCCCACAGTCCTCTCACAGCCCACAAGTACCTGAGAGCAGGGAGCACAGCCTGTGTGAAGCCAGGCACACCCAAGGCCAAGTGTACCCCACCCCCACCATTCCCCAAGTGAAGAGTGAGTTTCAGAAGGGCAAAGAACAAGGCTACAATGGAAGTAGGATTCACACCCTCATCTCTTCGGCTCCAGAGTTCACACGCATGGCTGAGTTGGCTCCACTGGCTGGGAAGAACAATCCACAGGCTGCTGTTCTAAAGGGTGGATCTCTGCATATGTATGATTTTATTGGTATGAAATGCCCACAATAGTGAATCCACAGAGACAAACAGTAGACATGGTTGCCAGGGATTAAGGGGAAGGAGAAATGGGACATGACTTGGGTCAGGATGGGGCTTCTTGAAAATGTTCTGGAATTAGTGGTGATGGTTGCATAACTATATGATCATATTAACAACAAAATGAATTGTAGACTCTGGGCAAATTGTATGAATGTGTTTAGATTACATTTCAAGAAACCTATTGTGTTTAGATTACTTTTCAAGAAACCTATTATTAAAAATAAAAACGAGGAAATTTTCTGGAAGATTCCTTGGAAAAGTCCCATATCCAATGTGGAGTTTTTCATGGCCACTAGAGTGGAAATATCCATGCCCAGTGAGCGGCATGCAGCTCTCAGGTCCCTCCTGGCTCGTCTGCCCCAGCTTCTGCAGAGACTGAGAGGGCAGAGAAGGCCACAGCTTAGGAGGACATGCCCAGCTGCCCTACCAAGGCGTGCCCCTAAGGGAGACGCTCCCCATCCGAGCCTGCTTTCCCCTTGAGACGGAGGGTTCCAGCACTTCCCAGGTCGGCCAGGGGGTGGGGTTAGGGTTAGGGAGAGCACATCTGAGTCACGCCCTTCCTTTGTAATCTAATCTACCTGTGTTCGCAATAGTCTGCGTTAAAATTTATTAGATTAGCACTAGCTGAGCACCTGGTTCTTGCCTGGAGAATCCCAGGGACGGGGGAGCCTGAGCTGCCGTCTATGGGGTCGCACAGAGTCGGACACGACTGAAGTGACTTAGCAGCAGCAGCAGCTGAGCACCAAGGACCGCAGGGCGGGGACGTGTCTGTCCAGTGCGCTGAGCCTTGCGCTCAGCAGAAGCGCCACCGGTGTGATAAAAAACCGGATCACTGCCTCCTCCCGCGGCCCCGCGGCCGGGTTGCCGAAAACGCCCCAGAGGTCGTCATGATAGCTTCGCTTCAGGTTTCCGCCCCTGACTGACTGGGCACAGCCGCCTCCCGCAGGCTCTCCCTCTAGACCGCCGCCTGACAGCTGTGCGCGCGCAGCGCTACCGCGCGAGGGTCCGGGTGCGGGTAAAATCGCCACAGCGACGGCCGCAGCCGGCGCTCCTCTAGCTTTCAGCGCGGGATCGTCTCTGTACCTCCCACCAGCGCGGGGAGGGTGTGACGCACGCGCAGTCCCTCGGAGCAGCGCGGCGAAGGCGGGCCAAGTTGCCAAGGCAACTACGGTCACGCCCCCCCCCCAGCCCGGAATGCGGCCTCCGATTGGTCCGCGTTGCTGACACCCCCTTAGCTTTCCCCTTCTCGGACACCGCGGAGGTTCAGTTCAATTCAGTCGCTCAGTCCTGTCCGACTCTTTGCGACCCCAAGAACTGCAGCACGCCAGGCTTCCCTGTCCATCTCCAATTCCCGGAGTTTACTCAAACTCAGGTCCATCGAGTCGGTGATGCCATCCAACCATCCTCCGTCTCCCCTTCTCCTCCTGCCTTCAGTCTTTCCCAGCATCAGGGTCTTTTCCAATGAGTCCCTTCTTCGCATCAGGTGGCTAAAGTATTAGAGCTTCACCTTCAGCATCAGTCCTTCCAATGAATATTCAGTGTTGATCTCCTTTAGGACGGACTGGTTGGATCTCCTTGCAGTCCAATGGACTCTCAAGAGTCTTCTCCAACACCACAGTTCAAAAGCATGAATTCTTTGGCCCTCAGCTTTCTTTATGGTCCAACTCTCACATCTATACATGACCGCTGGAAAAGCCATGGCTTTGACTAGATTGAGCTTTGTTGGCAAAGTAATGTCTCTGCTTTTTAATATGCTGTCTTGGTTGGTCATGGTGGCTCAGCTGGTAAAGAATCCGCCTGCAGTGAGGGAGACCTGGCTTCCATCCCTGGGTTGTGAAGATCCTCTGGAGAAGGGAACAGCTACCCACTCCAGTATTCTGGCCTGGAGAATTCCATGGACTGTACAGTCCATGGGGTCACAAAGCTCTGGAAACAACTGAGCAATTTTCACTTTCACTAGGTTGGTCATTGCCTGGAAAATCCCATGGACGGAGGAGCCTGGTAGGCTGCAGTCCATGGGGTTGCTAGCAGTCAGACTTCACTGAGCAACTTCACTTTCACTTTTCACTTCCATGCATTGAAGAAGGAAATGGCAACCCACTCCAGTGTTCTTGCCTGGAGAATCCCAGGGACAGGGGAGCCTGGTGGGCTGCCATCTCTGGGGTTGCACAGAGTCGGACACGACTGAAGCGACTTAGCAGCAGCAGCAGGTTGGTCATAGCTTTTCTGCCAAGGATCAAGCATCTTTTAATTTCATGGCTGCAATCATCATCTGCAGTTATTTTGGAGCCCAAGAAAATAAAGTCTGTCACTATTTCCATTGTGTCCCCATCTATTTGCCATGAAGTGATAGGACTGGATGCCATGATCTTTGTTTTCTGAATGTTGAGCTTTAAGCCAACTTTTCCCCTCTCCTCTTTCACTTTCATCAAGAGGCTCTTTAGTTCTTCTTCAATTTCTACCATAAGGATGGTGTCATCAGCATATCTAAGGTAATTGATATTTCTCCTGGCAATCTGGACTCCAGCTTGTGCTTGTGCTTCATCCAGCTTGGCATTTCTCATAATGTACTCTCCATATAAGTTAAATAAGCAGGGTGACAATATACCAATACTAAAAAAACCTTGAGGTACTCCTTTCCATATTCTGAACCAGTCTGTTTCATGTCCTGTTCTAACTGTTGATTCTTGACCTGCATACAGATTTCTCAGGAGGCAGGTCAGGTGGTCTGGTCCCATCTCTTGAAGAATTTTCCACAGTATGTTTGATCCACACAGTTAAAAGCTTTCATGTAGTCAATGAAGCAGAAGCAGATGTTTTTCTGGAATTCTCTTGGTTTTTCTATGATCCAACAGATGTTGGCAATTTGATCTCTAGTTCCTCTGCCTTTTCTAAATCCAACTTGAACATCTGGAAGTTCTCACTTCATGTACTGTTGAAGCCTGGCTTGGAGAATTTTAAGCATTACTTTGCTAGCATGTGAGATGAGTGCAACTGTGAGTAGTGTGAGTATTCTTTGGCATTAATCTTCTTTGGGATTGGAATGAAAACTGACCTTTTCCAGTCCTGTGGCCACTTAGGTTTGCGAGCGGGAAGAATAAAGAGGTAGGGAAACTGGTGTATGGAGGAGAGAGTTGAGACTGCTGGGCCCCAGGAGGAAGGAAGAGTGAGGGTCTTCCTGGCCCGGGCCAGGGAGTGGACTTGAAAGGAGTTGTTCTTCAGAAGGCTCTCTGGTCCCTGCTCGAGTCCATGCCTTGTCCTTCCCTCAGCCTGATTTCCCATCTCTAAGCTGGACACTTCTGCTCTCAGCATCCAGCGAGGGCCCCCCCCGTGGCCCTGTGCCATCAACCTCAACATAAGAGGCAAATCCATGGCCAGACATGGGTGTAGTGTGGCCAGAGGCCTCCCTGGCCCTCATGAAGAGAAGCCGGCTGGATCCTAGTGGTGTGGAGCATCCCGCACACCTTGTTTGCAAGGGGAGGAGACCTGGGAGGGCCTGGGAAAGGTTTGGGGAGTGGAGGGCCCCATGAGTGTGCAGGGAGAGGTCGTGTGTCCAAGATGATGGCTGCCTCTCGCCCTCTGGACATCAACTGCCCTGCCATGGCACCTCCAGTGCGCCCTAAGTATAGAGCAGGCGCTCAATAAAAACTTATGGAGGAACGAAAAATTCTTCCTGCAACTTTATCATCTCCCGTTTTACAGAAGATAGAATAAAGTCTGACGGGTAAAGGTCTCCCTGGCACCATGCCAGGCACTGAGACACCCACCCCCCACCACCAGCCATTTCCCCGCACCCTGTGTTCACAGGCATCAGGACCATTAAGAAGAGGAGCAAGACTGGGGCAGGTGTGGAGGGTGCACCCAGCAGGGATGGAGCGGGCTCAGGCAGACCTGGAGAGCACAGCGCCAGGTGGCCACAGAGGCTGCAGGTGCCCAGCAGTCCTGGCCCAAGTGGTGGTTTCAGGCAGTCCCTTTGTTCATGAGGAGCATGCGGGTGCACATCAAGGTAGTAATCAGCAAACAGGGCTGCTCAGTGACCCCTGAGCTCTGTCATCAGCTGCATTTTACAGGAAGCGAGAACGAGGTTTCAGGCTCCCATCTGGGAGGGTAGAGAAGCAACCACTGCCCACCGTTTGGAGGGAGAAGCAGATTAGGACAAGTGTTACCAAAATGTATGCATGGGGGGTGTCTGGCTGCTCACTGCTCAAAAGGCTGGTGGAAAGGAAAGTTTGCTTTATTTCAGATGCTGGCAAGTGGAGTGGAGGGTGGCAGCCATCTGTCCAAAGGCCAACTCCCACCTCTGACAAGCAGGCAGTGAGAGCTTTTATAGACAAAGTTGGGGTGGGGGGACAACATGCAGAAACAGCACCGTCATCTCTAACAGTGCACTTCAAATTGGTCATCAGTGGTCTGACCGGCATCATCTTGGTTGTTTTAAATACAGTTGTTCAGTCCCGGGTGCAATTGTTCCCAATTCTTTGCGATCAATTCTCAGAATTGTGGCAGCTCAAATCCTGGGTACAGCCTGGTTATCATGTAGCTGGTGACCAACTTCTCCAGCTGGTGTTTTGGTATCTGTAAGACAGCTCACAGGACATGGCTCAGAATGTTATCTATAGCCCTTGAGAAAGAACTGGAGGTCCTTGAATACACCTAATGACTACATCATCATTATTTAGTCTCCTTAGACTGTTTTCCTTAGTTTCTCACTTCCCTGATTAAACTTCTTCTTGGACTAGACTTATCCACAGGCAAAGGGCAGGCAGAGAACAAGGTCTGGGAGCAAGGTCCTGCTCTGCTTCACAAGGAGAAGCCAGCCCTGCCAGCTGCCCTAAGCCACGAGCTCCCTCCCTCAGGTCCCCCTGCCTCAGGGCCAGATGACGCTTCCCTGAGCATTCTTTCTTTTTTTTTTTATTTATTCACTTATTTGGCTGCACCAGGTCTTAGTTGCAGCATGTGGGATCTAGTTCCCTGACCAGGGATCGAACCTGGGCCCCCTGCATTGGGAGCTGAGAGTCTTAACCACTGGACCAGCAGGGAAGTCCCCTCCCCTGAGCACTCTTGAAGGTACTATTCCTCCAGGCAGCCTTCCTTGAGCACCTTCAGGCAGAAAGCATCGTCCCTTTCTCTTCTGTGCACCCAACAGCCAAGGGCCCCTTTCTGAGCACCCCCATGGCCGGGCCCATCTCTGCTCATTCTATGCCCTCACCTCAACTCCTCCCAGCCTGTAGTGGAGGAGGCGAGGGATGAGGAGGTTGATATTTGAGACCCTATGAAAGCTGAATAATGCCCCCCCCCCCAATACCTAGAATCTGAATCTGTTACTTAACAGTAAAGATGGACTTTACAGAGGTGATGAAATTAAGGATATGGAGTTGGAGATGTCCTCAATTATCTGGCTGGGCTCAGTGTAATCCTGGTGTCCTTTTCAGGAAGAGTGCAGCAGGAAAGTGAGGAAGAGAGTGAGGAAGATAAGTAGCATGTGCTGTTGTAAGGAACTGAGTCAGTGGTGATTTGTTGCAGCAGCTGGGCAAACCTACACAGACCACCAGTCAGCCCTGCTCTTGCCTGACCAGTTTCCTCCCTGTGGGGCTGGGCTGGGCGTGCCCCGTGACGCAGCACCCTGGTCCAGGCCCCTGCAGGCGTCATTGGCCCCGATGTTGGACAGGAACTGGTCCAGGGAGACACTCCCTCAGATGGAGCAGCAGATCCCATCGGAAGCAGCTCTGCTGGCGCGCCTTGGTGAGGATGCCCGGAGCCAGGTGAACCGAGGTGCCCGCAGCAGTCCCTGAAGGGCCGTCCCTCCCTACAGAGCTGTTCCGCACCCGTTGTGTGCCAGGTCCTGAGGACACACATGTAAACAGTCAACCAGGTGCCCCCAGCCCCAAAGAAGTGACATTTCTCCCTGGAAAACGCTGGACGCCGTTCTGCCGCACGGCACACCACCACTGCGCGACGTGAGGCAGACAGGGCCCCAAGGCCTGTGGGGAAGACAGAAGGCCCTGATCCAGTTTGTGTGGCGAGGGGCTGCCCCACTGTGATAATTCAGGAAGGCTTCCGGGAGGAGGACCCCCTCCCTGCAAACTGCTGTCCACAGGGAGGGCGGAGGCCCCTTGCCCTCAGTGCTGACGAGGTGCTGAAGGAGTCCTGGAGAAGGGCAGAGACTGACCCTGAGCATTCAGGGGGTGGAGATGCGGGTGATGGGGGCTCCTGGTGGGGAGAGGGGCCAGGAACCCTTGCGGCAGACCAGGAATGTCAGGAGAGATCCCCACCGACACGGCCTGACCTGGAGGCAACCTTGGCTGCTCTGAGCCAGACCACAGCTGCCCTCACAAGAGGAGGCTTCTAGAGAACTCCAGAAGCCACCCACCACAGTGGGAGCGAGGGCCACTGCAAGCTGCTGCTCAGGGCCCAGATGGGAGCCCATCTGGGAGGCCTGGGCCCCTCCCCGGCATGCCCCAGCCCCAGCCGGGTGCACAAGGCCGCCACGCAGGCCCTGCAAGGAGACGGCTGGATCCCACCCAGGCCCAGCCTGCAGACAGCAGAGTGGAAAACAAACTTCCCAGCCCGGAGAGAAGCAGGGTGGTTGGTCCCAGCCACCCGCAGACGTGGGTGCGGACCCAGGGAAAGCCCAAAGTATGAGTCAAATCAGAGACGGCAGCCCCGGTGCCAGCCAGGGCTGAACGTCCTCCTGGGGCGCTGATGACTCGGAGGACACTTCTGAGGCTCAGGGTCGGGGGCTGCCCCTAGCAGGGCCCCGCGGGATGCTGCCCAGGGGGCTGGAGTCCCAGGAGAGATGGGGACCAAGGGCACCCCTGGCCCGTTGGTGGGTGCCTCCCCGCGGGGCCTCGACACCCACGGGGCTCCTCCAGCAGTGGCCCACGGGGACTGCAGTCGGGCTGCTCCTTGGGCGGGTCCCTGCCTCCTGAGGACGCCCGGAATGAGCCGCTGGGCCTCGCTGGAGCAAGGCGCCCTTGCCCCGCGCCCGAGGTCTCCGGGGCGATCATGGGGAGCCTCGGGACTACCCTCGGGTCCCCGCGCCCCGTGCCCGCGGGGTCCGTTCAGGGCCAGCCTCCGCCCCCGCGCGCGCTCCGAGCGTCCAGCAAGTGTCTCTGTGTCCTTGGGGAGCCCCTCGGTCTCCAGCGCGTCCTCCGAAGCCCCCGATGGGGCGGCGTCCGGATCGGAACTCGAGTCCGGGTCGGGGGCCGCGGGGAGCGGCGTCCAGCCGGGGGTCCGGAGCGCCTGGGCGGTGGGCCGAGGAGGGAACCAGGAGAGGCCAGGCGCCGGGGCGAGCGCCACGAGCTGGGGCCGCGCAGGGTGGGAGGTGGTGGCGCGCGGGATGAGGAAGAAGATGTAGACGCCCGAGACCACGAGCCCCGCGGCCACCAGCACGGCCAAGACGACGGCCGCGTGGAAGAGCCAGGCCGAGCGCGCCAGCGACAGGCGGCGCGACAGCGGGCGGCCGAGGCGCAGCGGCGGCGGCGGCGGCGGCGCGCGGGCCTTGCGCGGCCCGTGCCCGGGCGGCGGCGGCCGCAGGTAGAGCAGGCCGCGCCGGCGGTCGAAGCGCACGGAGCCTGGGGGCGCCGGCGGGGCGCGCGCGGGGCCGGGCAGCAGGCCGAGCTGCGTGGGCAGCGCGGGGAGCCCGCGGCGCGGGGCCAGGCGCGTGGGCGCGCGGCACACCGGGCATGCCACCGCCGCGCCGCCGCCCGCCGTGGCCAGCGACAGGCGTGCCAGGCACTCGAGGCAGAAGACGTGGCCGCAGTCCAGGCTCTTGGGCAGCTTGAACACGCCGTCGAAGGGCGACACGCAGATGAGGCACTCCACCGGGGAGGCGGGGGCCAGCATGGGGCCCGGGCTGCCGTCCGCTTCCTCCTCACCGCCCTCGTCCTCGTCCTGCCCCCTGCCGGGGGAGCGCGGGGTGCACGCGGAGCCCGGGGTGCTGGGGCCCGAGCCCCGGGGGGCCCGCGGGCGGCGGAGCCAGGGCGGCCGAGGGCAGGGCATCCGGGCCGGCCTGCGGGGAGAGGCGGTCAGCGGCCTGGCTCTGGAGGGACCACCGACACGGGGAAGGGCAGCAAGAGGAGCAGAGCCGGGAGGAGGCGGCTGGAAGGCAGGAGGGTGCGGGCAGCGGCGGGGGGTGCGGACCCGAGGCCGCCGGCGGGCAGGTGGGGTCTAGAGGCTGAGGACTACGGACAGACACCAGGAGCACCGCGGACTGAGCCAGACTTGGGGACCCCCAGGCGGGAGCAGAGTGGACCTGAGGGACTTCAGAAAAGACCCGACGGGCTCTCAGGAGAGCTGAGCAGAGGCAGACCGGGGAGACCACATATCAAAGGAGAAGCAGGAGAGGGAGAGGCCCCAAGCCTCAGGACGTCGGGCCGGCAGCCCACCCGGCCAGGAGGTTCCCCAAGCACAGACCCCAGCAGCCTCTTCCTACCTGGCGGCGCCTCCACCCTCGGGCTGACACTTCAGCACGGGTTCTGACCCCATCCCTAGACCTGCCTGGAGGTGGACACTGCGCGCCCCTCCCCGTGGGCGCCGCCCACGGCGGGGCCACGCCCCCCAGCTTCCCACTGGACCTGTTCGACAGCCCCCAGGAAGGTCCCGTCAGGACTGAGCGCACAAGCCTGACCTCAGCAGTGTCGGGGGCGGCTGGAAGCACAGGTTGACAAGGGCATGACAGTTCAGGGCCTGGGAGGGGGAGCCCTTCCACCTCCAGCCTTCCGCAGCTCACGAACCTCCCACCCAGTCACTGTGGGATGAGAGGTATTGGGGGTACCAGTGTGTCCATGTGCGGGGGGGACCCGGGCCGGGGACAGCGTACCCAGAGCCACCTTCTGGGGTCCTGGGGGTTGAAGGCGGGCAGACCCACAGTGCACTGGACTGGGCCACCGCTATGCGGCCAGCAGACGGGGGGGAGACACTGTTGTAACCCAGGGCCCAGGCCCTGACCCCAGCTGCTCCCTGGCAACTCTCAGGGTGGGCTGCACCTCCCAAGTGCCCGCCCAGTGCCATCTCTGCCAGGACAACCCCACCCCTCTCATCTCCGACACCTGCCGGGACGGTCCAGGCAGCCAGGCCTGCAGCCCAAGGTGCCGCGGTTTCTGAGTCAGCGATACTTCCCAAGCTGAGTCCTCCCTGGTGAATCCAGGTCCCCACAGGCCGAAGACACGCCAGGAATTAATGCGGCCAACTCCTCAGACACCAGGCTCAGCCCGCCCCTCACCCTCGGCTCCCACTCAGCCCCCGCCAAGGACAGACACGGAGGAGGGGCCGCCCCACAGGGCAAACAGGTTTATTGTGGCTGCAGCCAGCGATCAGCGGTTAGACTTGGCCACGCGCTCCAGCTCGTCCTTCTTCTTGATGGCGTAGGAATTGGAAGAGCCCTGCAGGAAGAGACGTTTAGCTCAACGCGGACCCCCTTCCCCTTGAGACCCCCCTGCCCCCTACAGCATCCCCGCCCACCTTAGCTGCGTTGATTAGTTCATCCGCCAGGCACTCGGCAATGGTCTTGATGTTCCGGAAGGCGGCCTCCCGGGCGCCGGTACACAGCAGCCAGATGGCCTAGGGGCAGGGGGCCAGCTGAAAAGGTGCCCCCACACCAGGAGGGCTCACGGTTCTCCGGTACCGGGCCCCCTAACACACCCTGCCGACCACGCTGCCACCCGCAGGCCCACCGAGCATGGTAACGGGAGCCCACGGTGCTGCCCAGGGCAGGCCGCTAGGGCTGGGATCAGACAGAGAGCCACAGAAAAGGGTGTCAAAGGCTGAGGCCTGGGTCCCTGATGGAGCAGATTTAAACCGGCTGAGACGGGGAAAGCAATGTGTGCTCCTGGCCCGGAAGCCTTGACTGAAAACAAACAACTGTAAAGGGTGTGCTGGTGCCAGCTCCACAAATTGGACCTGTGATGCAACGTGAGCGACAGATTGCGGTTACATTCCTTGCAGTGACGGTGGGGACAGACCAGACTACCTAGGAGACACCCGCTGAAGTGTTAACAGAAAAACAGTCAGAACACCTGCAATGGGTGGGTTCTCACACGGTCCAAGAAAATAGAAAACAACATAAAAACATACACCCAAATGAAACTGGTCCTTCAGCCAAATGATGCCCAGGAGAGGGCCAGAGCAAGGATGTGCTCTGTGGGGTGGGAACCGTGGAAGGCTTCCTGGAGGAAATGACACTCAGGTAAAACATGCAGATACGAACATCCCCAGTTGCTAGCCTCTGCCCCAGGCAGCATTCTGAACCAGCCAGGTGGCTGTTCCTGGGTGCCTGCATGTGCCCAAAGGCCCCAAGCCCACCTGATTCACACGGCGCAGTGGGGACACGTCCACGGCCTGCCGCCTCACTGTTCCAGCTCGCCCAATGCGGGTGGAGTCCTCCCGGGGGCCGCTGTTGATGATGGCGTTCACCAGGACCTGCAAGGGGTTCTGGGGGGTGCGGGGGGACGTGCATGAGCCAGACGCCCAGCCCGCGTCCCTCCCCGTCCCTGGAGGACCACGGCATGCGTATGGTGGGGGTGCTGTTGGCTGCGGGTTGCCTGAGGGCACTCTCCCTGCCTGGCCCCGAGCCCTACCTCACCAGTGAGCAGATGGATGATCTCAAAGGCGTGCTTAACGATGCGCACGGTCATGAGCTTCTTGCCATTGTTGCGGCCATGCATCATCATGGAGTTGGTGAGGCGCTCCACGATGGGGCACTGTGCCTTGCGGAAGCGCTTGGCCGCATAGCGGCCCGCGCTGTGGGGTAGGTACTTGGCATACTTCTCCTTGACAGCAATGTAATCCTGGGGCAGCAGAAGAGGGGATGGAGGGAGCTCACTCAAGAGCAGGAAGGACATCCGAGGGTACCAGGGGGACCCAACACCCACTTATAGGAGCCCCCACCCACCTGTGGGCTTTGGATGTGAGCCCCTACCTGCCGCAAAAATTAAAATCTAAGCAAGTGACCCTTGGAAGGAAAGCTATGACAACCTAGAAAGAGTATTAAAAAGAAGAGACATCACTTTTCCAATAAAGGCCTGTATAGTTAAAAGCTGTGGTTTTTCCAGTAGTCATGTACAGATGTGAGAGTTGGGCCATAAAGAAGGCTGAGCGCTGAAGAACTGATGCTTTCGAACTGTGTGGTGCTGGAGAAAACTCTGGAGAGTCCCGTGGACTGTAAGGAGAGCAAACCAGCCAATCCCAAAGGAGATCAACCCTGAATATTCTTTGGAAGGACTGATACTGAAACTCCAATACTTTGGCCACCTGATGCTAAGAACTGACTCATTGGAAAAGACTCTGATGCTGGCAAAGATTGAAGGCGGGAGAAGGGGAGGACAGAGGATGAGATGGCTGGATGGTATCACCAACTTAATGGACATGAATCTGAGCAAACTCTGGGGCACAGTGAAAAGAGAGGGAAGCCTGGTGTGCTGCAGTCCATGGGGTTGCAAAGAGTTAGATAAGAGTTAGCAATTGAACAACAAAGTGTCTTCTTCACAAGGTCCCTAGAAGAGTACTTTCCTAATAATGGGAAGAAGGTTGTGGAGCAGGAAGGAGATGGCGGCCCACAACTCCGGTTTTCTTTAACAGTGTCCTTCACTCTTCACTGACATTTTGTATCAAACAATTGTTTGCTGTCCTGCACACTGTAGGGTATTCAGTAGCACTCACCACTGACACCCGGACAAGTGCCTGGACATTGCCTAGTGTCCCTAAAGGGCTGACAGGGGATCCATCCCAGAGAACCAGTTTTAAAAGAATCATTCAACAATCTTGCCTATGGATACATACAAGTCCCAAGACAATATCTAGTAAACACTAAATCATTGGGGGAGGGGCTGAGTCAGAGGACTCCATGTACCTGAAAAGGACTACTTCTGACCTATTTCCAGGATGAACCCTACATTAAAAAGTCACTCTACCACAAACAAGAACATATACAAACAATGAGTTTCTACAAAACCAAGGACTGACAGCAAAGAATACAGGATTCTGACATAGGCATGACAGACTGGAGTCTCGTCTGGAGAGAACCATTTGCACAAACAAAACTATACAGAGGGGTGTACATGCAGGGACTCGCACTGTGCAAGAAAAAATTGTGAATACCAAACACCCCAGCAAGCATTTGGTTAAGTTGCTGGGCCCCATGGTAAAGTCCAATACAGCTCTGTAGTGAGAATTTTTTTTTTTTTTAATATTTATTTATTTGGCTGGACAGGGTCCCAGTTGCAGCGTGTGCGATCTAGTTCCCTGACCAGGGACTGAACCCAGGCCCCTCCACTGGGAGTGCAGAGTCTTAGCCACTGGACCACCAGGGAAGTCTGATAGGGAGAATTTTGATACCATGCTGACTTCTGCTTCCCCAGCCTCTTGGAGAACACCAGGGAAAAGTGAAAAATTGTTTTTATATTACTAAAGTTTTGTACCAAAAAAAGCAAGAAGGAAGAGGCAAACACACATGTGACAGACCATCATGTGACCTGCCAAGACTAAAACATTTACTATCTGGTCATTTTAAGTTTGTAAACCTCCTCCAACAAACCCATGAAATAAAACAGCTCTAGAAGACACTCAGAGAGAAAAACAGGTTTGAATTTTCTGTTGGGCTCAGTGCCTGCGTACTGTAATATACATGAAAGATGAAAGTTCTCAGTTGTGTCGGACTCTGTGTGACCCCATGGACTATACGTCCATGGGATTCTCCAGGCCAGAACACTGGGGTGGGTAAACCATCCCTTCTCCAGCGGATCTTCCCGACGCAGGAATCAAATCGGGGTTCCCTGCATTGCACAGAGGTAATTAAATAGTAATGCTGGTTGGGTGGCATCACAATGGACGTGAGTTTGAGGAAACTCCGAGAGACAGTGAAGGACAGGGAAGCCTGATGTGCTGCAGTTCATGGGGTCACAAAGACTCAAACATGACTTAGCCCCTGAACAACAATACTAATGCAGTCAGAAAACATAAATTTCTTTTTATAAGGGCCCCACAAATGTCCTAATGAGCCCAAGTGTAAAACAATGCGGGGGCAACACTGTAGTGGAGAACTCCCATTTACCAACTTCAAAACCTATTACAAAGCTGTAGTAATCAAGACTGTGATACTGGCAAAAAAAAAAAAAAAAAGGCATAGAGACCAATGAAATAGAGTTCTGAATCCAGAAATAAACCCTTCCATCTTTGCTGAATTGATATTCAACAACAGTGCCAAGACTATTCAATGGGATAAATAGTCCCTTCAACAAATGGTGCGGGATACATACATATACCATATAAATGAGACTTAAGTAACATTTTATGGCCTAAATTGTTAAGATGCACAAAACTCCAAAAGACAAAAATCAAATGTGCTAGGACAACTGGATTTCCTCCCACAAAATAATAATTTGGGGCTTGTACACTTAAAATACTTGTGCAAATGGAGGGACGTGAGCACCTGAGGGTTTTGGTAAACTTAGGGCTCCTGGAACCAACATGCCCTCAGACACTGAGGGACAACTGGAAAGTCTTTAGATTTTCAGGCATTTGAATCTTTGTAATTTGACTCTTCTCTCCAGAGCACAACTTCTGAACTTGATGAATATTGCCCATTTTTATTTAATTCTAAAACATATAATTCAAATGTTATAGCCTGAACGAAACAGTATTACCTTTGCCATTTTCAATACTTGAGAATAAGAAACACCTTTAAAAAACAAAATGTATAAAACTAAAAAATAAATTTTCTGTATATTTCCCTACAACACAAAAAAACTAAACCACCTGTGGGATGTGATAATTACTGTGGAAGGAACCATCTCCTGGGAAAAACTGTAGCAACCTCTAACAGGATACAAAGAAAAGCAGATACGGTGGGTGTGGTGGTCCAGGAATCCCTCCTTTACCTGTCCCACCTTCAACTCTACTTGGGAGAAAGGCTACAAGTTTCAAGTGACCCCGCCCCCAGCTGGGGAACATAATCGTAACACCCTCCACACCTGCAGAGAAATGTCATTGATCTGCACGTCATCGGTGCTCCACTTTCCAAAGAGCTTGATGTCGGGGGTCTCTGCTACTGCAGGTGCAGCTGTTTCCCACTCCGTCATCCTAGGGATAAAAATCGTCAAAGCGCAGGCATACTTATCACTGACTCTGAGGCCAGCTTAGAGCACAACCTGAGAAGTGGGAAATTACCAGCAACCAAAGAACGCTGGGAATTATCTGGGGCCACCATGCTGAATGCTAGAAAAACCACTCATCTGTCAGCAAGCCACACCTGTCTCTTACCCAGGAATCCTGAGGCCCAGAGCTGACAGGCACCCCCTCAACAGTTGCAGGGCGGCCCAGGTATGGGCAAGTTGAGTCCAAATGCCCTGACGGTGCATCTGCTAGAATTCAAACCCCAACCATGTTCTTCCAGAGCTCTGTGAA
The DNA here is from genome assembly GCF_032452875.1 of Bos javanicus. Lineage (NCBI taxonomy): Eukaryota > Metazoa > Chordata > Mammalia > Artiodactyla > Bovidae > Bos > Bos javanicus. The sequence continues at coordinate 66,162,130 of NC_083885.1, read as the reverse complement.
CCTACAGATCCACAACTCTCCTTTGGACTCAGCTCCCTCATCAGTAAAGTATAAGGGTTCTGTGTTTTACCAATACAAAAAGTGGAGTCCGACCCCGAGGGGATCTTTAGGGGCTGTTATGTAGGAGGAAGCGTCTCCAAAGCGTGAGTCTTGTATGTAAGGAATCTTCTTACGTAAAATAAAGTACAACTGCAAAGACCAAGGCAAACCGCCAGCAACTTCTCCAGTACGCCGCGAGGCAAGGCTACGGCGGCGGCGGCGCTGAAGCCAGAGGGCGAGGGTAACTTTCCCCGCGCCTCCATCCGGTCACCCGCACTAGGAAAGCCCCCGGGCACGGGGCACACCCACAGCTTCCGGAAAACCCAGGATCGCTCCTCGGACCCCCTACTCCGCGGCAGCCTCACCTGAAGACACGGCCGAGGCGTCTCTATCGCTCGGCGTGGACCACGCGCCGCCCAGACACAGACAGGAAGAGGCCGCGCACCGCGGGCCGAGGCTTTTAACTGAGGCGACAACTTCCGGGTCAGCGAAGGTGGCAGGTGCGCATGTGGACTCGGCCTAGTAATAGGCCAATCCGGAACGAGCATGTAAACGCGCCCTCAGGGTCAGACGGAACACGTATACATTCAGCGCATGCGTTCTCGCAGAAGTGGGCCCAAAAGCCAGTCTGGCGGAAGTCCAACTTCCAGCCCTTGAAAGCTCGTCGAGGGGCACTTGCACAGGCGCAGAGGTCTCTTTGAGGCTAACGCCACCATGTCTAATAAGGTCAGAAGTCTGGCCCGCGGTGATCGCTACGCCGACCCGCACGCGTTGCAGGCCGAGTTGGCTGGGTGGTGCCGGGACGTCTTGACTGCGCTCCTCTGTGGTCCCGGCCCCGAGCGTGTGGCCAGGCTCCACTCTAGTGTCCGTCCCCCCTACACTCCCGCGGCCGGGGTTGCTTGGGGCCTGAGCCTCCGAGATGGGACCCCTCGCTTCACCCCCTGCCGGGGTCCTCTTCCCCAGTGTCTCTCCTTGTTCCCCGCTTCTTGCCCCATTCCGCGTGCGGGAGGAAATCGGGGAGGGGTTCTGGGGGACAGCTCCCTCCCTTTCTGATTCAGCTAGGGCCTGTGTTGTTGAGGTCTCTAGTCGAGTGCATGGGCCGCACCGTGATGTGTGCCCTGTCCACTCTGCAGCCGCACTCAGTGACCCCGGCGATCGTTGTGGAGAGCACGTGGCAAGAGTCACACCCCCAGCCTAGACCCTGGAGCCGAGCTGGGAGGTGGACGCCTCCTCGGCGGGCTTCGCAGACGCAGCGACCCACCAGCTGTACACCCGTGCTGGCTGCAGATGGCAGGAAGCGGCACCTGGCAGAACTGAGTCCCCTGAGCCTCCTCACCTCCAAGTGCCCATCTCAACCTCCACCGGTGGGAGTTCCCCTTCTGAGACCCGAAGGGGCTCAGCCTCGTGACTCAGGCGGTCCTTCATTTGTCTCCAGCAACCCCACTTGTCCACCGTCCCAGCATATGAATTGCGGGTGCTCAGTAGCTGCGGTGTGTATTGACTGACTGACTGACTACTGACTATAAAGACTCGGTCCCACCCCATCTCAATTCCTGGAGCTTTTCAGAAACTCTGGACTGTCTCAATCGCAGCTCATGTCTTTGTCCAGGGGGGACACAGGACTTGAAGCCGGTCTGGGCAGAGAATCAGACCTCAGGCTCTAGGGGGGTGGAAGTCTGGGAACTGAGCCCAGAGGCCAAGCCCCCACCCCCCCACCACCCTGCATCCTGTAGCCTTCCCCTGGCCTCTGCCCTGCTGTGTGCAGAGCAGCAGTTGGGCTTCCCACCATGGTCTGTGGGGATAGGGAGGGGCTGAGTAGGCTCTGTCTGGTCCTGGGGGATGCAGCTGGGGAAGTACTTCCCAGGGGAAAACAGGAAGCTAGGAGTAGGCACTGGGCACTCTCACCCAGCAGGATATAGAGTGCCCCGCCTCCAGCCCTGACTCTTTCTCCTCAAAAGCTGACAAGGGCCCACCCCTCTGAACCTGTTTCCCCTGTCTGTGAAAATGAGAACTAAATCAAACAAGGTGAGTAAGGAGTCTGTGGCCTGGCCATCAGTGGTCACTTGATAGTGGACATCTTTATAGACTTGACAAGAGTGACCACCGTGCAGTGAAGAGCAGATGGGAGGACCTGCTGTAAAGCCCTCTGTGGTGGGGGGGTCGGGGGTCACCTTGCTTAGCTGAAGATCACACACTATTTGCCAGGGCTAGGGTAGTCCCACCTCTCCAGGTCCCCAGACACAGGTACAAAGTCTGGAGTCTGATCCTGTAAGCCTCGGGATGCTGGTACTGTGTTCTCCAGGCTGGAGGGGGCAAGGCTCTGTAAACCCCACCCCCTACCCCCACCCCCGCTCAATTCCTGGTGCAGCATGTTCACTCTGGGCTAAGAAGCCCTGGCCATCCTCTGTGCCCTGGTTTTCCAACTGCTCCATGAGGGTGGAATGTCAGGCTTGTTCTCTGTGTATCCCCAGCTGGAAGTACAGCCTCTGCTCACAGTAACTGTGGCACGTCTCCAGAGTCTTGCTGCTCCCATTGTGGGCTTCAGGCAGACACTGAGTCACTGGGCCTCCTTCCTCCATGAGACACCAATTTCAGACCCACAGTCCTTCTGTCCCCTGTTCAGAACACCTCCTCACGTGGTTCTGTCCCTCTTCCTGGCCACCTCTTTTTAAAAATTAAAAAAAATAATTATTTTTATTTGGCTACCCCTGTTTAGTTGTGGCATGTAGGATCTAGTTCCTTGACCAGGGATCCAACCCTGGACCCCTGCCTTGGGAGCACAGAGTCTTAGCCACTGGACCACCAGGGAAGTCCTCCTGGCCACCTCTTAATCGAGGTCAGCCTTGGGAAACCCCTTCCTAATCCCAGGTAGGCATTAGGAATCTAGGAATCAGACCATTTGCTCTTCAGAACAACTTGATTAGGTAGTCATGGAGGCCCAGAGAGGTGCAGTAACTCACCCAGGGTCACACAGCAAAAGGGGGCAGAGCTGGAATTCTAAGCTGGTTGCCCCAGAACCTGACCTCTCCTCCCTCAGCTGGCCTCTCCACTTCTTTGCATCATGTCTGCCCCAGTGCCAGGGAGCCCAGCACCTACAAAGTGCCCAATAAATATGTGTCCAATGAACAAATGAGTCCAATCAACTCTAGGCCTTTCCACTGGATCTGGCATGATTCAGAGAGGGTCTCTTTCTGCCCCCTAAGCTCCTCCCTTATTAAAGAAAAGGTTCATGAACCAGTAACCATATACTTACCAAGGAAGGATGGTCTCTTTGATTTCAAACCTGCTCAAAGGAACAAATGAATGTGAACAAACAAGCATATTTATCATTCCTCTAACTCCTGCAGGACTATTAGTCTTCCTGCCACCCGCCCACCACCACCCCCCACACATACACAACACCCGCACCCATCTCCTTGGCAGAGAGCAAGTTGATCTTTCCCACTGCCCTGGCCACTGAGCATCAGTCTGGGCTCACAGGGATGGGTGGCTTGTCCAGGATGCTTGTTATAGGACTAGAGCTCAAGGCAAGGGAGGTGCCTGGACCAGCGCACCTGCTAGGTGGGCTAGTCTAAGCCCAATCCCCGTCTTCAATTTGCTTAGTTGTAAATCAGGACCACATGTTCAGGGTGGCTCTTCGGAATGAGGGCCAGAAGGGGCAACGGGACAGAAAGTGCAGGGCTGGGATGGCGATGCCCGAGCAGCTGCAAACCTGTCTCCTCATTTGGCAGCACTTGGGATGGAGAAGAGAGGGGAGGAAGAACTTAGGACAGGGTATTAATAGGGGCTCTCAGAGGCTTGGATGAAGGATAAGTCCAGAAACACATTTCGAACATCCAAATGTCCAGAGTTAGTGGGTACAGGATCTCAAATTTTGGAGGCCAGATGTATGAGTTCATAAGTCTCACAGATACAGACACTAGCGGCTGCGATCTGGAGATGCAGGGCACAAATTCGGAGAGAAAGGGGGACCGGGACTCGAAGAGGGGAAACCAACGCCTTAACTGGGCGAGAAACGGATACATGGATTTGGGCGGTGGGATCCAATGGCAGAACTGGGGTAGAATCTGGCATCCGGACTCGTCGGAACTAGAGGCGGGAACTTAAGTTAGGCCGGAGCAGGAGGACCCGGCCGTGGGGATTTCGCGGCGGAGCGGGGTGGGGGGGGGGCGGTCTAAGGACACAGTTCAAACATTCGAGGGAACGCTCGGGCCTGCCTGTCCTGCGAGTGGACCCGACTAACAGCCGGGACCCACACCGAAAGCCCCGCCCTCCCCTGGGCACGACCAATCACTAGCGTAGAAGTGATTGTCAGCTGTGTGACGCCACATGTCTCCAAGGCGATGGCGAATCGCAGGAAGGCTCCAGCTTTACGCGGACGCTGGACTACTTACCGCCGCCTTCAGAGAGGGGCTGGGCTCGGAAAAGGTGGTGGTCGCCAAGGTAACCGGGAGGCCTGGCCAAGCCCGGAGACGATCGCCGGCTCCTCTCTCGCCGGGTGCTCAGCCGCTGAACGCCGAGAGGGGGGCGGTAGCGCCTGGGTGCTGCCCTGGGGTGGGCTGGGGGTCGTGCCCTTAAGCCCGTAGGGGATAGGGCGGGGTCACGGAGCCGGGGTGAGGGATTGGGGCAGATCAGCCCCCGGTCGTGGGCCGTGGATACGAGTCTGGCTGCATGGGTCGAGCCCAGGATGCGTGGCTTTCTTGTCTGGGCCTCGGTTTTCCCATCTGTGAAGTGGGGATGTAACTGGTGATAGAAGTAAAACCCAATGCTGCAAAAAACAATATTGCATAAGAACCTGGAACATTAGGTCCATGAATCAAGGCAAATTGGAAGTGGTCAAACAGGAGATGGCAAGCGTGAACATCGACATTTTAGGAATCAGTGAACTAAAATGGACTGGAATGGATGACTTTAACTCAGATGAACATTATATCTACTACTGTGGGCAAGAATCCCTTAGAAGAAATGGAGTAGCCATCCTAGTCAACAATAGTCTGAAATGCAGTACTTGGGTACAATCTCAAAAACGACAGAATGACCTCTGTTTCCGAGGCAAACCATACAATATCACAGTGATCCAAGTCTATGCCCCAACCAGTAATGCTGAAGAAGCTGAAGTTGAGCGGTTCTATGAAGACCTACAAGACCTAAAACTAACACCCCCAAAAATGTCCTTTTCGTGATAGGGGACTGGAATGCAAAAGTAGGAAGTCAAGGGATACCTGGAGTAACAGGTAAATTTGGCCTTGGAGTACAGAATGAAGCAGGGCAAAGGCTAACAGTTTTGCCAAGAGAAAGCACTGACATCCTCTTCCAAAAACACAAGAGAAGACTGCACGTGGGCATCACCAGATGGTCAATTCTGAAATCAGATTGATTATATTCTTTGCAGCCAAAGAAGGAGAAGCTCTACACATTCAGCAAAAACAAGACCGGGAGCTGACTGTGGCTCAGATCATGAACTCCTTATTGCCAAATTCAGACTTAAATTGAAGAAAGTAGGGAAAACCACTAGACCATTCAGGTATGACCTAAATCAAATCCCGTACACTTATACAATGGAAGTGACAAATAGATTCAAGGGATTAGATCTGATAGAGTGCCTGATGAACTATGGATGGAGGTTCATGACATTGTACAGGAGGCAGTGATCAAAACCATCCCCAAGAAAAAGAAATGGAAAAAGGCAAAATGGTTCTCTGAGGAGGCCTTACAAATAGCTGAGAAAAGAGAAGCTAAAGGCAAAGGAGAAAAGCAAAGATATAACCGTTTGAATGCACAGTTCCAAAGAATAGCAAGGAGAGATAAGAACGCCTTCCTCAGTGATCAGTGCAAAGAAATAGAGGAAAACAACAGAATGGGAAAGACTAGAGATCTCTTCAAGAAAATTAATGATACCCAGGGAACATTTCATGCAAAGATGGGCAAAATAAAGGACAGAAATGGTTTGGACCTAACAGAAGCAGAAGATATTAAAAGGAGGTGGCAAGAATACACAGAAGAACTATACAAAAAAGATCTTCACGACCCAGATGATCACGATGGCACGATCACTCACCTAGAGCCAGACATCCTGGAATGGAAGTCATGTGGGCCTTAGGAAGCATCACTACGAACAAAGCTAGTGAGGGTGATGGAATTCCAGGTGAGCTATTTCAAATCCTGAAAGATGATGCTGTGAAAGTGCTGCACTCAATATGCCAGAAAATTTGGAAAACTCAGCAGTGCCCACAGGACTGGAAAAGGTCAGTGTTCACACCAATCCCAAAGAAAGGCAATGCCAAAGAATGTTCAAACTACTGCACAATTTCAGGCATCTCATACGCTAGCAAAGTATGCTCAAAACTTTCCAAGCGAGGCTTCAACAGTATGTGAACCATGAACTTCCAGATATTCAAGCTGGATTTAGAAAAGGCAGAGGAACCAGAAATCAAATTGCCAACATCCGTTAGATCATGGAAAAAGGAAGAGTTCCAGAAAAACATCTACTTCTGCTTTATTAACTAAGCCAAAGCCTTTGTGTGGATCACAATAAACTGTGGAAAATTCTTAAAGAGATGGGAATATCAGAACACCGTACCTGTCTCCTGAGAAATCTGTATGCAGGTCAAAAAGCAACAGTTAGAACTAAACATGGAACAACAGAAAGTGAAAGTGAAGTCGCTCAGTCGTGTCTGACTCTTTTCGACCTCTTAGACTGTAGCCTACCAGGCTCCTCTGTCCATGTGATTTTCCAGGCAATAGTACTGGAGTGGACTGACATTTCCTTCTCCAGGAGATCTTCCCAACCTAGGGCTTGAACCCGCGTCTCCCGCATTGTAGACAGATGCTTTACCGTCTGAGCCACCAGGGAAGTCCAACAGGCTGGTTCCAAATAGGGCAAGGAGTACATCAAGGTTGTGTATTGCCACCCTGCTTATTTAACTTATATGCGTGTGCTTCCTCTGTCACTCGGCTCACTGCAAAACAAATGGGGGATGAAGTTTTCCCTTTTTAACTTTTCCTAAAGGTGAAAATCCTCTTCAAAGATTCTTTCATTTAGCAAAAATAGATTCTAATGTAGAACTTTCTTCACAGCTAAGTGGAATAAAGCAAACTTCTTAAGAGTGGATGATACATATATTGGGGTGCTTTGCTACTCAATCGTAGATAACTGCCCAGGTGTTAGGACAAGTGGGCCACTGAAATGTTGTAAAAGCAAAAATGGGATGCCTTCCAATTTCCTAATACCTACTTGTTGGAGAAGAGATGGAAAAGTTATGATCACAGAGGTATAAAGAGATGGCCCACAGCCCCAGACCCACCCAGAGTCAGCTACAGGGAGCTACAGGGAGCTGAGCGCCAGAAATACTTTCCCTGTGAGCTCTGTTTTGCATCCTTTGTTTCCACTGGGCAACTTCAGTGTGGAGTTTCAGGTCCCTCAGGGGTCTGCGTGGAGCTGAATGGGGAGGGACAGGCCAGAGGCCCCCGCTCATTCCTGCGGCTGCGTGACTCTGCCCTGTTTCTGTCATCACACCTCCTCTGCTGACTGGCTTTCCACCTTCCCTCTTACATGGAGCATTGTGACCACATTTAGGGCCCTCCCAGATGATTCAGGACACTCTCCCTATCTCCTGATCGCTTATCAGATCTGCAAAGTCCTCTTTGCCATATGAGGTGGCACACTCACAGGCTCTGGGGATTAGTATGTGGATCTAGTTGCGGTCCGTTATTCTGCTGACCTCACGTACACATTGCACTTTCCACGCTGGTCAGCAGCAGGTCCATTGCGGGGCTGGCACAGCCACCAAATGACAAGTACTGGGTGTGGCTTGTCAGATGGGCTGTCTGGGAGGATGTTCAGGACAGCTGGTGAAGAGGGTGGGTCTGAGGAAGGCAGAGGTCAGCACAGGGCCAGGTGTCACAGGGGTGAGAGAGGACAGTGGAGGGGAGGGGAGAAACCAAGCCTAGAGAGGCCAGGAGTTCTTTCTTGACCACTTACTTCAATCCACTGAACCAGCTGCCTTCAGCTCCTGCTTTTTTCTTTTTTTGTTTGCTAATTCGAGCAGCTTGTGGATATTAGTTCCCCAGCCAGGGATTGAACCCATGCCTGCTGCAATGGAAGTATGGAGTCCTAACCACTGGACTGCCAGGGAAGGCCCTGAAACTCCTTTCTTTATGTCTTTCCCCTTTTTACTGCTTTCAAGACTCTTAAGGAAATCTGGCCAAGTCATCCAGAATCCCTCAGTCACTGAAGTTTGCTTTTCCCCTCATAGGAACGGCCAACCTCTCCATTCCTCAGCTCTTCCATGTCCTGCAAGGAGGACTCCTGAGTTGGAGGCTGGCCCTGGGATGGATGCTTGGACACCAAGTGCCCTGAGCAGGCTGATGCCCCACGAGCTGTCCTGGGACCTCAGGCGAGGCCGAGGTGGAGCCTGGGCCCCCAGCAGACAGAGCTGAGAGGCCCCCTCCTGCGTCGGGGTGGGTGGTAGGTGGCAGGACAGCTTGCCCAGGGCACAGGCTCCCTGAGCACAGGCTCCCAGGGCTGGGGCCCGGTGTGAGCCCTGGTCCAGGAGCCTGATATTTCAAGGGACCTCATGCGGGAGCCCCAGTCCCACTTCAGTTCCCAGTGTGACCAGGGGTCCTGCCCCTAAAAACCCCCTATAGCCCACCAGGGCACTCAAGTACTTCTCGGGTGCTGTTCCCAGCATAAGCCCTAGGGGGCAGGGGGTGGGACAGGAGGTCATCTTAGGCAACCAGTTTCTGTAAAGCAGACCCTGCAGCCAACCCCAGAGCAACAAGTCCCTCACACAGGTGCCCACGTCCACCCTCCAGGACTGCCCAACAGCAACAGGGCCTTTGGGAGGTGGGCCTGAGGCAGCAGATAATTCACTCCAGGGAGTGGCCCTTTCTGTGCACCCAGAGCAGGAGGTCCTTTTGCAAGAAGGAGAAGCTCCTTCAGCAGCAGTGCACCCACAGGCTTGAGAGGTCCCGGTTCTGTAAGCCTTTTGAGCCCTGGGAGACCCAGCAGTGAGAAGCCCCAGGGAGTGCACAAGAGTCTTCAGCTAGTGCTGGGGCCTGCCCACACCCCGGGGGCACCCACGCACCTTCCCTCCTCTGCAGCCACCCTAGCAAGGCCTTCCTGTTCCACCAGGGTAGGCACGCGGGCAAGCGGCCCTCCGCGTGCCGGTCAGCCACCGCTCCAACATCACGGTGTGGTGACCCCCACCAACAGCTTCAAGCAAGCCCTGACACTGCCGCTGGGCAGGGAGACAGGCCTCACTGAAGCAGGGCATTCTATGTCCAGACACCCACAAGGATGGAGAAGGGGACACACAGTGGGAGCAGACCGTCGGGGCCGCTGAGTGCCACATGGGGGCCACATCGGTCGACATCATCACGTGTGTCCGTGTGGTTGTGGCTCAGGAGTCCCGGGAAGGGCGGGCACCGACGCGGGTTACATAGTGGGCTGGGGGCCTAACCGGCACATCCCGCCCAGCAGAGCGAGCAGGCTCAGCGTCACCTGTGCGGCCCCGGGGCTCGCGGCTCTGGAACGCGGCTGCACATACTAGAATCTGCCCCAGAGCTCTGACACGCAGATGCTCGAGCCCCGCTCCGAGATTCTGATTTCACCTCTGGGAGCGACCTGCTCACCCGGACGTTTCAGAGCAGCCCGGGTGTTTCCACCTGCGACCCATCCACGCCTTTCCCAGTCCGTATGTCCCAGAAGTCAGACAGGGTACAAGGACTATTAAGCATCGTCCTGGCCAGTCACCAGCTTCTCCCGGGCCAGGTGCGCCCGGGAGTCCCAGGTCCCAGACGCCATCTCCTTGGCGACGACGCAGGCTCACTCCTTGCGGGAGCCCGTTACCACGGCAACCGGAGTCCTTGGGCGGACGGAGAGCCAAGCGCTGCAGGACTACACTTCCCAGCAGCCCCCGCGAGCGGGGCGTACCAGACGGCTCAGCGTGTCAAGAATCGGCCGGCAATGCCGGAGACTCAGAGACGGGGATCGAGAAGATCCCCTGGAGGAGGGCACGGCAGCCCGCTCCAGTGTTCTTGCCTGGAGAATCCTATGGACAGAGGAGCCTGCGGGCTGCGGTCCATGGGTCCGCAAAGAGTCGGACACCACTGAAGGGACTGAGCGCGCACCCGCGGGGGCGGGGGTCCCGCCCGTCCTCGCAGCCGCGCCCCTCTTCAGAGCCGTGGCCCGGAGCAGGAGGGTGGAAGGCTCCGCGCTGCGAGCGGGCGGGGACGCGGGGACCCACGCCGGCCACCCCGGCGAGTAACGGGCATCTCGCGCGTTCCCGCGACCCCAGCCTGCAAGCGGGGCGCCCAGGCGTCCGCCACCCCGGCTCCCACCCCAGCGCCGCACGCGGGGTCCCGGCGGGGCGGACCGGCGCACTTCCGGTCCGCGGGCTCCGGCCCGGGCGGGCACCGCTGTCGGCCGTTCAGTTCCGGGCGGGCCTGTCCGTTGTGTTTCTGGCTCCGGCTCCCGCGTCCCGGTCGTGGAGGCCGAGGCCCGGGCGGCTGCACCACCGGGAGGACGGGCGTGGGAGGGAGTTGGCGGCACGCAGACTGCGCTCCTCCCGCCCTGCTGTGCGTCCTGCTCCGCCCTTCCGCCGGGTGCAGGGACAGACGCTAGGGTTCTCCCGGGCCCTCGGTGGGGGTGCGGTTGGCTTAAGATAAGAGGTGGTGGAGCCGCCCCCGGCCTGCCCTCCGCGCTTCAAAGCTGCCTCTGTTGATTTCCAGGAAAATCTTATCAGCCTCAGGGGTCGTGTCCAGGTGCTGAGGACGCTGAGCCTCGCTCACCTCCTTCCCACGGAAGCTGGCGTGCGGTCTGCAGGACGCGGCCCGGGAGACATTGGCCCCCCCAGCCTCCCTGCGGGCCCGAAGGTCCTTGAGCCCAAATCTCATTCACCGGCAGCCAGTTAGGAAGGCTGGGCCAGCCCGCAGCGTGGAGGTCGTGGTCTCCCAGGGCAGACGGGAGGTTACTGTCAGACACCTGGAACAATTGCAGTTCGGGGTCAGGGACGGGCTCCCGGCTGCCCTCGCCAAGCGCAGCCCCAGATCCTGGGTCCGTGGCTGGCAGGTGGTCAAGTACAGGAGAGGTGGCTCGATGATGCAGCCTCGGAGCAGGGCAGCAGAGGCAGAGACATAGCCACGCTCTGCAGCTTCCATCTGCCAGCTCTAGTGCTGGGATGTGCAGAGGAGCCACTTGTGGGGGCAGGGTGTCTGGAGGCGCCCTCAGCCCTGCCTCCTGTGAGTCCACGGCTCCTTCCTGCAAGATGGGGCTGCAGCTTCCAGGTACCACCCCATCACCCGCGACCCTCTGTCTGGCACTGAGCAGTCATCGGAGGGCATCACTGGGGGTCAGGAGAGGCCCCCTCCCCAGGCAACCCACCCATCCCATCGAGGGTGCTGGGCTGGTCTCCGCACGTGTGGCTACAACTGACTGGGCAGCTTGAAACAACAGGACTTGATTCAGTTCTACAGGCCAGGCGTCTGAAATCAAGGTGTTGGCAGGCACAGCCTCCGAAGGCTCGGCACTCCTGTGGGGTCCCCTTCTCTGTGAGGGGCCGGGTTCACACTTGGGTTGCAGCTGTACAAAGAGAAGGGGTGGCAGGGTCCCCACATCAGCACTCATGGCTCCCTTGTGCGTGGGGACCCCAGATCCTCGCCTGCTGGCGTCCCTGGGCTGGCCCCGTTAGTAGGGGTCCTGGCAGCCACCCCAGCAGCTCTGCAGCTGGTCCCCTGCAGGGTCAGCCTGGCTTCTTGGAGGCAGACCAAGGAAATCTGTTAAACCTGCAGAGGCAGAGACTCAAGCGAGGCTGGGGAGGTAGCAGCCTGGGCCTGCCCTGCAGACCACCCCCTGCCCCACCGACCCCTGCCAGAGAGTAAGGCCGACCCCTGTGGGAGGCAGATGCTGAATGAGGTGGGCAGTGGTGGGAGCCAGTGCCCCCTGGGTGTGGAGCCAGGGCTCCAGGGTCCGACAAACTGAGCCGCACATCCTGCCGGAGTCAGGCCTCGTGGAGTCACAGCTCCTCATCTGTGGTGACTGAAGTGCCCTGCACTTGGCCTCCACAGGGCAATAATGGGCCCTGCGCCCCAGCATGCTGCCCATTATTCCCAGCAGGTGTCTCCATCTTCCCACAAAGCATTTTCTTCTTGAAGCGAGTGGATTAAGAGACACCTGGTTGAAGAGAAGTCTGTGCCCTGGGGAGAATGCTGTCAGATCAGATCAGATCAGTCGCTCAGTCATGTCCGACTCTTTGCGACCCCATGAATCGAAGAACGCCAGGCCTCCCTGTCCATCACCAACTCCCGGAGTTCACTGAGACTCACGTCCATCAAGTCAGTGATGCCATCCAGCCATCTCATCCTCTGTCGTCCCCTTCTCCTCTTGCCCCTAATCCCTCCCAGCATCAGAGTCTTTTCCAATGAGTCAGCTCTTGACATGAGGTGGCCAAAGTACTGGAGTTTCAGCTTTAGCATCATTCCTTCCAAAGAAATCCCAGGGGTGATCTCCTTGCAGTCCAAGGGACTCTCAAGAGTTTTCTCCAACACCATAGTTCAAAAGCATCAATTCTTTGGCGCTCAGCCTTCTTCACAGTCCAACTCTCACATCCATACATGACCACTGGAAAAACCATAGCCTTGACTAGACGAACCTTTGTTGGCAAAGTAATGTCTCTGCTTTTCAATATGCTATCTAGGTTGGTCATAACTTTCCTTCCAAGGAGTAAGCGTCTTTTAATTTCATGGCTGCAGTCACCATCTGGAGTGATTTTGGAGCCCAGAAAAATAAAGTCTGACACTGTTTCCACTGTTTCCCCATCTATTTCCCATGAAGTGATGGGACCGGATGCCATGATCTTCGTTTTCTGAATGTTGAGCTTTAAGCCACCTTTTTCACTCTCCACTTTCTGTCAACCCTGCGTTAATCTTCTGATGTAAAAACTGCTTGGTGTGTAGTCAGCTTGACCATGGACAAAAAGCTGATGTTTTATTTTACCTAACAATTCCCAAGACCTTGTTTTTATTATAAAAATATCGCTTAAACACATATGCACTCACCTCCTGTCAATGCAGTCTTGTCCCTGTGGCGGGGCTTGGATGACTTCTGGATGTTGGTGGGTGGGCTGGCCCCAGCCACCTCAAGTGGACACCCCAGCATGCCAAAGGCAAGAACACCTTATGCCCTGAGTGCCTTCTGGTTTTGAGATGCAATTCACAGAACATAATTGAACCATTTCAAAGTGTACAATTCAGGTTGGTTTTTGTTTTTGTTATATTTTTTAGTTCATGTATTTTCTGTGCTGTGTGATTGTCATCATCACTAATTCCAGTACATTTCCACACTCCAAAATGAAACTCTGCTTATTAAGCCATCACTCCCCTTTGTTCCTCCCCTCAGCCCCTAGCAACCACTAATTCACTTTGGATCTGCTTGTTCTAGATTTTTCATATAAATGGAATCATACAATATGTGGCCTTTTGGTGTCTGGCTTCTTTCCCTGACCGTGGTATTTTCTGTGGTCTGACCATGTACCAGTATTTCATTCCTTTTTATTGCTGAGTAATATTCCATCCTATGGGTAGACCACAATTCATTTAGCCATTCATCAGTTGATGGACATTTGGGTTGTTTCCACCTTTTGGCGGTTAGGGAAAATTCTGCAGTGAACATTAGTGTACAAGTGTTTGCTTGAACGCCTGTTTTCACTTCTCTCACGTAGGACTGGACGTGTGGTGTACTGTTTGACCACTGTGGGCACGTCCAGGCAGCCATCCACAGCGGCTGGCTGCACTGTTTTCCATTCCCAGCTGCCACATGAGGGTGCATTCTGCACTTGCCTTTCCCCGGCCAGCTCTTCCCGCCCATCTGTCCTCGGCAGGGCAGACTCTGTGTGGGCCGGGTGCTGGATGCCTGAGCAGTTAAGCCGCAGCGGGTGACACACAACAGGGCCTGCCGCCCACCGCTCTGCCCATCCTGGCGTATGAGTGACGCCTTTTGGAACCTGCGGCTGGTCTACTTACTTGCACAACAGGCTTCAAATTCTAGAGAAACACCTCCCTTGACCTCCCCCAGGAGTCACAGCTGCTGACCCCAGCTCTGTCAGCCTGGGCTGGCGTCCACTGTGGGTCAGGTTGTTCCCACCTGCTGCTGAGCCAGCGCACCTGGCTCCCCACAGCCCCATTCTCAGCATCTCAGGTGGACAGGCAGCATGGCGGCCAGCCCACGTCCCACCTGGGATGAGCATCCTCGGACTCCAGCCCACGAGCTCTGGGAAAGCAGAGCTTCTCGTCACATCCTCCCATGTGGTGACAGGTGATCATCAGGGCCCTGGGGACAGTTTGGCATGGGGCATGGCATGCCAGTATTCACCATCACCCCAATATCCTCACGCCTGCTTGGAGAAGGGGCTCCCAGCACCCATTCTTCAGTCTCAAGCTCCAGCTGGCTAATTTGTCAGGTGGAGAAACCGAGGGACAATGTGGTGAGTTGCCACAGAGCACGGGAGGCACTGGATTTCCAAGGAATTACCCGATCAATGCCACCAATGGGGGGAGAGGCCTTCACCTCCCTGGGTTGAAGGCCAGGCCCACACAGGCCCAGAGGGGACGGGAGATTGTGCAATGGCCACGTGTGTGTGTGATGAGTGTGTGTGATGTGCGACCTGTGTGAGAACCTCAGGTCCTGCCTGTCTGTATGGCCTCCTCGTTTCTCTGGGGAATGCCTCAGACCAGTTACTTGCCGAACGCAGGACCAGACGGGACGCTCTTACTCGGGGCCTTCAGCTTCCGGATTCCGACAAGCAGTCCCTGATGAGCACAGCAATTGCAGCTCCTGTGGCCCCTCACTGTCCGCAGGCCGCACCTTCCTCTGCAATCTCACCTTTAACCAATTCACCGTGGCTGATTTCCACTCAAAAACCTTTTCCCCAGAGCTCTGACCACTGATTCATCTCTGCGGCTGTAGTTGAGATTTTTTGTTTAGTCTCTAAGTTGTGTTGGCTCTTTGGGACCCTATGGATTATAGCCCTCCAGGCTCCTCTGTCTGTGGAATTTCCCAGGTGAGAATACTGGAGTGGGTTACCATTCCCTTTTCCAGGGGAGCTTCCTGACTCAGGGATTGAACCCGTCTCCTGTTTGGCAGGCAGGTTTTTTGTGGTTGGGATATCCAAGGGAAAAATAACCTGCCTGTGAGGGCTGCCAGCGGGATCCTGAAAAGAAGCCATGTCCAGTCTTTCTGACATGTCTGGGGCAAAACGTGTAACCTGACAGCCGCTAGTCCCCAGACAACTGCGTGTGAGTGATTTGCAAAACTGACCGGAAGGCAGCAAACCCATTCAGCTGGTTATTGACTGTTGCTGTGGCTGAGCCTCTGGGGGTCAAGGTTCGCCCTTTGCCCCTGGAGCCCAGCTTTCCGGGAAGGGCGCGGGGGTGAGCCCCGCCGCCCCGGCTGCACCTTATAACCCCACAGACAGCCCTGAGGCTGCGGGACGTGGACCATGTCTGCTTGGGCAGCCCTCCTGCTGCTCTGGGGTGAGGCTGGGTCCTGGGGTGGCCGGGGGCTGGGGGGAACGGCAGTGAGGCCTAACAGCTGGGTCTCTGCAGGTCTGTCCCTGAGCCCGGTGACTGAGCAGGCGACGTGTGAGTGGGCCAGCCTGGGCACGGAGGGTGCTGCGGGGTGAGCCCGAGGGTGGGTGCCCGGCTCTGACTGCCTCCCCTACGCAGTCTTTGACCCCAGGCCATCCCTGTGGGCCGAGGCCGGCTCACCGCTGGCACCCTGGGCCGATGTGACGCTGACCTGCCAGAGCCCACTGCCGACCCAGGAGTTTCAGCTCCTCAAGGATGGCGTGGGCCAGGAACCGGTGCACCTGGAGTCCCCTGCCCATGAGCACAGGTTCCCGCTGGGACCAGTGACCAGCACCACCCGGGGCCTCTACCGCTGCAGCTACAAGGGCAACAACGATTGGATCAGCCCAAGCAACCTGGTGGAAGTGACGGGAGCAGGTGAGTGTGGTCCACGGCCTGGAGGCAGGAGGCGGGCTGCTGGGGAGGCTCCTCTGCTCACGCCTCACCCTCCCTGTGCTCTTGCTGCCGCTCCAGAGCAGCTGGTGGCCTCGGACAGTTCTGGTGCTGTCTCTGAGCCCAGTGTCCCCATCTGTTAAATGAGGGTGACTGGGCTTCCCTGGCGGCTCAGTAGTAAAGAATCCACCTGCCAGTGCAGGAGAGGCCAGTTCAATCCCTGGGTCGGGAAGACCCCCTGGAGGAGGGCATGGCAACCCGCTCCAGTATCCTTGCCTGGGGAATCCCACTGTCAGAGAAGCCTGGCGGGCTACAGTCCGTGGGGTGCCAAACAACTGGACAGACTTAGTGACTGAACAAAAAGAGGGTGATGTTTTCACCAACCCTAGAAGGCTGTGAGAATAAATGATTGAATCCCCAGGAAGCTGCGGGCAGGCTGGCCCCATGCCTTCCACTTGTATTCCCGGCTCACTCCCCCATCGAGACGTCCATCTTGGCTCCCTCACACTGTCAGGAGCTCGGAGGTCCAGCTCGGGCTGGGCCCCCATGTCTCCCAGCTCAGGCAGAGTTACCCAAGACCCCTGTCCCGCTGTGACCCCTGCCCCATCTGCAGAGCCCCTGCCCCCACCCTCGATCTCAACCAGTCCCGTGTCCTGGATCACACCCGGCCTGAACACCACACTGCTGTGCCTCTCGGGACTTCGAGGTGTGACTTTCCTGCTGAGGCTGGAAGGAGAGGACCAGTTTCTGGAGGTGGCTGAGGCCCCAGAGGCCACGCAAGCCACCTTCCCGGTCCACCGGGCTGGGAACTACAGCTGCAGCTACCGCACCCACGCGGCAGGCACCCCCTCGGAGCCCAGTGCCACAGTGACCATAGAGGAGCTAGGTGAGTGGGTGGGCCAGCCCAGAGGGCTTCCTGGGGGAGGAGGCTCCTGGAGGACGAGAAACTACCCTGGACCCTGAGCAGCCCCACCCAGGACGGCTGTGGGAAGCAGCGGCCTGCCTGGGGAGCTGCGTCGGAACCCACCACAGGCAGGCTGTTCCTGGGACAGAGGTCTGGGGGCTGGGCGCCCCCAGCGGCCTCCCCAGTGACACACCCCTCCCTGCAGACCCGCCGCCGGCGCCCACGCTGACAGTGGACAGGGAGTCGGCCCAGGTCCTGAGGCCGGGCTCGTCTGCCTCGCTCACCTGCGTGGCGCCCCTGAGCGGCGTGGACTTCCAGCTGCGGCGGGGCGCGGAGGAGCAGCTGGTACCCCGGGCCAGCACCAGTCCGGACCGCGTCTTCTTCCGGCTGAGCGCGCTGGCCGCAGGCGACGGCAGCGGCTACACCTGCCGCTACCGGCTGCGCAGCGAGCTGGCGGCCTGGTCCCGGGACAGTGCGCCGGCTGAGCTGGTGCTGAGCGACGGTGAGCCTGCGGGACGAGACCGCGGGGCTGCGAGGGCTGCGAGAGCCCGGACGGAGCCCGGACGCGGCCCTGCCCGTGCCCGGGGCGCGCTCTCCCCCGCGAGCCTAAGGCGAGGAGCGCAGGGCCGGCCCCGGTGGGCCCTGAGGCCGCTGTGGAGGGAGCCAAGGGGGGGCTGCAGGACCCCTAAGGACTCGGGCCAGGGGCGTAAAGCTCAGGAGAGGTCGTCGGGGGCTCGGGGGTGCTCCTTCCACAAAACGCGCGCGCACCCGGTTTTCCTGAGCTTACTAGTGCGGAGAGCGTAGGAATGTCCGCGTCCGGCGAGGACCGGGCCGGGTCGGGAGGAAGGCTCGGGGGTGGTCCCCGCCGGCTTCCCGGGAGGGAGCAAGGCGGATCTTTCTGGGGGAGGATCCGGTTTGTGCGCCAGCCTCCCGCGCGCTCCCCGCAGGGACGCTCCCCGCGCCGGAGCTGTCGGCCGAACCCGCGATCCTGAGCCCCACGCCGGGCGCGCTGGTGCAGCTGCGGTGCCGGGCACCGCGCGCCGGCGTGCGCTTCGCCCTGGTGCGCAAGGACGCCGGCGGGCGCCAGGTGCAGCGCGTCCTGAGCCCCGCGGGCCCCGAGGCCCAATTCGAGCTGCGCGGCGTCTCGGCGGTGGACTCGGGCAACTACAGCTGCGTCTACGTGGACACGTCGCCGCCCTTCGCGGGCTCCAAGCCTAGCGCGACCCTGGAGCTGCGCGTGGACGGTGAGCTGCGGGCACGGCGGCCCGGAGCCCCCTTCTACCCGGGCGCCTGTCCCGGGATACGACGGGAGGCGCCCAGGGCCTGAGGGGGTGGGGTCGGCCTCCAGGGCCCCGGGGCGCCCCGCCTGGTGGCCTGTCTGCCGCCGCCGTGAGCGCCGGGCAGGTGGGGCGCTTTGGTGGAGATCGTGGAGGGCGGATCCAGTTTTTAGGGTTCAGACTCCTAACCGCTCTGCACTGGCTCGTGCGCCACGCGCCTGTCGGTGGTCGTCAGATTAGGATCCCGGCCCTCCTGGAGCCCAGGTGCCTACGCGGAGGGTCCAGGTGTAATTCTCGCCGAGCCCCCCCGGCCCTGGGTCTGTGTGCTCCTCGGATTTCAGCGTCCGGGACTCCTGGCCGCACAGGTCCCACCTCTGGGCCGCTGCCCCGGCTGTGCCCTTCGCAGGAACCCCACTCCGCTGGGCGGGTGGCGTTTTCCTCCTGGGCGCTGTGTGCCCGTGATGGGGACCCCTGGGGGGCTCAGACCTCATGGCAGGTCTGGGGGGTGGGGCGGGGAGGCCCGCCGGCTACAGCGCAGTGCCCAGGGTCGGAGGCGGGGCGAGGAGCCTCACTTGACCTCCCGCCGCTCGCCCAGGGCCTCTGCCCAGGCCGCAGCTCCGGGCCCTGTGGACTGGGGCCTTGACTCCGGGCCGCGATGCCGTCCTGCGCTGCGAGGCCGAGGTGCCCGACGTCTCCTTCCTGCTGCTGCGCGCGGGCGAAGAGGAGCCCTTGGCGGTGGCTTGGTCCACCCACGGCTCCGCGGACCTGGTGCTGACCTCCGTGGGGCCCCAGCACGCCGGCACATACAGCTGCCGCTACCGCACCGGCGGGCCCCGCTCCTTGCTGTCGGAGCTCAGCGACCCGGTGGAGCTCCGGGTGGCAGGTGAATTGAAGCCCCAGGAGGAGGGGGTTGCGATCCAGGTCTTTGCCCCGACGGTACTCTCCTCCAGGGCTGCGCTTTCATGCGCCCTTCCAGGGCTGACATTGGCTGGTGGGCCTAGACTGCTGGGTGTGTGTGTGCGTGTGTGTGTGTGTCGGGGGACTGCAAGGCAGGGCGGGGTGTGGTCACGAGCACCTGTAGGGGGCGGTGGGGGCATGTTTCCTCGCGGGCAGCTGACCAGTCCCCGCCCTGCTGAGGCCCCAACGAGGCCCGCCCTGACTCATCAGGGAGGACGCAGGGAGCCTCCATCTCTTTTGTCCCACTTGGTCCAGGAAGCTGACCCAGTGGCCGACTCGGGTGCTGATGGTATCCTCGGGAAGTCCTTTCTCCAGCCTGCCTCCGATGCCTTGTGCTGCAGCGGGAAGCTGGAGTTCTCCCTGGGAGCAGGGGGAATGGCCGCCTCTCCCTGGTCCATCCCAGGAACTAATAAATGTGCAGACAGCCTTTAAGACGTGTCTCTGGCCCATGGTGGTCCAGGTGCGGGGGGCGGGAGCCCCCGGGCTGGGATCCTGAGTCCTGAAGGTGGGTGGGCTCTGGGATGGATCCTGAGGGTGGAGGCCCCTTCTCTTGCTTTCTCCCATTAAGCTTCCTCCTGCTCCCCAGTCCCCTCCGCCCAACCCTCGCAGGTGTGGGAGGCAGCTGAAGCTCCGGACCTCCTTGACTGGATGGGAGGCGGTTCAGAGGCTGCATTTTGCAGCTCTCTTCCCGGCTCAGCGGCCACCAGGTGGCGATGCGGGGCTGTGTCCCGCGCCAAGGCCGGGTTGCCCACCCCGCAGCCCAAGGCCGCGGGAGGGGAGGGGTCCTCTCTGCTCTTCCCCACGGTCCCCGAACCGGACCCCTCCTGGACCACTGACCGGCCCTAGCCTGGCCCTCCAGGTGCTGACATACATCAGTTGTGAGTAAGGCTAGCATTATCAACTAATGCTTGCTGCTGCTGCTAACTCGCTTCAGTCGTGTCCGACTCTGTGCGACCCCATAGACGGCAGCCCACTACGCTCCCCCGTCCCTGGGATTCTTCAGGCAAGAACACTGGAGTGGGTTGCCATTTCCTTCTCCAGTGCATGAAAGTGAAAAGTCAAAGTGAAGTCGCTCAGTCGTGTCCAACTGTTCTCGACCCCATGGACTGCAGCCTACCAGGCTCCTCCGTCCATGGGATTTTCCAGGCAAGAGTACTGGAGTGGGGTGCCATCGCCTTCTCCAATCAACTAATGCTTGGTGAACTGTTTTTGCAAGAAATTTGCCTATTTCTTGAACGGAGAGGTCTGATTGACTGGCACAGAATTGCTCATAGCACAGCTGTAGTCTTCTCATGCCTGCAGGGTCTATAGGGATGCCACTTCTTTCATGACTGATGCTGTGTCCCTTCTCCCTCTCTGTCTAGCTGGAGGTTTATCAATTGTATTTATCTTTATATTTATCTTTATCAAAGAACAGATTACCTTTTGAGAGTGCTCATTTTGGTACTCTTTTCTATTTTGTGATTCACTACTTGTGTCATTCCCTTCCTTCTACTTAATTCTGAATTAATTTCTTTTTCATTTTCTTCAGGTGGGAACTTAGACCATTCACTTTTGGGGGTAAACATTAGTAACAGCTTAAAATCAGACTTCAAAAGCTTTATCTTAGTTTAAATCATGGGAAATTACTTATTTCTGGATAAACAAAGTTTGACCTTTGGCAGCTTCATCCATTACATCCAGTTGGTTGATGACATTGGTCAGTTCTTTTGTATCCTTACTGGTTTTCTGTTTTGTTCTGTTGATTCTAGTGAGAGGGGTGTTGAAGTCTCCAATTATAATTTGTGAATTTAAAATCTATTATTTTCTTTCAGCTCTATCAGTTTTTATTTCCTGTTATTTTAAGGCTTTGTTGTTAAATGCATACATTATTTGGAACTGTTATGTCTTTTTGGTGAATTGTCTCTTTATCACTATGTAAGTTCTCTCTTTGTTCCTAGTAATTTTCCTTGTTCTTAAGTCTACTTGGTTTGATACTTATATAGCCATTGCAGCATTTTTTGATGTGGAGATTTCATAATACATATCTTTCCCCACTCTTTTACCTTAAGCTTACCTATATAATTACATTTATTTTTTAAATATGTATTTATTTGGCTGCACTGGGTCTTAGTTGGGACCTGAGGGTCTTTGTTGCGTCATGCAGGATCTTCCCCTGGGACACATGAACTCTAGTTGTGGCTCAGCGGCTTCGGAGCACGTGGGCTCAGTAGTTGTGGTACTCAGTTTCTACGCAGCATGTGGGATCTAGTTCCCTGACCAGGGATCAAACCCGTCACCTGGATTGCAAGGTGGATTCTTAACCACTGGACCACCGGGGAAGTCCCTATATCATCACATTGAAAGTTAAGTTTCTTATTTTCTTTTTTAAAAAAATTCATTCTGGCAAATTCTTTTAATTGGTATGTTTAGATCACTTGTATGTAACAATGTATAAGCTTACGGTTTGGTCTGCCTTTTTCTTTCCTGTTTGCTCCTTTTGTTATCTGTCAGTTTTCCCTTTCCTGCTTTCTTTTGGGTTGTTTCTCAGCTTCCTTTTTAACTCATCTGAGTTTCTGATCATCTGTTTCAGTTCATTTTAGTCACTCAGTCGTGTCCGACTCTTTGCGACCCCCATGGACTGCAGCATGCCAGGCTGCCCTGTCCATCACCAACTCCTAGAGCTTGCTCAAATTCATGTCCATCGAGTCGGTGCTGCCATCCAACCCCCTCATCCTCTGTCATCCCCTTCTGTCTTCAGTCTTTCCCAGCATCAGGGTCTTTTCCAATGAGTCAGTTCACATCAGGTGGCCAAAATATTGGAGCTTCAGCATCAGTCATTCCAATGAATTCTCTTTGTATAGTCTTTTTAAAAGATTTCTCTTGGGATTACAGTATGCATACTTAACTCTTTGCAGTCTACTTAGAATTAATACTTTACCATTTAAATGGGATGTAAGACCTTAATAAAGATTCATTTCTTCCCCTGAACTCCTTCTCCTTTGGATAAACAAAGTAGATACACATCTCACAACAAAGTGGGTATGATAGTGCTCTGAGTGCTGGGGTGGGGAGGAGATTCAGCTCCTCAGTGAAAGAGAGCAGGAGGGTGAGTCAGATGCCAGCAGTCAGGGCCAGTGCTCAGAGCCTGCATCAGGTGCTGCACAAGGCGGGTCTCATCATCCCCTCTCCTGACCGAGCTGGTCACTAAGTCACTTCTCCTGGTCAGGGAAGTCACTTACCTGGGGTCCCCAAGGCGTCCTGATGTTAGGTTCATGTCTTTTCCACTCCCTGCAGCCTGCTGGGGGCCTAAGGGCAGGGGGACATGCATCTCTCGCCTCTCAGTCTTTCCTCACGTCCTGTCAGTTCCTCAGCATCTGAGCCTCAGCCATGCTGTGTCTAGGTACATCTAGGACTCTCTGAGACACTACAAGATCTCCGTCTCCCTGGGTCTCAGCCTTCCTGCTCTTAACCTCACTCGTCAGAGGTCTTTGTTTACTCATGACACAGAAGGAATGAATTCCAGACAGAGGGAGAAACACAGGGAGAGATGGTATAGATGACCAGTACACAATACACAACTGTATGGTGGGGGGTCAGGTTCACACGCCATAGAGTCATCAGAGAAACACATGAAAGAAGGCTGATGCCTTGACAGGAACTTGTAACCCATTCAGGAAGCTTTGCTGTAGAAGGTGACACAGTGGAGAGCTTCCCATGACTGTAGAGACACGATCATATTCGGGTTGTGGGAAGAGCCTGCTGGAGGCCCGTGTGGAGAAGGAAACAACCGTGTGTGTGTATGTGAGGAGTGTATGTAAGTGGCATGTGTGTGTGGTGTGTGTGTTGGTTTGTGTGTGGTGTATGTGGTGTGGGGGAAATGTGTTTATATATAGTGTGCATGTGTATATATGCGTGTGGTGTGTGATATATGTATGTGCTGTGTGTATATGCGTGTGCTGTGTGTGATATATGTATGTGCTGTGTATATGTATGTGGTGTGTGTGATACATGTATGTGCTGTGTGTATATGCGTGTGGTGTGTGTGATACATGTATGTGCTGTGTGTATATGTATGTGCTGTGTGTATATGCGTGTGGTGTGTGTGTGTGTGATGAAGGCAGGAAGGAGTTAGGAAGGAGACCCCCTGCTGGAATCCCGCGAACAGGGGATGTGGGCCCGCAGAAGGTAATGACGGTGAAGATGGAGTAGTGAGGTAAAACCAACAGCCTGACGACTGGTGGGCCGTGCACGGAGTGGGCAGGGAAAAATGGATGCTGTGCAGGGACAAGAGCACCCTCAGGGCGGGGAAAATGCCAGAGAGGCTGAGGGTCGGAGAGGGTCTCGTGGAAAAGGCAGCTCCCAGGCTGGCCTCGGAGTCGGACTTGAGCAGGCGGAGAGAACAGTGTGTGTGAAGAAGTAGGTGGGCGCGGGCAGGCCCCAGTTACACAGGAGAGGGGCGGGCAAGGAGGGCAGCCACGCGGGCGTGTGAAGACGAGCCTCCCGCCCGAGCACCTGGGGGCCCCTGAGTCCTGAGAGCAGCGCGACCTGGGCTGTCCCGGCTTCAAGGATCAACGCACCCCCTGGATTCAGCTGTCCTGAGACGGCCCTGAGTGGGGAACGGAGGGCTTCTGGAAGCTTCGCCGGCTGGCCTGAAGAGCCTCCCTCCGCGTCCCTGAATGAAGTGCTGTCCCCCAGCAGCCCCAGATTCTGCCCGTAAGCCCCTTGTCGTTTCGGGGACGCCCCAGTCCCCAGTCCAGCGTCCTGGCTCTTCTGGAATTCAGGTTCCTCGCCAGCGCTGCGCCGCGGCGGGAGGCGCGCTCGTCACTGGAGGACGCTGACGTGGAGGCGCAGGTGAAGCATGAGGGCTGAGCTGCGGGGAAGGCTTTCCCGCAGTCGTCGCACCGGTAGGGCTTCTCGCCTGTGTGCACGCGCTGTGCTCCGGGAGGGAGGAGCTCTGCGCGAAGGCCTTGGGGCACTCCCGGCACTGGTAGGGCTTCTCCCCGGAGGGCACCCGCAGGTGCCGCACCAGAGCTGAGCAGTTGCTGAAGGCTTTCCCGCAGGCGCCGCACTCACAGGGCTTCTCGCCGGTGTGCATGCGCTGGTGCTGGGTCAGATGCGTGCTCTGGCTGAAGGCCTGGCCACACGCGTCGCACGTGTAGGGCCGCTTGCCCGTGTGCGTCCGCCGGTGCTGGCTCAGGTGGGTGAGCCGGCCGAAGGCCTTGCCACACTCCATGCAATCGTGGGGCTTGGCCCCCGTGTGCATCACCTGGTGCTGTGCCATGTGTGCGCTCCGGCCGAAGGCTTTCCCACACTCGCTGCAGGTGTAGGGCATCTTGCGGGCCTGGCTCTTCTGGTGGGCCTCCGAGGGGCTCCGGAGGCTCTTCCCCCACTCTCCACACGTCGGGGGGGTTCCTCCCCGAGCACGTGCCTGGAGGCTCTGTCCCACAACCATCCGGCGGATCCCATCTTTCCTCAGAAGGAGTCTTCTCTCAGGAGGTGAGGTCTGGCCGCACGTGGGGGCTATCCCCCAAGGCACCAGCTTCACAGCTGGGCTGGGCTAGGCGAGCGTCCTTGTGAGGCCCTGAAGTTTTCCTGAAATCCATGTGGTGGGAGACAGACTGGGCCCACGTTTCCCCTGAGAGTCTGGCCTGCCTCTCTGGGCCGCCCTGGGATTCACAGTCACCACCAAAGGCGGCTCCCGAGGGAGTCCCTCCTTCCAGAGTTTCCGCGGCCCTGTCCCAGGGCTCCGACTCCTCCGAACCACTCCGCTTATAGCTGGTGTCTGTGAGCTCAGATCCCAGCGCCCAGCCTGCAACAGTTCAAACCACAGAGTCACCACTTTTCTCATACCAGGCCTCCCTAACTCTGCCGGGCCCTGGCCTCACCCTGAAAGGGAAGCTGTGGGCCACTCCTGACATTTGGTCCCCTCTCCAAAGAAAAGTTTCTCACTTGGTGTCTTGGATGGTGTCCTCCAACACCATCAACCACCTGCGTCACACACACAGACGGCCAATGGGCACATGAAAGGGTGCTCATCATCGCTAATTACGAGAGAAATGCAAATCAGAAGTGAGATACCACTTCATGCTGCTCAGAATGGCCATCATCAAAAAAGTCTACAAACAATAAATGTTGGAGAGGGTGTGTAGTGGGAATATAAATTGACTTGGCCAATATGGAGAACAGTATGACAGTTCCTCAAAACACTAAAAATAGTGTTTGCCATATGACCCAGCAATCCCACTCCTAGGCATATAATCAGACAAAACTCTAATTTGAAAAGGCACCCCTGTTCATATTGTATTTACAACAGCCAAGACATGGAAGCAACCTAAATGTCCACTGGCAGATGAATGGATAAAGATGTGGTATATATACACAATGGAATATTACTCAGCCATGAAAAGAATGAAATAAAACCATGTGAAACAACATGGATGGGACTAGAGATTATCATACGAAGTGAAGTAAGTCAAGAAGAGAAAAATAAGTATCGCATGATATCACTTATATGTTGAATCTAAAATATGACACAGGGACTTCCCTGGGGGTCCAGGGGTTAAGACTCCCTAGTTCCACTGCAGGGGGCGCGGGTTCAATCCCTGGCCAGGGAACTGAGACCCTGCATGGCACATGTCGCAGCCAAAAAAAAAAAAAAAGACAAAAATGAACTTACCTACGAAATAGAAACAGACTCACAGACCACAGACATAGAGAACAGACTTGTGGTGGCCACGGGGCGGAGGGGTGGGGCTGGACTGAGTTTGGGGTTAGCAGATGCAGACTAGTATGTATAGGATGGATAAACAAGGTCCTACTGTACAGCACAGGGACTATATTCAATGCCCTTGAATAAGACACAATGGAAAAGAATATGAAAAAGAATGTATATGTGTGCATAACTGAATCATTTTGCTAAACAGCAGAAATTAACACAGCATTGTAAACCAATATATTAAAAACCCTGTTATAGGTTTCTAGTCACCCCTCACTCACTACCTCCCTCTCAAACCCTCCATTCTTTAAGGCTCCTGATTTTGTCTCAAATATCAGAAGGAAATCCCCAGGGTTGAACTGATCTGAGAGAGCCAGACGCCTGAGGACATGCTTCCGGGGCTGGCTCGAGCTCCATCCCACCCCCTCATTCCCTGCTGCTTGGACCTGGACAAATCTGCAGAGGCTCAGTAAAGACTGGTTGGGTGAGGGAATCAATCCAAGCTGCAGGAGACTTGCCCTTGAAGCCCAGGCAGATACCTGGGGCTGTGGGTGGTGGGTGATGCCCACCTGGCCTCCCTGAGCCACCTTGGAACCCAAGGCCCACTCTTCATAACCTGCTGGGAAGGCAGTGCACACCTAAGGGGCAGCTGCAAGCTGGCCTGTGAATGGGGTAGGAGCGTGCCTCAACTGACCTGCTCTTGACGGGTGTGTACGGTCTGAGGACGCTTGACTGGGCATTGTTTGCTGGACATATTCCAGGAAGGGGGTGGCTGGAATAACTGTCGGTTAGGTCCACAGTAGTGCTCTAGCTCTGCCGCTGGCCAGCTCCAAGGGTTGGGCAGTCTTGCCCTCATTTGGGCCTCAGTTTCCTCATCTGGAAGACGGGGTACTATACTGCTTGCCTCTCAGGGCTGCTGGCCATCATCAGGCTCTTGTTCTATGCTAGGCTCCAACTACCCCGGCTGATCTAGGGAGTTTGAAGCGGGGACAGCGTCGGCGAGGATCAGGATACAATAGCTTCAATTAGATATTAATTAGCGATGTAAAGAGTAATAGAATAAGGATAGCTCAGTAGGAAAATTCAGTGGAGAAAAGAGGCTGAGTAACTTGGTTACACAGGAGACCAATAAAACTTCAAGACAAGAAGCTTGCACCACTTACATAGGCTGCAGGCGTCCTTCCATTCTCCTGAAGGAGAGGAGACACTTAGGCCTCCCCGGTCGGATCTTAGAAGCCCAGGCATAATTAGTAAGCTTGGTGGGTTCCGCACTCCACATGGAGACTCAGCCAGAGTTTGAGAGAGAGAACGACATGGGGAGACCAGTATTTCGAGAAACTGATCCCAATTCTTTATTTTCCATGGCCTACTTTTATACACTGAGATGTTATGCAAAAGTCACGTGGGGTCAGCAGTCCTGACTTTTATCAAAGTCAGGTGCTTCATACAAATGTATACAGAGGTCTTAGAGGTGTTACATCATCTTCTGGCCAGGGGGCCCTGCTGACAATTTATGACCCTCTCCTTGTGACAGCGGTCAGTCAACCAGGACACTTATTTCTCCAGGGGTGATTATTCTTAAAAAAGACTCTACCTTCCGAAGGTACCAGATAAAGTTACATTCCTATAGGGTGAGGGTGTACTGGGTTTTAATTAAGGAAAGAATTTACTTAGCCTAAGGTCTAACGTGATTAATATCAAAGGTTAATACTTATTTCTTCTATATATTCATTAATGTGTGTAAAGGCAGGGAATGTGGAGACTTAGCAACAAACATTGGCTCAACAAATGAAAAACCCTTCAGCAATACAATTTCTAATCAGCCCACTATACTTATACTAATGGTTTTCTAACTTTTCTAAGGAACCTGTTTTTAGAAGGTTTAAAGCATCTCGTGCCTCTCACGGTTGGGAGGCTGTGAGCAATCACATGTGGGTTTACATAGGCTGCAGGCGTCCTTCCTGTCAGGCAGGCTAGAGAACCTTCAGAGGAGTTTGTAGGTTGAAACACTCCTATCACACCCAAGAATTATTATTAACTGAAGCTCTAAGTTAACTCCTTCTCCGAAAGAGGTGGTGGGGGACAACCCCCTGTAAAGTCAGAGGTGTAGGTAAGAGCACAAAGTAGTAAAGTAGGCAGGCTCTGGTTATGGGGGTAGATGCTCGAGGATTTCCAGGGGGACTCCTGAGGCTCGATCCCGCCTTTGTGTATGTCGAGCCTCCTTCGTCATGACCTTTGCCATGGGCGGAGTACCTCACGCTGGCCCCCAACAAGTGGGTAACTTCCATTGCCTCGTGTAAGCTTCATTCTGCTCTCAGAAAGAGGCACTTTGACCACTGTGTTCCAGGCAAGGAAATGCACGCCCAACTGAGGGGAGGTCTTGAGTAACTGGTACAGGACCACATGATTAACACAGAGAGGTTGAGTAACTTTTACAATATCACACAGCTAGCTAGTGGCCAAGTCCGGATTTCAGCTCTAGAATCTTCTCCCCCTTTAAGCCCACTGTGCGTGCATGCTAAGTCGCTTCAGCCCTGTACAACTTTTTTGCAGCCCTATGGACTGTAGCCCACCAGGCTCCACTGTCCATGGGATTATTCCAGGCAAGAACACTGGAGCAGCTAGCCATGCCATCCTCCAGGGCATCTTACCAACCCAGGGATAGAACCCTGCCTCTCATTTTTCCTGCTTTGGCAGGTGAGTTCTTTACCACTAGTGCCACCTGGGAAATCCCTAAGCCCACTCAGTTCAGTTCAGTTCAGTCACTCAGTCATATCCGACTCTTTGCGACCCCATGAAACGCAGCACGCCAGGCCTCCCTGTCCATCACCAATTCCCGGAGTTCACTCAGACTCACGTCCATCGAGTCAGTGATGCCATCCAGCCATCTCATCCTCTGTCGTCCCCTTCTCCTCCTGCCCCCAATCCCTCCCAGCATCAGAGTCTTTTCCAATGAGTCAACTCTTCGCATGACGTGGCCAAAGTACTGGAGTTTCAGCTTTAGCATCATTCCCTCCAAAGAAATCCCAGGGCTGACCTCCTTCAGAATGGACTGGTTGGATCTCCTTGCAGTACAAGGGACTCTCAAAAGTCTTCTCCAACACCACAGTTCAAAAGCATCAATTCTTCGGCGCTCAGCTTTCTTCACAGTCCAACTCTCACATCCATACATGACCACTGGAAAAACCATAGCCTTGACTAGACAGACCTTTGTTGGCAAAGTAAAGTCTCTGCTTTTCAATATGCTATCTAGGTTGGTCATAACTTTTCTTCCAAGGAGTAAGCGTCTTTTAATTTTATGGCTGCAATCACCATCTGCAGTGATTTTGGAGCCCCAAAAAATAAAGTCTGACACTGTTTCCACTGTTTCCCCATCTATTTCCCATGAAGTGATGGGACCAGATACCATGACCTTCGTTTTCTGAATGTTGAACTTTAAGCCAACATTTTCACTCTCCACTTTCACTTTCATCAACACAAGAGAAGACTCTACACATGGACATCACCAGATGGTCAACACCAAAATCAGATTGATTATAATCTTTGCAGCCAAAGACGGAGAAGCTCTTTAGAGTCAACAAAAACAAGACCAGGAGCTGACTGTGGCTCAGATCATTAACTCCTTATTGCCAAATTCAGACTGAAATTGAAGAAAGTAGGGAAAACCACTAGACCATTCAGGTATGACCTAAATCAAATCCCTTATGATTATACAGTCGAAGTGAGAAATAGATTTAAGGGACTGGATCTGATAGAGTGCCTGATGAACTATGGACGGAGGTTCGTGACATTGTACAGGAGACGGGGATCGAGACCATCCCCATGGAAAAGAAATGCAAAAAAGCAAAATGGCTGTCTGAGGAGGCCTTACAAATAGCTGTGAAAAGAATAGAAGCAAAAAGCAAAGGAGAAAAGGAAAGATATAAACATCTGAATGCAGAGTTCCAAAGAATAGCAAGGAGAGATAAGAGAGCCTTCCTCAGCGATCAATGCAAAGAAATAGAGGAAAGACTAGAATGGGAAAGACTAGAGATCTCTTTGAGAAAATTAGAGATACCAAGGGAACATTTCATGCAAAGATGGGCTCGATAAAGGACAGAAATGGTATGGACCTAACAGAAGCAGAAGATATTAAGAAGACGTGGCAAGAATACACAGAACTGTACAAAAAAGATCTTCACGACCAAGATAATCACGATGGTGTGATCACTCACCTAAAGCCAGACATGCTGGAATGTGAAGTCAAGTGGGCCTTAGGAAGCATCACTATCAACAAAGCTAGTGGAGGTGATGGAATTCCAGTTGAGCTATTTCAAATCCTGAAAGATGATGCTGTGAAAGTGTTGCACTCAATATGCCAGCAAATTTGAAAAATTCAGCAGTGGCCACAGGACTGGAAAAGGTCCGTTTTCATTCCAGTCCCAAAGAAAGGCAATGCCAAAGAATGCTCAAACTACCACACAATTGCACTCATCTCACATGCTAGTAAAGTAATGCTCAAAATTCTCCAAGCCAGGCTTCAGCAATACATGAACCGTGAACTTCCAGATGTTCAAGCTGGTTTTAGAAAAGGCAGAGGAACCAGAGATCAAATTGCCAACATCCACTGGATCATGGAAAAAGCAAGAGAGTTCCAGAAAAACATCTATTTCTGCTTTATTGCCTATGCCAAAGCCTTTGACTGTGTGGATCACAATAAACTGTGGAAACTTCTGAAAGAGATGGGAATACCAGACCACCTGACTTGCCTCTTGAGAAACCTATATGCAGGTCAGGAAGCAACAGTTAGAACTGGACATGGAACAACAGACTGGTTCCAAATAGGAAAAGGAGTACGTCAAGGCTGTATATTATCACCCTGCTTATTTCACTTCTATGCAGAGTACATCATGAGAAACGCTGGGCTGGAAGAAGCACAAGCTAGAATCAAGATTGCTGGGAGAAATATCAATAACCTCAGATATGCAGATGACACCACCCTTATGGCAGAAAGTGAAGAGGAACTAAAAAGCCTCTTGATGACAGTGAAAGTGGAGAATGAAAATGTTGGCTTAAAGTTCAACATTCAGAAAACTAAGATCATGGCATCTGGTCCCATCACTTCATGGGAAATAGATGGGGAAACAGTGGAAACAGTGTCAGACTTTATTTTTGGGGGCTCCAAAATCACTGCAGATGGTGATTGCAGCCATGAAATTAAAAGACACTTACTCCTGGGAAGGAAAGTTATGACCAACCTAGATAGCATATTGAAAAGCAGAGACATTACTTTGCCAACAAAGGTCCGTCTAGTCAAGGCTATGGTTTTTCCAGTGGTCATGTATGGACGTGGGAGTTGGACTGTGAAGAAAGCTGAGCGCCGAAGAATTGATGCTTTTGAACTGTGGTGTTGGAGAAGACTTTTGAGAGTCCCTTGGACTGCAAGGAGTTCCAACCAGTCCATCATAAAGGAGATCAGTCCTGGGTGTTCACCAAAGGACTGATGCTAAAGCTGAAACTCCGATACTTTGGCCACCTCATGTGAAGAGTTGACTCATTGGAAAAGACTCTGATGCTGGGAGGGGTTGGGGGCAGGAGGAGAAGGGGACGACAGAGGATGAGATGGCTGTATGGCATCACTGACTCAATGCACGTGAGTTTGGGTGAACTCCGGGATTTGGTGATGGACAGGGAGGCCTGGCGTGCTGCAATTCATGGGGTAGAAAAGAGTCGGATACAACTGAGTGATTGAACTGAACTGAAAGAATCCCCATACCCATTAGCAGTCACTCCCTATTCCTGATGCCCCACCCCTGGACACCCACTCATCTGCGTCCTGCATCTGTAGATGTGTGTTCTGTATATTTTGTCTAAATGGTCCCTTTGCATTTCCTGACCACTGGTTGGCACACCAGGGACACCCTAATCCAAGGCATCCTTCACTTTACCCAACCAAGACCCACGTCACCTGTCAAGTGCTGGGCTTTGGCCTGTGGGTGGCACTGGTGGCCTTCACATATTTGGGTCTAGTTGGCATTCCTGTGGTCTTCTGTCCCACTTCTGTTTGCAAAGGCACAGCCCCCAAAATCATAACAATAAACCGTGTCTGCAGAGCTCCATTTGCACACCAGGCACTTACTGACCCTGGTCAGTTCATCTAGACTGCCAACTCTGCCTGTGACCTTCTCCTTTTTTGCACCAACAGGAGGCTTTCTCTTTGGCAGCTCCTGCTTCCGACCCTTCAGTCCTGCCCTCCCCACCAAGTCCAATTCCACATCGCTGATGTCTCATGGTACTTCCCTTTTTACCTCCCTGCCTCCAAGCGAAACTTGCCTCTCACCAGTAAAAGGAACCTGATTTTTCTGGTTCCTGTTTTATCATTTCTGTGAACTGTCATGCCCTTTTTCCTATTTTACACGTGGGTGGAGTTAGCTCTGCTAACTTGGCCTGGCTCCTGTCTAGAGAGGCTGTATTTGTTTCCTATTGCTACTGTAATCACAGCATGCAGTGGCTCATAACAACAAATCTATTATATTTCTGGAGGTCAGAATCCCCAGATGGGTCTCACTGGGCAAAAATCACCATGTTGGCAGGGCTGGTTTCCTCTAGAGGCCATAAGGAAGAAATCCATCTCATTGCCTCTTCCACCTTCCGGAGGCTACCTGCATTCCTTGTTCTGTGTCCCTGTCTTTCCTTCATCACTCCTTCTCTGGCTTGAACCTATCTCCTGCATCTCTTCTTCACTTATGTGGACCCTTGTGATTACATTGGACCCGCCTGTAATCCAGGATACTCTTCCCTTCTATGAATCTGCCTTTAGTGCAGTAGATGCAGGAGACCTGGGTTCCTTCCTTGAGGCAAGAAGATCCCCTGGTGGAAGAAATGGCAATGTGCCCCAGTGTTCTTGCCAGGAAAATCCCATGGACAGAGGAGCCTGGCGGGCTATAGTCCATATGGTTGCAAAGAGTCAGACACGGCTCAGCACGTACCCACACACGCATCCCTCTATCCAGCTGATCATGATGCCCTTTGCATCTCCATGTCCACGTGTTTGTTGTGCTCAGTCATTTCAGTCGTGTCCGACTCTTTGCAACCCCATGGACTGTAGCCTGCCAGGCTCCTCTGTCCACAGGATTCTCCAGGTGAGAATACTGGAGTGGGTTGCCATTTCCTCCTCCAGGGGATCTTCCCAACCCAGTGACCAAACCAGTGTCTCTTGCATCTCCTGCATTGGCAGGTGGTGTTTTTTTTTGTTTTGTTTTGTTTTTTACGACTGCCACCTGGGAATCTCCATGTCCAGTGAGTGGGAAGAAAAGTTGTGCCCACTTAGATATAGACACACACTTAGGCTCACACAGACATACAGACCCACATAAAGACACGCAGACACACAAATACACAACTAGCATCCAGGATATATAAAGAACTCTTACAACAACAACAAAACCCTTAAGTAACCCAGTTTAAAAGTGGGGAGGACATTCCCTAGCAGGCCAGTGGTTAAGCACTTCGTTTCCACTGCTAGGGTGGGGGTGGGGGAGCAGGGTTAGAACCCTGGCTGGGAAACTAAGATCCTGCAAGCCACCCAATGCAGACATATAAATATAATACAAATGGGTAAAGAAAACATGCAAATGGATGCTCAACATCCTTTGTATTCAGGGAAATACAAATCAAAGCCACAATGTGATGCCACTTCACATCCGCGAGGATGGCTGCCACCAGAAAGGTAACTAGCGCTGGTGAGGATGTGGAGAGACGGACACTCTCATACCAGGCCGGTGGAGATGTAAAACGAAGCAGGCCCTATGGAAAACAGGTTAGCAGTTCCACAAAAAGTTAAACATAGTTATCTTGTGACCCAGAAATTCCGGGGCTTCACAGGTGGCACAGTGGTACAGTGGTTAAGAATCCACCTGCCAGTGCAGGAGATGCAAAGATGAGTCCAATACCTGATCAATAAGTTCCCCTGAAGTAGGAAATGGCAACTTGTCCCAGTATTCTTGACTGGAAAATTCCATGGAGAGAGAAAGAAGCCTGGGGGGCTACAGCCCATGGGGTCACAAAGAGTCAGACACGACTGAGTGACTGAGAACATACACACCACCAATTCCAAGAGAAATGAAAGCACAAAATATTATACAGAAATATTCACAATAACACTGTTCATTAAAGAGGTAAGGGAGGAGCCAGGGTATAGAGAGGTATGTTTCATTTTCTGGGTGGGGGGTGGGGGGAAACACAACTTCTGATATAGTTGAACATCAAAAGGTTACTGCCAATCACAAAGATCAGACACTTCAAGTTAATTTTAATGCTTTTCCGTGTATGATTCCGGAGTCGGGGCTCATTGAAATTATTCCTTAGATAGGTATCTTAAGTATCCAGGGCCAGTATCCAAAGCACAGAGTGCTTCCTGTTTTTCTCCATCCTGAATTCCCTTCATGGCACAGCACCTGGAAGCAGCTGCACTGACGAGAGCTGATGCTGTGGACAGGAAACCAGAAGCTGGGCTGATGGAGGAGCAGGAAGGAGACAGGTTTGATCGTCCCGGGCTCCCCATGGAATGATGAGACATGAGTCTGGAAAAGGCGGGCCACAGTGGGGAGAGCAGGGGCTTCAAGGTTGGCTTGAGTCAGAATTTAGCTTGGTGGTCATAGGGAAGCCCTGAGGAAAGCTGTGCGGGAGTGAAGGGCTCATGCCTGTGATGGAAACACATGCATGGCTCTCAGTAGGCATTTCAACATCCGGATGGAACAAGGGCTGCCCGTTCCCACACTGCCTTTGCCGCGAGGTGGTCAAACGGACCAACTTCTTCTTAAGGCGGAACCCAATCCTCGCGTCATCTCCCGGTCTCAGGGCGGCGTTTATTCCAGCACCGCAGGGAACACATCTGGGTGTCTGCTTAGTCGCTCTGCGGCCTTTGGGATCTTCCCAGATCAGGGATCAAACTCGTGTCTCCTGCACTGACAGGCGGATTTTTTTTTTTTTTTTTTTTTTTTACCACTGAGCCACCAGGGAAGCTCAGAAAATATTTTCAATGAGAAAAGCCATACACAAAAAGAGCACATATTATATGACACCATTTACAGGAAATGTCCAGAGCAGAGACAGAAAGTAGGTTAACGTTTTCCAGGGGCTGAAGAATAAATGAACTGGGAGTGATGGCTAAGGGGTTCAGAGCATAGACCCACAGCCGCGAGGGCACACCTGCATCCACAGGTGGTTCACACAAGCGGGGTCGCACCTGGATACACACCTGAGGTCTCACCTGCCGGCACAGCACAGCTGGCTTCCCCGCCCCCTGGCACGCCCTGCGCCCCCTTCTGTCTCCCCAGTCCCACAGCCCTGGTGGGCTGCTGTCTATGGGGTCACACAGAGTCGGACACGACTGCAGTGACTTAGCAGCAGCAGTTCAGTTCAGTTCAGTTGCTCAGTCATATCTGACTCTTTGCGACTCCATGAATTGCAGCACGCCAGGCCTCCCTGTCCATCACCAATTCCCAGAGTTCACTCAGACTCATGTCCATTGAGTCAGTGATGCCATCCAGCCATCTCATCCTCTGTCATCCCCTTCTCCTCCAACCCCCAATCCCCCCCAGTATCAGTCTTTTCCAATGAGTCAACTCTTCACATGAGGTGGCCAAAGTATTGGAGTTTCAGCTTTAGCATCATTCTTCCAAAGAACACCCAGGACTGACCTCCTTTAGATTGGACTGGTTGGATCTCCTTGCAGTCCAAGGGACTCTCAAGAGTCTTCTCCAACACCACAGTTCAAAAGCATCAATACTTCAGAGCTCAGCTTTCTTCACAGTTCAACTCTCACATCCATACATGACTACTGGGCAAACCTCCACAGTTATTCAGCCTGCCTGTGAGGTTCACAACAATTTTCCCAGCCCTGTGATCATCAATGATTTCAAATTTGCCAATGTAATAATGCTTCATCATCACAATTAGAAACCTGATGATGACTTTGGAGCAGCGTATAATTCAGTTCAGTTCAGTTCAGTCACTCAGTTGTGTACGACTCTTTGCAACCCCATGAATCGCAGCATGCCAGGCCTCCCTGTCCATCACCAATTCCCAGAGTTCACTCAGACTCATGTCCATCGAGTCAGTGATGCCATCCAGCCATCTCATCCTCTGTCGTCCCCTTCTCCTCCAACCCCCAATCCCCCCCAGTATCAGTCTTTTACAATGAGTCAACTCTTCGCATGAGGTGGCCAAAGTATTGGAGTTTCAGCTTCAGCATCAGTCCTTCCAATGAACACCCAGGACGGATCTCCTTTAGAATGGACTGGTTGGATCTCCTTGCAGTCCAAGGGACTCTCAAGAGTGTTCTCCAACACCACAGTTCAAAAGCATCAATTCTTCAGAGCTCAGCTTTCTTCACAGTCCAGCTCTCACATCCATACATGACCACTGGAAAAAGCATAGCCTTGACTAGACGGACCTTAGTTGGCAAAGTAATGTCTCTGCTTTTCAATATGCTATTTAGGTTGGTCATAACTTTTCTTCCAAGGAGTAAGCGTCTTTTAATTTTATGGCTGCAATCACCATCTGCAGTGATTTTGGAGCCCCCCAAAATAAAGTCTGACACTGTTTCCACTGTTTCCCCATCTATTTCCCATGAAGTGATGGGACCAGATGCCATGATCTTCACCTCTGAATGTTAAGCTTTAAGCCAACCATTTCACTCTTCACTTTCACTTTCATCAAGAGGCTTTTTAGTTCCTCTTCACTTTCTGCCATAAGGGTGGTGTCATCTGCATGTCTGAGGTTATTGATATTTCTTCCGGCAATCTTGATTCCAGCTTGTGCTTCTTCCAGCCCAGCGTTTCTCATGATGTACTCTGCATAGAAGTGAAATAAGCAGGGTGATAATATACAGCCTTGACGTACTCCTTTCCCTATTTGGAACCAGTCTGTTGTTCCATGTCCAGTTCTAACTGTTGCTTCCTAACTTGCATATAGGTTTCTCAAGAGGCAGGTCAGGTGGTCTGGTATTCTCATCTCTTTCAGAAGTTTCCACAGTTTATTGTGATCCACACAGTCAAAGGCTTTGGCATAGGCAATAAAGCAGAAATAGATGTTTTTTCTGGCACTCTCTTGCATTTTCCATGATCCAGCGGATGTTGGCAATTTGATCTCTGGTTCCGCTGCCTTTTCTAAAACCAGCTTGAACACCTGGAAGTTCACGGTTCATGTATTGCTGAAGCCTGGCTTGGAGAATTTTGAGCATTACTTTACTAGCGTGTGAGATGAGTGCAATTGTGTGGTAGTTTGAGCATTCTTTGGCATTGCCTTTCTTTGGGACTGGAATGAAAACTGACCTTTTTAAGGAATCTCCACACTGTTCTCCATAGTGGCTGTACTAGTTTGCATTCCCACCAACAGTGTAAGAGGGTTCCCTTTTCTCCACACCCTCTCCAGCACTTATTATTTGTAGACTTTTGGATCGCAGCCATTCTGACTGGTGTGAAATGGTACCTCATAGTGGTTTTGATTTGCATTTCTCTGATAATGAGTGATGTTGAGCATCTTTTCATGTGTTTGTTAGCCATCTGTATGTCTTCTTTGGAGAAATGTCTATTTAGTTCTTTGGCCCATTTTTTGATTGGGTCATTTATTTTTCTGGAGTTGAGCTGTAGGAGTTGCTTGTATATTTTTGAGATTAGTTGTTTGTCAGTTGCTTCATTTGCTATTATTTTCTCCCATTCTGAAGTCTGTCTTTTCACCTTGCTAATAGTTTCCTTTGATGTGCAGAAGCTTTTAAGGTTAATTAGGTCCCATTTGTTTATTTTTGCTTTTATTTCCAATATTCTGGGAGGTGGGTCATAGAGGATCCTGCTGTGATGTATGTCAAAAACTGGAAATAGAACTGCCTTATGATCCAGCAATCCCACTGCTGGGCATACACACTGAGGAAACCAGAAGGGAAAGAGACACGTGTACCCCAATGTTCATCGCAGCACTGTTTATAATAGCCAGGACATGGAAGCAACCTAGATGTCCATCAGCAGATGAATGGATAAGAAAGCAGTGGTACATATACACAATGGAGTATTACTCAGCCATTAAAAAGAATACATTTGAATCAGTTCTAATGAGGTGGATGAAACTGGAGCCTATTATACAGAGTGAAGTAAGCCAGAAGGAAAAACATAAATACAGTATACTAACGCATATATATGGAATTTAGAAAGATGGTAACAATAACCTGGTGTACGAGACAGCAAAAGAGACACTGATGTATAGAACAGTCTTATGGACTCTGTGGGAGAGGGAGAGGGTGGGAAGATTTGGGAGAGTGACATTGAAACATGTAGAATATCTTGTAAGAAACGAGTTGCCAGTCCAGGTTCGATGCGCGATACTGGATGCTTGGGGCTGGTGCACTGGGACGACCCAGAGGGATGGTGTGGGGAGGGAGGAGGGAGGAGGGTTCAGGATGGGGAACACATGTATGCCTGTGGCGGATTCATTTTGATATTTGGCAAAACTAATACAATTACGTAAAGTTAAAAAAAAAAAAAAGAATCTATCAAAGAATAAAAAAAAAAGAAAAGAAAAGAAAAGAAAACTGACCTTTTATAGTCCTGTGGCCACTGCTGAATTTTCCAAATTTGCTGGCATATTGAGTGCAACACTTTCACAGCATCATCTTTCAGGATTTGAAATAGCTCAACTGGAATTCCATCACCTCCACTAGCTTTGTTGATAGTGATGCTTCCTAAGGCCCACTTGACTTCACATTCCAGCATGTCTGGCTTTAGGTGAGTGATCACACCATCGTGATTATCTTGGTCGTGAAGATCTTTTTTGTATAGTTCTTCTGTGTATTCTTGCCACCTCTTCTTAATATCTTCTGCTTCTGTTAGGTCCATACCATTTCTGTCCTTTATCAAGCCCATCTTTGCATGAAATATTCCCTTGGTATCTCTAATTTTCTTGAAGAGATCTCTAGTCTTTCCCATTCTGTTGTTTTCCTCTCTTTCTTTGCACTGATCGCTGAGGAAGGCTTTTTTTTTTTTTTTTTTTTTGAGGAAGGCTTTCTTATCTCTTCTTGCTATTCTTTGGAACTCTGCATTCAGATGCTTATATCTTTCCCTTTCTCCTTTGCTTTTTGCTTCTATTCTTTTCACAGCTATTTGTAAGGCCTCCTCAGACAGCCATTTTGCTTTTTTGCATTTCTTTTCCATGGGGATGGTCTTGATCCCCGTCTCCTGTACAATGTCACGAACCTCCGTCCACAGTTCATCAGGCACTCTTATCTATCAGATCTAGGCCCTTAAATCTATTTCTCACTTCCACTGTATAATCATAAGGGATTTGATTTAGGTCATATATGAATGGTCTAGTGGTTTTCCCTACTTTCTTCAATTTCAGTCTGAATTTGGCAATAAGGAGTTCATGATCTGAGCCACTGTCAGCTCCTGGTCTTGTTTTTGTTGACTCTAAAGAGCTTCTCCATCTTTGGCTGCAAAGAATATAATCAATATGATTTTGGTGTTGACCATCTGGTAATGTCCATGTGTAGATTCTTGTGTTGTTGGAAGGGGGTGTTTGCTATGACCAGTGTATTTTCTTGGCAAAACTGTTTGTCTTTACCCTGCTTCATTCCGTATTCCAAGGACAAATTTGCCTGTTACTCCAGGTGTTTCTTGACTTCCTACTTTTGCATTCCAGTCCCCTATAATGAAAAGGACATCTTTTTTGGGTGTTAGTTCTAAAAGATCTTGTAGGTCCTCATAGAACCGTTCAACTTCAGCTTCTTCAGCATTACTGGTTGGGGCATAGACTTGGATTACTGTGATATTGAATGGTTTGCCTTGGAATTGAACAGAGATCATCCTGTCGTTTTTGAGATTGCATCCAAGTACTGCCTTTCGGCCTCTTTTGTTGACCACGATGGCTACTCCATTTCTTCTAAGGGATTCCTGCCCGGAGTAGTAGATATAATGGTCATCAGAGTTACATTCACCCATGCCAGTCCATTTCAGTTCGCTGATTCCTAGAATGTCAACGTTCACTCTTGCCATCTCCTGTTTGACCAATTCCAATTTGCCTTGATTCATGGACCTGACATTCCAGGCTCCTATGCAATATTGCTCTTTACAGCATTGGACCTTGCTTCTATCACCAGTCACATCCACAATTGGGTACTGTTTTTGCTTTGGCTCCATTCCTTCATTCTTTGTGGAGTTATTTCTCCACTGATATCCAGTAGCATATTGGACACCTACTGACCTGGGGAGTTCCTCTTTCAGTATCCTACCATTTTGCCTTTTCATACTGTTCATAGGGTTCTCAAGGCAAGAATACTGAAGCGGTTTGCCATTCCCTTCTCCAGTGGACCACATTCTGTCAGGCCTCTCCACCATGACCTGCCCGTCTTTGGTGGCCCCATGGGCATGGCTTAGTTTCATTGAGTTAGACAAGGCTGTGGTCCTAGTGTGATTAGATTGACTAGTTTTCTGAGTATGGTTTCAGTGTGTTTGCCCTCTGATGCCCTCTTGCAACACCTACCATCTTACTTGGGTTTCTCTTACCTTGGACGTGGGGTATCTCCACGAGATATCCAATGATAGTCTAATTAGCACCGGGCATTTACCTCTTTTCCTCTTTGTTGATACTCTTGAGAATATCAGCTAGGACATTCACGTGCACCATTCTGGCAGCACAGAAAGATGGCAGAAAGGACGGGAGGCGCAAGCGTGTGGCATTCTCTGTGTCCTTTTAGCTATACTGCATATATATATTTTTTCCTCTTCCTCTTGGCCCATATACAAGTATTAACAAAAGGAATTTTTAATGTATCGAGCTATGGGGAAGTCATTCTGGGTTATAAATGATTTATCTTGATATTTATGCTAACTAAAACAGCCCACTTACAGCCTGTCATACATACACTCTCTGCTTTTATCACCAAAGAAAAGGGTGCACTGACCAGAACTAATGTCCATGTTAAAAATAAAGATTAGGAGAAGGATATGGCAACCCACTACGGTATTGTTACCTGGAAAAGTCCATAGACAGAGGAGCCTGCTGGGCTGCAGTCTATGGGGTGACATGTCTGAGCATGTGTGCATGAGGGTG
The DNA here is from genome assembly GCF_032452875.1 of Bos javanicus. Lineage (NCBI taxonomy): Eukaryota > Metazoa > Chordata > Mammalia > Artiodactyla > Bovidae > Bos > Bos javanicus. The sequence goes on along the minus strand of NC_083885.1, from coordinate 66,121,161 downwards.
GAGCGAGATGAGTTGGTAGCAATAAACTGGTAGAACTAAAAAAAAGATTAAATGCCTTGCTTCTTGGGACACCAATGCTGGTCCTCCTTCAACAATAAGGCTCCCTTCCCAGGTGCCAAGGCCATCCTGACTCATTGTTGATCTGGTGGTTTTTTGTTTTGAAACCTTGAAGGAATGTATCCTTGAGTTGTGTGATGTTTTTTGTTCTGACAAGACATAAAACTGCACTGAAACCATGCTTCAATGGAGCAGTTTCTCAGAGTTATCTGAGATGCTGTCTCCCAGGCTATAGTCCTCAGTTTGGCTCAAACAAAAATTTTTTTTTTCTATTCGTACTGTAGATTGGTTTATTGATTGGAAATGTGTGTGCAACAACTAGCTGGCAGGAAACTTCATAGGGCCTAGGATATCTTATTCTCAATTGGTACTGTTGCCTCAACACACACATGTACAAGGTCAGTCATGTTTGACTCCTTGTGATCTCTTGGGCTGTAGCCTGCCAGGCTCCTCTGTCCATGGGATTATCCCGGCAAGCATACTGGAGTGGGTTGCCATGCCCTCCTCCAGGGGATCTTCCCAATCCAGGGATCGAACCCACATCTCTTCTATATGACAAAGGTGGATTCTTTACCATTGTATCATATAAAACAGATGTGACCAAGACACACAGTCATGTGGACATTTAAGAAGGGGGAGACAGTGAACAATGAAACAAACTCAAACTTAGTTTAATTTGAAAGAACTAAGGTTTTGTTTAAATTTATTCTTTGAACTGGTAATATTTTTACATGTTTCAAAATTCCAAAAATATCAAAAGATATAGAGTGAAAATTATTCCTCATCTTCCCCCTCCCTCCAATTCTCCTCCCCAAAAGCAAGCAGTATGTCTGGTAACCTTGTACCCTTCAGATTCAGTGTGTTTGTGTATGTGTAAGCAATGGCTTCCTCTTTACACAAATGGAAACCTATCATACAGTTTTATACCTTTTCATAGACAATGTATCTTGGTGCTCTTTTCCATACACGTTCATAAAGACAGTCCTCATTTCAAGGGCTGTGTAACAGCCAGCCAGTCCACCAGAAATCACTTAGCTAGTCCCATGTGGTGGACACCAAGGCTGATTCTAAATGTTCACTTTCTGAAATCAATATCATAGTAAAAACTACACAAGCACAGTTTGTGCGGGTAGAAATGTATCTGTAGGATTCATTTCCAGCAAATGGCTTGCTGGGACAAAGTTTGCTGTAATTTAGATAGCAACCAACAAAGTAACCTTCACAGAGGCTGTATCAATTCATATCCCCTAAGAAATGTATATGAATCCCTTCGCCCCCTTTTAGATAAAAGTGAAAGTTTAGGTAAGATGGTGGGTGGAGATCACATGGCTACAACCCTCCTGAATGTTAATTTAAAAATCCATCTTCACAGGAAAATGTTCAAAATATAGTAAGAAGCACATTACAAGAGAACTTTGTAAACAAAAGATAACTATACATATTTTTGCTGTGTATAAGATTTAATGTTCACTCTATGTATACACACATGTATATTTCAAAAAAAGTTACAAAGAAAATTAACAAAATCTTAAGGTAATGAACAGCCCTGGATGGTGGAAGTATGAGGAACTGAATTTTAAATAAGACTTCATACTTTTGTGTATTTTACTTTTGTGCATTTTCCAGGTTTTGCTACAAAGATTTTGCATTACTTTGATAAACTGATAAAATGATACACTTTCTCTAGTTTACAGCAATTTCCCCTGAGGAGTTTCTTATCTGACTTGGTTTCAAAGTATCTGTAAAGAAATTAGTAGGAATATGATGCCTAGAAAAGGTGACCCGAAATGAGAAACGGAAAATTCCAAAAGAGCTGCACTGCATGGAGAGGGCCGCAATCGCTGATGGTGACAAGCTTGTTCCCAGCTTAACAGACAAGGTGACTGGAGCCTAAGCCCGCCCAGTGCCCACTCTAAGAACTGTGGAGACACGACCCTTCTGCAGCTGCCACTGTGTGGGCCGTGGCGGAGGGGACGGGGCAGTCGCAGGCCTGGCTTCTGAGCTGTCCAGTTACCGCGGGGTCTCCCCGAGTCAGAGCACGCTAGTGGTGGGGGCATTCCAAGTCTGCACCCCCACACCAACGATGGGGCCGTCACAAATGGAGGGCACTAGTGACCAGGCTTCTCCCGGTCATCCTGCGTCAGTGGCAGCAGTGGGAAGGAAATGGAACAAAGAAGACAGCCAAGCTGCTTACGCAGTAAAATCAACAGGGTGTCTATTGGTATCTTTTGGATTGAGGGATGGGATGGCAGGTGGCAACAATCCTCGAGAAAGGAAGCAGGGAAGGAGGCACAGGTTTGGGATGGAAAGTGGCATTTCCCTCTGGGTAGGCGGTTTCCAGAGTTTGCCAGGCATCCAGGGGCAGCTGCTGTTCCAGCCTGAAGTTGCGAGACCAGGACCTGGGAGTGAGCAGCACATAGCCACGGTGTTGACTGGGACATCTTGGGAGTGTGTAGAGCTCAAGATGCGCCTCTGGGACAGCAGCCCAGGGGCCCCAGGAGTTGAGGAGGGGAGGGCAAAAGGCCCCTTGAGAGGTAGAAGGGATCTGGGCAAGCACAGTGCTCCAGCATGCCAGGGGACCGAGGACTGTGGGGGGCCTGGTCGGCAAGCGGGACAAGCCAGGCGTTGAAGAGGCGGTGGTGCCTGACCCAAAGAGGGAGCGCTGCAGATTCCTCAAGAAAGAGACTGGGGAGAAAGGCGGCTGGCGCTGCCAGCTGCCCACCATTAACCTCTTCTGAGGCTTTTTCTCAGGTATAGTCTCAACCACGGAGGTTAGAGAAGCTAAGCGATTCAGTCTTGGCCAGCAAGACATGGAGGCATTGGATGAAAGCTTCTGGGAGAGTCGTTTTTTGAAACCTCACAGGTGATGAGTACTGGCTGCCTTTTCCCCTCCTCCAGTCCTGATGATGGTGGGTGCATCGGCTGAGGCTGCAGTGGTCTCCCTGTGACCATGAGGGACAGGCTGGGAGAGAAGCCACTGCCTCTGATGGCGCAGAGCCACTGAAGACACAGCCTTCAAGCAAAGTCTGATCGGTTTAAGCCACTGTTAATGGGGTGCTGACTTCAAATGCTGCCTCCAACTCCTAGCTGTGCAACCCTGGGAAGGTTATGTTTGTCCTGTGCCAGATTTTCCTTATACATAAAATGGCGCCACCTCACAGAGGTGTGAGTCACTGCCTGTCTGAAAACATACCTCTTCTGAGCCACGTAAATAGGTTATTTGCTAAGAATGAAATGGAAGGTGGTGGAGGCCAAGGCATGACAACAGAGGCGCTGTGATAATGAGTTGATGGAGAAGTCCACGAGACAAGCCCAGAGAGTGACAGGGTGGCAGAGACAAACCCGAGGCTGCGAGGCATCCTGAGGAACCTCTGGAGATGAGCTGCAAGCCTGGCTCTGCTACTGTGGAAACCCTGCTGGGTGTGACACTCAAGCATCCAAAGAACAGAACTGGACAAAGGAAAGTTCTGACAGGTCCTGAAACTCACCCATCACATCTCAGCAGTGAGTTCTGATGGTTGGACACTCTGACACTGTGCTTAGAACAGCCGCTGTACCCTTCCAGAATACTTCTTCCATTCAACTCGACGCTCTGACAATCCAGTATTCCTTCTGGGGGATATTTTTCTGGAACGATTTCTACAAGCTGACCTGTGCCATGGCCAATTTTCCTTCCTTCCAATTGTTGATGTTTATGTTTTGTATTTAACTTCGATAGGATGCAACCACAGTGGGAACAGCAAACAAACAAGAAAGGCAATTGTGCTGTGTAAGTGGAGCACACAACACAGCATCCCAGAGGGATGGGCATTTCACTCTTTCATTCTAGGTTAGAAAGCAGGCGGATTAAATCCTTAGTTTTTGCATCCTTTCTGCTGAGATACCAAGGAGCACACCTTTGAACACAATGTTCTTCTTTATAACAAGAACAGCATAGACAAAGATCAGAAGGCTTTGATTTCCTCAGGAGTAAACTTGGAAGAGAGCAAGATGAGCCAGGCGAAGTTTCCAATTGTGGACATGAAAATGGTCATATTACAATGTACTGCATCATATATAAATAAGCCATTTTCTCAGACGTCTTGCTTTTCTGGACATTGACAGCTGAAAGAAAGGTCTTCTGAAGGTCAGCAGAGACCCCAGCAAGATGGTAAGCTGTGCTTGAGATGGGGCAGATAAACTTAGAGAACAAAACAGAGTCATATCATTCACAAAGGGCCCTCAGCATAGTCCAGTGGGTCTGATGGGCAGGCTTGGGATAGGGACAAAATTTAGGTTATCCTGTTGTTTCCCCCAACATATAAAAGACTAAAAAAGAAAAAGAGGGGAGACCTATAGATTAAAAGAGACCTAAGTCAAGCAAATGCACGGTGTGATTTTTCTTTAGAGCATGATTAGAACAAACCAAACAGAAAACAAAACAAAATTTATAAGGAAACCAGGAATATCCACTAGATATTTGATGACATAGTAATTAGTTATTTCTGCTTAGATGGTAATATAGTTTTACTCGAGATTTAATGAAATTAATAATTTTTCCTGCTTCATCACAGACATTCTTAAGTGAAACCACCCCCCCACCCCACTCCCTTTACTGCAGTGCCAGGGAAGGAAAAATATGAACAGCGACCTCAGGGCAACTTCCCTGATTCTCACTGAGACTCTGGCAGTGTTACCCAGTGTTGGATTTGCACTATCAGTGCAAACATCAGTGTAAACATCAACTTAGTGAAAAAGGCAAATGATAGCTCAGAATGACTATAAAAATGGTTTTTGTCATCACGTGCCAACATGATTTTACATATATATATATATATAAGTCCATGCTTTATAGAGATATTAAAAAAATTTGATAAAATGACAAGATTTCTGGTGCTGATGTAAAAATAATCCTATGGCAACAGGGGTGCCATTTTGAAAATGTATCAGCACATGGAATGTCCAAAATAAAATGCTAAAATTACTCAGAAAAGTAAGTGGATTCTCTTCCCTCACACCAACTACAAATGTTGCAAAACAGTGGAAAAGAATTACTAAAAGAAAATGTGTACATGCTCAAGATAGCATTTGTTAAAATCAAATGTACAAGGCTGTTAACACAGCCCTGATTAACCAATTTCCAGAGTCAGGAAAGCCGGCTCTTATGCTGGGCGAGGGTTCTCCACCTCACGGCCAGGTGGCTCTTTGGTGATGGGGTTTTGCAGGATGCTCAGCAGCATCCTCGACTTCCTCCAGAGGATGCCACCGCCCTCCTCCGCCAGTCATGACAACCAAAATGTGTCCAAACATCACCAAGTATCTCCTGGGGGAACAAAGCCACTCTGAGTGAGTCCCTCCATCACAGGCAACATTGCCAATCTAAGGCCATGGTTTCTAACTGGAGCTGTGACACCCCCAGGGAAAGCTGTGGAATTTCACGGGGGAATCCTTTGTCCCTTGATTTGGGCATGAGTGTGGCTGCCATGCCTGCTCTAATGACTCTAAAGTGCAGAAATGGATCCCAGCGGCCATGGATGTATGTCTGAAACTCCTTTCTATAATATATGAACTGCGACTTGGGTTGACTCCACATATAAATTAATTCCTGCATGTTTAGAATTTAAACAAAACCTTCCAGTAACGCAGCTGCATTTGTTTTGTGCAAACCTTTCCCAAGCCTTAGTCACCACTTTGGGATATCACACCCACACAGGCCTCTCATGTTTCTGTGGGTAACACCACACCCCATGCACCAGATGGCAAGCCATAAGCAACGCCCCAAGTCTCCAGGCACGATGGTCGCCACCACAGGGAAAGACAGCAACTCAGCCGACGTTACCTACTGACCGTTTCTTTTGCTTTAATTATCCTTTACAAAACGGGGACATGTATGGGTTTCTCAACATTACACACGTGTGTAGGTTCCATTACCTCTGAATTCATTTGCGAGTACTGGGTTTGAGACTCAGGAGAATCAGTGATCTCAGGTGTTTGCAAGCACCACCGCCTTAGGAAATCTGAGGGCGTTTCTACCCTCAGCCCCCTTCCAGAAATACACCTTGTGGACGTACCACATTTCTGTACCTGTCATCCGCCGCGTTCCTTCCCTACGTGGACTCCCTGATGTCAAACAGCACGGACGTGCTCATGGCGGGCTCTTCCACCCCAATAACGCGCACCGGGTTCTTTTCCTGCATGATCTCGTGGAGGTCAAACAGCGCCAGTGCCCTGCCGGCGGGCGGCCCCGCCTTCGTCCCGCCCCCGGGGCTCTCCTCCGGGGGTCCGAGCGGGCGCCGCCCGAGGTGCGCGCCGCGGCTGCGGACCTGCGGGCGCCGGCGGCCCCGGCCCCGGGGCTGCTCTCGGGTGTGCGTGATCTGGTGGCGGATGAGGTGCGAGCTCTGCGTGAAACCCTTGCCGCACTGGCTGCACCGGAAGGGCCTGTCGCTGCGCGGCGGGCCCTCGCCCGGGCTCAGGGGCTCGGGCCAGGAGGGCGCGGGCGCGAAGAGCAACCTCTGGCGGCAGTCGTAGGGCCCGTCGCCCGCATGCTTACGCTGGTGCTGTGCCAGCGACGAGCTGTGCCTGAAGCCCTTGCCGCAGCGGCTGCACTCGTAGGGCCGCTCAGCCGTGTGCGTCCGCAGGTGCAAGAACAGGCAAGTGGTCCGCGAGAAGGCCTTGCCGCACACGCTGCAGGCGAACGGCTTCTCGCCGGTGTGCGTGCGCCGGTGGCGGCCCAGTGACGAGTTCTGGTTGAAGGCGCGCCCGCAGTCCTGGCAGGCGTAGGGCTTCTCGCCCGTGTGGATGCGCCGGTGCACCGTGAGGTGCGTGCTGTGGCAGAAAGACTTGCCGCATTCGGCGCATTTGTAGGGCTTGTGGCCCGTGTGGATGCGCTCGTGCTGCACCAGCGACGAGTTCTGGCTGAAGGCCTTGCCGCATTCCTTGCACGCGTAGGGCCGCTCGCCTGTATGGATGCGCCGGTGCACCGTGAGGTGCGCGTTGTGGTTGAAGGACTTCCCGCAGTCCGCACACTTGTAGGGCTTGTCGGGCGCCTGGCCGCGCGCCAGCTCCGCCTCCGGAACGGGACGCGCCACAGTGGAAGCCTCGCCGCCGTCGTGGCGGCTGCGCGGCTGCGGTCCCGGGGAGCCCGTCTCCTCACGTGCGGCGTCAGGGCTCCGCTCCGAGCTCGGACCCCGAGATTCCGGCACACACGCACGCTCCACCCTGGAGACCTCTGGGAGCCGACCGAGGCTCTCCCCAAGTCTGAGACTTCCGTCCTGAACCAGGACTTCCTTGAGTGGCCAATGACCCTGGTCCTGCTCGGGCCCCCTGACCCAGCCCGCCCGTTCCCAGTCTTCCCCCGACGAAGTGGGACACAGCGCCTCCCCCAGGAAGCCTTCCTGCCCCTTCTCCTCAGGAAGGCCCTGCTCCCAGGCTGGTGGTTGACCCTCCAGTGCAGCTTCCTGGCCTGAAAGAAAACCAAAGAGCTGTGAGGGGCTGATGGACACACCCTAGGTCGGTGTCCAACCTCCCAGTTCTGCTCACGTTGACCGCAGTGCTCTGTCTGCAAACAAAGCTTCCCTCACTCATTCTTTCAACAAAAACTTTTTGAGCACCCGCCATGGGCCAGATACTGGCCTAGATCAGGAGCTGGCCAAAGACAACCCCCAAGCTAACCACGCTAACGGGCGGACTCTGAAGCGGTCAGGTCTCTCTTGTCAGTCACAGAGGGTCTGCTGGCAGGCGATTCTGCAGGTGACACGTAGTCCACTCATCAGCTGGCTTTAAAAACCTTAGCACTGGGAGATGATGCTGGGTTAGCTGGGCGACGAGCAATCCCCTCAAGCTTTACAAACAGGAGGAGGAGGTAGAAGGGACAGGCTGGGCAGGGGGCCTGAGCCAGGGAAGCAGAGCCAGCTGTCAGCCTGCAAGGACAGGGGGACTTCTGTCCAAGGACCACGTGGCTGGACTCTGCCAACAGCCTGCCCGCATGGAGGCACAGCCTTTCTGAGCCTCCCAGGAAGTCTGCCGCCTCCACTGCCCGCCCACCGATACCCTGCCTTTGGCCTTGTGGGGGCCGCGGCAATGAACCAGTTGGGTCGGACAGAACCGAGAAGTAACACGTTGCCTTAAACCTCTGTGTTTGTGGTAATCTGCTACAGTGATGATAGAAAACAAACACAGAGACTGAACACTGCCCACAAAGCCTAAAATACTGTCTGGCCTGAGGTGCTGGGGATAAAGCAGTGACTCCGAAGGACAGAAAGCCCTGCTGGGGAGGCAGACACAAAGCACAGAAGGAGCAGGCTCAGGGGGACGAGGAGCTGTTTCAAACCCAGGTGTGACAGGTCAGATCCCATGTGGAGGTGCCCTCTCACCTGTGGGACACCTTGCGAGGAGCAGCCCCTGGTCCTGGATCCTCCAGAGGCCGAAGTGCCCCTCAGGCAGGCAAGGTGCTCCCTCCTCCCAGCACAGTGATGCACACTCTACCAACTGACCACACACGCAGCCCCTGCACATACCTATTCCTGGGAAGGCAGGGCGGCTTCCGGAGGCTGCGGGGGTGGGTTTCCTGGAGGCTCCAGCCTGCAGAGGCGCCCGCGGGCCTTGGCCCTTCCCCTCACCTCCAGAGCCAGCAGCGCAGCATCGGGCAATTCCCCTCTGACATCTCCCGTCCTCATCCTGCCCCCCTCACAAGAGGGCTGCTGTGAGGTCACAGGCTGGCCCAGCAATCCAACAGCTGGGCTAGGGGATTAGGACGTGGACGTCTTCGGGGCCAGCGGGCCTGCCCACCCCCAGCTTGAACCTCCTGACCTGCTGCAATTCTGGCCATAGCACACTCTGTGTTCATGCACTCAGGGCCCACCTCACCACATCAGAATGTCCACACGCAGCTCAGAGCTGACAGGAAGCAGGTTCTCAAACCTGCCTCAGATCCGAGGCAGTGCGGGAGCACTGACCGGGGAGAGGAACTGGAGGGGCTCAGGCTGGCCAGGCAGCTGGTGCGTCTCCTCACCTCCAGACCCCAGACTGGGCTCCATGCACAGCACCCAGCGGGTCTTCTAAAACACCAGTCAGCCCTCACAAAAGCTTGTACAGGAACGTTCACAGTAGCGCTATCCAGTAGAACCAAGGAGAAACAACCCAATGTGGTCCACCAACCAAATGTGGTCCATCCACACAATGGAATGTGATTCAGTGACGGAAGGAATGAACTACGGAGACAAAGTACAGCATGACTGAACCTTGAAAGCCTGATGCTCCTTGGAAGAAGCCAGACATACACAAACTATCACGTACTAAAGTAAGTTACAAGGGCATTCTGTACGACAGAGGGTATTCACCCAATATTTTATAGCTGTGAGAGGAGCAGAGCCTTTAAAAACTGTGAATCACTACACTGTATACCTGTATTTATTTAAGATGTTATACATCAACTACATTTCAAGAAAAAATAAAAGCTAGACACCAAAGGCCATGTTATAAGATTCCACTTAAATGGAATATCCAGAATATGCAAATTCCCTGATAGAAAGTGGATTAGTGACTGCCAGGGCTGGGTGGGATGAGGTGATGAGCGACTACTGTCATTTAATGAGAAATATGTATGTGGTCTTCATCCCTGGGCCCCAGCACACAGCTCCTAAAACCCTTGCAATTTCCTTAGTGAGAGGGGTTAGGACTGTCTTTTGTTAATTGTAATAAATTCCCCTCAACCATGAGTTCATGCTGAGAGGCGACTCTTGATGGGCCCTCAACAGCTTCAAGATGGGATGCTTCAGCCCCTCTCCCCTGACACTTGCCTGTTCATTTATATCCTTTACACTAGCATTTACAAAACACAATAAATGTAAGCAGTGATTTCCTGAGTTCTGTGGGCTGTTACAGCACACTACTGAACCTAAGGGGGGCGCGTGGGAAGCCCTGGTTTACAGCCAGTCAGTCCGAAGGATGGGAGGCCGACTTGTGACCCATGTCTGAAGAGGGGCCAGCCTAATAGGACTGCGTTCCTAAGCTGTGAGGTCTGCACCAACTCCAGGCAGGGCGGGTCAGAATTGGACTGAACTGTTGCGACACCCATCTCGTGCCTCAAGAGTTGGACAATCGGTGGTTGATGTGGAAAAAACCCACATATTTGGCATCAAGAGTGTTCTACGGGTAGAAACAAACCGGAGCACCTCTAGTGGGTGATTCTGGGGGGCTGCAACGTTCTGGACTACACAGTGGTGATGGGTGTACAATCCGCGAACATGCTCGAAACCAGAGGACCGTACACTTCAGATGGGTCAATTTTATGGCAAGCTTGGGACCGGGCAGCCAGAAGGGAGCTGGCCAGGTGGATGAGAGTTACCTCAGAGACTGGGGAAAGGAAGGCTACTGTCTGGGACTGAAAATACACAGGCTCCACACCCAGAGGAGACAGCGTACTTGGCAGTCCCGTCCCAGGTGGGGGCCACACCGTGTGTGGAGGGACCACGGACTCCCTGCGGATGGTGTCAGAGGGGAGCGGACTGTGGGTCTAGCTGCTTACGTTTCCCATGGCCAGAGCCCACTTCCTTCAAAATGTAGTCAGGGTACCAACACATCGGCCCAGGGACTGACGACAATCTAACCCCACCCCAGCCTTCGAGCAGCTGGGGCGTCCCCCTCCTCAACAACATCTGGAGCTGGAGAAAGGGGACAAATATGACTGGTGCCACTCTTCCCAGCTCCCTCAGCCCTCGCACGGAGCACGGATGTGGCGTCCAAAGCTGCTGCAGCCGCACCCAGCCCGGAGAAGGGCCAGAAGAATTGGGACCACCAGCCTGGGCGGCGCGGGAATGCTGAGCCAGCACCGGCACGATCCCCCCAGCTCTGCTTCGTGAGGGGCCTGCCGCTCCCATGCTGACAGCGCTGGGCCAGCCGTCAGGTACTCACGGCTCCCACGAGAACAGAAGCGCGTACGGCACAAGTGCACAGACTGTGGACGTGCAAGAATGAAATGGAGGTGAAGGGCAGGTTCACACTCAGAAATTATCCCATGGGACAGACACACCACATGCTGCTGGGAAAAGAGGAAGTGCTGGACTCTGGCCACTCGAGCAGAGCCAGTATCTCTGAGCTCAGAGAAAGGGGGGCATGAGTGAGGGGACCCCAGAGCACTGGGAGCACTGCAGGCAGGGGGTGAAGGACGGGGCCCAAGCCCCTGTGGAGAAAGGGCTCCAGGGCGGCCGAGGCAGCTGTCCCAGAAGGACAGCTTGAGGCCTTGAGGCCTGTCCCTTGAGCTTGTCCCTTGAGGCCGGCCTCTGGCTTGGTCGGGGAACTTGGATTTGGGGGCACTGCCCTGAACCAAACTGGGAAGAGAGACTCACTGTGGCTTAGGGCAAACACCTGCTTTCTCCTGGGAGCTTGGGTCTTGGTCTGTGCCAGGTGGAGGATGCCTGCAAGACCAGCCCCCAATCAGCCCCTGGCCCAGAGCCTACATGAGCCTGCCTAGTAGCCAACACCTCTCACGAACTGTCACAGCGCACTGCCGGGGGACTGAGGGGGTCCAGGCGGGGCTCTGGCCCCCCTGACTGGCCTCTTCCCTTTGCTGACTTTCCTCTGGGGACCCCAACACATCACCCCTTCCAAGGGGCACAGCTGCTCCTATCAGGGCTCCCACTCGGTGGGCTCTCACCTGGACGGCAGCCCTGGGGAAGTCCTTTCTCCGCCACCCACAGCTCAGCCCCTTGCTCCAGCTGGGAGATGACGTCTGGTTTGGGAAGCTCAGGCCCTGGAAACAGAGAAAGACAAAGGTGGTGTGGGTCTGCTCTGGAGAAGATGAGAACCAGTCCAGGCTCCAGACTGAGACTCCTGACCCTCAGGGGCCGGGGTGCCTCATAAGGTTCTGCATCCGGACACACAAGGGCAGAGTCTATAACCCATGTGTCCCGCAGGAGTGCAAAATCAAGCTCCGTGATCTCCAGCCCGAGGTCAAGTCATCACACGAGAAGCCCGGCAACCCATAACCCATGAAGAGTAAGTCAGCGCAGGAATCTGGTCAGCAGCAGGGGAAGCGGCCTCACCCACAGAGAGCAGGTGCCCAAAGGTCTCCAGCATCACGTCTCGGTACAGGGTCCTCTGGGCCGGGCCCAGCTGCCCCCACTCCTCCTGGGTGAAGTCCACAGCCACGTCCCGGAAAGTCACCGGCTCCTGAAACATCACACATGCTGCATCACCCGGACTGTCCCCATCGGTGTCTTCAGGATTAGGAGGAGGGGTGGGAAAGGTGAAGACAAGCAGGCCAGTGGCCAGGGAGTGCGTCCCGAGCAACGCGAGTCAGGTTTCCTGGGCCCTGCTGGGCTCCCGCCTGGGGTGGGCTGTCGGCCAGGATGCAAGAAGGCATCCGGGCAAGAACAAAGCCAACCAACCCACAACCAACCTTGGACAGGCGCAGGTGCTGACAGAGACCAGTCTAAACTGCTGACTTGCAGATTTGTGGGCTAAAGAAACAGTGACTGTTGTGTCTAAGCCCCCAAATTTTGGGATAGTCTGTTATGCAACAACGGCTAACTGACACACTAAAAAATCCTCAGAGTCAAAGCAAGGCTTATCCTCCTCCCCGAAAAGAGGGGTGTGCAGTTGGAGTTAGAAATTCACTGGCCTTCAGAGACTGGGCAGGCTCACAAGTGACTGAAGTGGGTTCGTGTAAGGGCCTGTAAGGGTACTTAACTTATGAGAGGTGGCACAGGAAGTGATGGTAACATGTGCCCTGTCTGAAGCGGCAGCTCGGACTCAGAACCAATTGACTGTGGCAAAATACAGGCCTCACGTGGTCAGAATGCCCAGTCTCTGGTGAGAAACTGAAAATTAGGCCACATTTTATGAGGGAAAAACTTGTAGTTCCATGTAAAAGAATAAAGTTAAGTCTCCTATCTCACGCCATATATAAAATTTAACTCAAATGGATCAAAGGCATAAATATAAGAGTTAAAACTATTAACCTCTTAGAAGAAAACATATGGCTAAATTTTTATAACTGTGTCTGACAAAGGATTCTTAGCTATAACAGCAAAAGAACAAGCAATAAAGTAAAAAAAATAAGTAAACTGGACTTCATAAAAATTAAAACCTTTTTTGTTTCTAAGGGACATTAACAGGAAAGTGAAAAGATACTCGTATGATGGGATGTGATGATTGCAGATCATCTCTCTCATAAGTGACTTGTATTCCGAAGATATAGAGAACTCTTAAGAATCAATAATGAAAAAAAAAAAAAAAGACTCAATAATGAAGACAATCCAATAAATAAGCAAAGACTCTAAATAGGTATTTCTTCAAGAAGATATAAAAGAAAATAAACAATCAGCTAATAAGCACCTGAAAAGATGCTCAAGGTCATTCGCCACCAGGGAAATGCAAGTCAAAATCACATACAAAAGACTTCAATTTTCAAGTGGTATTTCCTTTAAGAAAAACACAATTACATTTTTAAATATTTAAGAAATTACAGTACAGGTGGCATGTGGTTCGACCAAAAATTATGCAGCAAATTTACAGAACCCTTTGGTTGCGACCAAGGTCTCTGCTCCTGTCCCCGCACCCTCACCTCTCACTCTGACGGTCCTCCAGCCCTGAAAACACGGTCGCTGTGCCTCCGGCCGCCATTACCTGCTCTGCACGCGGCGCCAGTGACAGTGCTGGGCCCGCTGCGGGCTGTCTAGGCCACAGACCTCTCAGCGGCATCACAGGAGTCCCGCATGTCTCCTCCTGGCATCCCAGCAGAAGCCCGCTCCTCGCTGTCTTTGAACCTCCCCGCTGCTTCACCGCAGACCCCTGCAGCCCTCCTCCTGGTCTCCTGCTCTGCACTGTGGGCCCAGCGGGATGGGTTTTGTCAGACCTGCTCCCTCCATACATCCTCCCGGAGCTGAGCAGGCCAGCACCCAGTCACTGGACTCCACCGTTAGCTAGCTCTCGGTGTCTCTTACTCCCACGCGGCAATGCCTGAATGTATTTTTCAAACCCATGCCACTCCTGCTTAAAGCATTCAAATAGCTCCTTCCTTTCGATAAAGGATGACCCCCTTTAGCCTGGCTATGGGTAGCTGAAAAATGGCCCCTAAAGATATTCAGGTCCTAGTTCTTGGAACCTGTGAATATTATCATAAATGGCAAAAGGGACTCTGTGGATGTGTTAATCGAGTCCCTTAATGGGTTTTAAACCCATTTTAAACCTTTAATGGGTTTTAAAAATAGGGAGATTATCCTGGAATATCCAGGTGGTCCTTAAATTCAATCACAAATGTCCTTCTGAAGGGAAGGTATTGGGAGACTGAACTACAGGAGGCAGAAGATAATATGACCACTAAAGCAAAATGAAAGTGGACAAAGGCCCATGAGCCAAAAAATGCAACGTCTATGGCTCTAATAGCTGAAAAAGGCAATGCGAGACCAGCGGAGAGCCTTAACAGGAAAGGTGCAGCTGCCCACGCCTGATCTCAGTTCAGGGAAAGTGATTTCAGACTCCTGACCTCTGGAACCCTAAGAATCAACATATTAATATATATTTCAAACCATCACGTTTGTAATAATCTGTCATGGCAGCCAAAGGATGCTAACACACTGGACCTCAAAGCCCCCTGCTTCCAACCCTCGCCTCCTGTGGTGGCAGGCCTCCAAGATGGACCCCAGTGATCCCCAGCCCCTGTGTAGCCTCCTCCTATACTGAGCAGATCTGACTTATGTAACTGATACGATAATTCAGAGAGTGAATTCTGAGCCCAGGTCACAAGACACTGTGGCTTCCACCGAGCCCTCTCTTGGATCATTCCCTTTGTGGGAAGCTGGGCGCCATGTTGTAAGAACGCCCAGACGGCTCCAGAGAGAGTCCCACATCAGAAGGAACAGAGGCCTCCTAACAACTCTCATGAATGAGCCATCCGGAAGGGGGATCCTCCAGCCCCAGTCAAGTCTCAGGTGACAGCAGTCCAGGCTGACATCTTGACTGTCATGAACCCAGGCCAGAACCACCAGCAGTTATTACAGGACTCCTGTCATCAGCAACTGAGGTAATACTGATTGTTGTTTTAGGCCACTATGTTTTCATCATTTGTTGCACAGCAACAGATAACAAACACACTCTCAAGCCTCTCACTGCTGACAGATTCTCTCCTTGACCGAACTTTAGTCTGGCTCGCAACCTCTTCCCAAATAAGCTTTGACCTTTGGGCTTCTGCATCCATTTCTGCATCATTCAGTTTTACCGAAATTCTGGTCCCATTGGTTTCTTGGGTCCCATTGGTCCCAAGAATCCTACCCTCCATATCTGATCACTCTTGATATCTTTTCAAAGTCCTCATCCCCCACAGCCCTCCAAGTAACATCCCATCATTTGGCCTGATTCAGCAAGAACCCTGTTTTAGGTCAGTTTAGCAAGATATGCAGATGACACCACTCTAATGGCAGAAAGTAAAGGGGAACTAAGGAGTCTCTTGATGAGGGTGAAAGAGGAGAGTGAAAAAGCTGACTTAAAACTCAACATTCGGAAAACTAAGATCATGGCATCTGGTCCCACCACTTCATGGCAAACAGATGGGGAAACAATGGAAATGGTGACAGACTTTATTTTCTTGGGCTCCAAAATCACTGCAGAGGGTAACTGCAACCATGAAATTTTTAAAAGATGCTTGCTCCCTCAAAGGAAAGCTATGACAAACCTAGACAGCATATTAAAAAGCAGAGACATCACTTTGTCCATATAGTTAAAGTGAAAGTATTAGTCACTCAGCCATGTCCAATTCTTTGTGACCCCATGGACTGTAGCCCACCAGGCTCCTCTGTCTGGAATTTTCTTGAATTCTCTTGAGAATTCCTCTTGCCTGGATCAGGCAAGAATACTGGAGCGGGTTGCCATTTCCTTCTCCAGGGGATCTTCCCCACTCAGAGATGGAACCTGGATCTCCTGCATTGCGAACAGACATGCAGTCGTGTATGTCATGTATGGATGTACAGCTGGACCATAAAGAAGGCTGAGCGCCAAAGAACTGATGCTTTCGAATTGCGGTGCTGGAGAAGACTCTTGAGAGTCCCATGGACTGCAAGGAGACCTAACCAGTCATCCTAAAGGAAACCAACCCTGAATATTCATTGGAAGAACTGATACTGAAGCTCCCAATACTTTGGCCACCTGATGTGAAGAGCCAACTCAGTGGAAAAGACCCTGATGCTGTGAAAGATTGAACGCAGGAGCAGAAGGGGATGACAGAGGATGAGATAGTTGGATGGCATCGCCAACTCAATGGACATGAGTTTGAGCAAACTCTGGGAGATAGTGAAGGACAGGGAAGTCTGGCATGCTGCAGTCCATGAGGTCGCACAGTCAGACAACAACCAAAAATTACCTCTACCCCCACTATAAAAAATACCCACATTTGCTTGTTGTATTCACAGTTGAGCCCAGTTCTATACTGAAGTCTCTTTCCCCCTACTGCAACTGTCCCCAAAGAAAACCTGTTTTTACTGCTTTAACTATGGCCCAGCTCTGATACTCTTTGACACTGCTCACTCCCTGCCCCTTCTCCGGGATCCACAGCAAAAGCAAACAAAAACGTGGTTGCATCTCCTACACATTTGCAACAGTCTCCGAACACTGTGCACACCTAGGATTATCAACAGTCTCACTTTGCATACCAAATCTGAAATAAATGCAAAAGCCGGTAGGCAAGGACAGAAGGACAGAAAGTCTGGAACTTAAGGAATTATATACATTTCTTTTGGTTCCTGCCACGTGGAGTCAGCACGGTATGGAGAACACGGGCAGCAGCCACTTTGTCTAGAAGGGCCGGAGCTTTCAAACAGGCGCCTTCCCAGATGCCCTTGGAGACTGCTCTGAACTGAGTCCCCGACAGCCCGGCAGGGGTCAGACCCTAATAGTCGCTCCCGCCCCAATAACGCGGTGTGTCCTTACCCGGGAGGCGGTGCCCGGGGTTTCGGGGAGCGGGACTCTGGGTGGGTGTCGGTTGACTCCGCACGTTGAAGCATCTCTACTACAGTTTCTAAGACCCATCCTCACGGTGGACGGCCTTCGGGGCGGGGGAGGGGGGCAGGATATCGGCGGGGGGCCAGCCTGATGCTCGGGAACGAACCCAAGTCCTTTCCCTGAACGGAAAGGCCGGAGGACTCGCGGAGCACGCGCACTCGGGGACGGGAAAGCCCGGGTTCGAACCAGACGCCACCCCTCACCAGCTGGGCATGTCAGCGTACCCCAACCTTGGCTTCAGTCTCCCCGTCTGTCCAGGGGATAAGGCCCGACCCTGCCCACCGTGCGCTGTGAGGGCTAAAGGGGTAATACCCGGCCCGAAGCCCGCTGCCATCGTTGTTATTGTTGCTATTATTGTTCTGCCGTACCTGGAGCCGTTCTACCGGCGGCCCCATAGCCATCACCAGTGCCGCCGCTTCCTCCTCGGGGTCCATCCTAGGCTGACAGGTAGAGGACTGGTGCCCGAGGCGACCCTGAACACGAGAGCCGTCCCCGACACAAGAACCTCAAGACTCACAGCCCGCTGGACAATGGCGGCCGCGCTGGGGACGCCGAAACTACAGATCCCAGAAGGCCGTGCGGCACGCCGCAGCCCCGGCCAATGAAAGCTTTCGTTCGTCGAGCCTTCAACCAATGGGAGCCCGTTGGCTTCGGGCCAATGGGAGCTTCCTCCCTGTTGCCCTGAGGCCAATGGGCGCCTCCATCCTCCGGCCTCCAGGCACCGCAGGCGCTCACCGCAGAGAGCCGCGGGCCTGAGTGGGCGGGGTTCCTCTGCCCATTGCTGTAGTGCTGCGGGTCGTCGTCGTGGGGGAAGTCCTTCTCCCAGTCCAGCCGTTCCGCAGCCTTCGCCTTCGCAGCCCTGTCTCCAAATGCCAGTCTGCGCCCCGGGTCCCCTCCTCCAAATACAGTCTGCGCCCCGTGGCCCCTCTTTCAAATGCCAATCTGCGCCCCGCGGCCCCCATTCCGAATGCCAATCTGCGCCCCGCGGCCCTTCTTTCAAATGCCAATCTGCGCCCTGCGGCCCCTCTTTCAAGTGCTGTTTGTGCCCCGCTGCCCGCCTTCCAAATGCCAGTCGGCAACCTGGATTGCCACAGCCCTTGAAATCCGGGGTCTGCTCTTCCTAGCCGGCAACACAGAGGAGGAGGCCTGGGGCTTTCCTAGTTTCTTTCTGGATTGTATACTGTCGTTGTGCTCAAAATATTTCTATGCTTCAGAATAACACGAACGTTTAAACGTTTGTCACTGGAACCATTTTGAGGAGCCGTTGCCCAGAGCGGGCACCGCTCGAGATCTGAAAGCTGATCTTGTTCTGTTTCTCGATTGGTGGTGTTTCCCTTGCCATGGGTCATGTCTGTGAGTTTGTTAGAGTCTGTTAAAAAATTACTAGAAAAGAAGGAAAAAGCAGATGTTCACCGGGATGCAATCAAATAAGAATATTTACTTGACCATTTACTGTATGCTAGGAACCAGGCATAGCAAGCAGAGAACAGAGGTACTTGCCTGCCCTCACAGTGGTGCTGGTGTAGTGGGGAGAGACAGACAATAAAGCACAAACATGGCAAAGGGGTGAACAGTCACGGTCACTGCGGGGATGGGGCAGCCGGCCTCCAAGGGGCCTGAAGTTTCCACACTCTCTCCTGCTCCTCTCTTTTCTGCCCTTGAATCTCCGCTCCTCCAGTGACCCCTCTGCTCTTTACTGGGCATCCCCCCTGCAACCCTATCTGGGGCCCAACCCCACAAGGTCTGCAGTACCAGGAGGAGCACGTGGTCAAGCATCTTCCTTCACCACAGCAGGTGCCTGTGGAAACCACAAATCAGGCAGCCTCCAAGGAGACCAAATCTGGCCTCTGTCAGGAACCCAGCAAAATTTCCTGGCAGTATCCCTTTCTCTACAGTCACGGACTGATGAAAGGTTAGATAGCATCACCGACTCAATGGACATGAATTTGAGCAAACACTGGGAGATAGTGGAGGATGGAGGAGACTGCCGGGCTGCGATCCATGGGGTTGCAGAGTCGGACATGACTGGGTGACTGAATAGTCACTGACTTTTCTCCTGGTGCTGCTGAATCTTGGATGCATGATGTTTTCCTATTACTTTGACTGTTTCTTTTCTATTACTTGTAGTTTTGTTTTCTTCTTGATTATAAGTGTTAATTTCTCAATGGTGTCCAACTCTTTGCCCCCTGGGGATGGTAGCCTGCCAGGTTCCTCTGTCAATGGAATTCTCCAGACGAGGATACTAGAGTGAGTAACCATTCATTTCCAGGGGATCTTCCTGACCCAAGGATCAATCCCAGGCCTCTTGCATTACAGGCAGATTCTTTACCATCTAAGCCACTAGAGAAGCCCTGATTTTAATATAGGGTTTTGTCTATTGAAGTAGTTCTCAAAGTGTGGACTAGGGACAACCTGGGAGATTCCTGAGATCCTTTCTATGAGTCAGTGAGTTCCAAGCTAAGTTCATAATAATACTTCCCCCCCATTCCCATTTCTCACAAATGTATGGTAGAGGTTTTTTTTTAAGCTTCTGAATGAACAATATTGGGACAGACTGAAGGTGTCAGACAAAGCTGGATACTGGTTAACTTGGTGAAAACAGACTTTATTTAGTAACTGCTGACAGAAGAGGCAATAACTGAGCTCCATTTGAATGTGTTCAGAGGTGATTGGGCTTTCTTTAAAAAAGTAATTTTGTTTATGGCTGTGCTGAGTCTTCCTTGCTATGAGGTCTTTTCTCTAGTTGCGGTGGGCAGGGGCTGCTCTTTGTTGGGTGAGCAAGGTCCTCATTGCCGTAGCTTCTCTTCTTCCAGAGCACAGGCTACAGGCGTGAGGGCTTCAGGAGTTGCGGCCTCTGGGCTCTAGACCGCAGGTTCAGTAGTTGTGATGGGGGCTTAGTTACCCCACAGCATAGAGGATCTTCCTGGGCCAGGGACTGAACACGTGTTTCCTTCTTTGGCAGGCGGACTCTTTACCACTGAGCTACCAGTGAAGCCAAGACTGGGCAGTTGAAAGGGAGAATGAGGGAATCAGAAGGGGGAGTGTAGGGGCTCACATGAAAAATTATAAAGGGTTGTTCAGTGTAAATGTGATTAGGTCAGCTGCATCAGATGCTGGGCATTCTTGAAGTTAGGATTCTGTCCTCCTGGAGACTGGAGAGAGAGGCCCCGTCCTTCCTGGTGGTTGCATTTCTAAGGAGTGGCCTTCAGGTCCTTGAGAAAGACACTTCAGAGTTAAAGGAGATACAAATGCATTTGAAAGGGGCAGAGAAAGGTTCAAAACTGCAAGCCCTTTTTTGTCAGTGCTCTAAGGTGACTCAATGGTAAAGAATCTGCCTGCCAGCGCAGGAGACACGAGTTTGACCCTTGGGTGAGGAAGATGCCCTGGAGTAGGAAATGGCAAACCACTCCAGTATTCTTGCCTGGGAAATCCCATGGACAGAGGAGACTGATGGGCTTCAGTCCATAGGGTCGCAGAGTCGGATATGACTGAGCATACAAGCATGCTAAGAAAGGGAAGTCAGGAGACTATTCTCAGGTGATGGCTGGAAAAAAACTGTAAATTCTCCTAGCAGAATTTCTCAAGAAGACATAATAACGAGAGGTTGGGATCTTCCTAGCAATATAACGTTATGCCGCTAGAAGTCATGGTAGACTTTGGTTGTCTCTTAATACAAGCATTTGGACTGAGTTCTCTCTCCCCACACCCCTCGGCACTGGGAGGCTTGTGGGATTTTTAGTTCCCCGTTAGGGATCAAACCCGGGCCCTTGGCAGGGAGAGCATGGAGTCCTACCACTGGACTGCCAGGGAATTTCCTGGACTGAGTTCTTACTTGCTGAGAGTTCTGCAATTCTCAAAGGCATAAATCATTATGGAAATCCAGTTGCCTTCAGTCAGGCCAAACATTAAAGAGATTTGCAAAAATAAAAAGCAGTTTCCTACCTTGCTAGCTGGGTGACCTTAAGCAGGTTTTTGCACCTCTCTGAGCCTCAGATACCTCAATTGTAATGTTAGCTACCTCAAAGGATTGTGATGAGGGTTAAATAAATTAATGATACATACAAAGTACTTAACATTAGCCTAGCACAAAGTCAGTGCTTGATATATAATACTTGCTCCTGGCACAGAGCAGTTGACATGTAGTACTGCTACGGGGTGTATGTGTGTGATACATGAGGTGTGGTGGTGACTGGGATCCCCCACGCTGCCAGGTAAAGGCTCCTGCCGAGAGGTGGCCAGATGGAGAATCCTCCAGTGTGGATGGATGAAGAGGCCATTTTCCAGAGGGGATGGCTGGATGGGGGCCTCAGTGTGCAGTGAGCACAAGGTGGTCCCTCCTCACTAACTCTGAGCCCAGCATTATGAGGAGGGTTTCCACATGTGCAGGAGACACAGAAGCCACCCTTGAGTTATCTACATCTCCCCCACCTCCAGCTAGAGGGCTTTTTCCACATGTCCTATGTCTGAGAACAGAATAGGGCATGGCTCGGTGTTATGAGAGAAGCTTCATTTCTCCTCCAGAGATGAAGGGGAAATATCATGATGCGGCGGCACCCAAGAGTTCTGCTGATAAACTCAACCTGGACATCATTCAGAATGCTTAGTGTTAACACACATATTTGCATTTTATATTCAGGGTGTCTATAGGAGGAAAAACCACTGCTAAGCCTGGAGCAGCGCAAATGAGATTTACATCTACGTGATGGAATCACTGCTGAGGAATGTCCGCCGGGTCAGGGATGGAACGCGTGTCTCCTGCATTGCAAGGTGGATTCTTAACTGGTCCACCAGGGACGCCCCCAGAACTGCAGTTTAAACAGTTTAGTGGAACAGATACTATAAATACTGCTAGCTGTAGTCATGTTTAAAGAGACAGAACAGCTTGAGAAAAATGGATTGACACAGCAGGCCTGAGGCTGCAAGTTTTAGGAGATCCTGTGTGCAAGCCTGAGCTTCCCAGGTGGTGCCAGTGATAAAGAACCCACCCTCCAACGCAGGAGATGTAAGAGATGTGGGTTCAATCCCTGGGTTGGGAAGATCCCTTGGAGGAGGGCACGGCAACCCACTCCAGTGTTCTTGCCTAGAGAATCCTGTGGACAGAGAAGCCTGGTGGGCTTCAGTCCGTGGGGTCTCAGAGTCAGACATGGTTGAGAGACTCAGCACACATGCAGCACATGTGCCAGCCTGATCTCTAGCTGGCATCTGGGAACTTGGCCTTTAGTGTTGTCTGTACTGTGCCTAGGAGAAGGCAATGGCACCCCACTCCAGGACTCTTGCCTGGAAAATCCCATGGACGGAGGAGCCTGGTAGGCTGCAGTCCATGGGGTCGCTAGGAGTCGGACACGACTGAGTGACTTCACTTTGACTTTTCACTTTCATGCATTGGAGAAGGAAATGACAACCCACTCCAGTGTTCTTGCTCGGAGAATCCCATGGACAGAGGAGCCTGGTGGGCTGCCGTCTATGGCGTCGCATAGAGTTGGACACGACTGAAGCGACTTAGCAGCAGCAGCAGCAGCAGTACTGTGCCTAGACTGCGGAAACAATTTCATTCACACTGAGCATCTGCTGGCCTCCTGGGGGTCTGGATTGTGGTACTTGCTGGGCAGGTGTCTGCTTACCTGGTGCCTGCTGTGCTTTGTATGATCCTTCATGGGAAGCACAATGTTGAGAGCTGCACACGGATTCACCCAGACTTCGCCTGCCTTTTCCCTTATGATCCAACTGCCTGCATCCCTGTAACACCACTGCTGTAAATCTCAGCCATGAGTGCAACTATATGCTGAGTCTCATGAATTCCTCTAGAAAGTTTCCTCATGTGGGAATGGCCTTGTGGACCCGCAACAGTTCCACTGCTGGTTGTATCAAAAACATATTCAGCAATATTTTGATATCTCTCTGTTTAAAAGCAGGAAGAATGGACTTCTGTTAGAAGGAGCCCCTGGGTCATATGTAACACAGGTGTGGTGTTTTGGTTTGTGTTAGTTTCTCAGTCGTGTCTGACTCTTTGCTGCCCCATGGACTGTGGTCTGCCAGGCTCCTCTGTCCATGGAACTCTCCAGGCAAGAATACTGAAGTAGGTTGCCGTTTCCTTCTTGAGGGGATCTTCCAAACAAGGGATGGAACCTGGGTCTACTGTGTTTGTGTGCTCAGTCGCTAAGTCGCGTCTGACTCTTTGCAATCCCACGGACTGTAGCCCACCAGGCTCAGACTATGTCCATGGGATTTCCTAGGCAAGAATACTGGAGTGGGTTGCCATTCCTTCTTATATTTAGGGGATTTAAAAAAATAAGCCACAAACATAAGTGAAACCAACAAAAATGAAATAGATACATGGATATACAATTGTGAGATTACTCTTTACAATGTTAAAATGGGTCCAGGGACCTCTCTGATGGCCCAGTGCCTAAGACTCTCAATGTAGAAGGCCTGGGTTCGATCCCTGGTTGGGGAACTAGATCCCATATGCCACAATTAAAATTTTGCATGCCACAACTTAGAAAAAATAAAGACCCCAAATGAATATCAAAGATCTCACCTGATAAAACTAAAATCTGGTGCAGTCAAGTAATTAACTAATTAAAAAGACTGGCCCAGCAAGCTGTAATTCTAGCACTTCCTTTCATGTGTGTCTTATGCATGTTCCAATTTGGAACCACTGGTCTCTGGGTATGAGAACCATCTGGGAAGAAAGGTCTCAGGTTCCTATTTCAAGTGAGCCCGCTTCCTGGCCCCTGAAGTGTCTGCTTTGATTTATGAAAGGGTGAAACACTTCCCACAACAGGACCTGAAGCACTCATGTGTACACAGCAGCTGCTGTCCTTCCATTCGTTCCCGCCCCCCACAGGCATCCTTGTGTGATTCCCAGAGGGTGAGACAGAGGAGCTTGGTGTGCTAAAGACCATGGGGTGGCAAAGAGTCCGACAAGACTTAGCAACTAAATAACAACGTGAGAAGGCAAAGATGAAAGCATCCCCAGATGGGTGGGGCTGGTTAATGGCACACTTTGCTTTGGGATGAAAAGGGAAGAACTAACAATGATGACGAAGGTCCTTGGAGTGGCAAAATAAGGAAGCCCTTGTTCTGAAGCACAATACAGCAGATTCTCTAGTCCCTCAGAATTGTTTTCCCCGTTGTCAGAACATAACTCATTCTCTACTCTTTTTTTTTTTGCTGTTTTTTGCTGGCCCACAGCCAGATACTTAAGAGGAGAAAATCTGGAGTTTCACAGACAGTCCTTCAATGAACCCAACTTTCCTGCTCCCCCTGTGAGTCTACAGCTCTGCTGGGGTGGCTGTGACTTCCACTGCTGCAGCCCCTCTTTACAAGTTCCTGACTTCAACCTTTCCCACTCTGCACCTCTGGGTGCTGTCACCTCACTCAACCTGCAATTAACAGCCTCCCCTACTTGCTTCACCATTGTGGATTTACATTTCAGCCTTTTTTATGGAAGGCTTCCCAGGTGGCTCAGTGGTTATAAAAAACAGACAAACAAACCTGCCTGCCAAAGCAGGAGCCATGGGTTTGATCCCTAGGTCAGGAAGATCCACTGCAGAAGGAAATGGCAACTCACTCCTGTAGTCTTGCCTGGAAAATCCCATGGACAGAGGAGCTTGGTGGGTTACATTCCACAGGGTTGCAGAGTCTGATGCAACTAAGCACACACATATATATTGTTTTTTAATATGTTGCTGAGTTGATCTTAATCAACCATCTGCGCACAAATTTTTATGTGCTGTAACATTTTCAATACATACTGTTTTTGGTCCTATTTTCACTTCATTT
The DNA here is from genome assembly GCF_032452875.1 of Bos javanicus. Lineage (NCBI taxonomy): Eukaryota > Metazoa > Chordata > Mammalia > Artiodactyla > Bovidae > Bos > Bos javanicus. The sequence continues at coordinate 66,096,348 of NC_083885.1, read as the reverse complement.
GATATTTTTCATATTGCTCTGGACTCACTTAGTCAACCTAACTCAGCAAGAAAGTTAGAGCATAACGGAGTCCTTGGAAAACTGAGTCTACTTTTAACTCCAATAAAAACCATTTTACAAAACTTCCCATCCTTAGTATTCCTTCAATTTGTGTTTTTTATTGCTGGTTTACACCGAACATCAGTTCGGTCAGTTCAGTCGCTCAGTCGTGTCCGACTCTTTGTGACCCCATGAATTGCAGCACACCAGGCCTCCCTGTCCGTCACCAACTCCTGGAGTTCACTCAAATTCATGTCCATCAAGTCAGTGATGCCATTCAGCCATCTCATCCACTGTCATCCCCTTCTCCTCCTGCCCCTAATCCCTCCCAGCATCAGGGTCTTTTCCAGTGAGTCAGCTCTTCGCATCAGGTGGCCAAAGTATTGGAGTTTCAGCCTCAGCATCAGTCCTTCCAATGAACACCCAGGACTGATCTTCTTTAAGATGGACTGGTTGGATCTCCTTGCAGTCCAAGGGACTCTCAAGAGTCTTCCCCAACACTACAGTTCAAAAGCATCAATTCTTCGGCGCTCAGCTTTCTTCACAGTCCAACTCTCAGCCATACCTGACCACTGGAAAAACCATAGCCTTGACTAGACGGAACTTTGTTGGCAAAGTAATGTCTCTGCTTTTCAATATGCTATCTAGGTTGGTCATAACTTTCCTTCCAAGGAGTAAACATCTTGTAATTTCATGGCTGCAATCACCATCTGCAGTGATTTTGGAGCCCAAAAAAATAAAGTCTGAGACTGTTTCTACTGTTTCCCCATCTATTTGCCATGAAGTGATGGGACCAGATGCCATCTTAGTTTTCTGAATGTTGAGCTTTAAGCCAACTTTTTCACTCTCCTCTTTCACTTTCATCAAGAGGCTTTTTAGTTTCTCTTCACTTTCTGTCATAAGGGTGGTGTCATCTGCATATCTGAGGTTATTGATATTTCTCCTGGCAACTGAACATGGCTGGCCCCAAATTTCATCTCTAACACCATCTTCCTCATGTAATGGTTTCTTCTTAGGTGGAATGTTTGGAGCTCTGTATCAAGAGTATTTTTCGGTTCACTATCATTTCCAGGAATGTGTTACTGGGACAATGTCTGATTGAGACTGGTTGGCTGTTTGGACTACAAAAGATTATCTGGCGGGTACAGCTCCAGTCTGTGTTTTCTAATTCCTGCTGAGAGCTCTGACAATGTTTTTCATCAGTGGTTATATTCATAGCTTCTCACCTAACTGCAGAAGTAAATGTATTTTAGTGTACAAACAAGTCCTTCATGCTGCTTTTGGAAACTGTGGGCTCCTGAGTTTTACTGCTAGAGATTCTGATTTAGTAAGCTGAGGGTAAGCTTGGTAATGTGCAGTTCAACACAGACACTCCAAGCAATTCTGATGCCTGCAGTCATTAGACTACAGTGACAGTCATACCTTGGTCATCTGATGTCTAGTAAAGAAAGTCTGGCATCTTGACTATTTTTCATCTTGACTATTCACAGGGTTTCTTCCCTATAAGTCTTCTCATGTTGGAAAAAGGATGTATTATAACTGAAAGCTTTCCCACACTCATTACATTCATAGGGTCTCTCCAGTATGGTTTCTCTGATGCCTAGTAAGTTGACACCACTGGCTAAAGGCCTTTTCACAATGTTTACATTCATAGGGTTTTTCCCCAGCATGTATTCTCTCATGTTTTGTAAGGGTTGATCAATCATTGAAGGTCTTCCCACAGTCAATGCACTCATAGGGCTTTTCTCCAGTATGTGTTCTCTGATGTTCAATAAGGTGTGACCTCTGACTAAAGGCCTTAACACACGTTACACTGACAGGGCTTCTCCCCAGTGTGCATTCTCTGATGCACAGAGTGGAGCCCTTTGGCTGAGAGCTTTTCCACAGTGACTGCATCATAAGGTTTCTTTCCAGCACGTGTTCGTTGATGCACAAGCTGAGTTTGCTGCCGAAAAGCCTTCCCACAGTCACTACACTCATACGGTTTCTCTCCAGAATGAACTCTCTAAGGTGAAAGAAGGTAAGAGCTCCCAGTGAAGCCTCTCCCACACTGATGACATTCAAATGGTTTCTCTCCAGTATGAGTTCTCTGATATTCAATAAGGTGAGAGATCCCAGTGTAGGCTTTATCACATTGATTGCATTTATATGGCTTCTCTCCAGTGTGAATTCACAGGTGCCTAAGAAGTTGAGTGCTTCAAATGAAGGACTTACCACACTATATTCATATTCATAGGGTTATATTCATAGGATTTCTCTCCATGTGAGTCCATTTATGTGTGACAAAGTCAGAGCTCTGACTGAAGGACTTTCCACAATGAGCGTACTCATAAGCTTTAAGGCAGTGTGAATTATTTGATGTACAAAAACGTTAGAGTTCCACCTGAAAGATTTTCCACAGTCATGACATTTATATGGTTTTTCTCCAGTGTGAGTTCATTGATGCCTAACAAGTTTGGAACTCTGGGTGAAGGATTTCCCACACTGATTACATTCATTGGGTTTTTCTCCCATGTGAGTTTTCTGGTGTACAACAAGGTCATAGCTCTGCCTGAAAGACTTTCCACATTGAGTACACTCATAGGGCTTTTCTCCAGAGTGTTCTCTGGTGTACAAGCTTAGAGCAACAGCTGAAAGATCTTGCACGCTGATTACATTCATGTCTTCTTTCCAGTCTAAATGATGTCACAGTAAGTAAAAGATGAGGCCATGTGGAGGCATCACAGTCCTCCTCATATATGAGTAGTGCCTCTCCAGGATGACTTAGTTCAGTCTGTACAAGGCATTTGTCACAATTGAACTGACTCTCCAAATGCGTTGGCTTGTGTTCATTAAGCGACAAGCTATGATTAATGTTTCCATAGTTCTGACCATCTTTGCTGTTCTCTGCTGAAAAAATTCTATTAAGAAAACGAAAGGAGGAACCATAGTTGAAACAGTCAATATTGACAGTATAATCATAAGGCTTTTTATTTCCTGTTTCAAAATCTGCAAGTTTATTCAAGTAAATAATCTGCCAGAAGGCTCTAGCACTTTGATGATCTTCACAGGGCTTCAGATCAGCTCAGTCTTTTTAATGAAAACTGAGTTCTGTTTCAACTTTTTATGCTGTGAGTTAACCTTATAGAAATATGTTCTTGTAGGTAATGTCGGAGGTAGGAGGCTTAAACTCAGATAATTTTCCTAAGCTCAGGCTCACAACTCCCACCTTGAGCAAAACATCTCTCTGAGGTGAGTACTGTTTGATTCAGCGTCCTACTGGTTCTTCCCTAGCTGGTCCTGCCAAAGGTGCATTTCTCCTAATGACACCAACCTGGGGCCCTCCTCCTGAACATGGTGTTTCTTTTCCATGTGATAAGATGGCCCTTCCACAGCAATATCCTCTTCAGACACTGACTCCTTCAAGTGTAGTCTTCCAGTCTGAAAGAAATCTAAATGGCCTGAATTACTAGAGAAGCATTAGAAGGGGAGGGTGGGATAAAACAGACCACCAAGTATAAGAGATATATCTCTGGATCTGTTTCTAATCTATGGACTGTAATTTCATGCAGAATGTGAAATGGAGGGATGGCTCAGCAAACAGGAAATCAGTGTGTGTGTAAGTCCCTCAGTCGTGTCTGACTCTTTGCGACCCCATGCACTGTGGCCCACCAGGCTCCTCTGTCTATGGATTCTCCAGACAAGAATACTGGAATGGGTAGCCATTCCCTTCTCCCTGGGATCTTCCCAACCCAGGGATTGAACCCATGTCTCCTGCATTGCAAGCAGATTCTTTACAATCTGAGCCAACAGGGATGCCCAGGGATTATCTGGGTGGGCCCCAAATGTTATCACAACTGTCCTTATAAGAAGGAGGCAGAATGAGACTTGATACACACAAAGAAGACAATCTGAACACAGAGCAGAGACATGAAGGTGCTGGCCTGAAAGACTGAAGTGATGTGGCCACTGAGCAAGGAATCCCCCTAGCCACTAGAACCTGGAAGGAAAAAAGGAACAGCTTTTCCAATGAAGCCTCCAGAGGGAGAATGGCCTGTGCGCACTGATTTCAGCCCAATGACGCTGATTGTGACTTCTAGCCTCAGAGCTGTGAGAGAATCATCTATATTGTTTTAAGTTACCCAGCTGGTAATCTGTTGGAGAAGTCACAGGAAACAAGGTCCTAACATGTGCCTCAACCTTATGACTCACACTCAGTCTATTTCCTGGTGCTGGATCTTAAAACGAGATCTGGCTGTTCTGTCCATGGTATTTTCTAGGCAAGAATACTGGAGGGGATCCTCCTCCAGGGGATCGTCCCAACCCAGGGATCAAACTCAAGTCTCCTGCATTGCAGGAAGATTCTTTACTGCTGAGCCATCGGTTCAGCTCAGTTCAGTTCAGTCGCTCAGTCATGTCTGACTCTTTGCAACTCCATGAATCGAAGCACGCCAGGCCTCCCTGTCCATCACCAACTCCCAGAGTTTACTTGGACTCACATCCATCGAGTCAGTGATGCCATCCAGCCATCTCATCCTCTGTCGTCCCCTTCTCCTCCTGCCCCCAATCCCTCCCAGCATCAGAGTCTTTTCCAATGAGTCAACTCTTTGAATGAGGTGGCCAAAGTACTGGAGTTTCAGCTTTAGCATCACTCCTTCCAAAGAAATCCCAGGGCTGATCTCCTTCAGAATGGACAGGTTGGATCTCCTTGCAGGCCAAGGGACTCTCAAGAGTCTTCCCCAACACTACAGTTCAAAAGCATCAATTCTTCGGCGCTCAGCTTTCTTCACAGTCCAACTCTCACATCCATACCTGACCACTGGAAAAACCATAGCCTTGACTAGACGGACCTTTGTTGGCAAAGTAATGTCTCTGCTTTTCAATATGTTATCTAGATTGGTCATAACTTTTCTTCCAAGGAGTAAGCATCTTTTAATTTCATGGCTGCAGTCGCCATTGGTAGTAGGCCTCTAATAAAGAGTGCAATGGGCTCCCAGCTCAGGACACTCAACTGAGTCCTCCAAGATTCCCCCTTCACTTGTCACTCTGCCCACACAACTGCCCTTTTTAGGTGGGTAGCCACCCACACCCAGTAATATTAAGTCCTCTCTCCAGGTTCCCATCCCTTTCTCCCATACCTGCCAAGGAGACAAGCATCCTCCATTTGGCAAAGTATGCGTTCCAGGAGGATGTTTTCCTTGTGCTAAACACAGACCTTCTTTCCCTCTTGGGGAAAGCCCTAATCTCTGCCCAACACTCCCACAACCACACTGTCCTCCTTCCCAAGACCCTGCTGTGTTCCTTTGGGGTGCTGCCTTGGAATCTCTGATGAGACGAAGTTTTCAAATGAAACAATAGCCTCATGAAGGGGAGTGAAAGAGTATCTGGGGATGAAGGGGAGGAAAGGAATCTTTGCGTGGCTAAGCTATGTCTAAGATATGTCTGGCTGCTGAAAAAATGGGCAAAGGAGGTAAAAATTCTACAGCAGTATCTGCATCAGAATCTTGAAATAAGGAAGACAGGCTGTGTGGGTCAGCCAGAAAGTAACATCTAGGGTAGAAGAGAAGAAAGACACTGCTGGTAAACTGAATTCAGAATGATGTCATTTGAGTGCCAAGGGTAAGTAAAAGTAGGTAAGACTTCCAAGTTAGAAACAAGAGAGGCTGCAGACATGACAGTTATAGGGTAAGAAGGAGCAGGAACACATGGGATAAATCCAACACCGCTAGGCTGGCAGAAGGTGGTGTGATAGACATAGATGCTGCTTATTGTTAAGTGAAAGCAGTCTCTCAGAAAGGACCAAGTACTGCATGATTCCAACTATAGGACATTCTAGAAACGTAAACTTATAGAGACAGTAAATTAATCAGTGGTTTCCAGGAGTTAGGGTGGAGGGAGGGATGAACAGGTGGAGCACAGAGGATTCTTAGGGTAGTGGAACTACTCTACACTACACCAGTGGATATATAACATCACATATTTGTCGAAACCCACAAAATGTACAACACCAGAGTGAATCTAATGTGAACTATTGACCTCTGATGGTAATCATTAATTGATGTAAGATCATCATTTGTAACAAATGTACCACTGAATGCAAGATATTAATAATAGGGGAAACTGCATGGGGAGGGTTGGCATAGAGAAACCCTGTACTTTCTGTAAGGATGAAACTGGCTCTAAAAAATAAAGTTTATCAGTTAAAACAAAACCACACAAAAAATCAGAAGCAGCCCAATTAGTCGGGGAGATGACCATGTTCTAAAATAGACTGTGGTGATAAATACACAAGCTGCAACTATATTAAGAACCTTTGCATGCTTTATACAGATGAACTGTATGGTATGAGAATTGTTTTATTTCCATATAGCTGCAGGAGAAAAAAAAAATTCCAATTAGGCTGACATGCAGGGTAGGTGGTGGGCCTATGGGATGAGGGGAGGTGGGAAAGCAGGTCCAGGAATGGTGATTTAATAGGAATCCTTCTGGAAGGCATGGATTCTTACCACACCTTGGGATCATTTTGAAGTCATGAAAATGTCCAATGTGGAAGATGGGTGGACACCCAAATGGCAGAGCAAAGACCAGCAGGAAGGGGAGGCCTGAGGAGCTGGCACCCTGGATGGAAGCTATGATGAGGGGCTGGAGGAAAACAGGGGGCATGAGGACCTGGGAATGAGACATGGTAGCAGAGGAGTTAAGACCAAAGGGAGATGGGGACAGAAGTGAACTCGTGTGTGAGACACATGTTGACAACAGCAACAAGTATCCTCTGTGGGTGGGCTGGGCAGAGACAGCCTGACATGGATGAGAACGTGGCTGCCATGTTGGACATGAGGTAGCAGCAGAGAACACGTGAGCAAAATTCCTGCAAGCGGCCTCTCTGCTCCTTGGACTTTAACTGTTGAGCCGCTGGCTTGTTCTCACCTTGGGGAGGTCCCTGCCCCACTCTCCATTGGTCCTTCCCTTGCTCCAGCTAGGAGATCACATTTAGTTTTGAGAGCAGAAGTCCTGGTCAATGGAGGAAAAACAGAGGGCTTGGTCTTCTGCTGGGAGACAGGTCGAGCTCTCACCCCTGGGGTCAGATGTGGATGGACTAGGAGGGGCCCCCATCCTCCCAAGTAGACTCCCCACACCCTGAACCACAAGCCACAGACTTGCCCTGGAGGAGGGATAAGCAGCAATACCCAGACCTGCATCTCAAAGGGACCCACTTCCAGCACCTTCTGGGCCAGTCCAGGCATGCCTGAAATGAGCCACGCCCTGCGTCTGGTGATGGGTAGCGACTGCCTTAACCAGGGAGACCAGGCGACTGCATGTCTCAAGAACCACCTCACGGTACACTGTCCTCTGGGCCAGGTCCACATGTCCCCACTTCACCCATGTGAAGGTCACAGCCACGTCCTTGAAGCTCAGGGTTGGCTGAAACATCACTGGTATTACCATGGAGCCCTGCTTTCTTGATGAGGAAGTTGGGAATAGGACAGCACAGGGGAGGGAGAACCCCTTGCTCAGATCAGACTCGGACCCAGGTCCAAGGTGTTTTCATTTTTCTCTGGGTATCTCCTCTGCTGCTAGTTGCATCGGTGATCCTGATTTTCTGCTTTGGGAACAACGGGGACCCCTCTTGGAGATCTTCACCCCCATCTTCTGTACAATATCAGATTGGAAACCAGCCAAAGAGGATGCTCTAAATCAAGGGTCAGCACAGCCATGAGACAAATCAGGGATGTGGTGTGTTTCTAGGAAGCTAATGCCATGAGCTCAATTGCTTCCTCATGAAACCACATGTGAGCCATCTAAGGGTGCCTTTGGCGCTTTACAGGCACACTCTCAGCTGCCCTCCTGAGTGGTCTGCGGTAAGGGTCAATGGGCCAGAGTGGCTGCCTGTTTCTGGAGGCTCAGCTCTACTCGCCCTCAAGGGTCCACTGAGCAAACACCATGAAGAAGTCTGAAGAGACCTGGCTCAGAGACCCAGGTTTGGGGAATGCCTGGCTCATTCATGTGGGAGCCCGTGCACTTCACCCCAAGGCACAGGGCAGCATTGCAAGAACTCTAATGTGTGCTGACCTGAGGATGTGGGTGTTATTCCTGGATGCATTCTACAGCCATGGAGACTAAGGCAATGAGAACAAAGGTCTCCAACTCACCTGTGATGGGATCTGCTGAAAATATGCCTCCATTTCCTCCTCATATCTGGTGATGCTGTTGTGAAGAAGGCAGAGGTCCTCAGAAAGCAGGGCTGGGGTTGGGGGGACAATTAGGGGTTTAGCCCCTACCTCAGTGCCTCCACACTCCCAAGTCCACCCCCATGCCCAAAGGCGAGAGCAACCAGTGCCAGCTGAAGACTATACCCTGGGGAGTGAAGGGCAGGGAGGCGGGGCTCTGACCACATGATCTCCCTGTTCAAGGCTCTGAGGTCAGCCAAGGCGGCTAAACTCTCTCACTGAAGAGGGCCAGTCTGCCTAGCTCTGGGCCTGGGCTGTCATAGGCTCAAGGTAAATGTCTTGAGGCATGTGCTGGGGTGTCTGAACCATGAACCCAAAGACACACAACAGTACCTCAACAGTCAAATAAAGGAGGGGCCAGTTTTTCCTGTCATCTCAAGATACTAAATAGAGAGAAATGGAGGCAGTGTCAAAACAATTGATTGTACAATTAAAAAAAAATCTCAGTGAAACATCAGCCGGTTTCTAAAAATCGAGGTGGGGGAAGGGGACAAGGAGCATGTGAAAATTCCCAGGAAGACAACTAAGGGCACTCTGTGAGCGGGTATCAAACTTCTGGACCTGCTGGGATGCTGCCCAACTGGCCAGAAGCCATACCTATTATCCCGTTTCCCTTAATGCTGCTATTGCTTCCCATACTCTGCTTAGCTTATCCCAAACCCTTCCCCATGTTTGACTCTCTCTCACTCTGTGTACCAAAAGCACACCTATGCTGCACGCTTCCAGGCGAGCACACACACACACACACACACACACACACACACACACTTGTGTACACCACACCTAAGAAGACCGCTCAAGGCTCTATGTGAAGCTGTATTGTTCTGACATTCCTGTCCCTCCATGGGCAATCTACTACACGTGTTCATTTTCACCCTCGGGTCCTCTTCTTCCTTGTTGGAGACACCCAGGGCGAGGGCTGGGAACACCTCCCCTCCACAGCCAGACTGCCTGCTTTCAAAGTCCTACCTCCACCACTTGCCTCTGGAGGACCCTGAAAGGCCTCCTCAGCCTCTCGGGGCCTCATCTGCAGAAGTCTGGGAGGAGAGCAGGCCTGCTTTTTGGTGCTGCTGTGATGATTACAAGAGTTGCATTTACAGAGTTTAACACTCGTGCTGACACACAGTAGGGGCCACAGCAGATTTAACTCTATTGATTACACCTGGACATAAAACTCCTTTCCCTCGTGCTAGACCTCTTTCTAGAGGCCTCTCTTTCTCCTTCTCTTCCTAGTTTCTTTTTTTCCTGCCAGTGAGGGGGTGGGGCTTTCAAGTACTGCCCCCAGGCCTTAAGTCCAGCCCAGACCTCCCTCCCAGGCTCCCTACCATTGCCATTCTCTCCTCCATATCCAGCCACGCCTCTAAAGACTTGATGAAATAAAAATCGTATTTCATGGCAAGACAAAAACATTTAAACAGAAACTTTCGCGTTGCTCATTCGGGCCTCCTCCCTCCCATTAGTGTGCATGGTGCATCCGCATTAACCATACCTGCTTAGGGGACAGACAGACTTCCTTCGTTCTAAGGGGCCACAATGACCCACTACCCACTTTGTACTGCAGGGCTGGATTCTATCAACTGTCAATTCCTCATCTGACACATGGCCCTTTGTCTCAAAAAGTATATAACTGTGCTTTGACCTCCAGGGTGGAACAATCCTCAGAGCTTTCTGAAAAGCTGCTTCCTGAGTTATATAACCCAAAGGCTTGAATAAAATGTCCCATTTCTTTCTTAGAGCCATTATTGATTAATTTCTTCGTCCACAGACTCAACACAGCTGATAGCGTCCAGGGTTCCCTCATCCCTTGCACTGCGACCTCCATCCCGGCTCCCCACTAGAACCGGAAACTCAAGAGTCCTCCTCACACTTTCTACTCCCTCGGCACTGCCCCTCCACTGAGCCATCCACCGCCGGATTCTACTCTTTACTGAGGCTCTGAAACCCAAAGCCCAGCCCTCGCGCACCCGGCAATTCTGTGGCCCGCTCTCCACACCTCCAGGCACGTTCACCCCTCCAGCCCCTGCTCACACCGGTCTCTCCACCTGGGCCAGCATCACCAAACACAACCAACACGGGCCCCCAACACCCAGGTCCGGAGTCGCCGGTGCCTTTTGCTCTGCCAAGACTGCCCGTAATTCTCTGTCCACCAGGACAACGTACACTTTCTCTTCAAGCTGAGTTCGAAACCCGCGTACCAGTGGAAGAACTGTGTCCACGTACTGAGCTCGGGAGGCCTGTGGGGCACCGGGGCGCCTCCGCGCGGCTTCCCGGGCCAGTTCCGGAAGTGCGCCCGCTCGGCGCGAGGAACTACAAGTCCCAGGAAGTCGCGCGCCGGTGGCGGTTTTTCTCGCTCAGGTGGCAGTTTCTCCAGTTGCCGCGGCAGACGTTACTCCTCGCGGCGGCAGCATAGTGGCCTTTGGCGTCTGGGTGTGGAAGTCGGGAGAGACCACCTGCCGAGGAGCACGGAAGACGTTTTCACAGAGCCCGCTAGAGCAGGGGAGTCTGCCGCAGCGGGTGTTTGCGAAAGGCTCAAAGGCCGGCCGAGGAGAGGGAGGGCCTCGGGTGTGATCTGAGTGTAGAGTATGCAAGTTGGAGGCCGGCAGCTAGCAGTGCGTCATCCTGTGTGATGGCTTAGGGAAGCTTGTTTGGCTTTCTCCAGTTGGTCCTAAGTGGGACAGGGGCAAAAAATAGGGAAGCTGGCAGTTAGTGAGCAAGTCCTGGCTGCTTTGGACCTGCTGCTACAGAGATCGTGGGTCAGAGGGTTCTGTTTTATGTGGTCTGACCACTGTGTGCACGCACATTCAGCCTCACTGCCTTGTGGGGCTGAGACCACAGACCTGCTATCCCGCCCTGGCTTCAAGGTGGGAGAGACCACAGGAAACCTTCCTAGGGCGGCCTTCTGGCGGAAACCACTCTGGCTCTTCATGAAAGACGTTATCTGTGATAAGCTCTTCGCTGAATACTTTCAATATTTAGACGTCACTTAAAACTTAACTAATTTATAATTTATGCAAAGTACTTTCATGGTTCCAACATGAAAACTACAGACACAAAAGTGTACTAAAAGAAGCCTAGCCTCTTTGGCTTCTCATCCCTGTATCCCTGTCCTCTCCCATTGGTAATTATAAGTTTTGGATTATCCTTCCGTTTAAAAAGTGTAAGCAATACATTCTGTAAGTGTATCCCACACTCTTCCTTGGGTAAAAGCTTCACTACTATACATAGTGTTGTGACACACTTCATTGTTTTCCACCTAAGCGTTTGGTGAGAGATTGTTCTCTGGCAAATGCCAGGGCACCATTGTGTGTCAGGACTGTAGTTCTTCCACCAGCCCGCTACTGATGACACATAAGCTGTATTGAGTGTTTTACAGACGGTGCTGCAGTGGGTATTCCTGTGCCAACATCGTTTTGCATTTGTGCCAGTGTGAATTTAGAATAGATCTCTAGAAGTGGGATGTTGGGTCAAAGGTAAGTGTGTTTTTAATTTTGCCTAATTCTTGACCTTTGGAGTTACACCTGTTTCAGTTCAGTTCAGTGCAGTCGCTCAGTCGTGTCCGACTCTTTGTGACCCCATGAATCACAGCATACCAGGCCTGCCTGTCCATCACCAACTCCTGGAGTTCACTCAAACTCATGTCCATCGAGTCAGTGATGCCGTCCAGCCATCTCATCCTCTATCGTCCCCTTCTCCTCCTGCCCCCAATCCCTCCCAGCATCAGAGTCTTTTCAAATGAGGCAACTCTTCGCATGAGGTGGCCAAAGTATCGGAGTTTCAGCTTTAGCATCATTCCCTCCAAAGAAATCCCAGGGCTGATCTCCTTCAGAATGGACTGGTTGGATTTCCTTGCAGTCCAAGGGACTCTCAAAAGTCTTCTCCAACACCACAGTTCAAAAGCATCAATTCTTCGGCGCTCAGCGTTCTTCACAGTCCAACTCTCACATCCATACATGACCACTGGAAAAACCATAGCCTTGACTAGATGGACCTTTGTTGGCAAAGTAATGTCTCTGCTTTTCAATATGCTATTTAGGTTGGTCATAACTTTCCTTCCAAGGAGTAAACATCTTGTAATTTCATGGCTGCAATCACCATCTGCAGTGATTTTGGAGCCCCCCAAAATAAAGTCTGACACTGTTTCCACTGTTTCCCCATCTATTTGCCATGAAGTGATGGGACCAGATGCCATGATCTTCGTTTTCTGATTATTGAGCTTTAAGCCAACTTTTTCACTCTCCTCTTTTACTTTCATCAAGAGGCTTTTTAGTTCCTCTTCACTTTCTGCCATAAGGGTGGTGTCATCTGCGTTTCTGAGATTATTGATATTTCTCCCGGCAATCTTGATTCCAGCTTGTGCTTCTTCCAGCTCAGCATTTCTCATGATGTACTCTGCATATAAGTGAAATAAGCAGGGTGACAATATACAGCCTTGATGTACTCCTTTTCCTATTTGGAACCAGTCGGTTGTTCCATGACCAGTTCTAACTGTTGTGTCCTGATCTGCATATAGGTTTCTCAAGAGGCGGGTCAGGTGGTCTGGTATTCCCATCTCTTTTAGAATTTTCCAGTTTATTGTGATCCACACAGTCAAAGGCTTTGACATAGTCAATAAAGCAGAAATAGATGTTTTTCTGGCACTCTCTTGCTTTTTCCATGATCCAGCAGGTGTTGGCAATTTGATCCTCTGCCTTTTCTAAAACCAGCTTGAACATCTGGAAGTTCACAGTTCACGTATTGCTGAAGCCTGGCTTGGAGAATTTTGAGCATTACTTTACTAGCATGTGAGATGAGTGCAATTGTGTGGTAGTTTGAGCATTTTGGGGCATTGCCTTTCTTTGGCATTGGAATGAACACTGACCTTTTCCAATCCTGTGGCCACTGCTGAATTTTCCAAATTTGCTGGCATATTGAGTGCAGCACTTTCACAGAATCATCTTCCAGGATTTGAAATAGCTCAACTATTTCAAATAGTGAGGAATTCCATCACCTGACTAGCTTTGTTCATAGTGATGCTTTCTAAGGCCCACTTGACTTCACATTCCAGGATGTCTGGTTCTAGGTGAGTGATCACACCATCATGATTGTCTGGGTCGTGAAGATCTTTTTGTACAGTTCTTCTGTGTATTCTTGCCACCTCTTCTTAATATCTTCTGCTTCTGTTAGATCCATTCCATTTCTGTCCTTTATCAAGCCCATCTTTGCGTGAAATGTTCCTTGGATCTCTAATTTTCTTGAAGAGATCTCTAGTCTTTCCCATTCTGTTTTCCTCTATTTCTTTGCACTGATTGCTGAGGAAGGCTTTCTTATCTCTCTTTGCTATTCTTTGGAACTCTGCATTCAGATGCTTATATCTTTCCTTTTCTCCTTTGCTAGAAGGCAATGGCATCCCACTCCAGCACTCTTGCCTGGAAAATCCCATGGACGGAGGAGCCTGGTGGGCTGCAGTCCACGCGGTCGTGAAGAGTTGGACACGACTGAGTGACTTCACTTTCCCTTTCTCTTCTTTTCACAGCTATTTGTAAGGCCTCCTCAGACAGCCATTTTGCTTTTTTGCATTTCTTTTCCATGGGGATGGTCTTGATCCCTGTCTCCTGTACAATGTCACGAAGCTCCGTCCATAGTTCATCAGGCAGTCTATAAGATCTAGTTCCTTAAATCTATTTCTCACTTCCACTGTATAATCATAAGGGATTTGATTTAGGTCATACCTGAATAGTCTAATGGTTTTCCCTACTTTCTTCAATTTACATCTGAATTTGGCAATAAGGAGCTCATGATCTGAGCCACAGTCAGCTCCCAGTCTTGTTTTTGCTGAGTGTATAGAGCTTCTCCATCTTTGGCTGCAAAGAATATAATCTATCTGATTTCGGTGTTGACCATCTGGTGATGTCCATATGTAGAGTCTTCTCTTGTGTTGTTGGAAGAGGGTGTTTGCTATGACCAGTGCGTTCTCTTGGCAAACCTCAATTAGCCTTTGCCCTGCCTCATTCCGTATTCCAGGGCCAAATTTGCCTGTTACTCCAGGTGTTTCTTGACTTCCTACTTTTGCATTCCAGTCCCCCATAATGAAAAGGACATCTTTTTTGGGTGTTAGTTCTAAAAGGTCTTGTAGGTCTTCATAGAACCGTTCAATTTCAGCTTCTTCAGCATTACTGGTTGGGGCATAGACTTGGATTACTGTCATATTGAATGGTTTGCCTTGGAAATGAACAGAGATCATTCTGTCGTTTTTGAGATTGCACCCACCTGTTTGCATCCCAGCAAATCACTGCAGATGGTGACTGCAGCCATGAAATTAAAAGGTGCTTGCTCCTTGGGAGAAAAGTTATGACCAACCTAGACAGCATATTAAAAAGCAGAGACATTACTTTGCCAACAAATGTCCATCTAGTCAAAGCTTTGGTTTTTCCAGTAGTCATGTATGGATGTGAGAGTTGGACTATAAAGAAAGCTGAGCGCCGAAGAATTGATACTTTTGAACTGTGGTGTTGGAGAAGACTCTTGAGAGTCCCTTGGACTGCAAGGAGTTCCAACCAGTCCATCCTAAAGGAAACCAGTCTTGGATATTCATTGGAAGGACTGATGCTGAACCTGAAACTCCAATACTTTGGCCACCTGATTCGAAGAACTGACTCATTGGAAAAGACCCTGATGCTAGGAAGATTGAAGGCGGGAGGAGAAGGGGTGACAGAGGATGAGATGGTTTGATGGCATCACCGACTCAATGGACATGAATTTGAATAAGCTCTGGGAGTTGGTGATGGACAGGGAAGCCTGGCGTACTGCAGTCCATGGGGTTGCAAAGAGTCGGACTCGATTGAGCAACTGAACTGAACTGAACAGTGTTTGGTAGGGCCTGTTCCTCACAGTCTCATCAGCTGGTTATGGCATCATAGTTTTGAATCTTTATCTGATAGGTAAAAAGTGTTATTTCAAAATAGTTCTAATTTTCATTCCCCTAATGAGAATTTTTCTAGTTATGAGCATTTTTAATATATTTAAGAAGCATTTTTTTGTTTTGTGATCTATTCATATTGTAGCCATTTTTTAGTAGGTTTGTTGATCTTTTATTTTACCTTTGAAAGTTCCTTACTGGTAATAATAACTTTGCAAATTGCAATTTTTGACAGCTTGTAATCTGTTCATGTTAACAGTGTTGTGGGGTTTTTCTTCCCCAACAATTGGTTTTCTTCCCCAATAAATAGAAACATTTATTTTTACACTATCAAATTTATCAGTATTTTCCTTTATTGCCCTTGGATTTTGATTCATGGGTAGTAAATATTCTCAAGTTTTGGGGAAATTCACCCATGTTTCTCCTAGTGCTTGTATGTCATATTTTACATTTAAATCTTTAATCCACTCAGAATTCATCCTAGTATGAAGTGTGAGGAATGGATTTCATTTTCTCTTTTGCAGGTATACTAAGTATATGTGTATATGGTATACTAAGTAGTTTAGCTAAAGTCTACTTTTTCCTCACTGAGGTGCCCCTTTTATCACTTACTTTACACATGCAGTTAAATCTATTTCTGAATTTTCTTTTCTCTTGAATTGGTCTGTCTACTCATGTGCCAGTACTACAACTTTAAAATTATAGATGCTTCATAATATGGTTTACTATCTAGTAGAGTTGGCCCTCCCACATTACCTTTCATCTTCAGGGTGTTTCTGGCTTTTCTCTCTTGTTTATTATTTAGCCCTTATAAACTGACAGGTGTTGAAAGAGGAGCTAGTAATGACAGTAATAAGAATAGTAATAGCTTAAGATTTTGCCGACTACCAGCCTGGTAAAGCACACACGTGTATTGATTCAGTACTCCTCTTCAGATCAGATCAGTCACTCAGTCGTGTCTGACTCTTTGCGACCCCATGAATCGCAGCACGCCAGGCCTCCCTGTCCATCACCAACTCCTGGAGTTCACTGACACTCACGTCCATCGAGTCGGTGATGCCATCCATCCATCTCATCCTTTGTCGTCCCCTTCTCTTGCCCCCAAACCCTCCCAGCATCAGAGTCTTTTCCAATGAGTCAACTCTTCGCATCAGGTGGCCAAAGTACTGCAGTTTCAGCTTCAGCATCATTCCTTCCAAAGAAATCCCAGGGCTGATCTCCTTTAGAATGGACTGGTTGGATCTCCTTGCAGTCCAAGGGACTCTCAAGAGTCTTCTCCAACACCATAGTTCAAAAGCATCAATTCTTCGGCGCTCAGCCTTCTTCTCACATCCATACATAACCACTGGAAAAACCATAGCCTTGACTAGACAGACCTTTGTTGGCAAAGTAATGTCTCTGCTTTTGAATATGCTATCTAGGTTGGTCATAACTTTCCTTCCAAGGAGTAAGCATCTTTTAATTTCATGGCTGCAGTCACCATCTGCAGTGATTTTGGAGCCCCCCAAATAAAGTCTGACACTGTTTCCACTGTTTCCCCATCTATTTCCCATGAAGTGATGGGACTGGATGCCATGATCTTAGTTTTATGAATGTTGAGCTTTAAGCCAACTTTTTCACCCTCCTCTTTCACTTTCATCAAGAGGCTTTTTAGTTCCTCTTCACTTTCTGCCATAAGGGTGGTGTCATCTGCATATCTGAGGTTATTGATATTTTTATTATTGAATGGAAGGGGAAAGAAAGATAATAACTTAAAAAATTATTTGAATTTTGTTTTTTATAAATAAATAGAAACGTAAGTACGTTTGCAGGCAAAGAAGAAACTACAGCCAAATGAAAGTTCTGTCACACGGCAAGATTAGTCTGATATTAAAATATGAGTAGTAAAATACGAGTACTCCTCTTAGCAACCCTATATTAACTTCCGCTTGGAACAGATAGGAAAACCGAGGCACAAAGAGGTTAAGTAATTAACTTGAGTGGCAAAACTGGTACGCAAAACCCAAGATTTTGAATCCAGGGCATCTTGCTGCAGAGCTCCCCCCTCCCCAAATATATGCCAGTTCTAGACCAGACTCACTTGGAAATCTGAGATTCCCTTCACTCCTGGTTTGGTCTTGGCCATGTCTTCTCTTCTCTGGAAGATCAATTTTCTCATTGTTGCCAGGGGAGCCCTCAAAGTTGGGGTGTCAAAGCTGAGTGTTGGTGTCACTGGCAGGAACCACTCTGCCTCACATGATGAGTGGAGCTTGTAGGCAGAAACCCAGCACCCCACCCAGGAACAGATGGAACACTGCTGAACAGCTCTCCTACCAACCGGACCCTGCAGGCTTGGGTGTGCTCATAATTCCAGGAACAATCATTGCTCTGTTGGGCAGCGCCTCACACAACTCCAGGGGGTGTCCCTCCCATGCAGAACACTGCTCTCATCTCTTTCTTTCCCATTTTGTGAGTTTTTAGCTTTTCTTTCTCTTGGTGTCATGAAAGGAACTCCTGCCTTTGGCTGTTCCCACTGAAAAGGCAGCAGGGATATTCTCTGCCACTTGATAACCTGCTTTATCAGAGGATTACCTCTCAGAGGTAAGGAGACTTGTCAGCTACCTGTTGCTGCATCCCGTGTGAGTAAATGTTAATTAACCTCTAAGTACGATCTCTAATTCTGTCTCATCACCAGTGTGGCCCTGATGATACACTTCTGTTAAGATGTTAACAGCGCTGCCTGTGAGAATGCCCACCCTGAGACCCAGCCCTGTATTCCTGGAAACAGCAGCAGTGGAAGAAGCCTCTGCTTTTGTGCTCCTGGAAATATCTTCTTTGCTAGATGTCCTATATAAACAGTTTGAAAGTGGGCACCTCACACCAACTTAACACCTAAGATGCACCTTGGAGTAGTGCCAAGTGAACCTGGCAGAGGGCTTCTTGTTCCTGAGAGCTTGATTTCAACAAACAGTAGGATCCAATAGGGAAGCAGCTTTTGGACCCATTACAGAGGTGGGAACAAATGCCATTCTCTTTAAGAAGTTACATTGCTGGTGTCAGAAGAATCATCAAGCAGGCACTCCCATCTCTGAAGAGCTCTGGTTAATTTCTAATGTAGATGCACACTGCACATTAGGGAGAGGAGGTACAAACAATTTTAGGTTTAACTTTTTCTTGTTCCTTCCTAAAATACAGATTGTCTTTCATTAAGTGAAAGCAGCAAACAGTGACCACCAGGAAAACCATAGCCAGCTCGTGGAATGGATCCCAAGCTTGTTTCATGTCAGACACTCAGGTGAGATACACTCACTCAGGAGATGGGCAATGGTTAAAGCTGTTCCCTCCTGAGACAGGCTGGGACCTGAACCCTGGGATCCTTTGCTGCAGTGCCTGCACCTGGACAAATGGTCTCTCTCAGCAACAAAAAACTAAGAAGCTAAAAGGGACTACAACTAGCTGTGTGCCTACACAGTTGGGGCACGTTATCAATGAAGAGATACAAAAAGACCAAAATGAGCAGAAGCAGGGTACTGGCATGCACCCTGTACACAGTGCCACCCAGGGGGTGGGCAGACCACCTAAGTGACCCCTCCACCCCAACTCCTGGACACACCTCTGCTCTCTTGCCACATAAGGAACCAGCTGTCTCCTCCTCAGGAAGCCAGCAAAGGAAGCTGTTACTTGTTTTCCCTCCCCTGAGCTGCAGCGCGAATCCCAATAAAGCCTTGCCTGAATTTCTTATCTGGTCTCTTATCTGGAACTTTCACTTCTGTGATGAGATTCTTCAATGGATTTCAAGTCCCCTCCAGAGGAACTACTGGGTACTCTTAATGGTAAATTCCTGGAACCTAAGAATGATAGGAGGTGTGGCTGTCACACACTTTTTACTTACCAGAAGCCAGGTACACTTAGCTTCTCAGTTCCTTATCCTGGTTCTTCCTGATATCCTCAGACAAAGGAGGAGATAGTCCACACGATTCTAATTTTGTTCTGTTTTTTAAAAATGTGTTAATTATCATAGGAGCATTTAAATATTTTTAAATGGGACCAATCAACTATTTAGCCATTCCACTTTTATTCTCATCCATATGCAAACATTTTTTTTTAAACATGACAGCATGACCGTGTACATAATGTATTTTTCACTTCATATAATTACAGAATCTGCATAAACATTAGAAACTACAGAATCCACATAAAACAGATTAGAAACTATGCAAATATTCCCAAACGGAAAAATATCTAAGTGAAAAAGAACATTGATATTATAAGTAAAAAACATTGACACTACATTTTAATCAACTGTTTCCATTTTTAATCATCTAAGGAAACATTTACCCACATCAGAGCCTATTCTGTTGTCCTTGTTCCTTCTCAAATCTAGGCCTCAGTGGTACTAAGAACACTGTCTAGTTGATCACCTTTAGTAGATTGTCTTTTAAGGAGTCCTATAAAAGTAGAGGAGCAGAGATTGACCATATGTCATTACACTAAAAACTGTTAATGGTTTTCTTCAAGGATGAGTTCTCTGATATGCAACAAGGGAAGAGCACCAAGTGAAAGCATTTCTCCACTGATTGTATGCAGAAGGTTTCTTTCACTATGAATTCTCTGGTGTTCCATAACTCAGATGGTCTGCTGAAGGCTTTTTCATGTTACATTCATGTGGTTTTTCCCCCTATATATGAATTTTCTGATTCACAATAAGATAAAAATCTCCATCTAAAGATTTCCCACATTGGTTACATTTACAGAGATTCTCTCCAATATGGATTCTTTGATGTCCAATAAGGTGAGAATTCCATTGGGAATACTTTTCCCATGACATTTATGAAGTTTTCCTCCAGTGTGAGTTCTCTGAAGTAACACTTCAAAGTGAGAACTCCAACTGAAGCATTTCCCAACTGATTACACTTTCCCATTGAAGAGAAAGGCTTCTTTCTCTTCAGTGTGAGTTCTTTGATGTGAAGTTACATCAGAGCTCTGAAGGAAAGATTTCTTATATTAATTGTACTCATTAAGACTTCTCTCCATTCTTTGATAGACATTAAAATAAATGACTGAAAGACTTCCCACATTGATTGCAAAAGAACAGTTTTTCCTCAGTATGAGTTTTCTGATGCCTAATTAGTTGATAATTCCCACAGAAAGCCTCCCACATTCATGGCATTCATGGAGCCTTTCTGTAGTACAAATTATGTAATGTCAACAGGTAGGAGCACCAGGTGAAAGACTTCCCACCATTGATCACATTATGCAGTTTTTCTTAGATATGAGAACTCCACTTAATAGATTTACCACACTAATCTTGTCAGTCTCCAGTATGAGTTAAGTCCTATAATTCTAGACATAAACACACACCTCCAATTTTTAGTGTCCTTTGAGGGATTGTTTCAAATTTGACACTAACCTCCAGTAGGTCTTGACATACACAAATATCATGAACAATGCTGGAAGTGGCAATTGTGAATGAAGAGCAAGGAGAAGGAAGACCATATAATTTGGTGGATGAAGATCCTGAGGAATTGGTCATCCATTAGCTCATTCTATACTCTGAAAAAGTTCCACTCTCATACACCAAAGTCCTTATTTGACCCTTATTAGAGCCCTGAAAAATTGCTTTAATCCTGTTTCACCTTTACCTTCTATTTTCCGTTGGCCATATTTTTCCAATGACAATCTAAGCCGCTAGGGGCTGGAAGATGATTCTCACGTGGCCTTTGAATTCTTTCCTGTAGGCATTCAAGGCCTGCTTGTTGAGCAAATAACTAAATATATGTAGATCTCTTGGCTCTGCTGCTCACCGGTTCTGTCCCCACAAATAGGAAGAAGACTGCCAACCTGGGAAGGTTATTGTGCACACCAAGAAGATACTGAAGCCACTTGGGAGCTGTCTTGGTTGTCTAGATGGTTGGCATTCATTAAATTCCAGCTCCAAAAGAACAGCTGTAATGGTGGTTGTTTCTATGTTCTGTGATCTGTGGATATGAGACAGAAGAAAACCAGATCTTAGCTTCTCCATTTTCTCCAGCCTTCAGCTGACACAATGTAATAAATCCCGCATCATTTTATGCTATATTAAGTGTGAACTCTTACATTCACATCAGAGATGAGGTGTCTCTGGCCTTCCGAAGCAGTCAACTTATGACATGAAGTTACCCACAGCCTGAAATCTTTCCCAACTGAGCCTTTATTACTTTCACGTTTCCTTTAGTGAGAGAGTGGTGAGTACAGAGGCTCCTGCCATGAGACTAGGGCACTGCCTGCCCTCCTGGTGGCATCATCCACCATTCCCTGGTTGATCATCCTCTAGCTCACCATCCAGGCTGCTCATATAATCCTGACAGATGTCCATTCATCTGAAGGAGGTTCATGCAACACCCGCCCTCCTACCTGCTGATCATGCTCCCAGAGCATTTCCTTCACCTGCCTCCCCACACACTCCCCTTATGCACTCTGGGACAAATTCCCACATCCACCCAGGGCCCAACCTTTTGTTTTAACATTGCTTCTTTTAACTAAGTCATTAGTGAAAAGATGTTTAAATAGGTGGAAAAAAACACACAGAGACCCTACTACAGAAATATATAGTTTATTTATCCAAGTTCTCTTTCGACCCTTGTCCATATGCATAAATACCTTACCACAAACATCAGTGCACAGACTTCTTGGTATGTTTTTTTAAACGTACGTTACAAGCATTTTCAGGTTTCACTAGTTATTACTTTTAACAACCAATGAACAAACAAATTAGAACGGCAAATCAACTGAGCAAACACCTAGGAGCGACTGATGTATTCATTAGCAGTAACTCCCCACTGGTTTTCTTAGTGCAGGGCGGTGTTCCTGGTCGTCCTTGGGTCTTGAGAATTTCATCACCAGAGACTTTCATCATATCCGAATCCCAACCAGGTTTCCTCAGGTGACACTGCTGCAACGGTGACGCCTCCTCAAACGGCTTGAGAGCTGGGAGGTAGGCTATTTCTTCTTGCATTTCACCCTGCTGTGCGTTTTCTGGTGCCCTATCAGGTGCGAGCTCTGCGTGAAGGCCTTTCCGCACTTGCTACAGGAGTAGGGGCGCTCGCCGGTGTGAGTCCTCTGATGCCGGATGAGATGGGAGCTCTGGCGGAAGGCTTTGCCGCAGTCCGGACACGGGTAGGGCTTGGCCCCGGTGTGGGTCCGCAGGTGCTGGGAGATGGCCGAGCGGTCGTTGAAAGTCCTCCCGCACTCGTGACACACGAAGGGTCTCTCCCCAGTGTGAACCCTCTGGTGCTGCCTGAGGGAGGAGCTCTGCACGAACGCCTTCCCGCAGTCCCGACACACATAGGGCTTCTCTCCCGTGTGGATCTTCTTGTGCACCGAGAAGTACCTGGGATTCCGGAACGTCTTCCCGCATTCGCTGCACCGGCACACCTGGCTCCCTTTGTGAATTCGCGTGAAGGTGATCTGCGGGGCGTTCCGGGCGCAGGGCCTCCTGCCCCCGTCGCCGCCGCTCTCCACAGCCTTCCCGGCGCCGCCGCGCTTTGGAGGAAGCTTTACGCATGCGCCGCGTGTCCCCCTTTTAAGCCAGGGGTCGCGCTTGCGCAAGCGCTTTCTAGGAACAGCTTTCTGAAGGGAGACGCGGCCGCGGTCCGGGCCTGTGCTCGCCTGGGGTTGGGGGCTGTCCCCGGGCGGCTGCGGGGGGAGGGTATTTTCCGAAGCGAGTGTCACCGGTTTCCGCGCTGTGTCCCAGACTCCCGGGGCCCCGGCCTCCAGAGCCTCTCCTGAGGTGGAGGGCCGGGCGTCATCCGCCGAGGACCCCTCCTCCTCCTTCAGGGGGCAGGCGGGCCCCTCCTCAGGAGGTCCAGGCTGTGGCGTTAACTGCTTGCTGTCCAGGGTCGTCTCCCACCCTGAAAGAAACCCAGACGTGTGGACCGCGTTGAGAAAGTGCTGAAACGGGGCGATAATACGACATAATCAGATATCCAGAAGCTTCCTCCCGCCCCAAGTGCAGCCACGCAGGCTGGGGAGGGATACCGAAGCACTGAAGCAGCAGAGCTCAGCAGATGGCTGAGCGTCTGGGTTCTCATATCCCCTTGGAGTTTGGACAGCAAATCAGTCCTTCACTGGACCCGAGGCTGCCTCTGTCCACACCTTGCCTGCCCTTCTAGGTCTACAGCGTCAGCTAAAGGCCTGGAGGCTGCAGGGGACTCTTGAAGGCACATATAGGCCTTGCGCTGGGCCCAGAGGAGGTATAAGCCTGGACTTACAGCCTCTGGGGCATCCCAGTCCTGGGGACGGTGGCGGGGCCTTACCCACAGACACCAGGTGTCCGAAGGTCTCCAGCATCACGTCGTGGTACTCAGTGCGCTGTGTTGGGTCCAGCAGCCCCCACTCCTCCGTGCTGAAGTCCACAGCCACGTCCAGGAAGGTCACTGGATCCTGCAACGTCACACACGTGTCTCAGCAGGAAGTTCAGAGTCCTTGGTAGGTACACGAGAGGCTGGCAGGGACATTCCAACAGAGCTCACTGTGCTGGCACTCCCCAGCTTTGGGGGTTTACTGGGAAACACTGCCTGGGGCCTGTAAGAGGTCTAGTGAGTGTGTTCTGATGAAACCAGAGTCTGGGGCCCAGACTGGAGTTCCTTCACAAGGACTACAAGTGCCACAGACTGCTTCCTTTTCCCCACGACTTCCCACAGGGGACTACCCCTCGGGTTGCCTCGGGGTGGGGCAGCAGACCAGCTGCAGTATGGTCAGTCCTTTCGAGATGCTGACCAGGACTCTGGGAGTAAGAGGTCTTCCACTGCCCTAACCCAGATGGGAAGCACACTGCCCACAAGGGGCAGAGCCTGCTTGAGAAGCAAGAGGCTGGAACACCTGAATACAGCCATACCTGCCTGTACGAAGCCTGAAGCCTGCCTCAGACCAGTCGTTACACGAGACCACTTCTGTGCTCAAGCCAGGTGTCAGCCCTGACCAAGGCCATATACACACCATCACCGGCCACTTTCTGAGCCTCGACAGTCAGTAAGACAGGACCAGTCCTATTTTGTCTACAACCTGGCTCTGGTTATTTTGAAGCAAATACCAGGCTTTGTTTTAAACACCATAAACACCCAAGTCTGTGTTTCCAGAGAATGAAGTCTCTTTTGTTTTAACTGAGATCCAGCAGTCATCTGCATGCCAGGGCTCAAGGCTGCCTGCCTCTCACTTGGCCCTTCTTCTTCTTCCGTCCAGATTTCCTGACTCCAGGTCAGTGTGCCCCATCATGGTCTCCAATGACATTATGGACACTGGAGGGCAGACCTGCCGGGGAAGTCAGGACCAGAGAAGGAAAGTGCAGCACTCCCCACTCACCTCAGGCAGTGCCTTCACGGGCCAGGTAGCTGTGTCCTGCTGAGCTGCGGGAGGGAGGGGGCCGGGGGCGCCCTGGGTGGGCAGTGCTGGGAAGAGATGTCAGCACAGGGTTAGCAGGGCAAGGGCAGCCCACCTCTGGCTCTGGGATGCCTGGGGCCGGCACACACCTGCAGCTCATCCCATCAGTCCTTTCTTTGACCTGTACCCAAATCCCACTTTTGTGACCACAGGGCACTGGCGTCCCTCCTGCTGGCCCCTCTCCCTGCCTCTCCAAGGACTGTTCTGGAAGCAGGCCCTCCACTGAGGCAGCCGAGTCACCGCCACATCACCTCAGCAGCTGGCTTCACACCTTCTCCCCAAACACAGAGACCCACTGCTGGCCTCCGAGTCCTCCCTCCCTCTGTCCCCCCTCCCCACGAACGGTGGGACTTTCTCTGGCTGCCAGGACCAGACTCATTCTCTCAAACGTATCTTGATGCATTTTACCAAGTTTCTTCCACCTTAGAAAACAGCTCTGCCCAGCTCTGTGATGCTTTGACGTGACTCTCCCCATGTGTCCCCACACGATCCTTAGGCTTCTATAATGATGATGCGCTCCCCCCGCGCCCCCGCCCCCGCCACTATCACGGGGACACATGGTATGACCCAGGCTGGGCCGCCAGGCTGTTGCTTCCTCCTGGCCAAAATGACTGCCTCAGGGACAAACCCCGGCCCCCAGCCAGCCAATGAGAGCCGAAGAGGCAACTGCTGGAACATACAGGAAAGAGAAACCCCATGCTGGGAGCCCTATATGGAGACACTGTGCATTTGCGTGCAGCTCCCAGAGGAATGATATAGCAGACGACAAGCCCTGAAGATGTCTGGACTGCTGGGTCTAGCCATGCCCGAACCTGAATCACTCTGGACATTTTCAGTAAATTGTATTTCTCCCTTGAACCACTCTGTGCAAGGGTTCACAGCAGTCACACCCAAGTTCAACAGAATGCTGACCAAAAATGCAGGGTTCCTTGGAAAGCCTATTCCATTGTCTTCTGTAATACTAATTGGTTTCATTTGCCCCCGTGGTGTGACATGGACTCACTGACTTTCATCTCATGAGCTTGACAACCGTCTTCCTGGCACCTGTATTAGCTCCCTGGTTTAACAAGCTGCCATGACAGTGGCTCAAAATAACACGAATTTGCTGTGTTACAGTTATGGAGATAAGAAGTTTGATACAAACTCAAGGGGCTAAATCAAAGTGCTCCCAGGGCTGTATTCCTTCTGGAGACTTAGGGAGAATGTATTCCTTGCTCCTTCCAGTTCCCGGAGGCTCGCTGCCCATGACACTTTCCTTGTAGCACCCCTGCTTCAGCTGTCACATCTACTCTGACTCTGACCCTCCTGCCTGTCTTCCTTAGGATCCTTGCAATGACCTTGGGTCCTTCCAAATAATCCAGGTTAACCTGTCCATCTCTAGATCCTTAACGTTATCACACATGTGAAGTCCCTTGTCCCTTTCACCATGTGAGGTTCACAGGGTTCTAATGTGGATATCTTTGGGACCCTCAGCCTGCTGACCACAGCACCCCAGACTCGGTGCACGTGAAGAGACCACTCCTGCGGCTGCCAGCCCTGCTCTCTGCCCACACCTGTTTCTCCAGGAAGCCCTGTTCTCTGGATGCCACTCTCCAGGCTCAGATTCCCTCCCTCCTCCTCAAGCATCAGTCAGTCAGTCAACCATTCACTCACTCAAGAAGCATCTTTTGAGTACCGGTCATGGACACAGAAAATGGAGGTGAGCCAACAGGTGTCTGTGCTCTATAGAACTTAGCCTAATGAAAATCAAGTCTCATCAAGGCTGGATCCCCAGTACATCCCAAACTTGTACCATCTCCCTGGCCCACTGCTGCCGTCACCACTCTACCCACTGCTGTCAGATGCATGTTCACTTGTCAGACTCCCATCTTTCTTGCTAGGTTGGAGGCTTGTTGACCTCACGAGTCCATGAATCCTGTCTCAGTCATCACATTATTCACAGCCCCCAATGAGTGTGTGATGTTAGAAGCCCCTTCAGAAATACAGACACACACACCTGTGTGACTGAAGTGGACGCAGCAGGGATCCCAGGGCAAACATGAAGCACATTGTCTGCTGGCCTCCATCAGACATGTGTGGAGGGCTCAGTAAAGAACGCAGTGCCAGGGTGGGAGGGAGGTTCTAGAGGGAGGGGACATATGGATACTTATGGCTGATTTACATTGTTGTACAGCAGAAACTAACATAGCACTGTAAAGCAATTATCTTCCAATTTTAAAAAAAGGGACGCAGTGCCAGGCCCCACCCAAGAGTTTCAGCAGCTTTGAGGTAGGGCCTGAGGCCTTCCATTTCCACAAACAGGTCCAGGGATGAGGCCATTCTCAAAGTTCTTTGATCTAGTGGTAGTGACAGGTATGTCAGCAAGGAAACATCTAAAGTAGGGGTCCCCATTCCTGGGTTGCAGACAGGTACCAGCCCAAGGCCTGTTAGGAACCAGGCCACACAGCAGGAGGTGAGTGGTGGGTAAGACAGCAAAGCTCCATCAGCTGATCCCCATGGTTTCCATTACAGCCCGAACCACACCCTCCACGCCTGTCTAAGGAAAAACTGTCTTTCACAACATTCCTTGGTGCCAAAAAGGTTGGGGACTGATGATCTAAAACTGATTCCCCAAATGGGGTCGGGGAAGGGGAGGAAGCAGATGCCCTTGGCCTAGATGGAGTGGGCGCCACCCTTCTGCCACCCGTCAGGAAGGCTGGGTTCTTTTGCTCCCACCCTCGAGACACCCTCCCAGGAACAGCCATCTCCCCACCCTTCCATGGAACTCACTTTCCTCCTCAGAGATCCAGGTCACGTCCTCCACCAGGGCCACTGCCTGCCGGCAGTCCACTGGGTGCTGCGACTCCACCCATAGCCGCAGCTTCTCAGGCAGTGCGCCCAGGAACTGCTCCAGCACCAGCAGCTCCAGCATCTGGTCCTTGGAGTGCGCCTCGGGCCGCAGCCACTGGCAGCAGAGCTCCCGGAGTTGGGCCAGCGCCTCGCGGGGACCAGCCACCTCCTCAAAGTGGAAACCCCGGAACCTCTGCCGAGCCATCTCAGGATCAGCCGTAGGCTTATCCAGATGTTGAGGGGGCTCCCTGAGAACCTCTGGGCTCAGGCCCTCATCTTCAGCATACAGAGCCCGGATCTGGGCATTCCGGGGAACAGCCACCTCCTGGTTCAGGGTGAGGACTTCAACCACCTCGATGTTCATCAGGGGATTCCCAGCAGGAAAAGGATCCAACTGAGGTTCCAACTGAGCCTCAGGACACTCTGAAAGTTGAAAACAGAGCAAGACAGATGGGCAAAAAAATGCATGAAAAGTTTCGAAATGTTGTTAGCCACCAGGAAAATACAAGTCAAAAACCACTGTGAAATATCACTTCCCAGTCTCTAGGATGGCTATTATCAAGGATGGGTGGTAACAGCTGTTGGTGAGGATGTGGAAAACCTAGAACTCTTGCACACAGTAGTAGGAATACAGAATGCTACACTACTTTGCAAAACAGTCTGGTAGCTCCTCAACAAGTTACACATAGAGTTATATCATGATACACGGGTTTCAATCCAAAAGAATTCAAAACACATGTCAACACAAAAACTTGTACAAGAACGTTCACAGCAGCATTATTCAAAATTGCCAAAAAAGGAAAACAAACACCCATCAAATGATAAATGAATAAACAAAATAAGATCTATCCATATGATACATTTGTCTTTGGCAATAAAAAGGAATGAAGTTTTGATACATACTACAGCATGAATGAACCTTGACAACATTATGCTAAGTGAAAGAAACCAGACACAAAAGGCCACATATGTATGGTTCTATTTATATGAAATGTCCAAAATTAACAAATACAGAGAGACAGAAAGTAGAGTGGTTTCCAGGAGAAAGGAGAGATGAGGGGTTGGGGGGTGACGGCTTCTTTAGGATATAGAAACTATTTTGAAATGAGATCATACTGATGGTTGCACAACCTTGTGAATATAATAAAAACCACTGAACTGTTACTTTCAAAGGGTGAACTTTATGATATATAAATTATTTCTTAACACAGAATAACAACAACAACAAAAAAACCCCAAGAGACAACAAGAACTGTGTCGCTATATATGCCTGCCCATGAGGCGAACTGAACCTGATCCCACCTCCATGGGGGCCAAGAATGAAAATATCTGGGAAAGACAGGGGTGCTGGGTCTTGGCATAGAGTCCAGAGAGCATTTGCTAAACAGAATTCCAGGATGGCCCTGAAATGCTAAGGAACACGCACAAAGTAACAGGAAACAAGAGAGTTCTCTACAACTCCAAGAATAAATGCTAATTCTGAATGAGTTAAAGATTCAAAAAATAAGTTTAAAAAGGTGAATAACACAGATTATGATTTACTTTCAATTAGACTTGTTTTATAAAGACAGAAATGGCATAGCTGATATCCAGAGCAAACCCGTACTTTCACCGTTGCTATTTTAAGTATAAGTGGTTAAGCACAGCTCTACTTGGAAAGGAATTTATAGATGAACTCAAAGCCTAACAATGGATGCCTAGGAACTTTACCAGATGAATCTGCATATATCCGGGAGCCATCCAGAGGTGAAAACACAACTTCTGTGATACCCAGAGAATGAACACACAGACAATGGCCAGCCAAAATGAAAGTGAAAGTGAAGTCACTCAGTCATGTCCAACTCTTTGGGACCCCATGGACTGAAGCCTGCCAGGCTCCTCCATCCACGGATTTTCCAGGCAAGAATACTGGAGTGGGTTGCCATTTCCTTCTC
This sequence comes from Bos javanicus, assembly GCF_032452875.1. Classification (NCBI taxonomy): domain Eukaryota; kingdom Metazoa; phylum Chordata; class Mammalia; order Artiodactyla; family Bovidae; genus Bos; species Bos javanicus. The sequence goes on along the minus strand of NC_083885.1, from coordinate 66,067,048 downwards.
CAGGGGATCTTCCAGGCCCAGTGATCAAACCTGGGTCTCTGGCAAGAGCCACCAGGCTCAGTGGTAGAGTCCGAGTCCACCTGCCAATGCAGGAGACATGGGATCCATCCCTGATCCGGGAAGATCCCACAGGCTGTGGAGCAACTAAGCCTCTGTGTCACAAATAATTAGCCTGTGCTCTAGAGCCAAGGAGTCACAACTACTGAGTCCACGTCCTACAGCCCCAGCTCCACAATGAGAAGCCCGAGCACCACAACAGAGAGTAGACCCCACTCTCCGCCCCTAGAGAAAGGCCAGAGCAGCAACAGCAAAATAAAAGTATTAAAAAAAAAAAAAAATGCTGGCTGAGGGGCCCAGTGGACAAAGCATTTACCTCAATTGGACTCATCAGTACAGCCATCCCAGCCGAGTCGGTAGGCGGAGGGGCCCCAGGAGGGCAGCTCCCGTTCCAGCCCGGAGACAGATTCTGGCCGAATGGAGCCCACGCTGAGCCTCTGATCCACCTCAGAACAGCTGTACCAGTGCCTACCCCACTTGCTATACCTCAGCGCAGCCCAGGGTTCCCAAGATCCCCACCATGCAACTGATTTGAGTACACAAAGAGTTCACAATGGACGCCTAGGAACTTTACCATACTAATCTACTTATGAGCAGGGAGCCAGCCAGAGATGAAGACGTGACTTCTGTGATACCCAGAGAATGAATACACAGATAAAGGAAAGCCAGTATAAGACAACAGAACTCGGAACTACAACTTCTGTGGCAACAAGCCCAGCTCTCAGGACTTGGTTGATAACTTCCAGTTTTTCTTTCTGACCCCCAAGCCAATACTCTCCAATCAGAACCTTCTCTTTTTTTTCACCATGATCTTCCCCCTCCCAATCTGCTTTACTCTCAGTTCAGTTAGTAAAGAATCTGCCAGCAATGCAGGAGATCCTGATTCAATTCCTGGGTCAGGAATATCCCCCGAAGAAGCGATAGGCTACCCACTCCAGTATTCTTGGGCTTCCCTTGTGGCTCAGCTGGTAAAGAATCCACCTGCAATGTGGGAGACCTGGGTTCGATCCCTGGGTTGGGAAGATTCCCCTGGAGAAAGGAAAGGCTACCCACTCCAGTATTCTGGCCTTGAGATTTCCATGGACTGTATAGACTCATTGGGTCGCAAAGAGTCGGACACAACTGAGAGACCTTCACTTCACTTCAAACACAAAGGATGGTGGTTGACCTCCCCTGCTAGGTTCAACTCTTGAGTAATAGCCTCTGCATGTCCTCTTTTGAGCGGGCTTTATTTCCACAACACTCACTTCCAGGGCAATGTGGTAAATGATGGAGTAAAACTGGAAGACACAGGGAGTATTCAAACACAGGTCAAGAAAATTGTGAAAGATCCCCTTGTGAGCATTATAAAATTCGTACGTTGATTTTAGGGGGACTATGACAACATTGGAATGTTCCTGTCACATGCAGTAAAAAGCAGAACAGGAAATTACTGTTGAAAACGAGTCCCCCTAAAAACGACTTCCCTACCGAGTTTACGCTTAACCTCTATTATCCAAAACTGTATCCCCTTTCTTGTCCCCTCTGACTTCAATTCCGGAATCCACCAGTGTCAGACGACCAAAACTGCTGTGATCGATAGCATCGTACTTTAATACAAACTGAAGCTGTCTGTCCAGGGCAAGATGAGCTAACAGATCCTGGAGCCATGGATCACCTGGCCAGAGACGTCGTGATAAGTCATCTCCAACTGTGCGACGCTATGGAGCCTACCAGGCTCCTCTGTCCATGGGGGTTCTCCAGGCAAGAATACTGGAGCAGGTTGCCAAAAAACAGGATTAAGAAATGTCCAGAAAAAAAAAAAAAATTATTAACCCCAGCCTCTCCAATCTTTCCCTTTAAAACACTCCTAGGATTTGTCTCCACATAATAAACCTTTACTTTGCTGCAAACTCCCGCTGTTGGAGTTTGGCTTTCTATGCCTGGCGCACACGAGGTCAGTTATATTACTGTGGAGTAACTGCAGCTGCTTAAAGAAAAAAAATCTGAAAGCGACTAGGAGTAGCGGCTGCTTGTTCGCTGTCTCCGTGCTTTCCCTTGCCGTCTGTGGCCACCCAAGCACCTGCCGCCTATGTCGCCGCGCACTTAGCTGCGGCGGCTGCGGAGCTGGTTTTGGTAGAGCCCGTGCCCATACCAGACGACTGTGTACGAAGTGCGCCCGACCCCTCCTCCCAAGGGTGAAGAATTTAGATGCCCACGCTCCCTTCACAACCGCACCAGCTCCTCTCCAAGTTCTAGGAGCTTAGGACCGCGACTTCCGGCCTGGACGGAAATGCGTCATGCTCCCGCCGCACTACAACTCCCAGGAGCCTCCAAGTCGTGCGACTTCCGGCGCCGCCATGTTGAGGCTTTGGGTTTCTCTGAGGCCTTTGGCAGGATTGCGGCTCACTCGCCTCTCACCTCTTCCTTTCGCGTTCCCTTTCCCGGTCTCCCTGGGTCAGTGCGGCGGAGCCTCCATACACACCTTCCCGAGCTGCAAGTCTGTCTTGTTGGGTGACGTTGGGTGTCGGGAGCGCGGCCACTTTGCTCGAGAGTAACGAGCACCTGGATTCCCGACCCATTTTCCTCCCCCGCTCCCACATTCTTTCCTTGTCTCCTTTGGGCTTTTTTGTCCTCCTTTCTCCGAATTTTCTGATTACACACCTCGACTGGGCAGCGGCCTCCACGGACCTCACGGGTTTTGCCCGTTGCTGGCGCGTAGTGAGTCAGCTCGGAGTCACGAGTCGCCCGGTGCCAGCTGGGGCCGCTCATCCAGACTGGCCTTGGGCGCTCCAGGGTTGAAAAACAGCTCCTGGGCCACGCTGTCACGTAATGGCCGCTGCCCGGTCACTCCTTTCCTACTTTTAAAGGATTTTTTCCTTGATGAAAATCATGACAGACATTTGACCTTCCATTTCCAAACCCTTCCCCCAACTTCCTCTCAAATAAGGCTTTGAGTTAGCTTCATGTGGATGCTTGCCTGCCTTAGTTCATACCTGCGTTATCTTGAACATTTTTTTAGTTCCCTTCCTGTTCCTCAGGATTCTGGAGGCTTATTCCCGCCTCGATGGACATGAGTTGAGTAAGCTCTGGGAGTTGGTGATGGAAGGGAAGCCTGGCGTGCTGTAGTCCATGGGGTCGCAAAGCGTGGGACCCGACTGAACGACTGAACTGAACTGATTCCCGCCTCCCCGCCCAGTCATTCTTGACTTGAAAGCACAGTTTTTTTCTTTTAATTACAGCTCTTAAGGCTTGGAATTTCTCTCTGAGGATAACAAGGTGGGGCTCCCTAGGGGCTCCGTGCTGGGCCACAAGCACCATTTTGAGCAATAATCATGCATGACACTTAAAAACCTTAATTCTCCAGATTGCTTAATAGCTTTTTACTTTATGAAATTTCCGTGTTTTATTCCTTGGTTAATCAGAGGAATTTTTATTTAGTGCTTTCTCCCTTAAAAAAAATTTTTTTTTTTTTGGTATTCTACTTCATTCTCTCTAACCTCACCCCTTCTTTAATCTGGGCCATATATTTACTTCCTCCTTATCGTTGTGGGCACCAGGGTGTTTTCCTTTGTTGCTGAATCCAGTGTATCCGCCCTCTCTCTGCTGTAGCAACCCTTCAGGTGGACACTGGTTATGCAGTTATCATAAACACCTACTGGATGCTGTGCAGTACCTGAAATGGCCGCGGGTAAGTGTCACTCCAGGCACCTCAGTCCTCTGTCTCATCTCAGGAACAACTCCCCAATCCCTCTAAAGGGAACCCTCAATGCTGTCTGTATTGGCCCCACTTGACAGAAAAATGAAAGCTCTGTGTAGGCTGAACCTGGATCCACACCTCACTCAGGCGGGGCTGACTAACCTACCCATCTGCCTTGGGAGCTGCATAAAATGATTCCTCAGCCACAAATCCCAAGTGCTGGCTTTCAATCCACCAGCTGAAAAACCCCCGGGGGTGGGGGGTGGGGTAGGATTGGGGAATTTAGTCCCTGCCACCTGCAATTCCCTATCTAGCTAGGGGGCTATTTTACAAACTCACTGAGCCTTTGGGCAAGGGGCTTAATCCTTCTGGGCCTCAGTTTCCCCACCCTAAGTGAATAGGGACCTCAAGGCAGGTACTGGGGAGTTGTAAAGGCTGATGGCAGTCGTTGTTTTCTTCTCTCATGCTCTCTCTGCTACCTTCAGGTAAGCTGTCTGTCTCACAGTGCCCAGTTTTCTAGTGAAAGCTTTGCTACAAGACCACAAAAATAATAGTAACTAATTACAATGTCCTTCTGTGAGCTTGTTGAGGGTGCAGGGGCAGCTCCCCTCATCCCTGTTGCACCTTCCCTTTGTCTAGGATGCCCTCAGCTCATCCTGTCTCGTCCTTTCCCCATTTCTTACTCCTCAGCTCTGGACATCTTGCTACATCACCTTCTAAACGTGTCTCCCCTCACTGGCCTGCTGAGGCTGCTAACTGGGTCTCATGCATTGGAAACTCCTAAGCCAAGCCCAGAGGAGGATGTGCCAAAGCTGTTGATGATCATTACACAGTCGGCCTTCAAATCAGTAACAGCAGCTACCATTTCATGAAACCCTCCAAGGACCTACCTGGGCTTTTACAACACCCCAGCCCCATTAAGCAAGTGACCAACTTTTACACAGATCCACGCTGGGAGAGGCTAAGAATCTGCAGAAGGGAGCACCTGGGAACCAAACCCTGTTCTTTCATGCCTTTTATACCAAAGAGGGCTTCACATAGCTACAATCTTTTCCTCAAATGTGCCCAAGAGTGTCTCATCCAGAAGTCACTGCACTTGCTACCTGCCTGCCAGGTGATGTCTTTCCTAACATCTCTGCTTCTCCTTCCCCATCCAGCTCTCAGGTCAGATGTCATCTAGGAGCTATCTTCCCACCCAGTTCTGAACTAGTATTGCCCAGCCATGCTTCCCCATTCCTGTATCTTCCCCATATATATACTCTATATTGTTTCATTTTTCTTCATACCATTGATTGCCACCTTTAAGTATCTGGCTCATTAATTTCTCTCTCCACCCTCTCTAGAACAGCACTGCTCAGTGGAACATTCTTTGGTGAAGGGAATATTCCAGATCTGCACTGTCCAATGTAGTAGCCATTAGCTGCAAGTGACCAGTGAACATTGGAAAGGCCAGCACAACTAAGGAACTGAACTGGTAAGTTTGTTTTAGTAGGTTTACATTTACTCAGCAACACAGGCTAGTAGCTTCTCTGGAATGAGTGTAAGCCCAGTGAGACAGGGGCCTTTCCACCCTGTTTATCATGGTGACCCTTCCCTATAACAGGACTTGGCATTTTGGCAGGTTTGTTCAGGAAGTATTTGTTGACACAGCAGAGCTTCTAAGTGCTTTGATGAACAGTGCACCAAGACATTGGGCCTTTCAAAGGCTTATGCTTGCCCATATTTCAAATTTCAGGAAATCTCATTGGTACTGAAATTGTGTCCATCTGTAAGTTATCATGGGAAGACAGCCGCTGCTGCAAAGTTCCCATCTTGTACTTGGGAGCCTAAGCAGGTCATGGGGTAAGAGGACCTTGGTTTAAACCCCCACCTGCTTCTTCCCAGACAGGCCAGGTCAGGGACTTGCCTTCATGCTCCCACAGGATGAATGGGGCTGTGGAGTTTCTCTGGGGCTGCTGGCTGGAATAATTATAGGACTTAAGAAAGGGACTTCATGCACTTCTAGCCTTTTAACCCCTCAAAAGAAGTCAGTGTTTTTACATACTTAAGTCTTACATGGCCCTCTAACATAACCTTCTCCAAATAGAGCCTGCTCATTCCTTACCAATTTATTCTTAGGTTCCATTTCAAAAAAGTATCAATAACAAAGTCTTTCCTCTATGTTGAAGTGGTTATTTCTGCTTTAAGCCACAAGTATTAAGTTTCTGTATTTTATACTCTGTTGTAAGTGCTCAACTCTATTTCAGAGGATACTTTTTTTTTAAACACATTATCTAAAAATAGATAAAATAGGTGTTCATTATTACAAGCTACAGATATTTTCTCCTTTTCATATTTTTCTCATTTTGTGCTTTAGTGAGAACAATGCTATGTATAGGTTGCAGAAAGAACCTGTTAACAAAGCACCTAGTGTTCTGTCATTGAGTAGCTCATGTTCTGTGGAAACCTATCTTTTAATAGGAAGCTAGAAAATATTCACTGCCTGGGTTAATACAGAGATACAACTAATTATCTACTTTGTTCTTAAGAAAAAGTTGGTTTTAACATTTCTCTTGGGCCAACTTTACACTTTTCCAGAAATCTTTCCATCTTATTGTTTGTTCATTCCTGTACTTAACAAATACTTACTGAGCACCTATGCTATGTCAGGAGCTGGTGACACAGCATGAAGATGACAGTCTTCCATTTTATGAGCATAGTTACTGGCAGGACCTCTGAAAGTGGAAGGTCACCCTCCCACCCAATTTCCTTCTCTGGAGACAATCACATCCTATAGTTTCTATATTCTCCCAATGGTAACAATTGGTATATTAATACCTGGTGTATGTTTGCATGTATATTTTTAAGTGGGAAAAAAAGACATTGGTATCCTGTATGTCTGTACACCTTTATATACATTAAGGTGGACTTCCCTGGTGGCTCAGATGGTGAATCTGCCTGCGATGCAGGAGACCCAGGTTTGATCCCTGGGTTGGCAAGATCCCCTGTTGAAAGGAATGGCTACCCGCTCCAGTATTCTTGGCTGGAGAATTCCATGGACAGAGGAGCCTGGCAGGCTACAGTCCATGGGTTGCAGTCGGACAGGAGTGACTAACACTTTCACTTCACACGTTCACGTTATCTATGTTAAAAGGTATATATTTGTAAGAAACAAATATCTCTTGGTGATTGTTTCATATCAGTACATAAAGCTGGCTTATTCTTCATTCTTTGGCCATACCACATGGCAAGGGGATCTTAGTTCCCCAACCAGGGACTGAACCCACACCCCTTGCAATGGAAGAGCTGAGTCTTAACCACTGGACCATCAGGGAAGTCCCTAGCAGGCTTATTCTTTGACAGTTGTTTAAAACACTATAATGGGAACATGTATTGCTGAATATCTACATAGTTTCTTTTCTCTGTATAGGTTTTTAACTTGCCACTTATTTATTCTTATCTATCCAGAAAATGGGCTCTTTTTTTCTTCTTCATTTCTGACTTACTACTGCTTTTATCTTATTTTTCCTCAGGACTCTTAGTTTTTTTTCTCCTCAAAAAAAGGTTTGAGTCCAATGCTTAGTTCATTTACTTTCCTTCTTTTTCAGTTAATAGTTTAAGCACTTCGGGTCTTGAAATTACTCCGGAGACTGTACCTAGACACTAGGGAAAGTGGTCCTCAGATAATAGGATTAAGGTTACATGGGTCCTAGAGAGCAAATGGATGGTAACAGAGAACATGAAGTATTCTTGAATAAAGACTGCACAGTATGTGACCACACCGTGATAGGCTGGATTCCTGCCAAAACATGTTTGATAGCCATTCAAGGTTATAGACTTTTGACCTTGTCCCCAGGAATGTGACCACTTCAAAGTTCTTTGTAGCACTATTTTAAGATTTCTTTTATCATCCTCTTGGAGCCTGGCCTAGTCTTCAGACTCTCCTGTTTGAAGATTTCCTCATCTCTTGTAATTTTTCCAACTGTTTATTCACTCAACGGTTTCCTGAGCTGTAACGTCAGTTATTTCCTAGCAACTGGGGACATGTGAAGGAAACTGAAATAAGGATGCCGGGCTCACTCGTGCTACTTAACATTTGTTCTAGATTTTCAGATAAGATAATAGAATCCAAATTGGAGAAACAGAACCTGTTTTACTATATATTCATACAGTTGACCCTTCACATCTGTCTATACTTCACAATTTTATTGTATTTTTTTAAAGTAGCATGGAGGGCTTCACGAATGGCCTGTTATCCTTGCACAGGGGCCATGCTAATCCTGTGTTGTTCCAATTTTAGTGTGCATGCTGCCGAAGCAAGCACTGTACTGCACCATTTTATATAAAGGACTTGAGCATCTAGATTTTGGTATCTGTAGGAGTCCTAAAACAATCCCCCATGGATATCAAGGGATAGCTGTCCTAATGTGATCAAGGTTTTAGAGTTTGTCTTTCTTATGACAATCTGGTGTAAAAACAGAATGAGACATTTCATTTGTACTATTCCGTGTGGGTCTCTTCAGTCTGTTTTTCTGTTCTGTCAAACAAGGGGAGAGCTAAGATGAATGATCTGCCTGCACAGATTACATTGAGAATCTGCTCTCATATGAGTCCTCTGATGCTGAACACAATGAGGACTCCTACTGAAGGGCTTCTGGTCAGTGGGTTCTGTGACTCCTCATGCCTAACATTGATTACATTCTCAGACACTCTTCAATATCTACTTCTATGATATTGAAAACAGCTATTTATGAAACCTCTCCGCAGCAACTATTTCCCTGTGATTTCAGAGTTCTCAGATACAATGATTTGATGTAAGAACTTTTCCAAACAGAATACAACTGGAATTTTTTGTCTAGTATGAATTCTCTCAAATCAGGCTATAAGCATTTCCTGCTATGATTCCTGGGATTTCTTCCGTTTGAGTTCTCATATTGAAAAACACATGATGAAAAGGACTTCCTCCATTTGAGGTTTTTCCATGTGAGTCTCCTCTGTAAGCTGAGCTAAAACTAGGTTTTCTCACACTAAACATATTTACTCTTGTTCCTGAAAGAATTATCCTTTGTATAAAACGAATAATTTCCTACATCCCCCACATGTTGATTTTATAGCCCATGTGAGTCCTCTCAGGCTACACAAAAAATCTTGAGAAGAATTTCCTTCTATTCCTCTCAACAATACAATCTTCTTGTACTAGCCTTTTTTTCCTACTAATGTCTATACTAATTTGAGTTGCCACATTCATATTTGCAGGGCTCTTTTGCTTAAATTCTTGACAAACCAAAAAAAATGTAACTGTCCTGCAAGCTTTCCTACAATCATGACCTTCAAAATAGTGTCTTTATTCCATTGCATTGTCCCTAATGTTTGAATCTATATAGATTATGTCTCAAGATATTCCACCCAAGCCACACATATGGTAGGTAATACTTTCTTGAAAGAACATTGAGTGAGAAGGCTTAAGATGTGAGTGCCATCAAATATTTCTCCACACTTATCTTCACAGCATCTTTTCAAATTAGTGCCTTCTTGAAGATTAATTCCATGTCTTAAGCATTTACCCAGGTTCCTTTCTACTTCAGCCACTGTCTGTGCTGCCATTTTTGCTGTCATGGAGAACTAAGACACATGCAAACTGGGCTGTATTAGTGAGGCCTAGCTTTTGTTCAGTTCGTTCTCTGCCTTGAGGAGAGGCACAGCTACATTAGCGCTGGGAGAAAGGGACCACTGAAGGAGATATTCTCTTAACAGTAAGCAGGCCATTCCAAACACCTCAGACTCCCATGTTTTTATGCACTGCCTGGACCTCAGACAGGGGCATGCCACTGGCTTCACAGACCTTTACATGGGTGTGACCTTTACTAAGACCTTTACTAAGTCGCCTCCTATTCATACTCCATTAATAGAACCAGTCAGGACATGGTACAGTTGCAAAAATATGTGAATTTAGGTGGAAGCTATTAGGTAGTTCTTTGTATGATTCATCTGTTTGCTTAAAATTATTTCAACATAAAAAGAAAAGCCAAAGAAAACATATTTCCACCCTTCAAAAGTCTTGGCCTTTACCAGACTTCCATGTCACTGACCAATGCCAAAAAGTCCAGAGTAGTGGTACCTCTGTTTTCAGTTCAGTCGCTCAGCTGTATCCGACTGCGACCCCATGGACTGCAGCACGCCGAGCTTCCCTGTCCATCACCAATTCCTGGAGCTTACTCAAACTCATGTCCATTGAATCGGTGATGCCATCCAACCATCTCATCTCTGTTACTGTATTTTAAAAATGAGATACTGATACATTTTAAAAGTGTGCATGAAAAATGCATATAAATACATACATTACAAGGAACAGTCACAAGAAATCCCTTGAAGCCTTCACCTGTGAGCAGTTCTTTGTAGCTTCCTTTCCGTGCCCTCCTGGTCAGTTACTCAACTGGCCGCATTGGATCCACCTCACATAGAGAGGAGCCAGCTTCTCCCAGCCCTGTTGGTACTCTCTTGGGGGCAGATATTAACCACCTCTTCCCTATCTGCTACCACCGCAGCCCCCCGCCTGCTGGCGTCTGTGCCCTTCTGTCCTCAGAGAGCTGTAAAAAGCACAGCACACACCTACTCAAGGAAGATCAAACCCCCCTGACAGTGGAGGCCCCAAACTTAACTCGCCTATCAGTACACCTCAGTTACTTCCTTCCAGCCTAATAGGTGACTTTCCATTCCCAGAATGTGCCACCCTTGCCCCATTCTCAGGGTAACCCCAGTGGCGTTTCTGCACCAGGAAACGAAGCTCTTCGCTTCTATTCTTGCCCGTCACTGCCGACTTTCTGTTCTATAGGCATTGGCTTAAAATCTTCGCCCTGCAGTGTCCCCTGACGCCACCTCTAGAGTAATTCCCTGTTGCTCCCTGCTTTACACCATGTTCTTTTTCTTCTCTGTCCATACCACTAGTTAACTGGCCTTTACCCAGTTAGATCTGTGTAGCGTGTTGGTAGAAGGTGCTCCTCTGTTAGACGGAGGAGTCTACAATCAAAGGGATTACACTAGGTCTTTGGCTTACTACCAAGTACATACTTTCTCTTTTTTATATTGCATAGGACACAAGGGGCCTTCTACAAATATTTCTAAGGTCAGGGGGAGACAGTGGAGAAAAAACATCACATAAAGGATTCTTTGTGACGAAGCATAAACATGTTAGGCACCTATCACCCCAGGCCTAGCTTGTAACACAGGATCTTTTGTTCTAGGACACCACCCCTGAAAAGCCAGCCTTTCTGACGTGCAGAACCATAAGTGCCCAATGACCCCCATGGCAGCTAGATTCAGGAAACTGCTAGATCATCCAGAGGTGCATGGCTGGAAGGTCGTCATCACCAAAGATGCAGGCCAGGTACAGATTTCACAGCTGGACACTGAAAGTTCCAGGTAGTTCCAGAGCCACTTGCATTAAAGCACAGAGAACAAAGGGGAACACAAGAAGTTCTCCTTACAAAGCCAGCACACTCTGATACAGAAGTGTCCAAAAATAACAAGCATAAAGAAAACCATCCACCTCCCCAATATAATTTATGAACACTGATGCAGAAATCCTAAAAGTTAATAGACATCAGGATATTACAACAGGGGCACATCTATAATTATGTCACTGTTAACTGTTCAAATCAGAAAATCTCCATGATCACCTTGGAGGGCTTTGGAGGGGGAAAATTGGGGCTCTTACTAATTTTCATTTACTAGAAAGGGTGAGATGACTGTTCCTTTATCCAGATAAAAAGTGATACGAATCAAAGCAGAATCCAGAAACTTTCCCTTTTAAGTTAGAGACCAGATACTTAAAATCATCACATTCTCAGCCCAGTGTTTTGGAAGCAGTAGCTGTGAGGAATGTAATTACCTCCTCACCTACCTTGAATGCAAAAGAAATAAAATAATAATACTTTATACTTGCCAATAATATGACTCCGTACTAAGAAAATTAATGATAACCTAAGAAAACTGTTACAAATAAGAATTTAGCAGCAGGATAGGTTCATCTGCAGCAACTACGCAGGACTGCAAGGGAGGAGTAACCTGAGCAGATAAGATAGCAATGGAGGGAATGCCCAACCGCACGTGGAAAGCCTGCCCCTTGTACACCTGAGCCGGAAGGTGACAGACCAGTTCTGATCAAATTTCTGAATGAAGTTAAATGTAATATACATCCTAACAGCATTTTCTCAATGAATCCTGACAAGCTGATGGTAGGTATTCATCTGGTTGAGAACAAATAATAGGTTTTTTTAATTAAAAAATAAAAGAGGGCCTACCGTTTATCCAAGATTGTTATAAAGCTACAGTAAGTACAGTAATACGGTGTTTACTAAGATACCGACAGAGATCAAGGCACCATAAGGGGCCAAGAAGGCCTGCATGCAACAAACAGTGACTATGAGAGGATATAGATGGTGTTCCAATAATCAGAAAACGGCATTGAAAAAACTTGTGCCCCACACCAATTACACAAGGAACCCAGTACACGAAACAGCTAAACAAAACCCAAAAGTACCAGAATAAAGTATTTGTACAATCTGCCCATGGATGGCATGAAACCTAGATTAGGAATAAAGACAGATCTGAAAGAAAAAAATCTGAAATCATAAAACTTTATGGAGACTAAATAAAGGTAGGAGATAGATATTGGACTGTTAACCTGCAGTGTTACTATCCGTAATATATAGTAGGGTCCTCCCCACCACCACACACACAAGACAAACCAACAGAGGAAAAAAAAAGGAAAATAGAAAAACTCACAAAAGCAAAAGTACAAATAATCTGTAAACTTAGAAACCAAACTGAATATATCTTTTCCTATCAGATCTGTAACCCTTAAAAACAGGACTATAAGTCACCATCTATCTTACGCAGCTATATGTATTTTAAAGGAACTTAAGACAACAACTTGTTGCTACCAAATTTTTTCACTTACATCTTGGTTGATTCTACATTCTATTTCTAGAAATGCTATCTACACAAAAAACCCAACTTGATTGTGCAAAAAACTGTATGCAAGGATTTTTTTTTTTTTGCAACCACTTGAATGTCCATCAAGAGAAAAAAGTAAAAGTCAAGTCTACACTGCATGTGTGAATGAATGATGCAAATCTGTCTCCACTGAGTATGGTCACCCCCCACCAAAACATAAACTTACATAAAATCTGGCCAAAGCCACACACCAGTTACTGGAGATTACAGAAGGGAAGGGCAGTAGACCATGAGTGAAGCAGGGTGAGGACGCCCCTACTGCCAACCTGGCACCAGCAAGAGGTTCCCATTCAGCCAAGCAGTGCCCCCCTGACTGAAGCCAAGGAAAATGCAGAGCTTGATTCAGCATGTTTGCAGCTACTCCTCACAACACCCCACTAGGGGTTTTCCCCATCCACCTCCTTTGCTAAGACACTAGTTCCTGCCTAACCAGGACTCCCACACCAGGACTCCCATGTGCCTGGTTCTCACCTGAAAAGGTGTCTTGAGGAATTCCTCTCTCCACCGACCACAGCTCTTCCTCTTCCTCTAACTGAGATACCACATCTGGCTTGGAAAGCTGATGTTCTGCCCAAGGGAAAAGAGACAGTGCTTGGGGGTCTGTGTTCGGGAGAAAGTACTTTCCTGCTGTAGCAATTCTGTCCCTGTGTTCTCCCTGGTAGAAACGGCTTCTGGTCTAGGGCAGTGTTGCTAACTTCACCCATCCCCTTTGCCATCTGCTTCCTTTTCTGGGTTCTCTTGACTGTAAAGGAGGTAGTGGGACTTGGTTCTGGTCAGTAAAACACTAAGGGAAGTTTGTCAGCTGGGGGCTTATTGCATTTTTGTTTGTTTGTAAAGTGTGCCAGCTATAGAAAGAGAACTAGTCAGGGCTGCCCTGGCTTTACTTTCTGCCTTAAACTTGGATGGACATAATGCTTGGCATCAGTCAGGCCCATGCTAACCTAAGAATGACAACTTCACGCTAACCATGCAGAGATGGAAGGGAGCAAGGCCTTTGATGATACACCTGAGCTGTCAGACACTGACACCACGTTCTGGAATTCTTGTTACAAAAATAGTAAGCATCCATCAGCAGTTGGAAACATCCCTGATAGGCCCACATCCCTGGTATTGAACACCTCTGAGGGGTGGACTACGTAAAGTTTCAAAAGTTATTTGTAAAGTTGCCCTTTCCCTCAGGCTCCAGGGCCTTGACCCTTGAACTCAGATCCCTGCAGACTGAGCCAAAGCAGACACACACTTCAAAGGCACCACATTCGGGCTGCAAAGCACAAATCTTTATTGACACAGAGGCCATCCTTACCCACTGAGACCAGGTTCCTGTAGTTCTCCAGCATCACCTCCCTGTACAGGGACTTCTGTTCGAGGTCCAGCTTTCCCCACTCATCTGGGGTAAAACCCAAGGCCACATCTTCAAAGGTCACTGGTTCCTAAAACCCACAGGTGCCTGTTCAGCTAGGGCCTGTTGTCACCCATGCTGACAGGAGGAGGAGGAGGAGGGTGACTGACCACATGTAGGCACAATTAACAAGGTGACTCGAGCATTCCAGATATCTCATCACGAGTTCCTGAATTTGAAACAGCAAACCCAAGCTTGATCCCATCAGGTCACAGCAAGTAGGACAACCCATGAGGTCAGAAAACATTGTTCATTCTCTGAAAACCTTTCCACTTCTTAGTAACCTGAGGATTCCAACAGTGATATCAGGTGTATCCTTTCTCCTACGGAATTCCGTGAGCTAAATCACCACACTTCAGCCTTTAGCCTCCATCCACTGGCTATTCTGCTGCTACCTTCACCTATCAGGGCTTCATGCCCATCTCGCGCTTCACCCAGTGACTAAGCTTTAATTCCAAAGTACTACTGAAAGCTAAGTGAAGCCTGATTTCTGCTTACACCTGCCAATGGCTTTCCCCGCTCCGTTTAAAAGATAAATTAGAATCCCCCGCGATTTGTCCTCTATTTGCTCCCTTGGAAAGCTAAGCAACTTGCTATCCCTCTGCCCACTAGGGTCTCTCCTCCTACAGTCCCCCACCCCTTACCTAGATGCAAGGGGGCCTGGAGGCACCCCAGGGAACGCGTGTGCCTGCATCACCCCTCCACCCCCGCTCCCAAATCCAGCGGTAGACTCTGAAATTTATCAAGAAACCTCTACTCACACGGAACCAATCCGTCGGAAGCCCGGAGGCCATAACTTCCTCTTCCTCAACGAGTCCCGTGGGAGTAGGCAGAGTCCTAAGAAGGTCGAATTTGGGAGGTGGAAGGGGCGTGAGGGTTAGATCAAGGCCCCCGCCCCCTCGGCCCAATCTACAGGAAATGACAGATCTAACTCCAACCTCGGAAAATGCTCTAAAAAGTCGTCTCCACCTGTTCTCAAACACCCAGAGGGGCAATTTCCCAACCTCCTCACCCAGATGGAGTCGGCGCCTTACCCAGCCCGCAAGCGCCCGGATGGGGTTGCCCCGCCTCGCGCCCCTATGGGCCCCGAGTCCCCGATTCACTGCCCTAAAGGCCCCACGGCGGAAGGACGGCAGACGAGGCTGGCTCTGGGCTCCTGCGATTGGCGGGGTAGGGGCCGCAACTGGGTGCTCCCCGCGGAGCAGCCCTGGAACACAGCCCCCGACGGGCGCAGGTTTCGCGCCACACTCACCCTGCGCGCGCGCGCCACACAATGGCGCCTGTCAGCCCCCAGCGAACTGCGTCAGTGCGTCCATTTGGACTACGACTCCCAGAAACCCCCGCGGCGCGGCGCACCCCACGTTGTGGGCGGCGGAGATCTTGGCGGCCAACTCGGGGCGGTAGGCGAAGCCCCGGGCGCGGAAAGAGTGCCCTTGGTGATCCCGCTGGACAGGAGGAGGCCTTCGAGGGGCAAGTCGGTCCGCTGGTGGGTCCCAGCACCTGCATGGGCGGCGACGCAGGCTGAGAGGGAGGCTCGCCAAGCCTCGAGGGCTGCAACGCGTGGGACGAATGGGAAATGGAGAAAGGGAAGGCATGGGAGGGGCAGGGCCGGAAGTGCTGAGGGGCGGGGCGAGCTTCTGACACCAAACGTAGAGAGAGGAGGGGCGGGCCGGAAGTGCCTTGAGGCAGCGGTAAAGTTGGTCCCCTTAGGCTCAGCAGTCAAGAGTTGGCCTGCAGTGCAAAAGATACAGAAGACGCGAGTTCGATCCCTCGGTCGGCAAAATCGCCTGGCGCGGGAAATGGCAGCTCACTTCAGTATTCTTGCCTGAAAAATTCCATGGACAGAGGAGCCTGATGGACTTCAGGCCAAAGGTTCCCATACAGCTGAGCACAAAGTCCTGCTAAGTTTCGGGAAAGAGGATACTATGTGTGTGTTCACACCTAAGGGAGAGGAAAAGGGGTCGGGTTGGGCCGGTGGGACGTGTTCTGAAAGCGGGACTGAAATCCTCCCGAGCTCCTGGGAGGAAAAGAGGTAAAGGGCCTGCCGTGAATTGTGCGGGTGTTAGTCGCTCATCGTGTCCAGCTCTTTGCGACCCCATGGACGGTAGCCCGCCAGGCTCCTCTGTCCGTGGGATTTCCCAGGGAAGAATACCGGAATGGGTTGCCCGGGGATCCAGGGGATCATCCCGACCCAGAGATGGAATCCGGGTAGATTCTTTATGGTTTGAGCCACCAGGGAAATGTGCAGAGGGTGAGGCTACATGTCCTGCAGGCCCAGGGAGGGGAATGGGGTCAGGACTAACTATCTACTCAAGTTGTGAAGAGAAGGGCAGAGCAAGTGGAACCCAGGCAGCAGAGTGGAGGGAGGATTGTCCACGGGTAAATCAGAGCTGGACGGAGGTTAAAGCAATGGAAGTAGATTTTGTTCAATAAACTTGCAACGGGGGAAGCGGGAGACTCCAGTGTAGAACAGCTCATTTCTGAATACAACTAGAGTAAGTGGGGATTTATGGCCTAGGAGTAAGGGGAGCCGTACCAGTGGGTAGAAAATGAGGAGAAGGAGACATCCTGTCTGGGGGATTCTAGCTGGACAAAGCTAATAGACTGTTTTAAGGAAGGCAGGCCAGGGTGATGATGTATCACTTGGGAGAGAGTAGGGGTGAGGAATTTGATCAGATATCAAGAGTAGGGGAGTCTTCATAAACTGACTTGGGATTCTTGCTCAAATGGGATTCTATGAGGAAGTACAGGTATGGGCCTTATGGGGAGAAGGTTCAGAGTAACTTTGCTAACGTTTGGCTGAGCAGAGAATCAGGGAGTTGGTGTGGTGTGGGGTGGACAGGAAGGCTCCTCTGCCCCGGGTCCTCATCTGTGAGCCAGGTGTCCATGTCTAGGAAATGGAAGAAGTCTTTGCCTGCCCAGGACCGGGTGTGTGCACCTCTTCCTTGAGCCCAGTCCACACTCATCTTTATTTGGAGCCCAGAACAAAATAGTCTCATGTCTTCCTCAAAGTCCAGTATCTGGTGTCCTTCCATCTTCCTGAGGTTCCAGGGCCCAGACTCTGATGTCCTCTCTCCTTCTTGGTGCTTGGGACTCTCCTGAGACCCAGGGCCCAGTGCATCCTCTCTCCACTTGGTAGCAGGTTTCAGTGGCCTTATGCCTCTGTTTGAGTCATCCTGTCCATTGCATGCTATGCTTGTTCCAGCAGTTATACATTTCTGTGGCCACTGTGGAGAATATTCACAGGTGCGCTGCACATTGTTCATCTTATTTGTTGCAGTTAAGACAGTGTGTCTGTTGACTTGTGCATATTAGCATTGAGTCACTAACTATGCATTTCCCTGAATTTTTCTTGGCTGTTATAGCTAAAACAGCATCCCCATTCATTAAATAACTCAAGCCTCTTTCTCATATTTTCACTTAAAAAAATGGTGTTCTATAGCCATGGGTAGTAGGACAAGGCAATTAGCCGTATTGTTTTCTTCTGGTTATGACTAGGGATCCTTCTAGTAGTTTACGGTCAATTTGATGGAGGCTTGAACATCTTAAGGAATTGGGCCTTCTTGGAAGTTCTTTCAGTTCTTTCTGTTTGTATACTATAGAGTAAAAACATGATTTTAGGTTAAAACGTGATCTTAAGTATATTATTTAAGATTGATTCATGAAACTCACTTTAGTACAATGTTTAATAATAAATTGCATGGGGTTTTTTTGCCATTTAGCAAATTAAGAATGCTGTTTAATTTGCTGTAACTTGATTACATTAAAAACATTTTTGGGGGGGTTTCCTGGTGGTTCAGTGGTTAAGAATCTGCCTGCCAGTGCAGGGGACGCAGGTTTGACCCCTGGTCCGGGAAGATCCCAAGTGCCGCGGAGAAACTGAGCCCACGTGCCACACTACTGAAGCCTGCTTGCCTAGTGCCTGTGCTCCACAACAAGAGAGGACGCTGCAGTGAGAAGCCGACTCACTGCAGCTGGAGAAAGCCTGTGCACAGCAGCGAAGGCCCAGCGCAGCCAAAGATGAAGAAGTAAATGAGCACATTTTTGGATGAATGTTAACTGTTACGTATGTAAAATGTCAAAAATGTTATGCATCCTACCTAGATGTCCATCAGCAGACGAATGGATAAGAAAGCTGTGGTACATATACACAATGGAATATTACTCAGCTATTAAAAAGAATGCATTTGAATCAGTTCTAATGAGGTGGATGAAATGGGAGCCTATTACACAGAGTGAAGTAAGTCAGAAAAACACCAATACAGTATATTAATGCATACATATGGAATTTAGAAAGATGGTAACGATGACCCTATATGCGAGACAGTGAAAGAGACACAGATGTAAAGAGCAGACTTTTGGACTCTGTGGGAGAAGGCGAGGGTGGGATGATTTGAGAGAATAGCATTGAAACATGTATATTACCATATGTGAAATAGATCGCCAGTCCAGGTTCGATGCATGAGACAGGGTTCTCAGGGCTGGTGCACTGGGATGACCCTGAGGGATGGGATGGGGAGGGAGGTGGGAGCGGGGTTCAGGATGGGGAACACATGTGTTCATGGCTGATTCATGTCAATGTATGGCAAAACCCACCACAATATTGTAATTAGCCTCCAATTAAAAAAAAAAATGTTATGCATCCTGTTTGCATACAGGGCCCTAACCCCTTGTTCAAAACCTTCAGAGCCAGAAGTATTTTGGAATTCATAAGCATTTGAATTTTAGCAGTATAGGAAGGTGAACACACCATATCACATGTGACATCCCCAACAGGTCTGGGGCAGCATCTGGGTGTATCTGTAGCAAAATATATAAGGGGTCACACTAAATTGGAGAAAAACTGTAAATAGCTGTGTTGTGCTCAGTCACTTCAGTCGTGTTTGACTCTTTGTGATCCTATGGACTGTAACCCACCAGGCTCCTTTGTCCATGGGGTTCTCCAGGCAAGAATACTGGAGAGAAGTTGACGGTTCTTCCTCCAGGGGATTGTCCCAACCCAGGGATCAAACCCGTGTCTCCTGCATTGCAGGAAGATTCTTTACGCACTGAGCTACCTGGGAAGCCCTACACAGCCTTGTCATTTCAGCTAAATTTTGCAGATGCATAATAGGGGAAGAAACTTTCTTCATTAGAAAAGGTTTTAGAATTGCAGAAAAGGCATTGTGGATCATTTATGAAAACAGCTAGATAAGCAATAATAGTTTCATTCAATTGCAGGGTTTAATTTGCACTTCATCTCTCTTTGTATACTTTATATAGTTTAACAAGCATGTTTACTGAGATACTGAATTGTTGAAATAGTATTCTTTCATATGCTTTTAAAATCAACAGTGTCCTATTGGTTGAATAAGAGATATGAAACTATATATTGACCAAATCACTATAGCAGCTGGTGGCATTCAGTCCACTCAACAATGGACCTGTGATTTGGTCTCCACTCATCATTATTGTCTTATTTCATCACACAGAACATCTCAGAGTGTTTCATGTGAAGGGGAACATGTGTTTAAAACTCATTTAAAAAAAGAAGAGGAAGAAAGATGTATGTTTTGTCTTTAAAACATGAGCATCTAGGACACTTCTCAGAACTCCTCAGAGCTTGAAACTTCAGCTTGGAGAAGCAGGAATAAATCAATCAGCACATTAACTGTAAATTATTAGTGTCATAACTGGTTCCCCAAACAGACTTTGGGGTCGTGACTACTACACATTTGTTCTATGCCTGTTCTCCCCAAGATAAAGGGTGAGTTCAAAATCAAGATAATCCAGACTGGGTGTAGCACATGGAGGAAAGGTAAAGAGTCTGAGGTCTGAGCAGAGACAGACCACATGCAGCTTCCAGAAGTGATCTGTTTCAAAGAGGAGTGTGGGAAGTCCACAGAAACTGGACAAACCAGTAAGTCGGGTTTGGTATCCCTTTCAATAGCTTTGTACCCTGTATCCTATAGGGTGTGTTTGGCCGTAAATGAAAATTTAGCTATCATAAACACCGTTTGCTCAAAAATGAATGTCCTGGGATTGGTTAAGCTGCCAGTGTCACCCAGGACCAGACTCTTAACTTTCTCTGTTGCTCTCATCAGTGTAGGAGTGTGTCACCCTTCCTGGCCACTGGAGGGTAGACAAAGAATAAGCCAACAACCTGCTTACTGCTAGTCCTTTTGTTATTCAGTTTCTCAGTCATGTCCAACTCTTGCAACCCCATGGACTGCAGCATACCAGGCTCCTCTGTGCATCACCAACTCCCGGAGCTTGCTCAAGCTCATGTCTATCGAGTCAGTGATGCCATCCAGCCATCTCATCCTCTGTTGTCCCCTTCTCCTCCTGCCATCAATCTTTCCCAGCATCAGGGCCTTTTCCAGGGAGTCAGCTCTTTGCATTAGGTGGCCAAAATATTGAAGCTTCGGCTTCAGCATCGGTCCTTCTAATGAATATTCAGGGATGATTTCCTTCAAGATTGACTGGTTTGGTCTTGCAGTCCAAGGGACTCTTGAGTCTTCTCCAGCACCACAGTTTGAAATCATCAGTTCTTCAGCACTCAGCCTTCTTTATGGTTCTGAATACCACCAATTTCTACATTTCTCTTTACCTTAGGAAATTGACCTTTTCCTCTCCCATGAAATCTGACCTTTCTTCATTCTCTTGCCTGTTCACTCTTCTGTTCAATAGCCATGGATTGATGTACACATCCAAAACAGAAGATGATATCTGCTCTCAGCAACCTTAAGTTTAAGATTTCCTGGTGTTCTTATTATCACAAGTAAGATAGGAAACAGATCTAAGGGCTGTAACTACTGGAGAAGAAAATATAAAAATGCTTTAACAAATAGGCAACAATAGAATACTTGGGCTTCCCATGTAATACTGGTAAAGAATCTGCCAGCCAATGTAGGAAATGTAAGAGGCTTGGGTTCAATCTCTGGGTCAGGAAGATCCCCTGGAGGAGGAAATGGTAACCATTCCAGTGTTCTTGGCCTGGAAAATTCCACAGACAGAGAAGCCCAGTGGGCTACAGTCCAAGGGGCTGCAAAGAGTCGGACACAACTGAGCATCTGAGCACAACATTATTGTATATACAAAATCCAATTGGAAATTAAAAAAAACAAGATTTCAGTAAATGAGGCAATAAAGAAATAAAGGTACGTGAATCAACACACATGTAACATACAAAATCTTTACAAACAAATATATTGAAAAGGAGATTCACAGATGAAGCATAAAGACAGATGTCTAGGATTAATTTGTTGGGAAATGCAAGGAATCTACAGGAAGATACGTTTCTGGAAAGAATTACAAGTAAAATTGTATAAATGAAGATGAATATCGTGCTCCAGGTTGGGAAGGCCAACTATAAGTCGCAGACCATCACTGGGCTCAATACAAGAGCAAGTGGGATTACAGGACCACAGTGGGCGCCTGGTCCCTGGACTTGGCTCTATGCTTCTTTCCTCTTGAAAATGTGATGGAACTCACCACCATCCTCACTGGGAAACTACTTGGATTCAAACTCATTTTCTCTAAGAAATGCCCCCAAAAGTACAAGTGCCAAAAAATTCGTTTCTTTCCTGTAAATTTAGACTTCAAAGCCATCAACAGCATGCGGTAATAATCGTGTAACTGTTCTTGTGTGTGTGGTGCTGGCTGCAGGGGTTTCATCTTTTCAGCAAGTTGGCACAATTTTTTCAAATTGAAGAGTGTGGCTTTTTTCAAGCACTTTTTTTTTCCCCATCCAGAGAGGACTCCTGTAACCCACTATGAAGACTCAGGGGGATACTGCACGCACGTCTGCGTGTGTAACTTGATGAATCCCCCATATGCCCTTGGTCCCGTGTACTAGCACATCGTATCCTTGGAGCCTGCAATATCTATCTGTGTCCTCTGTAGCCCCTTGGCAGTGCCTCTGAGACTGCAGCTGAGGTAGCTTGGCCCATCTTGCTTACCACAGTGAGTCTTTGCTCCTTGTGGTGTGTCCACCTCCTGAGAAAGGACTTTGAATCGGGTAAGCAAGGGTCAGCCTGAGCCTGTACAACCTGATTACCTGGGATGACTTCTTCTAGGAGTCCCTAAGGGGCTTCCCAGGTGGCGCTAGTGGTAAAGAATCCACTTGCCAGAGCAGGAGATGTAAGAGTTCAATCCCTGGGTCGGGGAGTTCCCCTGGCATGGGAAATGGCAACTCATTCTTGCCTGGGAAATTCCCTGGACAGATGAGCCTGGTGGGCTAGTCCATGGGGCTGCAAAGGGTCGGACACAACTCAGCACAGCGGCAGGAGCCAAGTCTATGGCTGAATTGGCTCAGCATGACTAAATGAGATTGCAGAGCAGAAGTTGGTTGGGAACAAGAAAGAATTATTGTGCAAGATGGGTGTTTTTTTTTGGCCACAAGTTGCAGAATGTGCCACCATACATTATCTTACATCACATGCATTTCAGAGGCAAGAGCTCCCGGGGTGGTTGCAGGCACTCTCCATCACCTGCTCATCACTCCTCAGTATATTGTCTTGGTTTTTCCAGAGGTTCCTGTCCTCATGGTCTCAAGGTGGTTGTTTCATGCATCGCTTGAAGCATACAACGTTTGGCTGAAGATATTGGCACCAGGGAGTGTTTGTTTCCTTTGACACTGTAACAAATTGCCACAAATTTTGTGGCTTGAAACAGCAAAAATGTATCATCCCACAGCTGTGAAGATCAGAAGGGAAATAGACGTTTCCGGGCAAAATAAACATGTTGGCAGTGCTGCCTTCTTTGGAGTCTCTAGGGGAGAACCAGTTTCGTCGCCTTTTCCAGCTTCTAGAGACTTCCTGCCAGTGGTGTATCATCTACGAGTCTCTCTCTGACTCTGACCTCTGTTTCATCATCACATTGCCTCCACTGACTCTGATTCTCCTGCTTCTTTTCTTTTTTTTTTTTTTGAAGAATTGGAGGGTTCTTACTTTTTTTCTGTATTTGCTGTGTTAGGTCTTAGTTGCCACATGCGGGATCTTCCTTCCATCATTCAGGATCTTTCACTGCAGTGTACAGATTCTCAACTGTGGCATGCAGGCACTGGAGCACGTGTGCTTCAGAAGCTGTGATTTGTCGGCTTCGTTGCTCCGCACCGTGTACGATCTTAGTTCCCCAACCAAGGATCAAACCTGCATTCCCTGCATTGACAGGCAGATTCTTAACCACTAGACCACCAGGGAAGCCCCTCTCCTGCTGCTTCTTAAACAAGGACAACTGCGATTACATCGGCCCCAAGATAATCTTCTCTCAAAGCCATAAAACTTAATTGCACCTGCAAAGAGCTCTTTGCCCTGTAATGAAACAGTCACTGGCTCCAGGTATTAGGATGCGAACAGCTTTGAGGAGCTATTCCTTGCCAACCACAAGGAAGGAATTCATTATCTTCTCGAGCCCTCTTTCCATAGACTTTCTCAGGCCCTGTTGGCTAGGGTTGATGCACGTATCCATGTCCTGCCTCTGATAAAAGCTGGAAAAGGGTGGCTCACATGTTGGCATCTGGAGCTGACTCTTCTCAGTGGTGGGCACAAAAGTCAGCTTGGGGGAAACTCATCGGCCCCAGAACCCTCTCCTCCAGTTGGGTTGTAGGGCCATGTGCCCCTGGAGAGCAGCTGGTGCTGGAAAATGCCGGACTTGCTAGCAGCAGAGGTCTGGACCACATCTTGTCCATTGTAAATAATGCTGCAATGAACATAGGGCTGCATGTGTCTTTTCAAATTAGTGCTTTTATTTTCTTCGGATAAATACCCAGAAATAGACTTTATGTTTTATTTATTTTTTTGTCCATGCCAGGTGGCTTATGGGATATTAGTTTCCCAACCAGGGATTGAACCCGGACCACGGCAGTGAAAGCACTGAATCCTAACCAGTGGACCACCAGGAAATTCCCTGATTTAATTTTTTGAGGCACGTCCACACTTTCACTTTTCACTTTCATGCATTGGAGGAGGAAATGGCAACCCACTCCAGTGTTCTTGCCTGGAGAATCCCAGGGACGGGGGGGCCTGGTGGGCTGCTGTCTATGGGGTCGCACAGAGTCGGACACGACTGAAGCGACTTAGCAGCCACACTGTTTTCCACAGTGCCTACACTGATTTACATTCCCAGCCACGGTGGATGAGTGTTCCCTTTTCTCCACGTCTTTGCCAGCACTTAACTATTTGTTGTCTTTCTGATGACGGTCATTCTGACAAGTGTGAGATGACATCTTGTGGCTCTGATTTTCACGTCCCTGGTGACTCATGATGCTGAACATCTTTTCAGGTGCCTGTTGACCATCTGTTTGTCTTTGGATAAATGTCTATTCAAATCCTCTGCCCTTTTTAGTTTGCGTTTTCCTTTTTAAAATTGTGTTTATTTACTTGTTTTTGGCTGCACTGGGTCTTCTCTGGGGCACAAGGGCTTCTCTCTCGTGTGGCCTGTGGGCTGCAGAGCACATGGGTATGTCTGTTTAGTCCTGCCTG
This sequence comes from Bos javanicus, assembly GCF_032452875.1. NCBI lineage: Eukaryota > Metazoa > Chordata > Mammalia > Artiodactyla > Bovidae > Bos > Bos javanicus. The sequence continues at coordinate 66,042,456 of NC_083885.1, read as the reverse complement.
GACACTGGCTGTGCCCCTGGAAACACGAAGATGCAGACAACTCTTTATGATTCCTCTCTTAAACTTAGTAATAGAATGCCATTTGTGAAACATTCGTGAGTTAGTATAAAACTCTGTAATTTGATGTGACAGGACTATGCAAGAAAGAAATGGATGGCATATTTTTCAGCTCTCTTCTGTGATTAGTATAAAATTGTACATATATTAATCCCTGTGATACTAAAAGATCAATGATCTTTGCATGACACTTCAATTTGATGGTTCTCTGGCTTTTATATGATACAAAAAATAGGGTGTTGCCACTGATAACATTTACATTTTATTATCTATAGCATCATTTCTATGAGACATTGTCCCTGAGGCTTAGACCCTAAGTCCCACTAAATGATGTTTCTACAGCAAATCAAGGGCATATATGGGGCATAACTGCTCATACTTCATCGTCTGTGACTATGGGGAGCTACAGGTGCAGTCATATTACATTCAGGGCTTCCATAGTGGCTCAATGGTAAATAATCCACCTGCCAATGAAGGAGACTCGGGTTTGATCCCTGGATCAGGAAGATCCCTGGAGGAGAAAATGGCAACTGGCTCCAGTATTCTTGCCTGGATAATCAAATGGACAGAGGAGCCTGGCTACAATCCATGGGGTCACAAAGAGTCAAACATGACTTAGTGATTAAACAACAACAACAGCCTATTTATGGGTCAAAGATAACTTGTGGATTCTGCCTTGTTTTTGGTTTCTTTATGTTGGCACATCGAATGAAATTCCAAGCAACAGCTTTTCCATATTGATTATGTTCAGTGAGTTTCTCTAATCTCTGAGTTTCCTGGTGTCAAACAACATGAAAGCCGTAATCAAAAGTCAGCCAACCTTGCCTCTATTCTGTTCTCCAGTATGAGTCCTCTTGTGTTGCATAAAGGGAGAACACCTCCCGAAGATTCTTCTACGCTGTGTACTTGTATAGGGTTTTCCCAGTATGAGTCCTCTGATGTCGTATCATAGTGCTGAGCTATGTTTAAAGCCTTTCCCACAATGCATATATCCATAGGTTTCTCTCCAGTGTGTTTGCTGTGATGTTGACTAAAGGAGAATAGCATGAAACTTTTCCTTGATGAGTATGTTGTAGGGTTTCTTTACAGAACCTTGTAGCATAGAGCAGTCACTCCTTGAAAATAATTTCTTGAATTCACTGCAAATATGAAATGTCTCATAAGTATAACTTCTCTCATGCACAGTAATGGATAGTTTGTGCCTGTATATTTATAGGATTTTTCTCCTGTATAAGTTCTAAAATGTACTGATAGGCAATCTTTCTCCTACACTCAGATATTTGTAAGATGTGTCTCCTGAGAGAATTTGTTCATGGTTTTAAGGCCGAGCTCTATTCATATTTCTGTAGTCTCGATATATTTGTATGATCCCTCTTGAGTATGACTTCTCTGATGTCACTGAATAGAGGAAGAAGGACGGACAGTCCTAATTAACTTTTCCCCCAAGTGTATTATTCTTGCTCCCGTTGTCTTGAAACAGTGTTTCCTCAAGGGCCATGTATTCCACCTCTCTCTCCTGGTTCTCCTACAGCTGCTTTAAGTGAGTCTTGTTCCTAGTCTCTGCCAAACGTGGAGGGATGTAGTTCATCCTTTACGAATCTTTCTGTTTTCAAGCAGCACATGATTCTAGGAGAAATGCTCTGCTTTCTGGTTAACTCTTTGCTTTTGAATTGGGTTTCCCGACCTGGAAAAAAAAGTGTAAGTGCTCAGTGCTCAGTCGTGTCTGACTTTTTGTGACCCTATGGACTATAGCCCACCAGGCTCCTCTGTCCATGGGATTTCCCAGGCAAGAATACTGGAGTAGGTTGCCACTTCCTCCTCCAGGGGGTCTTCCTGACTCAGGGATTCAACCCACGTCTCTTGTGTGTCTCCTGCATTGGCAGGTGGATTCTTTACCACTGCACCACCCATATGCAAATATAGACATTTATGTATAAAGAAAGTTGAGTGCTGAAGAATTGGTACTTTTGAACTGTGGTGTTGGAGAAGACTCTTGAGAGGCCCTTTGACTGCAAGGAGATCAAACCAGTCTATCCTAAAGGAAATCAGTCCTGAATATTCATTGGAAGGACTGATGCTGAAGCTGAAACTCCAATACTTTGGCCACCTGATGCGAAGAACTGACTCATTGGAAAAGACCCTGATGCTGGGAAAGATTGAAGGCAGGAGGAGAAGGGGACCACAGAGGATGAGATGGTTGGATGGCATCACCAATTCGATGGACATGAGTTTGAGTAAGCTCTGGGAGTTGGTGATGAACAGGGAAGCTTGATGTGCTGCAGTCCATGGGGTCGCAGAGTCAGACATGACTGAGCGACTGAACTGAACTGATGTATATTACACACACACACACACACACATATATATATATGTCACATATATATGCCTCCTTCCCACCTGCACAGGGATACTTTGCAAGTCACTAGCAACACGTCAGGACATGTAACCCTTCTTCAGGAAAGGCGGTGAGAATTTGGGACCAACAATCAACTGACTAGTGTTCAGCCAATGAATGTTCACTAAGCACCTAGTGTGTGCCAGGTAGAGTAAAGACTTAGAAGAAGGAAAGAGCTGAGCATGTATCTGGTGGAAACATACTCCGGGCAAGGGGGAAGAGCATGTGCAAAGGCCCTGAGGTGGAAGTGTACTGTGCATGTGAGCACCAGGGAGAGGACCGGTGTGGCTGGAGCTGAGGCAGAGAGAAAGATGTGGATGATGAGCTCAGAAAGGCAACTGAGCTGACCTGGCCACCTGTCAGGCTAAGTATGGTCTTTCCCCACTGAGAGAGCGGCAGCCCTTGAAAATTTTGAGCAAAGGAGGCAGGGGGCAGGAGAACCCTCTGGCTGCTATGGGTAAATTGAGTTGGGAAAAAGGACAGCAGGGAGGCTGATGACAGGATCACTGTAAGAGATGCTGGCTGTCAGGCAGGCAGAGACGGGTGCATTCTAGGTAGGGGTCGACATGATGCTGGCAGGACATGCTGTCCAGTCACAGGTAGGATATGAGTTAGGGGAATCCAGACACCAGTGAAGACTTGGCCTGCACCAGGCAAAGAGTGGAAACGCTAGGAACCCAGACAGGCAGTACTGTGAGAGGAGTTGGAGTTGAGGGTAGCACTGGCATTTGGTTTGGCACCAAACTTACGGTTACCAAAGGGGGAAGAGAGGGAGGCAGGGATGATTTAGGAATATGGGATTAGCAGATTCAAACTACAATATATAAAATAGATAAGCAACAGGATCTACTGTATAGCACAGGGAACTATAGTTAGTATCTTATAATAACCTATTGAGGGAAGGAATCTGAAAAAAATAACCGAATCACTTTGGTTTTCACCTGAAACTAAGGGCGTCCCAGATGGAGCCAGTAGTAAAGAACCCGCCGGCCAATGCGGGAGACCCGGAAGCCTAGCCAGCGGGCGCTCTTCATCCCCCTTCTGATGTCTCCGTCAGAAGCTTTCTCTGTCCTTCACGGTAATAAAACTTCTGCCACACGAAGTCTGACTGTCTGAAGCCTGGTCCCTGGTCCCGAAGCTAAATCTTTATCTTCGGATATCACGAATCCAACATTGTTCACCGTAAACTATCATCTTGATCCCTGAGTCAGATGCCCTGGAGGAGGGCATGGCGACCCACTCCAGTATTCTTGCTCAGAGAATCCCATGGACAGAGGAGCCTGGCAAGCTACAGTCCATGGGGTTGCAAAGAGTCGAACACAAATGAAGTGACTCAGCAGGCACGCACACCTGAAACTAAGGCAATATTGTAAATAAATTGTATTTCAATTTAAAAAAACCCTACGATCACCAATATGAAGGCAAAAAGGTATAAATATTGGGCGAGATTCTTTGAGAATTGTTTCCTTAACCTTGACTTTGGCTGTGTAGGGATTGAGCCTGGTCTCCTAGGCCTCCCAGACATGTCCTGCTTGGGCTTACTCTGAGGATCCCCCGGCCACACACATTCATGCTGGAAGTATGGCAATTTATTATTTTTTGTATATACATGAATGATTTGTTTTTGGATTGTTTTATATACATACACAAAACTGCGACCTTTTCAAAGCATACTTTCTAACTGCTTGTTATATTATTTTTTTATGGTGATTTTTCCACAACACATACGTTCATTCGCAGTCCTAATCCATCAAAAAATCCTTAACTAATTGTCACATCAAATCCAAAAATGTGTAGCTTCTGTTTAGATTTCTAAGTAAATAACTGTACTGTTAATTGATACTGAGTTGCCCTTATCTGAATTTGAACATATTTTTCTTAAAAACAACAAAGAAGGGATGGCATAGAATTATTTCGGCAATCTATGCAGTACACAAAGGAGATCAGCCCTGGGTGTTCTTTGGAAGGAATGATGCTAAAGCTGAAACTCCAGTACTTTGGCCACCTCATGCGAAGAGTTGCCTCATTGGAAAAGACTCTGATGCTGGGAGGGATTGGGGGCAGGAGGAGAAGGGGACGACAGAGGATGAGATGGCTGGATGGCATCACTGATTCGATGGACGTGAGTCTGAGTGAACTCCGGGAGATGGTGATGGACAGGGAGGCCTGGTGTGCTGCGATTCATGGGGTCGCAAAGAGTCGGACACGACTGAGCGACTGAACTGAACTGATGCAGTACACAAAAATAGGGCTGCACAATAATGATGTCCTCGGATGAAAGCCGTAGGCGAAAATAAATGTCGGCGAACCCACACTGATCGCCATAAATAACTGAATTAGTAGATGCGGCGAAAGGACATCTCTGCCCCAATGCACTTCTCTGAAGCCCCGGGCTAGAGGCGAAGGCTGGGCGCCGGGCGGGCAGAGGGAGCCCGGAACCCTGGGGCCGACCCCAGCCCAGGGAGCGGGGACCGGACCCGTCGCGGGCCCGCCCTGGCGCGGGTAGGAAGCGAAAGGCGCGGTTCTGTACGCGGGGCGGGCGGGGTCCGCGGAGCCCCGGGACGCGCACTTCCGGTCTCGCCGCGCGCACGCTCATTCGCAGGAACATGGCCGCCGCCGTGGCCGGCGTTGCCGACCTGCCGGGGGTGAGTTCGCCGCGCCGCTCGTTCTTTAGCGCCGCGGCTTCCCCTCGAGGGTGGGGTGTCTGTGGCGGGGGCGGTGTCTGCTGGGCTCGAGTGGCTCAAGAGCGACGCGTCGGCCGGCGGCAGTGAGGACGCCCGCGTGTATGTAGATGCCCCTCTCCTGGGGGTGAGGACGCCCCCTCCTTCTGCAAGTGAGGATGCCCCCCGGCGGGTGTGGACGCCCCCTCTCCTGGTGAGAACGCCCTAGCCATTTCCATCGCATGGCCCGGCGGTTCCGCGCTCGTGAGGAGCCAGCCGGCCCTTCGGCAGGGACCGTTTTGCCCCTGCCTGCTAGGTGTCCGAGCCCGGCTGCTGGGCGACCCCCAGGTCTGCCGCCCTTCTCCTGCCAGGTGTCGGGCGAGCCGGTGTGGGCATCGGTAGGTGTCTGGCCAAGGTGGCCCCATCGCGCCCACGGACTGTGCGGTTTCCGACCGCCCGGCGGACCAGCAGGTGTCAGATCACCTGTATTTTACCACCTAAGAGCTGCAAAATCAGGTCTTGGGGGTTCTCAGTGAAAACCGCTTTTCCCCACCTGTTAGTGGCCTTTTCACTTTCCTCTTCCTTGAATTTTTTTTTTGTAATATTTGTTTGTTTGGCTGCTCTGGGTCTTAGTTGTGGCATGTGGAATCTAGTTCCCTGACCAGGGCTCACACCTGAGCGCCCTGCTTGGGGAGAGTGAAGTCTTAGCCACTGGGCCACCAGGGAAGTCCTCTTTCTTGGTTTAGTGGTTCCTTTCCTTAGCTCTTCTTCACCCAGTAGGTTAGGGTAAGTTTTTCTACATATAGTGAGGTTGAGTTACTCGTACGTCCCCATACTAATCCATTAACACCTGCTCTGCTTGCTGTATGCTCTGTATTTGTTCCCTTTGTCCACCCTTTAACCATCCAGCAATCATTTTGTGTTGTTGCGCAGTTGCTAAGTCGTGTCTGACTGCGACCCCATGGACTACATGGCACCAGGCTTCCCTGTCCTTCACTGTCTCCCTGAGTTTGCTCAAAAATCTTTTGGGGATACATTCAAAATAAATGACAGATTATCATTATTACTTACCCCCTCAAACACCTCACTGTGCTTAACATCAGTTAGAGTTCAGTATTGCTCTTTACATTTTTGAGGGAAAACTGACTTACAGTGAAATGCACCACTGGATGAGTTGTGACAAATGTAATTCAAACTTTTGTCCAAATTACCATTACCCCAAAAGATCCTTTCAGTTCAGTCAGTCGTGTCTGACTCTTTGCCACCCCATGGCCTGCAGCACACCAGGCTTCCCTGTCCATCACCAACTCCAGGAGCTTGCTCAAACTCATGTCCATCGAGTCAGGAATGCCATCCAGCCACTTCAGCCTCTGTTGTCCCCTTCTCCTCCTGCCCTCTATCTTTCCCAGCGTAAGGGTCTTTTCCAGTGAGTCATTTCTTTGCATCAGGTGGCTAAAGTATTGGAACTTCAGCTTCAGTGTCAGGCCTTCCAATGAATACTCTGTACTGATTTCCTTCAGGATGGACTGGTTGGATCTCCTTGCAGTCCAAGGGACTCTCTCAAGAATCTTCTCCAAAACCACAGTTCAAAAGCATCAGTTCTTCAGTGCTCAGCTTTCTTTATAGTCCAGCTCTCGTATCCATACATGACTACTGGAAAAACCATAGCTTTGACTATATGGACCTTTGTCGGCAAAGTAATGTCTCTGCTTTTTAATATACTGTCTAGGTTGATCATAGCTTTTCTTTCAAGGAGCAAGCGTCTTTTAATTTCATGGCTGCACTCACTGTCCACAGTGATTTTGGAGCCCAAGAAAATTAAGTCTGTCACTGTTTCCATTGTTTCCCCATCTATTTTCCATGAAGTGATGGAACCAGATGCTGTGATCTTAGTATCTTGAATGTTGAGTTTTAAGCCAGCTTTTTCACTCTCCTCTTTCACTTTCATGAAGAGGCTCTTTAGTTCCTCTTCACTTTCTGCCATAAGGGTGGTGTCATTTTCGTATCTGAGATTATTGATATTTCTCCTGGCAGTCTTGATTCCAGCTTGTGCTTCATCCAGCCCGACATTTCACATGATGTACTCTGCATATAAGTTAAATAAACAGGGTGACAATATACAGCCTTGACATACTTCTTTATCTTTTGTCAATTTAAAAAAAAAAATTAAGGACTTGGGCTTGTAAAAATATGTTTGAACACCAGGCTTTTTTAGTTTTTTTCAACCCACAGCCAGTAACTTTTCTCCCTTCTATTGCTTGTTTCTCTTCCTCCTACCCAACTTTTTTTTTGAAAAGTATTACACTTACAGAAGTGTTGCAGGAATAGTTCAATGAACACTTGTAAAACCATCCAGATTATCAAGTTATTAACACTTTGCCTCATTAGCTTACCTTTCTTTTTGCCCTGCCTCAAACACACATATTGTGCTGTGCTGTGCTTAGTCCCTCGGTCATTTCTGACTCTTTGCAACCCCGTGGACTGTAGCCCGCCAGAGTCCTCTGTCTATGGCGATTCTCCAGGCAAGAATATTGGAGTGGGTTGCCATGCCCTCCTCCAGGGGATCTTCCCAGCCTAGAGATGGAACCCACGTCTGCGTCATTGCAGGTGGATTCTTTACTGTCTGAGCCACCAGGTAAGCCCCAAACACATAAAGACACACTCTTTTGTGCATTTTACAGACAACCCAAGAAGATAAAAGGTGTGTTACTCACAGGATGAGACTTATTTTGTGAGAGCAGGGCAGGCTTCCTAAAGTGATCCAGAAAAATCAAGAGAGACCACAAAAAAACTTGCTAGGCTTTATTTATTTATTAGTGAGAAGCTTGTGGGATCAATTAAGGATTGAACTCCAGGTCCTCGGCATTGAAAGTGCAGAGTCCTACTCACTGGACCATAATTGAAGTCTTTCTTTGGGCTTTTATAGTGAGTAGAGAATGGAATTGGGATGATGGTGGCCTTGCATTGATTGAGGCTTGGATGGTTTGAACTTCCTGCCAACTGCAAGGAGAAAGCACTTTGGTTCTGTCTCTCCTTTTTCAGGCTTTCTTGTTTGTTTGCCTAGTTTGCAGAAGGAGAAGGGGCAGTAGGTGGTGATGAGGACGGGAGTTGAAAGCTGCCAGCAGTTAGTCATCAAAAATGAAGTCAGACTGTTAATCACAATTGGTAATCAGATGGGTAACTTTATTAGGACAGGGCTAACATTAGTGGCAAACAGTTGATTTTTGTTAAAGAATGTATCCTTTGAACAAGTAAACATTTGAGCAAGTAAACGTTACCATGTTTGGTCCACAGAGATGTCAAGAACCATGCAGATGGCATCAGACAGCTGCAGTTTAGCAACCGCTGATGTTAAACATCCAGTCGTCGGGATTAAATGAATTCTTCTGCAGGGTCATAGAGACTGGGGGAAAAGCCCTTCAGAGGTGAGTACCTGGGAATGGAATTCTCCATAAACTTTATTTATTTTTTACTTTACACTATTGTATGGAATTCTCCATAAGCTTTAAATTTCAAGGTACCAGAAACATGCCAAGTGGAGTCTGGACCAGTAATTCTGACTCCCAACAGTTTCAGTACCTGCTTTTTTTTTTTTTCTTTAATAATTGTGTTAAAGTATAATTCACATACCATATAATACACCCTCTTAAGATGCACAGTTCAGTGCTTTCTGGTAAATTCACTGAGTTGTACATCCATTACCAATACCAGTTTTAGAATATTTTCATCATCCTCTGACAGGAAATGCGCATTAGCACTAGCTCTCACTCCCATTTGCTCTATTCCTCTCAGGCCTAGGCAATTACTACCCTGATTTCCGCCTCTGAATTTGCTATTCTAGACATTTCACATTGATGGTCATACAATGTGTAATCTGTTGTTCTGGCGTCTTTCACTTAACAGTGTTTTCTAGGTTCATCCACATGGTAACATGTGTTGGTACTTGGTTCATTTTTATAGATGAATAATATTCCATTGTATGAATATATTAAATTTTTTATCCATCCATCAGATGATAGCCATCTAAGTTGCTTTCATAGAATAATGCTTCTGTGAACATTCACATACAAATTTTGTGGGGGTTTTTTTGTGGACATATGTCTTCATTTCTCTTAGATAACCTAGGAGTGGAACTAATTGTAGCCATCCTCGGGGGTGTGAAATGGTATCTCGATGTGGTTTTGATTTATAATTCCCGATAGTTAGTGGAAGGAATTGGGGGCAGGAGGAGAAGGGGACGACAGAGGATGAGGTGGCTGGATGGCATCACCGACTCGATGGACATGAGTTTGGGTAAACTCCGGGAGTTGATGATGGACAGGGAGGCCTGGCGTGCTGTGATTCATGGGGTTGCAAAGAGTTGGACACGACTGAGCGACTGAACTGAACTGAACTGAACTGGTGGTTAGTGATATTAAGCTTCTTTTCATTGTGCTTATTGGCTGTTTGTTTATCTTCTTTGTAACACTATGTGGACCCTTTGCCCATTTATGAAATGGGTTATTGATCTTTTTATTATTGAATTGTAAGTATAGTTTATTCTGGATACCAGTGCCTTATCAGGTATATGATTTTCACATATTTGATCCAGTCTCATGGATTGTGTTTTTAACTTTGTTATAACATTCTTTGAAGCACAAGCAGTTTTAATTTTGATTAGTCCATTTCATCTCCTGTGTCACTGTGCTTTTGGTGTTATATTTAGGTTTCTGAAGATTTATGCCTGTGTTTTTCTTTTAAGAGTTTTGTGGTTTTAGCTTGTATATTTATGCTTATGATGCATTTTGACTTAATTTTTCTGTAATGTTCACTCTTTAAGATCGATAGTTGCAATGTGCCTTTTACCATCCTGAAAAGAATTCTATGGATAATATTAAATATCCGTACAATTTTAAAAAGTAAATGTAAAGAATCAATAAAAGGCATTTGTATTTAAAAATGTATTTCTGTGTTTAAATGCTTGGCACAGCTACCTAAAGACATAGGAAGATACCTGGTGCTGGAGATTATCAGTTCAGTTCAGTTCAGTCGCTCAGTCATGTCCAACTCTTTGCAACCCCATGAATCGCAGCACGCCAGGCCTCCCTGTCCATCACCATCTCCCGGAGTTCACTCAAACTCACATCCATCGAGTCGGTGATGCCATCCAGCCATCTCATCCTCTGTCGTCCCCTTCTCCTCCTGCCCCCAATCCCTCCCAGCATCAGAGTCTTTTCCAATGAGTCAACTCTTCACATGAGGTGGCCAAGGACTGGAGTTTCAGCTTTAGCATCAGTCCTTCCAAAGAACACCCAGGACCGATCTCCTTTAGAATGGACTGGTTGGATTTCCTTGCAGCCCAAGGGACTCTCAAGAGTCTTCTCCAACACCACAGTTCAAAAGCATCAATTCTTCGGCGCTCAGCTGGGAGATTATAGGTTTGAATTAAGAGAAATAGGACAGTCAGAACTCATTGTCCTCAGTGAAACTGAATGAGGGGAGGTGTGACTGGATCCTGCTGGAACATGAATGTTGTGGGTGGGTCCAGACCAGGTGTATTAAATAGGAATGGAAGAACGTACCTTGGTGGAAGCAGGTTCTAAGCACTTAATTCAGTTGAGGCAACCCAGGCTGTTTGGATGATCTGGGGTGACAGGTGTGGGATCCATCACCCCCTCTGCTGTGACCTGCAGCAACATCAGGATGATTTATTGCAGAAAACAGTTCTCCAGACAGAGCTGAAGTCTCAGCATGTGCTGGGGCAGCATTCCGTGTAAAAAACCTTTAAGACCACCTTATTTGGTGGCCATGGGAAAGAGAAGGCTAGGGGAAATTAGTCATGCTGGGGCTCCAGAGAAGTGGTTGTGAATATCTGAGGTCAGGTCAGAGGAAGAGTGTATGTGTGTGAAGGAAACAGAGAACTCCCCACATTTGTGAAGAGCATGAGGATGAATTTTTTACCACGTAATTTTTATATCATTGTACTGCCAAAAATAGCAATACACAGATATGTATGAGGGTAATCATAGATTTTAAAAACAACCTTAATTAATGAAATTCAGTTCAGTTCCTTCATTAATTACCCTAATTTAATACTGTTGCCCTGAAGTCTGTTCTAATGTCCTCCTATATACTTGAGATAATTTGTTCTGTTTGCAGTAACCACCAGGGCACTTCCCACCACCTCAGGGATTGAACCCAGGCCCATGGCAGTTAAAGCACTGAGTCCTAACCACTGAACTGCCAGGGAACTCCCAGTTATTGTCTGTTTTTCTTTTAATATTGGCCACACTGGTAGGTGTAAAGTGGCATCTCACTGTGGTTTTGATTAGCATTTCCCTAATGACCAGTGATGTTGAGCATCTTTTCATGTGCTTACTGGCCATCTGTTGGTCGTCTTTGGAGAAATATCCATTCAGATCCTTTGCCTATTTAAAAAATTTGGGTTGTCCTGTTATTATTGAGCTATCAGAATTTTTTTAATACCTTCTACAAGTCCTTTATCAGATTCATGCATTGTAAATATTTCCTCTGATTTGGTAGCTTGTCTTTTTACTTGCTTAGAGATATGTAAATCTCATTTCAATAAAAGAAGTATTTATTATAGATAAAATGGACACTGCTTTTGCTCCTCAAGGCCTGTGGCCTTCCACACTTCCAAAACAGTCATGATCACAGCTTTGTTAGGCATGTTGCCAGGGCATTTTAATATTTTTACTTCGAGAATATTTTGTGTGTCAAAAGTTTCACTAAGTGGTATCATCTTATATATGATGACTTACATATCTGACTTACCTCTTTCTTTTAAGTGCACACATTCATCCTCCCCTTCACACATGTAGGGAGATGCTCTCCATCTCTTGTTTCCACAGGACAGCTGTAGGATGCCCAGGCTCCAGTCTAATCAGAAGGCCAATTTGGAAACATGCAGCCTTAAAATATTTTATCAGTTTATTGACATACGGTAAAGGGGTCTGTTGCTTTAATCTGAGAGCATTTTGATCATGAGTCTGGGTGAGATTTGTTCAGATTACTTTCTGAATTTATTGAGATGGGGTGTAGGGAGTGTCTTCTGTGTTGATCTGAAAATGTGGGGAATCATATCAGTTCAGTTCAGTCCCTCGGTTGTGTCCAGCTCTTTGCAACCCCATGAACCACAGCACACCAGGCCTCCCTGTCCATCACCAGCTCCTGGAGTTTACCCAAACTCATGTCCATTGAGTCGGTGATGCCATCTAACCATCTCATCCTCTGTCGTCCCCTTCTCCTCCTGCCTTCAATCTTTCCCAACATCAGGGTCTTTTCAAATGAGTCAGCACTTCACATCAGGTGGCCAAAATATTGGAGTTTCAGCTTCAACATCAGTCCTTCCAATGAACACCCAGGACTGATTTCCTTTAGGATGGACTGGTTGGATCTCCTTGCAGTCCAAGGGACTCTCAAGAGTCTTTTCCAACACCACAGTTCTAAGCATCAATTCTTTGGCATTCAGGTTTCTTTATAGTCCAACTCTCACATCCATACATGACTGCTGGAAAAACCATAGCCTTGACTAGACGGACCTTTGTTGACCAAGTAATGTCTCTGCTTTTTAATATGCTGTCTAGGTTGATCATAACTTTTCTTCCAAGGAGTAAGCATCTTTTAATTTCATGGCTGCAATCACCATCTGAAGTGATTTTGGAGCCCCCAAAAATAAAGTCAGCCACTGTTTCCCTATCTAATTGCCATGAAGTGATGGGACCGGATGCCATGATCTTAGTTTTCTGAATGTTAAGCTTTAAGCCAACTTTTTCAGTCTCCTCTTGGGTGTAGGGGGTGTCTTCTGTGTTGATCTGAAAATGTGGGGAATCGTATCAGTAGATATTCTAATATTTCATAGTCCTTGCTTTCCTGGGATAAATCCAATGTTGCCGTTTTGGTAACTTTCTTCTCTTTCTTAATTAAATCCCCCTTAATTAAAGCTGAATATCACCTTGTATGCCTTCTTATTTTTTAATGATTATTCTTGTCAAAAATGATTTCATTAGTTGTTTCATGTAACAGACTTTTGGTTTTCTTCATATTCTTGGATGTTTCCTTGTTTTTGGCTTCTGTAATTTTTGCCTTTACCTTTATTATCTCCTTCTTACCACCTTCTGTTGGTTTCCTGTGTAGCTTCTTAAATTTGAACAATGATCTCACTACCTTTCAGCCTTCTCTTTAAAATACAAGCATTGGGGAATTCTTTGGAGGTCTGGTGATTAGGACTCTGCGCTTCGTTGCTGAGGGCACAGGTGCAGTCCCTGGTCGGGGAGCTAAGATCCACAAGCAGTGCTGCTGCCGCTGCTGCTGAATCGCTTCAGTCGTGTCCGACTCTGTGCGACCCCGTAGACGGCAGCCCACCAGGCTCCCCGTCCCCGGGATTCTCCAGCCAAGAACACTGGAGTGGGTTGCCATTTCCTTCTCCAATGCGTGAAAGTGAAAAGTGAAAGGGAAGTCGCTCAGTTGTGTCCAACTCTTCTTAACCCATGGACTGCAGCCCACCAGGCTCCCCGTCCCTGGGATTCTCCAGCCAAGAACACTGGAGTGGGTGGCCATTTCCTTCTCCAATGCAGGAAAGTGAAAAGTGAAAGTGAAGTCGCTCAGTCGTGTCTGACTCTTAGCAACCCCATGGACTGCAGCCCACCAGGCTCCTCCGTCCATGGGATTTTCCAGGCAAGAGTCCTGGAATGGGCTGCCATTGCCTTCTCCGTGCAAGCAGTGCAGCTCGGCCACAAACAAACAAATAAAAAAACCCAGCTCAGCCCTCTCCCCAGATGCCCAGCATTAAAGACCAACATCTTCTGCCGAGGAACTACTTTAGCTGCATCTTCCTTTGCCACGTGTTTTGAGCTGTGTCATCATCATCGGTGGTTCTGTTCTCTGTTTTCTAAGTCAGTGCTTGCTAATTTTCATCAGGATTTCTATTTGATCTATGAATTACTGAGAAACAAGTTTTCACTCTTCCAAATAAAGAGCGTTTTAAAAAACTTAATTATTTTCTTTGTATTTGATGCTCATTCTGTTACTGTATTTTTTTTCTCCCTTAACTTTAAACTTTTCATTTTGTACTGGAGCATAGCTGATTACCAGTGTTGTGGTGTAATAATTTCACGTGAACAGCCAAGGGACTCAGCTGCACATACACATGTATCCAGTCCACCCCAAGCCCTGCTCCCACCCAGGCCGCCACATCTCCTGTTACTGGTGTTTAACTTGACTGCATCTGTAGTCAAAAGACTGTGGTCTGGCCTTTGTTGAACCTGTTCTTTGGCCGGGTTTATGGCCAGTGTAGCATATGTTCCACTTGTGGGAAGCCTTGGGCTCTGATTGTTGGCAGTGGTCCTTCATGCAGCTGTGTGGCCAGGCTGACTAATTACATTCTCATGCGTGTCTGTATTCAGTCTTTCTGTATTTCCATTTCGGAAGGAGGCTTGTTGAACCCACCCAGTATGGTTATATTTGCTGACCTTGTTGTGTGTTTGCAGGCAAAATGTTAATGTAGACTGTGACAGAGCCCTGTTGTCATCTTTGAGGTTTGTTGTTGGTTAGCAAAGAACCAACAGTCTCTGTTTGGAGAGCGTGTGTCTGCTCAAACCTTTGGTTTTGTCTTCTGTGTTGCTTTGCTTTTGGTGTCTGTTACAAACACATTTTTTTAATGCAGTCTGACACAGTGTCTTTATCTTACCCATCAAAGTCATTTACATTTATTGTTATTGGTGATGTCCTATTTTATAGTTTCTATTCTAATGTGTCCTTTCTGAACTTTTACCCTTACCACCTTCTTCTGGATCAATCTGGGTTTTTTGTTTGTCTTTATTTTTTCCTCCTCTAATAGGATTTTTCTGTTGCAACACTGTTGACCTTCGGGTCTGGTCACTGTTGTGAAGGGCTGTCTTGTGTTTTCAAGGGTGTTCAGCAACATCCTTAGTTTCCAGTAGCATCTGCTCCCCAGTCGTGTCAACCAGAACTGTCCCCACATGGTGCCTGGTGTCTTTTGGGGGTTGAGAACCACTGCTTTGTGGACTTGGAAGTTTTACAGGGAGGTTGATGACAGATCTCGGAATGTCAGGTTTCAGGAAAGTAGGCTCATGCTGTGTCCAGTCCATAAAGGCAGAGCTCTGACCACAGAGGTGGTTGAGGACTGCCTGTTCAGTGCTGATGTAAGACCATTGTTGGGTGTTGCTCTGGAGTATGTGCTGACCACTGGTGGGGAGGGGTCATGAGGACGAGCACAGAGTGGCTGAGATGGTGCTCCCGTGTGAGCCGTGACATGGCCCCTGGTCTCCCTTGTCTGAGACTAGTCCTCTTAGTGACCATCACCCCCAGCACCATTCCTCCTGTCTGGTCTCTGGGAAGAGGGAAATGCCACATGGTTCTTCTTGAACTTGCTCTTGGCTCCATCCTTGACTTTCACTGTTCATATATGAATTTCAAAAAGAAAACAAGTGAAAAGACACAAACACACACCTGGCCTGTCACCGTTTTTCATTCCTCTTCTAGACTCAGCTTCGTGGACTTAAGTCTTTTTCACTCTTTACTTTCCAGCCCGGGACAGAAGATTGAAAATGACAGCTTGGAATGTGCCTGAGGAAGGACTGTCCTGCGACGTGGAGATGGAGGCATTCACGAGAGAGGCTCCTCGCCTTTGCACTCCAGGGGCCAGCTGGGACTCTGAGAACCCAGAGGGACGTTCGAGGCGATCAGCCTTAACTCAGGAGGAGCCAGGGGCCCGGGAGGCAGCTCCTGAACATCCTGGGTTTAGGAAGCATTTGAGCGTGAGCGCAGATCTTCCACAAGGTCAGAGAGTTCCTGCGACAAACGGTTTCCGTGTAGGTGGCTCAGATGTTAAAAGTCTGGATTGTGACCCAGCTTCACATAATGGTCAGAAGAGCTACACAGCTAAGAGAGCGGGTGACAGGGACTCCTGTGGGAAAGCCTTCGGCCATTCCGTGGAAGTGACTCAGTGTGGGAGAACTCAGACCCGAGAGACGCCTTATAGATGCCCTGACAGTGTTAGGCCTCTCAGCCACTTTACTCCCCTTGGCCAACAGAAAATCTTGACACGAGGGAAGAGACTGTATGAAGGCGAGGACTTTGGGGGCCTTTTTACCCTGAGTCCATCTCTTAGTGAAAGCAGGAGGAGCAGCCCTGGAGAGAAGTTGTATAAATGTACCGAGTGCGGCAAGTGCTTCAAGCGAAACTCTTCTCTTGTCTTGCATCACCGAACTCACACTGGGGAGAAGCCTTACACTTGTAATGAGTGTGGAAAGTCCTTCAGCAAGAACTACAACCTAATTGTGCACCAAAGAATCCATACAGGAGAGAAGCCCTACAAGTGCAGTAAATGCGGGAAGGCCTTCAGTGACGGGTCAGCTCTGACACAACACCAGAGAATTCACACCGGGGAGAAACCTTATGAGTGTCCGGAATGTGGGAAAACCTTCAACCGAAATTCGTCCCTGATCCTCCATCAGAGGACTCACACGGGGGAGAAGCCATACCGCTGTAACGAGTGTGGGAAGCCTTTTACAGACATCTCCCACCTCACCGTGCACCTCAGGATCCACACTGGCGAGAAGCCCTATGAATGCAGCAGATGCGGAAAGGCCTTCCGGGACGGCTCATACCTCACCCAGCACGAGAGGACTCACACTGGAGAGAAGCCCTTTGAGTGCACAGAATGCGGGAAGTCCTTCAACCGCAATTCCCACCTCATCGTGCATCAAAAGATTCACTCGGGGGAGAAGCCCTTCGAGTGCAAAGAGTGCGGGAAGACGTTCATCGAGAGCGCGTACCTCATCCGGCACCAGAGGATTCACACTGGCGAGAAGCCCTACGGCTGCGACCAGTGCCAGAAGCTGTTCCGGAACATCGCTGGCCTCATCCGGCACCAGAGGACTCACACGGGCGAGAAGCCCTACGAGTGTAATCAGTGCGGCCGGGCCTTCAGGGACAGCTCCTGTCTGACCAAGCACAGGAGGATCCACACCAGGGAGACGCCATACCGGTGCCCAGAGTGCGGCAAGTCCTTCCGGCAGAACTCTCACCTGGCGGTGCACCAGAGACTCCACAGCAGGGAGGGCCCCGGCCACTGTCCGCAGTGTGGGAAGACGTTCCGGAGAGGCTCCGCCCTCGCCCGACACCAGCGCTCACACCCCGGCGAGCAGCCCGTGGGCGTTTAGTGAAATGGGCCGCACTCTCCCGACTGGCTCTCAGACACCTTCGTGGGCGAGGAGGGTCTCCAGGGGTGGCTCCTCCCTGGCAGGGGAAGGCACTTCTCTGAGCCCTGCAGTGAACCGACAGATGTGAGGTGTTCCTGAGCCGCACTGTTCGGGCTGTAGGTTCGGGAACTCCTGAGGAGAATACAGGACGGTGATAGACACGGTGGAGTCGTCATGGATGGGCCCGCCTGTACCGCGTGTGACGGTGCACGTACGTGACGACGCACACGCTGGAGTAAAGCCTGCGCTCCCCTGGAGAAGCCACCCGCCCGAACGTTGGGATCCTGGGACCGCAAGGCTCTTCTGGAATCAGAGTGAGGAGTCCTTGACAGGGAGTTTGCCTCCCAGTCAGTAGGCAGACTCCTCCTAGAGCCCAGTGAGGGAGACTTCTGGCTGGGGCCCTTACGTGCTTTATCTGTATCAGCAAAAGCCTACACACTGCTACACCCTGCAACGACGGCAGAGTTACAGCAGATCACTGTTTGAGTGGATTCCCATGTTGCTGTCCTGCCAGGTGCTGTGGACTCGTTTCAGCAGGGGCAGATGGGTGAGGAAGTTGCTTGTGAATGAACAATGACGTTTCTTCTAAGAGGAGACTGAGTGGATTCCTCCAAGAGGGAAGGGGCTGCTGCTGAGAAACGCGAGGCATCGCTTTAGTTGCTGAGCCAAGCAAACAGAACACACTGAGTTGTCGTGTTTGTGTTGTCACCCGCATTGTTCATCTGGGACACAGGACTTGTGCAGCCGTGCCGAATCATAACGATAAAGATTTTGTTTTGTATTGAAAATACTTACAATATGGCTAGCAACTGAGCATAAAAGAGATTTGCATTGCTGCAGCCATGTAAAGGCACGCACACATACAGATGTAGGTTGGAAGTTGATCACAGAGAAATAAACGTGGTTTTTCTAAGGGACTGTTGACTGTGTGTGATTTTTCCTCCATCACAAATCATGTGTTGTTGTTTCAATAATTTGTTGAGGAGTGAAAAGGTGGGGTTTTTTTGGACCTTTTTCAGACCAGAAGTGCCTGGGTCAGGGTCTCAGGGCAGTTTATGTAAGAATGGACGGGGGAATGGAGGAGGGGTATCCAGGGGAAACCCCTGCCCCCCATGGACGGGAGTGTCCAGGCAGAATCTGTTCTGGGCATGAGGATAATTTCTCTCTTCAGAATCTGGATGATGAGAGGGTGTTCCCGTGGAGGATGGGAGGAGCAGGCCACAGAGAGGTCCAGGAGGACCTGGGGCCTCCCTCCTAGGCTGAGCAGCACTGACTGTGGCCTGCTGCCACTGGTCAGCGTGGCCTCAGAGCCCTGGGTGGTTCCTGTAGGGGGAGGCCACTGAAGTAATTAAGGCTGTGAGATGATAAATCTGCATTATATTAAGCTGCTAGGTTTGTGGTAAAAGAGCTGACTCATTGGAAAAGCCCCTGATGCTGGGAAAGATTGAAGGCAGGAGGAGAAGGGGACCACAGAGGATGAGATGGTTGGATGGCATCACCGACTCAATGGACATGAGTTTGAGCAAGCTCTGGGAGATGGTGATGGACAGGGAGGCCTGGCGAGCTGCAGTCCATGGGGTCACAAAGAGTCGGACACAACTTGGCAACTGAACAACAAAGCCGTGAGATCCAAGGTCCTCAACTTCGCCTTCTCCCAGCCTCTCCGGCTCCAGACCCTGTTCTTCTGGAACAGAGGTACGTCGTGGAGGAGATCAGAGAGGCCGAGCTCACAGAGGCCGAGTGGAAGCCGGAGGGCCCTCTCCTGGCCGCTCCCAGGCCCGTCCACCCTGGCTTGTCAGCATCTCCCCCCATCATCAGTGCACCCCCAGCCGCCCCAGGGAGGCCAGAGGAGGAGCAGGGTGGGTACCCAGGCCTCCACCTCCCCGGGAAATGGGGATGAGCTTGGTCCTGAGCTGAGGCTGGAGGTGGGGGAATTGGAGCTCCCCGAGATCGGGGAGGGGCTCTGACGCAAGCCCTCCCATCGCCTCCTGGGAGGTCCTGCCAAGTGGCCCCTGACCACACGCTGCCCCCCAACCCACTGTGGCCACTGCAGCCTCCTCTCTGCCCCTCTGGCCATGCCCAGTGTGCTCTTGCTCCCCTCCACACCCTTCCTGCTGCGTGTGCCTTCCTTGGCTTCCCGATCCCACCAGCCAGAACTCCCGATCTCATCTCCTGCCTGGCTTTTGTCGATGTCTGTCTGCCCTGTTGTGGCCCTGCCACCCTGAGCGCAGGCGCGGAGCCCGTGTGCGGTGGTGGAGGGACAGAAGAGCCTCTGGGGACTAAAGGACTGGTCCTCGGCGCAGGTGGTGGGCAGTGTCTGGGGGCCACTTCGGGTGTCCATCCTGGCATCTAAAAGTGAGAGGCTGGGGTGCCGTGCAGCACCCTGCGTGCCCAGGACGGGCCTGGCCCCAAGAAGGTCGGCAAGCTGCGGCCGCGGAGCCCTGGGCCGGGCCGGGAAACGGGGCCCCTGGGCAGAACCAGGACGGTGCTCCCCAAGCATCTCACTGTGGGCCTGACGCAGAGGGGCCGGCCTCTCTGGATCAGGAGCCTCAGTTGTGGCTGCACCGCTGTTTCAGGAGCTGAAGTCTCCAGAGGTACCTTCGTACAGGGGAGGGCGGGGTGGGGGACCAGCGAGGCCCCGCTGGAGAAAGATCCTCAGACTCCACCGCTGTGGGCGAGACCTGCCTCTGCAGCATCCCTGCTCACCCTCCCCCTCCCTGCTGGTCTCAGGAATCCTGACCCCACGGGGTCTTCAGTTGGGACCCCACCCTGTTTTAAAGACATGCTATATGTATTTGACATTGAACACGTTTCCCAAGGTCCTCGGTAGAGATCTCCACTTTGACCTCACTCATCCGCCCACCACCTGTCCTTCCCAAACGCTGGCCGCTGCAGTGATCTCCTGCCGTGTACTAAAACCACCCCAAAGCGTAGTCACTTAAGGACAGCAGTGTTAGGTACTATCCTTCTGTGGACTGACTGGGTCAGCCGGGCAGCCCTTCTGCTGGGCTGTGTCACTTGGAGGCTTGAGTCAGGCTGGCGTGTCCTGGGTGGCCTCACTCACCCCCTGGCAGTTGGCATTGGCCCTTGGCGCAGAGCTCAGCTGAAGCTGTCAGCCTGGGTTCTTGTTCATGTTGCTTCACTGCCTCACGGTGTGGCAGGCAGCTGGGTTCAGGAGGGAGCACTCTAGGAGGGTAGGCACTGTGACATGGCAGCCCTGTCCAGTGTTCTTGCCTGAATAATCGCATGGGCAGAGGAGCCTAGTGAGCTACAGTCTACAGGATCACAAAGAGTCGGACAGGACTGAGCGACCAACACAGCAAGTACTGTTGTACGGGTGCTTATCAAGCCTTTGCATCATGTGTGCTAATGTCCAGTAGGCTATATAGGTCACGTGGCCAAGCCACTGTGCGTGCGTGTGTGTGTGCGTGTGTGTGTGTGTAGGGGGTGGGCTCGGGCGTAGCAGGGGTGTACCCAAGGGCATGAATCACAGGAGACGGGCATCGTTGGGGCCTCCAGCGTAACACTAGTTACAACGTGGGTGCGTCTGGCCCTCCTGGTGACAGTCCCAGCTCAGACAGCCCATTGCCAGCGTCAGCTCGCAGTCCGGGCTGACTGGCCCGGCTCTCACGGCAGTAGGAGCCCTTCCGCTTGTGCTTTTGGGCCAGCACTGAATCATCTGGCCGCTTTAGCGATAAGGTGGGTGGGGAGCGAGGGTCTTTCAGGCAGCCACGAGCTCAGGGACTCAGAGATGGGAAAGCAGACGGGACCACCCTGTCCCGCGCCATGGCCCTCAGCAACTGATCCTGCCTGAGTCCACAGCTCCCTCAGTTCGTCGATGATGGCATGCCCTTGCCCACTCCTCCCTGCTTGCCCAGACCCTCCATCCTCACCCATACCTGCTCCCGCAGCCATCTCCTTCTCTGAGCCCCATGAGTCAGGTCCATTCACGTGACCTTGTTTCAGGCAGCAGGAAGCGGCGGGAAAGCAAAGACAGCATGTGAGACGTTCACGAGAGAACTTCTCATTTGCTCCTTGGGGGCACTGCCATGTGGGACGAAAGCCAGCTGCAGAAGTTTATGGATCCTCCGGAGGGGTACCAGGCCTTCTCACCATAGCCCGCAGCTGTCAGTCATCCAGGAGCCAGCCAGGAGAGTGGCGTAGCTGGGGAGAGCCCTACTGCCTGTCACCCCAGGCACCCCGCAGCAAGACTGGGGAAGAAACAGGCCTCACGTGGAGGGTGTGGGTGGGCAGGGCCCCAGGGTGTCTCCAGCAGGAGCAGCCGCCAGCAATGCCACACGAAGAAGGTGCCTGCTGTGGCCAGGCAGGACCAGGGCACTTCAAGCCATCTGCTGCCCTGCAGTACGTGAACCTGGGTGGGGGTCGGGGGTCCCAAGGGAAGCCAGGGGCCTGCAGGCCCTGTGGGGAGACCTGGCGGGGGGGACCTGCCATTTCACGGATCATCTCAAGAGCCACAGCAGGAAGCTCTAGGTGAGCAGGGCTGCTGGAAACTTCCACTTCAGCCTGGCCCTGGCCGGGCACCAGGAGACCATGAGAAGGAGTCTGTGCGTCTGAGAGGGCCCTGGGCCTCACCAGGCTGCACGTGGAGCCCGGACCAGCAGAGGCTTGGCAGGTCCCAGAACACGTGGAAGGTGACGTTTGCCCTGTTCACTCTGAGGCAGAGATGAGCCACTTCGCTGTACGTGCGGGCACGGAGGACAGCTGCCTGCCTGAATGTTCCGAATCACACATCAGGTTCCTTCCAAACCCTTCTGTGGTTTCCTGTGGTGTCTGTGTGGGTGTAAGTCCGCCCGTTTTCTAAATGAGCTAATGTGGCTAAAGCAGGTAGAACCCTGGAAGGGCTGCGAGGAAGCCCTCATCTTGCAAACAGAGCTAAAGAGGGCTGACCCTTGAACACAAGCCGTCAAGAATGAACAGACTCTGCTTTCTTCTATGCCCACTTCAGCACCACCCACACATTGGAACATTGGTCTCTGTGCAAAGTGTATAATTGCCTTAAAGTGCGTCATCTGCCAGCTCTTTCTCCAAGTCAGCCTTGTTTCTGTTCCTCTTGGTAGAACTTCTGAAGGCTGTTGTTCAAGCAGAAATCTTGCCAGCTGTTTTGGCCTTTTCATAAGCACGTGATGTCACATTCATGTCTGAATACTCAGTAGCATACTATTTTAGTTTAACTCACATGTCTTTATAGGTATGGAGTGGCTTATAAAGATCACAAAAACACTCAGAGCCTAGTAATGGAGTGTTTTCAAACCACGTTTCAGCTCATTAGTGAGTTGTGAAATCAAACCAGCAGGTGACCACCGACATTACAAAGTAATGACATAGAATAAAAAAGTCAAAATTCATAACATAGTAAAGGCAAATACTGTTTTATGAAACTTTTCAGCCATATATCTAAATATGAAAACTGGATGCCATGTAAAATGTGTATTTTACTTGGTAGGGAGTGGGGAGGATTGTGATTAAAAAAAAAACGAAAACACAAGTAAAGGCTGATGAGCTCTGTCTGCATGAACAAGGGGAACTTAACTCCTTGGGCTGCATAAGGTGACATTTTGATTTCTGCCTTTAGTCTCAGATTGTAGTATTGTTCTTTTTTTTTTTTTCGCCTGAGATAAACTTAACTGCTTTCTATAGATACCATTGCCTATTTCTGTCAGTTTTGGGGCAGGAAGTCTGTTGTTCAGTTGCTAAGTCATGTCTGACTCTTTGCAACCCCACGGACACCAGCATGCCAGACCTGTCTGTCCTTCACTAGCTCCCAGAGTTGGCTCAAACTCATGTCCATTGAGTCGGTGATGCCACCCAACCATCTCATCCTCTGTCACCCCTTTGTCCTGCCTTCAATCTTTCCCAGCATCAGGGTCTTTTTCAGTGAGTCAGCTCTTCACATCAGGTGGCCAAAATATTAGGGATTCAACTTCAACATCAACCTTCCAATGTATATTCAGGGTTGATTTCCTTTAGGATTGACTGGTTTGATCTTTCTGTCCAAGGGACTCTCAGGAGTCTTCTCCAGCACCATAGTTCTGTTGTAATCATGCCCAAATCACAGGGGCTTCATATAATCAAGGATTTATTGCCTCATTCACATCCCTGTCTTGTAGTTGTTGCTGCTGCTTGAGTGTCAGTGGGTTCACACGGAGTGTCAGAGTTTGTTTAGTCCCTAAGTCATGTCTGACTCTGCAAACCCCGTGGACTGTAGCCCACCAGGCTCCTCTGTCCATGGGATTTCCCAGCAAGAATACTGGAGTGGCTTGCCATTTCCTTCTCCAGGGGTTCTTCCCAACTCAGGGATTGAACCTGTGTTTCCTGCATTGGCAGGCAGATTCTTCACCACTGAGCCACCAGGTAAGCCTGTTGTGTCAGAGGGTGCCTATGTTCAAAGGGACGGGGGAGGTAAAATCACATAAAAGGCAACCTGGCAAGATGGGAATGAATTCCAATGTGCTTAAGTACCTTCTGTTATGGATGAGTCATGTGCTGCCATGCTCTGCCTCCCCAGTTCATGTGTTGAAGCCCTAACCCATAATTTAGAGGTAGGGCCTTTAGGGAGATAATTAAGGTTAAATGAGGTCATACAGGTGGGGCCTACTTCCATAGGACTGGTGGCCTCACAAGAAGTAGAAGAAAAAGCAAAGATTACTCTCTCTTGCCAAGTGTGCACAGAGGAAGTTAGAGAAAACGGTCTCACCAGAAACCAACCCTGACAGCACCTTGATCTTGGACTTTCAGCCTCTGTAACTCTGTAACTCCATAACTTGGACTTCCAGCTTCCAGCAATAAATTTCTGTTGTTTAAGCCAGCTGACCTGTTTGTTATGGCAGCCCAAGCAGACTAATACATGCCCCCATAATTGCCTGAGTTGATGAGCTTAGTAAATCAGTGTCAATCAGTGCAAATACTTGGAACACAAACAGCCCCATTGCTTAAGACTTACTTTGACACTTGTGTTTCTTGAAATGTAAAGACATGATGATTTTTCCAAAGAGTTAGTGAGGAGTGACTTCCCTGGTCGTCCAGTGATTAACACTCTGAGATTCCAATGCATAGGGCACGGGTCTGACCCCAGGTGGGGAACGAAAGTCCACAAACTGTGTGGCACGGCCAAAAATAATTTTTTTTTAAACAGTTAGTTGGGAGGTGGTGGGGCAGGGGAAGGAGAAAGCTGTATACATTGAGGCTGAAATCCTTCCTGGACCTATGTGGGATACTAAAAACAAAATAACTAGGATGTTCATTTACATGGAGTTAAATACCCCATTACAGAGGAACTAGGACTTGAATTTTGGTAGGGTCATTCGAAGGAATAATAAGCATAATGATAATTAAGAAGACTGTGGGAACACGGAAAAATGTATTTCTAAGCACTGCTTAGTAAGTAAATTATAAATATTTATTTTGTTGTAACTATAAAACAGTGAATGTGGTCAAATCATAGCAGAGAAAGTGTAAAACTTAAAATAGTTTTTTGGAGTCATGGAATTTTGGTTATATTTGTTTTGCTTTTAATTGTCTTGAATATTATTTACTGGGCTTCTATAAAATTTACTTTCCACTATTTTGAAAAAACTTCTCCCAATCATGGAAAACTTAAAAAAAAAAAAAAAGAAGAAGAAATATTTTCTCATGTTCCCAGAACATAGGAACTATTACTTTTGACTTTTGAGTGTATAGATGACTCGTTTTTCTGTGTACAATATTTGGTATGTATGTCTTCAGTGCATATATAAAATATATGAGCATCATCACTATAAATGTCTCTCAAGTATCTTGAGTCAGGGATCAGTCCAGATTCATTGGATTCGAGGCTCACACGACTGAGGAGTGCCTCTTTGGGAGGAAAAATTTTAAATTGCCAAGATGAAATTAGGTATTAGACCTTGGAAGGGGGGCAGGAGTTAGTGAATGACCTTGGAGTATGGCTTCTTTCACTTTTGTGACAAATCCATGAAACCCGAGCCTCGAAATATAACTTAACCCAGGACTCTCTCAGCCAACCAGCACCTGAGTGCATAGACAGGACAGTTTGCAGAAGTCTCAGTGATATCTACTAGCTCTCCAGCTCCAGCCTCTGGATGACAAAAAAAAAACTCTCTTGAGAATTGTGCTACTGAGAGGGCACACAAAACTGAGACAACTCTCCGAGAACAACGCTGCCAGTGCCCCAGCCCCGCCGGAAGCAGCCTACCCGGCAGTGTGGGTAAAGGGCCGTGGCTTCTGCAGGGGCGGTTCCGGTTTCCCCGTAGTGGAGATTTCTGAAAGGGAGACTGGGGCAGATTAATCTTCCCGTTTTGTTGTTTTTTAACCAAATTTGTTCTCAGTGATTCATTTCCCTTCACGTTTGGATGTGAGGTAAGACCCTCAGCACAGACGCCTAATGCCTGAGCCAACTCACTTTTCCCCTGATATTAACAAATGGGGACATTTGGCGATATTTTTCTCTTTGTAGAATCAAATCATCCATTGGTTTGTTTCACCATGTCTTGGACAGGATGGTAATAGTAGGGGAACAGCAAACACATCCTAAATTTCTTTGAAAAGAAAGGAAGTCTTCAGAAAATGATGGAGGCATGTCACAGGGATGCCAGGAACTTTCCTGAAGGGACTCTCATTGGCCACTTCTGGGACAACGTAAGCACCAAAAAGACTAAGAACAGCAATGCCATAAAACAGGTGTTCACCAAGGCATCAGGGCAAATCTCTGAAAAAACTGACAAACCACAAGTGCAGAGGCTCCTCATGTGAGCCCCCTCCCAACTCCCAATCCACCATACACAATAATCCAGATGTTAATATCTCTGGCCAGTTTTCACTTTGTCTCCTTTCTATTCTGACTACTTTGTTTCTGATCTTCCCAGCACATCTGATTTCTTTGAGGACAAGAAACTGCACAAAGATAGAAGCACAGGGAAACAGCAGAGGATACATGGGAGGAAAAAGACACCTGGCCAAAGGATCAAGGCTCTTGAGCTGCCCTGTTCAGTACAGCTACTGGCTGGCTATGTGTGGCAAAAGAGCACTTGAAACATGGTCACAGCAAATTAATATGTACTGCAGATGTCAAACACACTGGATCTCAAAGACACAGTATACTGAAAAAGCACATTATCTCATTAGTGCCTTTTTATATTAACATGTCAAAGTGGCAACATTTGTGATATATGGGAAAAATAGTAAATTAGTTTCACCTGTGTCCTCTTGCTTTTTAAACTGGACTACTACAATATATTTAATTTACATCTCTGGCTTACGTTGTTTCAATTGGGGAGTGTTGCTATGCACTACGTATTGATTCATAAGTGGTTTTTATCAATTTTTAAAAATACTTATTTGGTTATGTCGGGTCTTAGTTGCAGCATGCAGGATTAGCTGTTCCAAGGCATGTGGGATCTTAGTTCCCCAACCAGGGATCAAACTTGCATCCCCTGCAATGCAAGGTGGATTCTTAACCACTGGACTGCCAGGGAAATCCCCTTAAATGGTTTTCAAATGGCTCAAATTAATTCCATAAAGAAGAGGCATTCCACAAGGGTACTGAAGAACAGTATTGAAGACCATTTGCAAACATGGTCCCCTCCAATGGAGAAATTTCAAGTTAACTGGAAACATATTCCAGCATTGTGATTTGAAAAATCAAACTGATTGATATAACCCTAACTGATGGTTAGTTACCAAAATTAGCCAATGCCATTTACACTTGGGTTCTAATGAGGGTGACAAGTCACTGTCTAAGGATCATGGTTGTCAGGGCAACTGCTGTTAGTGGATTCAGGGTTCAGTGAAATACTATAGACTCCCTTCTAGTTGAATTTTATAAAAACAAAATCTTAATAAACACTAGGATAAAGAGTCAATTAAAAAAAAACAGCTCAAAAAAGATTAACTTGTACATTTCTCAAGAGATAAATCTTGCAAAACATAAGCTCCCAACGTGGATGTGCACTTGCCCATGAGATGGTGGCTCTGTTGTTGTTTAGTTGCTAAGTTATGTTTGACCCTTTTACAACCCCATGCACTGTAGCCTGCCAGGCTCCTCTCTTCATGGGATTGGGATCTCTCAGGCAAGAATACTGGAGTGGGTTGCCATTTCCTTCTCCAGGAGAGCTGGGAGGCCCCAAGATGATGACTTAACAAAGATAAAACCTTTTTGTGAAACAGCAACATCTGCATTTCTAATGCCTTTGAGTCTGGTAGAAAATTTTATAGCAAGAACAAAGCAGTAAAAGCCATCTCAGAATCTGCAAGATTCTGTGGAAGGGGCTCTACCTTTCAAGTCTTCCTATACAAATCCTTTCAGTTCCATTACGTATAAAAATTAACTTATTGCCACATAATGCATACAACTATTTTAAAATCTGTTTATAGTACATGGATAATTATCATATGGCATTCACATTTGTGAGGCTGGTGGCCATGTACCTTGTTCAAACAATTACACACAAATCAGAAAATTTTGTGCTAAGATATTTGAATATTTATGATTCCATAAAAACGCCACTGTCATGTCTGGAACATTCTGCCGTATTGGTTTTAGCAAATATGAAAGTCAACTTGCACTTTTCATAAGCACCTGAAGAATGTCATGTGCAATAATGACAAGTTCTGACTGCATCTGATTCTTTTATATGAAAGGCATTTGCTGAGTTTCTCACCACTTTGAAAATGTCTGGTTTAGAATATGGTGACTTCTTAGAAGCCACCCCATGTCCATTACATTTTTTCCATTTCTCCCTTTTGTAGGTTCTATAGTGAAGCATTGGTGGGCACTCATGGCTGGAGGTTCTCAACAGTGATTAACTTCACACTTCCCTACTGTCTGCATGACTGGCTATCTGGGATGGATGACCCAGAGCTTGCTGTTCCCACAATCATTTCTGTAAATGTCAACTCTGTGTGGGAGTCTTAGGGTGTGTTGAGCACAAAGGCTTGTTTACAGTGTACTGTTTATCAGGAGTATGACTGGGTCAAATGGAGTAAGTGATGTGCTATGGCTTAAGGCGTTGCTGGGTCCCAGCACACACACCAGAGTAGGCCTACCCAGTATGAGTTCTCTGGTGCTTGATAAAGGAGGAGCTGTGTGTGAAGGCCTTCCCACAGTCCCTGCACTCATATGGCTTCTCTCCCGTGTGGATCCTCTGGTGCTGAGTGAGGTGGGTGCGCTGCCTGAAGGACTTCCCACAGTCCTGGCAGTCATAGGGCTTTTCCCCAGTGTGCGTCCTCTCGTGTTGGCTGAGTGACGAGCTGTGGCTGAAGGACTTTCCACACTCATTGCACCCATAGGGTTTTTCCTTGGTGTGAATCCTCTGGTGTTCTATGAGGAGGGAGCTCTGGCTGAAGGCTCTGCCACACTGATTACACTCATAGGGCTTCTCTCCCGTGTGGATCCGCTGGTGTTGAATGAGTGGAGCAAGCTGGCTGAAGGCTTTGCCACACTCGTTACACTCATAGGGCTTCTCCCCAGTGTGGATCCGCTGGTGTTTGGTCAGGGATGAGCTGTGGCTGAAGGCCTTGCCACAGTCACTACACTCGTAGGGCTTCTCCCCCGTGTGGGTTCTCTGATGCTGAGTGAGGTGTGTGCTCTGCCGGAAGGCCTTCCCACACTGACTGCACGCATAGGGTTTCTCGCCTGTGTGCGTTCGCTCGTGCTGGCTAAGCGATGAGCTGTGACTGAAGGCTTTCCCACACTCGTTGCACCCGTAGGGCTTCTCTCCTGTGTGGATCCTCCGATGCTCAGTCAGGAGTGTGCTCTGGCTGAAAGCCCTCCCGCACTCACTGCACTCATAAGGCCGCTCACCCGTGTGTATCCTCTGATGCTGAATCAGTGGTGTGATCTGGGTGAAGGCTTTTCCACATGCCTGGCACTCGTAGGGCTTCTCCCCAGTGTGGATCCGCTGGTGTTTCGTCAGGGATGAACTGTGGCTGAAGGCCTTGCCACACTCTCCACACTGGTACGGCTTCTCCCCGGTGTGGATTCGCAGGTGCTGGGTGAGATGGATGCTCTGTCGGAAGGCCTTCCCACACTGACTGCACGTGTAGGGCTTCTCACCTGTGTGTGTCCGCTCATGTTGGCTGAAGGACGATCTAAAGCTGAAGGATTTCCCACACTCGCTGCACTCATAGGGTTTCTCACCTGTGTGAGTCCTCTGGTGCTGGATCAGTGGGGCAATTTGGTTGAAGGTCCTCCCACACTGAGCACACTTGTAAGGCTTCTCACCAGTGTGGATCCGCTGGTGTTTGGTAAGTGCCGAGCTGTTTCGAAAGCCTTTTCCACATTCAGGACATTCATAAGGCCTCTCTCCTGTGTGTGTTCTGTGGTGTTCAATGAGTGCTAAGCTGTGACTAAAGGCCTTTCCACATTCCTGACATCCATAGGGCTTCTCTTTTGCACAGGTTTTCTGTTGAGCATTTGAGTCTGGATTCTCCCTTTGTCCATGTGTCCCCCACGTTGGGGCACCCTGCCTTTCAGGAGTCATTGGTTGAGTTGGGAGATCTGGCCTCAAACTCAAGTTTTCCCCACACCCATCCCCTTGCTGATGCTCTTCTGTCAGTGTCTTTACAAGTGTGCAGGCTGCCTGTACCACACAGCTATCTGACTTCTCAGGGCCCTGTTCCCTGTGGCCTGCAGCATCTTCATCCTTAGAGTGCCACAGACTTTCCTGTAGGAACCTTTCTACCAGGGCACTGTTGGGTATTTCTTCAGTTACACCTTGATTTTCAGTTGATAGCTTGCTTTGGGGTCTGGTTTCCAAATCTGTAAGAAGCAGAGAAATGGAAATGTCCCCTAATCCTGGTTCTGAAGGAAGTCTGTGTGTGTGTTGTGGCGGGGGGGGGGAGGGGGGGGATGGTGAGTGGACAGAAGAATAAAACTCATAGTTCTGAAAGGTCCAGGGCACAGGCAGCTTTGTCCATTAAAAAGTACATTTTTACAAGTCAGGGAAGGACACACTGAGAATAATCATGGGTGGGGCACTGGTGTAGGGGGTGTGGATGGGGTGTTCAGGGGAGTACAGAGAATGAGGGCAGGAGAGGATGCTGAGGAGAAAGCACGCATCCAGGGAAACTATCAACAGATGTCCTGGGCCTGGAGTACCCCTGGCCCAGAGCACAGCTCAATGGCTGTGTTGAAGGAAGAAACAAATGCATTTCCTCCTCCTCCCTTCTGGCCCTGGGATCTGACTGTCTCTGTACAGCCATGACCTCAGTGCCTGACATCCCCACCCTGACACCAGACTTGCTTAAAAGTATGATGTGGGCACCTTTCCCATTTGTTACACTCCAGTGAAAAGTTATATAGAAAAGCTCAAGCAAGATGTGGTTGGCAGAACAGAGACTCCCAAACATATCCATGTCCTCATCCTGGAGACTTTGAATTTGAGGTTACCCTTCTCACAGCAGAACAGGTGCTTGGTGAATGTTCCCTGAGAGACTGAGTTGTCAATTTGCTCTGAAGAACCAAGGGTGGGTATGGAGAGAGAAGCTGGGGGGTGAACAGGCTCCCCCCAGACTGCAGGGCTTTCATCTCACCTGGGCACACACCTCGGGGGCCTCCCTTGTCCGCTGCCCACAGCTCTGCCTCCTGCTCCAGCAAGGAGATGACATCCGGCTTTGGGAGCCAGTGTCCTGCTCAGAGGGAGACCCACGCAGTGAACATCTGTGTCCTAGGAGCCTCCCTAACCCTCTGCCCACACCTTCAGTCTTCCAAGACCACGTGTCTGGGGTTCTGGAAGGACATGGTTGTTGTAACAGCTTCTGCCCTTCCTTAGAGGCCCCTTCCCCCCACTCAGTCCCTGACCCCATCCCTAGCCCCAGGGTAGCCAATCAGAGCTCTGCTTCTTCCTTTGCCTCGCGGCAACAATGACCAGCATGGAGGGGACCTGGCTGCCAAACCAAGACAACCTAGGGGCCTTCTATGGGCGCCCGGGACACAGACCCTGTCTCTCCTGCTGGTCTCAAGCCCAGGAGAGGCACACTGTTAGCTGTCTCATCACCTTCAGGGGGCCCATCTGTGAATAGAGGATGAAAGAGGCATGGGGGGAGGAGGGGGTTCCCAACAGCACCAAAGGCAGATCCAAGTCTGCCCTGGGATTCTGCAGTCACAGGACCGATATGTCCCTTTTAACCCAGGACTTCCTGCTTCTGGTATTGTTCACTCAGATCTGTATTTGCAACCAAAACGCTATAACTGATGTTACCTACACAATCGGGTACCTACACAACCTACACACCTAAGACAATCGGGTCCCTGAAGCCTAAGACACAGCCCAGATATCTCCATTTAAGGCCTAGATGTACGCCCACTTTTATCCCAGGAAAATGAGAACCTGTGCTGGGGGCAGATCGTCAGGGCATGGGGGTGGCCTCACCCACAGAGACCAGGAGCCCGAAGGTCTCCAGCATCACATCTCGGTACAGGGTCCTCTGGGCCGGCTCCAGATGCCCCCACTCCTCCTGGGTGAAGTCCACGACCACATCCTCAAAAGTCACTTGGTCCTGAAACATCACACACATGCATCCTCAGAGTCCCCAGTGTGACTGTCGGGAGCGAGCAGCTGGCAAACAGGGGCCTCGGCCACGTAGGTGAGAGGATCAGGGGATTTGGGTCAGGTTTCCCTTGGGCGGCCAGGAGCCCTGCTGGAGGAGAGACTCTTGAGATGAAAAAATGAGGAGTAACAGTGAAGAGGATGCTGGTCCTGACATACTGGGGTCACAGGAAGGGTGCTGGCGTGGGTGTCCCTCAGGGAGAAGGCAGGGAAGCAGCACCTAGAAAACTGTCAGGCTGTTTCCCTGCCTCACCCTTTGGCCAAAATCACATCTGAGGGGTCCGTGGTGTATACAGAATGAAACAAAGCCCTCTTTAAGAGATAAGAGGGTCCAAGCTGCCAGAAGCCCATTTTCCAGAGACTGGGAGAACGTTAAGTATCTTGCCCAAAGGTATAAAGCTAGTAAGCAGCAAGTCCAAGGGTGGAATCTGGGAGATTTTATTAAGAATCTGTTTACCGTGCAAATTAAATTCAAGTACATGAAGATCCATGCATTAGTGGAATGTCAGTGTGGTAGTGGGAGCATTTCAAAGCAATGGGGAACACTGGGGCAACTAGCCCTTTGGGGGAAAAACAGTAGATCTCTACCTCATACCATAAATAAATTCGAGAAATCTTAAAGAGATGAATATTGAAAAAGGAAAAAGTTGGAAAAGTATAGACCATTAATTTAATAAATGGGTGGCAGAGAAAGTCTTCACAAATAAAACAGAAGTTAGAAAGAAGAAAAATGAGTTTGGTAGGAAGAACTGTGTCTCTACCATCCCAGGATTACATAGCAAGGAGGAATTAGGATGGCAGATGGAATTAAGGTTGCTAGTCTGCTGACCTTCAGAGAAGGCAATGGCACCCCACTCCAGTACTCTTGCCTGGAAAATCCCATGGACGGAGGAGCCTGGTGGGCTGCAGTCCATGGGGTCGCTAAGAGTCGGACACGACTGAGCGACTTCACTTTCACTTTTCATTTTCATGCATTGGAGAAGGAAATGGCAACCCACTCTGGTGTTCTTGCCTGGAGAATCCCAGGGATGGGGGAGCCTGGTGGGCTGCCGTCTGTGGGGTTGCACAGAGTCAGACACGACTGAAGTGATTTAGCAGCAGTAGCAGCAGCAGTCTGCTGACCTTAAAATAAGGAGGTTATCCTGGAATATCCTAGTGAGCCCAGTGTAATCACAAGGGTCTTTCAATGAGGAAGAGGCTGAAGAGTCAGCCTCACAGTAATGGTATGTGAGGAAGACTCAAATGGCTGAAGCTGTCTTAGAAGATGGAAGGGGCCAGGAGCCAAGGAATGTGGGAGGTATCTAGAAGCTGGAAAAGGGAAGGCAGCAGATTCTCTCCTAGAGCTGCCAGAAGCAACACAGCCCTGCGGACACCTTGACTTCAGCCTAAGGAGACGTATTTCAGACTTCTGGTCTCCAGAAGTATAAAACAATAAATTTGTGTGGTTTTAAGCCACTAAGTTTGTTGGGATTTGTTACAGAATCAACAGGAAAATGATACATTCAGCAATCAAAATTCATGATTTCTAGATGACAGTGTTTACAAGCCACAAGGACCATAACAGCAGAATGAATATTTGCAACATAAATGGACGGAAAAGGATGACTGGCCAGCACACGCAAAGAGCTGACAGATCAGTAGCAAAAGGCAAACAACAGGACAGAGAGTCCAGCCCTTCTGAGAAGGGGGTGGCTGAGTACCCAGGCATGGGTTACTTGCACAACGGACAGGATTTTAAACATACATACAGCAGTTATGCTGGCAATTCCACTTCCCATCCCCCAAGAACCTCGCTCCCTTGCTGCACTGTCTATACGTGACAGACAACTGGTAACAGCCTAGACACCTGTCATGTGGGAGCAGCCAAAGTTGGTGTCTGGAAAGCCTGCAGCCGTGCACAAGATGGGGGCACTGACACGCACAGCTGGGGAATAACCTTCCAGGTGGAAAAATCCCAGGCGGGGGACATCACCAGCACAGTGCTATTTATGTGAAACAAAACAGAGTTCTAGTTCCTACTTGTCTGGAAACGTGTATATTAGCACCGGAAAGTGAGGAGCAGAGAGCGACAACAGCGGCAGCTTTGGACGGAAGCCTAGGAGGCTTGAGAACAAGGGGCTTTCTAAGTCTGCCTGGCACTTTCGCAAGGAGAAGATCATTATGGGACTGTGTGGTCTTAAAAAGCAGCCAACCATGGAAGACACCAGAGTTCTGACACACCAAGAACTTTAGATTTCTGAACCTTAAAAAAAAATTCAGAGCAAACATGCAGATGGTGCTGAGAGATGCACATGGATCGCTCACTTAATAGCCCCAGCCATGGGTGATCACATCCAGCCACTGTTCACCCAAGGAGGACGACAATGGAGTCGCCCAAAACCACCCGGAGAGAGGGTGGAGCCAGGATTTGACCTTAGGAAGTCTGGGTCCATCGATTGCCTGTTGGCCATGGGGCTAAGCCAATTCCCTGAAAGACAAGTGAGAGAAAAGCAGGCTCCAGAGGTCGGAATGGGAGTTCTGGGCCTGGGGGGTAGGCAGGGGACTCGCACCCTCCTATCTGGTTCCTCCTTGGACAAACAAGAACCCCTGAGATGTCACAGCAGAATCGACTGAGGGAGCCCCAGAGGGGCTGCGAACCCCACGCCTCAGGTGGACCATCCACTGGTGTCCATATGTGCAGGCACCAGGCTGCACACTCACAAAACCTACACAGTGCATAAACAATGCCTGA
Source organism: Bos javanicus (assembly GCF_032452875.1). Lineage (NCBI taxonomy): Eukaryota > Metazoa > Chordata > Mammalia > Artiodactyla > Bovidae > Bos > Bos javanicus. The sequence continues at coordinate 66,007,825 of NC_083885.1, read as the reverse complement.
ACACAAAGAGGAACTCTGGAGAGAAAGAGCAATGGAGAGTGGCCAGAAAAATGAAATGGTGGGGATATCCAGGGGCAGGACCCCCGTACTGCATGATCCAGGAATCCTACTCCTGGGTATGTATCTGAAGAAAACAAACAACAGTAATTCTAAAAGACATATGCACCCCAGTGTTCACAGCAGCAGTATTTACAATTGCCAAGATTAGATGAGGAAGTAACCCAAGTGTCCATCAGCAGATGAACCAGTAAAGAAGACTCGGTACACACGTGCACACCTACACTCACTGGAATGCTGCCCAACCGTAAAAATGAAATTTTGCCATTTACCACAACATGGATGGACCTGAAGAGTATTATGTTTAGTGAAACAAGCCAGAAAAAGATAAATACTGATCATTCTCTCACATACGCAGTCTAAAAATAAACCAGTGAACAAACAAAACAACAACAGACTCACAAGTGAGAATAAGGCCAGTTTCTTCCGTGATCAGGTGGGGAATTTATGCTTTTTTTCATAAGGCGCATGAGGTTTGGGCACTCACATTCTCCACAACAAGATTTTCACATCACTGAAGCAAGTATTACGGATGGCCAGAGTGGAGGGTGGAGTTAAGGACTTGGCCACGTGGAGGGGTGGTCAGGGACACAAGGCCGCCCACTTCCTGGACCCTGGTCTCCCGGCAGAATCCTCCTCTGCTAGAGATTCTCCCACCAGAACGGCCTGGTGGGGCGAGGGTGGGGTGGTGATGTGAAGACTGGCGGTGCATCCACTTGGTGGAGATTCCAACCCCAGCCCCAGGTGTCTTTGCACTACACTCCGCCCCTCTGGCTTCATCTGCAATTTGCTGGAAGCTCCCTGAGAAGGCTATTGGGAGGAATGAGGGAAGTCACAGGAAGTGTGCCCAGGACTCGGCACATAGTGGTTGCTTTACCTGCAGACCCAGCTTCAAATTATGCTGAGGGCAGGGCGGGGTGGTTTTCTTTTCTCTCACCAACCCTTCCTACTTGCTCCACACTTTCAAGAGTCATTAGATCTTGCTCAGTTATCTGCAGTCCTACTGAGCACAGGTCTGGACACTGCAGAGGCTGTGGAGACAAGACACACACACAGACACACACACACACACACACACGCGCGCGCGCGCTCTCTCTCTCTCTCTGCCTCCTGCTGCTGTGCGCTAGCTGCTGGGTTGGGGAGGGAGCAAAAATGCAAACTCCAGAAGGGCTCGGTGTTCTGGGGAAAGCGGGAGGGATGCTGCTGCAGCAGCACCAGAGGGACCTGGAGGAAGAGGCACGAAGGAGCAGGACGTGCACGGGGCCCTGGGGCCTCAGGCGTCAATGCTCAGGCCTAGCTCGACCGCTCCCAGCTGCGTCACTTGCCCCCGTGCCTTGGTCCCTCCTCATCCCGCCTCGTGGGACTGATGTAGAGGTCGAACCCAGTGAAACTTGTCCAGCACTGACCAGTGTTCAGAACACTCAGTCTTCACCCATTTTCCGTGTGCCTACTGTGTGTCACTCCTTTGCACATGGTAAAAATGGCCAGAATTGCTTCCTAAGGCCTTGGGCCCCTGCAGCTGGCTTAGGAGACCTGGCTCTCCATCTTCCTGCCACATGTGTGCCTGGTCTTCACATTAAGTTCCCACCCCCAGGCCTCTGCTCCTGTTGTCCCCTCCACCTGCAGCATTCTGCCTGTGGGCTTGACCCCACCCTCTCCCTTCCTGCAGGTCTCTGCCTGGGGGCCACGCCTCACGGAGGCCTTCTGACGCCCAAGCCCACCCTCTTTGGGGGCTTATTTCCCTGCCCAACACATGGTACATTTACATTCCTCACGAGCTCTGTGAGCCGCAGGGTGGAGATTTCCTGTCTGTTTCCGCACCTGCAGTACCTGGAACAGTGCCTGCTCGCGAGCAGTGCTCAGCACACGTTGGCCAAGTGACTGGAGGGAGTGTGAGCTGGGAGAACAGACTCTGAGCCCTGTGTTGAGAAAGTTCCAGGCCCGTCAGTGGGATGGATGACCGATGTCTGCCAGGGTGGCACAGGGCAGGGGTGGGGCAGGGGGACCCAGCTGGTCTTCTCGGAGTGGCAAGCTAAGATGTGGAGGGATGTGGAGCTGATGAAAGCACAGGCCGGGCTGGGGACAGGGTGAGGGCAGAGGCCCTGAGCGCAGAACGAGCCTGGTGGGGACGACGGGTGGAGCCTGAGGGCCGGGTGGCACTGTACTCACCGGGTCCCCGGCAGTGAGGAGCCCAGCGGTCATTCCCTCCTCCTCGGGCCTTTCGCAGGAACAGTCAGCTCCTCTGTAGGCAGTTCTGGAGGGAAAGGGGATATGAGAGACTGGGCAAGTGACAAGTGACCCAGGCCCCGAAAGGGCTGTGTCACGTAGAAGGAACTCCGTGCCCAGGTGGGATGCAATAGGATTGCCACCTCAGCGTGGCATTTCTTGAGCTCCTGCTGTGAGCCTGATGCTATTCCAGGTGCTGCTGAAGGAAGACCTCATTCCAGACAGGGAGACTGACGGCCAGAGGGTCAAGGGGCGCAGCCCAGGTCGCACGGATGATGCCCAGGGTGATAACTCTGTTACTATGCAGAAGGCAGAGACCCCAGGCAGTACTGGGTCTCTGGCACTCTTTGGCATGCCTGTTTCTACAAAAGGATTTTCCTCTTATAAAATGAGGGTGGTGACCCAGGACGGAGCTTACGAGAATTAAAATGTAAAAAGGCGGGGTTCCCTGGTGGGCTAGTGGTTAGGATTCTGGGCTTTTACTGCCGTGGCCTGGAGTTTAATTCATGGTTGGGGAACTGAGATTCCATGAGCCATGCAGTGCAGCTAAATAAATAAGTAAGTAAACAAAATGTGAAAGGAGCTGAACATAGAGCTCAGCAAGCAGCAGAACACAGAGGAAGGTGACTGCTGTTGGGGGAAAGCTAATGGCTTCAGTGAGCATCTGTTTAGCATCTGCTACATGCACAGCCTTATTCGCAGTGATTTACAAGCTCATCCCTGGCTGATTGCCAAATGAAACTCAGGCCAAAGGCAGCATGTGTTTCCCTTATCTCTGGACTGTCCCTTAAGGACCCTGCCTATGCACCCGATTCTGCCCCAGCCACTCTGCCCATTTGTTTTCATTGTAGTTTCCTAGATGGGAGTTAACATATTCAGTGATATTTTATGGCTTATCATCCTCTCCCTGACTCTCCTGTGGCATCCAGGGCGGAGACAATGTTGGGGATATAGGACAGGGCCTGGCACCCAGGACATGTAAACACTTGCTTGTTGAAATAATGAAGGAACCTGGATGGTGCCCGGAATGCACCTGATGCTCAATAAGATTTTAATTTGTCTGTTTCCTGGGTCCCGTGTGGTTAAGATCAAAATTCATTGCTTTGGGTCTCCTTTACCTTTATTCTTTATGCAAAGAAATAGAGGAAAACAACAGAATGGGAAAGATTAGAGATCTTTTCAAGAAAATTAGAGATACCAAGGGAATATTTCATGCAAAGATGGGCTTGATAAAGGACAGAAATGGTATGGATCTAACAGAGGCAGAAGATATTAAGAAGAGGTGGCAAGAATACACAGAAGAACTGTACAAAAAAGATCTTCACAACCCAGATAATCACGGTGGTGTGATCACTCATCTAGAGCCAGACATCCTGGAATGTGAAGTCAAGTGGGCCTTAGAAAGCATCACTACGAACAAAGCTAGTGGAGGTGATGGGATTCCAGTTGAGCTATTTAAATCCTGAAAGATGATTCTGCGAAAGTGCTGCACTCAATATGCCAGCAAATTTGGAAAACTCAGCAATGGCCACAAGACTGGAAAAGGTCAGTTTTCATTCCAATCCCAAAGAAAGGCAATGCCAAAGAATGCTCAAACTACCACACAATTGCACTCATCTCACACGCTAGTAAAGTAATGCTCAAAATTCTCCAAGCCAGGCTTCAGCACTACGTGAACCGTGAACTTCCAGATGTTCAAGCTGGTTTTAGAAAAGGCAGAGGAACCAGAGACCAAATTGCCAACATCCGCTGCATCATGGAAAAAGCAAGAGAGTTCCAGAAAAACATCTATTTCTGCTTTATTGACTATGCCAAAGCCTTTGACTGTGTGGATCACAATAAACTGTGGAAACTTCTGAAAGAGATGGGAATACCAGACCACCTGACCTGCCTCTTGAGAAACCTATATGCAGGTCAGGAAGCAACAGTTAGAACTGGACATGGAACAACAGACTGGCTCCAAATAGGAAAAGGAGTACGTCAAGGCTGTATATTGTCACCCTGCTTATATCACTTATATGCAGAGTACATCATGAGAAACGCGGGGCTGGAAGAAGCACAAGCTGGAATCAAGATTGCCAGAAGAAATATCAATAACCTCAGATATGCAGATGACACCACCCTTATGGCAGAAAGTGAAGATGAACTAAAAAGCCTCTTAATGACAGTGAAAGAGGAGAGTGAAAAAGTTGGCTTAAAACTCAACATTCAGAAAACGAAGATCATGGCATCTGGTCCCATCACTTCATGGGAAATAGATGGGAAAACAGAGGAAACAGTGTCAGACTTTATTTTTCTGGGCTCCAAAATCACTGCAGATGGTGACTGTAGCCATGAAATTAAGACGCTTACTCCTTGGGAGGAAAGTTATGACCAACCTAGATAGCATATTCAAAAGCAGAGACATTACTTTGCCAACAAAGGTCCGTCTAGTCAAGGCTATGGCTTTTCCAGTCGTCATGTATGGACGTGAGTGTTGGCCTGTGAAGAAGGCTGAGCGCCGAAGAATTGATGCTTTTGAACTGTGGTGTTGGAGAAGACTCTTGAGAGTCCCTTGTACTGCAAGGAGATCCAACCAGTCCATTCTAAAGGAGATCAGCCCTGGGATTTCTTTGGAAGGAATGATGCTAAAGCTGAAACTCCAGTACTTCCTTGGCCACCTTATGCGAAGAGTTGACTCATTGGAAAAGACTCTGATGCTGGGAGGGATTGGGGGCAGGAGGAGAAGGGGACGACAGAGGATGAGATGGCTTGATGGCATCACTGACTCGATGGACGTGAGTCTGAGTGAACTCCGGGAGTTGGTGATGGACAGGGAGGCCTGGCGTGCTGCGATTCATGGGGTCGCAAAGAGTCGGACACGACTGAGCGACTGAACTGAACTACCTTTATTCTTTACGGACAGAAGCCCCTCAAGAAAGCGAGGTTCCAGAGCTGACATGGTGGGGCTTCGTCCTTCCCCACCTCCAAACGTGGGAGGTCTCGCCCAGTCCGGGGAGGAATGCAGGTCAGGCTGGCTCCAGGCTCTGAGGAGTCAGGCCAGCTAATCTCTATGACTACGCTCCTGAAGCCAAAGACCTCAATCCCTTCCACCAAAGTCGTGACCCAATCCCCGCCCCAACTCCTCCCCTCGGACACTGACACCCGTCTCGAATCGGGCCCCGCCCACTCGGCCCAGGCCACACCGCCCACAGCGAGCCAAACTAGGCCGAAGCAGTAAAAGGCATGCGACACAGGCGCGCGCGGCTACATACACACCCTGGCCGGAGTCCCAAGGAAGACCCTGGACCCGCGCTCCGCCCGGCCTCCCGTACCCCGGCCAACCCAAACCTCACTTACCGCCGGACTGTAGGACAAAGGCTGAGGCTGCCACGGAGCGCATTGCGCCTGCGCACCGACGCTGAACTACACCTCCCAGAGGGCGGCGCGCGCCTCTGAGCGTCTTACGCTCGCCACGCCCCCTCCTGGGTGGCTGAGGTTGAGGGGCTCTGAATCTTGGCTCCGCCTTATTTTCCACCCAGGAATCCTCTCGTTCCGCACTCCTTGGAGGAGTGGCAGGACGAAGGCCACGCCCGCTGCTGGCCGAGATTGCGCCTAGCTGGACGGGCGCCGAACTACAACTCCCAGAGGGTGGTGCTCTCACCTCCGGTCGTTTCTCAGCTCGTCCCACCCCTCCTGGGACGGAGGCTGAGATGTTCGAACCCCTCTGAGCCTCACTCCTAGGACTGGAGCGGGAGGTTGCGACCGCGTTGCTCTGGGAGTGCGCCTGCGCGGAGGGCGCGGACCCGCATCGCCCAGGGCCACTCGCGGTTTCCCTGGGCGTCTATTCCCGCCCGTGGGATTCCTCTGGTACCTGAATTCGAGTCCTAACACCTCTGTGTCCCTATCATAAATATTCCGTGCCGCCGCTGCGGTGAGGCGCCTTGTGATTGTAGCCCGGCGCTCAGTAGGTGCCAGTATTTAGTACAGGGTTATAAGAAACATGGATATTTGAAAACTGCTTTACGCACTGCTTCGTAATGGTCAGAACTGTGCGTTTCAATAGCAGCATCAGTTCAGTTCAGTCGCTCAGTCGTATCCGACTCTTTGCGACGCCATGAATTGCAGCAAGCCAGGCCTCCCTGTCCATCACCAACTCCCGGAGTTTGCCCAAATTCACGTCCATCGAGTTGGTGATTCCATCCAGCCATCTCATCCTCTGTCGTCCCCTTCTCCTCCTGCCCCCAATCCCTCCCAGCATCAGTCTTTTCCAATGAGTCAACTCTTCGCATGAGGTGGAGTTTCAGCTTTAGCGTCAGTCCTTCCAAAGAACACCGAGGACTGATCTTTAAAATGGACTGGTTGGATCTCCTTGCAGTCCAAAGGACTCTCAACAGTCTTCTCCAACACCACACTTCAAAAGCATCAATTATTCAGCGCTCAGGTTTCTTCACAGTCCAACCCTCACACCCATACATGGCCACAAAAAACCATAGCCTTGACTAGACAGACCTTTGTTGGCAAAGTAATGTCTCTGCTTTTGAATATGCTATCTAGGATGGTCATAACTTTCCTTCCAAGGAGAAAGCGTCTTTTAGTTTCATGGCTGCAATCACCATCTGCAGTGATTTTAGAGCCCCCAAAATAAAGTCTGACACTGTTTCCTCTGTTTCCCCATCTACTTACCATGAAATGATGGGTCCAGATGCCATGATCTTCATTTTCTGAATCTTGAGCTTTAAGCCAACTTTTTCACTCTCCTCTTTCACTGTCATTAAGAGACTTTTTAGTTCCTCTTCACTTTCTGCCATAAGGGTGGTGTCATCTGCATATCTGAGGTTATTGAATTTCTCCCGGCAATCTTGATTCCAGCTTGTGCTTCTTCCAGCCCAGCGTTTCTCATGATGTACTCTGCATATAAGTGAAATAAGCAGGGTGACAATATACAGCCTTGACGTACTCCTTTTCCTATTTGGAGCCAGTCTGTTGTTCCATGTCCAGTTCTAACTGTTGCTTCCTGACCTGCATATAGGTTTCTCAAGAGGCAGGTCAGGTGGTCTGGTATTCCCATCTCTTTCAGAAGTTTCCACAGTTTATTGTGATCCACACAGTCAAAGGCTTTGGCATAGTCAATAAAGCAGAAATAGATGTTTTTCTGGAACTCTCTTGCTTTTTCCATGATGCAGCGGATGTTGGCAATTTGGTCTCTGGTTCCTCTGCCTTTTCTAAAACCAGCTTGGACATCTGAAAGTTCATGGTTCACGTAGTGCTGAAGCCTGGCTTGGAGAATTTTGAGCATTACTTTACTAGCGTGTGAGATGAGTGCAATTGTGTGGTAGTTTGAGCATTCTTTGGCATTGCCTTTCTTTGGGATTGGAATGAAAACTGACCTTTTCCAGTCTTGTGGCCATTGCTGAGTTTTCCAAATTTGCTGGCATATTGAGTGCAGCACTTTCACAGCATCATCTTTCAGGATTTGAAATAGCTCAACTGGAATTCCATCACCTCCACTAGCTTTGTTCGTAGTGATGCTTTCTAAGGCCCACTTGACTTCACATTCCAGAATGTCTGGCTCTAGATGAGTGATCACACCATCGTGATTATCTGGGTTGTGAAGATCTTTTTGTACAGTTCTTCTGTGTATTCTTGCTACCTCTTCTTAATATCTTCTGCTTCTGTTAGGTCCATACCATTTCTGTCCTTTACCGAGCCCATTTTTGCATGAAATATTCCCTTGGTATCTCTAATTTTCTTGAAGAGATCTCTAGTCTTTCCCATTCTGTTGTTTTCCTCTATTTCTTTGCATTGATTGCTGAGGAAGGCTTTCTTATCTCTCCTTGCTATTCTTTGGAACTCTGCATTCAGATGCTTATATCTTTCCTTTTCTCCTTTGCTTTTCACTTCTCTTCTTTTCACAGCTATTTGTAAGGCCTCCCCAGACAGCCATTTTGATCTGATAGATAGAATGCCTGATGAACTATGGACAGAGGTTCGTGACATTGTACAGGAGACAGGGATCAAGACCATCCCCATGGAAAAGAAATGCAATAGCAGCATAGTATTCATAGTATTCACCCAGGTCGGAGAAGGCGATGGCACCCCACTCCAGTACTCTTGCCTGGAAAATCCCATGGACGGAGGAGCCTGGTAGGCTGCAGTCCCTGGGATCGCTACGAGTAGTACACGACTGAGTGACTTCACTTTCACTTTTCATTTTCATGCATTGGAGAAGGATATGGCAACCCACTCCAGTGATCTTGCCTGGAGAATCCCAGGGACAGAGAAGCCTTGTGGGCTGACGTCTATGGAGTCACACAGAGCAGGGACACGACTGAAGGGTCTTAGCAGCAGCAGCAGCATTCACCCAGGTGGCGCTAGTGGTAAAGAACGTGCCTGACAATGCAAGAGTCGCGGGTTTGATCCCTGGGTGGGGAAGATCCTTTGGAGCAGGAAATGGCAACCCACTCCAGTATTCTTGTCAGAAGAATGCCTTGGACAGAGAAACCTGGGGGGCTACAGTCCAGGGACCCGCAAAGAATGGGACAGGACTGAAGCGATTTAGCACCTGCACATAGTATGCAAAGCTTCAGTGGCTTTGTTGGCTCAGTTCAGTCGCTCAGTCGTGTCCGACTCTTTGCAACCCCATGAATCGCAGCACGCCAGGCCTCCCTGTCCATCACCAACTCCCAGAGTTCACCCAGACTCACGTCCATCGAGTCAGTGATGCCATCCAGCCATCTCATTCTCTGTCGTCCCCTTCTCCTCCTGCCCCCAATCCCTCCCAGCATCAGAGTCTTTTCCAATGAGTCAACTCTTCGCATGAGGTGGCCAAAGTACTGGAGTGGCTCAGTGGTAAAGAATCCGCCTGCAATGCAAGAGATGCGGGTTTGATCCCTGGGTGGCGAAGACCCCTTGGAGTAGGAAACTGCAACCCACTCCAATATTCTTGCCTGGAAAATTCCACTAACGGAGGAGCCTGGCAGGCAACAGTCCGTGGGGTTGCAAAGAGTCAGATGCCACTGAGCATGAGTACATTAAAAATTGACGTCCACACACATGACTGAATTCGCCATATGGTGAACACTGATAGAGGCCAACCAGGTGGCATGCTCAGGGTACAGCAGCCAAGTGTACAAGGTGAGACTGTTCACCATTCCCCTACTTGAGCTGGACTTATTTTCAGTAATGCCTGTGAACATCCAGTGGAGCAAGAATCTAACCAAGGCTGAGACACCTGCCTTTTTCCTTTTAAGAGGGATTGATTGATTCAGATAAGTTGGGGCTTGCATGATGGATCTGAAGCTGAGAAAAAGTTTCAAGCCAAGGGCATCTTTTCTTTTGGAAAAACTCTGATGCTGAAAACAGCAGACAATAAGAATTCTTATGTTAGGGAAAAATATAGCTGGTGACATCTTTTTTTACACATAACAGGTGAAAGATTTGGCTGGTTCACACATGAGTGAAAGATTTCAAATCTAGTAAGCCTTATAACAGTGGTTGTTATGAAATGTGTCTGATCGGAATGCTCTCATGATGCAAGCTCTAGTTTTTCTTTTAAGGTGTTATTTAGAGACTATAAAGGATCATATTTGTGATTGTCATACTGAAAACTACTCTTCTGTCTGAAGTAAGAAAGCTTTAAAGTGTTCATAAAATGTCAATTACCATTTCCCTCACCTGCAAATCCAAATGAAAAATAAGACTGTTTTCCTTTTTCTTTCATAAAATGTGTACCCCTTTTCTCCCCAGTTTCCTTTTACCCGATCAAAAGGCATGAAAACTTCCCATGTGGCACTAGTGGTAAAGAACCCATCTGCCAATGCAGGAGATATGAGAGACGTGGTTTCAGCCCCTGGGTTGGGAAGACCGCCTGAAGGAGAAAATAGCAACCCACTCCACTATTCTTGTCTGGAAAATCCCATGGAGAAAGGAGCCTGGCAAGCTACAGTCTATGGGGTCACAGAGTCAGTCACGACTGAAGCAACTTAGCATAAACTCACTCATGACGACATCTTTGCTTAAAAAAATTGTTTCTGGCTGTGCTGGGTTTTCATTGCTGTGCGAGCTTTCCTCTAGTTGCAGTGCATGGGCTTCCTATCATGGTGGCTTCTTTTGTGGAGCATGGACTCTAGGGTGTTGTTTTAATGAGTATTTTTCAATGAACTTAAGTGGCCATCAAAAGTCCAAAGGATAAACAAATTGTGGTATAGTCATTCAATGGGAAACTATACAGCAGCGAAAATAAATGAAATTGAGTCTCACATATCAAAAAGGATAAATTTTTGGACTCTCCTGGAGGTCTAGTGCTTAGGAATCCATGCTTCCACTGCAGGGGGCTGGGTTTAGTCCCTGGTTGGGGAACTAAGATTCCGACAGGTAACCTGGCAAAACAAACAACAGCAACAAAAAACCCTACACAAAGCCAAAAGGATAAATCTTGTAATGATAAATTTATGGAGCAAAAAATGCAAGTTGTAGGTGAAATTCGATGCTTTTATATGAATGCAAAAAGTGCTTTGTATTGTTATGAAACAACACATTGTAAACTTTCAGGAAACACATGGCGTGATTCACATCTCATTCAGGACAGTGGCTCCCCTGGAAGAAGGGGGCTTTCTATTCCAGAGGGGAATGTTTTTCAATAGCTACGTTGTGTCCGACTCTTTGTGACCCCATGGACTGCAGCATGCCAGGCTTCCTTGTCCTTCACTATTTCCTGGAGTTTGCTCAAGTTGGTGATTGTATCCAACCATCTCATCCTCTATCTCCTTCTCTTTCTACCCTCAATCTTTCCCAGAATCAGAGTCTTTTCCAATGAAGAGAGGGGAACAAAGGGGTTTAGGCCTGTAGGTTGATGTTCTTTTTCATTTTTTTTATTCAGCTTAGGAGTCTTTTCACAGGTTTCATTGAATCTCTTACAAATTTTTGTCTTACATATTTTTCTTAAAAGAAAAAGGAGCAGACATCTAACATTAAATTCCAGGGACAGGAGAAATTGGATGCTGAATGTTGAACTGGTGGCAAAGCAGACCTGTGAAAGGGGAGCCTCTGCATGGTCACCAGCTATAGAGAAACATCTTGACTTTCACCTGGGGGCAAGGAGGGGTACTCAGAATCCCAAGTGCTGACCTTTGTGACTTTTAGAATATTAGCTGGAGAAAATGAGTTAATCCTAGGGTTTGAGAGCATGAGGTATTACATTGGTGCAAATGTACTTGCAGTTTCGGACCATGAATTTTAAATCATTATACTGGGCTCAAAACATCTTTATTAATCCAAATAGGAAACATTACAATCAAGATTTTGCCAATGAGAAAAGTTTGCTTATTCTTATAATATAAAAATCTGCACTTTAGGAGTCAATGCACTCTTGGAAAGCATTTTCTGCATCCTGCTGTTTGTGGAAGTGGTTTTCCTGCAAAAAGTTCTCAAGATGCTTGAAGAAGGGGTAGCTGATTGGCCAGACGTCAGGTGAATACAAATGATGGGGCAAAACTCTGTAGCCCAATTCATTCAATTTTTGAAGCCTTGGTTATCTCATGTTTGGTCAGACAACTGAACCTTTTCTGTTGACTAATGCCGGCTACAGGTGTTGCAGTTTTTGGTGTGTTTCATACATTTGCTGAGCATACTTCTCAGATGTAATGATTTCACCAGGATTCAGAAAGCTGTAGTGGATCAGGCCAACAGTAGACCACCAAATAGTGACCATGACCCTTTTTTGGTGCAAGTTTGCCTTTGGGAAGTGCTTTGGGGCTTTTCAGTCCAACCATTGAGCTGGTCATTGCTGGTTATCATATAAAATCCACTTTTCATTGCATGTCACAATCCAATCAAGAAATGGTTCACTGTTGCACAGAATAAGAGGACACTACAAAACAACATTTTTTTTTTTTTTTTGGTCAGCTCATGAGGCATCCACTGATGGATGTTTTTCACATTTCCAATTTGCTCCAAATGCCAAACAACCATAGAATGGTTGACGTTGAGTTCTTTGGCAACGTCTCATGTAGTTGTAAAGAATCAGCTTCGATGATGCTCTCAGTTGGTGTCAACTTCTTTTTTTTTTTTTTGGTGTCAACTTCTGATGGCCAGCCACTACACTCATCTTCAAAGCCCTGTCTCCTTTGCGAAACTTCTTGAACCACCATTGTATGTTCATTAGCAGTTCCTGGGCCAGATGCATTGTTGATGTTGCGAGTTGTCTCCGCTGCTTTATGATCCATTTTGAACTCAAATAAAAAAATTTCTGGAATTTGCTTTTTGTCTAACATCATTTCCACTGTTGTTGTTGTTCAGTTGCAAAGTTGTGTCAAACATTTTGCGACATCATGGACTACAGCATGCCAGGCTTCCCTGTCTTTCACTATCTCCTGGAGTTTGGTCAAACTTACATTCATTGAGTTGGTGACGCCATCCAACCATCTCATCCTCTGTTACCCTCTTCTCTTCCTGCCCTAAATCTTTCTCAGTCTAAAATAAATATAAAATCAACAGCAAGTAATATCATTACCAAAAAAAAATGAGAAATGTGCATTCAAATTATATATAACATAACCACATTTATTTAGAATGTATTCCAATATCAATATTTGAGCAAACTCCAGGAAAAAGTGAAGGACAGGGGAGCCAGGCGTGCTGCAGTCCATGGGATTGCAAAGAGTCAGACTCGACTTAGCAACTGAACAAAACAACAAAAACAGTATCAAATGGCAAATTTGAACAAGCAAAAACTGCAATTGCTTTTGCACCAAACTAATAACTTCGAGTCTAGATGACTTGTACTGGTTATTTTATTGTTGGTGACCCTACAACTCAGCTCATAAAATGCCCTGCTGCTGCTGCTAAGTCGCTTCAGTTGTGTCCGAGTCTGTGCAACCCCATAGATGGCAGCCCACCAGGCTCCCCCGTCCCTGGGATTCTCCAGGCAAGAATACTGGAGTGGGTTGCCATTTCCTCCTCCAATGCATGAAAGTGAAAAGTGAAAGTGAAGTCCGTCCAACTCGTAGTGACCCCAGGGACTGCAGCCTACCAGGCTCCTCCGTCCGTGGGATTTTCCAGGCAAGAGTATTGGAGTGGGGTGCCATTGCCTTCTCCGATAAAATGCCCTACTTTTTCCAAATAAGGTGTCCTTGACTCACCCTCCCTTTACTTTTCATTTTCATCTGGCTATGACGAAATGGAACCAGATGGAGCCCTTCACTTGCCATGGGGTGATCACATTTTGGACATCTCTCAGAGGGAGCATGTCCACGGAGAGCATAGATTCTACTACCGCTCTGGTCTTTTCCCATTCAGAAACCTCAGTAACAGCTCAGACACAGCCCAGACTTCTGTAACAGAGGCATCCAAAACGGCTGTGTGGCCCAGTCTTGGCCACCCCATCACTCAGAGAGAGCAGGGCACCATCCAGCAAGCTCCCGTAACCAAAATAGGAGGGGGCCTGGACAAAAGGGAAGCAGTTTCATCACACACGTGTAACACATTCTCCACTCACCCTTGGTAAACAGCTCTGCGTTGAGAGGCCTTCTCCACGCCTTGTTCTCCATATTAGGGGCTGGACTGCAGTCCATGATGCACAAACTTGAACCCCCTGCCTGTTGGCGCTACCCTTAAAATACTAACCTGTCCACAATCTGACCACTGATCCCCATTCACCTTGATTATTGCATTGGTTCAAAAGTCATCACGGTCCTTCCCTCACCCTCTTGAGCCTATTCTCCTCACAAAAGCCAGAGTGAGTGATCCTTTAATGAGGCCAGGGCCTGTGGCTCCTCTGCTCAGACCCATGCCCTGGCTCACAGCAGAGCCTTTCTGATGCCCCCAGGCTCTCTCCAACCCGTCACTCACTCTGACTATCTTGCTGCTGCTGCTGCTGCTAAGTCACTTCAGTCGTGTCCGACTCTGTGTGACCCCATGGATGGCAGCCCACCAGGCTCCCCTGTCGTGGGATTCTCCAGGCAAGAACACTGGAGTGGGTTGCTATTTCCTTCTCCAGACCATCTTACTGTTGTTGCAACTAAACAATAGAAACGTGGGTGGACAAATTAACAGGCGAGGCGAATGGGGAGGAAAGAGTAGGGGCCAGGAGGGCCAGAATCCTCTGGGCAAGGGTTCCTCCTAACTCCTTTCCTGGGAAGGAGGCCTTGGTTCAGCAGACTCAAATTCTATTCGTAACAAGGGGTAGGGCTTCATACGTGAGCCGAAGCTCAAAATTAGGTTCCTTGACCGAAAAGGGTACATAACAGCCCTTCCCTTACAACTCTTCAACTACTGAATGAAAAGGAAAGCGCTTCAACAGACTTCAACGAAGTTACCACAAAGTGCGGCTACCGTGAGCTGCCATTTTACGGACAGGCAAACTGAGGCTCGCCGGGCGGCGATTTACCGAGCTTCCCCACCCCCTTGCCGGCGCGGTCCGCGTCTAGGACGGTATAGCCCACCTCGTCAAGGCCTCGGACACTGCTGTCCCAGTAAATCCCTAGGAGGCGGAACTTGTAACAAGTGCCGCTTCAGGACTTGGCCAAGAACGCGCTTCCGGTCCAACCGGAAGCGCGCCCCTGGAACTACCACTCCCAGTAGCCCACGCGACGCGTCCCCGTCGAGGCAGGGGGAGAGGCCGCCATTGTCCGCGGCTGAAGTGAAGCGGTCGCCCGGGCGGTGGGGTTATTACTGTTGCCGCTGCCGCCGGCCCGGAGGATAGGGAGAACGGGCGGGGAGAGCTGGCGCCTACACTTGCGCCTGGCTCGCCTCCAGGGCAGGTCCCTTGGCCCGCCTCTGGCTTCGCGGAGGCGCTGGATCGACTGGGAGGGCCCGGGTGAGCCCCGCGCGTCGGGCCTTTGTCCCCCGGGCGGGAACCCTAAGCTCACGGCCGAGCCGGGACGAATGTGACCGCAACAAAAGCCGAACGCCCTCGGCGAAGCGAGCGCGAGCTTGTCTAGCTGCCCGCTGAGAGCAGGGGTCACCGGCCAGCAGGGGTGGGAGGCCGGCGGCTGCGATCCAGGTGAGGTCCGCCGTTACCGGGACGGGCTGTGAGCCTCGCACCCACAGCGGGAGTGCGGAGGAAGTCTGGGATGAGAGGCCAGAAGGCAGGTGGCGAGGACGCCTCCGAGGCCGTCCTTAGGAGTCCACCTTGTCTTTCCCGACGGGCGTTTCTCGTGAGAACCCGTTCTCATTTGTCATAGAGGGAAGTCAAAAGTGACCTGGGAACAGCCCGGGCCTCCTTTAAAGGTGCAGTGACCGGATGACTTGGTCAAGTTGCAAACAAGCGTGCAGAATATTTAGTGTGCCAACTTGGAGTTCGGGCGCAGATCCAGGTGCTCCCGGTGCCCATTGGGCGTTCCAGTGCTTTATACACGCTCCCAGGAATTCGCAGAGCTCTGCCAGTTGGCGTTGGTGCCCTCCGAGAGGTCGCAGAACTTGCATAAAAGTCTAGAATTTAGGGGGTTGGGTTGGTGTGGCCTCCAAATCTGGTTTTCTGTTGGCCCCTGCACCAAGAGACAGATTTTTTTTTCCTACCTAAGATTTACATAACTTAAAATTAACTATTTTAACGTACAAGTCCGTGGTTTTCTTGTGCGTTCAGAGCGTTTTGCAGTTATCACCACTATATAATTCCAGAACATTTTCATCACCCCTCCCCCCCGCAAAAAAAACAAAACAAAACCAACCCACCCTGAACCATTAAGCTGCCACTCGCCCGTTCTTCCCTCCCCTCAGCTCTAGGCAACTACTTACATATGAATATTGTAGGTAGGTTTTACAACAACTTTTGTTAAATCAATAGAAAAGCTACCTCTTCGTTGTCAGTACCCGTCTCATGAGAACTGTTAACAAATTTCTCCCCCCTCATCCTGGACCATGCCCTTTTTTCAGCTAACCCGAGTCATTCTTCATTTTTCTTCAGGAATTTGTTTTTGACTTGTAAATTGTTTTCTTTCAGTGCTCTGTAGAAGTCTTTTATTGTTTTTGTGGATGTGTTCTCCTTATACCCACAGTCTTTGAGAAAAACCATTTTTTGTCTTTTCCTACTTTTGTTATTAGTTGGGTTTTGCAGTTGGTTTTCAATAATCACCCAAATCCACTGCTCCTCGGCGAGCTTCTGGTGGATTAATCCTGCAAGATGGCTGCCATCAACCCGTGGGGTTCATGGGGTGAGTACAAATCCTGTTTCATCTGGGCTTCCCTAGTGGTGACCTGCTGTAGCTAGGGGTCAGAGCTGTAGAGGGCCTAAGGGTTTTTGGGATTGGAGGGGGTCTCTTTATCTTGGTACAGAATTAGAACTGAGTGAGGTTGTTTTGTTTTTTAATTGGTTGTTTGTATAAAAGATAATGTAATTTTCCTGTGTTTTATAGTTCTCTCCTGAGAAGTCTCATTAGTTCTAAGAGATTTTTCTGGTGATTTGTGGAATTTCTTGGAAGACAGTCATCTACAACCAAAATTTCTATACCATCCTCATGTTTTTTACTTGTTTTATTGTTTTTCACTGTATAGCGTTGGTTTATAATTTAAGAACAACATTAAATGGTGTCAGTAGTGTGTTTTATTTTTAAGTGACATTTCATGTATCTGTCATTAAAGACATCAAAAGACCAGTAATGTTTCTTAAAAATTAAATGATGTTCAATTTTATCAGATACTTCTCCAGCCACTTAAGGAGTTACGTTCTTAATTGTTCAGTAGCTGTATCATATCAATAAATTTCCTGAAAGTGACCCACTTGTGCATTTTTGCTATAAATCTAGCTTATGTTTTTTTTTCCCCCCACACGTCCTTGGGCTCTATTTATGGAATTTTGTTGTGCACATTAGTGAGATAGGTCTCCTTTTCCATCTTGTTGCCTTTAGTCACTAGGATCAGTGTCACAGTCCTTTCCTTTCCTTGTCCTAACCTGACCCTCTGGTGTAGGTATCCTTATGGACCAATCCTGGGGAATGACGACTGTTGACCCGTGGGCCTCCTGGGGTGAGTCAAGACCCTGTTTCTTCATCAGACACATTGGTTACTATGTGGTGGTCTCTCCCATCAGTAACCTGCCATTGCTGGAAATCAGAGCTGGTGGGGAGAGAGGAGAGGGTCTGGTCCAGATCCGTCTCTTGGTAGAGCTGGAACAGGGAAGGATCTGAACACATCACTGAGGAATCTAGCGATGAAATTTCCAGAGCAGGATGCATGTGTAGCCATTTAGGGCTCAGACCCAGAAAGGCTGTGAACAGGCACTTTCGCTACGACAGTGCCTCAGGACAACAGGGGATGGGTCGTGTGTTTAGATTTATTGTTTAACTTCTCTGGATCCCACTGCCTTCATCTGTAATGTGAGGAAGTGGATCTTTTCCCTTGCCCAAATGGGACGGACAGGGTCTGGAAGTAGTACTCAGCTGGGCCACTTCTGGCAGAGAGAGCTGCCTCTGTGACTTGACTTTCCTCCCCCAGCTCTGTGCCCTCAGGACTCTACCTGGCAAATGGAGGAGACCGCCGAAGAGAGGAGGAGGGCCCCAGGGCTCCCAACAGCCCAGGCCCAGGTGAGATGGGGCTTCTCCTTTTATCTGACGGGTTGCCTTCTTCCTAAGGTGTTGAGGGTGTCCCTGACCATCCCAGTTGATACGGCTCCTCAATTTACCACAGCTAAGGTTTGGATAGAGAAGGAATCAGCCAGAAGTTTATTGATTTTTGAGCATGGGTAGGGAGAACTCAGTTTTCCATGACTTGGAGCCTCACTGTCAACCAGCCTGTTCAGAGTCCTTGAGCCCCAGCTGTGCTGTGGGCTGTTTGGTAGATAAGGGTCAGTCCCTTTTGGCAAGCAGTCCCCTCTCCCTTTTCCCTTCCACCTTCCCCATGTATTCAGTGCCTGACTCACATTGGTCCTATTTGCTGAGCTCTGTGCTTAGGGAGGGGAACAAGGTCAATTGTGAGCCCCCATCCTTAGGAGCTCGCAGCCCCCTTTCCAGGGTGGTTTAGTCAGCTCCTGAGGCCTCACCATCTGCCTGGTGCTGTACATGTGATTCAGGACACAGGCCTGAGGTGCTTAGAAAGGCCCTGATCCCTGGAGGAGCTGAGCACAACGGATGCCTTGGAGGTGGGACAGAGTCTGCATAGAGGCCATGTGCCACAGC
Source organism: Bos javanicus (assembly GCF_032452875.1). Classification (NCBI taxonomy): domain Eukaryota; kingdom Metazoa; phylum Chordata; class Mammalia; order Artiodactyla; family Bovidae; genus Bos; species Bos javanicus. Next base: position 65,989,451 of record NC_083885.1, on the reverse strand, counting down.
TGGGGTCCTTTTGTTGTGGAGAGGGAGGCTGCCTGGAAGATAGGATGCACCTGAGCCAAGAGGTGAAGGAGACACATCAGCCAGATGGGCATAGCCTGGTGAGAGAAACCTGCCTTCTCTAGCACCATGGGGACACACTGCATGGCCAGCATCTGGGTGAAGGCTGACCATAATTTGATTTTAGGCCAAGAAGGCCAGGAAAAACCTTGCTGTATCCTGAATGCCTGCCACAGAGTTGGAGCTCCATCCTGGTTGTAGTAAGGAGCCGCAGAAGTGTTGGGAGCAAGAAGCACCAGGGTCTAATATGTAGCTGGAAGGATGTTCCTGGCAGGGGAGTGAAGAGAAAGGGACTGGAAAGCAGGCTGGCGAATCAGGCTTCAGTCTGATCGGCACCTGGAAGCAAGATCTGATATGTATAAGGGAGGTGAAGCAGGAGGACTTTGTGATTATTTGGGTACAAGATTGGCTCCTTAGAGAAACAGAGCAGCAGAGTTGATGTTGGAGAGGTGTCATCCCCCTCCTCCCCTCTTGCCAAGCCTCCTTATTGGAGGCAGCCACTTAAGAACTTTTCTATAACTGTTTTGTGAAAATATTATTCACATACCATAAAGTTCAACCTCTTAAAGTGTGTAGTTCTGTGGATTTTTTAGTATATTGGCTGCAGAACTGCAGCCATCACCAGTATCTAGAATTTTCATCACTCCAGAAAGAAACCTTATACATATTAGTAGTTACTCCCTGTTTTCCCAACTCCCAGCTCCTGGTAACCACTAATTTACTTCTCTCTGTGTTTGCCCATCGTGGACATTTGATATAAAGGGAACCATATAATATATGGCCTTTTGTGTCTGCTTCTGTCACTTAGCATGTTTTGACAGGTTATCGATGTGATTATCATTTATCAATTTTTTCCTTTCTCATGACACAGAAATAGCCATTTTTAACTTACTGTTTCAGTTTTTTAGAAGTGTGTTGGTCGCTCAATTGTATCCAACTCTTTGCAACCCCATGGACTGTAGCCTGCCAGGCTCCTCTGTCCCTGGAATTCTCCAGGAGATAGTACTGGAGTGGTTAGCCATTCCCTTCTCCAGGGGATTTTCCCAATCTAGGGATCAAACCCAGGTCTCTGGCATTGCAGAGACAAATTCTTTACTGTCTCAGCCACCAGAGAAGGGTTACTTTTAAATGAGAGATTTTTATTTTAATTCTTTGAATTTAGGTGTATCCTAATGATTTTCTACTATGAAAGACAAAAATAGTTCCATTACTATATTTAGGTTTTTCATTCCTAAGTCACAATAATGAATCAAGCAAATGGGAGATACTATGATATAAAAATGTTAATAACATCTTTGCCTAACTTTGTGTCTCCCACCAACTTAAAAAAAAAAATGAACAAAACCTCCCACAGTTTAAAAGCTGACTGGTGAAGTTTGTCATAAGTGTGCTGTCCCCACATGGCAGCGCTGCTGTCTCTGGGAGGCAAGGCCTGAATCGTGTGATGCAGCGTGGTGGTTGTCTGGCATCAAAAGTTGAGTGACTGATGTTTGCTGCTGTTACAGTGTGCAGTCATTTTTAGATTCTGTAACATAATCAGTAGTGAAGCTAGACTAGGTTGAAAGATGGGCCCTGGATCAGTTGCTTGGGAATAGAAGTTAGCTGCAGTGAAATGCTATGAAGTTCTAATAACCACTGTGCTGCACTTAGCTGGCAATATTTGTGAGGGTTTCTGAGAATTATTAGAGTTAATGCCAAGAAAATAAAATGGAGAATTCAAATAACACCACCCTCCAGTGTCTGAAGAGTTGTAATTTATGAGCACATACTCCTGGCCCTCTCTCTACACTCACTTTGGATCTTTCCCTCTGGGAAACTCAAGCCTTGAATATGTGAGTTTTGTATTAAGTGAGGTTTTCAGAAACACAGACAAGAGCCCATTCCACCTCTGTTGTTCCCTCCAAATTAAATATTTATTGAAATAAAGTATTCACCTGGTGAAAACATCAAATGGCTGTCATCCCTTGTTATCGGTATAGTCTGATTTTAGAAACATATTGGTTAGTGAAGTTTTAGCTAGTGGGAGTCCAGATCCCATTATTCTGATGAACAGGGAAAATAATAATATTCCAGCCCATTAAAAAACCCCAGCCAGCCACTCCAAATGTGGAAACTCTTAAACCCCTCCTTAACAATCCACCAAAGTTTTCTGCACAATAAACTTGCATATAAGACATCAGTTAATGGAATACTCTGCCCCCATCATTGATTGTCTCAAGGATGAACACACTCTAGTTACATTTTCCTTTTCTGCGAAGAGCTTGCCCTAAAACAGTAATAAATCATGAAGTTTTGAAGATGCCGAAGAGTCCATCTGAATTTCTCTAGGTTCCATGAAGGGGCCAGTGGTCAGAGAATTCAGGTAATGGCAGGAACAATCAGATGAGATACCGCCAGGCAAACAGCTGAGACCCAGCTCATCATGCCCTGCGTCCTCCCATGGTTTAGAGTGTGGCTGGTGTATCAAATTTCATAAAGTGCCTTAGAATGTCTAGATAAACGCTTATGCTACTGCTGCTAAGTCACTTTGGTCATGTCCGACTCTGTGTGACCCCATAGACGGCAGCCCACCAGGCTCCCCTGTCCCTGGGATTCTCCAGGCAAGAACACTGGAGTGGGTTGCCATTTCCTTCTCCAGTGCGTGAAAGTGAAGTCGCTCAGTCGTGTCCGACTCTTAGCGACCCCATGGACTGCAGCCTACCAGGCTCCTCCTTCCATGGGATTTTCCAGGCAAGAGTCCTAGAGTGGGGTGCCATTGCCTTCTCCGATAAACGCTTATACATGTATGCAAAGCCATCTGTCCAAAAATGTTTACAAAAATTTGGGTGAAATATCTTTGCAATTCATCATGGCAGATAATAATTTGGAAGATGGGAATTCAGGTAAGGGTTACCTGAGAATTGGAAGGGCTCACTCCTACCTAGAGGTGGGCCCTTCTCTGCCCTGTCCCCTTGCTCCTGAGCATTAGATAACAGTGACACTCCTCTCCCAGCCCCACCTCTTCTCCACAGCTGGTGAGGCTAGGTGCCTGTCTCCTGCCATCTCTTCCTTCTGTTTCATCACCAGCCTCAGTTTCGCATTTTCCTTTGTGTCCCTAAGGCCTCCGTGAATTGTGGGCCCTGATGTTGGGGCATGTTCTGCTGGGGGTCTTTTTTTCTTTCTATTTAGCAGACCATGGATCCTTCAGTTTTAATGACATCTCTCAACTCTGGAAATATGTTTTATTTAGATTTTTTTGACAAATTCTATAGCTATAGAAAAATATAAAAAGTGATAAGCTAGACAGGGTCCCTCCCATCACTCCAAATGAACAATTGTTAATGTTTTGCTGTATTTGCTTTGCTTTCTTTTTTAGTCCCCAATTACATTCTTCTCCCACCCTTCCTGAGAACAGCCACTTACAGCGAGTCCATTTTCATACTATGTAGATAGTATGATACATGTAGATAATAAACTGTAGATATAAGGTAATAAATAATCGTATACTTTTTAACAAGGCTTTATACATGTTTTCTTTACACCTTTCAAGGTCAATTTTGAGGTCCCTCCATTTGAGTGTAAAGATCAGGTGCATTTCTTTTTGCCCCATCAAAGACATGCACTCTATATTCATCTGTTCTGTGGATAGGCTTATAAGTCCTCCCTCCCTCTACCATTTTTCCTATTTCAAACAAAGCTGTGTGGACATTACAGTTTTACTTGTATGCACATGTAAGTTTATCTAGGCATACTCCTGGAAGCAGAATTTTGCTAAGTTTTAGGCATATGTGTTGTCAGTATGACCTGTGCTGCCACATGGCTCTGAAAGAGCAAAGCCCCTTCTCAGTCTCCCCACTCTGAGGGAAGGTGTCTGTTTCCATCTTTGCTGCCACTTGACAGTATTAATATTGGGTCTTTTAATTTTTGCTTACCTTGAAACCAAGGAAGTGTATTACTTGAATTTGCATGTCCTTGATTGTTTGTGGGGTTGAATATCTTTGCATGTAGTTACTGGTCATCTGTATGGCTTTCTCTCTCTGTCTCACTCCCATGTCTAGATTTCTGTAGATTCTGTTGATATATAAGCATTTCATGCTTTCTGGATCCTGAATCCTTGCTGTGTATGGATTATCTTCTCCCAGTCTGTAGCTTGTCTTAACTTTCAGTTCAGTTCAGTTGCTCAGTCGTGTCCAGCTCTTTGCGACCCCATGGACTGCAGCACGCCAGGCCTCCCTGTCCATCACCAACTCCCGGAGTTTACCCAAACTTACGTCCATTGAGTCGGTGATGCCATCTAACCATTTCATCCTCTGTTGTCCCCTTCTCCTCCTGCCTTCAACCTTTCCCAGTATCAGGGTCTTTTCAAATGAGTCAGCTCTTCGCATCAGGTGGCCAAAGTATTGGTGATTCAGCTTCAACATCAGTCCTTCCAATGAACACCCAGGACTGATCTCCTTTAGGATGGACTGGTTGGATCTCCTTGCAGTCCAAGGGACTCTCAAGAGTCTTCTCCAACACCACAGTTCAAAAGCATCAATTCTTCGGCGCTCAGCTTTCTTCATAGTCCAACTCTCACATCCATACATGACTACTGGAAAAACCATAGCCTTGACTAGACGGAACTTTGTTGACAAAGTAATGGCTCTGCTTTTCAATATGCTGTCTAGGTTGGTCATAACTTTCCTTCCAAGGAGTAAGCGTCTTTTAGTTTCATGGCTGCAATCACCATCTGCAGTGATTTTGGAACCCCCCAAAATAAAGTCTGTCACTGTTTCCACTGTTTCCCCATCTATTTGCCATGAAGTGATGGGACTGTATGCCATGATCTTCGTTTTCTGAATGTTGAGCTTTAAGCCAACTTTTTCACTCTCCTCTTTAACTTTATGATGTCTTTTATCAGGGGAATGTTTTTTGGTATATTTTTGTCAGATGTATCTGTTTTTGCTTATGGCTAGCATTTTATGTAAAGAAGTCCTTTATTTTAAAACAAAATCCCTTCCTGTCCTCCTTTATATTGCTTTCCTGAGGTTATTTATATGACCTCCTGACCTGATTGCTGTGTTTTCTGTCTCTTCGTATTCTGTAGATTCTTGTACTCCAAGCCTCTTGTATCATCCTGTCGTGTTTTATACTGAAACTTTCCAATCTGGGGATTAGAATTTCAGATCATTGAAAGTTCTATGTGACTACAGCCTGGATTCTCTGTCCCCTTGGCTGCTAAATTCAGTCTCCACCTGTGCAGATGTTTCTCCTGTGTTCAGGGGCCCTCCGATCTGTTTGTGTTTACCAGAGAACTGTGTGACTGTGCAGCTGAGCAGCTTTGGTTCTTGACCTCACTGCCTCCTTGTCTCTCTTCTGTCTCTCCTGACAAGTCTCATTCTAAACTGCATGGACCTGGGTGGGCCACGATCACCAGGTCAGTTCTGCCTGCAGTTTCCTGGGTATACAGCTGACTGTCAGGTCATCCACAGACCCCCTCCTCTCTGCCTGTTTTGGGCTGAAGGGGGTCTCAACTCCAGGGCGGTCACTCACCTGGGCAACCTGAGAACCTCTGACACGCTTTCCCATCAGATAGAGTGGCTGGCAGGGGGGAGGGGCAACTGGCAAAGGTGACCTGAGTACAGGCCTTTAAGCCTGATTTTCACTCCTGACTTCAGTGGCATTTAAACCCAGAGCCCGGAGCCTCTCCTGGGGTGCTGCTTCCACTGCAGCCCCTTCTCACGTGCAGAGTAGGTCTCTGGTGTTTCATTGGTCAGCCACACTCCTGCTCCCGATCTTACAGGAATGTGTGGACCACCACATGCTGATGGCTTCTTTTCTTCACTGGCTTTTCTTTTTTTTAAAATATGGAATGCTTCACGAATTTGCATGTCATCCTTACACAGGGGCCATGCTAATCTTCTCTGTATCGTTCCAATTTTAGTATATGTGCTGCCGAAGCGAGCACCACTGGCTTTTCTTTAAAACTAGGTGGTTTTGGGGACTTTGGTTAGTTGGTCCAGTGACTGAGACTGTGCTCCCAGTGCTGGGGTCCCAGGTTCAATCCCTGGTCAGGGAACTAGATCCCACATGCTGCAACTAAGACCTGGCACAATCAAATAAATAAAAATAAATATTAAATATTTATTAATTTAAAATATTAAATATTAAATAAAATAAATATTTAAAAATCACCTATTTTTAAACCTGTTAGTTTCCTGTGGTGCTATAACAGATTACCACAAACAATGACTTAGAGCAACATGAATTTATTCTCTTGTTCTGGAGCTCTAAGTCTAGAATGGGACTACAGGGCTCTTATCTTCCTGGAGGCTCAGGGGAGAATTGGCTCCCTTGCTTTTACTCAGTTCTGGAGGCATCTGCATTTCTTGGCTCATGGGCCTTTCCTCCATTGTGCATCACTCTGAACTCTGCTTCCATTGTCTTATTTTCTCTGATGCAGACCCTCTTGCCTCCTTCACTTGTAAGCACCATTGTGATTACATTGAGCCCACCTGGATAATCCAAGATAATCTCCCCATCTCGGCATCCTTAATGTAATCACATCTCTGTAACTGTGACATCTTTCGTCATGTTGAGGTAACGGTCATTAGGATGTGGACGTCTTTGGCAGGACCATTATTCAGCTGACCACAGACAGCCACATTCATCAGCCTTAGCAAATGTCACCTTTCAGCTTTCTGCCTTTGCATCTATTTGGATACCTTAAAAAAATATAGATCCTATGATAGGCCATAATGGAAAAGAGTGTTTTTTTTAAATGTATATATATGTATAACCGAGTCAATTTGCTGTACAACAGTTATAAACAACATTGGAAATCAACTATATGTCAATAAAAATTTAAAAAAATAAGTTTTTTTTTAAAAGTTGAGTGTTAGGAAAAAATGTATTTTATAGCAAAGCTCAGATATTACATTGTTTCACCCATGTTTGTATCTGAGACATACCCACCTTTTAGGAAATGAACACAATACCTTTATCACACCCAACAAAATTAACAGTAACTTATTACTTAGTACCAAGCCTGCATTCACTTTTCCCCACTTGTCCCCAAGATATCTTTTGCAGTTGGTTTACTCAGATCAGGATCCAAGCAGGGATGGCACATTGCATGTATTTCATATGCTGATGAAACCAGGTCGCCTGCCTTATTGGTTTGCCTAATTTTGCCCTTGTGATGTCCTCAGATGAGTGCCTTCATCCTGCTGTCTCCTGTAGATGGATAATTGAGCTAGAGGCTAGAGCAGTTACAGGCCTTGTATTTTGGGCAAGAGTCCTTGACAGGTGGTGCCGAGCCCCTCCTGTGTTGCATCAGTGGCACAAGTCGTCTGTTGCCCCATTTCCAGACGACGTGATGGATTAGTGGGTGCAGGTGCAGCCGGCCTGATCCCTCCATCGTAAATTTCCACGTCTGCTTTTCACCTGTAGTTTGGCAGTCATCACTGATCATTCCCAGAGTGCCAGGGTCCACTGTTTTATTCGGGGTTGCGAATTCTTTCTAGTGATTTTCTTCCTTCTGTCTCTGTTAAAGGTGGTTGTTACTTTCTAAGTATTTGTGTGGGGATCTGCTGGGGTCTTTGAAGGAGTGGGAGATGAACTTGTGGCTCATTCCACCTGCTTGACTGTTGCCAGGGTGTGGGCTTGGACATTGGTAACTGTTGAACTTCGACGCCATGTAAGTAGTGCCACCTTCCAGGGAGATAGCATCCTAAGAGCACCCTGGGCAGGAAGCATGGCCTCCTGCCTGGGCCCCCTGTTTTGGCGAAAGCTTTCACTTTCATGTCAGATTCAAAGGATTTGTTAACAAAATAAGCCACTCGCTATATACAAATAAGTAATACAGATATTTGTCAGAGAATTATCTTACTTTCAATATACTAACATTAAAAGAGAAATAGAGTGGAGGATACATCACTAAATTGGGTTTTGACCAACATCCAGACTTAAACAGTGCTGCGAAGTCACAAGTCACAGCACATCCGGAGTCCCATCTGGGAAAAGGTTCCAGGCAGCGCATCCACTCTGTGGGTGAGACTTCAGAGACTGCAGTTCAGGTTCCTGCTTATAATCCCAGGACGGAGGCAAACTGAGATCATCATCGATATGTGACCGAACTGCAAGCCTTGTTTCATGTTCATGCTGTTTGTTTTGTCTTGTAAAACTTGGAATGTTGCTGGGGCTTGGGGTTTGGTTGGAGCTTGGTTGGCCAGGCCCCCTTTAGGGGCGCAAGGACCTCAAGATTCCTCCCTCATTTTATCTAAGGTGTTGCAAGTCTTGCACTCAGCACGCAGTTACTCCCAGTCAGGGCACTGTCCACACAGGTTAGAAGCAAGGTCAGAGACCTGTACTGCTTTGTCTCTGAAGCCTAAACAAGACTATTTTTTAAAAATTTCCCTAACACCCCTGAGTGTATCACTCTGGAAGTGCAGTGAGTTTATGCTTTGTGCACACTTAGGTTTTGTGCACTTCTCTACCTGAATGTCACATTTAAGTAAAAATGTTTACATTACCCAAAAATGTAGAGGCAGCTGCCATTAAGAAAACTGAGGCCTGGGCAGGTCTTCAAGAGGAAAACCCATTGTCATTGAGGAGTCCGAGTTTTGGGAGGGTTTCACCATAGGAGGTTGTGATCAGCAGTTGTAAATGTTTTTTGAAGTAAGAGAATCACTGGAGCAGAAGCAATTCTGTGTTTCAAGCCAGTTGTGTGAAAGGGGTGAGGGGAGCAGTTCAGACCAGTAGAGAAATCTATACTGAAGACCCAGCATGAGAGCTGGCCCTCATCAGAGATGACAGGCTTGGTTTATGAGCCATGACCCACAGGGATGGAAGGAAGGCGGCTGTATGTGGTTGGAAGAGAAGTGTTTAATAGGCTTTGTAGAGGTTCACCAGATGCTATGAGGGGAAGCACACCGCACACGTGTCCATTCAGTGGGTATTTGTCTTGAGGGAATTCTGTGCTGACCTGGAGGAGAGGACCATAGTGGATAGACAGGCCAAGAGAGAGGCCTCAACAGGAGCAGGGGCTGTGGGGTTTGTAGCACACGTCCCACAACACACAGCTCACTCCCCACCGCCCTCATGAGGGAAGACATGCCCCTGCCCCACGCTGGAAGTGCCCAGATACCTGAGACTCACTTTGATGGCTTCAAAGGACTGTGCAGGATGCATTTGTTGCAAAAATCAGACATCCTTTAATTTTTCTAGTGGGTATTCCTGGTTGTTTTTCTTAAAAACGTCAGTTTGAACTTTTTAGAACTCAAAGTGCTTTGATAGCAACTGTTAGTGGTTCTCCTTGGCTTGGACAGCTCTGCTCAGTCCTGGCCCACCCCACCTCCAGTGCTTGGGAGGCTGTCCTCAGAAACAGTCTGGGAGTGGAAACTTCTCTCTGTGCCCAGGAAGGCAGCCTCTGAATGTTTAGAGAGCCCTTCCAGGTCCTGGATCCACTTGTGGAGCAGATGTCAGCCCCAGGCTCTCTGCTCTGTGGTCAGGGCTCATGCTCTGCGTCCATCCTGGTCCTGGTTTTAGTCTTGGTCTCACTAAGTGTCTGCAGCTCTGGAAACGCAGGAAGAACTGTCCAGATACTACCCAGTGTTACTAGAACTGAGCAAGACTTGGGAGAGAGCTGCTCATTTTTATTGTGGTTACTGTGAGCCCAGGTATCCACTTGTCTAAGAGTACATTTCAAATGCAGGGCCCTGGCTGGCTCCCAGTGAGACCTTATCCACATCAGTCAGAATATTGAATACATTCAGGGCAATTCCTCTATGTTCTGTCTCCTCCCCAACGCTGTCAGCCCTACTCCCTCCCCAGAAAACACTAGATGGAATGGGGGGCAGGGAGAGGCGTCTCCAGGTTGAAGAGGAACATGTCTGGTCTTTTAGGAACCAGTGACCTTCAATGATGTGGCTGTGGACTTCACACAAGAGGAGTGGGGGCAGCTGGACCTTGTTCAGAGGACCCTGTACCGTGACGTGATGCTGGAGACCTATGGGCACCTGCTGTCTGTAGGTAAGCTGCTGGCTGGCTGAATAAATGAAGCTGTCCTTGCAATACCCTCTGCTGCTCCCTGTTTACCATCTTACATGAGCCTCAGGAGGGCCGAGGTGATCATGAGCCCTGAGGTTCAAGGATGGAGTCCCTACTGATCATAAAGTATGAAGTGAAGTCACTCATGGAAAGAGTAGGGGAAGGAGGGTTACATGACTACACAAGTCCATGTTTTTCCTCTTCATGTAGGGAATCAGATCACCAAGCCTGAGGTCATCTCCCTGTTGGAGCAAGGAGAAGAGCCATGGTCAATGGAACCAGCATATCCTCTTCAAGGCACTTGTCCAGGTGAGAGCAGGCCCCAGGTGGGAGTGAGGAACCTTCCTCCAAGCCCTACTTTTTGAGAAAAGGGCTGAGGCCATGAAGAGTTCACTTCCTCAGAAAGCATCACAGTTCCTTCCAAGAAGCTTCATCCCTTGTACTATTTTCAGAGCAAAAATGCCCACCTTCTTAACAAGGTAGCAATTTTTGTATCCTGCAGTTTCCCTCCTTACCTCTCATATTATCTGCTGTCCCTTTTGTCTAAAAAGACTTCTCATTCAGTTACCTGCTTTTTAATTTTTTATTGCAAAACTTGTATCCTTGTAGTCACAGACTCTGCTTTCCAAAAAAAAAAAAAAGTATCAAAAAGTGATTGTTTAATACAGATAATGTATCTACATGATTTAAAAACTCAAAGCTATATAAAATGGGTAAGTGAAAGGAAGTTTCATTTATACTTATTCACACTGTTCTTATCCTCCAAAGAGACACACAGAAACACACACAGGTAACCCCTTTCCTTTTACTATAAATTTTTGGTTATTTTACTAGTGGTTGTCCTGGGAATTATAATTAACATCTTAATTTGCAGCAGTTTAGTTTGGATTTTATGTAATTGTCTTTTAAATCAGATAGGAAACAAATAAAAATGCAGTTATACAGTCTTGGATTTTCCCAAGTAGTTACCTTTATTGGTGGTCTGTATTTTGAGTTATTGTCTTTTCATTTCAGTCTGAAGAACTCCTTTTAGCGTTTCTCATAGGGCAGCTTTACTAGCAAACTCTTACCTTTTGTTTTATCAGGGAAGGTCTTGATTTCTCTATTTTTGAATGATAGTTTTGCCAGGTATAGGATTCGTGGTTGACACATTTCTTCTTTCTGTCCTCCCTGGTTTCTGATGAGAAATAAGCTGTTAATCTTGTTGAGGATCCCTTGTGTGTGATGACTTGCTTCTCTCTTGTTGCTTTCTTTGACTTTTGAAAATTTAACTACAGTGTATATATATGTGGCCTTCTAGATTCCCAGGAATATGTTAGAACTTTTCAAAGCTCCTATGCATATCTCACTCCTCAGCTTTTCCTTTCATTTTTTGGTTAGTATATCGTTTGCCCCAACTATTTTGCATCATCTCGGACAGTAATTAAAAAAAAAAAAAAGACTTCTTAAAACTTGGCCTGGAAATGTTTGACAGATCCCTACTTCCTGGAAGCTTTTAGCACTGTGCAAGTTCCCACAAGTCTTTCAAGTGGGATCTTTCTGGGAATCACCAAACAGCTCAGATAATGACTATTCTTTGGGAGTGAGGCTTTGAAAAAGCTCTAGCTTTGTTCTGTTTCCTCCAGCACCAGAAATATGGGATGTTATTTTCCAAGGCTACTGCTGAGTTGAGGAGTCAGAGATGGGATTAGGGTAAGTTAAAATGCTACAAATCTGTTACTATCAAAATTAACTTATTCTCCTTGAATAAACTCTCTCTGGGTCACTGCACAGCTTTGGTTAAGCATATAGACACAATAGTTACTTTTCACCTTTCCAAAGGTGAAATACAGTACACATTGTTCTGTATTTTGTTATTTTTAATTTAACAATATACTGTGCTCTCTCTTGAGTCCTAAAGGTGGACATCTTCCTGTCCACTCTAACGAAGTGGGCTTTTGTGGGGTCTTACCTGTTGCCCCCATCTGGATCTGAAAGCCTGTACCAAGGCGTCATAATTTCCGGTAGCTTTTATGTGCTGACCTTTCTGAGTAATCATCCTGAGCCCTGTGGTTCCACCAGCTCCAGCTTTACACTTCTGCCTTCTTGCAGATCATCTCAGCTGTCTCCTTGATACTGATAGAACCAGGAATCTCACTTTCCCTTCTGGCTGGTGTCCCCGTCTTCCTGATGTGTATTCCTTGTTCAGCCTTCTGTGAATCCCCGGAGCTGGAAATGGGAAGGTCATCCTGACTCCCTGTTCTTTCCTCTCTAAGAAGGAATCTCTCTTCTCATCCAGCTCAAGTTGCTGAGTAAATTTTATTTGTTATGAGCCTCTCAGGTGGTATTTCTAGATTTACATCCCTGAAGTCTTCCATTATGAGGCCTCTGCCAGTAAATCTACAATGACTTGGATTACCTTTTAAATAACTGACTCAATTTCAAGACCTTCCTATTTTCTCTATTTTCTTTTTCTCTCGTTATTTCCTGCCTAATTCCTGGAGTTTACTCAGCTGGCATCCTTAAGGATGTGTGATGCCTTTGCTCATCACAGCTTGCATGCCTTTGCTCATCACAGCTTGCTTCTGCTTGTGCCATTCTGGCAGTCTGTATTTGAGCCATGCTCGAAGGCTGAGCTCATGTCGTTTCTTGTGGGTGAAACCTTCCTGGATGGCTTCTGTCATGCTGATCTCCTTTTCTGGCCTCCCACCTGCTTAGCATCTACAGCCCCACAGTCACAGTGATGTATAGTGTTTCGATTGTCCTTTCATCACAGAGATTATAATTTACAGGTGAAAGATATGCTCAGGCCACAAATACTGGTTGTAAAGCTGGTCAGAAATTGTTTGGTCAGTGACTTGGTCAGCTACCATTTAAAAAAGTTTTTTTACTGGGAAAATTCAAAAGCTATTTGAAGATCATTCCCAGACTTCTGGGGCTTCCCTGGTGGCTCAGCAGGTAAAGAACCTGCCTGCCAATGCAGGAGATGCAAATTTGATCCCTGGGTCGGGAAGATCCCCTGGAGGCGGAAGTGCAACCCACCCCAGTGTACTTGCCTGGGAAATCCCATGTACAGAGCAACCTGGTAGTCCATGGGGTCACAAAAAATTGGACACAACTGAGCACAAAGAGGGACTCTCTAACTTCTAGGAGTGAAGCTTAAAATTGATAATAAATGCCAGTTCTTTAGCAGAGTAGAATCTCTCTCTCTTGTAATGGACTTGGGTAGTAAAAGGGGAAAATAGTATATAGTGAAGAAAGCATAAAAACCTGAAGAAAACCAGGGTCTAGGTCCATATTGGGTTCCTGTAGCTTTTAGACACTGTGGTATGTTGAATAATGATCCCCTCCTCCCTCCACAAAATGTCCACATCCAAAGCTGAATATGGTGCTTTATGTGGCAAAAGTGGCTTTTCAGATGTGAGTTAAACTAGGAATCTTTTGAGATGCAAAGATTATCTTGGATTGTCCAGATGGACCCATTGTAATCATGAGACCCTTATAAGAGTGAGTATCAGAGACACCGATATGATTGACAGAAGTAGAGATAGGAATAATATACTTTGAAGATAGAAAGAGGAACTACAAGTCACAGAATGCAGGCAGCTTTTTAAAGCTGGGAAAAGCAAGGATATGGATTCTCCCCCAGAGCTTCTGAGGGAAAGCTATTCTGATTTTAGCCCAGTGAAAGCCGTTTATAGCCTCTGACTTTCAGACTGTGAGATGGGTGATTTGTTATAGCAGCAATAGGAAACTAGGAGACACCCTTCCGTTGCTGGAGGACTGATAACTCAGGGTGATGATAGGTGGCTTCCACGTATTGAATTTGCCAGACATTTTGTTGGTTTTACAATCTCATTTAGTCTTTGGAAAACTCACCTAAGGAGAGTGGCAGAGCCAGTAATTAAATACAGATTATCAGACTGTAACTCCTGTACCTTTTTCATTGCAGTATTCTGTCTTTCAAGTCTGTCTCTTCTGCCATCACTCTACAAATTATTCTGCAGTGTTAAAAGAACTTTAGGAGTATCCTTAAACTTTGTGATTTTTGCCCTTTGGGCAGATGGTTTTGTGTTACTGAGTGAACTCTGTGGAACAGGAAATAAGGCTTGACGCCTTGTTGGTGATACTTTCACTTAACACCCCTCCTTTTTTTGGTAGGTGTCAAAATAGGAGAGCAATAGGACATTATAACATAGAAATTAATTGACATGCTTTAATAATTTAAATATTAGTTGCTGAGGGGCTGCTTGTTCATATGTCTTTTGCTTAACCAGTTGTTATTTTTTCACCTTAGTAGTATTGAATGTGTCAGGATCCTCCAGACAACACCACCCCCCCTCCACCAAGTTCAGTAATTCTCTGGAAGTACACACTGGACTCAGAAGGCATTAAACTCAGGGTAGTGGATTGTTACAGTGAAATAATACACAGCAGCCTCAGCAGAGGGTAAGGTGTGTGGCGCCAAGTCCAGAGGAAACCAAGTGCAGGTTTTCAGTAGTCACTTGTTCTGGTCCTCCTTTACACGGGGAATGTCCCTAAATGGGTTTATTCATATTCATTACGCGTTGTGTGTTCTATTTAACTACTTACGCTCACTCTTTACTATTTTCCTCTTTCTTGTTATGACGTTTCTCTGGGTTACCAGTCTATTTGGAAACAAGTTCACAGTTGCCTTTTCAATAACATGGACAATAAATCTTACCTCGTCCACCCTACTCTTAGAATTTGTTTCTCTATACTCTCATGGACTTTTTCTATTTATTTCAGAATGGATGAAAAATCTTGAAAGCAAAGCATTGATCCCAACACAGAGCATACTTGAGGAGGAACAGTCCCATAGCATGAAGTTGGAGAGATACATATGGGATGATCCTTGGTTCTCCAGGTTAGAAGTTTTGGGATGTAAAGACCAATTAGAAATGTATCACGTGAACCAGAGTACAGCTATGAGGCAGATGGTCTTCATGCAAAAGCAGATACTATCTCAAAGAGGCTCTGAGTTCTGTGAACTTGGAGCAGGGTGTAGCCAGAGCTTAAACATTGTTCCATCTCAGAAAGTTTCTCAAGTAGAACATTTCTATAAGCCTGATGTAAATGCTGAAAGTTGGAGATGTAACTCAGCCATAATGTATACTGATAAGATTACCTGTGAAAATAATGAGTATGACAAAGCCTTCTACCAGTCCATGCAGCCTGTTCACCCTGCAAGGGTACAAACTGGAGATAATCTTTTAAAATGTACTGATACTGTTAAATCTTTCAATCATATACTGCATTTTGGTGATCATATGGGAATGCATACAGGAGAAAAACTCTATGAATATAAGGAATGCCATCAAATCTTTAACCAGAGCCCATCATTTAATGATCATCCGGGAATTCATATTGGAGGAAACCAGTATGATTACAAAGAATATGAAAACATCTTTTACTTTTCATCCTTTATGGAACATCAAAAAATTGGTACTGTAGAGAAAGCATATAAATACAACGAATGGGAGAAAGTCTTTGGGTATGACTCCTTCCTTACACAACATACAAGCACTTACGCTACAGAGAAGCCTTATGAATATAATGAATGTGGAACATCTTTCATCTGGAGTTCTTACCTTATCCAACATAAGAAAACTCATACTGGAGATAAACCCTATGAATGTGATAAATGTGGAAAGGTTTTTAGGAATCGTTCAGCCCTTACTAAACATGAACGGACTCACACTGGAATAAAACCTTATGAATGTAATAAATGTGGAAAAGCCTTCAGCTGGAATTCTCATCTTATTGTACATAAGAGAATTCATACAGGAGAGAAACCTTATGTATGTAATGAATGTGGGAAGTCTTTCAACTGGAACTCCCATCTTATTGGGCATCAGAGAACTCATACTGGAGAGAAACCTTTTGAATGTACTGAATGTGGGAAATCTTTCAGCTGGAGCTCCCATCTGATTGCCCATATGAGAATGCATACTGGAGAGAAGCCCTTTAAATGTGATGAATGTGAAAAAGCTTTTAGGGATTACTCAGCCCTTAGTAAACATGAAAGAACTCACTCGGGAGCAAAACCATATAAATGTACTGAATGTGGAAAATCCTTCAGCTGGAGCTCCCACCTTATTGCCCATCAGAGAACTCATACAGGAGAGAAACCCTATAACTGTCAGGAATGTGGCAAAGCATTCAGAGAACGTTCAGCCCTAACTAAACATGAAATAATTCATTCTGGGATTAAGCCCTATGAATGCAATAAATGTGGAAAATCCTGTAGCCAAATGGCTCACCTTGTTAGACATCAAAGAACTCATACTGGAGAAAAGCCCTATGAATGCAATAAATGTGGAAAATCCTTCAGCCAGAGCTGTCACCTTGTTGCTCATCGGAGAATCCACACTGGTGAGAAACCCTACAAATGTAATCAATGTGAAAGATCCTTTAACTGTAGCTCTCATCTTATTGCTCACCGGAGAACTCATACTGGAGAGAAACCATACAGATGTAACGAGTGTGGAAAAGCATTTAATGAGAGTTCTTCCCTTATTGTACATCTGAGAAACCATACTGGAGAAAAACCCTACAAATGTAATCATTGTGAGAAAGCTTTCTGTAAGAATTCTTCTCTTATTATTCATCAGAGAATGCATAGTGGAGAGAAACGCTTTATATGCAACAACTGCGGAAAAGCCTTTACTGGTCACTCAGCCCTCCTCCAACACCAGAGAATTCATAGTGAAGAGAAACTCTGTGAATTGAATTGATGAGGTTTTTATTTTATTGTACACTTGATAACACACTGAAAAAACCCTATAAGTATAATCAAGCGGGGAAATTTTAATAAGAGTTTAGTAAGACTTCTCCCCCTATTAATCAGTAGAAATTATCTTTGTAGAAGAAACCTGTGAATGAAAAGAATAAGTAAAAGCCTTCCACAGTTATGTAGCCCTTGCTTAAAATCAAATAAGTACAATGAAGAGAACTCGAGACTCCCCTCATGGTTCACCAGGAATCCTACTTGAGCAACATGAACATAGGGAATGAAACGGCTATTAGTGAGATCTCTACTGTTTGTGGCTCAGAGTGCATTGTTATGGAAAAAACTTTATCCTAGAAAAGTATTTTCAACTGGAAATACACTGTTTTGCATCCAGCTGGAGTACTGAATGGAAGCCTTACAATAACATTTGTGCATCATTATGGAAACACAGATTGTGCTATTGTAAGAGGAGGGTCTGGGTGCCCTTTAAGAATAGAATATGGAATACTAAACCTGAATTTAAGAAAAGAATAGTATTGAGTGGGATATTTACTGTTGATCAAGATTAGCCTTAGGAAAGAGTAGTAAATGAGATTACTAATGATGGAAAGGTTACTGTGCAGAAGTATGAGACTGATGTTCTTGGAACACAAGGTGATACTTCCTAACCCAGTGTGTCAGTGTCCATGGTTTACTTATGACTGCAGTTGGACAATTAGTTTGTAATCTGTTCTAGGCAATCACATAAGTTATAATTATGGACACTGAGTCAGAACGCATAACATAAAGGAATAAAAAGGACACGAAACTGTATATACATATCCACTAGAACATCTGAATAGTGTATTTGCATAAGGACTGGAAATACTCATGGGTAAATTAACCTAATAAGATTTTAAGTTTTACAAACACATACAGCACTTACTGTGTACTAGACTTTTTTTTAAATGCTTTTCAGATATTAACTTATTCAGTCCCCTTAATTCTATAAGATAGGAACTATTATTATCTCAATTTTACAAGTGGGGAAACTGAGGCACAGATCATAAGAAACCTACCTAAGGACACACAACTAGTTAGGAGTAGAGAGATTGACTCCAGAGTTCATGTTTATAACCACTGTGTTACGCTGCCTCTGCAGTGATTTTTTTTTTCCCCTTAATGTGTTTTTAAAAATTTTCTTCACTGTTTTTATAGTAGATATTTGGTAATAAAAATCAAATTCCTAAACAATGAGAAAGTTATCTGGCTCTTTGCCTGTGGAATTTCTGGTAATATGAGAGCAAAGCTCCCTTTGAAATATGAAGTCTAGATTGGATGTTGAGGATCACTGCATTTTCTGGGCTCTGGTTTCCCAAGAATTTCACCACCTCCATCCCTGAAGATTATAGTCGACCAGGGGCTGGAGGACTCGCTGGAGGTTTGGGCAAATCAGAGGAATGCCCCTTGATGGGTTTAGAATTACCCTTCATGAGGCAGAGGGCAAGAAACACCTCTGCACAGGAAATCCCCGTTTCTCAAGGTCTCCCTGGGATGCAGTGTTTCCTTATCTTCTCTAGATGAATAGATTGCTTGATAGTAGGGAGGACTCAGAAGGGAAGAGAGATCATCAATCATCTCATAAAGTGAGGAAGTTTCTCTGCTCAGAGTGGAAAGAGGGGGTAAGATGAATAGGAGGACTTGGGTGGTATTTCTTTGGTTCACAAATATTTCCTGTGTTCCCCTAAAGTTGGGCCATTATTTGGGACCAACAATCCTTCCTGGATAGGTTTCAACGGTATTGGTTAGAAATCCAGGGTACAGAAAGTTCATCTAGTTCTCTAGGGGTCCATGACGCTCCAAGGGGTGAGAAGCAGTCACCTGCTGGTATTGTGGGATGCTGTGTTCACTATCTGATGCCTATAGCTGGTGCTTATATAGGTGGTATCTGATCCTACCTTAATGTATAGTTAACCCAATAAATGTTGCAGGGGTAAATTAATTGGATTTCTCATGTGATTTGTGCAAAGATCATTGAAGAGTCTAGAGCTATCAGCATTATCTCTGTAAGAGAAAGCAATCTAATGTATCAAAGAGTTGTACTGCCAATATATGGGAATTGTATTCTAATACCCAAAGAAATACACTTGGAGTGAACCCAGATTCTCTTGATTTAGTGACTCCAGAGGGTTTTGGAAGTCATATACAATATTCCACATGCATCCTCCTAAGTTCTTCTGTAACTATATTACCAAGCCTAATATTTTTTAAAAAGTATTTCTCTTTAAAAATTTTGTTTATTCATTTGGCTGCGGCAGGTCTTAGTTGCGGCATGCAGGATCTTGTTTAGTTGTGACATGTGAGAGCTAGTTCCCTGACCAGGGATCGAACCCAGGCCTCCTGCATTGGGAGCATGGAATCTTAGCCACTGGGCCACTGGACCACTTTAGGAGGTCCCCAAAAAATATTTCTAAAAGGGCCTCCTGGACTTCTAAAGGGTTGTTCTAAAAGGATCCCAGTCTTGTGTTTCCTCCTAGGAGGATTCCCTATCTCCCTACCACCTATCATACAGCCTCATGTGTCCAGGACTCCCAGGTCCCCTCTTACCTCCCTTATTCTCACCAAAACATGGCTCAGTTCATTGCCCTTTTGATACCCCTGCTTCACTCTTGCCCAGCTCTGAAACCTTCTGGGCCCGGTGGGAAGTCTCCATTCATCCATCATCTGCTGAAACACGAGTCTCCTCTTTGCACAGCACCTCTCAAGATCCTTGCAGGGAGTGGCTGCTTTCTCCCCTGCTCTTCACTCGTTGTTCTCCCTTTTTGTTCTCTCGCCCTTGGATTGTTCTCCCTCCCTTTTCTCTAAAACAGTGCTGACTCTTGGAAGATCAGACTGTCATATCACTCCTGCTGCTTTGTTGCAGTCACCTTATGAATGGTTCGCTTGTCTGCAAAGATTTCTACTCTTGCAGTATTGCATCTAAGACCACCCCCATCATACTCCCAGTCCCACTATCCGTGTAGACGACCTTCCCATGTCCTGACCTCACAGCTTTTCAACCTCTCTGCTAGTGGTTTTGCCTCCCACCCAGCCTGCAAGACACTGCCATTGTCGTCCCTAGGACCATTCCATTACCAGTGGCTAGGACCTGCCCACCATCTGCTTCAAGTATCTTTTCCTATGCTAGTTGGCTATTTAGTACCAAGATTCCAACAATCCCTTGACTGAAGCTTCCTTCTGGGTTGCTCCCAGCAGATGACTTTGCTTCCTGTTTCCTGAGTGAATAGGAGCCACCAGCAGAGGCCTTCCATTGTAGGTCTCCACCTCCTCTACTCACTTTCGGTAACATCCGTGCCTTCCCACTGGTGCCTTTATACAAACTGACTGTGTTGGCGCCAGAGCCTGTTCCGTGTCCACTGCCTCAGGACATTGTTCCTGCAAGTTTCCCTTATCTCTTGTATCATCAGGTTTTCTATATATACTGAGTTATCCCCATTGATGTGCAAACATACTTTAAAAAAAGAAAACCCTCTAGCTCCTGTATCAGTCTCTGCCTCGTTACAGAATTTCTCAAAGGTGGTCTCTTTTTGCTGTCTTCATTTCCCTTCCATTCTTTCTTCTGCTCAGCCATTCAGTTGCGTCTGTCTCTGTGAACACATGGACTGTTGCCCACCAGTCTCCTCTGTCCATGGAATTTCCCAGGCAGGAATACTGGAGTGGGTTGTCATTTCCTCCTCCAGGGGATCTTCCCGACGCAGGGATTGAACTGACGTTTCCTGTGTCTCCTGCCTTGGCAGGCAGATTCTTTACCGCTGAGGCACTGGGGAAGCCATTCTTTCTTGAACTCACTCCAAAACCTACCTTGCTGCCACATGTCCTCCACATTGCTGAATCCAGGGGTCAGCTCTGTTTTCTTCCTTGACTTTAGCAGCAGCATCTCAAGTTCTCAGGTGATGGTCCTCTCCTCCCTGAAGTACGCTCACCTGGCTTTGGGGCTCGACCCTGCCCCTCTGGCCTGCACTTCAGGTCCCCTTTGTGTTTCCTCCCCACTTCCCGTCTGCTCACACTACCTTGGCCTCACCCAGTCTTGGGGCTCTGTGAACACCACAGGTATGCTGCCGAATCTCCCTTTACGTCTACAGTTTGGTGAGTTTTGGAAAAAACGTCCATGTCCTTGTAACCACCACTACAGTAAAACTAGAGAGTTTTTTCCCTTCTCCAGAAAGTTCCCCATGTCTCTTCACAGTTAATCCCCACCACAACCATAAGACCTGGGCAGCCACATGTCTGTTTTGTGAATATACATTAGAACTGTCTTTTAGAGTTTTCTAAAGGTAGAATTGTACAGTGTTCTATTTGTATCCTACATTTGTATCCAGATACTTTGGCTCAGCATGATTTTGAAGGCTCCTCCACGTTGTAGTGTGTGTCAGTAGCTTGCTTTCCGTTATGTGGATGAGCCACAGCGGTCATTCTGTTCACCTGTAGATGAACATTACCTTGAGCCCAGCTCTGGGCCAGTGTAAATACAGCTGCTCTGGATGTTCTTTTTCAGTGTTATTTGTGTGTGCAGGTTTTCATTTATCTTGGGTAAAACCCTAGCAGTGGAGTAGCTGAGTCATATGGTAAGTATATGATTAACTTCATAAGCTACTTCTATGGGCCTTTTCATCTGATGTCTTTATTCTGTTTTACATTCTGGGAAATTTATCTCTTCTTTTGTTAAGATTTCATGTATGTATTTAAATTTTTTCTCTTTTTAAGATTCCTATTATTAACACTTAGATGTTAGCACGTTTGTGTCTGTTGTCAATATGTCTTACCTTTGCTTTCATGTTCTCTAATTCCTTTTTCTTTCTTTCCTCTGGACATTTCTTGTTTGCTATGCTAGTTTGCTAATTTGTTTCTCAGCTGTCTATTTGCTACTTAATTCCTCTAATTGTATCTTCATTTCAACAACTGTTTTACATATCTAGTATTTCCTCTTGGTTATCTTTTATATGTTATTAGTCTCATTCCCTATTGTTAATGTCATGCCTTATCTCTCTAAATGTATGTTACTACTTTAAAATTTTGGTCCATCTGTTCTAATATATGTGCCTCTGATAGAATCTGTAATCCAGTGTGCTGTTTTTCTTTTGGAAATAAGTATGCTTAGAAACTTGCTTATTTCCTTGGCCAGTGAGCACATTTATTTCTCTTGTTTTCATCAGCTACTTGTTTTTATGCATACATGGGACGGGATCAGATCCTGGTCCCTATGAACCCCAGTGAGTTCAGGGTTGGGAGGATGGATCCTGGGATGGGGAGGTGAAGGCACCAGAAAGCTAGTCGGTGACTTCTTACCTCCCAAGGTAACTCTGAAGTGTGATCCGCAAGCCCGGGGCTTCGTAGAGTCAGGGTGGAAGAACACGTGCCTGGTGTCACGGAGCCTCTGCCTGTTTCTCAGCTACTCCCAAGCACGAGTTACTGCCCAGCCTTGACTCCAGCCCTCAGCGACCTGGACCGGGGCTGTTCATGGCCGTGTTGATGCTGGACCATGCAGCCAGCACGCTTTCCTCACTCCCACTTCACCGCCCTGTCTTCACTGGCTGCATTGCACGCGTCTCTACTTGACATCACCTCGTACATTTTCTCCTTTCTTACTGTCCACTCTGTCTCCCGATGCCACACACCAGGCTCTGTGCTCCCTGGGGACCTCATTGGTCCCAGTCTGCCGTGTCTGAGGTGCCCAGCATGGCACTCTGGCTCTGGAAGTGCTTGGGACACCCGCAGGTTGTCAGTTGTGCTTCTTGACCTCCTCATCTGGATCTCCTGACTGTGGAGATGTGGGGGGACTGAAGGGGTGCGGCACAGGGAGAAGGGCGCTGAGGTCTCAGCAGATGGTCACGAAGCCGTATATGTGGGAGAAGGCCTGGTCAGAAGGCTCAGCCATATGATGGGGTCCAGGGTGGATGGATATCAAGGAGGCAGTTACAAGAATTGGTCAGAATTACCAATATCCTTTTAAATGTGCTGGAACTGAATGACACTTTTAAGACAATGACCATTATCAAAATGTGTAATTTCTTAATTTGAAGAATAAGTGTTTAAATTCTTAAAAAAAACAAAACAGCAATTAACTCAGAAGCAACAAGGCAGCCTTGCCTTGTGGACAGAGGAGAGAAGGGCCTGGGGATGTGTGCAGTGCTGGGCACTCCCAGCAACACAGTCTCAGTCAGGAGAGCCAGGGCTCATGCCAGCCTCCCCCGCAGAAGCTGTTCTTTCTGCCCGGACAGGGAGTGCCCTCCCTTGTGACATCACAAAGACGACACCCCTCTGCAGGTGGAGCGAGCATGGCAGTTACGGGCAGCGCCCTGCTCAAGGTGGGTCCTCACAGTGGGAGGAACTGGTAAAGGGTCTGGAGAAGTCCTAGTGCCCTAAAGAAAGAGGGTCCCAGTGGAGAAACGGGGGCCCTGATGAGATTTTCCACCAGAAGCCACTAAGTTTGGTCTTGTTCCCCAAACTTCTTATCCTGACAGTTACCTGGGGGCATCTTAAAAATACAGGCCCCTCCCCCTGGCCCCAGAAATAATGTATTTTCAACCAGGCTCTGGAGGTTCTTGTCCTGGGAGCAGACGTTCAGTGGGACATGACACGGTTTATAACTCAAAAGGGAGGAAGCCAGCTTGGCTTGAGGTCACTGTGGGTCCGCTTTGGGCAGGACCCACGCAAAGTGCGGGGGACTCGTAACTTGGCCCCGTGTCGCGACAGCATAGAGGAGGGTGGTGGCCTAGGCTTCGTCTGGCCTAGAGGGGCCACTCAAAGGGCTCTGGGATACAGGTGGTACGAAACCTGGAGATACGGGCTGACGGTGTAGAAATTTACCTCCAGGTTCCTACAAAACACACAGTTAATTCCGTCCAGTATTTGGTGTTCGGGAAACCTGGACTGGGAGCCAGATGTTCACAGACCTAGGGGGAAGGACTGGGCAAGGCAGCAGTGAGCACAGGGAGATCGATACCCTAGGCCAGTCCCCAGGGACCTTGACAGTCCTAAGTCCAGTCTAAACAGTGCCCACAGGCAGGCCAACAGGAAGCTCAAAAGAGATGGGTTTGATTGGAGGCAGTTGTGAGACTGGGATTTAGAGCATGGGAGCTGCATCCTTACCAGGCTCATCCCGGGGGCACAGCAGAATGGGGGGAAGCCAGGTTGGGTGTTGAAAGAACAGAACAAGACCCTCTTGGTAGTTCACAGCAGGAGGAGGTCTTGGGGGGCGGGGTCCCAGCCTTGTCATCCCCCAGACATTTAGGAGGGGCAGCTGCCCTCTGGGCTGCAGCACAGGTGGAGTCGGCTCCTGGTCCTCGGGGCTGTGTAAGCATCAAGAGGTGTCCGGTCTGTTCTTACTATCATTGGTGGGAGGGATGAAAGCCTATTTCGAGTATCATGTGAACTACCGGATGGGCAGAGGACAAGTCCCGGGGACAGCCATCTACACCATCTCATTGTTCAATCCCCTTTCTACATGCTGAGATGATTCAATTAATCTCTCCCTTAAAGAAACTTTTGGAGACAGCCACTTGGGTCTAGGCTTCTGGATGCCTAGAGGTTGGAGGCATACCAAATTGCTTTTTTTCAAAGATTACACTCTCACATTTTACATCCAGAACTAACGCTCAGGGCCAACCCAGTTTTTTAGCTTTGTGTGGATTATTGAGCCATCGCTGTTACCCTGTGAAGTGGGCATTCTTTCCTCCTCCTGTTTTACTGATGAAACTGAAGCTCAGAGGGGTTAAGTAACTTGAAGAAACTCAAACATCTAGGAAGCTGGGGTAAGCATTAGAATGGGCCTACAGAGCCCTGCTGTCTCCGTTTGCTTCTGGTGAGGTGTCGCATTGAATTATAATTGATTCCCTTCTGTCTCCTCAAGAGTCAGGACACTCTGAGGGTCTTACTCACTCCCAACACACCCTCTCATTCTGTTAGTCTCCCCATTGGCTGACTTCGTTCCATCAAAGAATTCCATGTGGCAACATGAGCTGACCTCACACTGGTGGCTCCCAGTCAGAACTGAGACATTCTGTAGGGAGAAGAGCTCCTTAGTTTCTCAGAGAAATATAGGGCAGATGGTGGACAGCAGCTAAATACTTCCTTACACCCACACGATAACAAACTAGCAGTTTTGGAATGATGGACAAGGTTCAAAGTTCTTTTGCTGTTTTATTTTTGTTTTTAATGGAGTGCCCACTTCATCTGAGTGTGCCTTATGCAGGTGAGTTCCAACCACTCCGACAGACAACAGGCTGAATGGGTTGCCTCAACCATTGCTTTCACTCATTTCAGGGGAAGTAAAACGGGGTGATTACACCTCACTGCTGTAGGTTTTCTTTTCCAGATTATTTTCCCTTAGAAAGACGCCCAAATGTCACCAAACAACCCATACAGTTCGGTAAGCAATTTCATTTAGCCCATGGAGCTATCCCAAGACCCAGAGGTGAGTCATTGTTACTACTCGGTCAGTGAAATGGGAACTGTACTCTGTGGTCCTCCTAGCTGCTATTCAGTGTGTCTTTTCTTCTGTATTGTTAGTAGCGTGATCCATAAAATAATAAGATTAGATAGACATTGATTGGAAACTGGGTCCTGTGTGGTTCTCTCTGTAAGCTGGGCGATGGCAGGGCTGTCACTGTCGGGCCCTCCCAGCACCACCTCTCTGAGCTGATGATAGCACCGCACTTTCAGCTCCGCACCAAGTTTCTCTAGGTCCTCTGCTTGAGAGGAGGGTTCCCAGCTTGCACGACCGCAGAAGCGGACCAGGACCCAGATGCACTGTGTTGCTGACAGTCCATATGCATCAGAGGAAACGCTGGCTGTGAACAGAGCACCATGCTTTTGCAGACTAAGCCCCATGCATCTACTCGGCATTGGAGTAAACTTGCTAAGAACATTTACCATCTCAGCAATTAATATTTGGAAACTACATGTCATGCCCTTTCATCTAATACCAAGTTATATTGTAATTTTCCTAAATGTATCCTAAACCTCTCTCTCCTCTCTGATCCCCTTCAATGGCCATCTAGCTCCGAGTACCACACCCATGCAGCCCCCAGCGAGCACTGGTAAGTCGGGATCTGGGGGTGCATGTGGGATCCATAAATACCTGCAGAGCTCTTGTATCATATGGCTCCTCCAGGAGGGCGTCCCATGACGCTCATAACTAACCTGTACAGCTCCCCCCTGCCCTGTGCAAATTAGAAAAAGGCACGCCTTGCCTTCCACGGCTGGGTTAGTAACCATGTTGCTAGGGACAGATTAGAAAATAGCACAGATGTCAAAGTGTCAGGAAATATAGAAAAAAAAATCACAATTAATACATCTGTCTATCCCAAAGACATTCTTTATTACTCTTCCTAAAGCTCAGCTATGGGCTTCCTAGGTGGCTCAGTGTAAAGAACCTGCCAATGCAGGAGTCATAAGAGACGCACGTTTGATCCCTGGGTTGGGGAGATCCCCTGGAGGCGGGTGTGGCAACCCACTCCAGTATTCTTGGCTAGAGAACCCCATTGACAGAGGAACCTGGCTGGTCGCAGTCCATGGGGTCGCAAAGAGTTGGACACGACTGAGCAACTGAGTGCGCATACACATGTACACAGCTCAGCTATAGTGTTTCATTTCCCCATTCACTTCACCACCCCCAAAGTCCAGAGAAGGAAGCTGGATCAAAGTGTTGGAAGGCCCACATTCTAGTCTTGACATGAACTATCAACACTAACCTCTTGTGAGGTGGCCCTAGAGGTTTGCTGAGACCTCTGCCATCCCTGAGCTTTCAGTCCCAAGGGTAATTTCTGATAGAGACAGAAGACAAAATTGTTCGTCTAGTTGAATCACTGGAAGACTCCAATTTTCTCTTGTAACTCTAAGCTCTCAGTTACATGGAAAGATGCCTACCTCATAAAAAGGAAAATACACCTTGAAAATACACTCTAATTCCAGTTTTCAGCTATTATGTTGAAGATGGGTGAAATATCTCATAATAAACTGTACCGGCAAAGGAATAGGGAAATTTAATGTCCCGTCTTGTGCGTAAGCCAGGAATAAGTGCAGCTTCTACAGAGGGCAATTTGGGAGTTCTTATGAGAAGAATGCATTCACTTTTGACCCACAGTTTTGAAATACACCCAGGATTTGTTTTAATCAGGTATGATAAGACCCACAGACTCGGAAATGATCATCGTGAAGGAGGAAGGTTATACACACAGAATCCTAGAAACAGCAGGCAGGGCGCACCGTGCCAACCCATGTGGGGAAGTACCAGCCTTGTTAGGAGGCAGGGGGCAGAAAGGGCAGAAAGAGGAGAGTGTGACCCAGAGCTGCTGTTACCATCTGGGGGAAGGGATGCGTGAGGCAGGGTAGGTACATGGAGTAGGTTTAGTGTTGCCTTTGTTGTCATTCAGTCGCTCAGTCGTGTCTGACTGTTTGCGACCCCATGCACTGCAGCACGCCAGGCCTCCCTGTCCTTCGCTATCTCCCAGAGTTTGCTCAAACTCACGTCCATCAAGTCAGTGATACCATCCAACCATCTCATCCTCTGTCACCCCCTTCTCCTCCCACCTTCAATCTTTCCCAGCATCAGGGTCTTTTCCTGATGAGAGTCGGCTCTTCTCATCAGGTGGCCAGAGTATTGGAACTTCAGCTTCAGCATCAGTCCTTCCAATGAATATTCAGGATTGATTTCCTTTAGGATGGACTAGTGTTGAATAGTTTGAATAATTTTGGTGGACTCTGGGCTACAGGAGTGGCTATAAAAAAAATAGTGTACCCAGCCGTTCTGTTTCTAGGGAATTTTATTTACGCTGGTCCATTTTCCTAGTCCACTTACCCTCCCCCTTTGCTTGGTGACTTTCTCCTCTGTTTTTCTCATTCCACAAACACCCCCACCATATCTACCCCAACCTTGCTCTTGGAGGATGGCCTTGTTCCTACCATCACTGACAAGCACTTGAGCGAGCGTCTGCATCGCCCTAACTAGCAGTTGAATAACACTTTCTCATCTTTCCTCCGGGCCAGGTCAAGGCTGACCCTTCACCTGTGCACCAACTTCCATCCCCTCAGGCCAACTCGGGCCACTGGTCGATTCTTTCTCCCTTTCCAGTAGCATCACAATTTAAAGTGTGGTCCCTGTGCTCATGAGATCATGATGTCAATTTTCCTGTATTAAAAAGCAAAACCTGTCTCCCAACCCCTCAGCTCCTTCTGGGAGATGCCTTCATTTCTATTCCCGCCATGACAGCAAAACTCTTCAGAAAATTTTCAAAACTTTTGCTGTCTGTAATCCCTTTCCTTCTGTTCTCTCATGAAGCTCTGTCAGTTATGCACATGGGTAATATAACTTTTGACTAGGTCTCCAATGACCTTCCCATTGCCAAGTCCAATGCCCAGTTTTCAGTAGTCACGGTTTTGAAACCATCTGTAACCCATATCCCCCACATCAGTATTTCATTATGAAAACCTGAAAATGTACAGAAAAATCGAGAGAATCATTAAATGAACATCCGCGTATTCATTGGAAGGACTGATGCTGAAGCTGAACCTCCAATACTTCGGCCACCTGATGCAAAGAACTTACTCATTTAAAAAGACCCTGATGCTGGGAAGGATTGAAGATGGGAGGAGATGGGGACGTCAGAGCATGAGATGGTTGGATGGCATCACCGACTCAATGGGCATGAGTTTGAGTAAGCTCCGGGGGTTGGTGATGGACAGGGAATCTTGGCGTGCTGCAGTCCATGAGGTTGCAAAGAGTCGGACACAACTGAGCGCGTGAACTGAAAGCTTAAGCATTTAATCTGTGAGCATTTTCATAGTCCAGGTTCTTTTCTTCATGTCAAGCTGACTTCACGTTGAGGTGCCAGTCTCAAAGAGTTTCTCAGCTCAGTTGTTGAGCCAGGGGAGGGAAAGAAAGGGAGGGAGTGCTCCGTGTGAGACGAGGAGGAGCACCTCAGTTTGTCAGATTTCACAAACGGTTGAGTAATGTACTTAGTCGCGCCTTTGTTCAGTTTGTACCCGTAGTAGCTCTGTTTGTTTATTTTCATTTCAGATGAAGAGAAGAGTGAGCCTGCGAGGACCACCCTTGGTTTTATAGGATATTCCGTGGGCCTAAACACCAATCCCTGGAATGCAGGTTTGTGGGATTAGATCTCGAATTGCCCTGTAATAGCCTGTTTTATTTAAAAACAGCACTGTACAACCTAAGACTATCTGGCAACACTTGAGTTGTAAAACTAAGGCCACTCTCCTTTCAGCTATATCAGTGGCAGTCTCTGCTATACATCAGGGACCAGTCTCATAAGAAATGGCTTTGGCCAAAGACAGGAGACAGATGAAAAAAAGGAGTCAGGGTTTAGGTGGGAATTCAAATTATACTTGTTCACACAGGCTGTGCAATCTAGCTTGCATGGTTTTCTTGTAAATTAAGAATTTTTATTTTTAATGTTATTTCTGATTTTCTCTCCTATTCCCCTAAAACAATATGATTAACAAATATATTAACTGATACATGTATATGTGCTAGGTCGCTTCAGATCAGATCAGATCAGATCAGATCAGTTGCTCAGTGGTGTCCGACTCTTTGCGACCCCATGAATCACAGCACGCCAGGCCTCCCTGTCCATCACCGTCTCCCGGAGTTCACTCAGACTCTCGTCCATCGAGTCAGTGATGCCATCCAGCCGTCTCATCCTCTGTCGTCCCCTTCTCCTCCTGCCCCCAATCCCTCCCAGCATCAGAGTCTTTTCCAGTGAGTCAACTCTTCGCATGAAGTGGCCAAAGTACTGGAGTTTCAGCTTTAGCATCATTCCTTGCAAAGAAATCCCAGGGCTTATCTTCAGAATGGACTGGTTGGATCTCCTTGCAGTCCAAGGGACTCTCAAGAGTCTTCTCCAACACCACAGTTCAAAAGCATCAATTCTTCGGCGCTCCGCCTTCTTCACAGTCCAACTCTCACATCCATACATGACCACAGGAAAAACCATAGCCTTGACTAGATGTGTCTAATTCTATGCGACCCTGTGGACTGTAGCCTGCCAGGCTTCTCTGTCCATGGGATTCTCCAGGCAAGAATATTGGAGTGGGTTGTCATGCCCTCCTCCAGGGTATCTTCCCAATCCAAGGATTGAACTCAAGTTTCTTTATGTCTCCTACATTGCCAGGTGGGTGCTTTACCACTAGCACCACCTACGAAAGTCGCTTAGTCAGCGACTGACTAAGTCGCTAAGTCTGACTCTTTGCGACCCCATGGACTATGCAGTCCATGGAATTCTCCAGGCCAGAATACTGGAGTGGGTAGCCTTTCCCTTCTCCAGGGGATCTTCTCAATCCAGGAATTGAACCAGGGTCTCCTGTATTGCAGGTGGATTTTTTACCAACTGAGTTATCAAGGAAGCCCTAATAACTGATAGTCACAGCTAAAAATGAGAGTTTATGAAAACTTCTTTTCTTTCTATTTTTAGCATGGATTCCTCATAGACCTGCTCTTGTTAAAGTAATTACAATTGCGTGTATAGCCCTCACTATTGCCCTGATATTTGGGACCACTATTTCCTACGTGATATAGTAAGTCTATGCTAAGTAATCTTTACCATCCTTTAGTAAGACATACAGGTAACTAGATTATTTCATGGTAGTAATGTTAATAATGGTGATAATGTTGATAATTCTTATAATCACTGAGTAATTATAGTCATTACAAGTTTTCAGCGTTTTTCAGAATATGGCCTATATTCATGGTGGATCATGACATAAATGAAAAATATAAAAAGAAACATGGTGAAACATTAAAAAAAATAAAAGTTACGAATAAATAACAAAAAACAGGACAGAATGAATACAATTTAGTAAAATGGAAATGCTGATTTTCAACTTTTCAGACTGAAGATTGTGAAGTAAAACTTATCTCTTACTGTGGTTCATGATAAAAAATGTTCTGAGATGCTGGCATCCTTTCATAATGTGATTTTCTAGAGTGAACTTGATGCTTTGGAAAAAAATCTTAATAGAGCAAAGCAGAAAAGTGACCATTGTCTCTTTCACTAGAAACTTATCATCAGTGTGGTTGGGGTGATAGTAGCATTTAGGGAAGACACTTCATCTTGTTTACACAAATAAAGCTTGTGGCGAAGCTCAGTTTATGTGATCATCTTGAAATTAGTATCAGACAAAAGCAAGCCACTCTGTGACATCATGTGACTGTGATCAGGAGCAGCACGTTGATTCCTATTCTAGGATTTAGTTCCAGGATTCCATTATCTCCTATCAGAAACATCTTGAGGAAGTACTAAATTCTTCATTAGGATTAAATGTGCACATGGGCAATACATTGCCACGTATGGAATATCTTTTAAGGTAACCATATTAGGACTACCTTGAAGTATGTCAAATGAAGGAAAATTAAAGGTGAAATTAATGAGTGAGTGTCACCAGCATGTTTGGTTCTGGATTTTCTAATCTGACGATCTCCTTTGACTCAATTTATGGAACTTCAATTTCAGTTTATTTCATTAGTATAGACAAAGATGTTAACAAATATGAAGATTCCTAAAATAACTCACTAAAATATTTCATCCTGAACTCTTAGTGACCAATTAAGTTACTGAACTAATGTCAACGTTTACAGCTTTTAAGTTTGTGTTACCCATAGTGACATTTTAAAACCTGAGGCAAAAGGGAAAATATGTGCCCCAGAGTAC
This sequence comes from Bos javanicus, assembly GCF_032452875.1. Classification (NCBI taxonomy): domain Eukaryota; kingdom Metazoa; phylum Chordata; class Mammalia; order Artiodactyla; family Bovidae; genus Bos; species Bos javanicus. The sequence continues at coordinate 65,957,951 of NC_083885.1, read as the reverse complement.
ATGTTTGTATGTAATTTTTAGCCATTAATTTTTTCCAGAAGTATATTTTGGATATATATCGATGAGGGACTTCCCTGGTGGTTCAGTGGTTAAGACTCTGTGCTCCCAATGCAGGGGACCTGAGTTTGATCCCTGGTCAGGGAACTAGATCCCACAAGCCACAACTAAACATCCTACGTGCCACAGTGAAGACCCAGTGCAGCCAAGTAAAATAAATGAATGAATACGAAAAGCGAAAATATATTAGTGAGTTTTATTTCATTTAAACCAGGAAAGTAAAATTATAATAGATTTTGTTTCTGGTATAAATTATTTAAACTTAAAATAATGCCGTGAGTTTTGATATAGGGCTTTTCAATTTTTAAAATATATTCTCAACTACTTTAATGTTTTAGAAAAGAAGAACCATAAAATAATACATAAAAGCGTGTATATAGGGACTCAACATTTTCCCTTTTGACTCAGGCTCTCATGCAGTTCATCACAGTGCTGATGGAGCCTGTTTTTTAAATTTTGATATTTGGTTTATTATGGATTTTTCCAGTTTTTTTCCTTTTTTTTTTTTTTTAACCTATATTGCATTGCCTGTGGGATCTTAGTTCCCCAACCAGGAATTGAATCTGGGCCCTTGGCGGTGGAAACACCGAGTCCCAACCGCTGGACGGCCAGAGAATTCACTCATTTCAGTTTTTAAAAATATTGAGTCAAAATATTTATCATCATCACTGAGTTTTTTGGCACCCCCTTAAATTTTGCACATGAAGTGAGCACCTCATTCTCCTCACCCAAATCCTGTTCCTGTCCCAGTTTCCTGATTATCTGCAGCAGTGTTTACAGTCAGATCAGTTCTTCTGCTGCACAGCATGATTCTGGAACGTTACCCCTACACCCCTTCCTCCATCTCAGCTCCTTAGAACACAGTTAAGCTGACCCTAAAATGATTTATTATTACATGTAGTGTTGCTCAGTTGTGTCCAACCTTGCAACCCCATGGACTGTAGCCTGCAGGGCTCCTCTGCCCATGGAATTCTCCAGGCAAGAATACTGGAGTGTGTAGCCATTCCCTTCTCTAGGGGATCTTCCTGACCTAGGGATCTAACCCAGGTCTCCTACATTACAGGCAGATTCTTTGCCATCTGAGCCACCCCAGAAGCCCATGAGCCAAACAATTAAGAAGGTACATATGTTACAAAAAATTAAACACTGTATTATCCATTTCCACTTCACACAGAAATATCTGTTCAATGATCCACTTCCAAGTTGGATCTAGGTGAGGTGAACAAGGCGCTCACTTCAGGTGCAAAATCTAAGGCAGTGCAAAAACTTGGTAGTCAAGATAAATAATCATATAGTATTTTCTTAATCTAAATTAATGCATTCATAACCCCATGATGAACATTTTAAATACAGGATCAGTAACAGTGCCAGGCCAAAAAATATTGGAGATTGAGCAAAAGGGAAAAACAACAGTCCCTATGCTATCTTCATTTAAAACATTGACACTTTGTTCAAAGCCTATTTCTGCCTCCTTCCCCATGTATTAGTACCACCACGAACTAGTGACTGCTTTTCAGTCGGAAAACCACAGGACTAAGGATTAAGACCTGATGATTTACTGTGAAAATTATGCTTTTCAAATTTATCTATTTGGGGAATTCTTGTGGTGGTCCAGTGGTTAAGACTCTGCGCTCCCATTGCAGGGGGCACAGTTTGATCCCTGGTCGGGGAGCTAAGATTCTGCAAGCCCCAGGGCACAGCCTTCCCCCAAATTATGTGTTTTGTTCTCCAGTCGACTGGTCGAGGCTGAGGAAAAGCAACAACTTGCATCACTTTATAAAAATATCAAGATCCCATCGTTAGGAGATGAAGAGGAATTCTTTGAGGATGAGGGCCAGGATGAGTCCACGTACCTCCTTCCGGAGAATGAGAGGGAACTGGAAACTTTCATTCATTCAGGTAGGGGGTCAACCAGTTTATCTTGTCAGATCGAGTTGCAGGAAAGCTGAGCTGACAATAATGGTTTGGTTTTCTCAAAAGCAAAGCTAAGTGGGAGGTAAGAAAGATGAATATTTCTAGCCACACCGGCAAGAGTGAACCATTCTCAGTTACACAGAGGGGCAAACAGCTGTGTGGGTGCTTGGTTCCTTTTGCAAGGCAATTCCAAGGATTGAAAAGAGAGTTCAGGAAACAAAACCTTTCCTGGACTAAATATTTTCCTTACCCATACTTATTAATGTTGCATTATTCTTGAGTTTTGAACGCAGACAGTCAGATGCCTTCCTACACCGTCTGCCTCAGCGTGATATGGAAATGGGATCCAAGCCCACAAAACAGGTTACTACCCCTGGGTCAGAGACCCCTGCTGAGAGTTGCCCACCACCCCTGCCAGTTCTTTGTGAGGAGATAACAGCATATATGCTCATGCGGGCAGGCATGCTAAGTTGCTTAAGTTTTAAAAACAAGTATAGTTGATTTACAATATTGTACATTTTTAAAACTGGGAATTTACAAAGCTTGAGTACAGAAAGTGGGGAAATAATTTCAAAGTGCAGTTTTCCTTATCAGGCAAATAACATTCAGTATAGCCTAAAAATTCCATTGTTCCTTCCTTTATTTTTCCATATCTTTCCTCACTTCTTTTGTCTCCATTTATAATTCCTCATTTATTAGTATCTCAGCAACATGATGTCTACATTTTAGTTATTAGATCAAAAAGGAGAAAACGTTTTGAAAAGCAGAGATTGAATGCAGCACAAAACTTAATAAAGGAAGTGAAAGTAAAGGATCCTGTACATCCTGCAAAAGCGGGGAGTCCGTGAAAGCAAGTGACGGAGATGCAGGACGTGCTAGCCAGTGCGGAGGAACACCCGCGGGAGGACAGATGGCTGAGGACGTGGGCCTGACTTCCTTCTGGAGAACCTTGTACAGAAGCACCCTGAATGATGACGACTAGACATGAGAGCAGAAAATAAATTCACATGATGCAGCAGTTCCTGCTTCCTAGCTCTCATAGTTTTATGAATAAATATAACTTAATTGGAAGAGAAATCTGACTTTTAAGTGTGAAAGAGAAATTGTCAGGATTTTCTTTTCTCACTCCTAACCAGTAATTTCTTGGGGCAAGCCTCCCAGACCATGCCAGGGAACCACTTTCATGAAATAAAGCTTCCCCAGTGACATTATCTGTCAATTCCAGTAACTTGCTTCCATTTTACTATGAGGAGAGTAAGAATGTCAAAATGAATATGATACTAGATTAAGATACAATAACCTTTGTTTTTAAGGATCTGGGACCTGGTGAGGGAAATAAGCCTGCAGGCAAAGAGCTGAAAACATTGTCAGATGTATTGTAAGCTAGGAGTCACCGAGAGCTGTGAGAAACATGAAAAGAGGCAAGATTTAATCTGAACAGGACTGTTGATTTGGGAAACAGTCTGATGGTTCCTCCAGAAGTTAAATATAGAAGCACTCCATGACCCAGCAACTCCACTCCTAGGTATATATCTGAAAGAATTGAAAATACATGTACCTGCACACAAGAGAAAGCTGTATACACATTCATAGCAGCATTATTCATAAGAGCAAAAAGGTGGAAACACCACTTACATCCATCAGCTGATACATAGGTGAACAAAATGTCTCCCTGTACAGTGGGATGTTGTTAAGCTGGACAAAAGGAGTACCCACACATACTCCAACACAGACGATCCTTGAAAACATTATGCATAACTTAAAGAGATTAGACACAAAAGGTCACACATCATATGATCCTGTTTATATGAAATACCCAGACTAGGCAAATCCATAGAGGGTGAAAGGAGATAAGTGGTTTTAGGTGCTGGGGGTGGGGAGAAAATGGAAAAATGGTTTGCGGGTATGAGTATTCTTTTGAAGGTAATGAAAATTTTTACCAAAAGAATTTAGTGTAACTGGACAAGGCTGGTACCAAACCCAAGTTCAGCTGCTCACTGCTGCAAAGGCCAATACTCAAGACGCAAGAGTTATATTGGATTTACAATATTACACTAATTTCTGCTGCACAGCAAAGTGACTCAGATATATGGATTTAAGTTGGGCCACTGCAACGAAAGTGTTGAGTCCTACCAGGACTGAACTACCAGGGAAATCCCTGGACTACTTTTTATCAGGTATCAAGGATATGAGAAGAGCATAAATTGTCTCAGGCAGACATGTCTTAGCAAAAACCAGGGTGGCAGGCAGAAGTCTGAGACGGCCCCTGGAAATCCTGCTCCCTGGTGTACGCAGCTGCGTGTACACACCTGCCATTGAGTGTGGGTCTTCGAATATGACGGATGTCAGTCTTGGGGTTAGGCCACGGTGATGGGACTGTCACTCTTAACCACTACATTAAACCATCTCTCCAAGTCTTTATGGACTTTATTCTTTAGCCCACCACTCCTCTGTTTATGGAATTCTCCAGGCTAGAGTGGGTGGCTGTTTCTTTCTCCAGGGGATCTTCCCTGGAGATCTTTCCCGATCCAGGGATTGAACCGCATCTCTTACGTCTCCTGCACTGGCAGGCAGGCTCTTTACCACTAGGGCTATCTGGGAAGCCACAACCCATGCAGGGAAAGACCTTTGCTGATTAACCCGCTGTGAAGGCTTCAGGCTTTCTCAGATTTTTTCTGGACATGCATCTTCCCTGGTGTGTGGGTATGAGTGTTTCCCCCCCATACTGCCGTACACAGTATGCTGCGTTAAATATCTTAATTTCCCTAAAGTCTCACTCCCCCACACTCCTGATTTTTCTCAGGGCATTAAACATTCTATTGCGTTCCTCTGCCCTAGTCTTTTTATCCCCAGACGTGGCAGGACTGCAGTCTCCCTGCTGCTCTCCCGAGGTTTGGAGTCTACCAGGGGTCTTACTGGCCTCCATCCTGACTTTCAGACTATCGCCACCGTTGTCGTTAGCACTGAGGCAAGCGATGCAGAAACCAGACTGCTGGCCAGCCTTCGGACAAGCCAGAATGTTGCAGTTAAGTGCCATGCTTTTCATTCCTTTCCCACAGTAGGATTGAGAATACGGCAGCCTCCACCTCACTCCGCTGTGCCTGGGAGGAGGGCCTGGAGCCGTTGAAAATGCCCTCAAGATTATCTTTTTTTCCGTTAGCTTTTGGACTCACGGCATGTGACATCTTAGTTCCCTTACAGAGATCAAACCTCTGCCCCCTGCACTGGAAGTGCGAAGTCTTAGCATTGGACTTCTGGGACATCCCCCCAATTTATCATTTTGATTTGTGGGATTTTTTTCGTTAGGGTGCTTGCTTAGTTTCTGCAGATCCTTCACTGGTTTCTACAGTACTTGAAAAACTATTTTGACCAGCGTGATGTTGTTAGAGTTTTTAGGGGGAACAAGGACCTATAATTTCCTACTCTGCTATTTACCGATGCCCCTCTGATTCAAGTTTGACCCTTTTTTATTTTTTTAGAACTCTTTTCCTTTTTAATAGTTAGTTTTATTTATTTGGCTGCTCCAGGTCTTGGCTGCAGCATGTGGGATCTTTGGTCTTTGTTGCGGCATGCAGACCGTATTTAAAAGCTTACATTTCTCACTGCTGTCTGGTGCCGCTCTACCCATAAATCCAGGATCAAAATATACACATGCCTTTAAATGTTCTCCATAATCTGTCCTGTTACATTTTTTAATAATGTAGGTCTTTCTAAAAAATTAATTTATTTTTTACTGGACTGGGTCTTCATTACTGCACACAGGCTTTCTGTAACTGCACTGAGCAAGGGCTATTCTCTGTTGCAGTGTGTAGGCTTCTCATCGCTGTGGCCTCTTGTGGAGCATGGGTTCTAGGTGCGTGGGCTTCTCAGTAGTGGTGGCACAGAGGCCCAGGTGCTCCTCAGCAAGTGAAATCTTCCCTGAACAGGTATAAAACCTGGGTTCCCTGCATCGGCAAGAGAATTCTTAACTACTGTACCACCAGGGGAGTCCCGTTCTGTTACGTTTGTGACAAATTTTACGTCTCTATACCAACATCCAGTGTTTGTTTCTGTTGACTTAAAAAACATGCACAACGTGGAAGTTGTGTATCAAGTTTTATTTGGGGCAAAACGAGGACTGTAACCTGGGAGACAGCATTTCAGAGAGCGCTGCGAAACTGCTCCAGAGAGGCAGAGGGGAGAGTCAGTACATATGTACTTCTGGTGAAGGGGGAGTACATGCAATCAGGCATATTTTTTGCAAAAGTTTTCTGCTAGTCTCATCAAGGTTAGTACTAGTCACAGGGAACAGTCGTCACAATGAAGGGTTTTGGTGGTTTTCTAGATATGAGGAGATATAAGAACTGGGCTCATAAAACTGGCTCCTGAAAACGTCTATCTGAAGACCTATCCTGCTAATTTTCCCCGAGCAGAGTGCCTCATTTCTGCTCTCCACCTTGAACTCCTTTCTGGGAGATGTTGAAAGTCAGCAGCTGCAGAGCACACGAGTTAATCCTTGTAGAGGTAGATAGCAATTGCCAATTTGTAATTGGCATTTTTTTACTCTAGATTTATGTCTCAATTTCTTGCAGAGCAATTACTCCAAATTTACATAAATTACTTTTGTCAATTTATGATCATTGTCATACGATTGTTAAAGATAATTTCTTGAATTTCAAAACATGGTTGAATTTTTATAATTTTGACGCTTGAATTGCACATGATATTTATGAGTCTTCTCTACTAGTGGACACACCTTTTGTGATTCTATGGAGGACAGGTACGTTATATCTATAGCTTCTGCGAGAATCTGAATCTGTTTAGCCTCTGAGAGCATGCTGAACTTCCTGGAGTCCAAACTAATAAATAGGTCGCCAAACACCTAAGAGTTTTGGTTGCTGACAGGACGCTCCAGTAATCTGAGTACAACCTCTTTAAGAAGGAGTGAAGTCCCGCCTCTGCCTGGAAACCCAAAAGCACCATTTCCCAGGAGAGCTTTGCCTCCTTTACTGGAGGATGATTCAGTTCAGTTCAGTTCAGTCGCTCAGTCGTGTTTCTACCCTTTGCGACCCCATGGACTGCAGCACACCAGGCCTCCCTGTCCATTGCCAACTCCCAGAGTTTACTCAAATGCACGTCCATTGAGTCAGTGATGCCATCCAGCCATCTCATCCTCTGTCATCCCCTTCTCCTCCTGCCTTCAATCTTTCCCAGCATCAGGGTCTTTTCAAATGAGTCAGCTCTTCTCATCAGGTGGTCAAAGTATTGGAGTTTCACTTCAGCATCAGTCCTTCTAGTAAATATTCAGGATTGATCTCCTTCAGAATGGACTGGTTGGATCTCCTCGCAGTCCAAGGGACTCTCAAGAGTCTTCTCCAACACCACAGTTCAAAAGCATCAATTCTTCGGCGCTCAGCTTTCTTTACAGTCCAACTCTCACATCCATACGTGACCACTGGAAAAACCATAGCCTTGACTAGATGGACCTTTGTTGGCAAAGTAATGTTTCTGCTTTTTAATAAGCTGTCTAGGTTGGTCATAGCTTTCCTTCCAAGGAGCAAGGGTCTTAGGACCAATTCGCAAGGCCGGGACTTCTGATTTCCCTCTCGTGGCTGACGTTATAACTGCCTTAGGTCTGTTTGGGCACCGGTGCCTAAGGCTTTGGACAGACGTGAGGGACGTTCTGGTCTGAGAAGACGCGCTGTCCCCACTGCACCGAGGCGGATCTGAGGCTCCCACGTGGCCCGGCGTCCCCCTCGCCTGGCCCGGGATGGGGATGGCCGCACCGAGCCCCGCCCTGCTCCGCCCTTCACGAACTCCGATGGCAGCCGGCGCTGCCGGGCCGTCTCAGGTAAACGCGCGTCCCGCGGACCCGCGCCGCCCTCGCCCCACCAGACACTGAAGCCCGGAGCGCGGGGCCGCAGCCCGGCCCGGGATCCAGGGCGGGGTGGGGCGGGGGGAGGCGGCGGTGGGTGGCCGTAGGTGTCGTAGGCGTGAGGCCGAAAGCGCAGCGTCTGTGCGCAAGTGCGGGATGGGATCTCGCGCTCGACTTTTCCGTGAAGCAGAGAGAACTGTCTGTACTGCTTTGCCCGGCGCAGGGAGACGCAGTGGGGACGTGCCCTGAAACAGTGCGTCCCAACCCCCGGGCTGTCAGTGGGGAGTTACTGGGTTCAGGGGGGCAGTTAGGACCAGGGCGTGTGTGCTGGGCCTGCGTTTCTTCAATCTGGCCTCGTCGGCTTCCTGATCGTCTCAGAAGAATGCTTCCTCATCGTCTCAGAAGAATGCTTCCTCAAGTGCTTAGCGTTTTCTATTTGTTGGTTGTTTTAGTTCTGCAGTGGAAATCAAGATATCGTCGTGTGTATCCCTTGACCGACAGACAAGAAGCTGGGGATGGGGAAAGGCTTCCGTGCCCAGGAGCCGCAGGGCGTTCTGTTGCAGTTTCAGGTGGGCACCTGTTTCTGAGAGCATTGTGGCAACTGGGGGAGGGTGACAGGCAGAGGGACACCTGATAAAAGGCGAAGTGAGCATTGAGGGTCAGAGGTTAAAGGGCTGCCAGACACCTCAGGGCCGTGCAGGAGTACACGGAAACACGAACGCGTCCAACCCCCGGCCATAGACTCATCACGTTCTCCACCTTTCCGGGGCTGCTTGTGGAACCAACACAGTAGAAGGTGTCCCATTCCCGCCCTGGGGCGTGACACTGAACCACGTGTTCTCTGGGGCAGGCCACCTGTGGGCTGTGACTTGAGTGAGGGAGAGGTGGACAGAGGAAGGTTCTACAAGGGGGCAGCAAGTGAAACACAGAAGCGGAGGAGAGCCATGTGTGTCTGAGACCCACAGGAGGTTCTGTGTGACTGAGTCTGAGGCAGGGAACAGAGCCAGGCGGGGAGAGCTTCATAGACAGTTTTGGGGCTGCGACTGCTAGTGGAAGACATGGGATGTCTGGTGTGATATCAAATCATGGCGAACTGTGTACAGCATGGTGTGGGTGTCGTCTGCTAGATTGGCACATAGGCCCATTATGGGTAACCTTAACGTGGGGGGTGAAAAATACAATGGCTCAGATATCCTGAATACAAGTTGCCCTCCCCACTCTGTTCCTACAGGTAAGCTCTCCTAGCCAGATACTCCCCCTCTTTTTTTCTTTTTTAATCAAGAAGACGAGAGCAGTTCCTGTTTCTCTCTTTGTAGCAGGTTTCAGTTTCTACCAATCCATGGAATTTTGCAAAAAGCCTATCACATCCTCCCATCGAAACCAAGGAACACTTCTCTTGACACTACAAAGCTTACGTTCCGCAGTCCGTGGCGGTTTACTCTTTTCTGTTCTATCAAACTGGGGGTCAGATTATTTGTAAACTAACTTAGTTAGTGAAAGTGAAAGTCAGTCAGTCGTGTCTGACTGTTCAAGACCTCTTGGACTATACTGTCCCTGGGATTCTCCAGGGCAGAATACTGGAGTTGGTAGCTGTTCCCTTCTCCGGGGGATCTTCCCAACCCAAGGATTAAACCCAGGTCTCCTGCATTGCAGGTGGATTCTTTACCAGCTGAGCCACAGGGGAAGCCTACTCTTTCTGAAATACAACCTCCATGTGGTCTTGTGTGGTGTGGTGTGTCCTCCTTTCTTAGGCTCTGCATCTATGTGATTTATAAACGTCTATCTGTGTCATATGTTCAGTGTCACGTATTTGGCTGTCTCCATAACTATACACTGGGAATTCCACCCGCAACAGTGGAGTGAAGAGATGCCAATTAAGGTACAAGTAACATGGGGAGACCAGGGACGTGCCTACGGTGTGAACCCTCAGGTGGTGGTAGCCATGGCATGCGGCTGTGGAATCTAGAGAAGTGAGGGATATGCACTGGAAAGAGTGGTGCATCCTTAGAGAGTGTACCTTATGGCTCTAGGATCTGGTATTGAGCCCTTGGTAATATGAGGGTAAAATGAGCAGCTGGATCCTTCTATGCCAGCGCATGGCTTAGATACACAGTTGACCCTTGAACGACGAGAGGTTAGGAGCACCAACCCTCTGCACACTCTAAAATCCACATGAAATTTACATTCTGACCCTCTGTGTCTGTAGCTCCATATCTGCTGACTCAACCAACCTGTACACAGCTCATGAAGTAGTATTTATTTACTGAAAAAAATTCAAGCATGAGTGGACGCTTGCAGTTCAAACCTGTGTTATCCAAGGTTCACCTGTATGTTTTTTCACCTTCCTCTTGTGGATGTCTGGATCCAGTGATTCACGGGCGCATGAAGGCACAAGGCATCAGTGGTGTCAAGGTCTAGTTTCTCAGAACCCTGAGTTAGGGAGTTTGCGCGGAGGTTGGGCATGGAATAGACGTGTGGGGGAAGAGACTGTGGCTCTGAAGTGGACTGTTCTGTGATGCTTCTGTCACCATCTTGGCAGGGTAATGTGACCTCTGAGGATGTGGCCATGTGCTTCTCTTTGGAGGAATGGAATCTGCTTGATAAGGCTCAGTGATCCATATACCATGATGTGATGCTGGAGAACTTGGCACTTGTAACCCCCTGGATAAGGCCCTCAAACCTACCCCATACTCAGAGTCAATCTCTGCCCGCAAATCTTAGCTAGTTCTAGCATCAACTCTAAATTCCAAAGTCTCATCTAAGTATCATTTAAATCAGATGTGAGTGAGACTTGAAATACAGCTTATCCTTCAACAGATTTGTCTCCAGCTGAGAATCTGTATAACCGAACAGGTTGTATGCTTCCAGAATATAATAATGGGACAGGCATGGGATAGACATTCCCATGTCAGAAGGAAGCAATTCCCATTCTAAAGGGAAGGAAGAAAGGAGTGATAGGTACCAGATAAGTCCAAAACTTACTGGGGCAAGTTTGTTTGAACTTTAAGCCTTAAGAATGCTCCTCAGTGGTTCAGTTTCTGCCCTCCAGGCCCACTGGGAGCAGTCCCACCTCTGTGCCCTCCTGGGTTGGAGTCTCATGACTGCAGCTCTCCCAGACTGGCAGTGTGAGCTGGTGGCTCTGTTGGTCTTGGGTCCAGGCCCCACAGCTCTGGAAATCCCATCTTAATAACTGCACACATAATTTTCCATTTTGCTAAAACACTTTACATCTGCTGTATAATCCAGATTAGCAAAATCTGAAAGCTGCAAGAAAATAGTGTGCTGATTTCTGTACAATCTACAAAACTCCCACCGCTGATCAGGGACCAGGCGCCACCGGGAGAATGTACAGGGCAGCGCGGGGTCGGCACAGTGTTCTGCAAATGGCACAAAAGGCCCCTCGGGAAGCCAGGCCCCGTTCCGTTCAAAGCGCCTCTGAGAACGCTCCCTCCGCAGTCCCGCACGTGGGACTCAGGTCAGTGGCCCGAACTGACGGGCCTCCTCTAAAAACTGAGGGGCCTCGGCGGGCATCTGCCGCTCCTGCCACCGGGCCAGGTCCGACCGCCACCTTCCTCCCCTGCTCTGGCACCCCTGTTCCCGAAGCCCCTGCCTGCGACCTGGGCAGGGAGAGGGTGGGGCTCAGGCAGCGCCCAGCTCGCGGCCTGCGCTCTGCGGGGAGCCTGCGCACACCCGGGAGCGCCGGCGTGGACACGTGTTCTGTCGGGGTCTCCCTCCGGATTCCAAACCAACCCTCCACCCCGGCACCCACCCCCACCAAACTGGGCCGGAAATAGTGCATATTCTACACCACACCGGTGTGTGTGCGGGTGTAAACGACTGTTTTGTCCCAAGAGTTAAAGTCCTGCAGTCAGGCTACTCTGTCTGAATAGCTTATTAAAAGATAGGTCGGCTTCAGGCTGGGAGGAGCTGTGGGCTCTGCGGTGCAGCCAGCCGCCTGGGCCGGGAAGATTCACAGTACAGAGCCCGGCGGCCGTGAGGCAGGACGTCCTCTCAGAGATCCGGGAGAGGCCGTCACGACGGAGCTGGCCCTGCGGAGCGGGGACCCCGTGGCCACCTCCACCCAGTTCTCCTGGAGGGCCCTGACCACCGCTGTCCTGCACGTTGCTATGTGAACCAGACCTGCATGATGACGCCAGTCAGCAAAGCCCCAGCAGAGGAGGGGCAGGTACCCAAGGCAAGAGAGGCGATCCGATGTCGGAGCACAGCTGGCCTAGGGGAAGCTGGGGCAAGGGGGACAGTCGGGCTCCAGAGAGCGGGGCTGGGCCGGGCGCTCACTGGTCTGGTCCCGTCTGGGCGGGGCCGGGTGGGAGGCTGCGGCCGGGCCACACCCGCAGCTCGCACGGAGCTCGGCGCTCTGGGGTGGGGGCGCAGCAGGCCAGCCTGGGGCCTACGGGCTGCACGCCTGCGGCGGGCTGGGGTCTGCGGGGCGGGGCCTCACCCCAGAGGCTCTCACACACGTAATTTTTAAGTCATTGAACACCAGCCACTCTGTCGCGGTTGCATTTTCCTGAGCCTAAACTCAGAGCCTAAACTCAGTGTTCTACATAACACACCCATGTCAGCAAACGCCCAGGTCTCCTGAGCGTTTTCCCCAGAGCAAGGACTTATAGACCCTTTCTGTCTCACAGTGGCAGTGTATTTAGCCTCCTGAGTCTGCCTCTGATCTGTGATCTTTAGAGGACCAATTCTGCTAAGTAGACCATTCTCAACCTGTCCCCACGTCTTTAGTCCTCAGAACAATCTCACTGATTGTTCTGGGTTTGTCCCACACACACTTTTCTACAGGTTACCCCTTCTCACCGGAGTCAACATGCACTTCACCAGCATTTCTTTCTTTCAGGTTGTCGGTGTGTAGCGAGGATAAGGAAGCATCTGAGCCGAGCGTTTCTGCCTGTCATGCCACAGGACAGGACCCTCAAAGCAGGTCTGTTTCCCCAGAAGGCACACCTGTGTGAGGTGTGTGGGCCCGTGTCGAGAGACAGTTTGCACTTGGTTGAACACCAGGAAATACAGCACAGGCAGAAACTGCACACGTGTGGGGCCTGTGGAAATCGATTTCATCTCGTGGAAAACCTGTATCAGCAGCACAGGTGGCATGTTGGCGAGAAACACTGCAAAAGCAGCACGAACAGAGCCTTGTTTTTGAAGAGTCGCAAATTCCAAGCGTCAGGGAAATCTTTTACCTTTAAGGAGGTCGGGAAGGACTTCCTGGGCAGCTCAGGACATCTTCAGCAACAGGCCCCTCACACCAGGGAGAAGCCAAACAGCAGAGGAGAGTGTGCGGTGGCCTTCCACACTGTAAAAAGTCACTGACTGGAGAGCGTGAGAGCTTGGAGCCCCAAACACATACTTGTTCAGCACCAGAGAGTCCTCACGAGGGAAAAATCTTACAGGTGCAGTAAAAGTACTGTATCTTCAGGGAGTATTTGAGAGTTCACACTAGAGAAAAGCCTTGTGTGTGGGGGGAATGTGGAAAATCTTTTAGACAAAGCTCTGGCCTCTTTCAACGCCAGAAAGTTCACACTGGAGTAAGACCTCATGAGTGTGATGAATGTAGAAAATTATTTAGCGATCATTATGCATCAGAAAGTTCCTCCTGGTTAAAAGCCATATGATTGCAGTGAATGTGGGAAAATCTTTAGCTATAAGTCTGACCTCATAACTCACCAGAGAATTCTTACTAGAACAAAGCTTTATGAATGCATTGAATGTCGGAAATATTTTAGCCAGAGTTCTCACATCATTATACAGCAAGGAGTTCACACTGAAGAAAGGCCTTATGAGTGCAGTGAATGGGAAGTTCTTTACTTCCTTCAGCCACCTGTTCCAACACCACAGAGTTCACACTTGTTTAAGATCTCATGTGATGAATGTGTACCAGCTTGTTCAACCTCTTTAAACATCAAAAAGTTCACACTGGAGAAAGGCCATATGGAAGGTCCTTTAGCTGCAAATCTTACCTCATTTCACACTATAGAGTTCACACTGGGGCAAAGCCTTATGACTGTGAGCAATGTGGGAAATCATTTAGCCATAGCTTGACACTGTTTCAGCACTGGAGAATTCACACTGGAGAAAGGCCTTATGAGTGTAGCGAGTGTCAGAGCCTTCAGTGACATTTCTAACCTCATTAAGCATTGAAGAGGTCACACTGGAGAAAGACCTTATGGATGTAGAATATGGGAAGTCTTTTAGCCAGAGCTCTAACCTCATTAATCACCAGAAAGTTCACATTAGAGAAAGACCCTAGAGTTTAGCGAATGGAGGTCTTTTACCTTTAACCCTAGTCTGCCAAAGTACCAGAATGTTCACAAGGCATAAAGGCCGTTATATAATATTGGTCAGTCTGTTGTAGACTGAATTGTGCCCCTCAAAATTTGTACGTGCAAGCACTAACACCCAATGGAACTTTTTAGGTGTCACCTATAAGGAGATGGGTGATTAAGACAAATGAGGGCATGAGAATGGCCTCCTAGTGTGACTTGTGTCCTTATAAGAAGACCAGACACCAGGAGGTGCTTGCTTGTCTCCGTAGAGGACAGGGCCATTTAATGACACAGCAATCCTGATGGCACCTTGGCCTTAGACTTCCAGCCTCTAGAAATATGAGAACGTACATCCCATGAAGCCATCTAATCAGGGGTTTTGTTGTGGCAACCTGAGAAGAGACAAAGATGCAGAGAAGGTACCGCATTATATCCTGTCAACTCCGTAATGCTACAGTAGACATGGATAACTTCAAGAACATATATATAATAGTAAAGCATAGTAAATTAGGAAGTTACAAATTTTAAGAGTTTGTTTAAAAAAAAAAGCAAAACAGCTTTATTGAAGTCCAATTAGTTGTCATTCACAATAGTCATTTTTTGTAATTCACTGAGTTAATAGATGCACAACCATTGTTTCTAGGGGAAATAACAGAATTAATTTCCTGAGAGCCTCTAGTCACAAAATTGTTGTCCACTAGTCAGTAAATAACATTGTTTTCCTGTTTTGTTTTTTTTTTTTAAGCAGCTCATTTACTATATACTGTTGATTTGTTAACACTGAAAGCATGGCCATCAACAGTGGTTCATGACTGAACGACTCTAACCTATCACGTATTTTCTTTACGGCACATTCTTTGTGCTTAGGAACACCAGGCGGCACGTAGGCACCAGGCTTGGAGGCCTGTTTGGACCACAGAATCACCGAGAAAAAGCATAAATGGGCACCAAAGACATCATGGGAAGAGTGCTTGTTTCCAGTACGAGAGCTGAAATGAGAAGGCAGAGCATCACTGGTGACTCAGATGTTTTTGTGTGTCTGTACATCTGTGAGGTGCCTCCCCTGTGGCTGAGTGCTACGAATTTGCCGGCGATGCAAGCCATGAGGGTTCGATCTTGGATCAGGAAGATCCCCTGGAAAAGGAAATGGCAACCCACTCCAGTATTGTTGCCTGGGAAATCCCACAGACAGAGGAGCCTGGCCGGGGAAATCCCATGGACAGAGGTGCTTGGTGGGCTACAGTTGATGGGGTTGCAAAGAGTCAGACACAGCTGAATGTCTGTGAACGCATGTAAAAATGTAAGTATTGATTTGAGGGGTTTCCACAGTTTTGGCAAGTAGGCAAGTTTACAAACACTGAATCTGTGAAAAGATGAGGACTACTAATTGTGTTACCATAAATTATGCACATGTGAAAGTGAAGTCGCTCAGTCATGTCCAACTCTTTGCGACCCCATGGACTGTAGCCTACCAGGCTCCTCTGTCCATGGGATTGTTTAAAGACATACTTAGGCTGAAACTTGGAATTCACCGTTTTGTGGACTCACCAAGATTTTGTGAGGATTTTGCCAGAGTCGTGGGTGTTTCATTCGGCCGAGTGCATGTGATCAGTCCTTTGTGGAAGTCACCAGACCGGGGGTGGGTTGCCAGTGTCACCGGGTTTTGGATGACAGTTGGATGAATGGAGGAAGGTTGTAATTTCTGAGGGCACAGCAAGTACAGGAAATGCAGGACTATGGGTATCTGAGATCACACTCGGTTCTCTGTGACAGCATATAGAGTGATTTGAGGCTGCCATCACTAAGGGGAATTGTGGGAGTCTGTGGTCAGCCTGGCTCCTGTGGAATTTGTTAGTGATATTCTGGCTGCTGTCTGTCAAGTTGTAAGTTTTCAAATTAAGGCCAATAGACATGGTGCCCAGATCTGCTGAAACAAGGATGCCCTCGAATGGCTGTAGTGCATTTCCCTCCACACTCTTCTCACAGGTAATATCTCCTAACCTTACAACCCTTTTCATCAAAGGGAACAGGCGCAGTTCCTGTTTATCTGTTTGTAGTGAGTTTCAGTTCCCTACAAACGTGCAGAGTCATTTAAACAAGCCAGTCACGTCCTCCGGGAGGCGGGGCATCCAACCCTCTTGATCCCACAAAGACTGCATCCCAGACCGCGTGGTTGGCCACCCTCCAGAGTGCAGCCTGCTGGTGGCCTTGCGTGCCATCTCCCACATGTTAACGTGGGATCAGTAAAGGGCTGGTGATTGCATCTGGCCACCGCCAGGTGTCACGTGTCTGGCCACATGCTGAGGGAATTGCACTGTCACCAGTGGGGTTACGGGCAAGTGACTGAAACACCAGTGTCGGGAGGGCAGTGAGACGCCAGGGGCATGGGTCGCGGTGGCCCTGGGCGCGGGGCCTGGCGCACGTCTGCTGATCTGCCTTGGGGTTACATGGCCGTGGCCACACCGCGGGGCTGTCCTGTGGAAGTCGCACTTCTCTCTCCACCCAGAGCTTAGATGCCTCCTGCTGCCAAGGGCTTTACCCAGTGAAGAGACAGGGGCACCAGGCCTGGTTTTCCTCCGTGTTGAGGAGTGTGGGAAGAGGATGGGGTCGGTGTTGGCGGGGAGGTGGAGAGTGGATCGTGGCTCCATGGGCGTGTAGCTTTTGTGGTTTCGTCTGTCATAGTCATAGCAGGATGGCCTGACCTTCGAAGACGTGGCCGTGCATTTTTCCTGGGAGGAGTAAGGTCTCCTTGAGAGGCTCAGGGATGCTGGTCCTGCGATGTGATGCTGGAGAACTGGGCACTCCCACCTCCCTGGGTGAGAACCTCAGGTCCACCATGTCTCCCCCTTTCCTCAGTGGCAGCACGGTCCTCCCGTCGGCCACGAGGGAAGGCACAGGGCCTCCGCCTCATTTACTGCTCCTGGTCTGTGTGCATCTCCTATTCCCCATCTGGCCTAACAGCTGGCAGAAGTGGGTGTTGCATGGAGGCCCTGGCACGCCGGGCAGTACGTACCTGCGCTTCGGTCCGGGTGCTTTGCTCTCCTTGCGTACAGCAGGTGGGACTATTGGGACATCCTTCCAGGTTAAATCAGAGGCCAGAGTCAGGCCTAAAACCTTTCAGCAGACTTACTAGGTTCCTTAGAAGATCGGCTTAGTCTCCATGTTGGGCTCAGTTGGTTAGAGAGAAGGGCACATACACTCTGATCGTCCTTCGCCATTTGTCACTTTCCCTGATCCTGGGCGAGAGGAAGCTCCCCTACTACGGAGGGACTGGCTTGCCCTCCTGGGGTAACGGAGGGTATGAAAGGTTTCAGGGAAGTGGGATTTGGGGTCAGTTGGAGGGGTCCAGAGGAGTAGGTGGCTCTGGAGAGGCTGCTGGCTCCTGAGGAGCAGGGGAGGCCGGTTTCCCCATTGAGGGTTGGGGAGCTTCGAAGGGGATCACCTTAGATGTCAGGAGTGTTTTCTGGTTCCCCAGGCCTCTAATTACAAAAGCCACGTAGGGTTGGACTTGGGGAAAGGATCTTGAAGACTTGAACGTAGGGAACCTAGGTCCGTTTTCTCCTCTTGTGATGGTAAAGACCCCATTGCAAGGTGATACTGTAATTTAGAGACCCATTTTCAGGCCATTTCCTCTCCATCCTCCCAGCTTCCATAAAGGACAGGCAGCATTACAATAAACTTTAAGTGTTTCCTTTCTTAGCCCAACTGTTTTTAAGAACTTCCAGTTCTTAAGGATACACTCCAGAGGTGTTTCTTCTGGCTTAGAAGGGGATCCTCCCATGCTGAACCCGCAACTGGACTCTCCTAGAATGGAATCCGGTGTCCGGGAAACGTTTACCAGGGGGCTTTGACCTGAAGGGGTCAGAGCACTGTCCAAATTCCCTCTGAACCTAATGGGTTTTTACATTTTCTTTGTTCCTGGTTGCACTTGGCCTTTGATGCTGCAGGAGGGTTTTCTGTAGCTGCAGGGAGCGCAGGCTTCTCCTCACTGTGGTGTGCAGGCTTCTCGTTGCAGTGCCTTCTTTTTTGGGGGCGCACAGGCATCGGGGTGCGTGGCTTCTGTAGTTGAGGCACACGGGCTTAGTTGCTCCGCAGCACGTGGAATCTACTTGGACCAGAGATCGAACCTGTGTCTTCTGCTTTGGCTGGTGGATTCTTAAACCACCAGACCACCTGGGAAGTCCCCCCAGTAGGATTTTGAGCATCCTCTACTCTCCCGTTGTCTAACCAGATATCTCTGGTTGACCCAGGCCTTTCACTGGTCCCTAGTGGGTGGGGACAGGGACGTTTGCACACTGCCAGGGCATTGCCAGGACTCTCCCTGAGGAGGCTCTGTTGTGTATAAAGGGTAGAGCCAACAGCAAGTTTCCCTACCCTGGGGTGTATTCCTCGCGACTGAGCGTCTATAAAGATTATAACGTGGGCTTCTGGGCAGCGGCCAGCCCAGGAGACTGGAGTGAAAGGCATTCAACGGATGCAGAGAGGAACCCCTGGAGAAAGTAGAGTTGGGCACTGTGGAAGGCAGCGTGGGGTTCAAGACCCGAGGGCCAGGAGATGAAGGTGTTCCTTAGACTCCTTGGACACTGTGTGAGGTGAGGGACTAGGCAGCAGGAGACGCCCGGAGTCCTCTCCCTGTGCGGTGGCTGTGATAAAACGGGACAGCCTCATGATTGCTTCTGACACAAGCAACGGCAAGTTCGGACAGTTTCCCAGGCAGTGTAACCCTCCAAATGAACCTAATTAGTTTAGGGTCTCTCTTTGAGATGCTCCAGGGCCCTTTGAAGCACCCCAAAGTCAACTGGAATTCAGAAGAACTTTAAATAGAACCTGATATTTGGGAAGTCTGTCCAATGTTCTTTTAAAAGTTTTGAAACACCCGGTCAGAGAGAATCATACCCAAAAGATTGAAAGCAGGGCCTGGAACAGATGTGGGTACATGTCCACACTCTGAGCATCGTGAATCAGAACAACCAAGCGGTGGAAGCCACCTGAGCGTTCACCGATGGATGAGTGGATGGACCATGTGTGGTCTGCACACAAAGGAGTGCCATTTAGCCTTCACAAGTAAGGGAATGCTGGTGCTTGCTATAGCACGTACCAACCTCAAAGGCATGGTCAGTGAAATAGCCCTGTCACGAGAGGACAAACGTGGTAAGTTTCCATATACAGGAGGCATCCAGAGACGTGCAGCTCAAAGGCACAAAGGAGACTGAGGGGGATTTGTGTTCGGAGTACAGCGTTTCAACAGTGAAAATGGGAAAGATCTGGACGTGGGTGCTGAGGATGTTTATACAACAGCATGCGTGTGGCTGATACCACAGGACTGTGTACATAAAATGGTTCAGATGGTAAGTGCGATGTCTGTTTAGTCACAAACAGTTAATGAAGCACTGATGCCTGTTACCGTAAGAAAGGGCCACCCAGAGCCCGCTCATCGGGTGCACTTTCAGTCCATCAAGGCTGTGACAAGGAGGGAAAGTATCTGTCTGTGGTCCCAGAGAAAGAAACACGGATCAGAATGGGAAAGACATTTCTCTAGAACTGGGGCAACTGGTGGAAGTGGACGTGGCTTTGTGGATTGGATTATAATGTAGAAACCAAAATAATGTCCTCACTTGGAGGTCACGTGCCACTTCCCTGGCAGAGGGTTTCTGCTTTGTGTAAAACAGGGCTGAATTCTGTGTGAGATGCAAATGGGAGCCCATTCTACTGCTGTGGACAATTTTCTAGAGTTCAGAAGTTACGTACATTTCTTTTCAAAACAACCACGTCAACGAAGAGCCAGAAATTAGAGAAGACGTCAAAACTTGTTTCAGAGGCCAAGCCCCACCCAGGCCGCTCCCCCAGAGTGGTACGCGGTTTACGACTGTAGGACGGCGTGGGTTCGAAGGGCGTGGTGTGTCTTGGTGTTCTGGATGACCTGGCTGTTGCAGAAACAGTGGTGTGCTAATTGTAGATTTCCGTGTGCAACTACCAAAAGCAGCAATAGTATGTGAAGCTTCATGATACAAAAATCAGTACACAAATACCAGTTGTGTTCCTACACACTAATTAGCATCAGAGAGAAAGAAAACCATCTCACAGTAAGGTCAAGAGGACATAGGCCTGGGAATAAATGTAACCCAAGAAGTAAATAAATGACTTGCCCGGAGAGGACCTCTCCTGCTGGCTTGGGGAGGTCGGCTCGCATCCGATGGGAGTGTCCGGGCCGTGTGGGCCTCGCTGCTCACTTTGGGCTGGTCGGTTCTGATGCAGACTCTGGCTTTTGTGAATTGCCCAAGGCGGGTGGTGGCAGGGCTGAGGAGAGCTGGCAAACCACCTTCCTCGTGACCTAAAGCTCCGTGCCCTGAGGGGCGGCCCCCTGCAGCACCACTGCACGCCAGGGGGTCTTACTGAGCAAGGCTCCCCTTCTGGGGCCTGGCATGTTGGAGGGGGAGGGTGGGCACCACGTGAGCAGCCCCACTTGGGGGTCAAGTCTCTCCTGAGCTTTCCTGGGGAACTACCCTCCGTCACGGGGAGGGGAGACGTTCCGAGACCCTTGAGGAAAGGAGGGGTCGCGAGGAAGCTGGAGGAAGCCCCCCGCCACCCGCACCGCGCCTCCTGTTGCACAACCTGCCCCGTCCTAGCCTCACGCAGCGCGCACTGGGGCCGCTGAGCCTCCTAGAAGGTCCCGAGAGTGAGGGTGGCCCAGTGGCCACCCCTCCCTTCGTGTCTGGCAGGTGGAAGAACCACCTCTTGCCATTCGGGAAGTGCGTCTCAGGTTTTGTGGACTGAGCCCTGTGCCCCAGTTCTGCTCAAGAGCCACGGGAACGAGCTGTCTGCCCTGGTGCCTGCGCTCGCCCTGACACCCAGCAAGAACTCAGGGGCGCCCGCAGCACTGTCTGCAGGCGGTCGCCGTCTGTGGCCGCCTCCCCCGGCCCCAGAGGCAGCATCACCCCACCTTGCCTCACCTTGCTCTCCCAGGGGTCCCTCCCAGAAGGTCCCGAGGAAACCTAGCCACCCTCTGCGTGGACAAAGCCCTGCATTTTCCCGAAGCCAAAGCACCGGCCGGTCCTGAGGAGACCTAATGCCCGTCCGCTGCGCCCTGGGCCAAGCCTGCGGCCTGAAGACACGGTCGGCCCTGGGAAGAAGCAGCTTGTCGCCCTCTGCGGGCCAACTGGGAGAATGCAGGCCACGCCCGCTCCCACTGCAGAGCGGCCGGGGTCTTTCCTGCCCGTCGTGCTCGAGGCACAACACTCTGGAAATAAACGGGTCGAGGCCACTATCCCAGGACTTGTGCAACCTAACTACAGGGCAATTAGGAACCACAAAAGGAATGTAGGAACAGACTTTACAACTCAAACCAAAAGACACTCCAAGTTGTCTAAAGGCAAATTTAAAATATAAAACTTTTAAAATTATAGAAGAAAATCGACATGGCTGTGGCTTTTGTCATGTAGACCACAAACTTTTATTTCCAACACATCACATGAAAATCCACAGAAAAGGGGAAAAAATAGCAAACTTTATAAAACTGAAAATTGTACTGGTGAAATCACTTATCCAGAAAGTCAAAACCCAGGCCAGAAATGAAGAAAAAATATTTGCAAACTACACATGTGACAAAGAACTTGTACCTGCATAATATAAAGTGCTATGAAACAAGCAGCTACGTTAAAAAATGGGTACCAGGAGCTTATTTAACTAATATGCAGAGTACATCATGTAAAATGCTGGGCTGGATGAAACTCAAGCCGGAATCAAGATTGCCAGAATAAAATTATCTCATACGCAGATGACACCACCCTTATGGCAGAAAGCAGAGAGAAACTAAAGAGCCTCTTGATGAAGGTAGAAGAGGAGAGTGAAAATGCTGGCTTAAAACTCAGCATTCAGAAAGCTAAGATCATGTCATCCGATCCCATCACTTCATGGCAAACAGATGGGGAAACAGTGGAAACATTGACAGACTTGTTTTCTTGGGCTCCAAAATCACTGTGGATGGTGACTGCAGCCATGAAATTAAAAGATGCTTGTTCCTTGGAAGAAAAGCTATGACCAACCTAGACAATATATTAAAAAGCAGAGACATCTGCTGACAAAGGTCGGTATAGTCAAAGCTGTGGTTTTTCCAGTAGTCATGTATGGATGTGAGAGTTGGACCACAAGGAAGCCTGAATTGATGCTTTCAAACTGTGGTGCTGAAGAAGACTCTTGAGTCCCTTGGACTGCAAGGAGATCCAATCAGTCCATCCTAAAGGAGATCAGTCCTGGGTGTTCATTGGAAAGACTGATGCTGAAGCTGAAGCTCCAATACTTAGGCCACCTGATTCGAACGAAGAACTGACTCACTGGAAAAGATCCTGATGCTGGGGAAGATTGAAGGCAGGAGGAGAAGGGGACGACAGAGGATGAGATGGTTGGATGGCATCACCGACCAGCTGTGTCCTGAAGGTCAGGATGGACGTGGGGCTGCAGCCCTGGTCTGTCTTCTAAGTATGTTAACTGGCCTACAAGTGGGAAACGATTTCTGTTTTCTGTAACTGAGCCCCTGGTGGGCGAGGATCGGCTGACCCGGGCAGCGTGACCCAGCTGGCCAGCCCTTCCCAGGTGTGCCTGCTTGAGGCCCTGGTTCCAGGCAGGAGGGCGCCAGCAGCGGTACCAGACATCACCTTCTCTGCCATCAGAGGCCGCAGCGCTGGGCTGGCGAGAGGGAATGAGGGGCCGTGGCGTGTCAGGGGGTCGCCTGCACGGGGCTCTGCTGGGCCTTCTGCAGGAGTTGCTAGGCTGCCACTTGATAAGGAAGAGGTTGTGTTGCTGGTACCTGCTGTTGGAAGTCTTCCCAGGCAGAGGTGAGGAAGCAAAAACACAGGCAGTGGGAGCAGGGCAGAGGAGTAACTCAGGTAAGAAGATGGAAAGCTTCCAGAAGAGCCCCTGGGGTCAGCACCATCCTGCCTGGCCTGCACAGCCAACTCGGCAAGCGTGCTGCCGCTGGGGTGGTTCCAGGCCCCTTCCTCCAGCCTCTGAGGTCTTTGCTCACATTCAGGTGTCTTAGCTGGGAAGGCTGGAGGAGGCTCAGGAGCCACCAGCCTGGGGGTCAGCCAGCGTTCACTTAGAGATGCCTCCATGGGTCCCCCAGCTTCGCACTGCAGACCCTCCTTGGCAGTGGGGTGGGAGGGCAGCAGGGCTGCTGGCTGCGTCAGTCCTCACCCTTGGCCACGTTCAGAGCTGTCCGTCCGTGTAGCAGGCGTCCTGATTTTCACCCGTGTAACCGGTGGGTTGTTAATTAGCAACGTGAACGATGACATTAAATGTCCTCTTCAGTTGGCTGAGATGTTACACCACGTGTACCGGTGTGAGAACCTGGGGAGGCCTGTGCAGCCCGTACCCCTAGGGACAGGCTTCAGACTTGACCCCTCAGCATTTTGCCATCCAGACACTGCTTCAGGATTTGGGGGGATCCCAGTGCTGACTCCAAGGGTTCTGTAATCCACCCTCCATCTTCCTTTACTGAGACCCACACTTCTAGGATCCTACAGAGCAGGGTCTGTGTGGCTGCTCTATGGCTTCTCTAACAAATGATCACAAGCTGGGTGGGTTAAAACAACAGGAGTTTATCCTTCCTCAGTCCTGGAGACCAGACACCTGAGATCAAGGTGGAGCAGGGTTGAGGTCCCTCCAGAGGCTCCAGGATGGGATCCTTCCTGCCTTTTCCAGCTTCAGGGGCTCCAGGGGTCCCTGGGCTTGTGGCCCCTCCCTCCCGTCTCTGCCTCTGTCTTCACGTGGCTTCTCCTCTGTCTTTCCTCATTTGTCTCATAAGGAACTGGTCAGTTGGATTGAGGGCCACCTTAACCGGAGATGACCTCACCTTGAGATCCTTAACTACATCTACAGAGACGTTTCCCCAGACAACGGCCCTGTTTTATGTGTTCTGGGGGGACTCAGCTTTTGGGGCCACGATTCAGCCCATTATCCATGTGTAAAATAACCCTCATTTTAGGAGATCACCGCAGCCCCATATAGACCAGCACAGATAGCTGTCATGTGGGTGGGCATCTGGGGAGAAGGAGGACCTGGGAAATACCAAGGCCTGGCTTCATCAGACATGATATCTCCCACCGTGGGGCCCGTGAGAACAGCCACCCCATCCTGTCCGTGGAAAGGAGCCCGGTGTCGAGTCCAGCAGGGCTTACCTTGCAAAGCTGGCTCTCCTAGGTGGCACCGTCAAAACCACCAGGTAGCCACTGGCTTATGATCATGAGGGCAGAGGCTCTCCCCTCGTGTGTCTGCCCTTCCCATTCCCACAGTGAGGAGCCTGGCTCCCACCATCTGCCCTCTGTGTGTCGCTTCTTTCCGGATTACATGTGCACAGGTTTCGGTGCTCTTAGCTACTGCGCTCTGGAAAGAACCCTGTAAAATAAAGCCCACTGTCTATGAAAGGTCCATTTTGCCTTTAGTCTATAGATTCTGTTCAAGAGGCCTATTTTGAGTCCAAATCCTTTATCAGACACAAGTTTTGCAAACATTTTTCTCCCCGTTTGTAGTTTATCTTTTGATTTCCTGAATAAGGTCTTTCAGAGTAGACATCTTTAATTTTTAAAGTCCACAATATTTTTTGTGGACTGACTTTTTGTGTGCTAAACCCAAGATCATGTCGATTTTCTGTGTTTATGTCTTTAAATTAATTGTTCCTTGACTATTTTGGAGAAGTTTTGGGATCCTTGGCTCTGTTTCAGTTTGAATTTCCACACTTTAATGGACCTAGTAGAACTGCCCTCAGGGGTGTGGGGTCCCCACTCAGCTGTGAGGGCAGCTCGGTCTGCACGTGCTTACTGGCTGGCAGGGAACGCACAGCTCCCCTCCCTGACCCACCAGGGCATTGAAGCTCTGCCCATGCACCTGGCTCCCGCTGTCAGTGGACAGAAGCCTGGTCTCCTTCGTACCTGCTGGGGCTTTGGCTTCTGGAACACTCGTGGCTGAGTCCATGCTGAAAGCCTGGGACCTTTGGGACAACATGGGGTCAAGTCCACACTAATGGGAGTCTGGTCTCCTCAGGACCCTCTGGGGCTTTGGCTTTGGGACATTGTGGGATTCAGTTCAGGCTGATAGGAGTCTTGTTTCCTCAGGACCTGCTGGGGCTTCAGCTTTGGGACATTGTGGGGTTCAGTTCAGGAAGACAGGGAGTCTGGTCTCCTCAGGACCTGCTCAGGTTTTGGCTTTGGCACATTGTGGGGTCCAGTTCATGGTGACAGGAGCCTGGCCCTTCAGGACCCACTGGGGCTTCAGCTTTGGGACATTGTGGGGTTCAGTGAAGGCTGATGGGAGTCTGGTCTCCTCAGGATTTGCGGAGAAGAGGTGCCATTGAAAGAGAAGGTGAGGAAATTGCGGAGAGAGTTTCTGTGTGTGGCTGATGCTGAGTGTGTCTCTCTTCAGAGAACTCAGGACTGGAAAAGTTTGATGTGGAAAGTCGTGGGTTTTTAGTTTTTGTCTGTAGTATAGGATGGTGACTACCCTGGTGGCTCAGACGGTAAAGCGTCTGTCTACAATGTGGGAGCCCTGGGTTGGGAAGATCCCCTGGAGAAGGAAATGGCAACCCACTCCAGTACTATTGCCTGGAAAATCCCATGGACAGAGGAGCCTGGTAGGCTACAGTCTATGGGGTCGCAAAGAGTCGGACACGACTGAGCGACCTCACTTCACTTTCACTGCGGGACGGTGTCCAGTGTTGTGTGTGGTGTCCATCCCCCAGCACTGTTTATTGAGAGGACTGGCCCTTCCCCAGTGTATTTACTTAGGTCCTCTCTTGTGAACTGACTGACCATGGGCCTGTAGGTTTATTTCTGGGCTCTCGTCTCTGCCTGTTTCTGTGTCAATTCCACACGTCTTGTGGTGTCATTAGCTGCTTAATGTGGGTTGAAGTCAAGGGGAAAGATGCCACCAGCCTCTTCTCATTTCTCAGCGTCACTTCGGCTCTTCCGGGTCCTTTGTGGCTCCATGCAAATGTTAAGATTGTTTCTGTGGGAAATGTCACTGAAATACTGGTAGTCATTGCATGTGTATGTGGCTTTGGGTAGAATAGATATTTTAACAACATTTTCACTCATGAGCATGGGATAGCGTGCCATTTTTTTGTGTCTGCTCAGTTTCTTTGATCAATGTCTTAGCGTTTTCAGTGTGCGGCCCTTTTAAGTCCCTGGTTAAATTTATTCCTAGTTTTTGGGGGACACAATTGTAAATGGTTTTTTTTTTTAGTTTCTCTTTCTGATACTTCATTATTAGTGTAGAGAATGACAAATGATCCTGCAGTTTTACTGAACTCATTTTTAGTTCTGGCATTTTTTGGTGGTACTATGTGGAAAACTAGAATTCAGAAATCCCACAGTTTCAGCTACATCAGGGTCATCCTCAGCACCCAAGACATGGCTACTAATATACTCTTCCCATGGTGCCTTTTTATACTATGCGGACTTCTACAAGGGCAATTAGCATCACTACTTTGGGTGAATTTGAATTGGGTAAGTAAGTCTTGGCCTCTATTAGCAGTGTTTGATGTCATCTCTGATTTTCTGGCATGTTACTGACATGTATTGAAAAGTAACTTATTTCCTAGTCAATTTCAAATATTTAAACTTTAAATAGCAGTACAAAGTTTGCTACACTCATACCAGGCACTACAGTGTGTTTTACCCAAAACAGGGCCTCTCTCCCTGCACATAACTCCAAAATGAGGGATAATTATGCTTTCCACATTGCAATCCTATCCACAAGACCACTTCAACTTTCGCCAGGTGCCCCCAACTTTGTGCAAAGGCCTTTCTCCATTCTAATGCAATTTTCTTTTCTGGAACCATCCCTGGGGTTTTCCTCACGTTAAAAGTCTTCATGGATTTAAAGTGTACAAGATGCATATGGTCTGGGTGGCTTTTCTGTAGGGCTTTTTCACTGAGGATAATTTCAGTGTGTTCCCTTGCACCATGTAGCAAGAGCTTTTCATTGTGATTAAGACATACAACATTTATCATTTGAATCATATGAACTATACACTTCTATACCATTAATTACATTCACATTGTTGTAAAAATATTATTGCCATTCATCTCTAGAATCTTTTCATTTTCCTGAAGTGAAACTGTAACCATTAAACACTCAGCACCCTCAATCCCTGGCAACCTAGAATGAGGCTTATCTGGATGTCTCATACTAGTGGAACGATAACCTTTGTCTTTTTGTGTCTGGTTTGTTTCAATTAGGATATTGACTTCCAGGTTTATCCACATGGAAGCCTGTGTGAGAATTACTTTAAAGGTTGAATTGTGTTCTATTTTGTTCATTACTACATTATGTTTATCCATTCATCTGCTGAAGGACACATGTTTTGATTTCACCTTTTGGCTGCTGTGAATATGGGGTACAAATACCTGTTCCAGTCCTTGCTTTTAAATATTTGCGGGCACAGCCTGGAGTGGAATTGAGGGATTCTTCCATCCAAGTACTAACCAGGTCAGACCCTGCTTAGCTTAAGAGGTCAGTCGAGATCAGGTGTGATCAGGGTGGCATGGCCGTAGGCAAATCCAGGCGTTATACATTAACTTCATGTTTCAGTGTTTGAGGACCCCACCCACTGATGTCCACAGATTCTGCTCCTTATATGGTAAAATAACACACCTAATGGATCTACCCTACTTTCCTTTTCCCATAACCCAATGATGGGCGTTTTGATTCTTCTTTCAGAGGGGCATCAAGAACAGCACTGCTGTGAATGTTGGTATACAAGTTTTATTTCAACATTTATTTAAATTTCTTTGGGTATATATGTAAGAGCAGACTTTTTGAAACTGATGATAACTGCATTTTTATATTTTTTATAAGATGCCAAAGTTTTACGTAAGTAGATTGAGCCATATCACATTTCGACAACTAACATTTAAAAGTTCCAATTTCTATACATTGTTGCCAAAAATTATCTTTATTTTTAATATAACAATTTTAAAGTATGTGAAGGTTGTGGTTTTAAGTTCCATATTGATGGCGACTCCTGTTATAGTCAGGTCTGAGAGACGAACAGAATCAGGTCAGAATGAGGACCAGAGCTGGGAATCAGTGAGGAGCAGAGCCGGGCCATACCGACGAGTGGAGCAGGGCCTCAGGGAAGAACAGCTGGGCCTCTGTGAGGAGCGGAGACTTGCCTCAGAGAAGCAGAGTCAGGCTTCAAGGAGGAGAGCGGAACCTCAGTGAGAAGTGAGCCAGGCCTCAGTGTGGAGTGGGGCGGAGCAGGGCCTCAGAGTAGCAAAGTCTGGACTCAGAGGGGCAGAGCCGAACCTCAGTGAGAAGCAAGCCAGGCCTCAGAGAAGCAAAGGTGGGCCTAAGCGAGGAGCAGAGCGAGGACTCAGTGAAGGCCGGAGGCGAGCCTTAGGACCAGACCGGGCCTCGGTGAGGAGCAGAGCCGGGCCTCATTGTGGAGCGGAGCCGGGCTGAAGACAGGCGAAGTTGGGCCTCAGGGAGGAGCAGAGGTGAGCCTCTGTAACATGTGACCTGGGCCTCAGGGAGGACCTGAGCCGAACCTTCCTGAGTAGCGGAGACGGGACTCGGTGAAGCAGTCAGGCCGCAGGGAGAAGCAGGTGAAAGGTAGTGAGAAGCGAGCCTGGCCTCTGTGAGGCCCGGGCCTCAGTGCTGAGGGAGGTGGGTCCCAGTGAGGAGCGGATAGGAGCCTCGGTGGAGAGCGGAGCCGGTTCTCAGTCCCTAGAGGAGCCAGGCCTCAGGGAAGTAAATTCAGGCCTCAGGGAGGAGGATAACAGAACCTCAGTGAGAAGTGAGCCAGGTTCTGTGTGGAGTGGAGCAGGCCTCAGTGCAGAATGGAGCCTTGCCTCAGAGAAGCAAAGTCTGGCATCGAGGAGGACCAGAGCTGGGCCTCAGAGAAGCAAAGTCAGGTCTCAGGGAGGATCAGAGGTGAACCGTGGTGAGAAGTGAGCCAGGCCTCAGTGAGGAGAGGAGCTGGGCCTTGTTGAGGACCAGAGCCAGTGTTAGGGCTCTCAAGGGGCTCATAGCTGTAGTTAAAATATGGCCCATGGTGGTGACCTGACAAACAAGGGGTGGAATCATGGTGGCCACGTTGCCCTGACGGCCTCCTGTTTTTTCCTTAAGGCGATACCCTGTTTTTCCCTGCTGGTGCCAGTTCCTCAAGACTACATGACCACCCGACCATGAGACCCCTTTGACTATGTGACCACAGGACTCCAGCTGTGGGCTAAGGATAAACCCCTCTGGGGCACAATTTCCCATCGATACGGTATAAGAAGGGTTGGCTGTAACAAGAGAGCACTGGTTTCTCTCTAAAACCACTTTCTTTCTTCCTATAATAAATATTTCTCTGCCTGACTGTCCGGCTCACTCTCTTTTTCTCCATGCTCGCCTTACAGCCAGGACTCAGAGTAGCAAAGTCAGGCCTCAGGAAGAGAATGGAACCTCAGTGAGAAGCGAGCCAGAACTCACTGAGGTTGTAGCCATGCCCCGGTGTGGAGTGGAGCCTGGCCTCAGTGAGGTCCAGAGCCGGGACTCAGAGCAGTTAAGTCAATCCTCAGGAAGAGGGAGAAGAGAACCTCAGTGAGAAGCAAGCTGGGCTCAGTGAGAACCCTAGCCAGACCCCAGTGTGGGTGGAGCCAGTCCTCAGTCAGAGAGAAGCTGGGTCTCACTGAGGAGCAGAGCCAGACCTGAGAGAGGACTCGAGTCCAGTCTCTATGTGGAGTGCAGCTGCGCCTCAGTGTAGAATGGAGTCTTGCCTCAGAGAACCAAATTCCGTCCTCAAGGAGGACCAGAGCTGGGCCTGAGTGAAGAGTGGAGGTGAACCTTCACTCTCAGTGAAGGAACGTTGGGCTTCAGTGAGGAGGGTAGCTGAACCACAGTGAGGCCCAGAGCAGGACTCAGTGCTGGAGCTGAACCACAGTGAGGCCCAGAGCAGGACTCAGTGCTAGAGCTGAATCTCAGTGAGGCCCAGAGCAGGGACTCAGTGCTGGAGCTGAATCTCAGTGAGGCCCAGAGCAGGACTCAGTGCTGGAGCTGAATCTCAGTGAGGGGCAGAGCAGGGACTCAGGACTGGAGCCAGGCCCCGGTGCGGAGCAGAGCCAGGCCTTCCTGAGGAGTGGCGCTGGCCCCAAGTGAGGAGGGGAGCCTGGCCTCAGAGTAGCAGTCAGGCCTCACGGAGGTGAACCAAACCTCAGTTAGAAGCAAGCCAAATCTCTGTGAGGACCAGAGCCAGGGCTCACTAAGGACCTGAGCGTGGACTGGAGCTGTGCTTCACTGAGGACGATACCGTGGCCTCCCCGAGAACCACAGCCAGGCCCATTGCAGGGTGGAGCTGTGCGGCGGTGCTGAGCGGAGCCAGGCCTCTGCAGGAGGAGCTGGGTCTCACTGAGGACTGGAGCCGAGCCTCACGGAGGAGCGGAGCCTGGCCTCAGTGCAGACCCTACCCGGGCCCCAGAGCACATCACAGGACCGGAGTGGAACCTCAGTGAGGACGGGAGACAGGCCTCAGTGGGGACCAGAGCCGGTCCTCACTGTGGACTGGAGCTGGTTCTCAGTGGAGAGCAGAGCCAGGCCTCAGAGGAGCAAAGTCATGCCTCAAGGAGGAGCACAGCTGAACTGCAGTGAGAAGACAGCCTGGCCTCTGTGGGGACCGTAACCAGGCCCGTGTGGAGCAGAGCTGTCCTCACCGAGGAGGGAGCCGGACCTCAGGGAGCAAGGGAGGCACACCTGATTGCGCAGTGGGGCCAGGCCTCACCGAGGACCACAGCCAGGCCCAGTGAGGGGCAGAGCCTTGCCGGGTCTCAGTGTGGAGAGGACCTGGAGTGCTGAGCTGAGCCGAGACTCAGGCAGGGTGCAGCTGGACTTCAGTGAGGAGCAGAGCCAGCTCTCAGCGTTGAGGTCCGGAGCCAGGCCTCTGTGTGGACCAGAGCCGGGACGTATGAGTACCGGAACCGGGACTCAGAGTAGCAAAGTCAGGCCTGAGAGAGGTGGAGAATGGAGCGTCAGTGAGAAGTGAGCTGGGCCTCACTGATCACCAGATCTGGACCCCCGTGTGGCACGGAACCAGGCCTCAGTGCGGGGCCCCACTGAAGACTGGAGTTAGGCCCTAGTGGGGAGCAGAGCCATGTCTTAGTGTGAAGCAGACCCGAGCCTCAGTGAGCTCTGGGGCTGGGCCTCTGTGCAGACCGGAGCCGGGGCTCAGAATAGCAAAGTCAAGCCTCAGGGATGAGAAGGGAACTTCAGTGAGAAGCGAGCCGGGCTCTGTGAGGAGCACAGCCGAGTCTCACTGAGGACGGAGCCTCAGGTTTTTCTCCCAGGGGCCCCTCCCAGCAGGTCCTGAGGAAATCTAGTTACTAGTTATCCTCCACATGTATACAGCCCCGCATTTTCCCAAAGCTAAAAACTGGCCTGCCCTGCGGAGACCTAATGCCTGTCCGCAGTGCTCAGGGCCAAGCCTGTGGCCTGAACACGCAGGTCCCGCCCTGGGAAGGGAAGGGGCTTGTCGCCCTCTGCGGGCCAACTGGGAGAATGCAGGCCGCACCCGCTCCCACTGCAGAGCAGGCCGAGGTCTCTCCTGCCATCCTGCTCAAAGCACTACACTACGGAAATTCAAACGCGTCGAAGCCAGGATCCCAGCACTTCTACAACCCCAACTTCAGGACAATGAGCAAACACGTGGCCCAAAACCTATCTAGGAACACACTTCAGGGCTCACACCAAAAGGCATCCAGGTTGTCCCCAGGCGATTTTAAAATCTACATCACTAAAGAAAAATTTGGACAGGATGCCCCGGAGGAAGATCGATAGAGCCACAGGTCAGGTAGATCATGAGTTCTGGTTGGGAACACACACGTAATTTATTACACACACAGAAAGTCCTGCATGGTGAAAAACCTCCTTCCAAAGACTAAGAGCTAAGCCACAAAGTGGGGAAAAAATGTATTCCCCATCACACCAGATGAATTTTTACTCACATTAGGCTACAAACCAGAAAGCAAACAACTATATTCAAAATGAGTACTGATCTGAAGAGAGCCCTCTCCTCAAAAGATAAAAAGGTAACAAAAAGTGGACAGGAATATGATCCACATGGCATTAGCCAAGGGAATGGCAAATTACAAAAGAAGACAGCGTTACACACCACTTACAAGTGCCACCTCCTTGGGAAGGTCAATTCGGATTACTGGAGCATGAGAGGGAGCAGGAACTCTACTTTCTCGAGTCTGGGACACCTGTAAAGGGTCCTCCAGTCAACCACAGGCAGCCTTTTCAAAGCCAAACAAGTCTCACCCCTGCAGACCAGCCATCAGGCCAACAAGCATTCACACAATTGTATTCCCAATCGGTGTCCAAAGAAAAACAAGAGAGCTCTTTTGCGTGGAGGCTCTGCTGCTGCTGCTGCTAAGTCACTTCAGTCATGTCCGACTCTGTGTGACCCCATAGATGGCAGCCCACCAGGCTCTGCCGTCCCTGGGATTCTCCAGGCAAGAACACTGGAGTGGGCTGCCGTTTCCTTCTCCAATGCATGAAAGCGAAAAGTGAAAGGGAAGTCGCTTAGTCGTGTCTGACTCTAGGGACCCCATGGACTGCAGCCCACCAGGCTCCTCCGTCCATGGGATTTTCCAGGCGAGAGCACTGGAGTGGGTGCCATTGCCTTCTCCAGCCTGGAGGCTCTACTACTCCTCAAAACCTTAAAAAAATCGAGGAGGTCCTCAGTGCATATGCACCAGTCAGGGGCATGGGATGAGAGTACATGCACTGAAGGAAAGCAGAAAATCACACCCCACAATATGAAACTACAACACAGTGCACTCCTCTAAAGCAACTGGAAAAAAAAGTCACATTTGAAGGCTGACGCCTTGAAATTTCAAATATGCATCCCACACCCACAAGAATAAAACACCATGATATTGGCATGAAGATGTACCTTTTGAAGATGATTGGAATTGAAAGGATATTCCAGGAATATACTCATGGGTCGAAAAAGAGGCATCAAGACACTCGAGGAAGCGACAGACATGTGTCCATTCCTTTAACAGCAAACTGGAGAGACCTGCTCCATTAAAGCGCCATCAGTCTAAGATGAAACCCAGAAAGCGAAACACCACAACCCACCCCCCGCCAAAAAAAAAAAAAAAACCCAAAACACACCTCCTTCCGCACCACACACAAGGCTAACTCAAAGTCAGAATTTTCTCCCCTAGCGTTCTTGTGCTGGTTGTGGGCATTTGGACCTCCTCCCTTCTCCTGCCGGCAGCCCCCAGCCAGCAGCATCTCCCCACAGTTTCCTCAAGTTTTCCTCCCAGGGAGGCGCCTCCCAGCAGGTCCTGAGGAAGCTTAGCTGCCTTCCCAAAGGACAGACTCCTGCATTTTCCCAAAGCCAAAGCACTGGCCTGCCCCGAGGAGACCTAACGCCTGTCAGCTGTGCCCTGGACCAAGCCTGCGGCCCAAACACGCGGGTCCCGCCCTGGGAAGAGGGGCGGCTTGTCGCCCTCTGCCGGCCAACTGGGAGAATGCAGGCCGCACCCGCTCCCACGCAGAGCAGGCCGAGTCGTCTCAGAGTGGTGATGGATCTATGGCAGTGAAAGGACCGTCACCCTAAGAAAAAACCTGGAAAACGGAATATCACAACTGTGAAAACCAAAACCAGAACAGGGCTCCTTCCACGCCATGCACAGGACTCACTCCAAGTCAGAATTTTCCTCCCCCAGCTCTTCCTCTGCTGGGCCCTCCAGGACGGACCTCCCTTATCCTGCAGGCAGCCCCCAGCAGGCAGCATCCCCCGCGCTGTTTCCTCATCGCTTTTCTCCCTGGGGGCCCCTCCCAGCAGGACCTGAGGAAACCCAGCCCCCTGCGAGTGGACAGAGCCCTGCATTTTCCCGGAGCCAAAGCACTGGCCGGTCCTGAGGAGAACTAATGTCTGGCAGCTGGGCCCCGGGCAAAGGCTGAGGCCAGAACTCAGGTCCAGCGCCCTTGGGTGGGTGGGGTCGGGTAGGGCTGGGTGGGACGGGGAGGCGGGGTTTTCGCCCTCTGCGGGCCAACTGGGAGAATGCAGGCTGCGGCCACATGTCAGCCGTGCAGGCAGACATCTCTCCGTCAGTCCTGCTGGGTGCTACATTCTGGAAATTCAAACGGGTCGAGGCCACTATCCCAGGACTTTGGTAACCCTAACTACAGGGCAATGAGCAAACATGTCCCCCCAAAGCAACCTAGGCGCACGCTTCAAGGCCCACACCAAAAGGCATTCCAGATTTCCCCAAGGCAACTTTGAAATCTACAGCAGTATGGAAAAAAATCAGACATGATCACCTAGAGGAACATCCACAAGGCCACGGGCCTGGTCAGGCAGATCATGAGCTCTGACTGGCAACACACATCACCAAGTCCTTTCACACGCTGGAAACAAAACTTAATAGCACACACTTTATTAAACGCACATACACAAATCCTGCAGGTCAAAAAAACCTATTTTCCAATCCTAGGTGCTAAGCTGGACAGAGGGGCCTGGGGGGCTACAGTTGATGGGGCTGCAGAGTCTGACACAACTGAGCAACTGAGCAGAAAAGCCACGAAGTGGGAGGAAAAAGTACTCCCCAACACACTAATGAGGAATTTTTACTGGCATTATACTAAGAACCACAGGCAAATCTACACTCGAAATGAGTGCAGGGCTTCCGCTGTGGTTCAGTTGTAAAGAATAGGCCTGCCAATGCAGGAGACAGGGGATTGATCCCCGGTCCAGGGAGATCCCACATGCCAAGGAACGACCAAGCCCGAGCGCCGCACTATTGAACCTGTGCTCTAGAGCTTGGGAGCCGCAAATACTGAACCCATGTGCCGAAACAACTTAAGCCCACTTGCCCTAGAGCCCAGTCCCGTGACAACAAAAGTCACTGCACTGAGAGCTGTGCAGGGCAACCAGAGTGTGGCCCCCATTTGCTGCAATGATCAGAAGCCACCTGGCAATGAAGACCCAACACAGCCAAAAATAAAAAAACTAGTCATAAAAATAAAGTTCCTTTTTTGTTTAAAAAATGAGGAATTTTTAGTCATATTAGACTAAGAACCATGAAGGAAAGAGTTACATTCAAAATGAGTACTAATCTGAAGAGGCCTCTGGCCTCCAAAGATAAACAGGTAACTAGCAAGTGGACAGAAAAATGATCCACATGGTATCACCCGAGGGAAAGGGAAATGAACAGCATCACACACCTCTTACAACTGCCTCCCTCCTCCAGAAAGGGTGGTTCTGATTACAGGGCAACAGCAAGCACCTCTCCTTTCTTGCTGCTGGGACACCCCTAACAGCCCCTCGAGATACCTTTTAGCAGCATTTTCCAAAACCAAACCAACCAAACCCTGCAGACCAGCCATCAGGCCACCAGGCATTCACACCATTGCTTTCCCAACCTGTATCCTAAGAGAAACAAGGATGCTCTTTTGCACGAAGGCTCTACCCATACTTTCTGAACCTTAAAAAGTTCAGCAGGTCTTCAGTGCTTGCGTGCATCAGACAAGGGGAGCAGCGAATGGTATATCCCAATGAATAGGATCAGATGATGACACCCCACAATATGTAACTCCAACACACCCACCTCTCTAAAGCAATTGTAAAATAGTCACATTTGAAGGCTCTTGCAATTTCAAGTGTGCATCCCACATTCACAGTAAATAAAACACTGTGATACTGGCATGAGGATGTACCTCTCTGGAGATAACTGGAATATAAAGGGCATCCCAGAATTATGCCCATGGGTTAAAAAACAGGTGTGGAGACAGCCCAGGAAGCATCAGACACATATGTGGTCTATTCCTTTAATACCAAGCTGCCAGGGACCTGCTTAGATAAAACCCCATCACCCTAAGCTAAAACCCCAAAAGCTGAACATCACAACCCCCCCCCCAAAAAAAAACAGGCTCCTTCCACACAAGACTAACTCAAAGTCAGAATTTTCTCCCCCAGCTTTCCTGTGCTGGGGATGGGCATTCAAACCTCCTCCCTTTCTCCTGCCGGCAGCCCCCAGCAGGCAGCATTTCCTCCCCCTACTCCGCAGTTTCCTCAAGTTTCCTTGCAGGGTGGCCCCTGCGCCAAAGCACTGGCCTGTGCTGAGGAGACCTAAGGCCTGTCGCCTGTGCCCTGGGCCAAACCTAAGGCCAGAAGACACAGGTCCCAGCCTGGGAAGAGAGGAGGGTTGTCGCCCTCTGCGGGCCGACTCACGAACTCCTTATTGCCAAATTCAGACT
Source organism: Bos javanicus (assembly GCF_032452875.1). Lineage (NCBI taxonomy): Eukaryota > Metazoa > Chordata > Mammalia > Artiodactyla > Bovidae > Bos > Bos javanicus. Next base: position 65,921,597 of record NC_083885.1, on the reverse strand, counting down.
TAAAGAAAGTAGGGAAAACCACTAGACCATTCAGGTGTGACCTAAATCAAATCCCTTATGATTATACAGTGGAAGTGACAAATAAATTAAAGAGATTAGATATGATAGACGGAGTGCTTGAAGAACTATGGACAGAGGTTTGTGACATTGTATAGGAGGCTGTGATCAAGACCATCCCCAAGAAAAAGAAATGCAAAAAGGCAAAATGGCTGTCTGAGGAGACCTTACAAATAGCTGTGAAAAGAAGAGAAGCGAAAGGCAAAGGAAAAAAGGAAAGATACAAGTTTTGAATGCAGAGTTCCAAAGAATAGCAAGGAGAGATAAGAAAGCTTTCCTCAGCGATCAATGCAAAGAAATAGAGGAAAACAACAGAATGGGAAAGACTAGAGATCTCTTCAAGAAAATCAGAGATCCCAAGGGAACTTTTCATGCAAAGATGGGCAAAATAAAGGACAGAATGGTATGGACCTAACAGAGGCAGAAGATAATTAGAAGAGGTGGCAAGAATACACAGAACTGTACAAAAAAGATCTTGATGACCCAGATAATCACGATGGTGTGTGAAGTCAAGTGGGCCTTAGGAAGTATCATTATGAACAAAGGTAGTGGAGGTGATAGAATTCCAGGTAAGCTATTTCAAATCCTAAAAGATGATGCTGTAAAGTGCTGTACTCAATATGCCAGCACATTTGGAAAAGTCAGCAATGGCCACAGGACTGGAAAAGGTCAGTTTTCATTCCCATCCCAAAGAAAGGCAATGCCAAAGAATGTTCAAACTACTGCACAATTGCACTCATCTCACATACTAGCAAAGTAATGCTCAAAATTCTCCAAGCCAGGCTTCAACAGTACATGAACCAATAACTTCCAGATGTTCAAGCTGGTTTTAGAAAAGGTAGAGGAACCAGAGATCAAATTGCCAACATCTGCTGGATCATAGAAAAAGCAAGAGAGTTCCATAAAAACATCTAATTCTGCTTTATTGACTATGCCAAAGCCTTTGACTGTGTAGATCACAACAAACTGTGAAAAATTCTTCAAGAGATGGGAATACCAGATCACCTTACCTGCTTCCTGAGAAATGTGTTTGCAGGTCAAGAAGCAACAGTTAGAACTGGACATGGAACAACAGATTTGTTCCAAATAGGCAAAGGAGTACATCAAGGTTGTATATTGTAACCCTGCTTATTTAACTTACATGCAGAGTGTATCATGCGAAATGCTGGACTGGATGAAGCACAAGCTGGAATCAAGATTGCTGGGAGAAATATCAATAACCTCAGATGCAGATGACACCACTCTCATGGCAGAAAGTGAAGAAGAACTAAAGAGTCTCTTGATAAAAGTGAAAGAGGAGAGTGAAAAAGTCGGATTAAAATTCAACATTCAGAAAACTAAGATCATAGTATCTGGTCCCATCACTTCATGGCAAGTAGATAGGGAAACAGTAACAGACTTTGAGAGTCCCTTGGACTGCAAGGAGATCCAACCAGTCCATCCTAAAGGAGATCAGTCCTGAATATTCATCGCAAGGACTGATGTTGAAGCTGAAACTCCAATACTTTGGCCACCTGATGCAAAGAACTGACTCATTGGAAAAGACCCTGATGCTGGGAAAGATTAAAGGCAGGAAGAAAAGGGGACAACAGAGAATGAAATGGTTGGATGGCATCACCGACTTGTTGAATATGAGTTTGCGTAAGCTTCAGAAGTTCATGATGGACAGGGAAGCCTGGTGTGCTACAGTCCATGGGGTCACCAAGAGTCAGACACGACTGAGCAACAGAACTGAACTGCAGGCCAACTGAGAGAATGCAGGCCGCACACGCTCCCACCGCAGGGCAGGCCGCAGTCGCTCCTGCTAGTCTGGCTCAAGGCACTGCACTCTGGAAATTCAAACAGGTCGAGGTCACTATCCCGGGACTTCTATAGTCCTAACTATAGGGCAATGATCGAAAACATGCCTCCAAACCAATGTAGGTGCTTACTTCAGGGCTCATACCCAAAGGCACTCCTGGTTATCTCCAAGCAATTTTCCAAACCACAGCAGTATATAATAAATTAGGTCACTCAAAGGAACATCCATGCAGCCATGGGTCTGGTCAGGGACATTACGAGCTCTGATTGGAAACACACATCACCAAAAGCCTTCCCAGAGGGAAAATAAAACAAAATTACACACAATTTTTTAAACAGGAAAAAAAGATTCCTGTAGGTTAAGAAACCTCTTTTTATTATATATATATATTTAATTTTTTTATGTCTGAACGTAGAGTTTTGGGTTTAATTAGCAATAAGTACACAGAAACCTACGCAAACAAAATTAATTATTAAGTCAAGGAACTAAAAAGGCAGAACAGGGTAAGAGCAACACATCACTTAGCGGTACAGTGTTACATAAGCTCAGTCGTGCATACATCCTTAATCACAGTCAGTAATGAAGACGCTGAATTACATACACCGGGAACGGGGAGCAGGAAGAGAAAGTGTAATGGCTGGGAAGCAGCAGAACAAAGTTTTATATTAGAAATTAAAGAAATGCCTCAAACTAGAAACAGGTAAAGCAATATAAGCATGCTCTTTAGAGATACAGTAATAAATAACAACAAAAAAAAATCAGTGAAACAGCTCACTCTGGGGACAGGAAATAGGAGGTGGTCAAGGGAATGGTAATTTTTATTAGAAAAAACAATTTTTATAGACCTACTTGAGTCTAAACTATGTGTATTTATTTGATTCTGACTATGTGAATCACTACAGATGGTGACTGCAGCCATGAAATTAAAAGACGCTTTCTCCTTGGAAGGAAAGTTATGACCAACCTAGATAGCATATTCAAAAGCATAGACATTACTTTGCCAACAAAGGTCTGTCTAGTCAAGGCTATGGTTTTCCAGTGGTCATGTATGGATGTGAGAGTTGGACTGTGAAGAAGGCTGAGCACCGAAGAATTGATGCTTTTGAACTGTGGTATTGGAGAAGACTCTTGAGAGTCCCTTGGACTGCAAGGAGATCCAACCAGTCCATTCTGAAGGAGATCAGCCCTGGGATTTCTTTGGAGGGAATGATGCTAAAGCTGAAACTCCAGTACTTTGGCCACCTCATGCGAAGAGTTGACTCATTGGGAAAGACTCTGATGCTGGGAGGGATTGGGGGCAGGAGGAGAAGGGGATGACAGAGGATGAGATGGCTGGATGGCATCACCGACTCGATGGACGTGAGTCTGAGTGAACTCCGGGAGTTGGTGATGGACAGGGAGGCCTGGCGTGCTGCAGTTCATGGGGTCGCAAAGAGTCGGACACGACTGAGCGGCTGATCTGATCTGATCTCATCTGATGTGAACTCTTAAGACAACAGATCTCCACCCACTGCCCGCCCCCGCCCCACCCCCGGAAACGCAGCATGGTGCCTGATCCATAAAAGTTCAGAAATGTTATAACAAGACAGACGGTGGCATTTTCATATCACGATTACACTCATGCTACGGATAACAATGCTTCCTCTGCTACAAATGCTACTTGATCCTTTTATAACAAGTTATTTACTTAATGCTTGGAATATCTGTGCAGGCTTAATGAAGTAAAAAGTAAAATGTTCAAAATTTTTCTTGTACTTAAGCAAAATACCTAATTTTATATAATTTAAACACAACTTTTCACTTTAGTAATAGAAACAATGAAACTATTTCACTTCTGACATTTAACAATTATTAATATAAGACTTCAAACTCCCCAAGACATGCACTACAGCCATAGAATAGATTCTGTCATCAAAATGATGGTCTTGCATCTTACGTTTGTTTGCACTTTGAGTCTTATTTACCAGAATAAAAACAGGTTAAGACAATGAACAGGCAGTTCATACCAAAAGAATACAAACAGCCAATAACACTGCCATAGCAGCCTCGTTTGTAATGAAAGAAACACACTTTTAAAATATAAGGTACCATTTTTAATCTATATTGGCAAAGATTAAATTTTTTTTAAAAGATCCTATCTACAGATGACAAATCTGTAGGTTGATGGGGGGTGGGAGTGGTGAGAGAATGATCAAACATATAACACTAACTGGAAATATAAATTATGCAGCCTTTTTGGAGAAAAATTTGGCAATACTTATTGAGGCTCTAAATATATTTAATTCCTTTGGACATAATTAAACATGTAGTTCAAAATGTGGCTACAAGGATATTCAATAAACCACTGCTTACAGTAAAAACTGCAGACATTCAAAATGCCTAGCAGACAGGACAGAATGAGTCAGCTGTGGCACACCTTCCTCACGGCAGGCAGTGGGCCTCCCCTAGGTATCACTCCCCCAGACTCTGCCTTAGGCTTCTTCCTTACCAAAAGTAGTTCCCTTTCCACAGAAGCCAAGAGTGTCAAGTTCAGCTTTCTCAGTGACCTGACCGGGGTCACCAGAAACTTTGCAGAAATTTTCTGGGGGCTCTTAAGAAGAAAAAACCTTCCTCACTAACAAAACTGAGATGTGAGAAGCAAAACAGCCTTTTCTTTCAGATGCATGAGGGAGACCAGCCTAGAGAAAAACAAATAAGCTAAGAAGGAGGCAAAAAAAAAAAAAAGGCCCTAATGACAACTTTAAATTGTTTGTTATGTGACACAATAAATGTCCTTGGTTACTAAGTCAATTAGAGTTGAACTGTATTACCTCTGGTCAATTGCATCTTGATAGTAGCTGGAAAAGAGAATACTTAAGCAGCACTAAAAGTTATGCTACACCAGCATAGTTATGGGCCTCAGATGTAGAGTCAACAGAAAAATTAAATATAGTTCAGTTCAGTTCAGTCACTCAGTCATGTCTGACTCTTTGCCACCCCATGAATCGCAGCACACCAGGCCTCCCTGTCCATCACCAACTCCCAGAGTTCACTCAGACTCACGTCCATCGAGTCGGTGATGCCATCCAGCCATCTCATCCTCTGTCGTCCCCTTCTCCTCCTGCCCCCAATCCCTCCCAGCATCAGAGTCTTTTCCAATGAGTCAACTCTTCGCATGAGGTGGCCAAAGTACTGGAGTTTCAGCTTTAGCATCATTCCCTCCAAAGAAATCCCAGGGCTGACCTCCTTCAGAATGGACTGGTTGGATCTCCTTGCAGTCCAAGGGACTCTCAAGAGTCTTCTCCAATACCACAGTTCAAAAGCATCAATTCTTCGGCGCTCAGCCTTCTTCACAGTCCAACTCTCACATCCATACATGACCACAGGAAAAACCATAGCCTTGACTAGACGAACCTTTATTGGCAAAGTAATGTCTCTGCTTTTGAATATGCTATCTAGGTTGGTCATAACTTTCCTTCCAAGGAGTAAGCGTCTTTTAATTTCATGGCTGCAGAGAAAAATTAAATATAGTATGTTCTATTAAAAAAAAAGAGTAAGTATATTAATAGGGAATCATTCGCCAAGAAAAAGATCTGGGAAGATACTCCATGTTTTAAGGATAGGTACCTCTAAAATAGTGATCTCTGAAAAATAGGAATTTGAACATTCTCTATTTTGTGTATTCCGTTTTATCACTTTAAGACTCTACCATCGATTTCTATATTTTTTTTAAAATCAAATCCAATGTGATTTTGGGGAGGAAAAAGAGGCAAACATGTATTCTAAGCACCTATCTTGATCTGGGAGTCTGCCTTTTAATAGGAAAAGTTGTTTCTTCTTTTTAAAAATGTTTTGTGACATAAAATTTGATACTCTCAGGCATTTATTTTTTAGTGAATACAGAAGACTACAGTTTTCACTTCCCTTGTTACTCAGAAAATCATTTCATGAGTTAGTACCATTTCTTATTGAAATCTCTTCTGTAAAGCAAAAACAGTCCCAAAATGAAGGCTCTTCGGGGGTCACAGGAACTGCAGATGATATTAAATCATTAAAGGTGAGAATAGTAAACTGCCTCTGGGTTGCTTTAGAACCATCTTGAGATGTAACATTCTGATGTCTAGATCCACTGGGTTTCCTAATGAGAGAGTCATTTCCTAGGCAGGTTGATAAGGAGTCTAGGGGACCCAAAGAAGAGACAGGCCTGGAATTCTCAAGGAGGAAGAAAGGACAAACTTTTTTCCTTCTCTACATTCCTTAGGATTATATAACAATCATGTATCCTGCCTGAGGACAGTCTCTGGATTAAACCTTCTGGCTAATTCTGCTATCTTAAAATGTAAATTATGGAGTAGGTCTAGTGAGGTCTTTACAACCTTGACATTCTTTGGATTCATTGGAGAGTATATAATTTCATTGCTAACACTAGCAAGTGGGTACTTTTTCTGCCCCCTTCTGATGCCTATGTCAGAAGCTTTCTCTATCTCCTTTATACTTTAATATATCTTTATTACACAAAAGCTCTGAGCGATCAAGCCTCGTCTCTGGCCCCGGATTGAATTCTTCTCCTCTGGGGGCCAAGAACCCCAGTGTCTTCGCGTGATTCAACAACAACCTTTCACTAAGAGCTGCTGCTGCTGCTGCTAAGTCGCTTCAGTCGTGTCCGACTCTGTGCGACCCCATAGACGGCAGCCCACTAGGCTCCCCCGTCCCTGGGATTCTCCAGGCAAGAACACTGGGGTGGGTTGCCATTTCCTTCTCCAATGCATGAAAGTGAAAAGTGAAAGGGAAGTTGCTCAGTCGTGTCCAACTCTTCGCGACCCCATGAACTGCAGCCTACCAGGCTCCTCTGCCCTTGGGATTTTCCAGGCAAGAGTACTGGAGTGGGTTGCCATTGCCTTCTCCTTCCTAAGAGCTACTGCAACAAAATGGTGCTCATCTCTTTTGCTTTCCTCAAATGCCCATTCTTTTTCTTCTTCTCCATCCAAAAATAAAAGTGTTTCTTTATAAACTTGGCCTATACCCAGGTTTAACGGGGATATATCGAATTCAAGCCATTGCAATTCAAATCCTAATCCAACACCTATTGCTTTTATGAAGCTTTCTTTCAGTGCCCAATTCCTATAAAACATATCCAGCTGAGTCCATTCATCCTTAAAGCTTCTGATTGTTTCCCATTCTTCGTTGGTAAACTTTCTTTTCATAATATGAAAAAATTCTGGAATTGAACCACGACCTGGAAAACTAGTCTTCATTATATCAATTCCAACTTGTAGCTCAGATTCTGCAGCAAGTACAGCATAGTTTCCTTGATGAGAGATGTTAAAGTTGAAATTGGGGTAAGGATTCAATGAGTCTTTTGCAAGAACTGGTTTTCCTTTTGCAGTTCTTTGCAAACGAATATTATCCCAAGGTATATTCAATTTCTCTGCAACTAATTTCCTTATCATCAAACGACCAGCCAGGGCGGCCTTAGGTCCCGGGCGAAGACGAACTGGCTGATGCGTTCCTTCCCCGGCTGGATCGATCGCACCGCTAGCAGCCATTCGGCGCGGCTGGGCAGCCACGTGCCGCAGGGGAAGGCCCAGCGCAGGCCCTCCACCGCGGCAGCACGCAGAGCCGCCGGCCGAGGAGAACCATCCCCCGAAGGCCTCGCCGCCGCCCGGGCTGGATGGCGCGGACCGGGGCGGAGACCCTCCCAGCTGCTCCGGCCGTGCGGGGGGCGGGGCGCCGCGTGCGTCCACAGGACCTAGGTCACGGGGGCAAGAAACCTTTTTAAATCTCAGGAGCTAATCCAGACGTGAGAGGAAAAAGTATTCCCCACCACACACCTGATGAGGAATTTTCATTCCTATTAGACTGAGAACCAGAAAGTAAAACCTACGTTCAAAATGGGTACCGGGCTTCCCTGGTGGCTCAGCGGTAAAGAATCCACCTGCCAACACAGGAGACATGGGTTCAATTTCTGGTCCAGGGAGATCCCACATGCCTTTGAGGAACTAAACTCGTGTGCTGAAATGAGAGGAGGGGAAAAAAAAAAAAAAGGATACGTTTAGAGAAACCAGAAAGCAACACAGACACAGACATATGTGGTTACGTTACTTCTGACCAAGCTCCATGGACCTATGGCAGTGAGAGGACCATCACCCTAGGGAAAAACCTGGAAAACGGAAGAAAACCCCCTTGAAAAAAGAAACGAAATGAAGCAGGGCACTTTCCACACCGCACCCAAGACGAATTCAAAGTCAGAATTTTCCTCCCCCAGCTCTTCCTCTGCTGGGTCCTCCTAGACGGACCTCCCTTCTCCTGCAGGCATCCCCCAGCTGGCAGCATCTCCCCACTTTTTCCTCAGCTTTTTCTCCCAGGTGGAACCTTCCCAGCAGGTCCTCAGGAAACATGACTACCCTCCCTGAAGACAGTGTCTGGCATGTTCCCGACCCCAAAGCATTGGCTCTGAGGAGACCTAATGCCTGTCACTGTTTCCACTGTTTCCCCATCTATTTCCCATAAAGTGGTGGGACCAGATGCCATGATCTTCGTTTTCTGAATATTGAGCTTTAAGCCAACCTTTTTACTCTCCTCTTTCACTCTCATCAAGAGGCTTTTGAGTTCCTCTTCACTTTCTGCCATAAGGGTGGTGTCATCTGCATATCTGAGGTTATTGATATTTCTCCCAGCAATCTTGATTCCAGCTTGTGTTTCTTCCAGTCCAGCGTTTCTCATGATGTACTCTGCATAGAAGTTAAATAAGCAGGGTGACAATATACAGCCTTGACGTACTCCTTGTCCTATTTGGAACCAGTCTGTTGTTCCATGTCCAGTTCTAACTATTGCTCCCTGACCTGCATACAGATTTCTCAAGAAGCAGGTCAGGGGGTCTGGTATTCCCATCTCTTTCAGAATTTTCCACAGTTTATTGTGATCCACACAGTCAAAGGCTTTGGCATAGTCAATAAAGCAGAAATAGATGTTTTTCTGGAACTATCTCGCTTTTTCCATGATCCAGCAGATGCTGGCAATTTGATCTCTGGTTTGTCTGCCTTTTCTAAAACCAGCTTGAACATCTGGAAGTTCATGGTTCACGTATTGCTGAAGCCTGGCTTGGAGAATTTTGAGCATTACTAGCGCGTGAGATGAGTGCAATTGTGCGATAGTTTGAGCATTCTTTGGCATTGCCTTTATTTGGGATTGGAATGAAAACTGACCTTTTCCAGTCCTATGGCCACTGCTGAATTCTCCAAATTTGCTGGCATATTGAATGTAGCACTTTCACAGCATCATCTTTCAGGATTTGCAATAGCTCAACTGGAATTCCATCACCTCCACTAGCTTTGACTTTATGTTTATGGGCTCCAAAATCACTGCAGATGGTGACTGTAGCCATGAAATTAAAAGACGCTTACTCCTTGGAAGGAAAGTTATGACCAATCTAGATAGCATATTCAAAAGCAGAGACATTACTTTGTCAACAAAGGTCCGTCTAGTCAAGGCTATGGTTTTTCCTGTGGTCATGTATGGATGTGAGAGTTGGACGCCAAAGAATTGATGCTTTTGAATTGTGGTGTTGGAGATGACTCTTGAGAGTCCCTTGGACTGCAAGGAGATCCAACCAGTCCATTCTAAAGGAGATCAGCCTGGGTGTTCTTTGGAAGGAATGATGCTAAAGCTGAAACTCCAGTACTTTGGCCCACTCATGCAAAGAGTTGACTCATTGGAAAAGACTCTGATGCCGGGAGGGATTGGGGGCAGAAGGGGACGACAGAGGATGAGATGGCTGGATGGCATCACCGACTCGATGGACGTGAGTTTAAGTGGACTCCGGGAGATGGTGATGGACAGGGAGGCCTGGCGTGCTTTGATTCATGGGGTCGCAAAGAGTAGGACACGACTGAGCGACTGAACTGGAATGCCTGTCAGCTGCGCCCTGGACCAAGCCTGTGGCCTGAACACTCAGGTCCCGCCCTGGGAAGAAGCAGCTTGTCGCCCTCTGCGGGCCAACTGGGAGAATGCAGGCCGCACCCGCTCCCACTGCAGAGCGGGCGGAGGTCTCTCCTGCCATCCTGCTCAAGGCACAACACTCTGGAAATAAACGAGTCTCGGCCACTATCCCAGGACTTCTGCAACCTAACTACAGGGCAATGACGGAAAATGTACAGCAAATCATGCCCCAAATCAATCTAGGCACACACTTCAGGGGTCATACCAAAAGGCATCCAGACTGTCCCCAGGCAATTGTGAAATCTACAGCCTTACAGAAAAAATTAGACATGACCCCACAGAGGAACACTGACACAGCCATGTGTCTCATCATGGTGATCAGGAGCTCTGATTGGCACCACACATCACCAAAAGCCCTCACACATGGGAAACAAAACAACACAATTTATTAAATACACACACACAAATCCTGCAGGGTAAGAAACCTTCTGAAGCCCAAGAGCTAAGCCGCAGAGTGGGAGGAAAAAAGTAAAAAAGTTACTCACCACACACCTGATGAGAAAGTTTTACTAAAATTGTACTAAGAACCATAAAGCAAACACCTACGTTCAAAGTGAATACCGGGCTTTGTGGCTCAGTGGTAAAAAAAATCCACCCACCAATTCAACTCCTTGGAGCTCCTTCCACACCACACACAAGACGAACTCGATCAGCATTTTCCTCGCTCAGCTTTTCCTCTGCTGGCTCCTTTCAGACAGACCTCCTCCCTTTTTCCTGCAGACAGCCCCCAGCAGGCAGCATCCCCCTACTTTTCCCTCAGTTTTTCTCCCACAGGGTCCCCTCCCAGCAGGTCCTGAGGAAACCTAGCTACCTTCTGAGTGGACAGAGGGCTGCATTCTTCCCAAACCAAAGCACTGCCTGGTCGTGAGGAAACCTAACGCCTGTCAGCTGTGCCCTGGACCAAGCCTGTGGGCATAAGACACAGGTCTCGCCTTGGGAAGAGAGGCAGGTTGTCGCCCTCTGCGGGCCAACTGGGAGAATGCAGGCCCACCTGCTCCCACTGCAATGCAGGCTGAGGTTTCTCCTGCCAGTCCTGCTTAACACACTAGCCTCTGGAAATTCAAACATGTCGAGGCCAATATCCCAGGACTTCCCTGGTGGTCAGTGGTAGAGAATTCACCTGTCAATGCAGCTGACACAGGTTCTATCCCTGAGTCAGGAAGATCCCCTCGAGAGGGAAATGGCAACCCACTTCAGTATTCTTGCCTGGGAAATCCCATGGACTTAAGGAACCTGGTGGGCTACAGTCCATGGGGTCGCAGTGAGTAGGACACGGCTTAGTGACTAAACAACAACTGGCACCATAAATATAGGGCAATGAGCAAACATGTGTCCGAAAACCAATCTAAACACAGTTCGGGACTCACACCAAAAGGCACTCCATCTTGGCCTCAGCCAACTTTAAAATGTGCACAACTATATAGAAAATTAGAGAGGATCCCACAGAGAAACAGTGACATGGCCATGGGTCTTTTCAGACAGAGCACGAGCTCTGATTTGTAACACGTTATAAGAAGGCCTCACACATGAGAAGAAAAATCAATTAAATGCACTTTATTTTAAAAAAATAAAGTCAAAATCCTCTTGGGTGAAAAACCTCCTTCTGAAGGCCAAAAGTTAAGCCACAAAGTGGGAAGAAAAAATATTGGCTAAACACACACCAGATAAGAAAATTTTACTCACATTAATAAAGAGGTAAAAACCAAACAGCTACATTCAAATGATTAACGATCTACAGCCAGGTGAGTGGGCCTGATTTTGTCTGTCTGTGGGTTTTGTATTCTGTGCAGTTGGTAGTGATGAAGCCTTAGCCTGTTTGCTAAGTTGCTTCAGTTGTGTCGATTCTTTGTGAACCCACAGACTGTAGCCTGCCAGGCTCCTCTGTCCATGGGATTCTGCAGGCGAGAATACTAGAGTCGGTTACCATTTCCTCCTCCAGGGATCTTCCCGACCCAGGGATTGAACCCGCGCCTCTTAAGTCTCCCGCGTTGGCGGGTGGGTTCCTTACCACTAGCACCACCTGGGAAGAATGTTTGGCAGGTGTGAAAGAGCCTGTGGCATTCATGCCTTGGACTGAAGTAAGTTCAGGGAACTGGCTCCAGTGCCCGGCCATCATTCTCAGACAGTGAAGAGCACAATCGGGCACCCACCCGGCAGTAACATGTTTCAGCTGGCTGTCGTGGAGAGAATCAAGTGGAAGCGTAAAGTCTGGACACAGAGTCCTGTCTGGAGACTCCTGGGACATGCCTGTAACAGGTGGCGGAGGCCTGCTCCAGTGGGATTGTTGTGACTCTCAGCGATTTGGAAGAGGCAGCTACAGGAACTGAAGAGGCAGAATCAAGGAACAGGAGTCAGCTATAGGAGGGAAGGCAACCCGTATGATATTCAGATTTCTGGCTGAGACAAATGGACTTAACGCTGCACCAACTAGCACCTTGGAGGGAGTCAGCCTACAAAACAGGTGCACAGAGACAACAAACAGGTCAGTGACGAGTGTCAGACACGGTGTGAAAGCCCTGTTGGAATACACTTCTGCTTGCCTGAATGCTGACTCCTGACCATTCTGGCCAACCCAGTTTTATATATCACATCTCATCAATTTTAAGACACACATTTGTTTTCACATCTCCAAAATCAGCATGTTTTTAATTGAATGTGTAACATGATTTAGTTGGCTGTGTATTTTTTCAGTGGTACATATAATCATGATTCTTCTGAAAATGGGATGAAATCTTGCTTTTGATGAAATACAATTATGTCTATCAACCTTAAAAGGAAACAATACATGAGTGTGCTTATGACTTAAATTTTACCTTATTCTAAAAAGATCTGAAGTTACACACTCCCTGATTTTGACACAGAATAGAGAACCCAGAAATAAATCCATGTACTTATGATTAATTAATCTACAACAGAAGAAACAAGAATATACAATGGAGAAATTCTTCAATAAATGGTGCAGCAAAAACTGGACAGCTACATGTAAAAGAATGAAATTAGGACATTCTCTATGGCCATATACAAAAATAAACTCAAAATGCATTAAAGACCTAAGTGTAAGACCAGAAACCATAAAACTCCCAGAGGAACACATAGGCAGAACATTCTTTGACATAAATCATCGTGATATTTTTTGGATCTGTCCCTAAAACAAATGAAATAAAAGTAAAAACAAACGGACTTAATTAAAAAACACCTGCACAGCAAAGAAAGCAAAAAAAAAAAAAGACTGAATGGAAAAAATATATGCAAATGATGTGACTGTTAAGGGGTTATATATATAGTAGTCGTTCAATCATGTCCAACTCTTTGTGATCCCATGGACTGTAACCTACCAGGCTCCTCCATCCATGGAATTTTCCAGGCAAGAGTACTGGAGTGGGTTGCCATTTCCTTCTCCAGGGGATCTTCCCAAACCAGGGATTGAACCCAAGTATCCCACATTGCAAGCAGATGCTTTACCATCTGAACCACCAAAATAAGGGGTTAATAGCCAACATAAACAGCTTATATAACTCAATGTCAGTGGAATAGTCCAAATAAAAAATGGGCAGAGAATTGAATACACATTTTTTTCCCCAAAGGAAATGCATATGGTTAACATGCACGAGAAAAGATGTTTCACATCACTAATCATCAGGGAAATGCATGCCTGTCAGAATGATTACCATCCAGAAGAACACAAATAACAAACACTGGAGAGGATGTAGGGAAGAGGGGACTTGTGTGCACTGCTGTTAGGAATGCAAACAGGTGCATACCCTGAGGGAAAAAGCATGCAGCTTCCTCAAAAACTAATACTAGAACTACTATATGACTCAGCATTCCACTCCTGGGTATATGTGCAAAAACAGAAAAAACCACTTTGAAAAAAAGATGTATACATTGAAAAAACACATGCACCGCAATGTTCATAGCAACATTTATTTATAATTACTAAGATAAAGTGTCCATCAACTGATGAACTGATATATATTCACACACTCACAAGGAAAATGGAGTTCCACTCAGTCATAAAAAAAATCGATGAAATTTTGCCATTTAGAGACACACGGATGAACTCAGAGGGTTTACACTAAGTGAAACGAGTCAACTAGAGAAAGACGAATACTGTATGATTCCACTTATACGTGGGATCTAAAAAATACAACAAATGATAGTGAATGAAGTTTTAAGAAGAAGCAGATTCACAGATATGGAGAACAAACTAGTGGTTACCAGTGGGGAGAGGGAGGAGGGGTAAGAAAAGTGGGGAAGGGACTAGCGGTAGCAGATAAAGAGGCAGAGACTATTAAATACAAAATAAAGCTGTGTGCTTGGTCATCCATTTGTGTCCGACTCTGTGGCTCCCCTGTCCATTGGATTTTCCAGGCAAGAATACTGGAGCAGATTGCCATTTCCTACTCCAGGGGAACTTCTTGACCCAGGGATCAAATCCTGCATTGGCAGATGGATTCTTTACCACTGCACCGCCTGGAAAGTCCATAAAATAAGCCCATAAAATAAGCTAGAAGGATACATTGTACATGGTAAATACAGCATATATTTTGTAATAAGTAAATGAAGTATAATCTTAAGAGTGTTAATTACTATACACCTGTAATTTCTATAATATACATCAACTAAACTTCAATTAAAAAAAAAATACTGTCAGTGTGATTTCACTGTTGATGGGAGTTGGAGAGTTACCAGGAGCCCAACAATATATTCTATTTCCACCTTAGAGATAGTGTAGCTGCAATTAACCTCAAGAACACAGTAATAGAACTAAATATGATTAAGGAGTTGGAAGTTTTAATATTTGATTTTAAAAGTTGAATGTATAGGTATAATTGACAAGTTATTATTGACACACTTATTAATAAGTAATTTTTGATGCATTGATGCATGTTCAAAATCCCCAAACCAATTTTCCTCCTGCTTTTTAAAATTTATCCTACTCAGCATATAAAATTAATGATACAATGACATATTGTATATTTTGTTATGACTACTTTCAAATATATACCAAAAAAAGAGACTATTATGAAGCTAGATGAACCAATCATGCATCATTTTGTGGCCATTCTTTGCTTTTTTAAATGGGCTTATTTGCTCCATGGCATGTGGGATCCTTCTGGATCAAGACTAGAACCTGTGTCTCCTGCATTGACAGCAGGATTCTTCACCACTGAGCCTCCAGGGAGGCCTTCATGGCCATTCTTATTTCATCTATCCCATTTACACCAGCGGTCTAGTTTGCCAATTTCTTACCTATTCACAAACTTGCTTTTTAGGGGTTTCAGAGACCCAAGGTCAACAGAAGTCTGAAAATATTAAATGGAAAATTCCAGAAATGAAACAATTCACGAGTTTTAAATTGCAAGCCTTTCTGCATAAGCAATCTTTCACCACCCTCTTCATCTCTCCCACATGAATATACATTTGTCTGGTAACCCACACAGGCATTCTATCATCTCACAGTGTCACAGAAGAGGTGCGTACAGTAGTATATATTTTGAGAGACCACATTCACTTAACAAATACATAATTATTTGGCTGTGCTGGGTCTTAGTTGCGGCACTTGAGATCTAGTTTCCTGACCAGGGATCAAACCCAGCACCCCTGCATTGGGATCTAGGGGTTCCAGGGAAGTCCCTAAGTTTTATTACAGTTATTGTTAAAATTAATCTTTATCACAGGTACATATGTATAAGGGAAAACAGTGCATGTAGGGCTTGGTTTCAGGCATCCACTTGGAGGTCTTGGGATGTTACCTGCTGCAGATAAGGGGGGCCCAGTAGTAGTTCCACATACAGCGTCATTTAATGCATAATCTCTACAGAACTGACTTTTTTATTTATTAATAAACTATTTTTTTTAATTTTATTTTATTTTTAAACTTTACAATATTGTATTAGTTTTGCCAAATATCAAAATGAATCTGCCACAGGTATACCTGTGTTCCCCATCCTGAACCCTCCTCCCTCCTCCCTCCCCATACCCTCCCTCTGGGTCGTCCCAGTGCACCAGCCCCAAGCATCCAGTATCGTGCATCGAACCTGGACTGGCGACTCGTTTCATACATGATATTATACAGGTTTCAATGCCATTCTCCCAAATCTCCCCACCCTCTCCCTCTCCCACAGAGTCCATAAGACTGATCTATACATCTGTGTCTCTTTTGCTGTCTCGTACACTGGGTTATTGTTACCATCTTTCTAAATTCCATATATATGTGTTAGTATACTGTATTGGTGTTTTTCTTTCTGGCTTACTTCACTCTGTATAATAGATTCCAGTTTCATCCATCTCATTAGAACTGATTCAAATGTATTCTTTTTAATGGCTGAGTAATACTCCATTGTGTATATGTACCATAGCTTTCTTATCCATTCATCTGCTGATGGACATCTAGGTTGCTTCCATGTCCTGGCTATTATAAACAGTGCTGCGATGAACATTGGGGTACACGTGTCTCTTTCCCTTCTGGTTTCCTCAGTGTGTATGCCCAGCAGTGGGATTGCTGGATCATAAGGCAGTTCTATTTCCAGTTTTTTAAGGAATCTCCACACTGTTCTCCATAGTGGCTGTACTAGTTTGCATTCCCACCAACAGTGTAAGAGGGTTCCCTTTTCTCCACACCCTCTCCAGCATTTATTGCTTGTAGACTTATGGATCGCAGAGAACTGCCTTTTTAAAAAGGTATTTTTATAACTCAATAATCATAAAAATATAAGTATTTTATCAATGCTGAATTGTCTCAAAAATGTTTCTTAACTCAGATTAGTTGCAATCAGAATCCAAAATATATTTCAAAAGCGTTCATTAGCTGTCTCTCACAGATCTCTTAACACATGGGGTTACCTTGTAAAATTCTCATTTCTTACAGTTTGTTGTCATTAGTTCATCTGAATTTGGCGTATTCTAGATGTGTCTCTGATACTGTTGAACTGACCACCCTTCCCCCATATATCCTGTACACTAGATGCTGATGAGATGGGTGATGAGGTTTGATCCCTGTGGAGAGGTGCATGATGATGACTGTTAGGGAAATGAAAACAAAATTTCTCCCAATCAAGAAATCTTTTCCACAAGGTAATAAAGAGACAAAATAAATTTTATTGTTAAAATAAGTATTAAAGGATTACAGTGCATCACAGGCAATCCACTAGGAAATTGTAAAGACAGGAAAAAAATCTAACTCCCCTAATCCTCAAGAAAGAGGAGCTGACAATACCGTTTGTCACACAGCGTCCTAATTTTACCTGGTAATGGGGTGACTGTGTAGTTTACTGGTTTTATCTAGAGGAAACACAGACTTCTCATCTCTGTAACTGAAGGTAGTTTTTAAAGTTGGAGCACAGCATCCACTAAGATGAGACTCCTATCTTCCTACCTGAACTGACTGGTGAGCTATTTCCCTGTCTGCAGTGGGAGGAGACAGGTCCCAGGTTCTTGAGAAAGACATCTGAGTCCTAAAACTGGGGAAAAAAAAAAAAAAAAAGACCAGATGAAAAAAGGCCTTCTTAGAAGTCTTTAAAGACATGCATTTTAAAAAGATGAGACGGTTCCTACAAATTTTCTAAGGTAAATGTTCTGAGAGGAAGGAAATCTCATTCCCCATTTTCAACAAGAAGTAAATCTCTTGTTTTTTATTTATTTATTTTTGGCTGGGCTGAGTCTTCGTTGCTGCGAGGACTTTTCTCAAGTTGCACCAAACCGGGGCTTTTCTTCACTGCAGTGTACTTCTCTTATTGCGAAGCCTGGGCTCTAGGGCATGTGGGCTTCAGTAGCTGTGGTGTGTGGGTTCAGCAGTTGCGGCACATGGGCTTAACTGCTCCTCAGCATGTGGGATTTCTTGGAGTAGGGGTAAAACCAGGGTCTCCTGCATTGGCAGGTAGATTCTTTACCACTGATCCACCAGGGAAGTTCAATCTCTTGTCTTTTTAAGTGTGTATCTGTGGAATAAAATAATTTGTATGTGACCATCTGGAAACACGAACAGTGTGATTGTGTTTTGGTACCACACCATGACACAGCTTGGATACAAACATTTCACGTCCTGGATATGACCTGCCTCCATGTATCTAGGGACAGTGTGACAGTGTGGGGCACTGTCATCCCATTGTATGTGAAAGGTGCGAGATGTACAAGATGGGCCAGGCCTCATCTAGTCCATTCAGGGACGGGGGTCAACTTCAGTTCCCTACGAGGGAACAGGGATGTTCTTAAGGAATGTTCATTGTCAGTCACTGGTTTGCTTTTTACCTAGAAGGTGGTGAGAACTAAATTCACCAGCTGGAGGGGGTGAGAGAAGTGCCATGGGGACAGGGACTGGTGAAGGTTACAGTGGACATTCTTAGTCCTGAGCCTCTCTTCCAGGGTCCACAACAGTGACAGTGATCACTGGGTGACAGCTGAGTAGCGGGGCACTGATTGCAGGAGACACCCCGAGGCGACGTGAGGAGGCAGACCAACAGCCTTAGGATGACTCACATAGCGGGGCACTGATTGGAGGAGACACCCCGAGGCGACGTGAGGAGGAAGACCAACAGCCTTGGGATGACTCACATAGCGGGGCACTGATTGGAGACACCCCGAGGAGACGTGAGGAGGAAGACCAACAGCCTTGGGATGACTCACATGCGGCAGCAAGGGCCAGTCATGTGTTTGGGGTGACACCTGGGGAAGATGCTCAGACCATGTGGGAGGAAAGACCACATAAAGACAGAGGAGGAGGACAGCCATTTGCAAGCCTCCAAAAAAACCAGGGTTAACCCCTTGATCTCACACTTTGACCCTCCAGAAATGTGAGGAAGTAATCTGGTGCTTAAAACTCCCAGACCGTGGGGCCTTGTTTAGGCCACCTGAGCACATCACCACAGCGACCAGCAGCAGCTGGAGAGAATCTACAGGGCCCCAGGGGAGGCTGAGAGGGACCCTGAGAGGGGCCCGAGGGAACAAAGAGGAGAGGTTTCTTGGGATGGAACCAGGTCAGAGGGGATGGGGGATACAGTGGGTGAGCCTGGGATTGACGTCTGCACCCCACCTCCGCCAGGCTCACAGCAAGAGAAGCCCCTCTAGTCTCACTCATGACGTTTTCCCAGTGCAAAAGGGGGCTAATGACGGGGCTGCCTTGGGGGCTCTTAGAGGACAGATAGGGCCGGGCCTAGAAGGAGGCCCCCAAGGGGGCAGCTGTGAGTCGAGAGCCTGCAGAGAGGTGGTGGGGCCCACAGGGAGGCTACAGGGACAGCAGAGAGTTCCAGGAGCCAAGGGGCTCCGGCCAGTCAGGGAGCTCTTCCCAAAGTAGCTGGGATCCCTACTGTGGGTCCCACTTGGAGGCTGCACCTGCGTTTTCAGCAGACAGATAGCTACCCAGCTGAGACTCTTCTGCCTAGGGGTTCAGGTCTCTGCTCTGCCTCGTCCCAGCAGCAAGGCTGCCTGCTGGTTCTGGAGCCTCACTTTCCCTGTCTGTGGAATGGGGCCACTATAAAATAACAACAGACTCACAAATATATAGAATAGACCTGAGATTGCCAGGGCAGAGTAGGGGGAGGAGAGGGAAGGGCTGGGAATATGTGCTTAGCAGAGGCCATCTATTGTATATAGGATATATAAACGAGGTACTACTGTATAGCACAGGGAACTATATTGAATATCCTCAGACAAACCACAATGGAAAGGAAAGTGAAAAAGAATGTATGTATTACTGAGCCACTTTGCTGTACAAAAGAAATAAACACGGCATTGTAATCAGCTATACTTCAGTAAAATATTTTAAAAATAGTGGAGGCCACTCAAACAAAACCAGAGACAAAATCCTAGAGGACAGAAGTCAGCAACAAAGGACACCCTTTGCTGAAACTAGAACTTCTACCAAGGCAGGTGGCTTAAGTACAGGAAGACTCACCACCATGATCTGGGATCACCAAGGAGATGAAAAGCTCAACGGGGTCTTCTAGGCACCTGACTTGAATCCAAGGCAGTGTTAGAGTCGGTAAGGGCTTATGCAGGTCTGCATCCTGTATCCTGCTTCTGACACCACGTAATGCCAACCAAAAAACAACACAGGAGGCTGCAAGTAAGAAAAGAGTTTATTTGGAGTTTTAAGAACTGCAATTCAGGAGACACAGAATCAGGTAATTCCAAAAGAGTGTTCCGGGAGAAGAGACTCGGGGGCTTACAAAGACAGAAGGCCATGAGTTTCTTCAAGTTGCCTTGTGAGAACTGTGACTGAGTCTGATGCAATTTAGGAAATATTTGTCCTTAAGCAATTAGGAGTTTTTTATCTACCAAAAGGTAGATAGGCAATCATGAGTTACTTTAGGGTAAAGGTTTGATAAGCATCCTGAGTTCCTGGCAGATGTTCTAGGTGGCTTCATTAGGACAACAAGTCGTCAAAAGATCAGATTCCATCCAGGCTAAGAGGTGCGTAAATCACACTTCCGTAATAGTCTCTGCACCATTTTAGAAAGCCCTGCTCAATATAGACTCCGTTTTGATTTTCCTTTCACAATAGTAACCCCAATGGCTGAATAAATTTAGGAAGAACCACGTGTGACAAGTGGTGCTGTCAAATTCTTGACTTTTTTTTTGGTTTGTTTTCTGAGCCTATTTCTTACCTTTCAAGTAGACCTACTTCAATGGTTTTAGGATAAGGAATCAGAGCTCCTCTGTCCATGGAATTTTCCAGGCAAGAATACTGGAGTAGGTTGCCATTTCCTCCTCCAGGGGATCAAACCCATGTCTCTTGTGTCTCCTGAACTGGCAGGGGGATTCTTTACCACTGTGCCACCTAGGAAGCCCAGAAAACATCACTACAGAGGAAACACAATATACTGGTGTGCTGTCAACTCTCAAACTCCACGTTCAATGATATCACATTAGAAGTTTTAAATTGACAGCGGTGGGAATATTCATATTGGGGAAACTGCAAACAATGTAATTCTTGGCTTGATTATGGGGAATATGTTAGCAATACAGATTAAACTTAAAATATGCTGTATGGGGCCACTGCACTATATACAGCAGAAAAAAAATTAGAAAATAGGATTTCAGAATTCAAAAATAATTATTTCTTATGGCCAGGAATTACATCCCTAAAGAATGAAGTTTCAAATTAAGTCTTTGTTGTTTCACTATCTTGCTAATAAAAAAAGAAACAGTCAAAATTATTTCTATAAAAATGGACGAAAATTACCAAGAGGACATACACTAGTGGGAAATTGAAAAAATGAAAAAATGCTCCACATCATAAACATCTGAGGAATGCAATGAAAACAGCAGTGAGACAACATTACACATTTATTGTAAAAGTCAAAAGTTTAAAAAGACTAAACAGATTGGCAAGGATATGGAAGAACTGGAAGTTCCAAACTCTTCTATAAGAATACAAAACGAAACAGTCATATTAGATTACAGTATGTGCTGATGTGCTCAGTTGTTGCTGACTCTTTGTGGCTCCATGGACTGAAGCCCACCAGGTTCCTCTGACCGTGGAATTCTCCAGGCAAGAATATTGGGGTGGGCTGCCTTTTCCTTCTCCAGGGGATCTTCCTGACCCAGGAATTGAACCCAAGGCTCCTGCATTGCAGGCAGATTCTTTACCACTGTGCCACCTGGGAAGCCATGGAGAGATTAAATCACCCTCTATTTGGCTGTCCACCAACTCCAGTCACAGTACAGTCCACAGATGGAGAGAGGGCCAGCTGGCCAAGTCAGAGCAGAGCAGGCAGCTCCAGTGTCTACAAGGAATTCAGTTTCACCTGCTACATCAAGGGTGACCCAAGGCTCTGCCGGGGTAATGAAAATGGATCAAGAGGGATCTATATCCAGGCAGGCACTCAGGACTCATCAGTCAGTGTGTGGGCTGATCCAACTTACTCATCCAACTTATTCACAAAGAACTGGGGTTGGCCGGGGTTACCCCTTGGGTGTCCCCCAGGAGGGCTCTCAAGACATCCAGTGTCCCCCTTTCTGACAGAAGCACATTGGTTAAGGCCCAAGTGGCGTCTTGGGGGTCTGCCCAGCTTTCTCAGTCCTTCAAGGTCCCTTCAAGGTTGTGGCTGAATCAAAACAGCCAAGAGCTGCATTTTCTTTATTAGTCTCTTATCCTTATTGGCCTCCTCCATCAAGTCTTGATAGTTACAGACCTCGAAGGCCTCCTCTACCAAGGTTGATGATAGGGTTTGGGGCCCAGCTTAAGCTTTTGTAATTTTCTACAGATATCAGGAGTAGCCTGCATGATAAAATGCATGGCAAATAGTGTTCTCCCCTCTGTGGACTCAGGGTCTGTACAGATATAATTCCTTAATGCCTCTCATCACCTAGCTCAGGAAGACTGCTGGGTTTTCATCTTTTTCTTGTGTAACCTCTCCTATCTTAACATAGTATAATGTTCTTTAAAAAGTCATACATTCACTAAGCCTGTAACTCAGGCATCGCAGCCTGAAGTACAGGAAAATACAGGAAAAGTGAAACATAACCATGTGAAGAACTTTTACTGTATTCAAATGTCTGCAGCAGCTTTACTTGCAACAGTCAAAAACTGGGAACTCAAATATGGATAAACAGATGAATGGACAAAGAGTATATCCACAGAATATATTTCTCATCAATATAAAAAAACAAACTACTCACTGATAAATATTTCACATAAGGGTACCTGAGAGGAAAAGCATAAACACTTCATGATTCTAATCATACAAAATTTTAGACAATTAAAACTTATCTAAAGAAAAACAAACCAATGGTTGACTAGAGGTCAGAGTAACATCAAAAAAGGAAACAAGGTAAAAATGAAAGTAGATTTTTTTTTATGGATGTGATGATGGTTTCACGGATTTATATAAATGTCAAAACTTATCAAAGTGTGCATTTTAACTACGTGCATTTTACTGCAAGTATTTTTAGGTTATTAAAACTTAAAAATATATTCAAAATACAAATCTAGATTTCTTACTGTTTAAATAAAATCCCCGATATTGACTTCACCACTTCCTGCCTCATGCTTTGGGAGGGGCAGTTGGCCTCAGTGGTCAAAAATATAAGCAACAAAGACTGTTCCCAACGTGACTCAACAGGAATATTGTCACAATGTCTGTTACTCACTGAAAGATATCCCTTCTCTCTATCCTCAATTTTCTATCTGGACAGAAATGGCCTTGAGGAGGATAGCTCAGAAAGATTACAGAAACCACAAAACTTTCAGATTATTTTCTCCTGTAATACTCTCTGCTAATACAAGATGCACAATTTAGGAGGCCTGAGAATTCTGTACATATTCATCCTTCACAGCCACAATGACTGGGATACTGTGGAGGCTCTTTTAAATGGGCACATCCAACCAGTCTGTAATAGTGTCCTACTCCCACTATTAACTTAGTGCTTTCTGTAACAATTACCATTCCCACTATAACCTTACAGCCAGTGATACCACCTACAGAATTCTGCATGTGACAGCACACGGCTCCACTGCAGGGCCTGAGAGTGTGTTCCTCACCAGTGTGCACACACAAGGCAATATCTCCCGTGAACAAGACAACTTCATGCTATTTTCAGAAGCACTGAAGGTTGCCACAATGACTACTCCTTCCTTAGATGGACCTCTGAACCCAGAAAATACACATTCAGGCCACCGATTAGAACCAGAAAGCTCTGCAGTCTTTCCTTGGAAGCCTTGGGCAACAGGCAGAGTCCTCTGGGCCCCAAATGGGTCATGTCAGTGACTTAACTCATCAAAGCAACAAGAAGGAAATGAGTGCTGCTCAGGGTTCTCACAATCCCTCCCATGAATGGGAAAAATCAAGGTTCCTTCCCTGAACACCCTGGGGTGGCTGAATGCTGTACACTGTGAATACCTGCCAGGTGGGAGAAATGAAATGGCTTTGGCTACAGAAACTGTCAGCAACAGAAGTCTGGCAAGAGGCCAGG
The DNA here is from genome assembly GCF_032452875.1 of Bos javanicus. Lineage (NCBI taxonomy): Eukaryota > Metazoa > Chordata > Mammalia > Artiodactyla > Bovidae > Bos > Bos javanicus. The sequence continues at coordinate 65,897,848 of NC_083885.1, read as the reverse complement.
TTAAAAAGTACAATATAGCTCCCACACACCTGGGATATTTGCAGATGTTTGGATGTATGATGTTCAATTCAGATGGTACCACCAGGAGAGATCTCGAGTGTAGATCCACTGAAAAAGGAAACTCTACAATCCTACACATGTAAGGTGTTTTTTCCTTCTGAAATCTGTGGTTCCAAAGAGTCAAGACTTTGGGTTAATGGCCTTATCACTTTCATTGCATTCATAAGGCCTTGATCCAGTGTTTTAAGAGACTGGAGTTGTAGGTAAACAACTCAGCAGGAAAAAAAAAAAGAACTCAGCAGATCCCCCAAATTGTAAGGCCTTTTCCCAGTGTGAATTCTCCGATGTGTGATGAGGTTAGAGCTTTGGCTAAACGATTTCTCACATTCACTGCATTTATAAGGCCTTTCTCCAGTATGCACTCTCCGATGAGTAGTGAGGTTGGACATGTATCTAAAGGATTTCTCACACTGATTGCACTTGTAAGGCCTTTCTCCAGTGTGAACTCTCTGATGTTGAAGGAGGACAACATTTTGGTGAAATGATTTCCCACATTCACTGCACTCATAAGGTCTTTTTTCCAGTGTGAACTCTCCAATGCTGATGGAGTGAAGAGCTTTTCTTAAAGGATTTCCCACATTAACTGCAGTCATAAGCCATTTCTCCTGTGTGAAATCTCTGGTGTGTAATGAGGTTGGAGATATCTAAAGGATTTCCCACATTCACCACATTCATAAGGCCTTTCTCCACTATGAACTCTCCGATGCTGAAGGAGTGCAAAGCTTTGCTGAAAAGATTTCCTACATTCGCTGCACTCATAAGGACTTTCTCCAGTGTGAACCCTCAGATGTTGAAGGAGCACAGAGTTTTGGGAAAATGATTTCCCACATTCACCACATTCATAAGGTCTTTTCCCAGTATGAACACTCTGATGGTGAATGAGGCTGTAGCTTTTGCTAAAAGATTTCCCACATTCTTTACACTCTTAAGACCTTTTTCCAGTGTGAACTCTCCGATGCTGAATGAGGTTTGAGCTTTGGCTAAAAGATTTGCCACATTTGTTGCACTCATAAGGCCCTTCTCCAGTGTGAACGCTCTGATGTCTAATGAAATGGGAGTTTTGTTAAATGATTTTCCACATTCAGTGCACATGTAACATCTTTCTCTAGTGAGGACTCTCTGGTGCTGAACAACTGCATGTTTGCCACTCAAAGTTTTTGTGTAGTCTCCCCAATTATAATGATTTTTTCCCCTTAGAAAGGGAGCCTCACACTCGGTTTCACTATGTGACTTTTGCCAGGTGTGTGTGGCCTCTTGGTGAAGAAATCCTGAGTTGCCCAGGAAGTCCTTCCCAATATTCCCAAGGGTAAAAGGCTTCATTGATACATAGAATTTGCAGCTGCTCACAACCAAGGCTCTCCTCACATCACTTCTCAATGGTTTCTCTCCAATATGTGGCTTTTGGTGCTGATGAAGGTTTACTCTAAAATAGAATGGTTTCTCACATACCCCATTCACGCGGAGTTCCTGCCCACATTGTGTTTCCTGGTACTCAGCCAAGTGAAAAATGTCACTTGAGATCAGGCCACACATCTCATAGAGGTTGGCCTTCTGGGAGAGACAGACCTGCCTTAACAATCTTGATCTGTGAGCATCCTTGATCAGAAATACTCTGTTCAGAAAATGCCTCCTTATCCTCTTCTCCATGCCAACAACCCGAAAGCAGAGAAATGCTGGTGACATACACATTGACTTTGTGCAAAGAAAAAGGCCCATTACAAATGTGGGTATCATAAACCCTGGAATGAATCAATGGGATTGTTTGCAAGACAAGGTGGTTACGTTCAAGTTAAGGATGGGGCTGCTTAGCAGCACTGGGCTTTTAAAGATTACAGAATGGGGGAGTCCTAACAAAGTAAAGGACACAACCATGGAGAATAACACAAGAAGAGGCAGAGTCTACAGCACATTCTGCAAACAATTTTCAGTAGGACCTTGACTAGTAGTGACACATGAATACTATGCAGTAAGTTATATTCAGGCTCAGGAAATTCCAACTGTAACAGAGCAGCTGGTGTTGAAGGATTAAAGATGTACACACTTTATGACATAAAAGGTATAGGCTGATGTTGGACAGCACTGCAGAAGAAGCAGTGTGAAAAAGCACTGAGGAATGGAGTCCAGGGAGGTAAGAATTAGCCCTAAGTCGGAAATAAGAAATGACAAGTAACAGTGTTGAGAAGGTGGCTAACCGAAGAATGGGGAAGTACAGGGAGAAATGAGGTATGGCCACCATTGTGATTGGCACCCAAAGGCTAGTCAGAGAAAAGCTTTCTGGTATGATCTGTATATAGCCCTAACATTACACCCTCCCCCAGGGGTCACTTATTAGGACCAGACTATGTCCGAGTTCCATGTGCTGTAGTTGGAGTCCTTTCTATTCTGTGAACCTCTCCACTTCATCCTCTTGATGAACAACTATGAAGAACCTGGATGATTCAAAGACTATGGTAAAGACAGGACAGAAAAGTAGCCAGCACTGGCCAAAAATAACTCAGCACATGACAGAGCACAAGACATAAAATTAAATATTATAAAAAGAACTTCAGAGGAGTATCTTGCAAGAATAGCCCATGCTCCATATAAAAGGAGCAGATCAATGATGGCAATTTCTGGAACAAGCAAGAATGAGGAAATGTTAGCTACAGAAAGGAAACAGAACCTGGGGTACACTGGTACCTTGGATCTGGAAAATTCACCTGGCTATGGAGAGGGTAAACAAGGTGGAAAGACTCCTGACTCTGGATCCATCCCTGCGAGGCAAGGGGTAGCAGGTCTTGGATCTATCAAGGAGAAAAGAGGGCAGTGCTCAATGCTCAGTCCTACCAGCCACAACACCTACTCAGGGAACTGAGAAAGGAAGCAGTGCCCAGGGTCCTGACATGACAAGGGAGACTTGCCAATGGAAAAAGAGAAAGGGCCAAGACTAGCTCAGGGCACAGGCGTGGGTTTAAGGTTCTTACCCAGGGAGCTTTAAGTGCAAAGTTCTCCAGTATCTCATCATGATACAGGCGTTTCTGAGACTCGTCAAGGAGACCCCATTCCTCCCAGGAAAAGTTCACAGCCACATCTTCAAAAGTCACACTACCCTGTCATAGTCGGGAAAGATGAAATCACAAACAAGCCGCTCTCAAGACGACCTACAATCCACTCCCCCGTACGTCTATTCTATGACCATCCTCCTCCCAATCTCCCCAGTCAGAGGAGAAACTAGGCCCTGGTGCCATTGTGTCCCTACAGGCCCACTGATTATGGGGTCCAGCCATCAGCGACAAGAGACAGGTGCACAAACAGATACTTAAACTGTGGGCCTGACATGGAGGAATCCAACACTCCTGCCAGGCAATAACCCTGATACGGTCAAGGTCATGTAAGTCACAATACCAGGGACCTGGGACCATCAGACACACACCCTCTCCATGTACACATCACTCTCTAGATTGCACATCCCTCTTATCTCCAGACACCACAGTCATGTGCCCTCAGCCAGCACCACCTCACCATCCCGCTCTATAAGCCTGTCCTTGGCCTCCCCTGATGTTGAACTACGTTGATCACATCCTTTTCCCTCCACTGGTGAGGAGGGGATTCCTGCCTCGAGTTGTAGTGATGACCAAACATAGGACAACTAACACTGGACAGATGCTATCAGTAGCATCTTATTAATCCTATATATTCACAGCTAGAATAGGAGGACACCACACACCACACAGGGATACATGGTGTTACACTCTGGAGAAGAGTGGACAACCCAGAGCTGTGGGATGTAAGCTTTATAGTACCAAGAAGGTAAGGTGCCCGTGCTCTCCAAAGGAGGATGCAATTTTCTTTTCTAAATAACCCCAAAGGGCTGGCTGACAGGGCACTGAAACCCACTGCGAAGGGATAAGCAGGAACTATACCTCATCCCCTTTATGAAAAGGGTAGTTTAGTTAAGGAGACCCTATCCACTGGAGCAGAGCAAGGTGGGGAACTGGTGCTCGGGTCATTTGAGGTCCTGCCAGTTTTAACACATGTCCAGGCAGCATATAATACTGGGACTTAATTTTAGGACTTATACCACAATTTAGCAGACAGCAACCAGAGTTATGTTTGGCAAATTCATACAGGATCCAGTAATTCCCTAGACCTCTCATGGCTCCTAGTAGCAGTGGCAGTGCCCAAATCTTCTATTAAAGGCCTCCCTGACAGGATCCATTTCTTACCTGAGACTCAACCACACACAATCGTCTGTTCGTTTCCAACATCCGTGGCCCTACGCTATTTTGAGGCTGTACCTGCTGTCCCCTTACCTGTCACAACCTTCTTCTGTCCACCTAACTCTCATTCAAAGCCTAGCCCATTGGTGGTGTACCTCAGGCCTACTGATGCTCACAAATGACCACATTTCCCCCTGATCTTACTCTCCGGGCTGAATGAAACAGGCCAGAGCACCCCGGAGTCATCAATATGATGTCTCTGCATCTTTTTCCTTTGAACAGCTTTTGAAAACATTTTAACTTCCGACGTGTATTCTGCACTTTCTTCCTTAAAACTCCCCATGGCTTCTAGGGTTCTCACAGTAATGAACAACTTGCACTCGACTAGTCCAGGCCTAACAGCTGCCTCGTGTTGTTTATTCCCTGCAGACAATAGACGGACCCCAGGATGCCCGAATCCACCCAGCTAAGTTCCACGTCGAAGCCTCTGCAGTTGCGGGTGCCTCTGCCTGTCACTCTCTCCCAAGCGCCAGCAAACTGTCAGACGCAAGACCCCACTCACGACTGCCTCACCGTCCTGGACCCGGGGCCGGGACTGTGGGAGCGCAAACAGGCGTCTGGCGCTTGGGCTTTAGTGTCTGGTGGGCTGAGGGCGGTGGGGGCTCAGCCTATTTCAGGTGAACAGTGAAGGGACTCAGCCATACATATGTTAGGGGAAGCACACTGACTGAAACCGTCCACCCTGGCCAGGCACCATAGTAACCATTTGCATGAGTTATTTTCTGACAGGACATCCTGATAAGGAATTTGGAACTCATAAGCCACCACCAACCGGAAGAGCTGGGGAAAGGTCTCAAGGAGACATCGCGTGTCCGTGAACTTCCCGGAATCCCTCTTGCTAGCATCCATCTTGGCCGATCGATGCGTGCGGCACCGCGAAAGACTCTGAATTAGAATGGTTGTCCAAAGACCACCCGGAAGCTAATCCCATCACCATAAAACCCGAGGCTGAGAGGCACGCGGCAGAGCAGTTCTCCTGGGTCCCCTTACCCTACTGCTCTCCACCCGGGTGCCCTTTCCTGGGCACATGTGTACAATTCATTTCCGAGTGTTAGACAAGAGCCCAGTTTCAGGCCCTGGAAGGGGTCCGCCTTCCTGCAACAGGAGGACGAGCGTTTACCTGAGGCGGGTCCCTCAGTGCCTCCGCCGCCATCGGACTTCTAGGCGCAGGGGGGCCGGAGCGCTGGGGAGGCAGGGGATGCCCGCGCCGCGGTCCTGCTCCTGGGCCTGGCGCGGGGCACCCGGGAGGCGCTGAACCTCGGGCCCGCCTCTGTGCAGCCCAGACAGCACCTCCTCCCGGACCTCCTCAATCGCGTCACCTCCGTCCCAACCTAGCGTTCTGGACCTGGCACAAGCTTGGGACAGTTAAAATGGCCGCCTGGAGGCGGAGTCAGGAGGTCCCGCCCCGACCCTTTGTGCCCAAACGGAAACTCCATCTCCCTTAGCCTATACGCAAGGAATTCTGAGTCATGTAGCTTCCTTTTCCAGGTGAAAATGCTGAGCTGCTCCGCGAGGAGGCTGGGGAAATTGTGCGCAAACTATCTAAGGCTAAAGAAAGAGAAGGTATCAAGCATTTCCCTTTGAAGAATATGCAGAAGTTTTCTCTGGTGGCTCAGATGGTAAAGAATCTGCCTACAATGCAGGAGACCTGGGTCGGAAAGATCCCCTGGAGAAAGGAATGGCTACCCACTCCAGGATTCTTGCCTGGGAAATCTCCTGGACAGAGGAACCCAGTCCATGGGGTTGCAAAGACATGGGCACGGCTGAGCGACTAACTCTTTGACTTTCATGCAGAAAGAGTGCTCAGTCGTACTTGACTCTGCTGCCCCATGGACTGTAGCCCGCCAGGCTGCTCTGTCCATGGGGTTTTTCTAGGCGAGAATACTGGTATGGGTAGCCATTTCCTACTTCAGGGAATCTTCCTGACCCAGAGATCAAACCCGTGTCTCCCCCATTGGCAGGCAGATTCTTTACCACTGACCCACCAGGGAAGCCCCACCAATCAATTACTTCAATCCAATTAGCTGCAGCGGACAGTGGCACAAAAGAGAAAAGTACAGTGGGGGAAAAAAGATATTGGATGGAAAAAACCCTGATAACAATTGAACCCACTACGTCCTAGTAAAAGTAATGGGTCTGCACCTGCCTGGCAGACCAGGGGATAAGAGTGTGCGGTTGCAACAGAGGGACCACAGGTTCGACCCATGGTGGGGGAACTAAGGTTTCATAAAACGAAAAAATCAAAGAAAGAAATGGAACATTTTACTCAGGCCAAATAGGATTATAACCCAGGAACATGCTCTCAGAAAACTCTAAGAACTGTTACGCTTGTTAAAGATCAAAGCATTATGTAGGTTTTTGCGACAAAAGGCTACTTTAAATGCCATACATAATTGGCTAAATCCAGTTCTGTAAGTACAGAGTGGTAGGTTATCATGATCACTTACACCATCAAGGGAGCATGTTATCTTTCCTAAAACAATAATTTATTTACATTTTTGCCAATGCTGGGTCTTCCCTGCTACTTGGGCTTTTCTCTAGTTGCGGCCGGCAGGTGCTACTCTCCAGTTCTGGTGTGCAGGCTTCTCATTGCGGTAGCCTCTCCTGATGTGGAACATGGGCTCTAGGGCACAGGGACTTCAGTAGTTGTGCGGCACGTTTATTCAGTAGTGTGGCTCCTGGGCTCTAGAGCACAGGCTCAACAGTTGTGCTTATGGGCTTAGTTGCTCTGAGGCATGTGGGATCTTCCTGGATCACAGATGGAATCCTTGTCTCCTGCATTAGCAGGAGGATTCTTTACCAGTGAGCCACCAAGGAAGCCCAGACACGTTATCTTTTAAGGCGTTGTCTTGTTGGTGCTAGGAAAATGTTGGCTCTTTATGGGTTAAGCAGGTATTTCTGCCAATGGGGAGTTTTGGGGGGTGCATAATGCAGATATATGATATACAGTAGAGGGGAAGGGAAGGCCAAAGAACAGAAAAAATTTTTCATAGAAAATTTTCATATAATTTAATATGAAGTTTATTTCTTGACTTGCCTTAGAATACAAATTTTTAGTGCATCAGTCATTAACTTTGAAAAACACAGACACTCAGACTTCAGGGCATCTGTTGATGTTGCAGTCAAAAGCTTCAGCCCATGGGATTTCCCTGGCAGTCCAGTGGTTAAGACTCCACACTTCCAATTCAGGGGGTGCAGAATCAATCCCTAGTCAGGAAACTAAGATCCCACGATCCCACATGCCGCTTGGTGCAACCAAAAGAAAAAAAAAAAACAACAACTCAGCCCTGCCTATGGAGCACTGTGACCAGAGATCAATGGCCCGGGCTGTAATTATATACATTTATTGGAAGCAATGGAGAACATGTTAAAGCTATCAAAGAAATGCAATTATATTAGAAAACATGGAAAATTATCCCAAAGGACCTAGTTACACCATCATATATATGACAAATGGGGCTTCCCAGGTGGCACTAGTGGTAAAGAATCCGCCTGCCAGTGCAAGAGATGTTAAGAGATGCGGGTTTGATCCCTGAGTGAGGAAGATCCCCTGGAGAAGGAAATGGCAACCCACTCCAGTATTCTTTCCTGGGAAATCCCATCGACAGAAGAGCCTGGCCAGCTATTGTCCACAGGGTCACAAAGAGTCGGTCATGACTGAAGTGACTTAGCACACACACACACATATGACAAATACAACACAAGGATGTAAGACAAATTTTTGAAATAAAAGAGAACTAAGATGCATAAGTAAATATAAAATGGGAGTATGTTGCTTATGATTTAAAGATAATGATTATGAAAAATAAATTTTATAAAAAGCAGAAACATTGAATTTTAAGTTATTGGTATTCGTTAGTGTGAAATGTTAATGCACTTGTCATAATAAAAGACAATTTGTACTTTATAGACATATTCAAAAGATTTATAAGAGTGGTGATGTGTCTGGCATTTTCAATGCTATAATATTAGGAATATATATATTTTGAGAAAATGAAGAAGTACATCTTCATACTCAAAGCTGACCCATATATAACTAAGAATCATTTAAAATATTATAATTAACAAGAAATTATGGGCATGCATATATGCAATAAAATTAAAAATCAATATTAATTTTTAAGATGCTTTCTTCTATTTTATAATTTAAATGCAGTGTTACTGAAACAAACAAAAATTTGAAAAACATGAGACTAAGAAATGTGATGGAAAAATTGAAAAAAAGTCAAAACCTTTGAAATTAAACAGAAATTATGAAAACCACTTCTAAATGATAATAGATATAAACCAAGTTTCTATATAAGAAGGCTATTATGAATAAAAATACTGAGAGGTCACTTAACTTTATGTATTGGAAAGAAAATACTATTGTTGCAGACCTTATTAGTTAAAGTTTACTTAAAGAAATGTTTATTACAATAAACTAAATATATCCAATAACTTATTCTGGAAGAGAAAACCATAGTGAGTTAATAGTACATAGCAGAGTGCCTGGGAATACTGACTTGTACATGCTGAATAATTTATTGATGCATACATGTATTAAACTTGATTATCAATTTAGAGATAAAATATATAATGCAATAAAATATTAAAGTGGATTGAAAACTGAGATGGAAAACATTTTCTTGAATTGGAAAATAATTTAATCAAATCTATACATGAAAAATCATACCTGAATGATTGAGTAGAAATTTTCTCAGTGATTATTTTGATTTATGTAGCATTTTATAAAGTTGAACAAAATTAGGAAATTGGCAGGACAATAAATATGCCAAGAAATTAGAGTAAGAGAAGTATAAAAAGGAAAGAAATCTCACTCTCCACAAATGGATTGAAAGATCCCTATCAGTGTGTGATCAGGGTATGATTTGTTAGAATAAGCCATCTCATGACTGCTAGAAACCTACTGATTCACCATTGAATCATCAGAGATCTTTCCAGAGAGAAGAGAGCAAAATATTAACAATAATGAAGATATTATATATATATATAGAGAGAGACATGATATCATACTTAGATAACCTTTAGCTTTGAGATTCTTTATATCCCTGATTATCTGGTTATCTGTATCTTACAATCTTATTCACGTTGCATGACCTGCTCTCACTAAAAAAATCTGACAAGAAATTTTAACACTGGCACTCATCAGAAGCATCTTAGTAAAACTCTCCTACAGATTCCATTTTCAAATGATGCTCCCAAAAGGTAAACAATGCATATCCAACAATTGATACAAAGCCTTTAGAATGGACATTGTGAGGTTCAATGTGCTTGGTCAGCAATAAGAGCAAATACAATCCAGAGAGTTTGCTGAGGAAATTACTAGGTAGCCTTAAGGTAAGTGCAATAGATAAGGTGGCACCATGCCTCTTGGTTCCTCAGAATGCATCCCTTCTCTGTCACTTTGAATTTTCTGAGACATACTCTAATTCTTTTAAGAATATGACATGGATCTGTGGATATTGGCTACTCACCAAATTTATACTTCTCAGGATAGCTGAAATGTCAGCATCTGTGTAGCAGTAAAAAGTGGGCACCCAACAAGAGATAAAAGTTAATTCCATGATCTCACCTACTTGCTTGGAAGTGTTTATCATTTTACCTATAAAAGGAATCGTTGTCACTGCAAGAGTACATGAGAGTATCTCAGGAAAATAGCTGTAGAGTGAGCAAATTACAGTTATTAATGCTAATTAATTGGGTCATCCATTGGGCACTGTTGAAACCACTAGAAGAGAAAAAGGATTTGTGAATCCTGAAAAAAGTTTAAGTTTAATGGGTGCTAAATGAAGGACATTGAGTCCTAAATTTGAGAGAATTGAGTCCATGATTATGCTAGAAACATGGCTACCATGAAGATCTTATTTCCACAAAATGTGAATCCTTTCCATTTATGACATCTCTGAGGAAAACTAACTTGAAGAAAAATAGACCAGAAAGGGGAAGAAGAGTAGAAGGAAAGCCACATCATGTTTTGTTCTATTGGTAATCATTTATTAAACATCTCATCTGCCTAAGAGGCTCATCTAGATAATGAGTTATATACATCAGCAACCAAAGACATGTGTTTTCATGCAGCCTTGCTTTGCTAAGGACAGGATGTTTGAATTCAAGGAACACAGTTTTATCAGTGCCTGCAACAAACCCAACACCTTGTCTGTGCTTAGGGAAACTTGGCTGTGACCACTGTTGTAATTCTCTTTTAAATGACCTACCTTTTATTTTTCTTATGTAGACTGTATCTTAAAAAGAATATTTGTATCTGTTTGCTATTTGGGGAAACCAGTTTGATTTGCAACAAGTGGAAGTTTAACATGAAAAATGAAATCGAAATAATGAAGTCCCAGGGACCTCATGGGGTACGCTCAAGGCTGCTCCCTGTGTTAAAGAGGGACATTAGTTTCAAGTCTGTGTTTGGATGCCCCCTCCAAAAAAAATGGGGGATATTAGTAACAGTGGGTAAATGGAGATCTAGCACTATAATGCAGCAAAACTTTCTTGAGACAGCAGCAAGGGAAAGAGCAGGGAAAAAGGATCAGCAGCTTTCTCAGCATCCAGCCACACCACTTGATGTTGTATCTGTGCACACTCTAAAAAATGATCTCCTCAGGCTGCACAAGACTGTGGTCCAGGCCTTAGAAATAAGCAACAATGGTGTAGCACTGCAGAGCCCATTTCAACTGGGATTGTATGGTTTGGGAAGATACCCTTGGTGAACTGATAGCAAATGGCTTCCAAGAAGTACTGTCTGAATCACCCTATTCTCTGACACACCTATCATCCACGGCCCTGCAAACTTGGAACACGAGCAGGCTGGGCCAGTCAGCTCCTCTTCTGTGGAATCTGGAACAAGGACCTCAGACATGGCCAGAGCTTGCTGGGCACTCCAGTGAGGATTCATGTTAAGGAGTGTGTTTTTTTAAAAAAAGATTCTTGGTGTGGACACATAGAGGTTAAAAGAGAGGATGAGGGTTCAGAACATATGCAGAGTGCAGGGAAGAAGGTTGGTGTGTGCCAATGGTCTTCTCAACCAGTCAGTCTTCTCAACCTGCTCCAACAGGCAGTAGGTCCATGAATGGAGCAGAGGCAAGCTGCTACCCAGTGAGACCAAGAGCACAGATTCCCATTATCATTTACTGGTACCAGGTCCTCTGGACTGTCTCTGCTCTTCCAAGCTGAAGGTTACAAACACCTGAGAAAGTTAAACCTCCTACCTGGTTGTTAGATGATGTCAGAGGCTGTCAGTCAACCGCTGAGGGTGGAGACCCAGCTCAGAATCACTGATTCTTGAAGGTTGAGCTCTCTGCTGTGCTCAAATGGAAGATGTGGCCTTGGGGTATAAGCAGTTGCAGCTGAGAGAAAAGCCTCCAGTGGGGGAAGCTACTGGCGGTGACAGACAAGGGTATTACAGTGAGAACTACAAGGGCAGATGGTACATGGGTACCTTGCTGTGTTGATGATTCCAACAAAGCTAAAGGCAGCTGGGACTCCTTGGAAATCTCTGTGTGTCTGCCTCAGGCTGAGGGCTTCATGTACCGAGGTAAATAGATTAAACATCTCAAGTTTTGGAGCTAGACTGAGGGGTATGAATCCATCTTGACTCAGGTACTTCTCCACTGTGTGACTTTGGGGAACCCACTTCATTGTTTCGACCCTGGATTTTGCCAGGAGTAAAACAATAGTTCCTACTTTCTCAGTTGTGAGAATTAAAGAGAATATGTTTATAAAGCAAACCCTGGAATCTTGGCACTCAGTGTGACACTCACTTAAGTACTCAGTGTTTTGTTACTTCTATTGATTCTCACAGGGACGAAGGTAAGCACCTTCTTTACCTCCAGGTCAGTCAGCAAATAGGCTCAGGAAGCTCTAGTGAGTTGCCTAGAGATTCCCAGGAGGGGAACCCATACTGAGATACCAGCCCTCTGCAGCCTCTGCCTCCTTCAGGTGAGTGTGTCAGTGGCTTATGAGAAGCCCCATTTCTTTCTCAAATGCACTCGGCGCCAGTGGGGCTCAGGGACTTTAGGGGAAATGAGGGGTACCTGGCCAGGCTAGTGGGGAGGTCCAGTGAGATTGTGGGTACAGTCACGGGGCAGCAGATGGGTGCTCCAGCTCAACCTCCCACGGTTCATGGGTAGAGCCACACCTTACACCTGTCTTACAAGGGGTAACTGAGGCCCAGAGGTGGGGAATCATTTGCCTGTGAGTCATAATGATGTTTTGTGATCAGGATTCAAACCCAGGCTGCCTGATCCAGGGCTTGGGGAGTCTGATTACTGCCCTATTTCCAGCCCAGCTGGGCTCTGAGATTCTTCATTCTGATGCCATCTTGTTCCCCTTCCTCTAGAGTTCTGCTCCAACCCAAACCCCATGATGATAAATCAGGAAACTGGTCAAACACTATTAAGCAAGGGTTTGCGGTTTTATTAAATGCTTGGACTTTAGAAAGTGATGGAGAGTACATTAGTAACACAGATTAAAAGTGAATGATATATGTGTCCGTTACAGTGCACATAGCATAAAAAAAGTGAAAAAATTATAACACATTATTCCATTATTAAAATACTCCATAAATTAAAAAGTCACAAAATGAGTGAAATTCCAGTATGACTTGGCTGTTTCACTGTTCTTTTGTGAAAGGAATAAAATAGCCAAAACTCATAGACTAGGCGGCAAATATGAACATTCCACTAAAGATACAGAGATAGCAAATACATATCTGAAAAATGATCATGAATCCTTAGCGAAATGCAAACAAAACAACAGTGAGATAGTATGACGAACTTATCAGAAGGGTTAAAATTAAGAATAACTGATCAGAAGAAAAATAAAAATTAAAAAAATTAAGATAAACATATTCCTAATAAAATCACTAATATCCTGGAAGTTTATCCTCTACCCCATTTATGGAGAAAGATATATATATGTACAATATATTAAAGTGACAGCTTCCTTAAGAGGAAAAAAAAAAAGACTGACCAAATGAAGTATTCTCTAGGATAAAAGAGGAAATGGACCTTTCAAACACTGCTGGTAAGAATGAAAAACACAAAAATTCCCAGGCAATCCAGTGGTTAGGACTCCAGGTGTTCACTGCTCAGGGACCAGGTTCAATCCCTGACTGGGAAATTACGATCCCACAGCCATACAATGTGACCAAAAATGGAAGAACAGGTATAATTAGTTCAGATCAAAATTTGATAATTTAACACCCACCTATCTTATGATTCACACTTTGCACTCTGAGTTATTGAAGTAAAGACAAATGAAACATATACCCACATAAAGAATTATATACAAATGTTTTACCAGCTTTCTTTTTCAATAGTCAAAAATTAGAAAAACTTCAAATGTTCATAAACAAAAGAATGGATAATAGTGGTATATTGAAAAACAAGAATATTTCTTAGAAAAAAAGTATGAGCTGCTCATACATTATTGATGACTCTTCAAGTATTTAGGCAACTTAAATAAAAGCAGGAGAAAGAGTAACTTCCCATCATATGAATTCTAGAAAATGCAAAAGTTATCTGTTATAATGGAACATAAATCAATGGTTACATGGAGGGTTGTGAAGGGCAAGGAAAGAGAGTATAAAAGGTCGTGAGATAAATACACAGTAACATAGTCATTACCATGACTATGATGATGGTTTTACTTCCATACATATGTCAGAACTCATCAAACAGCGTTTGAAATGGTTCACGATTAAAAAACAACAACAACAACAAAAAACAAACCTCTATGTCCAACTTTCTGGAAAGTAGGTTTGGCAATTCTATATTCATTCCACTTTCTCAGGCCCTTTGTGGATCAGTTTTACCTCAAAGACAGCAAATAGATTGTGCAATGAATGACTTTCCACCTGAGTCAATAGGAATGTGGCCTGGGTCACAAATACATTTGTGGATGAGATTCTCCTTTTTTCTATATTTATTCTTTTTTGCCTGCCTCACTCTTGGTAGGACCTGGGGAAGAAATTCCCCTCAGCCCTAATGACATCCCCTGTGAACAAGGGAAAATATTTATGCTGCTCCCAGAAGCAGTTATGTTGTCACAGCTGACCCCTCCTCAGTGGGATCTAAGGCTCCTGAAACTCATCATAGCATCCAGGCCTGAAATGAGGACAAGAAAGTCCTGCAGCCTTTCACAGGAGGCTATGGGCAGAAATGCAAATTTGGCAAAAAATAGCAAGCCAATTTCTGCCTCTGTATTATCTACTCTGAAGCACAGAAAATTTGATACACCTATGAAGGCTGCAAACATCTTCATGCTTGTACAGCCCAATTTTGTTTATAAAGCAGATGACATGGTAAATGGAATGTCCAAGATTAAGGAGGACTTAAACAGTAAAGTATTTGTTATTGTAGAAACCAAAGCAATGGTCAGGCAGATCTGCCAGCAGTGGCTGGCAATTCTTAATTGGTGACTCGGAAGCTAGAAAAATTCATCACTAGTATCTTCAGAACAACATGTCCCTGAAAATGGAGGTCCTTCTCTGCAAGCTGCCAGATGAACTCTTGATGTTCTCTGGGCCAATATTGCATCAGGGCCATGCAAAAGCTGCTCAGAAAGGGAATGAAGACATCCCAAGGGTTTATTTAGGCTAATCCTAATTTCCTCCAACAAATGAGAGAACAGAGTACGCTTCCCTGAGCGTGTTGGGGTAGTGACTGATGCATACTGTGGAGACCTGCCAGGTTAGAGGTGAAATGCATATGGCAATAGACACTGGAAGTGATGTAAATCTATCAAGAGCAGATTAGTGTGCAACACAGTTACATGTACTTCCCACATAAGTGAAATTATGATGAAGATTCTCTTTACTCTTGGTGTTTGGATTTATGAGGCAATTAGTGTCTCACAGTTTGGTCCAGTGTCATTACACTGAACAATGAAACTATATATTTCTTATACATCTAAGGCCTTTTCCCAGTGTGAATTCTCTGATGCTGAGAGAGGTTAGATTTTCGGCTAAAAGACTTCCCACATTTGAGGCAGTCATACGGCTTTTCTCCTGTGTGAACTCTCTGATGATAATGAAGGGTGGAACGAGAGGTGAAAGATTTCCCACATTCACTGCATTCATAAGGCCTTTCTCCTGTGTGAACTCGCCGGTGAATAATGAGGTGAATTCTTTGGGTAAAGGATTTCCCACAGTCACTACATTCATGAGGCCTTTCTCCTGTGTGAACTCTCCGATGTCGAACGAGTATCGAGCTATTGGTAAAAGATTTCCCACAGTCACTGCACTTATAAGGCCGTTCTCCAGTGTGAACTCTCTGATGATAGCCAAGGGCAGAAACAGAAGTAAAAGACTTCTCACATTCACTGCACTCATAAGGCCTTTCTCCAGTGTGAACTCTCCGGTGTTTAGAGAGGTATGAATTCTGGCTAAAGGATCTCCCACAATCCGTACATTCATAAGGCTTTTCTCCAGTGTGAACCCTCTGGTGTTGATTCAACTGGGAACTATCCCTAAAAGATTTCCCACATTCACTGCAGTCAAAAGGCCTTTCTCCTGTGTGAACTCTCTGATGACAACGGAGGGCAGAGTTAGAGGTAAAAGACTTCTCACATTCGCTGCACTCATAAGGCCTTTCTCCAATGTGAATTTTCTGATGATAACGAAGGGCAGAGCCAGAGGTAAAACATTTTCCACATTCGCTGCACTCATAAGGCCTCTCTCCTGTGTGAACTCTCTGGTGTATGTTGAGATGATTTCTTTGGGTAAAGGATTTCCCACACTCATTGCATTCATAAGGCCTTTCTCCTGTGTGAACTCGACGGTGTCGGATGAGTATTGGTCCATTGGTAAAGGATTTCCCACAGTCTGTGCACTCATAAGGTTTTTCTCCTGTGTGAACTCTCTGATGATAACAGAGGGCAGAACCAGAGGTAAAAGATTTACCACATTCATTACATTCAAAAGGCCTTTCTCCAGTGTGAACTCTCTGGTGTTGAGACAGGTAAGATTTATGGCTAAAGGATTTCCCACATTCACTGCACTCATAAGGCCTTTCTCCTGTGTGAATTCTTCGGTGTATAATGAGGTGATTTATTTGGGTAAAAGACTTCCCACAATCAGTACACTCATATGGCCTTTCTCCTGTGTGAATTCTCTGATGATAACGCAGGCCAGAGCTAGAGGTAAAAGACTTCCCACATTCCCCACATTTATGAGTCTTTTCTCCAGTGTGAACTCTCTGATGATAATGGAGGGCAGAGTTAGAAGTAAAAGATTTCCCACACTCATTGCACTCATAAGGCCTTTCTCCTGTATGAACCCTCCAGTGTTCAATTACATCTGATTTTCGTTTAAAGGACTTCCTACACTCAGTGCATTCATAACTGATTTCTCCAGTGTGAACTGTCCGTTGTTGAATAAAGATGGAGCTATGGCCAGAAGACTGTGCACAATGATAGCACACATGGCAATTTTCTCCAGTGTTACTCCTCTGAGGATAAATGAGGACGAATTCTTGGCTAAAGGATTTCCCACATTTGCTGCACTTGTACTGCCTTGCCCCAGTATGAATTCTTCGATGTTGAATGAGGGCTGAGCTTCCTCTGAAAGATTTTCCACAGTCACCACACTCATAAAGCCTGTCACCAGTGTGGGCTTTCTGGTGCACAATAAATGAGGATTTATACTTGAATTTTTTCCCACATTTACTGCACACAAAACGTTGTCTTTCAGGGCAGGCACTGTGGTCCTGAACAAGTGTGTGTTTGGGACTGAAGGCTTTCTTGCATTCTCCCCTGGGACAATGACTTTTTTTGCTTTGTAAATTTTCCATGCAGTGGGTGACTGTATTTGGCTTCTCCCCAGTGTGACTGGCCTGTTGCTTCAGATGTTCTGAGGTGCTTCTGAAGTCATCCTCAACTTCCTTGCTGGTTAGAGGCTCTCCTGACACATGGAAATGGGAGCTCTTCACAAATGAAGATCTGTCCACGCTGATTATGGGTGGTTTTTCTTGCTTGTGCGGCTCCTGGTGCTGCCGAAGGTCTGTACTGAAAGAAAATCCTTTTGCACATGCCCTACACTTCAGTAATTTCTTGCTGTGTTGTGTTCCCTGCTGCTCAGCCAAATGGAAAATGCCTCTCAAGACTGGACCACACACTTCACAGGGGTGAGTCTTCTGAGAAGAGGAAGGTTCCTTGGAAGTCGTGGCCTGTGACACTGCCACAGAAACACTCTGTTCAAAGGAAGTCTCAACTTTCTCCTCTCCACTCCAGAAGCCTGAATGGAAAGAAATGCTGATGAGGTACACATTCACTTTATTGGAAGGCGCAACTCTTTGCACAAACATGCAAATGAAACAAAAAAAGACCTTGCATGTAACAATGAAGACCCCATGAGCCACAATTAAGACCCCATATGGGGCGTCCTTTGTGGCTCACTAGTAAAGAGTCCACCTGCCAATAGGAGACACAGGTTTGATCCCTGGTCTGGGAAGATCCCACATGCTGCAGAGGAACTAAGCCCATGTGTGCCACAGCTACTAAGCCTGTGCTCTAGAGTCCAGGAGCTGCAACTGGTGAACCCATGAGCCACAACCGCTGAAGCCCATGCACCTAGAGCTCATACTCTACAATGAGAAGCCTTTGCATTGCAATGAGAACAGCCCCCACTCACCACAACTAGAGAAAAAGACCACGCAGCAAGACAGATCCACCACATCAAAAATAAATAGAAAAATACCTATTTTTCAAAAGCAGGGATTAAATAAAACAAGCAGGGTAATCATACTATGTCAGATGAGATACTCTTTAAGTAAATAATTGTCACAAGAGACAGAGGAGGTCATTACGTAACGATAAAGCAATCAATTCATCAAGAGGATAAAAATTACAAATACATATGTGATATTGGAGCACCTAAATATATAAAGCCAATACTAACAAATCTGAAGGAAGAAATAGATAGCTGCAATAATATTAAGGGTTCAATATCCCACTCTGGGTAAGAAAACATTGGACTTGAACTGCACCTAAGACCAAACAGACCTAATAGACATGTACAAAAGATGCTATCCAATTATAGCAGAATACACATTCTTCTCGAGTGCTTGTATCATTCTCTAGGAGACATGACATGTTGGGTCAAAAATCAAATACTAAAAAATTCACAAAGATAAAAATCGTATCAAGTATCTTTTAAAACTACAATGGTATGAAACTAGAAATCATTAATAAGAAGAAACCTGGAAAATTAACAAATATTGGAATTTAAGTGACACGGTCCTGAATGACCTATGGGTTAAAAAGAAGTTAAAAAAAAATATATAGACAACTGAAAATGAAAACATAACACACCAAAATTTGTGGGATGCAGCAAAAGCAATTGTAAGAGGATTGTGTAGAGCAATACATGCCTACATTAAGAATAAAAGAACGATCTCAAATAAACAACGTATGCTTATACCTCAAGACACGAGAAAAAGAACTACGATTAAAATTATCAGAAATAAGCAAATAACAAAGATCAGAGCAAAAAAATGAAATGGAGACTAGGAATATGATAGGAAACATCAATGAAACTAACAGGGTTTTTTTTTGTTTGTTTGTTTTGGGCCACACCATGCGGCTTGAAGAATCTTAGTTCCCTGACCAAGGATCAAACCTGGGTCTCCTGGAATGAAAGTACAGAGTCCTAACCACTGGACACCAGGGAATTCCCACGAGTCAGTTTCTTAGAAGACATAAGGCCTTTAGTTAGATTGACAGGCCTTTAGTTAGATTATGAAGAGCGAAGACTCAAAGTCAGAAATAGAAGAGGAGATATCACAACTCATACTGCAGGAATACAATCAATCAGAAGAAACTACAATGAACATTTTTTCACCAACAAATTAGATAACCTAAAGAAATGAATAACATTCCTATAAACATAAAACCAACCAAAAATAAATCATGAAGAAATAGAAAATCTGAACAGATCTGTAACTGGTAAGGAGACGTAATCACTAATAAAAAAAATCTCCCAACAAAGCAAAGTTCAGGACTAGACAGAATCACTGAGAAATCCACTTAATATTTAAAGACTTAATATTAATCCTGCAAAAGTCTTCCAAAAACTTGAAGCAGGAACACTTCCAAGTTCATTTTATGAGAACAGCATTACTCTGATATCAAAACTACTTAAGCATAACACAAGAGAAGAAAATTATAGGACAATATCCCTGATAAACATAGATACAAAACTCTTCAACAAAATACTTGCAAATCAAATCCAACAGCACATTAAAAAGATCATACATCACAATCAAGGAGGATTTATCCTGGGGATGCTAAGATGGTTAAACATCATGTACAACATAAAAAAATGTGACAAACACATTATCAGAATGGAAGATAAAAACCATAATCATATCTATACATGCTGAAAAAGCATTTGATAAAGTTAAATATCTTTTCAAGATAAAAACTATCAACAAGTTAGATATAGAAGGAATGTACCTCAACACATCTGATATGCCTGCAGCTAACATCACATTCAGGGCTTCTCAGGTGGCCCAGTGGTAAAGAATCTGCCTGCCAAGCAGGAAACAGTTTTCATGCCTGAATCAGGAAGAGTCCCTGAAGAAGGAAATGGCAACCTACCCCAGTATTCTTGCCTGGGAAATCTCAAGGACAGAGGAGCCTGGTGGGCTACAGTCCATGGGGTCACAAAAGAGTGAGACACAAATCAATGACTAAACAACAACAACAACAACATTATATTCAACACTCAAAAGCTAAAAAGGTTTTCCTCTAACATCAGCAACAAGACGAGGATGCCCATCACTTCTGTTTTTATTCAACACAGTACAGGAAGCCCTAGCCAGAGTAAGTAGGGAAGAAAAAGAAAGAAAAGGCATTCAAACCAGAATTGATGTCACTGTTCAGTTGTTAAGTCCCATCCAACTCTGGGCCACCTCTGGGACTTCAACACACCAGGCTTCCCCATCCTTCACTATCTCCCCGAATTTGCTCAAACTCATGTCCAAAAAGTTGGTGATGACATCCAACCAGCTCATTTTCTGTTGCGCCGTTCTCCTCTTGCCCTCAATCCTCCCCAGCATCAGGGTCTTTGCCAATGGGTTGGTTCTTTGCACCAGGTAGCCTAAGTACCAGAGCTTCAGCTTCAGCATCAGTCTTTCCAATGAACATTCAGGGTTGATTTCTTTTAGGACTAACTAGTTTGATTTCCTTGCAGTCCAACTGACTCTCAAGAGTCTTCTCCAGCACCACAATTGGAAAGCATCAATTCTTCGGTGCTCAGCCTTCTTTAGGGTCCAACTCTCACATCTATACATGACTACTGGAAAAACCATAGCTTAGACTGTGCGGACCTTTGTCGGCAAAGTGATGTTTCTACTTTCTAATATGCTGTCTAGGTTTGTAATAAAGCTGTTCTTCCAGGAAGCAAGGGTCTTTAAATTTCATGGCCGCAGTCACCATTTGCAGTGATTTTGGAGCCCAAGAAAACAAAGTCTGTCACTGTTTACATTGTTTTCCCATCTATTTGCCATGAAGTGATAGGACCAGATGCCATGATCTTAGCTTTCTATTCGAGTTTTAAGCCAGCTTTTTCATTGTCCTCTTTCAACTTCATCAAGAGGTTCCTCTTCACTTTCTGCCCTTAGGGTGGTATTATCCGCATATCTGATGTTGCTGATATTTCTGCTGGCAATCCTGATTCCAGCCAGTGATTCATCCAGTCTGGAATTTTGCATGAGATACTCTGCATATATGTCAAATAAAGAGAGTGACAGTATACAGCCTCATCATACTCCTTTCCCAATTTTGAACCAGTCTATTGTTGCATGTCTGGTTCTAATTGTTGCTTTTTGACCTGAATACAGGTTTCTCAGGAGAAAGGTAAGGTGGTCTGGTACTCCCATCTCTTTAAGAATTTCCTAGACTTTGTTGTGATTCACATAGTCAAAGGCTTTAGCATAGTCAATGAATCAGAAGTAGATGTTTTTCTGGAATTCCCTTACTTTCTCTACGATCCAATGAATGTTGGCAAGTTGACCTCTGGTTCCTCTGGCTTTTGTAAATCCAACTTGTACATCTATAAGTTCTCAGTTCACATACTGTTGAAGCCTAGCTTGAAGGATTTTGACCATTACCTTGCTAGTGTGTGAAATAAGCACAGTTGTACAGTAGTTTGAACATTCTCTGGCATTGTCCTTCTTTAGGACAGGAATAAAAACTGACTTTTGCCAGTCCTGGGGCCATTGCTGAGCGTTCCAAATTTGCTGGCATATTGAGTCCAGCACTTTAACAGCAAGAATAGAAGAAGCAAAACTGTTTGTAGGTAGCACAGTCTCATATTTAGAAACCCCACAATTCTACTCTACCAAATGAATTCAGTAAAGTTGCAGGGCCAAAAAAAAAAAAACCCAATATACAAATTGGTTACAGTTACATTTATATACACGAATGTAAAAACTGTCTGAAAAGAAAATTAAGAAAACAACCTTATTTTAAATAGAATCAAAAACAAAATATTCAGGAATAAATTTAACCTAGGAGTTGAGAAATTTATATTCTGAAAATTATATGACAATGATGAAAGAAAGTGGAGAAGACATAAATACATGAAAAGATATCCAGTGTTCTAGGATTTCAAGAATTAATATTGTTAATTTTACCAAGAGCAATTTACAGATAGAAAACAATCCATATCAAAATTCCAAAGACATTTCTGCAGAAACAAACAATCCTAAAATTCATAGGGAACCACAAAAAATTCGAAATAGCAAAAGCAATCTTGACAACGAAGGACAAGCGAGAGGCATCATACTTCCTGATTTCAGAGTAGTACAAAGCTACAGTAATCGACATATTATGTTACTGGCATAAAAGAAGACACATAGACCAATGGAACAGAATAGTGAGCCCAAACTCTAATGGCAGAAAGTGAAGAAGAACTAAAGAGCCTCTTGATGAGAGTCAAAGCGGAAAGTGAAAAGTTAGGTTAAAACTCAACATTCAAAAAACTAAGATCATGGCATTTGGTCCCATCACTTCATGGCAAATCAAAGGGGGAAAATGTGGAAGTGGTGACAGATTTTATTTTCTTGGACTCCAAAATCACTGCAGATTGTGACTGCAGCCATGAAATTAAAAGACACTTATTCCCTGAATGGAAAGTTATAACAAACCTAGATAGCATATTAATTAAAAAGCAGAGACATCACTTGGCCAACAAAGGTCTGTATCGTCAAAGCTACATTTTTTGCAGCAGTCATGTATGGATATGAGAACTGGACCATAAAGAAGGCTGCGTGCCAAAGAATTGATGCTTTGGAACTGTGATGCTGCAGAAGACTCTTGAGAGTCAGATGGACTGCAAGGAGAGGAAAATGGTCACTCCTAAAGGAAATCAACCCTGAATATTCAATGGGGAGACCCATGTTGAAGCTCCAATACTCTGGTTATCTGATTCAAAGAGCTGGCTCATTGGAAAAGACGCTGATGTTGGGAAAGGCTGAAAGCAGGAGGAGGAGGAGGCAACAGAGGAGGAGATAGTTGGGTGGTATCACCAACTCAATGGACATGAGTTTGAGCAAACTCCCGGAGACAGTGGAGGACAGAGGAGCCTGGTGTGCTACAGTCCACTGGGTCGCAGAGTCAGACACAACTTAGTGACTGAACAACAACACAAGATCAAGCCAGGCATAACGTTCCCTAAGTCAAAGCCTAAGGGAGTCAATCCCTAACCCTCTCCAATTCTGTGATGACTGAGAGAAGTGAGAAGCTGGAAAAAAAAAAAAAAGTTTGATGCTAGCTCAGGTTAGTTCATGAGGTTCAAGGAAAGAAACTGTCTGCATAACACAGAAGCACAAGGTGAAGCAGCAAATGCTGATGTAGAAGCTGTACCAAAGTTATCCAAAAGATCTAGCTAAGCTAATGAATAAACACTGCGACACTAAACAACAGATTTTGAATGTAGATAAAACAGTCTTATGCTGGAAGAAGATGTCATCTAGGACTTTCACAGTGAGAGAGAAGTCAATGCCTGGCTTCAAAGGATAAGCTAAACTCTCTCGTTAGGGGCTAATGCAGCTGGTGACTAGATGTTGAAGCCAATGCTCTTTGATCATTCTGAACATCTTGGGCCCTTAAGCATTATGCTAGATTTACTCTTCATATACTCTATAAACGGGACAACAAAGCCCGGACGACAGCGCATATATTTATAATATGGTTTACTGAAGAATTTAAGACTACTGTTGAGACCTACTGCTCTGAAAAAAAGATTGTTTTCAAAATATTACTGTTCACTGAAAATGTACCCAGTCGCCCAAGAGCTCTGATGGAGATGTACATTAATGTTGTTTCCATGCCTAGTATGACAACATCCATTCTGAGGACATGGATCAAGTAGACTAGACTGCCAACCTTAAGAAATACATTTCATAAGGCTATAGACACCATAGATAAGAATTCCTCTAATTGTTGTTGTTGTTTAGTCTCTAAGTCACATCTGACTCTTTTTTGACCCCCGTGGACTGTAGCCTACCAGGCTCCTCTTTCCATGGGATTTCCCAGGCAAGAATACTAGAGTGAGTTGCCATTTCCTTTTCCCGGGGATCTTCCCAATCCAGGGATCAAACCCATGTCTCCTACGTTGGCACTTGGAATCTTTACCACTGAGCACTTGGGAAGGCCTGATTCCTCTCATATATCCAGGTCAAGTACATTGAAAACCTTCTGGAAAGGATTCATCATTCTAGATGCCATTAAGAATATTTATGAACCATGGGAAAAGATCAACATATCAACACTAACAGGATCTGGAGAAAAGTTGATTGAAGACCACTCTCATGGGTGACTTTGAGGGGTTCAAGACTTCAGTGAAGGAAGTAACTGTAGATGTGGTGGAAAATACAAGAGAACTAGAATTAGAATGGAGCTAGAAGAGAACTGAATTGCTGCAATCTCAGAACAAAACTTTAACAGATGAGAAAAGAAAATGACTTCTTGAGATGGAGTATACTGGTGAAAGTGCTGTGAAGAATGTTGGAACGATAATAAAGGATTTAGAATATTACATAAACTTAGTTGATAAAGCAGCAATAGGGTTTGACAAGATTGATTCCAACCTTGAAACAATTTCTACTGTGTGCAAAATGCTATCAAACAGCATTCCATACTACAGAGAAATCATTCATGAAAGGAAGAGTCCATTCATGTGAGAAATTTCATCGTCTTATGTGAAAACATTGCCATAGCCACCCCAGCCTTCAGCAACCTGATTAATCAGCACCTCGATCAGTCAAAATTAAGGGAAGACCCTCCATGAGCAAAAAGATACAGCTCAGAAGACAGTTAAGATTTTTCTAGCAATGAAGACTTCTCTTTAACTAAAGTATATTTGTTGTCATTTTATATATAATGCTATTGCACACTTAGGCTACTGCACAGCGTGAATGTAACACTTACATTCACTGGGAAACAAAACTTTGTCACTTGCTTTAGGGTCATACTCACTTTTTATTGTGGTGGTCTGGAACCAAACCTGCAATATCTGTGAGGTGTGCCTTGCCTGTATCTATACACGAATAAATGGATAGTCTGGTATTTATACACACTGGAGTTATCACTCAGCCAAAAAAGGAAAGCATGCATTGCTGAACCTGGAGGGCTTAACACAAAGTAAAATAAGCCAGAGAAAAACAAATACTGTATGACTGAATGAATGAAAGTCGCTCAGTCATGTCTGATTCTTTGTGACCCCATGGACCACAGCCCACCAGACTCCTCTGTCCATGGAATTCTCCAGGCAAGAATATTGGAGTGGGTAGCCATTTCCTTCTCCAGGGGATCTTTCCAACCCAGGGATCGAACCCAGGGCTCCTGCATTGCAGACAGATTCTTTACCATCTGAGCCACGAGGGAAGCCCAAATACTGTATGGTATCACTTATATATGGAATCTTGAAAAAGAGAGTTGAAAGCACAGAAACAAAGAATGGGGGCTCAGGTCTACAGAAAATGGTGGTTGGTTATAAGGTGAATAAGCTCTGGGGATCTAATATAGCACAGAGACTATAGTTAATAATGCTCAATTGTACACTTCAAATGTGTGAAGAGAGTAGATCTAAGTGTTCTCACACATATGAAAAAGGTAAATAGATCAGGAAACGGATATGTTAATTAACTTTATTATAGCCCTCATTTCATAATACGTGTGTATATATATAAAATCATAACACTGTATACATTTTTTTTTTTTTGGCTGTCTTCATTCATGACACCATCTGTCATGAATGAGATAGATGAAACCATAAGCATTCTCTGAGAACCCACAATTCAGTTCACATCTTCACATCTATTCCAGTCATCCTCCCCCAGAGTTCACCACCTCAAGGTTTGTGGGATCTTAGTTCCCCAAACAGGAATTGAACCCAGGCCACAGCAACGAAAGAACTAATCCTAATAACAGGACCATCAGGGAACTCCCTGTACACTTAAAATGTATACAGTACTGTTAATTATAACGCAATAAGAGAAAAGCAAAAAAGAAATCTAAACACTACAGACAGAACCATAAAGGATATCCTTGAAAAACAGCCCATGACCCAGGTTATGACCATGACAATGCCTTCAACTCTTGGCATACAGAGACATGAGGAAATGTAAGATAATAAAAGGGAACAAAACCAGGAACACAGAAGCGCCATGGATCTGGATACACCACCTGGTCAGGTAAAAGGGAAGGAAGATGCAATCCATTAGCCTCACTGCAAGATTGCTGACTTCAAATATATCCATATGAGGGTTGAGTACAGAAATCCCTATGCTTATTCAATTATTAGTATTGAAATAGTTTCAATACTATATATATTTCATATATATATATAGATATTTCAATAATATATCAGTATCTCATTTAATTCTTACAATGACCCTGTAAAGGAAAACAGTAATATTATTTCCTTCTATTTGGAAATAATAATTGGGGCTACAAGGCGAGACAAGGGCAGTGCAAACAACCCAGCCCTACCTATCAAAACAACTAACCAGAAAGCCGAGGAAACAAACAGTGCCCAAGGTGCATGTGTTTGAACAGAGCACCCCTTGAGGAAAGGAGGGTGAGGCAAGATCCAGAGCCTAGCCCAGGTCAGTCTGGGGAGGGTGACAGTCTTACCCAGTGAGGATATAAGTGCATAGTTCTCCACCATCACATCATGGTACAGGCGTCTCTGAGCCGCATCAAGGAGCTTCCATTCCTTCCAACTAAAGGACAGGGCAACGTCCTCAAAGGTCACACCACCCTGTCATGAATGAGATAGCTGAAACCATAAACATTCTCTCTCTGAAAACCCACAATCCATCTCACACATCTATTCCAGTCATCTTCCCCCATAGTTCGTCCACTCAGGGTCTGGTGCCAGTGATGCCTGATGTCTCTTCACTGTCCCGTTAATCACTGTTGAGCCCTCAGCCACAAAAGGCGGTGCCCAGGAGGGATAAACTCCACCTAAACTCTGGGCCTGGCTTACAGGGCCCCATCCCTCCCACCAGGTAATTCCCCTGAGGACTCCCACATTGTGCCTCTAGGACACAGCCAGCCAAACATGGTCTCATTGTTACCCTTAAGTCCCCAGCACCAGGGCCTGTGGGCCCTCAATTCGCACTTCCTGTTGATGTGCACATCAGCTGACCAAAACTCCTTCACATCTTCAGACCCCACAGTTGCACTCTCGCAGCTCTCCCACCACCCTGCCCCACATCACAGGCATCTCTGTGGACTCACCCATGTACCTGGAATATGACATCCAGAGCATGCTTAACAAAATCAAACATGATCTAGTATTATCCCAGAACTCTGAGGGCTCCCACACCCAGAGAAGTCCTGAATGCTGTTTTGAAGCACTGCCTACTTTCCCTCTGAACTTTGTTTCAGTATTAGCCACCCAGAACCAGAGAGGGGCTGGGACATCCTCTCCTGCTTTAGGTAGGTTCCATATGTGCCTTTTCAACCTTCGGGACCTGGGGGGAAAGGAAGGCAACCATGGCTGGGCTCAATGTGTATCAGCTCGCCTGTATCCCCACCTGGCACTGGAACCTAGTGACGTCAACCTAACTAACCTCTGCGCTTCAGTCCTCAGTGCTGCCTCTTATCAGACCCTGAGACCTTAGACGAAGACTCAACTTCCTGTGCCTTTCTCTGTCACCCCATTCCAGTACGTTCCTTCTCGGAGTAGGTTTTTGAAAACTTTTAAAGCCCTGACAGTGTTCCTTGTCCATTCAAAACTCTCCATGGTTCCCAAGTCCCTCAGAATAAAGGAACAACCTCTCTCTGCCAGGCCAGGCCTGATTTCACCTCACACTCTTGTTTACTGCACATGTAAGGCGGACCCAGGTTTCCCCATCCTCCTGCCTCAGTCCGACCTCCAAGCCTCTGCGCCTGGGGGTCCGTCCGCCTGTGACCCTCTCCCACGAGCCATCACACTGTCAGACACAGGGCCCCACCCACGACCGCCCCACCGTCCTAGATCCCGCGGCTGCGGGCGCTTGAGCTGGAGCCTCGCGCTCGGAGCTTTAGTGTCTGGTGGGGTGAGGGCGGTGCAGGCCCGGAGATCGAGCGTTTACCTGAGGCGGGTCCCTCAGCGCCGCCGCCGCCATCGGACTCTGGCCGGAGCGGGTCCGGAAGCGGCCTGAGAACTCGGGCACAGCAGGGCCTCTCCTGGGCCTAGAGCGGGTCACCCCGGGCGGCGTCGCCGAGTCTCAGATGTGGCTCTGTGCAGCGGGTACAGGCTCTCCTCTCGGACCCTCTTGGTGCGGCGACCTAGATCCCGACACAACGGTCTGCAGCCGGAAAGGACCCAACGGGCGCGAAAAAATCACTGCCCCAACGACGACGCCGGAAGTCCCTCCCCAAAGCGAGACGCTGGCGCAGGAATCCCTCGCTCTGATTGGTCTTTGCCTCTTAATTGAAGCTTCTCGGCATGCCCTCTTCTGGGTTTCTCGCTCTAGAGGCGCAGTGAACGGAGTTATTGTTCATCTGAAGCATTGGTTTTGCAACCCCCTGAGGGACCGTGGCATCCACTCCCAGGTGGCACAGTGGTAAACAATCGGCCAACCAGTGCAGGCTTCGATCCCTGGGTCGGGAAGATCCCCTGGAGACGGAAAGGGCAACCCACTCCAGTTATTCTTGCCTGGGAAATCCCATGTACAGAGGGGCCTGGCGCGGACTACAGTCCAAGGAGTCGCGAAGAGTCGGAGGCGACTGAGCACACACGTAAGCTAAAACGACTAGGGAGGAACGCTGGACTGCTGCTGCTGCTAAGTCGCTTCAGTCGTGTCCGACTCTGTGCGACCCCATAGACGGCAGCCCACCAGGCTCCCCCGTCCCTGGGATTCTCCAGCCAAGAACACTGGAGTGGGTTGCCATTTCCTTCTCCAATGCATGAAAGTGAAAAGTGAAAGGGAAGTCGCTCAGTCGTGTGCGATTCTGCGCGACCCCACGGACTGCAGCCCACCAGGCTCCTCCATCCATGGGATTTTCCAGGCAAAAGTACTGGAGTTGGGTGCCATTGCCTTCTTCGAAGGAGGAACGCTGGACAGTGGTTCTTATACCTCAAAGGAGGGAGAGGCTTTGCTTGTTGGCGAAAAGATACTATTTCAGACTCCATGAAACAGCCAGCTCATATGTGTGTGCTCATTCGCTTCAGTCGTGTCCGGCTCTGCGACCCCGTGGACTGTAACCCGCCAGACTCCTCTGTCCATGGCATTCTCCAGGCAAGAATACTGGACTGGGTAGCCATGCCCTTCTCCAGGGGATCTTCCTGATCCAGGGATCGAACTCTTGTCTCAGGGTTCAAACCACCTGCATTGGCAGGTGGATTCTTTACCACTAGCGCCACCACCTGGGAAGCACCAATATACAAGATGATTTATCCTAGATAATCCAATCACTTAGTGAGTCCCTAGTTGGCTCCAGAGGCCAAAAATGAGATTTTTGACTCAGAGGCTGAATCCTGCCTTTTCACTTCAGAGGCAGAATCCCAAGTGGTGCATGCTCTTACCAGGGTGCACCAAAGTTACGGACACGGGTTTCTCTGACAGGACAAGGGAAGGACAGGGAAGCCTGGCAAGCCGCAGCCCATAGAGTTGCAAGGAGTTGGACACAACTGGGCGACTGAACCACCACTGGATGCATGAGTGACGGATGGTGGGGTACTACTGGCTAAGTTGGAGAGCCTGTGGATCCCCACGAACTGCGCTGCCTCCCTCAGAAGCCTCCAGGGGCAGATCTGCCAGGAACTCTGGGCAGGGCCTAGCCTTTGGTGATTTTAGAGGGAGAAGCAAGGATTCAGCGCAGAGGGTCCTTTGTGCCTCTCCACAATGGGCAGACACATGCTAGGCGTCTCCTGCGGCCCCTGTACCATCCCAGCCTCCCCAACTGACATTTTGGATCTGGCACTCTCTACTGTGCTCCTCCATCACCACTGTACCCGTATTCCTCCTCCTGAGATACAACCTTAGATCACAGGTGTCCCCACAGACTTGATACATGTCCCTCCTAAGGTATAGAGCGAAGAGTGCATGCCCCAGGCCCCTGCCCTGTACATTCCCACCCCAGTTCTTGAGACCCTGCCCCAACCAGGAGTGAGTAGTGGCCCTGAAGTCCAAGTGTCTGGAAAAGCAGCCAAACGTGGTGAGATCCACAGAAGGTAAAAGCAGTTGCAAATAGCCAACAGTTACAGAAAGGGAGAGATAAAGAGTTTTGGAGAGTTTGGTGTAAGAAGCCCTTGCAAAGTAACCAGTGAGTCAGACGGGGCAACTCAGAATAGCATGACCACTCAGATACCCTGACGCTAAAAAGGTCAGGCCAGTGAGGGTTTCCAGGGATGCTCCAGTGTGTTCAGGGACACGCCTACCCTCTGGTCAGTAAGTCTGTCTTTGAGGCCTCTGAGCCTCAGTCAGGTCATGGTGCCCTGAGCTGTGGCCTGCCTGCCTTGTAAAGTCTCCTCCTGCACATGTGCAGTTTTCCACCAAAAGCCTGGTGGAACTTGGGTAGAATTTTTCGGCTCCACAGGACTTCCCTGGCAGTCCAGTGGCTTCACACTTCCAGGACAGTTAGGCCCTACTCTATAGCACAAGGAACTCTGCTCAATGTCATATGGCAGCCTGGATGGGAGGGGAGTTTGGGGGAGCATGGATACATGTATACTGTATGGCTGAGTCCCTTCACTGTTCACATGAAACTATCACAACATTCTTAATCAGCTATACTCTACTACAAAATAGAAAGTTCAAAAAAATAAAAGACTCTATGCTTCCATGCAGGGGGTGCGGGTTCCATCCCTGGTTAGGAAACTAAGATCCCACAGGCCACATGGCACAGCCAAATACAAACACATATACACACAAAGAAAGTTTCAGCTCCTTCTCTGACCACATTCCAAATTAGTGGTGATTGGGAAACACTATAAAGTAAGACTACATTTGTTGTATTATTGAATACCTGGGTTTAAGTAATGGAGGTCACGTTTATAAGGCAGACTGACCTTAAATATGTGTGGGGTGTGGTCATGACATTGTGCATAACTCAGAAAATTTGAAGAAAAATGAGGAAATATCCTACCTGTGTTAAAAACAATGATTCCATATGGCAAATGTTACTCATTTAAGAAAGAGTAAAATTCCACATGTCTTTGCTGTTTCAGTGTCTTATTTGTAAATGAATTGGGAAACTGTCATAATGCATATTAAAAAATAGCAAATAAGAAGTGAAACAGCACAGAAACAGATATACAGGTGGCAAAGACTTGCAAAGTGCTCAAAACCACAAATCATTAAAAAATGCAATTAAAGTCACACTGAGATAGCACTCTGTATGTGCATGCTCAGTCACTCAGTCATGTCCAACTCTTTGTGACCACTGGACTGCAGCCCACCAATCTCCATTGTCCATGGGATTCTCTAGGCAAGAATACTGGCATGGGTTGCCATTTCCTCCTCCAGGGGATCCTCCCAACCTAGGGATCAAACTCGTGTTTCCTGAATTGCAGGTGGATTCTTTACCACTAGGCCGCTGGGGAAGCCTCGAGATAGCACTATTCAGTTTTTAAAAAGGGCTGCTATAAATCATATCAAGCATTAGCAGGGATGTAGAAGAAGCATACTGCTAGTTAATATGCCAAAAAAAAAAGTACAATCATTTTAGATCTATCCTGTAACTCAGACATCCCAGTTTAAGTTACTGACACAAAATCAAAGAAACACACATCCATGTAAACTAACACAAATGTTTGTAACAGGTTTACTTCCAATAGTCACAGCCTAGAAATAACCTGAAGAACCATAAAGAGATGGATAAGTAAATCAACAGTGGCATATCCAAAGATAAGAATATTACTCAGGGAAAAAAAGAGATACCCATATCTCAAAGTAATTACAAAACAAACAAAACCAGGAAAAAAAAAAAAAAGAACAGCTTAGTCCCATGACATAAGAAAATGCAAAGGTTATCTATTATAAGGGAGAGTAAACAGTTACCTGGAGAGGTGGGAAAGCAAGAAGAGATGATAAAAAGACATGAGGTAAATACACCATGACAGATCTGGTCATTATCAAGAGTAGGATGATGTTTTCAGAGGTCTGTACACATGTCAAAATTTGTAAAACTGTATATTTTACTTATAAGCTGTTAATTACATGAAAATTGTATCCTTATAAAGCTTTAAAAACTGGCTCAAGAAAAAAAAACAACAAAAAGCCCATGTCCACTCTTTACGGAAAACAGGCTAAGAAGTCCTGTACTGACTCCAGCACCTTTCTCCTTATGCCCTCTGGAAGCTCAGTCTTGTCTGAGTAGCAGCAAATACAGGGAGCTACGAACACTTCTATCCATCAGGAGGAGTGCCACACTAGCCAAGAGCCACATCCTCGGAATATGAAACCTCTTCCCTTTTTTCCTCCCTGCATGGTAAGGGCCTTGAGGTGAACATCACTGAGAGGCTACAGCGATCCTCAAAGCCTGACTAATTTCCCTGACAGCATCCTTAGCTACGTAAGACAGGCGTGCCCACAAGTCCTGAGGTTTGCAGGATCTGTGATCTTGCAGAGTCACAGAAACATTGCTGGCTACACTTTTGCTTTATTTTGGCGACGCTTTGAGGTTTAAGGGATTTTAGTTCCCCAACCAGGGATTGAACCAGGGCCCTTGGCAGTGAAATCGTGTAAGTCCTAACCACTGGACCACCAGGGAATTCCCTCTAGCTACATTTTTAGAAGAGGTACATTTCATCTAATTGGCTGCAGTCTTCTACACTATATACCAGAGTTTCCATACTTATTATGGTTCCCCTTACAACTGTTCTGTATCTATCAGGGTTCTCTTACAACCAATGACAACCAGTGGATTGTGGCCATCAAGGAATGTGGATCTTTGTAGACCTCGGGAAGACATTCTGACAACAGTGGTGGGAATCTCTGTGATCTTAACTCCAAGTAAGAGAAAAAAATGATGTGGTTCTCAGAACCACTCCCCTTCCTTAAGAGTCATCTGAGACTCATAAAAAATATAGCATACAGGCTCCAAATGAAGAGAAAGTCCTTCAGTCTTTCCTAGGAGGCTCTGGGCAGTAATGCAAATTTGGTCAAAACCACAAAGTTATTTCCTGCCAAGATGCTGCCCCTCCTCAGGTACAGCATGTAAGATCTATAAAAATTTCTCCCCTCCTTCCTGCCTGTAGACTAGAAATCTGTACTAGTTTCTAAACTACCCTACACAGGAACAGAACTGTCAAGATTAAGGAAGACTTCAAGGGTAAGGCCTTTAGTTACTGTTCAAAGCAATGTGTAGCTGAGCTCTGGAGTCCATGACTTGCAAGCTGGACATACTCATCACAAGTATCACATGACACCAACATGTCCCTTAAAACTGTCGTCTTTTTTGGAGCAGTACCAGCAAACTCAAATGACGTTCTATGGATCAGTGTTGGGTTAGGTCTATGCCCAACACTGTAGAGGACGGAAAGACCCCCTAGGGCTCAGGTAACTCCTGATTTGGCCAATACATGGGAGGACAGAGTTCAATTTCCCTGAGCACCCTATGTGGACTGCGAGGTGGTAGGTGTGAGATGGCCTTGACCACAGAGATGGCTTAAATTGAAGAAAGTAGGGAAAACCACTAGACCATTCAGGTATGACCTAAATAAAACCCCTTATTATTACACAGTGGAAGTGAGAAATAGATTTAAGGGACTAGATCTGATAGGTAAGACTGCCTGATGAACTATGGTCGGAGGTTCCTGACACTGTACAGGAGACAGGGATCAAGACCATCCCCATGGAAAAGAAATGCAAAAAAGCAAAATGGCTGTCTGGGGAGACCTTACAAATAGCTGTGAAAAGAAAATAAGCGAAAAGCAAAGGAGAAAAGGAAAGATATAAACATCTGAATGCAGAGTTCCAAAGAATAGCAAGGAGAGATAAGAAAGCCTTCCTCAGTGATCAATGCAAAGAAATAGAGGAAAACAACAGAATGGGAAAGACTAGAGATCTCTTCAAGAAAATTAGAGATACCAAGGGAACATTTCATGCAAAGATGGGCTCGATAAAGGACAGAAATTGTATGGACCTAACAGAAGCAGAAGATATTAAGAAGAAATGGCAAGAATACACAGAAGAATTGTACTAAAAAGATCTTCACGACCAAGATAATCACGATGGTGTGATCACTCACCTAGAGCCAGACATCCTGGAACGGGAAGTCAAGTGGGCCTTAGAAAGCATCACTACAAACAAAGCTAGTGGTGATGGAATTCCAGTTGAGCTATTTCAAATCCTGAAAGATGATGCTGTGAAAGTGCTGCACTCAATATGCCAGCAAATTTGGAAAACTCAGCAGTGGCCACAGGACTGGAAAAGGTCAGTTTTCATTCTAATCCCAAAGAAAGGCAATGCCAAAGAATGCTCAAACTACCACACAATTGCACTCATCTCACATGCTAGTAAAGTAATGCTCAAAATTCTCCAAGCCAGGCTTCAGCAATATGTGAACTGTGAACTTCTAGATGTTCAAGCTGGTTTTAGAAAAGGCAGAGAAACCAGAGATCAAATTGCCAACATCTGCTGGATCATGAAAAAACGAAGAGAATTCCAGAAAAACACCTATTTCTGCTTTATTGACTATGCCAAAGCCTTTGACTGTGTGGATCACAATAAACTGCGGAAAATTCTGAGAGATGGGAATACCAGACCACCCGACCTGCCTGTTGAGAAACCTGTATGTAGGTCAGGAAGCAACAGTTAGAACTGGACATGGATCAACAGACTGGTTCCAAATAGGAAAAGGAGTACGTCAAGGCTGTATACTGTCACCCTGCTTATTTAACCTATATGCAGAGGACATCATGAGAAACACTGGGCTGGAAGAAGCACACGCTGGAATCAAGATTGCTGGGAGAAATATCAATAACCTCAGATATGCAGATGACACCACCCTTATGGCAGAAAGTGAAGAGGAACTCAAAAGCCTCTTGATGAAAGTGAAAGAAGAGAGTAAAAAAGTTGGCCTAAAGCTCAACATTCAGAAAATTAAGATCATGGCATCTGGTCCCATCACTTCATGGCAAATAGATGGGGAAACAGTGGAAACAGTGTCAGACTTTTATTTTTTGGGGCTCCAAAATCACTGCGGATGGTGACTGCAGCCATGAAATTACAAGATGCTTACTCCTTGGAAGGAAAGTTATGACCAACCTAGACAGCATATTCAAAAGCAGAGACATTACTTTGCCAACAAAGGTCCATCTAGTCAAGGCTATGGTTTTTCCTGTGGTCATGTATGGATGTGAGAGTTGGACTGTGAAGAAAGCTGAGCACCGAAGAATTGATGCTTTTGAACTGTGGTGTTGGAGAAGACTCTTCAGAGTCCCTTGGGCTGCAAGGAAATCCAACCAGTCCATTCTAAAGGAGATCAGTCCTGGGTGTTCTTTGGAAGGAATAATGCTAAAGCTGAAACTCCAACACTTTGGCCACCTTGTGTGAAGAGTTGACTCATTGGAAAAGACTCTGATGCTGGGAGGATCGGGGGCAGGAGGAGAAGGGGACAGAGGATGAGATGGCTGGATGGCATCACCGACTCAATGGACATGGGTTTGGGTGGACTCCGGGAGTTGGTAATGGACAGGGAGGCCTGGTGTGCTGCAATTCATGGGGTCGCAAAGAGTCGGACATGACTGAGCAACTTAACTGAACAGAGATGGCAGTGACATAAATGTGGCAAGAACTCTGGATAGGTTGGAGAGTGCAACACAGTCACACAGGCTTCACACATAACCAGGGCTTCTCTCACTGTTTATGCACAGATGGATGAAAGTCAATTAAGACAGATTGGCTCCTCAGAAAGTTTCCTCCAGTGCCCATAAACTGAATGCTGAAACCACATTTCCTGCCTATCTACGCCTTTGTGTGAACTCTGATGTTAAAAGGGGTTAGATTTTTCCTACAAAAGATATTCCACATTCAGTGCACTCTTAAGGCCTTTCTCCAATATGACCTTTCTGATGACAACGCAATTTGGATGTGGTAATAAAAGATTTTCCGCATTCACTGCACACGTAAGGTCTTTCTCCAGTGTGAACTCTCTGATGATAATGGAGAGTGGAACTACAAGTAAAAGATTTACCACATTCACTGCACTCATAAGGCCTTTCTCCTGTGTGAATTCTCTGGTGTATTATGAGGTTATTTCTTTGGATAAAGGATTTCCCACATTCACTACACTCATATGGTCTTTCTCCAGAATGAACTCTTTGATGATAATGGAGGTCAGACCTAGAGATAAAAGATTTCCCACATTCACTGCACTCATAGGGTCTTTCTCCAGTGTGAGCTCTCTGATGATAACGAAGGCTGGAGCTAAAGGTAAAAGATTTCCCACATTCATTGCACACATAAGGCCTTTCTCCTGTGTGAATTCGCTGGTGTAAGATGAGGTTATTTCTTCGATTAAAGGACTTCCCACATTCACTGCACTCAAAAGGCCTTTCTCCGGTGTGGACTCTCCAGTGTTGAATGAGTGTCCACCTATTGTTAAAAGACTTCCCACATTCAGTGCACTTAAAAGGCTTTTCACCAGTGTGGGCTTTCTGGTGTTGATTCAATTGGGATCCATACTTAAACAATTTCCCACACTCAGTACACTCATAAGGCCTTTCTCCTGTGTGAACTCTCTGATGTTGAATGAGAACCCACCTATTGTTAAAAGATTTTCCACATTCACTACATTCATAAGGCCTTTCTCCAGTGTGAACTCTTTGATGATAATGGAGGTTAGAGCTAGTGGTAAAAGTCTTCCCACATTGACTGCATGCATAAGGCCGTTCTCCTGTGTGAGATCTCTGATGATACCTGAGGGCAGGCCTAGAGACAAAAGATTTCTCACAGTCACTACACTCATAAGGCCTTTCTCCTGTGTGAGATCTCTGATGGTAAGTGAGGGCTGAGCTAGAGGTAAAAGATTTCGAACATTCACTACAAACATAACTGTTTTCTCCACTGTGCCATGTGTGGGGAGAAATGAGGACAGATTTGTGGCTTAAGAATTTCCCACATTTGCTGCACTTGTACTGCATTGCCCCAGTCTGAATGCTTTGATGTTGACACAGGGATGAGCTTTGCCTGAAGGATTTTCCAGATTCACCACACACATGAATCCATTCTCCAGCGTGGACTCTCTGGTGCACAACAAATGAGGATTTGTACCTGAATGCTTTCCCACATTCACTGCACACAAAACAAGGTCTGCCAGTGCGGACACCCTCGTCCTGAACAAGTGTACGTGGGGGACTAAGGGCTTTCTTGCATTCTTCCCATGTGTGATGACTTTTCCTGCCATTTGAGGTTGACTCGCACTGGGTGACTATGTTTGGCTTCTTCACAGCTTGTTGCTGCAGGTGAACCATGATGGTCAGGAAGTCCTTTTCAAAATCCCTGCAGGTAAATGGCTTCTGTGACACATGGAAGCTGCAGCTCTTCACAAACGAGGCCTTGTCCACACTGCTTCTGAGGGTTTTCTCTCCCATGTGCAGCTCTGGGTGCTGCTGAAAGTTTGCACTAAAACAGAACTGTTTCACACACGCTCCACACCTCAACAGTTTCTGGATGTGTTGTGTTTCCTGGTGCTCAGCCAAGTGGAAAACTTTTTTCAAGACTGGACCACAAGTCTCACAGGGGTGGATCTTCTGGGAAGACAAAGCTGCCTTTGAAGTCCTAGCCTGTGACACTCCTAGAGAAGTGATCTGTTCAGAAGGTGCCTCTGCTTTCTCTGTTCCACAGCAGCAACCTGAACAGAAAGAAATGCAGGTGAAGTACATATTGACTACAGGGAAGGGTCAAGCTCATCACAAATTTGCATCTGCATCAACAACAAAACAGCCAGAAAACAATAAACAGTGGCCACGATTTCCCTGGAGATCCAGTGGTTAAAACTTCACCTTCCAATACAGGGAGTGTGGGTTCAATCCCTGGTAGGGGAGCTAATATCCCACATGCCTCTGTCAAAAAACCAAAACAGAAAACAGAAACAATACTGTAACAAATTCAATAAAGACTTTAAAAATAGTCCACATCAAAATCTTAAAACAAAAACAGCAATCAAATTAGACCGAATTTTATGTTGTCAAAAAAAGACTCACACATCAGTACTAAGGACACACAGAGCTCAAAATGAAGGCAACATAAAGATATTCCATGCAAATGGAAAACTGGAAGTCAGCATAAATACTGTATAGCTTCAGACAAAACAAACATTAAGTGAAAAACTGCCACAAAAGACAAATGATATGATATCATGATATAATGATAAAAGAGTTAATCAAGGGTCTATAACAATAGTTAGTGTATATGCATTGAACATCGTAGCATGAAAATGTATGCATCAAATGTTAACCAATCTAAAAGCAGGAATAACAACCCAATAACAAGGGATGTCATAGAACTTTCCTGGTGGTCTGGTGGTTAGGAATTTACCTTGCCATGCAGGGGACAGGGGTTTGATCCCTAGTAAGGTAATTAAGATCTCACATGCTACAGAGCTACTAAGCTGGCATGCTACAATTTCTGAGCCCATGAGTTCCAGAGCCAGCTCACCACAGTGCAGGGCCTGTGTGCTGTGAATACTGAAGCCCATGCGCCACAACTAGGGAGTCCATGTACCTCAACAAAAGATTTCAAGTGATGAAACAAAAAAGATCCTGTGTATTGCAACTAAGACCTGACACAGTCAAACAAATAAATAAAATTAGGGAGGAAAAAAAAAAGAGCTAGAGATTTCAATATTCTCCTTTCAACAATAGGTAGATCATCCATACAGACATTCAGTAAAAAAACTTTGCACTTGAAAATATACTTTAGATCAAATGGACATATACAAAATATAACGTCCAACTGCAGCAGAATACACATTCTCCTCAACTGCATACAGAACACTGCCCAGAGCAGATCATATGCTATAGGTTATAAAACCAGGTCTAACAAATTTAAGCAGATTGAAATAATATAAAGTATCTTTGCTGACCACAATGGATTGAAGCAAAAAATCAGTAACAAGGAGGAAACTGGGAAAATTCACAAATATGTGGAAATTAAACAACAGAATCATGAAAAAATAATGGATCTCAGAAGAAACCAAAAAATACCTTAGCAGTTCAAAGAGGGAAATTTAGAGCAATAACTGCTTACTGTAGGCATATATAGGGAAATAAAAATCCTGGCTTCACAGGTGACTTCTACCAAACATTCAAAAAAGATTAAATACCTACCCTTTTCAAACTCTTTCAAAATATTGGCGAAAGGAATGCTTCCTAGCTCATTTTACAATGGCAACATCACCAGATACCAAAACCAGATGAAGACAACACAGACAAAATTATAGGACAGCATCTCTGATAAACACAGATGCAAAAATCCTGAACAAAATATTAACTCTGAATTAAGTGGGTAAAGAAGGAACATACCTCAACATAATAAAAGCCATAGATGGAAAATCCTTCAGCTGACATCAAGCTCAATGGTGAAATGTCAAAAGCTATCCCTCTAAAATCAGGAACAAGAAAAGGATGTCCACGATCTCCACTCTTATTCGATGTAGTATCGAAAGTCCTAGCAAAGAGCAGTCAGGCAAGGGGGAAAAAAAAAAAAAGGAAAAAAAAAACGCATCCAAAATGGAAAGGCAGAAGTAAAACTTTCACTATTTGCAGATATCATGGTTTTACACATAGAAAACTCGAAGGACTCCACCAATAATCTATTAGAAATAACCAACAAAGTTGCAGGGTACAAAATCAACATACAAAAAGCAGTTCAATTTCTAAACTTGAACAGTGAGCTAGCAAAAAATTAAAACAATGCCATTTATAATTCCAACAAAAAGAATAAAATACCTAGGAATATTTAACCAAGAAGGATGAAGACCTATACATGAAAAACTATAAGACATTGTTGAAAGATTGAAAAAGATACAAATGGAAAGAAATTACGTGCTCACTGACTGGATGAATTAACAGTATTAAATTTAAATAAAAAAAAAACAACTTGAAAAAAAATAAAATAAAATGTCCATACTACCTAAAGCAATCTACAGATTGAATGCAATCTCAATCGAAATCCCAAGGACATTTTCCACAGAAATAGAACAAAAAATCTGACAATTTATATATAAAACCACAAAACTTAGCAAGTAGTCAAAGGATTATTATAAAATAAACAAAAAACCTCAAGAAAACAAAGCTAGGGGAATTCCCTAGAGATCTGATGGTTAGGACTCAGCGCTTTCACTGCAATGACCCTGGTTCAATCCCTGGTCAAGGAACTAAGTTGACCTGCTTGCTGCAACTAGAGAAAGTCCAAATGCAGTAATGAAGACTCAGCACAGCCAAAAATAAACGAATCTTTAAAAAAAATTTAACCACCCCTCCCCCACCCCCGCACAGGGTGGTCCAGTGGTTAAGAACCCAACTGCCAATGCATGGGACACAAGTTTGATCTCTGGTGCAGAAAGATTCCATATGCTGAAGGGTGACTGAGCCCATGCGCCACAACTAGTGAAGCCCACTTGCCCTAGAGCCTGTGCTCCACAGCAGAAGAAGACACTGCAATCAGAAGCCTATGCATCTTTGAATCAGTTCCAATGAGGTGGATGAAACTGGAGTCTATTATACAGAGTGAAGTAAGTCACAAAGAAAAACACCAATACAGTATATTAACACATATATATGGAGTTTAGAAAGATGGTAACGATGACCCTATATGCGAGACAGCAAAAGAGACACAGATGTAAAGAACAGACTGCTGGACTCCATGGGAGAAGGCGAGGGTAGGATGATTTGAGAGAATAGCATTGAAACATGTATATTATATGTGAAACAGATCGCCAGTCCAGGTTTGATGCATGAGACAGGGTACTCACGGCTGGTGCACTGGGATGACCCTGAGGGATGGGATGGGGAGGGAGGTGGGAGGGGGGTTCAGGAAGAAGAACACATGTACACCCATGGCTGATTCATGTCAATGTATGGCAAAACCCACTACAATATTGTAAAATAATTAGCCGCCAATTAAAAAAAAAAAGAAGCCCACGCATCACAACTAGAGTAGCCCCCACTGATCTCAACTAGAGAAACCTCACACACAGCAACAAAAACTCAGAGCAGCCAAAAATAATTTCTTTTTAAAATGAGGGGTAACATGCTAGCAAGGACACACAGAAAAGGGAACCATTGCACATGGTTGCAAATAATGTACATTAACGTAGTCATGGAAAATACCACAAATATTCATCAAAATATTGAAAGCAGAACTACCATATTATCAAACACACCAACTTCTGGGTATATATCCCAAGGAACAAAACCAGTATCTTCATGAAACAGGTGCATGTGCATATTCATTGCAGGATTATTCAAAAGAGCCAAGATACAGAAACATTTTAAAGTGTTCATTACTGGATGAAGTGATAAAATATGGTACACACACAAACATGTACCAACTTTCCCATGATTATGTGTGCAGGAATATTCAGACAAGAAAAAGGAAAAACTGCCACTTGCAACAAGCATGGGCCTAGAGGACATTATGCTAAATGAAACAAGCCACAGAGAGAAGAACAAACAGTTTATTAAATATAGAATCTTTAAAAGTCAAACTTAGAGAAGCATAAAGTAGAATGCCAAATATTGAGAGCTAGAAAAACGGGGAGATGGTCAAAAACATTTCGTTATGAGTAAGTTCTAAGAACCAAATGTGCAGAATAGTGACTACAGTCATTAATATTGTATTGTATAATTGAAATTTGCTAACAAATCCTAAGTATTCTCACACACACAAAAGAAAAAAGGTTATGTCTGGTGATAGGTGTGTTAATAAAGTTCATGGTGATAATTGTTTCATTATATATATATCAAATCATTACATCATATATATTAGGTACATACAATTTTATCAGTTATATCTCAATAAAGTTGGGATGACAGGACGAAATGGCAACAAGAGGTCTAAACGTCATGAAAAGAGCTATACAGGAGAGAGGTCAAGAGTAGCCAATGCTCACGTAAGTAGTCACCATGACAACGGCTGCAATTCCATAAACAGGCAGAAACAGAATTGTCAGCTAAAGGAGGGGCAACCGCATGGATCTGGACACACTGACCCATTCAGGGAAAGGG
Source organism: Bos javanicus (assembly GCF_032452875.1). Lineage (NCBI taxonomy): Eukaryota > Metazoa > Chordata > Mammalia > Artiodactyla > Bovidae > Bos > Bos javanicus. The sequence continues at coordinate 65,855,845 of NC_083885.1, read as the reverse complement.
CAAGAAAGCTGCACCCAAAGGCCTTACTGCAAGACTATGAACCACAAACCCTTCCCTGTGACAGTTCAGTATAGCAGGTATTAGGGCTGTAGGGGAGAAAAAAGGGCAGTGCAAACACCCCAGCCCTATTAACCACAACTACCCAGAACACTGGGGAAGCAAGCAGTGCCTACACCATGTGAGGACAGAGCACCTTCTGGGGCGTGAGGCAGGATACAGAGGCCAGCCCAGGTCAGTAGGGAGGCTGAAGGTCTTACCCAGTGAGGATATAAGTGCATAGTTCTCCAGCATCACATCCAGATACAGGCGTCTCTGAGCCTCATCAAGGAGCCTCCATTCCTCCCAGGAGAAGTACACAGCAACATCTGGAAACGTCACACTACCCTGTGGTGAAGGGGACAAATGAAACCTTGAACGTTCTCTAAGAATCCACAACACATCTCTCCAAACACCTATGCCATTCCCATCCTCCACTGGTGCCACTGATGCCTTCTCTCTCTTCACCACCTGCTTTACTCACTGTGTTCAGCCCTCAGCAGTAACTGGGCGGGGGGCAGTACTACAAGGCTTCTCCAGAATTGTGTGCACACAGATGCCATCTAAACTCTGGGTTTGGCCTGCAATGTCCTGTCCCTCCAAATAAGCAATTCCCCTAGAGTCTCCCAAATTATGGGAATCCAGACACAGCCAAAGATAAGCTCATGCTTCACCTGTAAATACTCAACAGGTCATCAGTTCACACTTCCTCTCAATGGGCACATCATTCTGTAGGTAGCACTTCTCTCACAATTTCAGACTCTACAGTTACACTTCCACAGCACTGCCATCTCCCTGCACCACACCACAGAATTCTTCCTGAACATACATGCACACCTGGTGCTTGCCATCCAGAGGATGCTTGAGAATTTAAAGAAGATTCACTACAACCCCAGTCCTCTGATGGATCTGACACCAGACTAAGCCACACATGCTGCTTAGATCTTGCCACCTGCTGCCAGTCCTTCCTTCAATATTCCCCACCCTAAAACCACATATGATTTTCACATTCCCATAACTCTCTTCAACTTCTTTACTGCCAGCTTTGCCCTTTCAACAACCACAACACGCCTCTCTCCACTCAACCTTTGTAAAAAAAATCCAGCCCTAAAAATCTCCCCTCCAGTCACAGTGACGCACAAATGACATCTGCTCCAAACCTTATCCGCTAGCAAGACTAAAACATCCCAGACCCTGTCAAAGTTCATTGCAACATTCTGGAGAAGCCATATAGTACTAAATGAGAAGCAGCCCCAGCCTTACTGCCTTCTTTTTTTTATTTTTATTTTTTTTCTTACTGCCTTCTTGTCTCAATTACTCCTGGGTCTCCTCAGCCATATCTCAGACTCCATTCATCCCACTGAAGCCTTGGCCGCCTGCCAAGCTGACGTCTCTTACACGGGTCCCACGGCCACTTCTCACTTCACTTGGGTTTGCAATGCCCTACAAACCCTGAGCAAAAGTACTACTCCTTAGCACACACCCTAGTCTTTCTGACCTACTAATACCACGGCCACTATAACCTGCATTCCCTTCCTAAATGTGATCCACAGCTCCACTTGTATCCACACAATGGTCATCACTTTTGAAAATTTCCATTCCTGAACATGTCCCCCAGTTTTCCATTCCTGCCTAGTCAACTGCCCACGTTGCCTACGCTCAGTCTTCTCGGAAACACTTCAGACTCTTCAGAGAGCCAAAACAAACTCATATTTCCAAGGAAAATTAACCTGCTGCTAAGGTCCCCATCCAGTTGCTGGGTCTTCTACCCCTTTGTCCACTAGGGCCAAAGCCCGAGTCACGCCTCACAACTGCCTGTCTCTTATCACCAACAACACCCACAATTGTGTTTGTCCCTTTGTATGAGAGCAGGGTGAGAACAGCCCTTAGCAGGCAGCCATGGCTGTGCCTCATTACTTTGCGCTCTGTAACTAGGCAACAAGTCTTGCTCAGCCACCGGTCAGTGCCTCAGAGGACCCTCCCCACAAGCAACCAACTGTCAATGAGTGACCTTTAGGGAAGTGATTCAGTCAAGGGTCAGTGGTGTGGTGATCATCAGTTGCCGAGTGAGCCAGGATGCAGATTCAGGCCTTCTTCTGGAGGCCCTCCAGCGCAACCAGGCTTGGGCCAGTGGGTCACCTGGAGAGTCCAGGAAACAGGCTGGGGATTATGTCCTGCAGGGCTTCAGCGCCCTCATAAGGCCCTCTACTAGCCGTGGCCCAGGCCGTGAGGCAGTAGTGAACCTCTCTCCCATCCTTGTCTCTGAGATGTAACAGCAGTTGCCGTTACATGGTTTGCAGTCTGTGAGAACTGGTTTCCCACTTTGGGCAGTCGGAAGAGCCCGAGTTGGATTATAAAGAAAGCTGAGGGCTGAAGAGTTGATGCTTTTGTACTGTGGTGTTGGGAGAAGACTCTTGAGAGTCCCTTAGATAACAAGATCAAACCAGTAAATCCTAAAGGAAATCAGTCCTGAAGATTCGTTGGAAGGACTGATGCTGAAGCTGAAACTCCAATGCTTTGGCCACCTGATGCGAAGAACTGACTCATTGGAAAAGACCCTGATGCTGGAAAGACTGAAGGCAGGAGGAGAAGGGGACGACAGAGGATGAGATGGCTGGATGGCATCACCGACTCAATGGACATGAATTTGAGTAAGCTCTGGGAGTTGGTGATGAACAGAGAAGCCTGGCATGCTGCAATCCATGGGGTCGCAAAGAGTCAGATAGGACTGAGTGACTGGGCTGAACTGAGACTGAGGGCCAGTTGGGTCGGGTGCCTGGCTCCCTCAGGGATGACAGCGGGGCAAGTCTGGGGACCTGGCCTTGAAGGAGCTCCCAACTGCAATCTGCCTCCTCTTAGCTAGGACTGAGACATTGGAGGGTTAAAGTTGTGCCTCGGGACTTTGCCCTTTCTTGTCAGGACAGAGAATAACATTCATCTGGTAGAGACTTATAGGAACATCCTTATCTGACCATGAACTGATAGCAAGAACAAAGGATCTGACATGAGAAATTTACAAAAACTAACCACACCCACACTTCATCTTTTGCTTTTAAAGGGCCTTGCTGAAAGCTTTCAGTAACTTTGGGGCTCTTAGGGCATGAGCCACCCATCTCATTGTACAAACCTGTAATAAACCTCTGTTCGAAACTCTGTTTTAATATTGATGGGCCTGACTGTGTGTAGGGCACAAGGACTTGCAATTTCAGTAACACCTTCTCAAAAAATGGATCCAGAATTCAACCACTTTTCACACATCCAAGGTAGTCACTCTGGCCCATCAATACACACCCAGGCTATTACAATTAATACCTCTGTGCTTCCTGTCTCCTTCCTCCCTCTCCTACTTTTTTTTTTTTCTTGCCAGTCAGAGGGAGCCTATTTTGGTCTGCATGCAATCACTTCCCGCTTACGATTCAAACCCTCTATTATCTATGAGATAAATGGTCTTTTCTTTTTTCTGGCCACACGGTGGGACTTGTGAGATCTTAGTTCCCCAACCAGGGGTTGAACCGGGGCCCTCGGCCAAGAGAGGTGGAATCCTAACCACTGAGCTGCCAGGAAATTTCCATAAATGGCCAACCTTTCTCGCAGCAGCACTGCAACCTTCACTGGCCCAGCTGCAACTTGCTCCTAGCAGAAACTGCTAGGAGGATGGAGAATTGCTATACCTTAGTCCCTGGTCTGGAGAAGGCAATGGCATCCCACTCCGGTACTTTTGCCTAGAAAATCCCATGGACGGAGGAGCCTGGTGGGCTGCCGTCTATGGGGTCGCACAGAGTCGGACACGACTGAAGCGACTTAGCAGCAGCGGCAGCAGCAGCAGCCCTCGTCAGGACCACCTCCAAATCTCTGCGCCCGCAGCTCCTCCGCCCGTCACTCTCCCCCACGCGCATTCACAGACTGTCAGACACAGAGCCCCACCCAAGTCGGCCTCACCGGCCTGGATCCCGGGCACGTGGGCAGGCGCCCCCCACCCCCTCGACGCTCGGGGCTTTAGTGTCTGGTGGGGTGAGGGCGGGGAAGGCCCAGGGGGCCCAGCGTTTACCTGAGGCGGGTCCCCTAGTGCCGCCGCCATCGGACTCGGCGGGCGGAGCGGGCCCGGAGCAGCTGGAGTACCCCGCCCGGGGGGCCCTCCGGATCTTGGCGCGGCGCACCCTGGGCGGTGTCACCGAGCCTCACACCCGCCTCTCTGCAGCGGGTACCTTCTCAGTCTCATCCCCGCTTCCCAGGACGAGTAACCGAAGCGCTTGAATTAGGAAAAAGCTCTAGCACTTTCAAAATGACGCTCATAGCGTCGCAGCCGGAAGTCCCGCCCAGACATTATTGCCTCACAGGAAAATGCGGCTTTGTCTTAATTGGCTGATCGTCGCAGCCACCCATCGCACAGCCGCCTGGGTAATGTATTTCCTACAGATATACGAACCAAGATCCCGTTTGAGTTATCCCTGACGTCCAGGAGAAAAGTCGAAGCTACACTGTGAGATTTGCTAAAATAACAACCTAAGTCCAGAGACTGAGGTGGGGCGTTCCTTCTTAAAGAGAATGCACTCAGATGTTTGAGGATTACTATCTGTAACTGATCACCCAAGTGTTTGGAGACATTTTTTTTTTTTCAAAGTCTTCGAAGCTCAGAGTGTTCCTAGAGTCTAAGAGCACCTTTCCAGATGCTCTCAAATGTATCAATCCAAATGCATCCTGGAACTACCCAGGCGGTCCAGTGATTAAGATTCCTCCCTTCCAAGGCAGGAGGCGTGGTTCAATATCTGATAAGGGAACTAAGATCCCACAAGCATCCCAGCACGTCCAAACAAACAAAAAAAAACCAAGTGACCTATGCAGAGTCACTTAGACACAGAATGGAGACACTGGAAACTGAAGCTAATAGACAATAGTGCACTGTTCATCTGTGTTTGATATAGACAAATACACAAAAGTGTAGATAAGGAAAAGGATGCTGAGCCACTTTGAGGAAGGAATAAAAAGATAGGTCTCTGACAATGATTCCCAAGACAACAGAAATCCTGCCTTTATAGTTGCTGGGAGAAATATCATAACCTCAGATACGCAGATGACACCACCCTTATGGCAGAAAGCGAAGCAGAACTAAAGAGCCTCTTGATGAAAGAGGAGAGTGAAAAAGTTGGCTTAAAGCTCAACATTCAGAAAACTAAGATCATGGCATCCCGTCCCATCCCTTCATGGGAAACAGATGGGGAAAGAGTGGAAACAGAGGCAGATTTTATTTTGGGGGGCTCCAAAATCACTGCAGATGATGACTGCAGCCATGAAATTAAAAGACGCTTACTCCTTGGAAGGAAAGTTATGACCAACCTAGACAGCATATTCAAAAGCAGAGACATTACTTTGCCAACAAAGGTCCATCTAGTCAAGGCTATGGTTTTTCCAGTAGTCATGTATGGATGTGAGAGTTGAACTATAAAGAAAGCTGAGCGCCGAAGAATTGATGCTTTTGAACTGTGGTGCTGGAAAAGACTCTTGAGAGTCCCTTGGACTGCAAGGAGATCCAACCAGTCCATCCTAAAGGAGATCAGTCCTGAATATTCACTGGAAGGGCTGATGTTGAAGCTGAAGTTCCAATACTTTGGCCCCCTAACGTGAACAGCTGACTCATTTGAAAAGACCCTGGTGCTGGGAAAGACTGAAGGCGGGAAGAGAAGGAGACGACAGAAGATGAGATGGTTGGATGGCAACACTGACTCAATGGACATGAGTTTGGGTAAACTCCAGGAGTTGGTGATGGACAGGGAGGCCTGGTGTGCTGTAGTCCATGGGGTCACAAAGAGTCAGACACAACTGAGTGACTGAATTGAACTGACTCTGTCCAATTCATTGAGCAATACTTTCATCTATTTAATATATATTACCTCATATCCTCACATATATTCAGTTCCTTTCTGAATCTGTTGTCAATCTCAAAAAAGAGAAGAACAAAACAAACGCCATTTTGACATGTGACAATGGCTGCAGCGTTTTGCAATATTCCAGCACTATTTGCTATTTCATGGTCAGTCTTGTTTCATCTACCCCATGCACCTTAGTATATTATTTCACCTGTAAAGGGGATGACAGAGCATGAGATGGTTGGATGGCATCACCGACTCAATGGACATGAGTTTGGGCAAACTCCAGGAGTTGGTGATGGATAGGGAGGCCTGGCATGCTGTGGTTCATGGGGTCACAAAGAGTCAGACACGACTGAGCGAATGAACTGAAATGAATCCCAGACAGCATGTATTTTAATGTATAAACTCTTCAGATTGTTTTTAAAATGTAAGGGTTTTGGGGACTTCCCCGGTGGAGCAGTGGTTAAGAATCTACCTACCAATGCAGGAGACACGGGTTCGATCCCTGGTCTGGGAAGATCCCACGTGCCTCAGCGCAACTAAACCTGTGTGCCACAACTACTGAGCTCACATTCTGCAACTACTGCATAATGTCTTTGTACCGCAAGATCTAAGTTGTTGTTTAGTCACAAAGTCGTGTCTGACTCTTTTGATACCTCGTGGAACGTAGCCCACCAGGCTACTCTGTCCATGGGATTTCCCAGGCAAGAATAGTGGAATGGGTTGCTATTTCCTTCTCTGGGGGATCTTCCCAACCCAAGTCCCTTGCATCACGTTAGGATCCTTTACCACTGAGCCACCAGGGAAGCCCAAGATGTAAGGTTCTGTTGTTGTTGCTGTTTAGTCACTAAGCCAGGCTCCTCTGTCCGTGGGTTTTTTTCTGGCAAGAAAACAGAAATAATGACAGATGCCATTCATCATAAGCACAAACTAGGTGTAAAACATCTGATGAACTGTGGTCCATTTTGTTTCTCTGGGAAGAAAGCATTGTCCTTACACCCCTTACATAGCCCAGGACAAAGAGAAACAGCCACACCAGCACTCCAGTGAATTTTACCTAAAGTCTCTGGGAAAATTCTCTGAAGATATTTTTTTTTAATGTTTGCAATGATTATTTTTTGGTGATTTACTAAATGTCAAGTGTTGGGAAGAATATTCCAGAGAGAGAAAAGTACACATGAAGGACAAGTATGTGGAAGGGTGTGAGCACTCAGGAAGCTGAGATAAAGGGTGGAAAGAGAATGAAGGGTACTTCACATTAAGATGCTGAACTGAGCAGACACAATTATTTGTGGAAATATTAACAAGTTAGCTGACCCATAAACCCAGTGGAGTATATTCATAAATTTCAAATCTTTAGATACTAAATTTTAGTCTTCTATAAATGACAATAGTGTGATAATATTTTTCCATGGTAGAAAATGTAGTTTCTGTTTTAAAATTAAAATTATGAAGTGTTCTTTGTTCAAAAAGTCATCCTGGTATGGCTACTGTAGAAACTTTTAAAAATATAAATTATAAATATCCATATACATAAATCAAATGCTTAAAGACACTTCAAATTATGCAAAAGCTCTGACAGTCTCCTGTTTCTTCTCACCTGGTAACCCATAAGTGGAAAATATTAAAAATTATACTTTTTAAACTTTTGAGAAAACAACTTTGAGCAAGATTGTGTTTACTAATGTGAAGTGCTGACTCCATCCAAACCATTAGAACCTAATGTTTATCGTTCCTTTACTAGCTTAGTATAATTTCTTACATTTTCTAGTGTCCTTTTAAAAACCTTTTTAAAGGGGGGAGGTTGTATTATTTTTAATCTTTAAAGTCTACAAGATTCATTAATCTTCAAATCCTTTTCAGGAAAGGTCTAAGAGATTTTCCAACCAATGTTGTTTTTCTTGTCTCAGTCAGAAGTTGCCTGGACTGTGTGCGCACAGAAGAGAAATGAATGTTCTAATAAACTTTCTTTTCCAACCTGGGATTTAGGAAGTCTTTGACAATGCCAGAGATCTGAACACAACCATGCTGAATGTACATGGAAGGTTTCCTCCATGTGGAAATTGCAAATTCAGGGGACACTGAGTGGCATTTCCCTGGTGGTCCAGTGGTTAAGACTGTGCTTCCACTGTAGGGGGCACAGGTTTGATCCCTGGTCAAGGAACTAAGATTTGGCAAGCCATATGGTTCAGCACACACACACACACACACACACACACACACACACACACACACAAAGGACACCGAGCTACTTCCACCTAAATCCTGCCCCTTTAAGTAACACAAAAGGGGCAGGGTTTAGGTGGTTTCACCAGTGAGAAAGCTTTAACTTATTCATAAATTATCTATAGCTAAGTCCCCCAGATGTTCAAGCTGGTTTTAGAAAAGGCAGAGGAACCAGAGATCAAATTGCCAACATCCGCTGGATCATGGAAAAAGCAAGAGAGTTCCAGAAAAACATCTATTTCTGCTTTATTGACTATGCCAAAGCCTTTGACTGTGTGGATCACAATCAACTGTGGAAAATTCTGAGAGATGGGAATACCAGACCACCTGACCTGCCTCTTGAGAAACCTATATGCAGGTCAGGAAGCAACAGTTAGAACTGGACATGGATCAACAGACTGGTTCCAAATAGGAAAAGGAGTACATCAAGGCTGTATATTGTCACCCTGCTTATTTCACTTACATGCAGAGTACATCATGAGAAATGCTGGGCTGGAAGAAGCACAAGCTGGAATCAAGATTGCCAGGAGAAATATCAATAACCTCAGATATGCAGATGACACCACCCTTATGGCAGAAAGTGAAGAGGAACTAAAAAGCCTCTTGATGGAAGTGAAAGTGGAGAGTGAAAAAGCTGGCTTAAAGCTCAACATTCAGAAAATTAAGATCATGGCATCTGGTCCCATCACTTCATGGCAAACAGATGGGGAAACAGTGGTAACAGTGTCAGACTTTATTTTTTTTGGGCTCCAAAATCACTGCCGATGGTGACTGCAGCCATGAAATTACAAGACACTTACTCCTTGGAAGGAAAGTTATGACCAACCTAGATAGCATATTCAAAAGCAGAGACATTACTTTGCCAACAAAGGTCCGTCTAGTCAAGGCTATGGTTTTTCCTGTGGTCATGTATGGATGTGAGAGTTGGACTGTGAAGAAAGCTGAGCGCTGAAGAATTGATACTTTTGAACTGTGGTGTTGGAGAAGACTCTTGAGAGTCTCTTGGGCTGCAAGGAAATCCAACCAGTCCATTCTAAAGGAGATCAGTCCTGGGTGTTCTTTGGAAGGACTGATGTTAAAGCTGAAACTCCAGTCCTTGGCCACCTCATGCGAAGAGTTGACTCATTGGAAAAGACTCTGATGCTGGGAGGGATTGGGGGCAGGAGGAGAAGGGGACGACAGAGGATGAGATGGCTGGATGGCATCACTGACTCGATGGACATGAGTTTGAGTGAACTCCTGGAGTTGGTGATGGACAGGGAGGCCTGGTGTGCTGCAATTCATGGAGCTGCAAAGAGTCGGACACGACTGAGTGACTGAACTGAAGTCCCCCTAAGTGGTTCCTACAGTATTGTTTACTCACAAGGAAAAGAAAATTCTGATTAACCAATGGACCACTTTCCATATATGGTGTGATGAGGCTTCCAGATGCAATTTAGACTAACAATGCCTCCTTTAAAGATGTTAGTTAAGGGTATCTCCTTAGATCCATTTGTTGCTAAAATGTCAATAACCTAAAATGGAAAATGAAATACAACAAACTAAATGTATAAAATGAATACTTGTATAATCACATAGTCAAAAACTATTTCAAATCAATTTATAACATAGAATTTTGACTACACTTACTTACACTTGTGGAAATAAAGATGGCCAACCAAATGAGAACACTCAAAGCCTATTTATTCAGAGCTACAAATCATGGCTTGAAAACGTTGAGTATCTAGATTTAAGAATTAATCAAGAAACAAGGTCAGGGAACTATATTGAATACTCTGTGTGATAAATCATAGTAGAAAAGAATATTTTTTAAAAAAGAACATATATATGCATATAACTGAGTCACCGTGCTGTACAGCATAGATTGGCACATGCTATAATAAAAAAAGTTTTAAGTGATCAAGAATATTAATGATTAAACTTTAAAAGTATATGCTGTATGTGGCTACTGCATTGTGTACAGTACACAAAGTGTTTATGAAATACTCCATTAAAAAAACAATTATTTTTATGCCAGAGAGGTCACATCACTGAAAAATAAATAAAATTCCAACATAAGTTTTTGCTGTTTCACTATCTTTTTTGTTAGGAAAAAAACAGAAACTTCAAAAAAAAATTTTTTTTAATATTTAATTTTTTTGTGGTTGCAGCTTGTAGCAGAGACTGAACCTGAGCCCTCAGCAGTGAAAGTGCCAAGCCCTAACTACTGAATTGCTAGGAAATCCCCCCAAAATTCAATAGGAATGCAGGGGTGACATTGCATTCAGTGGGGACAGCACATCCTCACTATCCTCATTTTCCTGCGCAGCAACACATCTGAAGTGAAATCACATAGACACTACAAAACCACTGATGATTTTTTCATCTCACAACAGCTTCCCTATACAAGATACATAGTTCTGAATGCCATGACAATTTCTGCACTGGCTCATCCTTCACAGCTAATAGCTGGAATATTGTGGAGTCCCCTTCAATATAGACACATTTCCACAAACTTGTGGTAGCCTTTCCCCCTCCCTACAAATTCAGTGTTCCTTTAACAGATGATTCCCCCTGTCTGTACGACTGTATAATCTATGCTGCCACTATCTGGAATTCTACATATGAGGATACATGGCTCCACTGCAGGACCTAGGGAACAGACTTCTCTTACTAACTGGATGCAATCCATGATCCCTGGGAAGAAGAAAATTTTCTTGCCTTAGGAAGCAGCAAAGGTATCACAACTGCCCGTCTGAAGACTGACATCTGAACCAACAAAATACCAATGCATCCAGGCTACCAATAAGAACCACAAATCCCTGCAGTCTTTTCTTGGAGGCCCTGAGCAGCAATGCCAACTAGGACAAAACTAGAGAGAGGTACATTCACAGCATACTGTTCCCTCTGAGGCAGAGAGTGTGCAATTCCACAAAAAAGCTTCTCAACCCTGATTGCTGCTAGAACCCAGCTGTTTTCAAGTCACCACAGTGAATAAAATCCCAAGATTGAAGGAACTTAGAGTAAGGTCTTGCTTTATCCTCCTCTGCTGCTAAGGTGCTTGGTTCTTCCGAGGAAGCGAAGGCCATTTTGGGATGAGGCCCTCACTTCATCCAGTGACTAGCACCATGCCTGGCAGCCCCCACCTAGCATTTGCCCTCACCATGGCCTCAATCTCAGAGCTCACCTGCATCTACTCTGCCCTCATTCTGCATGGTCATGGAGGATAAAATCAATGCCCTCATTAAAAGGCAGTCAGTGTAAATGTTGAGCCTTTCTGGCCAGGCTTGTTTGCAAAGGCTTTGGCCACTGTCAACATCGGGAGCCTCATCTGCAACCTGGGGGCTGGTGGACCTGCCATGGCAGCTGGTGCTGCACCAGCAGGAGGTCTTGCCCCATCTATCACTGCTGCCCCAGCTGAGGAGAAGAAAGGAGAAACAAAGAAAGAAGAATCTGAAGAATCTGATGATGACATGGGCTTTGGTCTTTTTGACTAAACCTCTTTAGTAACATTCAATAAAAATCTGAGCTGTTAAAAAAAAAAAAAGAGTAAGGCCTTCATTTTCCACACAAACCAGTACAATGGGACACAGACTATTCCTGGGCTTGAGGCAGGAAGAGGAGGAAAATCTCATCACAGGAGTCACAACAGACACTGAGAAAAGTAGGCTCAGTTTGCAAGTCACCAGCAGAGTAGTCTAGGACAAAAACTGGTCGACTCAGAGATGTAACCCATCAAAGGAATTAGAAAGGAATGAGTGCTCAGATTTATCACGAAGGCTCCCATAAATGGGACAACATCAAAATGTTCTTCCTTGGACTCAGGGTGGTTCAAAAATGTACATCATGAGCACCTGCCAGTCGTGAAATGGCTTTTGCTATGGAACTGGCAATGACATAAATCTGGCAAGGGCTCTGGGCAGGTTAAGAAATGCACTGAAGCTCCCATAAACCTGGAATATTAGTGGTTTGATGTCAGGAGCTGCATTAGGCATTGCTGACAAAATGGAGGCACGGCCCTAACCCCCTTCCCTTTGTCCCATAGGCATGGACCCGGAATGGAGGAGTTAGGCTTTGTGATTCTGACTTGTTTTTTCCTTCCCTAGGCTGAGTTGACTGAAGAGAATATTAAGGTGCTTATTGTTTTTGAGAGGAGCGTGAAAAGGCATAAAGCCTTCTGCAGCTGTGCTCAAAGAATAATTCATAAAGTTAATCACTGACATTTGTTCAAGGACTTTTACAAAAAAGTGTTCCAGAGTGAGCACACAGGCCACAGCTTGAAGCCATGGGAGGGATTGCTATCTGAAGCCCATTTGTGAGAAAAGTGTTTATGGCAAAGGAGTTTGCTGAATTTAGGGCTTAGGAATAATTAAAATAATTAGAAGCTAAAGATTTAAGGATTGCTGAAATGTTAGCATATTCTACTATAGCTTACAGAAATTAGGGACTTTAGAGATATTATTAGCTAGAAGCCCTTTCTAAGAAATATTTCTAAGAAATAGTGAGCTTAGGATACTAGGGGCCAACAGGACTTAGAAAGATAAGAATTAAACTGAGGAATGTGGTATGCAGCCCAGACATTAGCATGAATTACAGTGTTTTCACAAGGACACATAAGAAGAAGTTGATAAGAGAATCACTGAGGAAGGAGCTCCTTTTGAGGGGCAACAATGATTTTTGGAGAAAAATAAATCTGGGTCAATGGGAACTAAAAATATCAAACCTCTGACCTAATGCTTTTGTAAAAGTATAAAAGAGAATCATAAGCTTGAAATAAACAGGAAGTCCAAGAAAAATGAGAGGCTGCCTCAGTTTCTCGCCCACACCGCTCACCCCTTTAGGTTGAATCCCTGGCTGCTGGAGATGGACTCCGGCAGTTTATTGCATGTATGAGGTCAACAGAGGCAGACAACACCCTCATAAGGGATCTCCACAGTGTTATACTGACCAGTAATTCATCCCTGCACAACCCTTTTTTCTGAACTTTGTGGTATTCAATGAAATAAGAGTGAAGCCTGTGAACTCTCCAGTATGTCATGAGGCTAGAGTTTTGGCTAAAAAAACAACTTCCCACATTAGTCACATCTGCAAGGCTATTATCCAGTGTGAACATTATGGTGTTCTATGAGACTAGAGCTGTAGGTAAAGGAATTCAAACCTTTTCTACAATATAATGCCTTTCTGCAGTATGAACACTCCTGTGTTTAATGAACCTGAAGCTTTTTGCAAAGTATTTCTGACACTCATGGCACTCACACGGCTTTGATCCAATGTGAGTTCTCTGATTTTGAAAAACAGCTTGGGCTAACCAGCTTCTCAAATTTTCTTTACTTGTAAGATTTTTTCCCAGTGAACTCTCTGATGTCAAAGGAGTGAAGAACTTTGGGAAAACGCTTTCCCACACTTGCTGCACTCATAAGGCCTTTCTCCAGTGTGAATTCTCCTGTGTTTAATGAAGGTGGAATTATCAGCAAAGGATTTCCCATAATCAGTGCACTTATAAGGCCTTGAACCAGTGTGAAGTCTCTGATGCTGATGAAGGGCAGAACGTTGACTGAAAGTTTTCCCACATTCACTGCACTCATAAGGTCTTTCTCCAGTGTGGATTTTCTGGTGTTGAAGGAGCATAGAGTTTTGGCTAAATGATTTCCCACATTCATTGCATTTATATGGCCTTTCCCCGGTGTGAACTCTCTGGTGTATAATGAGGTAGGACTTCTTGCCAAAGAATTTCTTACATTCCCCACACTCAAATGGCCTTTCTCTAGTGTGAACTCTTTGAAGGTTGAGATGGGACTTATTGCTAAATAATTTCCCACACTTATAAGGTCTTTCTCTAGTGTGAATTCTCCAATGTTGAATAAGGTTGGGCTTTTGTCTAAACGATTTTCCACACTCTCCACATTCATAAGGCCTTTCTCCAGTGTGAACTCTCCAATGTCGAAGGAGTGAAGAACTTTGGGAAAACGCTTTCCCACATTTACTGCACTCATAAGGCCTTTCTCCAGTGTGAATTCTCCAATGTCGAAGGAGTGAAGAATTTTGGGAAAACGCTTTCCCACATTTACTGCATTCATAAGGCCTTTCTCCAGTGTGAATTCTTCTGTGTTTAATGAAGGTGGAATTATCAGCAAAGGATTTCCCACAATCAGTGCACTTATAAGGCCTTGAACCAGTGTGAAGTCTCTGATGCTGATGAAGGGCAGAACGTTGATTGAAAGTTTTCCCGCATTCACTGCACTCATAAGGTCTTTCTCCAGTGTGGATTCTCTGATGTTGAAGGAGCATAGAGTTTTGGCTAAATGATTTCCCGCATTCATTGCATTTATATGGCCTTTCCCTGGTGTGAACTCTCTGGTGTACAATGAGGTGTGACTTCTTGGTAACTTCTCCCCAGTTAGGATAAGTTTTTCCCCTCTGAAAGGCTGTCTCACACTCAGTTCTGTTTGACCTCTCCCAGGTGTTAGTAGCCCATTGCTGGAGAAACTGAGACCTGGTCAAGAAGTCCTTCTCAACCACCCTGAAGACTAATGACTTTCCTGACACATGGAATTTGCAGTTCTTCACAAATGAAGTTCTATCCACATCTCTTCTGAAGAGTTTCTCCCCTATGCACTGCTTCTGATGCTGATGAAGGTTTGTGCTGACATACAACTGTTTCCTAGACCTATGTAATTTTAGCTTTGAATGTATTGCTTGACATTCATCAAAGTACAGAAAGTCTCTCAATATTTGGACACATAGTTCACAGGGGTGGGCCTCTTTGGAGGATAGATCTGCCTTGGGAGTCCTGATCTGTGACATTCTTTGAAAAGAAACATTTTGCTCAAAAGAAGTCTTCTTGTTCTCCACTTCATGGCAACAACCTAAAAGCAAGAAATGTTGGTGAAGCACATGTTGACTTTAGTGGGGCAGGGGGAGCCCACACACCAGTGTGTGTCTGACAAACTCATGAATGAGTCCATGTGATTATTTACAAGAACAGGGAGTTGGCTTCTTGATGACATTATCATGAGCAATACTGGGCTATAAAGGCCACAGGATGGGGGAAGACCACATGAGAAAAAAGATAACCATGTGATGTGTCATAGAGAAGAAAAGCAGGGTGAAAAATTACTCAATTGTTGACAGTTAAAATATCAGTTACAGGGACTTCCTTGGTGATCAAGTGGTAAAGAATCTGCGTTCCAATGCAGAGGACATGGGTTTGATCCCTAGTTGGAAAACTAAGATCCCACAAGCCACAGGCAACCAAGCCCATGAGCTGCAACCTAGAGAAGCCCATGTGCCACAATGAAGACCCAGTGTAGCCATTAACAAAAAAAAAAAAAAAAAGGAAAAAATATATAAATTAGTTACAAACAACTGTCAGCAGGACTGTGTCTGCTGGTAACACATGACTGCAATGTAGATGAGTATTTCCAGGGCCAAGAAAAAAGAACTGCAAAAAAGTAGATTTTGGTCAGGAACATTTTAAGAATGGGTATGTTTGATTATAGAAAGTATATGGGCCAATGTTACAGAATGAACAGATAAAGCAGGGAGGAAACTGGGTGATACAGGAGTTCAGAGATATAAGGATTAGGTTGGACTACAAGTAGAAGAACCACAATGCAGAATTAAGTCAGCAATATTAAGAATGGAGGGGAAAAAAAAGGAGAAAAAAGTTGTGGTCACTGGAAATAGCCATCAAAATTCAAGTCGAACAGAACAAATTCCTGGTATCACTTGAACTAGCATCATGCACTCCCATAGGGTGCTACTGTACAGCAGCCCTTTGAGCCTACTTGGTTGAGTTGGAATTCATATCCAGCTTGTGGACAAATAAGAGCTCCCCACTCCACTTCCAAAATGAACAAGTGTATGGGACCTGGATGATGCAAATACAAGGGGAAAGACACCACATAGGAGCAGCTGACCCATATTCATCATATCATAAACCAGAGGAAAACATTTAAATACTATTAAGAGAACTTTTGAAAGGTTCTTGCAAGAAGTGCATGCTCTACACCATAGAATTAATTCCCAGCAAAGGCAGTTACATGGAAATGTTTATGAGAAGAAAGAAGTAGAACCTGAGGAGCACAGATTACTTGCATCTAGATGTCACGCAGTAGGAAGAGGGCAAGTATGGTGGAATATATTAGGCTGAATGGAAGATTCCTGACCCTGGATCCTTCCAGGGGAGGCTGCAGGGTAGCAGATGTGGGGCCTCTTCAAGGAAAACGGATGGCAGTGCAAATACCTCAGCCCAACCAACCACAGAACCAACCTAGAGTACTGGAAAAAAAAAAAAAAAAGGCAGTGACCATGGTCCTGACATGAGAAGGACAAGCTTGTCTCTGGGGAAAAGGAAAGCGCAGATACTACCTCAGGTCATGAGGAAAAGTTTGAAGTTCTTACCCAGGGAGGTTATAAGTGCCAAGTTCTCCAGCATCACATCACGGTACAGGCATCTTTGAGTCTCATCAAGGAGACCCCATTCCTCCCAGGAAAAGGTCACAGCTACATCTTCAAAGTTCACACTGACCTGCCATGATGGTGATAGATGAAACAACAAAGAGTACACCTCTGAAGAGTTGCAGTCCATTTCCCCACACATCTACCCTTTGACTGTCTATCACCCAGCCCTTCCAATTCAGAGAACAATCACACCCTGGCACCTTGGTGTGGTTGTCTTCCCACAGGCTCACTGATCACTATGTATAACCACCAGGAACAAGAGGCAGGTGGATGAACATATATCTCAACTATAGGCCTGGCATAGAGGGATCCACCCCCTGCTGACAAGCAATTTCCCCTGGTAAGGGCATTGCCCTGGACATGTTCGCACCATCAGACATGCTCTCTCTTCAAGCACACATCACTCCTTGGGTTGCACATCCTCAGTCGCTGTATCCCACAGCCATACATGACCATGGCCACCAAAACCTCACTCTCCCACACCACAGACATCTCCTTACCCTTCCCACACCTTATCTGTATTTAAATCACTCTCTCCTAATCCCAGCATAGGGCTATGATGGTGACCTAACACATGACATCTGAGACTGGACAAATGCAACTAACGGTAACTTTTTAATCACATAAATTCACCACTCACCACAAAGGCCCACAGGGAGCAGTACTCAAAAAACCCCAGCACAATCAGGGTCTGTGCGAAGGAATCTTTGTGGGATGAAGGGGTTGGGATACTCCAAGGAGGATGTGACTACGTTATTTGAATAATTCTGAGGGCTAGTGCTACCTAGAAGTATCTGGTTTCCTTTGTAAAAATGGTTGTTAGGCTGAGACATTATCCATAGGTGAGGAGAGGAACTTGCACTCAGGTCATTTGAAGGCACCCAAGTTTCACCAAATGTCAAAGAAGCACATCACATTGAACTTAGTTAGGCTTTATACCACAACTTGGCAGGCAGTATCCACAATACAAATGGCAAAGTCAAACAGAACCCAATATGACCACAGAACTCTCAACAATTCCCAATGGCAGTATCAGAAATCATCTATAAAGGCCTTACTGCATGACTCTGATCCTTGTCTCCGATTTAAAACAACAGAACCGTGTGTGGATCTCAGATACACATAGTCCCATGGTACTTCTGTACTGTCCTTGATGTAAGTCAGCAATGACAACCTTTCTCTGTTCCCTTACCCTCATTCAAACTCCAGCCCCATTACTCGCCTACCCCAAGCCCAGTGATTCTTACAGATGACTTTATTGCTCGTGGCCATATAACTAGGTTGAATGAAACACGCCAGGTATCACCGAAGTTCTCACAAAACTTGGTGAGCTGATAAAGTGGTAAAGAAGTACCAGTTCTGGCCTGAGTGTCATATGGATGAATTACCCCTTGCTTCTTCATCCACCTCGTGTTAACTCTTCTCTTGGAAGCTTTGGCTGCCTGCCAGACTATCCTGTCTCATACATCAAAACTTCTTGGCCATTTACTTATGTTTATGAAGTAAATGACACCATCACGTATGGAAGCAAGTAAGAAACCCAATCGTCTGCCCCCTTCTTCCATACCTCTTCCCTAAAAGATCTGCCACCACAGCCTGAAGCTTGCCTCTTCCAAATGTTGAGACACAGGTCATTCAGTATGGTCTACACTGTAGTTACATTTTGGATGTCTCTAACCAGAATCACTCTCAAGAATTCCAAACTTGTATGTCAGATGTTCATTTGATGCCTCCACTCATTGGTGTCTAAAATATCTGACTCTTAACATGGTTAAAACAAAGCTCTGAATAAACACACTGAATATTACACCTAGTACCAACCTGCTTATCTCTACTGACGCAGCTTCCAAATCTACAGCTGCAAAGCCAGGGGTCATCTCAGGTACCTGCGTTTCATTCCCTCACCACCCACTTTACAAAATCTAGCTGCCTCCTCTAAAAACATGCAGCTAGGGACTTGCCTGGTGGTCCAGTTATTAACACACTGTGCTTCCAGCACAGGCGGAACATGCAAGATCACAGATTGGGGAACTAAGATCCCACATGCTGCATGGGATGGCAAAAAATAAAAACAAAAACACGCAGCCAGAATACAGCCACATTTTCCAAGGCATGTCCCTGCTCCATTAACCCTCACCTGGACTATGGTAGTACCCTCCACAATGATGGCCCTTCTTCCTCTCTCAAGCCCACAGTTTGTTTTCCACTCTAAAGCCAAATGAAGCTTTAATCACATCACCTCCATCCCACAACCGAAACTTTTAATTTCCTCTAGAACACAAAAATTGACATCTCAGGCAGTTGTTCCTCTCCTGACTCCAACCCACCTGCTATTTAGTCCTACCTAAAAGAGACGAGACCTGTGGGTCCTGAATATTCCTGAGCTCAGTTTTACCTCTAGGCATTTGCACATCTTGGGTTAGGTTGACCTTACGCACGTTTACCGTGACTGCCAGAAATGGGAACACCTCTCCATATAACCTCTAGCATGGACTCAGGACGGTAGGTTTGACGTTTTTCAGGAACCTCGGATTCAAGGAGGGGATAAAGGACATTAAGCGTCTCCTGTGTGAGTGTGTGCTAAGTTGCTTCAGCCATGCCTGACACTCTGAAACCCCATGGACTGTAGCCTAACAGGATCCTCTGTCCATGGGATTCTCCAGGCAAGGATACTGGAGTGGGTTGCCATGCCCTCCTCCAGGGGATCTTCCCAACCCAGGGATAAAACCCGTGTCTCCTATATCTCCTACATTGCAGGTAGAGTCTTTACGCTGAGCCACCAGGGAAGCCCATTAAGTATCTCGGGGCGACAACAAGTCCAGGGAACATGGGGGTGAGAGCAGGCCAGTGAGGCAATGGGACACCCCCTACTTTCCTGTTCAGGTTCCATAAGCACTTCTTTAACCCTGAGAATTGTGTGAAGAGGAAGGAATGCATCCAATGTGGGATTCCACCGTTCACCGTCTGCACTCCTGCCTGGCCCTGGAAGCCAGCTGACCTCAGGCTGGCGGATTAACCTCTGGGCCTCAATGCTCAGTGCTGCGTCTTACCAGCTGTGGGGCCCTGAACGAAGATTCAACCTCCCAGGACCTCAATGTCCTCATCAACCCTCTCCACCCCGTTTTTCCCCTTAAACAGCTCTTGGGGATTACATCCCGTTAATGCACTAACCCGGGGCTGACTGCGCTAACACTCTTATTTCCGGCAAGCCGAAGGCTGATGCTAGGTCACGGAATTCCCCCGCCTCAGTCCGCCCTCCAAGCCTCTGCACCTACCGGTCCCTCCGAATGTCCCCATTTCCCATGCGTCATGACGCTGTCTGTGAGACGCAGGGCCCCACCCAGCACCGCCTGACCATCCTGGAGCCCAGGGCCAGGGCTGCGCGCAGGTGAGCCCCCGCCCCGTGGGGCTTTAGTGTTTGATGGGATGAGGGCGGGGCGGGCCCGCAGGACGAGCGTTTACCTGAGGCTGCTCCCTCAGAGCCGCCGCCGTCGCCATCGGACTCTGGGGGTAGCAGGGCTAGGAGAGGCGGGGAGACCCGGGAGCGGCGGACCCCGGGCGGTGCCGCCGAGGTTCAGACCCGTCTCTGTGCAGCAACGACAGCGCCTCCTCTCGGACCTTCCTGTTCTGGTCACTCGGGTCCTGACAGCCCTCTCACACCGAACAGGACCAGCGGACTTAAAATGTCCGCCTCGAGGAGGCGGCCAGAAGTCCCGCCCCTTAGTGTTGTGCCCCAGCGGAAATAGCTTTTTTCCTGCGCCATCATTGCCTCAGCAGCGTCGCCTTCGACGCTGGGCACTCTGGGTCTTGTAGTTCCCAGGTGCCAGGAGAAGAGGCCTGCGTCCGCCTCGTAAGGCGCCAGGAAATGACCTCTCCCAAGCCACGCCAGAGCAGTGACTCGCCGCCTTTAAAGGGGCCAAACACCAATTGGTAGGGATGCGTTCTGCAACTGATCGCCAAGGAATCCATGCCATGAATTAAGATGACACATCTTTCCCAGAACGCCAAGGGCGCCAATGCAAATTCGCACGAAATATTTTGTTAATTTTATTTTGAGTATCTGTAAATGTTTTTGGTTATAAGGCAAATATTTTTAAAAGGTTTCCTTTATGCCCTTAGGATTCTCATTTGTGGAATTGTAATTTCTTTTGGATACTAATCTTAAATATAGCAAACTTGTGGAAGTGTCGTAAATATGCCAGATACTCATGTTATTTTTTGAAACTCTTCTATGTAGATAATCATATTTTCAGATAGGCTTGAAAGTGAAAGAAAGTGAAAGTCGCTCAGTCGTGTCGGACTTTTTGCGACCACATGGACTATACTGTCCATAGAATTTTCCAGACCAGAATACTGGAGTGGGTAGCCTTTCCCTTCTCTAGGGAATCTTCCCAACCCAGGGATTGAGACCAGGTCTCCCGCATTGCAAGCGGATTCTTTGATTCACCAGCTGAGCCACCAGGGAAGCCCAAGTGGGTTTTCAATTATTTAAATTCTTTAATGTCTGTGTTAAGGTACCAGTTAGAATGTATAGTATATTTGATCTAGCACCAATAGTGAGAGCCTTGTTTGCTTGCTAATTTTAAACAAAGCGCTCTTATTTTATTACTAGAATGCTAATTTACTGTAGTGTTTTCTTTGGTACATTTTGACTAATTATATATATATTTCTCTGTATAGTTGTGTTGTTTTCTAACATGAATGGATCTGTTAGGGGAAGCACACTGATTGAAACCGCCCACCCTGGCCAGGCACCACAGGAGCCATTTGCATGAGTTGTATTGACAGGAGGTCCTGGTAAAGAACACAGAACTAAATAAATAAGCCTCCACCAACCAGAAGAGTTCGGGAAAGGTCAAAAGGAGACACCACAGGTCCGACCACCTCCCAGAATCCTTTTCTCTGGCATCCATCTTGGCTGAACAAGGCACGCGCCACCAGGAAGGACTCTGAGTCAGAATGATCAGCTAAGGACAACCCAGAAGCTAATCCCATCTGCATAAAACCGGAGACTGCAAGTCATGCAGCAGAGCAGTTCTCCTGGGTTCCCTTACCCTACTGCTCTCCACCCAGGTGCCCTTTCCCAATAAAATCTCTTGCTTTGTCAGCACATGTGTCTCCTCGGACAATTCATTTCCGAGTGTTAGACAAGAGCCTAGTTTCGGGCCCTGGAAAGGGTCCCCCTTCCTGCAACAGATTTATTTTTCTGTACCTATTAATATAAACATGTTTTATAATTCATTAGTATTATGTCGAATCTGTTAATGTATTTCTAATACTAAACCATTCTTGAGTTACTGAGATGCTTTCAACTTGTATTACATTCTGGAAACACAGCTGAATTTAATAAGTTTTATGAGACTGTTATTCTAGCACCATAAAATTAGTTGAGGAACATGAATCTCTGCAAGATTTAGAATAAGCTTAGATTCCTCGTTTCAGTGAATGATTCATGTGACTCCCTTCCTATGAATCAGGGTCTTTCTACAAATCTGTCAGATATCAAGTATCAGCAAGTATCAAAGAGATTTGGTATTTGTTAGTTTGATCAAGAAAGACATGCGTTTTAGGGAGGTTCAAGAGGGAGATGACATATGTATAACTATCAGGCATATGTATATGGCTGATTCATGTTGATGTATGGCAGAAACCAACACAATATTGTAAAGCAATTATCCTTCAATTAAAAATAAACCTTAAATAAAGAAAGACATGTCTAGGAGGTTGACTTATTGTTTTATTTTGTTATTTATTTTTTAATAAGATTTGCTGCTGCTGTTGCTAAGTCGCTTCAGTCGTGTTTGATTCTGTGCGACCCCATGGACTGCAGCCTACCAGGGTCCTCCACCCATGGGATTTTTCAGGCAAGAGCACTGGAGTGGGTTGCCATTGCCTTCTCCTAATAAGATTTATTGAGTTATAATATAAAACTGTAATGCATCAATGTGTACATCTTGCTGATCTGACGTATGTACACCATGTGAAACCATTCCTTCATCTAGTTAATTAATACATCATCACCTCATATAGTCATCGTGTGTATGAGAGAACATTTATGTTACACTCTTTGCATATATCAATTATAAAGTATGGTTTTATCAACATTATTCATGGTGTTTTACATTAGATCCTCAGACCTTAGTCATTTTATACCTGGAAGTTTGCTCCCTTTCACCAACCTCTCCCTATTTCTTCCACCCCGCCTCACACCAGTAACAACACTTATACTCTTTATTTCTATGAGTTTGACTTTTTAAGATTTTGTATAAAAGTGATACCACAGAGTATTCGTCTTTCTGTTCCACTTCTTTTACTTAACACAATGCATTGAAGGTCCGTTGATGTTGTCAGAAATAGCAAGAGTTCCTTCATTCTCATGGCTAGGTTGTTGTTCAGTCACTGTCATGTTCAACTCTTTGCAGACCCATGGACTGCAGGCTTCCCAGTCTTCCACTATCTCCCAGAGTTTGCTCAAACTCATCTCCATTGAGTTGGTGATGCTATCCAACCATCCCATCCTCTGTCACCCCCTTCTCCTCCTGCCCTTAATCCTTCCCAGCATCAGGATCTTTCCCAATGAGTCTGCTCTTCACATCAGGTGGCCAAAGTATTCGAACTTCAGGATTAGCATCAGTCCATCCAATAATATTGAGGGTTGATTTCCTTTAGGGTTGACTGGTTTGATCTCCTTGCAGTCCAAGGAACTCTGAAGAGTCTTCTCTAGCTCTGTATCTGGAATTGTTGGATACTAGGTTAGTTCTATTTTGTGTGTGTGTGTGTGTGTGAAAACTCAACTCTTTACCATAGTGGCTGCACTAATTTACATTCCCAGAATTGATGCACAAAAATTTCCCATTTCTCAACATCCTCTCTAAAACTTATTATCCTTTGTTTGATGATAGCCTTTCTAATGTGTGTGATGATATCTCATTACAATTTTGTGTATTTAGTAATTCTGAACACATTTCCATGTACTTGTTGCCCATTTGTAGGCTCTCATTGGAAAACATGTTTATATAGTTCCACTGTTCATATTTTAATTGGATTATTTATTTACTTTGCTATTAAGTTGTATGAGTTCTTCTTATATTTTACTTATTAACCACTTATCAGATGTATGATTTGCAAATATTTCCTGCTATTCTGTACATTCCCTTTTCATTTTGTTGATAGTTTTGGTTTCCTGTGCTGTGCAGATGCTTTTTTAGATTGATGTAGTCCCACTTGTTTATTAATATTTTTCTTTTATTAGTTGCTTTTGGTGTTAATCCCCCAAAAAATCAATGCCAAGGCAAAAAACAAGGAGCTTTCACTCTATGTTTTCTTCTAGAAGCTTTATAATTCCAGGTTATGTGTTCAAATTTTACATCCATTCTGAGTTGATTTTTGTGTGTGGTGTAAGATAGGGATCCAGTTCCACTCTTTTGTATGTGTCTCTCCAGTTTTCCCCAAAACCATTTTTAGAAAAGACAATCCTTTCCTCATTGTCTGTTCTTGATGGCTTTGATGTAAGCAGATTCACCATATGTGGACCTATTCATTTCTGGGCTATATACTCTGTTCCATTGGCCTACATACCTACCTCTATTCCAATGATGGATTTAAAAGCTTAATTGTAAACCCACATACTATACTGGGAGTATAACTGTGTGTTTCTAAATTTCTATACACTTTGTAAACATTTATTGGGGTTAAATTCCAGGTGGTAAAGAATCTGCCTGTCAAGGCAGGAAATACAAGAGGTTCGGGTTGGATCCTTAGGTAGGGAAGACCCCCTGGAGGAGAAAATGGCACCGCACTCTAGTATTCTTGCCTGAAAAATTCCATGGGCAGAGGAGCCTGGTGAGTTACAGTCCATGAGGCCCCAAAGAGTTGGACCTGACTAAGCAACCAGGCACTTCACAATAAGCTGTAATGAGGCTGTGTCCTTCCTATTCCTCCATTTACAGAATCTTTACAATAGAGTCAAGGGTATATTTCAGTAAAGCACAAAGACTTGAATGATTTCCAACTAGTGAAGTAGTTCACCAACTAACTTTTGCCCCCACTAGTCATAAAGTCGTTTCTAACCCAGCCATAACTGAATAAATTTATGATGAAACATTTTCCTAAGCCACTTCAGTAGTGTCCAACTCTTTATGACACTGTAGACTTTAGCCTGCCAGCCTTCTCTGTCGATGGGAGTCTCCAGGCAAGAATACTGGAGTAGGTTGTCATGTCATACTTAAGATCCCCTAGGTCAGGGGATCTTCCTGACCTAGGGATTGAACCCGCATCTCCTATGTCTCCTGCATTGGCGGGTGGGTTCTTTACCACTAATGCCACCTGGGAAGCATTAATATAACATTATTAATGTTAATGTATAATGAAATATTAATATAACATTATTATTTTGTCTGATGACAGATAACTAAGGGACACTGTTAAGCAATGAATCCATAGTAAATAAAGAGGTTTATTTACTACATATTTACCATGTGACATGACCACACCAATGTCACAAAATCAGAAATAAGTCCTGTCTTGGTTTGCTAATTTGTCTTTTCCAATTATTTCATTTCTTTCACTTCTATCCCAGTATGCATTTTTTCTTTCTTTCTTTCTTTTTTTTTTTTGGCCAAGCCATGGGCATGCAGGATTTTAGTTCTCCCACCAAAGACTGAACCCGGGGCCCCAGAAGTGGAAAGGTGGAGTCCTAACTCCTGGATTGCCAGGGAATTCCATGATTCATATTCTATTGCCCCTGTGGCAAATTGTTACAAATTTAGAAGATTAAGACCGTTTCTGTAGATAATACTTAGGATCTTGGTTTTCTACCTACCCTGGAAATCTCTTGTATTTAGTCTTTTGCTGTTCAAAGTGACTATGAGATAGTTGGATTGTTGGATTAATATCTACCATGCTGTGTTGTGCTCAGTCACTCAGTCACATCTAATTCTTTGCCACCCCATGGACTGTAGCATATTTGTTACTAATTTGTATTCATTGCCCTTTTCCTTTGTTTAAAGTAAATTCTTTCTTTTTTTTAAATTTATGTTTGGTGTGCTGGGTCTTTGTTGCTGCATGACCTTTTTCTCTAGTAATGGCAAGCAGAGGCTACTTTCTGGTTGCAGTGTGTGGGCTTCTCATTGCACTGGCTTCTCTTGTTGTGGAGCACAGGCTCTAGGTTGCACAGGCTTAAGTAGTTGAAGTGCATAGGTTCAGTAGTTGTTGTTCCCGGGCTGTACAGCACAGGCTCCATAGTTGTGGCACACGGGCTTAGTTGCTCTGTGGCATGAGGGATCCTCCTGGACCAGTGATCTCCTGCATTGGCAGGCAGATTCTTTACCACTGAGCTACCAGGGAAGTCCCTTTATTCCAATTTTTGTTTTCTACTCTTTTCCTGCTTTTGTGGCTTTCATTATTTTATGATTCCATTCTATCTTGTTAGCATATCAGGTTATACTTCTTTGCACTGATAAAGAACCTGCCTGCCAATTCAGGAGATACAAGAGACATGGGTTTGACCCCTGGATCAGGAAGATCCCCTGGAGGAGGGCATGGCAATACATTCCATTCTTCTAGCCTGAGGAATCCCATGGACAGAGGAGCCTGGTGGGCTACAGTCCATAGAGTTGCAAAGTCAGACATGACTGAAGCATCTTAGCACATGGACAATACAGTTTGAAGTAAACATTGACAACTAAACCAAGTCCACTTTCAAATAATATTCTCCATTTCACAGATAGTGTACCTCATAATACAACAATCCCAGTTCTTCCCTCTAGTCCCTTGAATTAAGGTCATTCATTCTACTTACAATCAAATCCTTTACGATTATACAGTGGAAGTGACAGATAGATTGAAGGGATTAGATCTGATAGAGTGCCTGAAGAACTATGAACGGAGGTTTATAACACTGTATAGGAGGCAGTGATCAAAACCATACCCAAGAAAAAGAAATGCAAAAAGGCAAAATAGTTGTCTGAGGAGGCCTTAAAAATAGCTGAGAAAAGAAGAGATGTGAAAGGCAAAGGAGTAAAGGAAAGATATACCCATCTGAATGCAGAGTTCCAAAGAATAGCAAGGAGAGATAAGAAAACCTTAAGTGAACAATACAAAGAAATAGAGAAAAACAACAGAATGGGAAAGAATAGAGAACTCTTCAAGAAAATTAGAGATACCAGGGGAAATTTTCATGCAAAGATGGGCACAATAATGGACAGAAACAGTATGGACCTAACAGAAGAAGGTATTAAGAAGAGGTAGCAAGAATACAGAGAAAAACCATACAAAAAAGATCTTAATGACCCAGATAACCATGATGGTGTGATCACTAACCTAGAGCCAGACATCTTGGAATGTGAAGTCAAGGGGGCCTTAGCAAGAATCACTATGAACAAAGCTAATGGAGATGAAGGAATTCCAGCTGAGCTATTTCAAGTCCTTAAACACAATGCTTTGAAAGTGCTACACTCAATATGCCAATAAATATGGAAAACTCACCAGTGGCCACAGGGCTGGAAAAGGTCAGTTTTCATCCCCACCCCAAAGAAAGACAGTGCCAAAGAATGTTCAGCTACTGAACAATTGTATTCATTTCTCATGCTAGCAAAATAATGATCAAAATTCTCCAAGCTGGGCTTCAACACTGTGTGAACCAAGAACTTCCAGATGCTCAAGCTGGATTTAGAAGAGACAGAGGAACCAGAGATCAAATTGCCAACATCTAGTTGGATCATAGAAAAGGCAAGAGAATTCCAGAAAAACATCTACTTCTGCTTCATTGACTACACTAAAGCCTTTGGCAGTATGGATCACAACAAATTGTGGGAAATTCTTAAAGAGATGGGAACACTAGACCACCTTACCTGCCTCCTGAGAAATCTGTATGCAGGTCAAGAAGCAACAGTTAGAACCAGACATGGAACAGACTGGTTCAAAATTGGGAAAGGAGCACATCAAGGCTGAATATTGTCACCTGGCTTATTTAATTTCCATGCAGAGTACATCATGGAAAATGCTGGGCTGGATTGAGCACAAGCTGGAGTCAAGATTGCAAGGAGAAATATCAATAACCTCAGCTATGCAGATGACACCACCCTTATGGCAGAAAGCAAAGAGGAACTAAAGAGCTTTTTAACATAGGTGAAAGAGGAGAGTGAAAAAGCTGGCTTAAAACTCAACATTCAAAAAGCAAAGATCATGGCATCAGGTCCCATCACTTCATGGCAAATAGATGGGGAAACAATGGAAATATTGACAGATTTTATTTTCTTGGACTCCACAAAATCACTACAGATGGTGACTGCAGCTGTGAAATTAAATGATGCTTACTCCTTAGAAGAAAAGCTATGACAAACTTAGACAGCATATTAAAAAGCAGAGACATTACTTTGCCAACAAAGGTCCATCTAGTCAAAGCAATGGTTTTTCCAGTAGTCATGTATAGATGTAAGAGTTGGAGTATAAAGAAAGCTGAGTGACAAAGAATTGATGCTTTTGAACTATGGTGTTGGAGAAGACTCTTGAGAGTCCCTTGGATGGCAAAGAGATCCAACCAGTCCACCTGAAAGGAAATCAGTCCTGAATATTCACTGGAAGAACTGGTGCTGAAGCTGAAACTCCAATATTTAGGCCACCTGATACAAAAAGCTGACTCATTAGAAAAGACCCTGATGCTAGAAAAGATTGATAGCAGGAGGAGAAGGGGACGACAGAGGATGAGATGATTGGATAGCATCACCAACTCAATGGACGAGTTTGAGCAAGCTCTGGTGAAGATGGTAAAGGACAGGGAAGCTTGGCATATTGCAATCCGACCAGTGAGTTGGACACACTGAGCGACTAAACAATTGTACTTACATAGAAGCATACATATACAGGATATGCATACACATAAGCATACATAATAGAATGTGTTGGTATTAGTATTTCAAACAAATTGTTATCAGATCAATTAAGAATGAGAAAAATAACTTTACCTTTATTCCTTCTTCAGTGCTCTTCTTTAACTGGACTTTTTGACCTATACAATTTTGCTCATCTCTAATGAAATTTACACATTTCTTACAAGGCAGAAGCTATGGTCTGAATGTTTGAGTTAGTCCTCCAAAAGTTGTGTGTTGAAAGAACAGTCCCAAAGGTGCTAGTGGGGTCTTTAAGAGATTAGGAGTGGGGTCTTAAGAGATGTTTCCGTTATAGGGTGATGGAGTCCTCGGAAGTGGTATTAATGCCTTTATAAGAAGCCCCAGAGAGACCCCTAACTCTATCACATGTGGACACAGCAAGAAAGCACCAACTAAGATCCAGGAAGTGGGGTGCCATCAGAAAACTCATCCATTCTGGTATCTTGATCTGGTACTCCACAGCCTCCAACTTAATAAGAAATATTCATTGAAAACAAAAAACAAACAAACAAAAACAACTAACAAGGTTGTGGTATTTTGTTATAACACCCCAAATGAACCAAGATGGTAGTCTTACTGGGAAAAAAAATTCCGTTTTTATTTCTCTTTATTTTTTTAAACTATTTTACATTGGAGTATAGCTGATTATCTTTAAAAGGCTTTGCTTTCCCTGCACAATTTTTGAAGATTATTTATTATTGGTTACAGTGGGTCTTTGTTACTGTACACAGGCTTTCTCTAGTTGAAGCCAGTGGGGGCTACTCTAGTTGCTGTGGGGCAGCGTTCTCATTATGGAGGCTTCTTGTGTTGCAGAGCACAAGCTCTAAAGCGTTCAGGCTTCAGTAGTTGTGGCCCGTGGACTTACCTGCCCCTGGCATGTGTAATCTTCCCAGACCAGGGATAGAACTTATGTCCCCTCCATTGACAGGCAGATTCCCAAACACTGGACAACCAGGGAAGTCCCCCTTAACTTTTTTTTTTTTTTTTGAGGTGGTGGCTGTGGTGGCGGTCTTTGTTGCTTCGTGCTTTCTCTAAGTTGCAGTAAGCAGGGGCTGCTCTCTATTTGTGGTGAGAGAGCTCCTCATTAGTTTCTCTTGTTCTGGAGAACAGGCTTAGTTTCCCTGTGGCATATGGGATCTTCCAGGACCAGGGAATCCACCCCATGCCACCTGCATTGTAAGACCAATTTCACCCAATCTGAAATTGGTGAATTGTTAACCACTGTACCACAAGAAGTCACTGAAATATTTTATTTCCTTTAATTTCAAAATGATGTCTACATGTAGTTTTTAATCTTTAATCCTTGATTTCCTGGAGTTTCGAACTGATGGCTACATGTCGTTTTTTACCATTTATCCTGCTTAGTACTAAAGTTCCTGATTTGTGCTTTCTTGTCTGACATTAATTTCTTCCTTAATGATGTAGCTTGGACAACCTAATCAATACCAAGATTGAGTCTCCACTTTGCTCCAAAGACTGAAACTCTTGATTCGTGCCTCAGAGGCTAAGCCTTGGTTTTTTGCCTCATCGAGGAAATCTTTGGCGTTTACACCATACATGTTGGGCACAAGGTGGGGCCTGCCAGCAGATCAACAAGACTGCATCCTGCCCTCACTGTCCTGCATTGCTCAGGAACCTCCAAGGGCAAGAGGGATCTGTGACTTTGGGCAGTGCATCACCTTAGGGATAAGCCGTGGTAACCTCACCCCAAGAGAATTGGTTACTCAGCCTGAATGGTCCTACCAAAATTCCCTTAGTGGGTGCCAACACACCTAGGTTTCTCCTGGGTCCCCATTACCACCACTACCTTCCTGCCACCTCCTGCTCTGCACCATACCTGGCTCACCCCTTTCCCTCTCCTGAGATGCCACCTCCAATCAAACATGGCCAGTGGTTTGGAGAATGTGGGCCTTGGACAAAAAGGCCACACCAGGTTCTGTTGGGGAACTTCCTGTGCTCTAGATTTCCTGAGAAGTCTCACCAGGGATGGAGAGACCCACAGTAGCCCAATCAACCAACTGGAGCCTTTGAAAAACATCCCAAGTGTTGGTGAACTTCACGTAGGGAAAATACCTGATGCCATGAGTTATTAATTACAGAGAAAGATGACAAGAACCTTGAAGAGAGCATTTAGAGTGTAAGAAGCCCATATCAGGAGATGGTGAGACAGGGAAGCCTAGTGTCCTGCACTTCATGGGGTTTTGGAGTTGGACACGACTGAGTGACTGAACAACATAAGAAACTGGATGCTAAGTTTAGTTTTCCACCGAACACCCAGAGGACCCAAGCAGAATTTATCAGCTGCTTCCCTGAGTACATCCCACTTTCACAACCTAAGAATTTTTAAAATTGGCAAAAGCTACAAAGCAGGGCTAGGTTTATTGTTTCACTGAATGCCTAGACTTAAGTGATGGGAACAGGGATGATACATATTAAAAAAGGCAAATGATACAATCAGCAATTATACAGAAGATATACAGCTGGTAAACAGCACATTAAAAATGCTCAAAATCATGAATCTCTAGGGAAATGTAGTAAAACCAATTGAAAGCTCACTGAGATAGCACTACTCACTTATTAAAAGGACTGATATTAATGACTGGTACAGATGTTGAGAAACTGGAACTCCTACAATGCAGATGGAAATGCAAAGGGGAACAGTCATTTTAAATGAGTTTCTTAGTTTCATCAGGTGTTAAAATTTATCTACCAAAGTGACCCAGACATTCCCCTGAGTTATCAATAAAAGGAACATACATCCACATAAAGAACTGACACAAGTGTTTACAGCAGCTTTATTTTCAAGAATGAAAACCTAGAAATAACCTAAACGCTAAGAAAAAGATGAATGGATAAACAGTTGTACATCTAAATATAAGAACGCTACTCACCAAAAACTAAAGAGATGAGATATTTATATATATCATGGATGAATCTGAAACAATTATGAAACAAAGGAAAACAAAAATAGTAAGCCATTTATGACTCCAATCAGATAAATTCAAGAAAATGCACATATTATCTATTCTAAGGGAAAGTGCACCAATGGTTATTGGAAAGGTGGGAAGGGCAAGGAGAGATAAACATACCATTAACAGATATGGGCATTATTAGGACTCAAGAGGTTCATACCTAGGTGAAAACTTGCTTCAGCATCAGTCCTTCCAGTTAATATTCAAGATTGGATCTCCTTGCTGTAAAAGGACTTTCAGGAGTCTTCTCTAGCACCACATTTCGAAGTCATCAATTCCTTGGCATTCTGCCTTCTTTATGGTCCAGCTCTCACAACCGTAGTGTTCACTGGGGACACCATAGCCTTGGCTATACAAATCTTTGTCGGCAGAGCAATGTCTCTGATTTTCAGGACACCATCTAGATTTGTCATTGGTTTCCCGCCAAGAAACAATGGTCTGACTTCATGGCTGAAGTTTGGTGCATGTAAATTATACTTTGATATAGCTTTAAAGATTGGCTCAAAATGAAAAAAACCTTTATGTCCTACTCTTTTTGGAAAAAAAAGGTTCTGCAACTGTATGCTGAACCCACCAACACACTCCTCATGTTCTCTGGAGATCAGTCTTCTATCAGTGGTAGCGAAGATGGGGTTAGGGTTTCTGCCTGAGTCAGCAGGAATGCTGCCTAGATCACAAGAGTCACATCCCCTTTTCCTTTCCTGCCTCTGCAGTAAGGTCCTTAAAGTAAAATTCACTAGAATCAGCAGATAAACTGATACTGCACAGTCAATGTCATATAAACATCAGGATGCACTTTAAGGAGAGGCACATTCCATCAAGTTGCCTGCAATTTCCCCCCACTCCCTATTAAACCAGAGTTTCTGTACCAATTGTGGTTTCCCTTGGACCCAGTTGTCATACAAATAATGAGATTGTACAAATAATGAGATTAGCTCAAAGATTTGTGGACATCAGGAAACACATCAGGTTCTTTTAGACTTGGAGAATACATACTTTTCAACAGTGCCTCAATACCCTATAATCTTTAATCTGAATAAGGAATAAAGATTCATGCTGCTCTCAGAAACACTTGAAATGAGATTCAATTCAGACCAATGGCCCCTCAATTTCCTCCAGTGTCCCTAAACTCAACAAGGAAATTGCACATTCACTGCACATTTATGACTTCCTGTAGGGTAAACTCTCAAATGTTCAAAGTGATTTGCTCGTAAAAGATTTCCTATATTTAGTGCATTCCTAAGGCCTTTCTCCAGTGTGAGCTTTCTTATGACAGTGCAGTTTAGTGGTGTTAATAAAAGATTTCCCACATTCACTACATTTAAAAGGCCTTTCTCCACGGTGAACTTTCTGATGGTAATAGAGGCTGTTGCCACGAGTGAAAGATTTCCCACATTCACTGCACTTATAAGGCCTTTCTCCAGTGTGAGCTCTCTGGTGTATAATGAGATGATTTCTCTGGACAAAGGTTTTCCCACAATCACCACACTCATAAGGCCTTTCTCCAGTGTGAGCACTCTGATGATAACAGAGGCCAGATTTGCTGCTAAAGGATCTCCCACATTCACTGCACTCATAAGGCTTTTCTCCAGTGTGACTTCTCAGATGTATACGGAGCTGGTAACTAGTGGTAAAAGATTTCCCACATTTGGTGCATTTGTAAGGCCTTTCTCCAGTATGAACTTTAAGATGACAACGAAGGTAGTAATTAAGGGTATAAGATTTCCCACATTCACTGCACTCAAAAGGCTTTTCTCCAGTGTGGGCTCTCTGATGAACACGGAGGAGGTAATTAGTAATAAAAGATTTTCCACATTCAATGCATTTGTAAGGCTTTTCTCCAGCGTGAGTTTTCTTATGATAGTACAAGGCAGAGTTAAAGTTAAAAGATTTTCCACATTCCCTGCATTCATAACGCCTTTCACCTTTGTGAATACTCTGGTGTTCAATAAACCTACACTTACTATTATAAGATTTCCCACACTCAGTACACACATAAGCACTTTTCCCTGTGTGAACTCTTTGGTGTTCAATTAAGGTACTCCTAAAGAGAAAGGATTTCCCACATTCACTACACTCAAAAGGCCTTTCCCTTGCATGTGATTTCTGATGACACTTGAGGGCCGACCTATACATGAAAGATTTTCCACATTCACTGCACTCATAAGGTCTTTCTCCAGAATGAACTCTCTGATGATTACGGAGAGAACTGATAGTCGTAAATGATTTCTTGCATTCATTGCACCTTACATAAGACCTGTCTCCAGAATGAATCCCCTGATGATAACGAAAGTTGAATTTAGAGGTAAAAGATTTCCCACACTCACCGCACCTATATGGCCATTCACTAGAATGAATTCTCTGATGGTAATGAAAAACAACAGGATTAAAAAAAGATTTCCCACATTCACTGCACTCAATAGGCCTTTCAGTGTGAGTGCCTTCATGAAGACGGAGACTAGTGCTACTGGCAAAAGATTTTCCACACTCACCACACGCATAAGGCCTTTCTTCAGTGTGAACTCTCTGATGACGATGGAGATGGGAGTTAGTAAGAAAAGATTTCCCACATTCATTGCACTTATAAGGCCTTGCTCCTGCATGAGATCTCTGATGATATCTGAGGGAAGGCCTAGAGGTAAAAGATTTCTCACATTCACTGCACTTGTAAGGTCTTTCTCCTGTGTGAGATCTATTATGACAAATGAATGAGGATCTAGACATAAAAGATTTCCCACATTCACTGCATTTGTAAGGCCTTTCTCCAGTATGAGATCTCTGATGATATTGGAGAGCACCGGTAGAGGTAAAAGATTTCCCACATTCATAACATTTATAAGGCTTTTCTCCTGTGTGAGATCTCCGATGATATTGGAAAGAATTGGTAGAGGTAAAAGATTTCCCACATTCATAGCATTTATAAGGCTTTTCTCCTGTGTGAGATCTCTGATGATTACGGAGTTTGAAGTTAGAGGTGAAGCATTTTCCACATTCACTGCATTTATAAGGCCTTTCTCCAGTGTGAGATCTCTGATGAGATCGGAGGATGCGGTTAGTGGTAAAGGATTTCCCACATTCACTGCAGTCATAAGGTCTTTCTCCTGTGTGAGATCTCTGATGATAAATGAGGGCAGAGCTACATGTAAAAGATTTCACACAGTCACTACACCTATAAGGACGTTCTCCAGAAAATACTCTCTTATGTCCAATGAACACAAAGCTGTCATAAAAAGACTCTGCACAGTCACTGCACACAGAACTATTCTCTCCATTGTGCAATCTCTGGGGAGAAACGAGGACTGATTTGTGGCTTAAGGATTTCCCACATTTGCTGCACTTCTCTGATCCTGAACGAATATAAATTTTTTGATCCTGACTAATAGTTGAGTTTTGTCTAAAAGATTTGCCACTTTTGATAAACAAATGAAGTCTTTCCCCAGGATGAACTCTCTGGTGGATAATAAACGTTGATTTGTACCTGAATGTTTTCCCGCATTCCCTGCACACAAAACATGGCCTTTCAGTGTAGACACTCCAGTCCTGAACAAGTGTGTGTTCAGAGCTGAAGGCTTTCTCGCAATTTCCGGAGGTATGATTTCTGCTTGGTGAAGTTGATCTGCACTGGGTGACTGTATTCAGCTTCTCCACAGTATAAGTGGCCTGCAGATATCCCACGCTGGCCAGAATTTTCCCAGAAGTAAGAGGCTTCCCTGACACATGGAATCTGGGGCTCTTAAAAGATAAAGCCTCATGGACACAGCTTCTCAAAGACATATAAAATTTTTTTGCACACGCCCCACACCTCAACAGTTTTTGGCTGTATTGTGTTCCCTGCTGCTCCACCAACTGGAAAACATATCTCAAGACTGTACTACACTTCTCACAGGGATGGGTCTTCTGAGAAAATGGAGTTGCTGTGGGAGATCCAGTCCATGAGACTCCTATAGGAACAGTTTTTTCACAGGGTGTCTCCCCACCTTCTGCTCCACAGCAGCAACCTGAATGCAAAGAAACACTAGTGAAGTGCACGTTGACTTCATAGGGAGGGAGCTAGTTCACCATAAATGTATAGCCATTTCATATAAGAATGACCTTCAAAGAAATGGGATACTTTTAAAGACTAGGGAGTTGGAAATCAGTTTAAGCAGCAGCTGCTGTGCATTACTGGGACTGAAACTGGTGGAGATCTCAACAAGAAAAGGATACAAAAATAGAGTGTGACACAAGGAAAAGAAGCAGGGTCTAGTGCTTGTTTCTCTGCCCACAGCTTCCTGTAGGACCTTTTCTACTACTGATGTGAAGCTCAGTAGAAGGGTGTATTCACAGCCACGAAAACAGAATCACAAATCATTTGCTTTTCAAGGTCAATTTAAGGATATATTCTCACCTCACAGCATGATGCACGATGGGCAAAGTTCAGAGAGTAATAGAGAAAGCGTGGTAAGAGAAAGAGGTAAGATGTTGAGTCCAGAGAGGTGGAGCTGATCCCTGTGCTGGAAGTCATAGCAGAAATGACAAAGTAACAGAAATGACAGGTCAGCAAAAAGTCAACAGCGGAGGAGTAAAGGTAGAAATGGGGTGTGGTCACTGGCAATAGTACCAAAGTTTTCATTGAACAAAGACAGTTTCCTGGTATATTTTTAACAATGCCCTGATGTCACAGTCTCCCCAGCTATAATTCAGCAGGACCAGGCCCACTAAGCTCACCATGCCATAGCTAGAGTCATGTCCATCCCATTATGCACAAAGGATTCCTTTCCCTAAGAAAGTCATAACCGCAATTACTGGGTACATGGAGCACTGAAGGAAAAAAAAAAAAAAAGAAACACAGAAAGGCTAGTAGTGTTCCAGAGCAACTCAGCATTACAGCAGACCCAGGAAAGAGCACAAGTTGAGTGACATCAATAAAATAGTAGAATAGGAGATACCACCCTTCACTACCAATGAAAAATAAACAGCTATCCATGAAGGACATTAATCAGCCTTGGAAGACACAAGAGTCCAGTGAAGAACGGACTCTTATATTCATGTATGGAAGTGAGAGTTGAGCCATAAAGAAGGCTGAGTGCCAAAGAACTGACGCTTTTGAATTGTGTTGGAGAATACTCTTGAGAATATTGTGGACTGCAAGAAGATCCAACTAGTCAATCCTAAAGGAAATCAACCCTGAATACTCATTGGAAGGACTGATGCTAAAGCTGAAGTTCTAATACTTTGGCCACCTGATACGAAGAGCCAACTCACTGGAAAAGACCCTGATGATGGGGAAAATTGAAGGCAAAAGGAGAAAGGGGCAGCAGAAGATAAGATGGTTAGATAGCATCACTGGCTCAATGGACATGAATTTGAGCAAACTCCGGAAGACAGTGAAAGACAGATGAGTCTGCAGTGCTGCAGTCCAGGAGGTTGTAAAGAGTAGGACACAACCTAACTGTTGAACACCACCACCACCACTACAGTGAAACATAATAAAAGGAAGAAACACACAGAAAGGATCACTGGAAAGTGTCTTAAAAGAGACATCTGGAAATGACTAGGAAATGAGGGCTGGGCTGCCACTGACCTATTTCTCTCAGCCACAGGGCAGGGGCCACTGCAGTCCCAGTGGCCTCTGCTGCAGAAGACATAGCTGCCTGCTCTACAGAGGACACTGGAACTTTTGCCACTGAATTATCTGACACTCATGGTCAGAGTGGATACCCTGGTGAGTATGAAGCTACTGGTTAACACCCTCGGCAGGAGCTGTTGTGCTGATTCAGAAGCAGGGCTGCCACACCCCCTAAACCTGTGCCAGCATTTCAGACCCTGACTCTACCACTACACCATGTACTTCTGTGTCTCAGGCACTAGAAACAACTTTGCTATAGACATGCCAGTTTGACAGAACCACAGCCACTGTCTACATGTGCAGCCAGGCAGATTCCATGGCTGCTCCCTGCACAGCCACATATCTCAAACAAAAGCCAAGGCTGCTGAGGCTATCCAATCACCCAGACCCCAGAACCACTGTCACTCCAAAAGTGCCTGTATACAACACCCCAAGTCTGTGGATCCTCAACAGATGCACACACCTCAGACACCAGTGCTACTACAACCAATCAGGTACCCAACAGTCGATAGGGCACCAAGAAGGATCCCCTTGGTGACAAAGTCCTCTGGGAGAAAAAGAGATCAGGAGTTTGCTAGCAGCCTTCTCCACCACTTTGGACACCCTCAGCTTTGCTGATTGAGGAATCTTGATTATCTTTACTGACACTGACTTCAGGTGAAGAAGCTGCACAGAGAACAACCTAATTGGGTCTTCCACAGAGCCAGAATGGCCACAGCCCAAACTTGAACCCACCACAGATTGAGATCTTCCCACACCAAAAACTGTAATGTGAAGCCTGGAAGAAATGACTAAACCATCAAATCAGCGTAAAGAAATGCAAGGCTACAGGAAACACACAAAAAATCAAAGAAACATGAAACCAATACAGAAATACCATAATTTATCAGAAACCACACTCAAGGAAATGGAGACCTACAAAGGGTCAAAGAGTTCAAAATAATTGTTTGACCACAGTTCAGTGAAGCAACAACAAAGCAACAATTCAACAAAGTAAGGTAAACAATATATAAACAAAACAAGTTGTTTAACAAAGAGACAAAAATGAAAAAGCAGGTCTTCACTGGTGGCTCGGTCAGTAAAGATTCTGCCTCCAATGCGAGAGACCTGGGTTCAGTCCCTGGGTTGGGAAGATCCCATGGAGAAGGAAATGGCAACCCACTCCAGTATTCTTGCCTGGAGAATTCCGTGGACAGAGGAGCTTGGTGGGCTACAGTTCATGGGGTCGTAAAGAGTCGGACACAACTAAGTGACTAACGATACCGGCACTCACTGAACTCATGAAGGTTGGCTGAGAGGAACAGGACTGAAGAATCGCCCCACACTTTCAACCAGTGATACTGGAGGTTCTGGTATGCCCACTCTCCAAAAAGGCCCATAGATGTGAAGAATCAACAGATAAATTGATAAGTGAATATGTGGGAAATCCCTATCACATCATTGATGGGATTCTTAATATGATATAACAGGGAGCTAAGACATATCAAAATAAGAAATGGAACAATACAAGATCATTACATATATTTATAATCAAACACTTTCATGCAGACACAAAACAACTATATCCTCTTAATACCAGTAGAGTGTCAACTAATACATGGGAAAGGCTGTTTTTACATTGACTGTCCTTATTGCACTGATCCTTTAGCAGAATTATTCTACTTGGTCTCCAAAAGAAAACAATCTACTATGCCGAAATAGCACAAACAACTTATGCTTTTACAGTCTGCTCTTACCTATTACCAGAACAGTTTATGTATTCTTACACCTTTGGACTTATATGGGTATTAAAAACTTGAAAAACTAAAGTTATGAGAACCAAGATGGTATATATATGAAGTATACGCCTTCAGTTCAATTCAGTCACTCAGTCATGTTTGACTCTGTGACCCCATAGACTGCAGCATGTCAGGCTTCCCTGTCCATCATGAACTCCCGGAGCCTGTTCAAATTCGTGTCCATTGAGTCAGTGATGCCATCCAACTACCCCATCCTCTGTCATCCCCTTCTCCTCCTGCCTTTAGTCTTTTCCAGAATCGGGGTCTTTTCCAGTGAGTCAGTTCTTTGCACCAGGTGGCCAAAGTATTGGAGCTTCAGCTTCAGCATCAGTCCTTCCAATGAATATTCAGGACTGATTTCCCTTAGGATTGACTGGTTTGATCCCCTTGCAGTCCAAGGGACTCTTTTAAGAGTCTTCTCCAACACCACAGTTTAAAAGCATCCATTCTTCAGTGCTCAGCTTTCCTTATGGTCCAACTCTCACATCCACACATGACTCCTGGAAAAACCATAGCTTTGACTAGATGCACCTTTGTTAGCAAAGTAAGGTCTCTGCTTTTTAATACGCTGTCTAGGTTGGTCATAGCTTCGCAAGCGTCTTTTAATTTCATGGCTGCAGTCATCATTTGCAGTGATTTTGGAGCCGCAAAAAATAAAGTCTGTCACTGTTTCTAGTTTCCCCATCTATTTGCCATGAAGTGATGGGACCTGATGCTATGATCTTTGTTTTTTGAATGCTGAGTTTTAAGCCATCTTTTCACTCTCCTCTTTCACTTTCATAAAGAGGCTCCTCAGTTCCTCTTCTCTTTCTGCTATAATGGTGGTATATCATCTGCATATCTGAAGTTACTGATATTTCTCCCGGCGATCTTGATTCCAGCTTGTGTTTCATCCATCCTGGTATTTTGCATGATGTAATCTGCATAGAAGTTAAATAAGCGGAGTGACAGAATACAGCCTTGATGTGCTCCTTTTCCAACTTGGAACCAGTCCGTTGTTCCATGTCTGGTTTTAACTGTTGCTTCTTGACCTGCATACAGATTTCTCAGGAGGCAGGTAAGGAGGTCTGGGTTCCCATCTCTTGAAGAATTTTTCACAGTTTGTTGTGATCCACACAGTTAAAGGTTTTGGCATAGTCAATGAAGCAAAAGTAGATGTTTTTCTGGAATTCTCTAGCTTTTTCTATGATCCAACAGATGTTGGCAATTTGATCTATGCTTCCTCTGCCTTTCTTAAATCCAGCTTGAACATCTGGAAGTTCATGTACTGTTCAAGCCTTGCTTGGAGAATTTTCAGCATTACTTTGCTAGGGTGTGAGATGAGTGCAATTGTGCAGTAGTTTGAACATTCTTTGGCATTGCCTTTCTTTGGGACTGGAATGAAAATTGACCTTTTCCAGTCCTGTGGCCACTGCTGAGTTTTCCAGATTTGTTAGCATGTTGAATGCAGCACTTTCACAGCATCATCTTTCAGAATTTGAAATAGCCCAACTGGAATTCCATCACCTCCATTAGCTTTGTTCATAGTGATGCTTTCTAAGGCCCACTTGACTTCACATTCCAGGATGTCTGGCTCTAGGTGAGTGATCACACCATCGTGGTTACCTGGGTCATGAAGATCTTTCTTGTATAGTTCTTTCGTGTATTCTTGCCACCTTTTCTTAATATCTTCTGCTTCTGTTAGGTCCACGTCATTTCTGTCCTTTATTGAGCCCATCTTTGCATGAAATGTTCCCTTGGTATCTCTAATTTTCTTGAAGAGAGATCTCTAGTCTTTCCCGTTCTATTGTTTTCCTCTGTTTCTTTGTAATGTATATCCCTTAGGCATCTATTTTTAACTAAGTGAAAACTAGATGGAAATATGGGAGACCCAGTTGATTTGCAGGAAAGATAATTAAGTTTCTATCAAAAAATTATGACTATGGGCTTAAACTTTTATTGTCTTTTTGTGCTGTCTTTGTGTTTTGAATGTTCAAACATATAACTGGTGTATTAGAAGAGTATAAATATCTGTTGAAAAGGGGTAGTATCAATAATCTGATGATATTATCAATCTTTTTGGGGGGAGTAATTGTTTCCCAATGTTGTGTTAATTTCTACTGTACAACAAAGTAAATTAGCCATATGTATACGAATATCCCCTCCCTGTTGAGCCTCCCTATTTCTTACCTTGTTTAACTAAAATTCAGTCACTTGGAATTCTGTTTAGATTGAAAGTCCTTGGTACATTCTTATGTTATGGCTATTGAAAATCATTCCAAAGCAGCTACACTGGAATATAATTAAGAAATGCTCTGACTAGTCTGAGAAAACCATACAATAAAAATGGAAATTTCACGTACTTGCAAAAACTCTGAGTTGATAAAATTACCTTCATCTGTTGGGCATTATGTTTACCTTAGTAATACAATCATGACACTCATTTAAAAGAAACAAACAAGAGCTTCCCTGGTGGTCCAGTCTTTAAGAGTCCACCTGTCAAAGATCCCTGGTCCAGGAAGATTATACATGGCCTGTAGCAACTGAGCCCCTGCACAACTACTGAGCCCATGCTCCTGGAGTCTGTGCTCCACAAGAAAAGAAACCACTGCAACGAGAAGCCTACACACCACAAGGAAGAGCAGTCCCCGCTCACTGCAACAAAGACCCGCATGGCCAAACTAACCAAATAAAAATGTGTTTTAAAAAAGAAAGCAAACAAACAAATGGACCCAAACAGAAGTTCTGCTGCTGAAGAATACAATGAAATAAAGCACAATGAAGACAGTACCAATAGCCAAATTTTATTAAGCAAAATAAGTCTAGGAACTTGAAAACAGGTGTTCTAATTATCCAGTGAGGAGAAAAGAGAGACAAAGATGAAGTGAAGAAAGCATACACGGATTATGAAACAAAAAGCAAAACACTATTTGTATTTTCAGAGTCCTGGAAAGAGCAGACAGAGAGAAAGGGGTAGCAAGCACATTTAAAGAAACAATGATTGAAAACTTTCTAACTAGAGAGAAAAGAGTACACATCCAGATACATGAGGCTCACAGGTTCAATCAAAAACTTCATTGAAGCATATTATAATAAAATGGTCAAAAAGCAATTACAGCAAATGCCCTGGAGGTCCAGTAGTTAGGACTGGGCACTTTCACTGCTGGGGCCTAAGTTCAATCCCTGGCCAGGGAACTAAGATCCCAAAGCCTCAAGGTGTGAGGTGTGTCTGGGAGCAGTGGGTCGAGGAGGGGCCGGGTATTACATACTAGTCATAAAAAGAATGAAATAATGCTATTTGCAGCAACATGGATGAACCTAGAAGTTATCATACTAAGTGAAGTAAGTCAGAGAAAAACAAATATATGTGATGTCACTTATATGTAGAATCTAAAAAAAAAAAAGTACGAATGAACTTTATTTACAAAATATACACAGACTCAGATAAAACAAACTCATGTTTACCAAATCAGAAGTGAGGGAGGGATAAACTGGGAGTATGGGATTAACAGATGCACACTACCATGTATACAATAAACAATGATGTACTGTATAGCACAGGGAACCATATTCAATAACTTACAGTAAACTATTTAATGGAAAAGAACTGAAAACACATGGATGTATACATATATATGTATAACCAAATCACTTGCCCTATGAGAGTTTAGTACAGCAAAGATTGGGGTTGGAGAGAAAAGAGGGCAGTGCCAACACCCCAGCCTTCTACCTACCCCAACTATACAGAAAACTGGGGAAACCAGCAGTGCCTATACCACGTGAGGCCAGAGCACCTCCTTCAGAAAGGTGGGATGAGGCAGGATACAGAGCCCAGCTCAGGTCACTGGGGAGGTTGAGTCTTACCCAGTGAGGATATAAGTGTGTAGTTCTCCAGCATCACATCCAGATACAGGAGTCTCTGAGTCTCATCAAGGAGTCTCCATTCCCTCTGGGAGAAGCGCACAGCAATATCTGGAAAGGTCACACCACCCTGTCATGAAGGGGACAGATGAAAGCTTGAACATTATCCCTCTGAGAACCCACAATCCATGTCTGCACAAATCTATTCCAGATATTCTCCACCAGAGCTCCCAACCTGAGGGAAGATGCCAGGCCCTGGTGCAACAGAGGCCACTGTCTCCTCACAGCCCATTAACCACTGTGTTCAGCCCTCAGCAGTCACTAGGTGGAAGGGGTGGTGGTGCACACAGATGCCATCTGAACTCTGGGCTTGGCCTGCAATCTCACCACCTGCCACCAGTCCTTCCTTCCATATTTGCCATCCTAAAACCAGACGTGAATTTCACATCCCCACAGCTTTCTTCAACTTCTTTACTGCCAGCTTTGCCCTTTCAACCACCACACTTGTCTCTCCACTCAACCTTTGTAAAAAACCCAGCCCTAAAAATCTCCCCACAAGACATCACTTCAGTTCAGTTCAGTCGTTCAGTCGTGTCCAGCTCTTCACGACCTCATGGACTACAGCACACCAGGCTTTACTGTCCATCACCAACTCCCAGAGTGGACTCAACTCATGTCCTTTGAGTTGGTGATGCCATCCAACCATCTCATCCTCTGTCATCCCCTTCTCCTCCCACCTCAATCTTTTCCAGCATCAGGGTCTTTTCCAGTCAGTCAGTTCTTCGCATCAGGTGGCCAAAGCATTGGATTTTCAGTATCAGTCCCTCCAATGAATAGTCAGGACTGATTTCTTTAAGGATTAACTGGTTTTATCTCCTTGTAGTCCAAGGAACTCTCAAGAGTCTTCTCCAACACCACAGTTCAAAAGCATCAGTTCTTCATTGCTCAGCTTTCTTTATAGCCCAACTCTCACATCCATACATGACTACTGGAAAAACTATAGCCTTGACTAGATCGACCTTTGTTGGCAAAGTAATGTCTCTGCTTTTTGATATGCTGTCTAGGTTGGTCATAGCTTTCCTTCCAAGGGGCAAGCATCTTTTAATTTCATGGCTGCAGTCACCATCTGCAGTGATTTTGGAGTCCAAGAAAATAAAGTCTGTCACTGTTTCCATTGTTTCCCCATCTATTTGGCATGAAGTGATGGGACTGGATGCCATGATCTTAGTTTTCTGAACGTTGAGTTTTAAGCCAGATGTAGTGACTCATAAATGACATCTGCCCCAGACCTTATCCACTAGCAAGACTAAAACATCCCAGATCTCATCAAAATTCATCACAAAATCCTGAAGAAGCCATATAGTATTAAATAAGCAGTAGCCCCAGCCTCACTGCCTTCTTGTCTCAATTACTCCTGGGTCTCCTCAGCCATTTTTCCTCCACTCATCCCACAAACGTATCCAGGCCCTGAGCAAAAGAACCACTTCTCAGGACACACCCATCTTTCTGACCAACTAATATCATGCCTACTATAACCTGCATCCCCTCCTAAATGTGATCCACAGCTCCACGCTGCTCCACACAACGGTCATCACTTTTGAGAATTTCCATTCCTGAACACCTTCCCAGTTTTCCAGACCTGCCTAGTCAACTGCCCACTTGTTGCCTACACTCAGTCTTCTCTGAAACATCTCAGACTCTTAACAGAGCGAAAACAAACATAATATTTCCAAGGAAAATTAATCTGCTGTTAAGGTCCCCATCCAGTTGATGGGCCTTCCATCCCTTCATCTACTAGGGTCAAAACCCTGAAGGTCATCCATCGCTACTTCCTTTCTGTCACCAACAAGACCCCAAATTTGGCTTGGCCTGTCTCCAAAAATGGATCCAGAATTCCTGAGACATTGAGGGCAGTCCCTCTGGTCCATGAATACTCAATTCAGTTCAGTTCAGTCGCTCAGTCGTGTCTGACTCTTTTCGACCCCATGAATCGCAGCACGCCAGGCCTCCCTGTCCATCACCAACTCCCAGAGTTCACTGAGACTCACGTCCATCGAGTCAGTGATGCCATCCAGCCATCTCATC
Source organism: Bos javanicus (assembly GCF_032452875.1). Classification (NCBI taxonomy): domain Eukaryota; kingdom Metazoa; phylum Chordata; class Mammalia; order Artiodactyla; family Bovidae; genus Bos; species Bos javanicus. Next base: position 65,811,103 of record NC_083885.1, on the reverse strand, counting down.
CTCTGTCGTCCCCTTCTCCTCCTGCCCCCAATCCCTCCCAGCATCAGGGTCTTTTCCAATGAGTCAACTCTTGGCATGAGGTGGCCAAAGTACTGGAGTTTCAGCTTTAGCATCATTCCTTCCAAAGAAATCCCAGGCTGATTTCCTTCAGAATGGACTGGTTGGATCTCCTTGCAGTCCAAGGGACTCTCAAGAGTCTTCTCCAACACCACAGTTCAAAAGCATCAATTATTCAGCGCTCAGCCTTCTTCACAGTCCAACTCTCACATCCATACATGACCACAGGAAAAGCCATAGCCTTGACTAGACGGACCTTTGTTGGTAAAGTAATGTCTCTGCTTTTGAATATGCTATCTAGGTTGGTCACAACTTTCCTTCCAAGGAGTAAGCGTCTTGTAATTTCATGGCTGCAGTCACCATCTGCAGTGGTTTTGGAGCCCAAAAAAATGACGTCTGACACTGTTTCCACTGTTTTCCCATCTATCTCCCTTGAAGTGATGGGACCAGATGCCATGATCTTCATTTTCTGAATGTTGAGCTTTAAGCCAACTTTTTCACTCTCCACTTTCACTTTCATCAAGAGGCTTTTTTAGTTCCTCTTCACTTTCTGCCACAAGGGTGGTGTCATCTGCATATCTGAGGTTATTGATATTTCTCCTGGCAATCTTGATTCCAGCTTGTGCTTCTTCCAGCCCAGCATTTCTCATGATGTACTCTGCATATAAGTGAAATAAGCAGGGTGACAATATACAGCCTTGACGTACTCCTTTTCCTATTTGGAACCAGTCTGTTGTTCCATGTCCAGTTCTAACTGTTAGGCTACCGCAATTAATCATTCCATGCCTCCTGCTACCCCTCCCCTGTTTACTTCTATAGTCTGTTCTCTTCTCTGCAACTAGTTGGAGTGTCTTTTGATTTCGATAAGACTACCTCCTACCTGCAATTCAAACCTCTCATTACTTGTATAACAAATTGCCAATTTCTCAGGCAGCAACACTGCAAGCCTGACTCTGGCCTCACCACATCTGGCTTCTAAAGGAAAACAGAGAAGTTGTACCAGGATTCCGGCTAGTCTGACCTACAAGCCTCTGCATTTCGGGGTCCCTCTGTCTGTCACGCTCTCCCACTACCCACCATGTGGTCAGAAATGACCTGATGACCGCTTCACCATCCTGAATCCTGGGGCCTGAGCTGCAGGCAAGTGAGGATGGGCCCCAGACTTAAGTGTCTGGTGCAGTGTGGCCTTCCCAAGGTGGCAACAGTGGTAAAGAATCACCCTGCTCAGGGCTGGTGCACTAGGATGACCTGAGGGGTGGGATGGGGAGGGAGGTGGGAGGGAGGATTCAGGATGGGGGACACATGTACACATGTACATGATTCATGTGAATGTATGGCAAAAACCATTACAATATTGTAAAGTAATTAGCCTCCAATTAAAATAGATAAATATTTTAAAATGTGTTGTAAGTCAGAAAGCCTTTTCTATGTCTGAAGCTTGGAACTGAAAAAAAAAAATGTATTAAATATAGCCTCTTGCTTTCCTTCCTTAGAACAACACCACGGAGTAAGAGGCAGACTGCTTGAGGTTAAGTTCTAGGGTACTGTACACCAGCTATGAGTCTCTACAACATGCTTAATAGTGAAGTGAAGTCGCTCAGTCGTGTCCAACTCTTTGCAACCCGTGGACTGTAGCCCACCAAGCTCCTCTGTCTATGGGATTCTCCAGGCAAGAATACTGGAGTGGGTTGCCATTTCCTTCTCCAGGGGATCTTCCCGATCCAGGGATCAAACCCAGGTCTCCCACATTGCAGGTAGACGCTTTAACCTCTGCGCCACCAAGGAAGCCCTTAAATACAAGAATACAGTCTCTCAGAAAACCTCCTATAGAGACACAGAACCTCAGATCCAAGTACTAACATCAAAGATTTCAAAGGGAGGAAAGGAAGCCAGGTTGAAAGAAGAAGGGGGAGGAGGCGGGAGAGGGGGCGAAAGGGGTGGCCTTACAGACGTCTCCTGCCACCTACAGATACCCAGGCGTTATGGAACTTTTCCCTGGGCCTCCAGAGAAGGGAGGACTGGAACTCAGCCCTACCACAAATCAGACCAGACCAGAACCAGAATTTGAGTTCTCTGCCAAGAGGAGGTGATCAGTCTCCAATCCTCAGCTCAGGCTGAGGGCCCTTCGACCAGATTCTTGCGTCCAGGACCGGGAGACTAGAAAAACGGTGAAGGATAGGAAGGGTTAAGGAGAGGAAAGAGAGAGGGAAGGGGAGAGAGTGCTAAAGTTTCCTTCTCTATAAAACAGTTATCACCTACTTCACACGATTACTATTAAGATTAAATAACATATATTGAGGGTTTAAAACAGTTCTTGGTAAGCACTGTGTGTTTACTGTTATTTTTGTGACCGTTGTTACTATCATTGCTATTTACATATTCTAGTCCCTCTGCTCTGGAGAAGGCGATGGCACCCAACTCCAGTACTCTTGCCTGGAAAATCCCATGGACGGAGGAGCCTGGTAGGCTGCAGTCCATGGGGTCACAAAGAGTCGGACACGCCTGAGCAATTTCACTTTCACTTTTCACTTTCATGCATTGGAGAAGGAAATGGCAACCCACTCCAGTGTTCTTGCCTGGAGAATCCCAGGAACGGGGGAGCCTGGTGGGCTGCCATCTATGGGGTCGCAGAGTCGGACACGACTGAAGTGACTTTGCAGCAGCAGCAGCAGTCCCTCCGCTCAGGATGTATTTTCTTTCTTACTTCACTCGGCAAAATACTTCTCATTTTTCTAAACCTGACTCAAAAAAACTGTCCTGAACTTTTAAAACAATGTCCTTTTTCAGTGCTATCTTAACAACCTTTATATGTATAGTTATTAACAAAATTACCCTGAAATTATCTATTTGAGTGTCATACGCCTGTACACACTTGCCTCCTTCCTCCCGCCTAAATTCCTGAAGAACAGCGTCCCTTCTTCATTTGTTCCCTAGAACTGATGCACAACTTATGTATTAGGGATCCACATCCACCCACCCATCCCCTCCCCCTCCAAAAAAAGAACCCGCCTGCTAATGCAAGAGACACAGGAGACGCGGGTTCGATCCCTGTGTCGGGTCCCGGGAGTAGGGCATGACAACCCCCTCCAGTATTCCTGCTTGGAGAATCCATGGACAGAGGACATGGAGGGCTACGGTCCATATGGTCGCAAAGAGTCGGACACGACTGAAGCGACTTAGCACGCACGGGGCGAGGGCGGTGAGGGCCGGGAGGAAGAGCGTTTACCTGAGGTGGGTCCCGCAGCGCCGCCGTAGCCATCGGACTCTGCCTTGCGAGGGACGGGAGTGTCGGTCCTTACCCCGGGTCTGGTGCCTCCTCTCAGACCCTCCCGTCCCCGACCAGCGAGCCAACAGGAGAGACGCCAAAAAAAGGGGCAACCAGGCTGGCTAGGCGAGTGTGGCCTTCTCTTCTCACCATTCCATGAGGACAACCATACCCAACGGAGCACAGCGGTTTCCCGGTAGCCTACCCTGCAGCAAAGGATGTTCTAAGCAAATTGAGCGCTAGGCGAGGAGACCGGAAATCCCTCCCCTGACGCATGCTCACTGGGGGAAAGTCTTCATCCTCATCCCTCATTGGTTCAACGCTGGTGTCGCTCTGCCTAGGCTCTTCCTGGTAGTGTGTTCTGGGTGCTCTGGAGACCCCATGAAAGGCTGTTTGCCATCCTTAACTTGCAGAGCATTTCCTGTCAGCTCCCCGGAAGAATGCGGGGAAATGGTTCTCCTCCCCAGAGGGAGGAGCTTTGCTCCTTAAAGATGTGAAGAGACATTAATTTAGACTCCTCCCAAGCTCATCCTGCTCTCAGAGGACAAGTCTAATAGACTTTTCCAAATTCTGTTACTGTGGGCAGGCAACGTTGCCCACATTCCTGATCCCATTCTAGTTCTTAAAGAAACAAAGCCACAGCCACTGCTGCTGTTCCCCAAAGGTGTTCCCTGAGGGGAAATCAGGATGCAGCCAGGCAGGAAGCATTCTGTGCCTGGGACAATGAGCGTTAATAGTTAAGATGCATATCTAAGGACTAATGTTAAGAAGCCCAGATTCTTGCATCCTCTCATATACAGAAGAAAAGCACTAAAATCATTAACTTGAGTTGTCTAGTCTTTGTGATTATCAGTGATCCTTTAATGGTCAACTGCCTGTTTTTTCCAGGAAAAAAAAAAAAAACCACAAAAAACAAAAACGCCTTCTCTATATCCCAGCTTCTCCCTTACCTCTATGGAGCAGTTCCTCAGAGCTGTGTGAGAGATTGTTACTAGAGTTAAAATTGTGAGTAACATCCCTGAATAGAACAACTTGCAACTTTTAGGTTGTGTCTTCCGCTTCAATCCACAACTGAGGTATGAGGGACATCGTTCAATAGAGCCATTCAGGCATAAATGAATCCATGGGTTGCTAGAAAATTGGTTATTGCTCTTAAATGTTTGTAGCCTCAAGCATTAGAGTCACTTTTGTGAGTTTCAATGTGAATTGCTAGGAACAACGGAAAAGATCCCTTTCAGGTCCTGACTGGCAAGAAAAAAAATCAACTGGGTAAATTTAAAAAGTTTAATTGTCTTTATTGATTGGTTCACTAATTAAGCATCAACCCTTCTAGCGAGCAGGGGGGAATTCTGAAGGGCTACAGAGAGGAAAACGTTTTTTTAAAATAGGAAAAGAAAGTCATTAATAAATAGGATGCTTTCAGGCTTAGATAACCTACCTATGGAGAATGGAAGGGGTCTAGGTGCCAGATTACCTCATCTTCCTTTGAGGGGGTTGGAGAGGGCCTCATGTGACATATTACTTCATTGGTAACAATAAGAAAATTATTTTTTTTTTCAAACTTTAGACTTTTTATTTTGTTTTAGGGTATAACTGATTAACAATGTTGTGGTAGTTTCAGGTGAACAGTGAAGGGACTCAGCCATACTTACGTTAGGGGAAGCACACTGATTGAAACCGCCCACCCTGGCCAGGCACCATAGTAACCATTTGCATGAGTTGTTTTATGACCGGAGATCCTGATAAGGAATACGGAACTAATAAGCCACCACCAACCGGAAGAGTTCAGGAAAGGTTGAAAGGAGACAGTACGTGTCCGTCCACTTCCCAGAATCCCTCTCGCTAGCATCCATCTTGAGCAATGAGTGCACCACCAGGAAAGACTGAATTAGAATGATTGTCCAAAGACCACCTGGAAACTAATCCCATCACCATAAAACCCGAGACTGCGCGCCATGTGGCAGAGCAGCTCTCCTGGGTTCCCTTACCCTACTGCTCTCCACCCGGGTGCCCTTTCCCAATAAAATCTCTTGCTTTGTCAGCACATGTGTCTCCTTGGACAATTCATTTCCGGGTGTTAGACGAGAGCCCAGTTTTGGGCCCTGGAAGGGGTCCTCCTTCCTGCAACACATATACTTGTATCCATTTCCCCTCAAAACTCCTCCCATTGAGGCTGGCACATAACACTGAGTAGAGTTCCATGTGCTATACAGTAGTATTAGGGGAAGCATGCTGACTGAAACCGCCCACCCTGATTAGGCAGTTTGGTAACCATTCGCATGAGTTGTTTTATGACAGGAGATCCTGGTAAGGAATATGCAACTAATAAGCCACCAACAACCAGAAGGGTTCAGGAAAGATCAAAAGGAGACACTGCGTGTCCGTCCACTTCCCAGAATCCCTCTCGCTAGCATCCATCTTGGCTGAGCGATGCATGCACCCCCAGAAAAGACTGAATTAGAATGATTGGCCAAAGATAACCTGGAAACTAATTCCATCACCATAAGACCAGAGAGTGTGCGCCATGTGGCAGAGCAGTTCTCCTGGGTTCCCTTACCTACTGCTCTTCACCTGGGTGCCCTTTCCCAATAACATCTCTTGCTTTGTTAGCACATGTGTCTCCTTGAACAATTCATTTCCGAGTGTTAGACAAGAGCCCAATTTTGGGCCTTGGAAGGGGTCCCCCTTCCTGCAACAATAGGTCCTCATTTCAACCAGAAAATTCTTAACTGATTAGTTAAGGCTACATTTCCAGAGAAAGTTGAAGCGTTGATTAGGTTAGGTATTAAGGCCCGGTTTGGTGTCATGGCCTATCATAAGTAACTTCATATTAAGCCTGTGGTTTTCTTGTGAACAGATGGTGGGTCACAGAAGCAGAACCAGGTCTGCTTCTGGTCCTACACAAAACCTCTCTCTTGCCTGTACAATTAGGAATTTTCTCAGTCATTGAGGAACACTTTTATCTATTGTAATACTTTCTATTCATATCCCCAGATACATGCAGTTCCTCTGAGCAATCAAACAAAAAGCAACTAGACTGAAGTTGTTTTGGGCACTACATAGAAGCTTTGATTTTCAGTTGGAGTGCATGTGCAAAAGGGAGCATCTGAACCCTGAAATAAAAGGGTTTCTGAACCCATGGATCTCATCTTCTAGGTAGTGATCATTATTTCTGCAAGCCTTGGTGTAACATTTTGTATGTGAAGTTGAGATTATCTCAGAAAAACTGTCACAAAATATGCATTTCAGAAAGTAGTTAATAATGTTTATGTAGTTCTTTAAAGATAGTAGCGGGGCTTCCCTATTATTGGCTCAGTGGTAAAGAACCCTCCTGCCACTGCAGGAGACTTCGGTTGTATCCTGGGCTTAGGAAAATACCCTGGAGAAAGAAGTGGCAACCCACTCCAGTATTCTTGCCTGGGAAATCCCATGAACAGAGGATCCTGAGGACAGGCCACAGGGTCACAGAAGAGTCAGATACGACTTAGTAAACAACAACAAAGATAGTAGCAGAAAGAGCTCCAAGGACACATCAGTAAAGGCTGAAAAAACTTAAGACCTCAAGGTTTGGAGAGGCTCTGTGAAGTCAGGAAATACAGAATCAAGTTAAGCATGTAACTGTCGTAAACTTTGTTCATTGTGTGAATTTTGTCTCCAAAACGTGATTCTTCTTCATCCCTGAAAACATGGAGCAATACTACTTTGCAGTGAGAGCTAAAGAGGACATTAAGAGTATTTGGAATAGTAAAATTAAGAGGGAAACTGAGGTATCATGTGTCGTGGTCTGGGCACGGGTTGGAAAAGAATTTCCAGACAGGAGACAGGATGAGAGGAAAATAAAGTGTATTAGAGTGGGAGGCGCTGTTAGAATAGTGGGCCAGGTCTAGGGAGAACCGACGTTGAACGTCCTTAGTCCAATTTTATACCCAGGGTACAAGGAGTGGGATAGGGATCTTGCAGGTCATTTGCTGATTGGATGAGGCACATATACTGAGCTGGGGGCGGGGGAGGGGGGAGGAGGGGTGGGGAATAAGGCAAATACCTTCTCCCTATGAGTAGGAGGGGAAATGGGTTATGCTGCTGCTGCTAAGTCGCTTCAGTCGTGTCTGACTCTGTGCGACCCCATAGACGGCAGCCCACCAGGCTCCCCCGTCCCTGGGATTCTCCAGGCAAGAACACTGGAATGGGTTGCCATTTCCTTCTCCAATGCATGAAGGTGAAAAGTGAAAGTGAAGTCGCTCAGTTGTGTCCGACCCTCAGCGACCCCATGGACTGCAGCCTTCCAGGCTCCTCCATCCATAGGATTTTCTAGGCAGGAGTACTGGAGTGGGGTGCCATTGCCTTTTCTGAAACGGGTTATACTTTTCCATTAATAGTTACAACATGGGGGAGGGAAGGACAATAAGGGTCTGGTTTTTCCATTCCTGCACTCCAAGACCCTCCTTGGTTATCTGCTCTTTCATCATGTTTACTCACTGCTCTAACAGATGATCATTGAGCACACGCTTGAGTTTCAGGAACTTTTTCTAGGTGCATGGGAGAAATTCAGGCACAGGAGAAACAAAGAGCCCTGCTTTGGTGCAGCTTCTATTATGTGTAAAGAAAACAACAAGAAACATAAAATAAGAGATACTAAATTACATAGTATGTTAGAATATGGTAGGTGCAATGGAAACAGGTGGTTTTGCTGAGCAGAAAGGATGGGATGTAATAGCACAGGAAACAGTAAGTCCTCCTTAATAAGAGCACCACTGAGCAAGGATAAGCCCTGTGGGTTTTTATGTCATTGTTGTCTGTTAAAAGATAAGTGTCCTACATTAAGATTTTGAAGAGAGCATTTGAGTAAACATCAATTCAAACTGGACAGCCCCAACCTAACTAATGGAAAGGATTTTGGAGAGCAGTAAGGGAAGCAAAGTAAGGAAATAATACCAATGGTTGTAGCTTAAGGGACAGCCTCATTTGGGAAAGTCTAAGGGGGTGTTTGTGATTGGTTGTTCTTAAGTTTCTATTTCTCTCCTTGGAGACATTTATAAGAATTTACTCTGGCTCAAGTTTTGTTTTGCTTACAAGGCAGTTGAAGCATTGGAACCAACTCCGTTTGATAGCTTTCTTGTTTAATTACACTTCCAAGCAAAAGAAGCAAATGGCTACATAGCTTCAGTGTGGGGGGCTCACGCAGTGGTCCTTGGCAGTAGAGGTCTGGTCCTTTTTTTTTTTTTTTTAGGTCTGGTCCTTTTAGACTTGAGCCCGCTTGGATCACTGCAGAGACTGGGGGTGGAGGAGGGGATGTCCATTAGAAACCTTAACTCTGCTGCTCTCTGAGTCTGCAGATCAACAGCCCCATGGTCCAGGGTTAGGAGGGAGGCAGCCTGGCCTTCCTTGAACTTCTCACAGTTTCCTCTCTGTGAAGGAGTCCTTTGGGCCTAGAAAAGAAAACAACAGTTTCAAGGCCCTTGCTGAATCATCTAACTTCGGAGAAAACAAAACAGAACTTTAGGTCCCAACCTGATGCTCCAGGCCGGTTGCACCTATCTGGGACTTATCACCCCCTGTCCAGAAACCTTCCACCCCCTCCACCTGCCCAGGAGACTTCTCACCCCCTGCCCAACTACAAACTGCCCAAACTCCATCTCAACTAAAAAATACCCAAAACGTCCCACCTGATTAACGTTTCCCTTATTGCTTCCACAAGCCTCCCTGCAAAATGGAGCCTCCCTGATCCCTCTCCGCGCTCAGCCTGGTCGTTAGACCGACTGTCGCCCCTCCTTGCCTGAATAAAGGTAACCTATTCTGTTGAGCATTACTTTACTAGCATGTGAGATGAGTGCAACTGTGTGGTAGTTTGAGCATTCTTTGGCATTGCCTTTCTTTGGGATCCGAATGAAAACTGACCTTTTCCAGTCCTGTGGCCACTGCTGAGTTTTCCAAATTTGCTGGCATATTGAGTGCAGCACTTTCACAGCATCATCTTTCAGGATTTAGAATAGCTCAACTGGAATTCCATCACCTCCGCTAGCTTTGTTTATAGTGATGCTTTCTAAGGCCCACTTGACTTCCCATTCCAGGATGTCTGACTCTAGGTGAGTGATCACACCATCGTGATTATCTGGGTCGTGAAGATCTTTTTGTACAGTTCTTCTGTGTATTCTTGCCATTTCTTCTTAATATCTTCTGCTTCTGTTAGGTCCATACCATTTCTGTCCTTTATCAAGCCCATCTTTGCATGAAATATTCCCTTGGTATCTCTAATTTTCTTGAAGAGATCTCTAGTCTTTCCCATTCTGTTGTTTTCCTCTATGTCTTTGCATTGATCACTGAGGAAGGCTTTCTTATCTCTTCTTGCTATTCTTTGGAACTCTGCATTCAGATGCTTATATCTTTGCTTTTCTTCTTTGCTTTTCACTTCTCTTCCTTTCACAGCTATTTGTAAGGCCTCCCCAGACAGCCATTTTGCTTTTTCACATTTCTTTTCCATGGGGATGGTCTTGATCCCTGTCTCCTGTACAATGTCACGAACCTCATTCCATAGTTCATCAGGCCCTCTATCTATCAGATCTACTCCCTTAAATCTATTTCTCACTTGCACTGTATAATCATAAGGGATTTGATTTAGGTCATACCTGAATGGTCTAGTGGTCTTCCCTACTTTCTTCAATTTAAGTCTGAATTTGTGAATAAGGAGTTCATGATCTGAGGCACAGTCAGCTCCTGGTCTTGTTTTTGTTGACTGTATAGAGCTTCTCCATCTTTGGCTGCAAAGAATATAATCAATCTGATTTCGGTGTTGAACATCTGGTGATGTCCATGTGTAGAGTCTTCTCTTGTGTTGACGGAAGACAGTGTTTGCTATGACCGGTGCATTTTCTTGGCAAAACTCTATTAGTCTTTGCCCTGCTTCATTCCGTATTCCAAGGCCAAATTTGCCTGTTACTCCAGGTGTCTCTTGACTTCCTACTTTTGCATTCCAGTCCCCTATAATGAAAAGGACATCTTTTGGGGGCGTTAGTTCTAAAAGGTCTTGTAGGTCTTCATAGAACCATTCAACTTCAGCTTCTTCAGCGTTACTGGTTGGGGCATAGACTTGGATTACTGTGATATTGAATGGTTGGCCTTGGAAACGAACAGAGATCATTCTGTCGTTTTTGAGATTGCATCCAAGTACTGCATTTTGGACTCTTTTGTTGACCATGATGGCTACTCCATTTCTTCTGAAGGATTCCTGCCCGCAGTAGTAGATATAATGGTCATCTGAGTTACATTCACCCATTCCAGTCCATTTCAGTTCGCTGATTCCTAGAATGTTGACATTCACTCTTGCCATCTCTTGTTTGACCACTTCCAATTTGCCTTGATTCATGGACCTGACATTCCAGGTTCCTATGCAATATTGATCTTTACAGCATCGGACCTTGCTTCTATCACCAGTCACATCCACAGCTGGGTATTGTTTTTGCTTTGGCTCCATCCTTTCATTCTTTCTGGAGTTATTTCTCCACTGATCTCCAGTAGCATATTGGGCACCTACTGACCTGGGGAGTTCCTCTTTCAGTATCCTATAATTTTGTCTTTTCATACTGTTCATGGGGTTCTCAAGGCAAGAATACTGAAGTAGTTTGCCATTCCCTTCTCCAGTGGACCACATTCTGTCAGATCTCTCCACCATGACCCGCCTGTCTTGGGTTGCCCCACGGGCAGGGCTTAGTTTCATTGAGTTAGACAAGGCTGTGGTCCTAGTGTGATTAGATTGACTAGTTTTCTGTGAGTATAGTTTCAGTGTCTGCCCTCTGATGCCCTCTTGCAACACCTACCGTCTTACTTGGGTTTCTCTTACCTTGGGCATGGGGTATCTCTTCACGGCTGCTCCAGCAAAGTGCAGCCAATGCTCCTTACCTTGTACAAGGGGTATCTCCTCACCACCGCCCTTCCTGACCTTTAACGTGGGATAGCTCCTCTAGGCCCTCCTGTGCCCGAGCAGCCACCGTTTCTTGGACGAGGGGTTGGTCCTCCTGGCTGCCGCCCCTGGTCTCAGGCGTGGGGTTGGTCCTCCCGGCTGCCGCCCTGGCCTCGTGTGTGGGGTAGCTCCTCCTGGCAGCCGCCCCTGGCCTCGGACGTGGGGTAGCTCTAGGCAATGCCAAAGAATGCTCAAACTACCGCACAATTGCACTCATCTCACATGCTAGTAAAGTAATGCTCAAAATTCTCCAAGCCAGGCTTCAGCAGTACGGGAACTGTGAACTTCCTGATGTTCAAGCTGGTTTTAGAAAAGGCAGAGGAACCAGAGATCAAATTGCCAACATCCGCTGGATCATGGAAAAAGCAAGAGAGTTCCAGAAAAACATCTATTTCTGCTCTATTGACTATGCCAAAGCCTTTGACTGTGGGGATCACAATCAACTGTGGAAAATTCTGAAAGAGATGGGAATACCAGAACACCTGACCTGCCTCTTGAGAAATCTGTATGCAGGTCAGGAAGCAACAGTTAGAACTGGACATGGAACAACAGACTGGTTCCAAATAGGAAAAGGAGTACGTCAAGGCTGCATATTGTCACCCTGTTTATTTAACTTATATGCAGAATACATCATGAGAAATGCTGGACTGGAAGAAGCACAAGCTGGAATCAAGATTGCCAGGAGAAATATCAATAACCTCAGATATGCAGATGACACCACCCTTATGGCAGAAAGTGAAGAGGAACTAAAAAGCCTCTTGATGAAAGTGAAAGTGGAGAGTGAAAAAGTTGGCTTAAAGCTCAATATTCAGAAAATTTAAATCATGGCATTCGGTCCCATCACTTCAAGGGAAATAGATGGGGAAACAGTGGAAACAGTGTCAGGCTTTGTTTTGGGGGGCTCGAAAATCACTGCAGATGATGACTGCAGCCATGAAATTACAAGACGCTTACTCCTTGGAAGGAAAGTTATGTCCAACCTAGATAGCATATTCAAGAGCAGAGACATTACTTTGCCAACAAAGGTCCGTCTAGTCAAGGCTATGGTTTTTCCTGTGGTCATGTATGGATGTGAGAGTTGGACTGTGAAGAAGGCTGAGCGCTGAATAATTGATGCTTTTGAACTGTGGTGTTGGAGAAGACTCTTGAGAGTCCCTTGGACTGCAAGGAGATCCAACCAGTCCATTCTGAAGGAGATCAGCCTGGGATTTCTTTGGAAGGAATGATGCTAAAGCTGAAACTCCAGTACTTTGGCCACCTCATGGGAAGAGTTGATTCATTGGAAAAGAGTCTGATGCTGGGAGGGATTGGGGGCAGGAGGAGAAGGGGACGACAGAGGATGAGATAGCTGGATGGCATCACTGACTCGATGGACGTGAGTCTGAGTGAATTCCGGGAGTTGGTGATGGACAAGGAGGCCTGGTGTTCTGCGATTCATGGGGTCACAAAGAGTCGGACACGACTGAGCAACTGAACTGACCTCTGTTGAGGTTGTCTTTCCTCTTTCTCCCTTGGCCCGAACTATACCTTACACTCTGTATGTCAGCATCACTTAAGGACCCATTAGAAAAGCTAGTTCTCAGTCCAACACTCAGACACCTTGGGAGCAAGGTCCATGTATCAGTGTTTTAAGAAGACTTCAGGTGATACAGATGCATATGTTAAAAAGAATAGGCCCAAAATAGAGTCATTTACTCCTTATGGCAGTAAACCATGACTTAGTGCAGTTTTGGCCTTCTGAAGAAACTTAATCAACGACTCCAGAATTTTCTGGCTGGCAGCCATGAGGTAATCTGTCACTAATGCCCTCTCCATCCCCCACAGGAAGAAGAGCAATCTACCTGATAAAACCTCCACCATTCCTTTCCTCCCATCCCACCCCCAAGATACTGTCTCTAAAGTAATCTTTTTCTTTTGCTAATATCCTTGCCCCACCCTTCTTCTCGAGTTCCTTTTTGTACAACCCATCAGAGTATCCTTTTAGTTGGGTCATGATTGCCTTATAAAACCAATTAGCTCTCCAAAAAAATATTCTGTTTATTAACACAAGTAATAATATGACAGGAGGGAAAGGGGCAGGGCACAACTTTTGAAAGAATGACATAGCCTAAGTGATCCAACATAAACCGATTAGAATCAAAAGGGACCAAGATGGCAGACAAGACTAGAACTTGATCCTCGATCAGCAAGGGAAATGGCACATGCAGAGGTGCCATGACAGTTCCAGGGCACCGTTAAAAGACCAAGGAGTGGGCAGTGGCCCATAGCCTAGAAATCTCCTTCCCTTCCCAAAATAGGTGGAATAATCCTCCTGATCATTAGCATATGAAATTATCCAGTTTATAAAAACTAACCAGATCACATTTTTGAGGCTACACTGCACTCTGCTATGGCCCATACTCTGTCTGAGGAGTGTGCTTCTCTCTGAATCTGAATAAATCCACTTCTTACCTATCACTTTGTTTCTCACTGAATTCTCTCTGGGAGGAGACATCAAGAACCTGAGCTCCATTAAGTCCTGGAACCAGATTCCATGGGTTTTGGCTGGGTTCGAGTCCCAGCCACGTGGGTTCAAGTCCCAGTCTGTGGCAAATGGTTTCAATAAGATATTCCATTCTCACACTGTGTTTCCTGTGGCCAGGGTGCCTGAGCTTCCTGTCAGTAGCATAAATCTACTCTGTGCTTACTCCCTCAGTCTTGTCCAACTCTTTACAACCCTTTGAATTGTAGCCTGCCAGGTTCCTCCGTCCATGGGATTTTTCAGGCAAGAATACTGGAGTGAGTTGCCATTTCCTCTTCCAGGGGATCTTCTCCACCCAGGGATCGAACCTGGGTCTTCTGGGTCTCTTGCATTGCAGGTGTATTTTTTAACCGCTGAGCCATCAGGGAAGCCCAAACCTCCTCTATAGCTGCAGAATTTCAGAACTGTGGTTGCAAAAGCTTATTAGTGCACATTTGTTATCTTAATTTAAAAAGCTTAATTTCAAGAAGGCAGAATGGAAGGACCTTGAACTTACCTCCTCTCAGAAACACACCAAAATCACAACTAATTGCCGAACAACTATGGATAAAAAACTGCAACCTACAGAAAAAGACCTACAGCTAAAGGCATAAGGAAGAAACCACAATGAGATGTAATTATATTCCAATTAAATAAATAAAAAAAATAACGTGTAGGGGTTTCCCTGGCAGTGGTTAAGACTTTGTGCTTTCATTCACAGGAGACAAGAGTTTGATCACTGGCTGGGAACCTAGGATCCTGAATGCCCAGCTGCACAATTAAAAAAAAAAATGAAGTGTAGAATGTCGAGTTTGGATTATTACTGCTTTATAAAAAAGTGAAAAACCTCTAGTCATTATACTCGGTACAGGAAAACAATGTTTGCAATAAAATATCTTTTGCCCTAGACTAAAGGCAGAGGAACCAGAGGTCAAATTGCCAACATCCACTGGATCATGGAAAAAGCAACAGAGTTCCAGAAAAACATCTACTTCTGCTTTATTGACTATGCCAAAACCTTTGACTCTGTGGATCACAATAACCTGTGGAAAATTCTAAAAGAGATGGGAATACCAGACCACCTGACCTGCCTCTTGAGAAATCTGTATGCAGGTCAGGAAGCAACAGTTAAAACTGGACATGGAACAACAGACTGGTTCCAAATAGGAAAAGGAGTACGTCAAGGCTGTATATTATCACCCTGCTTATTTCGCTTATATGCAGAGTACATCATGAGAAACGCTGGACTGGAAGAAGCACAAGCTGGAATCAAGATTGCCAGGAGAAATATCAATAACCTCAGATATGCAGATGACACCACCCTTATGGCAGAAAGTGAAGAGGAACTAAAAAGCCTCTTGATGAAAGTGAAAGTGGAGAGTGAAAATGTTGGCTTAAAGCTCAACATTCAGAAAACGAAGATCATGGCATCTGGTCCCATCACTTCATGGGAAATAGATGGGGAAATAGTGAAAACAGTGTCAGACTTTATTTTCGGGGGCTCCAAAATCACTCCAGATGGTGACTGCAGCCATGAAATTACAAGACGCTTACTCCTTGGAAGGAAAGTTATGACCAACCTAGATAGCATATTCAAAAGCAGAGACATTACTTTGCCAACAAAGGTCCGTCTAGTCAAGGCTATGGTTTTTCCAGTGGTCATGTATGGATGTGAGAGTTGGACTGTGAAGAAGGCTGAGCGCCGAAGAATTGATGCTTTTGTTCTTTTTTTTTTTTTTCAACAAATGTCTTTTATTTATTAATAAAAAGGAAAACATCAGTCAACATCCATTTCAAAATAAGCAACTGGTATTAATAGTCATTAAAGAAGATACACAAGTGGCAAATAAACAGGAAAAAAGTGCTTGACATCATGAAACATCAGAGAACTACAGTTAAAAAACTACAGTGAGATGCCATTACACCCCACCAAGACAGCTGAAATTAAACAGAGTGACAATACTGAGTATCGGCAGGATGGGGAAGAACAGGAGCTCTCATATACTGTTGATGGGAACACAGAAGGATCCAACCAGTTTAGATCACAATTTGGCAGTTTGCAATTCACATATTCTGAGGTACTGGCACAAGAGAACTAAAACACATATTCATAAAAGAATTGTATGCTTATGTTCATTGGAACTTTATTTCTAACAACACCAAACTGGAAACAACCCAACTGCACATTAGCAGATGGATGGATAAACATAAATCCTAGACAACGCAAACTAAGTTACTGTTGAAGGTAGTGGCATTCTATAGGCTTGGGAAGGACAACGAGAGATTGTAAAAGGACACGAGGTAAATCAAGGTTGTGTTCATCATCGTGATTCTGATGGTTTTATGACTTTATATTATAGCAAAACTTTTCAAACTATATACCTTAAATATGTATACTGTATGTCAATTATGCCTCAATAAAATTTCTTTTAAAAATGGTTCAAAATTAAAAAAAACAAAACAAAACCCAGACTTCCCACTCTTTCTGGAAACCAGAAGGTTTAACAACTCAATACTGCTGTTGCTAAGTCGCTTCAGTCGTGTCCGACTCTGTGCGACTTCATTGACGGCAGCCCACCAGGCTCTGGCGTCCCTGGGATTCTCCAGGCAAGAACACTGAAGTGGGTTGCCATTTCCTTCTCCATTGCATGAAAGTGAAAAGTGAAAGTGAAGTCGCTCAGTCGTGCCTGGCTCTTAGCGACCCCATGGATTGCAGCCTACCAGGCTCCTCTGTCCATGGGATTTTCCAGGCAAGAGTACTGGAGTGGGTTGCCATTGCCTTCTCTGAATTGATGCTTTTGAACTGTGGTGTTGGAGAAGACTCTTGAGAGTCCCTTGGGCTGCAAGGAGATCCAACCAGTCCATTCTGAAGGAGATCAGTCCTGCGTGTTCCTTGGAAGGAATGATGCTAAAGCTGAAACTCCAGGACTTAGGCCACCTCATGCAAAGAGTTTACTCATTGGAAAAGACTCTGATACTGGGAGGGATTGGGAGCATCAGGAGACGGGGACGACAGAGGATGAAATGGCTGGATGGCATCACTGACTCGATGCACGTTAGTTTGAGTGAACTCTGGGAGATGGTGATGGATAGGGAGGCCTGGCGTGGTGCAGTTCATGGGGTCGCGAAGAGTCGGAAACGACTGAGCTACTGAACTGAACTGAACTGAATGGCTGTATGTGTGTTTGTGTGTTCAACATGCCCCTACACACAGTATTTCTCTTAGTACAGGAAAGTCATTCTTTACCCGAGTGCACTGTAATTTTCTCCATTAACCATGAATCATGGATTACCCACTTGCACAGAGGGGCGCTTGGCCCTTACTTGCACAGACCGCCGCCTAGAGGCGCCCAAGGTGGGAGCGATGTGCGCTGGTCCAGAGTTCCCGGCGCGCCGGTGGGCGGAGGGCGGAGAGTCAGCAGATGGTGAGGACGGGGCTGAGACTCTCAAGGGCTTCCCCAGACAAGAGTGAGCCCGAACTCTGGGCAGGACATTGCCTTTGGGCTGCGCCGTAGAAAATTCGACCCAGAAGAAGGGAGAACTTAGCTTGGAAGGGCCTCCCTATTAATAAATCGCCTTGGCAGGGCCCGGACACTCCTGTGTGTCGCCCGGGTCCCCGCGCCACCCCTGTTCTCCCACCCATCAAAGGACTCAACCTGACTCTGCGCCCGCCTGACTCACACCTTCCTGCTGCTGCTGCTGCTGCTGCTGCTGTCCTCCTGCAGGTCCCCTCTAAGATGCGATCTCCAGTCAGATGTGGCCCAGGGGCTGGGAGCAGGAGGGCCTCAGAGGAAAAGGGCCTCATCACGTTCCCCTGGGAACCTTCTCCCTGGGCTCCTGCAGGACCTTCCACCGGGTGTCTCCGGGCACCAGCCCTCCTGAGAAACCTCACCAGGGACCAGGAGGCCCACAAGGACCCCCTCCCATCAATTCAGGTGTCTGGGAAAGCAGCCCCAAATGGTGTTGAGGTCCATGGAGGGTAGCTACCTGTTAAAGACCATCAGTCAGTAATTACAGAAAGGGATAGATGAAAAGAACGCTGAAGAAAGATGTTCAGAGGGTGAGAAGCCCGTACAATGAGCCTGGTAAATGCAGGGACTGTGGCTGTGTTGGGGACCTTTCCAGCCCTCCAGTCTCTCCCAACCCTCTTCCCACTGTCCCTTTGGGGGAGGTGGCATATGTGTTCCAGCACCAGATGGCTGCTAATGTGAGGCCACTCTGGGTTTCTGCTGATCCTCAAACCTGTTCAGGGAGAGCTCTCACCTCTGGCTGGTCAGGATGTTCTTTCCAGCTGGTAAGGCTTCCGGAACCTCTGAACAGCTCACAGCCCCAGATGCTGATATCTGCCCAGCCTTGTAAAGTCTCCTCCTGCACATGCTAAACTTAGTTTTCTACCAAACATTCAGGGATGCCAAATAGAATTTTTCAGCTCCTTCTTTGAACACAGCCCATTTTTGGTGAGATAAATTATACCTTGGAAACTTGCTAGATTTATGGTATTACTGAATACTTGGATGTAAGATGGTGATGGTTAATAATGCAGACTGAACGTAAACATGTAATCTTCTCTGGTGGCTCAGTGATGAAGAATCTGCTTGCCAATGCAGGAGAGCCAGGTTTGATCCCTGGGCTCGGAAGATCCCCTGGAGAAAGAAATGACCCATTCAAGTAGCCTTGCCTAGGAAATCTCATGGACAGATGAGCCTGACAGGCTGCAGTCCATGGGGTTGCAAAGAGTCTGACACGACTGAGCATGCACACATATCCAGAAAATGAAACAGTTCTCAGCAATAAAAAGAATGAACTACTAGTATAAGGCTTATTGATGACTCTCGAAACAAGACAGCATCATGATGAGTTCATGGGAAAAAAGTAAACACTTTATGATTCCAATCAAATAAAAATCTAGAAAATGCATGCTAATCTACTGTAGAGAAAGGAAGTTGATGGTTGCTGAGAGGGTCAGAAAATGCAGGGAGAGAGACTATAAAAATGCATGAGGTAGGGCTTCCCTGGTGGTTCAAGGGTCAAGAATCTGCCTCCCAATGCAAGGGACACAGGTTTGATCTTTGGTCTGGGAAGACACCACATGCCAAAGCACAACTAAGCCTGCGCACCACGACTACTAAGCCAGCATTCTAGAGCCGTGAGCCGCAACTACTGAAGCCCACACGCCTAGATCCTGGGCTCCACAATGAGAAACACCTCTGCAATGAGAAGTCCATGCACCACAGCTGGAGAGTAGCCCCCACGCTCTGAAACTGAAGAAGGCCATCCTGTGGCAACAAAGATCCAGCACAGCCAAAAGTAAAAGAAAAAAATCGGTTTTTAAAAAGTGCGTGAGGTAAACGTGCAAGCGACAGGCATTATGATCATAGTTTACAGGTCCCTATGTACGGTAAAACTTCTCAAACTGTAAATTTTTTTTTTCAAAACTGTAAAGTTTAAACATGCACACTTTAATTCCTATCAATTATATTTTAACAGCCCTTTAAAAGTAGTTCAAAATAGAAACCTAAATCTCCCACTCTTTTCAGAAAATAAGCTTTGGTCAGTTTTCATTCCAATCCCAAAGAAAGGCAATGCCAAGAAATGCTCAAACTACTGCACAATTGCACTCATCTCACACGCTAGTAAAGTAATGCTCAAAATTCTCCAAGCCAGGCTTCAGCAATACGGGAACTGTGAACTTCCTGATGTTCAAGCTGGTTTTAGAAAAGGCAGAGGAACCAGAGATCAAATTGTCAACATCCGCTGGATCATGGAAAAAGCAAGAGAGTTCCAGAAAAACATCTATTTCTGCTTTATTGACTATGCCAAAACCTTTGACTGTGTGGATCACAATCAACTGTGGAAAATTCTGAAAGAGATGGGAATACCAGACCACCTGACCTGCCTCTTGAGAAACCTGTATGCAGGTCAGGAAGCAACAGTTAGAACTGGACATGGAACAACAGACTGGTTCCAAATAGGAAAAGGAGTTCATCAAGGCTGTATATTGTCACCCTGCTTATTTCGCTTATATGCAGAGTACATCATGAGGAACGCTGGACTGGAAGAAGCACAAGCTGGAATCAAGATTGCCAGGAGAAATATCAATAACGTCAGATATGCAGATGACACCACCCTTATGGCAGAAAGTGAAGAGGAACTAAAAAGCCTCTTGATGGAAGTGAAAGAGGAGAGTGAAAAAGTTGGCTTAAAGCTCAACATTCAGAAAACAAAGATCATGGCATCTGGTCCCATCACTTCATGGGAAATAGATGGGGAAACAGTGGAAACAGTGTCAGACTTTATTTTTCTGGGCTCCAAAACCACTGCAGATGGTGACTGCAGCGATGAAATTAAAAGACGCTTACTCCTTGGAAGGAAAGTTATGTCCAACCTAGATAGCATATTCAAAAGCAGAGACATTACTTTGCCAACAAAGGTCCGTCTAGTCAAGACTATGGTTTTTCCTGTGGTCATGTATGGATGTGAGAGTCGGACTGTGAAGAAAGCTGAGTGCCAAAGAATTGATGCTTTTGAACTGTGGTGTTGGAGAAGACTCTTGAGAGTCCCTTGGACTGCAAGGAGATCCAACCAGTCCATTCTGAAGGAGATCAGCCCTGGGATTTCTTTGGAAGGAATGATGCTAAAGCTGAAACTCCAGTACTTTGGCCACCTCATGGGAAGAGTTGACTCATTGGAAAAGACTCTGATGCTGGGAGGGATTGGGGGCAGGAGGAGAAGGGGATGACAGAGGATGAGATGGCTGGATGGCATCACTGACTCGATGGACGTGACTCTGAGTGAGCTCTGGGAGTTGGTGATAGACAGGGAGGCCTGGCGTGCTGCAATTCATGGGGTCGCAAAGAGTCAGACACGACCGAGCGACTGAACTGAACTGATCTGAACCCTATATTGACTCTCTATAACCTCTCCTCCTAGCCAGGTCAGTCTCATGTCCATTGCTTGAAGCAATGAAGGGTGTTTTCACTTGTATCAACACGAATGCTGGCTGGACTGGGCCACGGAATCCATACACCTGGACTATGAGATCTCCCTTCTCTTTATTCTTGTTTTCCTACCTGCACAGCAATAGCCTTATGAGAATCCAACATTTTTTAGATGATTTTATCTCACAGTGCCCTCTGTCACACTTTCTGTGGATCTGAAGGTTGAAGAATTTCTGTGCATAATGGTCTTGCACAGCCATAGCCACTAGAACATCTGTGGACACACTTTCCTCTTTTTTTATTCATTTTTAAGAGGTTACTTGTTGTCAGCTGTGCCGGGCCTTCGTGCTGTGCAGTCGGCTCCGGTGTGATGTGCATGTGTGGGTTCTCACTGCACTGGCTTCCCTCGTGGTGGATCAAGGGCTCTAGGGTGTGGGCTCAGTACTTGCAGCTCCTGGGCTCTAGCACACAGGCTCAGTAGCTGTTGCATGTGGACTTAGTTGCTCCAAGGCACATGAGATCTTCCCAGACCAGGGGTCAAACCGATGCCTCCTGCATTGGCAGCAGATTCTTTACCACTGAGCCACCAGGGAAGCCCTGTGGACACACTTTTAGAATAGGTACACACCGTTAGGATGGCTGAAGCCTCCTCTACTCTCTATTAATCCAGCCTTCTGGATTACTAATTATGGTCCCCCCATCCCTTAGTGTTACCAGTGAATTCTGTATTTCAGGGCAGGAAATTCCTTTGCAGGATCTGGGGGAGGTTCCACTCTTTCAGCCTGAGCATGATGTGATGTCAACAGAACAAGCAAAATATTCATGGTGCTTCCAGAAGCATTGGAGGTTGTGGCAACTGCTCCCTCTTCTGAGTGATTTTTAAAGTAATTTCTTCATTTTTGGCTGTGCCAGGTCTTCCTTGACGCATGGGCATTTCTCTAATTGTCGAGAGCAGGGGCTACTCTCTAGCTGCAGTGTGTGAGCTTCTTATCACAGCGGCTTTTCTTGTTGTGGAGCATGGGCTCTAGAGCCCAGGCTCAGTAGCTGTGGCACAGGGGTTTAGTTGCTCTGAAGCGGGTGGGATCTTCCAGGATCAGGAATCGAACCCGCATTTCCTGCATTGGCAGACGGGTTCTTTACCATTGAGCCACCAGTGAAGTCACAGGTGACTTCTGAACCCACAAAATATTCTGGTATTGAGACCACAAATTAGAACCATGAAGCCCAGACATGTGCCCTACTGCTTGTATTTATCTGCTAGAGCAGCTATAACAAAGCACCACAGACTGGGTGGCTTCAACAAAAGAAATTTCTTTTCCCACAAATTTAGAGTCAAGAAATCTGAACTTGTTTTAGCTTCAGTTCCTTCTGAGCCCTTTCTCTTTGGCTGGTAGATAGTGGTCTTCTCCTTAGCTTGATTCTGTGCACATCTGTATCGAGATTTTCAATAACTTTCAGATCATGCCACTGAACTTGGTAAGAAATTAAATTCTAGTGGAAGCCCTAAAGGCTTTATAAAACTGTTACCAAAAGATCAAGGATTAGTTACATGGGAACCAATGAACTGATGAATACAGACATAATTTTATGGGTTTGTTTGAAGTATTGGAGAAGGCAATGGCACCCCACTTCAGTAATCTTGCCTGGAAAATCCCATGGACGGAGGAGCCTGGTAGGCTGCAGTCCATGGGGTCGCTAAGAGTCGGACACGACTGAACGACTTCACTTTCACTTTTTACTTTCATGCATTGGAGAAGGAAATGGCAACCCACTCCAGTGTTCTTGCCTGGAGAATCCCAGGAACGGGGGAGCCTGGTGGGCTGCCATCTATGGGGTCGCACAGAGTCGGGGACACGACTGAAGCGACTTAGCAGCAGCAGCAGCAGCAGTCTGAAGTATTACTGGCTTTTAATCTGTATTTCCCAGATAAAAGGAAATATTTACCTTTAAGCTAATAGTGATTTAAAGCAACTTGATAAATCTTTTATCTCTAGCTGATCCCGCCAAAATTTGGAAACTCTTAGTGAATCTTCTTATTTCCATGGCATTATGGTTACTTCCTTGGTGACTCAGATGCTGAAGAATCCACCCGCAATGCAGAAGACTCAGGTTCGATCCCTGGGTTAGGAAGATCCCCTGGAAATGGGAATGGCTACCCACTCTAGTATTCTTGCCTGGGAAATCCCATGGACAGAGGAGCCTGGCGGGCTACAGTCCATAAGGTCACAAAGAGACACGATTTAGCGGCAGAGCACACGCCTACGCACTCTGCTTTCAGGATTGACTGGTAAGTGTCGCCACCTCCTGGCAAGTTCAGGAATCACATGATATTGGTTACCTTGACAAGACAGGGGTTCCCCCTTCGTGGATCACAGCCTTGTTGCGGTGAAGGGCTCGCATAACTCAACGAAGCTACAAGCCATGCAGTGCAGGGCCACCCAAGACAGAGGGGACATAGTGAAGAGTTCTGACAAAATCTGGTCAGCTGGAGGAAGATTAGCCCCACCCCACCCCAAGGTCGGAAAGTGTCCAATATGCTACCTGGGAAGATCAGATCAGTTCAGTCGCTCAGTCGTGTCTGACTCTTTGCGACCCCATGAATCGCAGCATGCCAGGCCTCCCTGTCCATCACCAACTCCCAGAGTTCACTGAGACTCACGTCCATCGAGTCAGTGATGCCATCCAGCCATCTCATCCTCTGTCGTCCCCTTCTCCTCTGGCCCCCAATCCCTCCCAGCATCAGAGTCTTTTCCAATGAGTCAACTCTTCCCATGAGGTGGCCAAAGTACTGGAGTTTCAGCTTTAGCATCATTCCTTCCAAAGAAATCCCAGGCTGATTTCCTTCAGAATGGACTGGTTGGATCTCCTTGCAGTCCAAGGGACTCTCAAGAGTCTTCTCCAACACCACAGTTCAAAAGCATCAATTCTTTGGCACTCAGCTTTCTTCCCAGTCCAACTCTCACATCCATACATGACCACAGGAAAAACCATAGCCTTGACTAGACGAACCCTTGTTGGCAAAGTAATGTCTCTGCTTTTGAATATGCTATCTAGGTTGGTCATAACTTTCCTTCCAAGGAGTAAGCGTCTTTTAATTTCATGGCTGCAGTCACCATCTGCAGTGATTTTGGAGCCCAGAAAAATGAAGTCTGACACTGTTTCCATTGTTTCCCCATCTATTTTCCATGAAGTGATGGGACCAGATGCCATGATCTTCGTTTTCTGAATATTGAGCTTTAAGCCAACTTTTTCACTCTCCACTTTCACTTCCATCAAGAGGCTTTTTAGTTCCTCTTCACTTTCTGCCATAAGGGTGGTGTCATCTGCATATCTGAGGTTATTGATATTTCTCCCGGCAATCTTGATTCCAGTTTGTGCTTCTTCCAGTCCAGCGTTTCTCATGATGTACTCTGCATACAAGTTAAATAAGCAGGGTGACAATATACAGCCTTGATGAACTCCTTTTCCTATTTGGAACCAGTCTGTTGTTCCATGTCCAGTTCTAACTGTTGCTTCCTGACCTGCATACAGATTTCTCAAGAGGCAGATCAGGTGTTCTGGTATTCCCATCTCTTTCAGAATTTTCCACAGTTGATTGTGATCCACACAGTCAAAGGCTTTGGCATAGTCAATAAATCAGAAATAGATGTTTTTCTGGAACTCTCTTGCCTATTCCATGATCCAGCGGATGTTGGCAATTTGATCTCTGGTTCCTCTGCCTTTTCTAAAACCAGCTTGAACATCAGGAAGTTCACGGTTCACATTTGCTGAAGCCTGGCTTGGAGAATTTGAGCCTTACTTTACTGGCATGTGAGATGAGTGCAATTGTGCAGTAGTTTGAGCATTCTTTGGCATTGCCTTTCTTTGGGATTGGAATGAAAACTGACCTTCTCCAGTCCTGTAAGGTAATTACTAATAGCTCCAGAAAGAATCAAGTGGCTGGGCCAAAGGGGAAAGGATGCTCAGCTGTGGATGTGACTGGTGGTGAAAATAGAGTCCAATGCTGTAAAGACAGCATCCCTGACAACGCACATGAGTTTGAGCAAACCTAGGGAAATAGGGAAGGGCATGGGAGCTTGGCATGCTGAAGCCCATGGGGTCACAAAGAGTTGGACACAACTTAGCATCTGAACAACAAATAGAGGAATTCATTCAACTGTTTAGATAGATATCTGACATCAGTCCCTTGGTATGGTTTCCCTTGCCTTGAGAGGCCTCTTAGAAGTTCAATCTGGAGGAGGCAGTCGTAAGATGGTGGAGGAATAGGATGGGGAGACCACTTTCTCCCCCACAAATTCATCAAAAAAACATTTAAACCCTGAGTAAAATCCACAAAACAACTTCTGAATGCCAGCAGAGGACATCAGACACCCAGAAAAGCAGCCCAATGTCTTCGAAAGGAGATGTTTTATCAACAGTGCTGTATAGAAGGAGAAGTCTTGAGACTACTGTAAAAATAAGACTGAAAACCAGAAGCAGGAGGCTTAAGTCCAAATCCTGAGTATATCATAGAACACTTGACTCCAGAGAACGTTAAGCGATAGGAGCTCATCAAATGCCTCCATACCTACACTGAAACCAAGCACCACCCAAGGGCCAACAAGTTCCAGAGCAAGACATACCATGCAAATTCTCCAGCAACACAGGAACACAACCCTGAGCTTCAATATACAGGCTGCCCAAAGTTACTCCAAATCCACTGACATCTCATAACTCGTTACTAGAAACTTCATTGCACTCCAGAGAGAAGAAATCCAGCTCCACCCACCAGAACACCGCAACAAGCTTCCCTAACCAAGAAACCTTGCCACCGATACAACCCCATCCACAGCGAGGAAACTCCATAATAAAGAGAAATCCACAAACTGCCAGAATACAGAAAGGCCACCCCATACTCAGCAATACAAACAAGATGAAGAGACAGAGGAATATTCAGCAGGTAAAGGAACAGGATAAATGTCCACCAAACCAAACAAAAGAGGAAGAGATAGGGAATCTACCTGATAAAGAATTCCGAATAATGATAGTGAAAATGATCCAAAATCTTGAAATAAAAATGGAATCACAGATAAATAGCCTGGAGGCAAGGATTGAGAGGATGCAAGAAAGGTTTAACAAGGACCTAGAAGAAATAAAAAAGAATCAATATATAATGAATAATGCAATAAATGAGATCAAAAACACTCTGGAGGCAACAAATAGTAGAATAACGGAGGCAGAAGATAGGATTAGTGAAATAGAAGATAGAATGGTAGAAATAAATGAATCAGAGAGGAAAAAAGAAAAACGAATTAAAAGAAATGAGGACAATCTCAGAGACCTCCAGGACAATATTAAACACCACAACATTCAAGTCATAAGAGTCCCAGAAGAAGAAGACAAAAAGAAAGACCATGAGAAAATACTTGAGGAGATAATAGTTGAAAACTTCCCTAAAATGGGGAAGGAAATAATCACTCAAGTCCAAGAAACCCAGAAAGTCCCAAACAGGATAAACCCAAGGCGAAACACCCCAAGACACATATTAATCAAATTAACAAAGATCAAACACAAAGAACAGATATTAAAAGCAGCAAGGGAAAAACAACAAATAACACACAAGGGGATTCCCATAAGGATAACAGCTGATCGTTCAGTAGAAACTCTTCAGGCCAGGAGAGAATGGCAAGACATAGTTAAAGTGATGAAAGAAAATAACCTACAGCCCAGATTACTGTACACAGCAAGGATCTCATTCAAATATGAAGGAGAAATCAAAAGCTTTTCAGACAAGCAAAAGCTGAGAAAATTCAGCACCACCAAACCAGCTCTCCAACAAATGCTAAAGGATATTCTCTAGACAGGAGACACAAAAATGGTGTGTAAACTCGAACCCAAAGCAATAAAGTAAATGGCAACGGGATCATACTTATCAATAATTACCTTAAACGTAAATGGGTTGAATGCCCCAACCAAAAGACAAAGACTGGCTGAATGGATACAAAAACAAGACCCCTATATATGTTGTCTACAAGAGACCCACCTCAAAACAGGGGACACATACAGACTGAAAGTGAAGGGCTGGAAAAAGATATTCCATGCAAATAGAGATCAAAAGAAAGCAGGAGTAGCAATACTCATATCAGATAAAATAGACTTTAAAACAAAGTCTGTAAAAAGAGACACAGAAGGACGCTACATAACGATCAAAGGATCAATCCAAGAAGATATAACAATTATAAATATATATGCACCCAACATAGGAGCACCGCAATATGTAAGACAAATGCTAACAGTATGAAAGGGGAAATTAACAATAACACAACAATAGTGGGAGACGTTAATACCCCACTCACACCTATGGATAGATCAACTAAACAGAAAATTAACAAAGAAACACAAACTTTAAATGATACAATAGACCAGTTAGACCTAATTGATATCTATAGGACATTTCACCCCAAAACAATGAATTTCACCTTTTTCTCAAGCGCACATTGAAACTTCTCCAGGATAGATCACATCCTGGGCCTTAAATCTAGCCTTGGTAAATTCAAAAAAATGGAAACCATTCCAAGCATCTTTTCTGACCACAATGCAGTAAGATTAGATCTCAATTACAGGAGAAGAACTATTAAAAATTCCAACATATGGAGGCTGAACAACATGCTGCTGAATAAGCAACAAATCACAGAAGAAATCAAAAAAGAAATCAAAATGTGTATAGAAATGAATGAAAATGAAAACACAACAACCCAAAACCTATGGGACACTGTAAAAGCAGTGCTAAGGGGAAAGTTCATTGCAATACAGGCATACCTCAAGAAACAAGAAAAAAGTCCAATAAATAACCTAACTCTACACCTAAAGCAACTAGAAAAGGAAGAATTGAAGAACCCCAGGGTTAGTAGAAGGAAAGAAATCTTAAAAATTAGGGCAGAAATAAATGCAAAAGAAACAAAGGAGACCATAGCAAAAATCAACATAGCCAAAGCTGGTTCTTTGAAAGGATAAATAAAATTGACAAACCATTAGTCAGACTCATCAAGAAACAAAAGGAGAAAAATCAAATCAATAAAATTAGAAATGAAAATGGAGAGATCACAACAGACAACACACAAATACAAAGGATCATAAGAGACTACTATCAGCAATTATATGCCAATAAAATGGACAACGTGGAAGAAATGGACAAATTCTTAGAAAAGTACAACTTTCCAAAACTGGACCAGGAAGAAATAGAAAATCTTAACAGACCCATCACAAGCACGGAAATTGAATCTGTAATCAGAAATCTTCCAGCAGATAAAAGCCCAGGTCCAGACGGCTTCACAGATGAATTCTACCAAAAATTTAGAGAAGAGCTGACACCTATCCTACTCAAACTCTTCCAGAAAATTGCAGAGGAAGGTAAACTTCCAAACTCATTCTATGAGGCCACCATCACCCTAATAACAAAACCTGACAAAGATGCCACAAAAAAAGAAAACTACAGGCCAATATCACTGATGAACATAGATGCAAAAATCCTTAATAAAATTCTAGCAATCAGAATCCAACAACACATTAAAAAGATCATACACCATGATCAAGTGGGCTTTATCCCAGGGATGCAAGGATTCTTCAATATCCGCAAATCAATCAATGTAATACACCACATTAACAAATTGAAAAATAAAAGCCATATGATTATCTCAATAGATGCAGAGAAAGCCTTTGATAAAATTCAACATCCTTTTATGATAAAAACTCTCCAGAAACAGGAATAGAAGGAACATACCTCAACATAATAAAAGCTATATATGACAAACCCACAGCAAACGTTATCCTCAATGGTGAAAAATTGAAAGCACTTCCCCTAAAGTCAGGAACAAGACAAGGGTGCCCACTCTCACCACTACTATTCAACATAGTTTTGGAAGTTTTGGCCACAGCAATCAGGGCAGAAAAAGAAATAAAAGGAATCCAAATTAGAAAAGAAGAAGTAAAACTCTCATTGTTTGCAGATGACATGATCCTCTACATAGAAAACCCTACAGAATCCACCAAAAATTACTAGAGCTAATCAATGAATATAGTAAAGTTGCAGAATATAAAATCAACACACAGAAATCCCTTGCATTCCTGTACACTAATAATGAGAAAATAGATAAGTTAAGGAAACAATTCCATTCACCATTGCAATGAAAAGAATAAAATACTTAGGAATATACCTACCTAAAGAAACTAAAGACCTATATACAGAAAACTATAAAACACTGGTGAAAGAAATCAAAGAGGACACTAATAGATGGAGAAATATACCATGTTCATGGATCAGAAGAATCAATATAGTGAAAATGAGTATACTACCCAAAGCAATCTATAGATTCAATGCAATCCCTATCAAGCTACCAACGGTATTTTTCACACAGAGCTAGAACAAATAATCTCACAATTTGTATGGAAATACAAAAAACCTCAAATAAGCAAAGCAATCTTGAGAAAGAAGAATGGAACTGGAGGAATCAACCTGCCTGACTTCAGGCTCTACTACAAAGCCACAGTCATCAAGACAGTATGGTACTGGCACAAAGACAGAAATATAGATCAATGGAACAAAATAGAAAGCCCAGAGATAAATCCACACACCTATGGACACCTTATCTTTGACAAAGGAGGCAAGAATATACAATGGATTAAAGACAATCTCTTTAACAAGTGGTGCTGGGAACACTGGTCAACCACTTGTAAAAGAATGAAACTAGAACACTTTCTAACACCATACACAAAAATAAACTCAAACTGGATTAAAGATTTAAACATAAGACCAGAAACTATAAAACTCCTAGAGGAGAACATAGGCAAAACACTCTCCGACATACATCACAGCAGGATCCTCTATGACCCACCTCCCAGAATATTGGAAATAAAAGCAAAAATAAACAAATGGGATCTAATTAAAATTAAAAGCTTCTGCACAACAAAAGAAACTATAAGCAAGGTGAAAAGACAGCTTTCAGAATGGGAGAAAATAATAGCAAATGAAGCAACTGACAAACAACTAATCTCAAAAACATACAAGCAACTCCTGCAGCTCAATTCCAGAAAAATAAACGACCCAATCAAAAAATGGGCCAAAGAACTAAATAGACATTTCTCCAAAGAAGACATACAGATGGCTAACAAACACATGAAAAGATGCTCAACACCACTCATTATCAGAGAAATGCAAATCAAAGCCACAATGAGGTACCATTTCATGCCAGTCAGAATGGCTGCGATCCAAAAGTCTACAAGCAATAAATGCTGGAGAGGATGTGGAGAAAAGGAAACCCTCTTACACTGTTGGTGGAAATGCAAACTAGTATAGCCACTATAGAGAACAGTGTGGAGATTCCTTTAAAAACTGGAAATAGATCTGCCATACAACCCAGCAATCCCACTGCTGGGCATACACACCGAGGAAACCAGAACTGAAAGAGACACGTGTACCCCAATGTTCATCACAGCACTGCTTATAATAGCCAGGACATGGAAGCAACCTAGATGTCCATCAGCAGATGAATGGATAAGAAAGCTGTGGTACATATACACAATGAAATATTACTCAGCCATTAAAAAGAATACATTTGAATCAGTTCTAATGAGGTGGATGAAACTGGAGCTGATTATACAGAGTGAAGTAAGCCAGAAAGAAAAACACCAATACAGTATACTAACACATATATATGGAATTTAGAAAGATGGTAATGACAGCCCTGTATGTGAGACAGCAAAAGAGACACAGATGTATAGAACAGTCTTTTGGACTCTGTGGGAGAGGGAAGCGGGGGATGATTTGGGAGAATGGCATTAAAACATGTATAATATCATATAAGAAACGAATCGCCAGTCCAGGTTCGATGCAGGATACAGGAAGCTTGAGGCTGGTGCACTGGGATGACCCAGAGGGATGGTATGGGGAGGAAGGTGGGAGCGGGGTTCAGGATGTGGAACACGTGTACACCCGTGGCAGATGCATGTTGATGTATGGCAAAACCAATACAATATTATAAAGTAAATAAATAAATAATAATAAAAAAATATATATAACATTAAAAAAATAAAAGAAATCCAACCAAAAATACAGACTCAATTTTATTTTTCAACTCCATGGACAACAACTATTAACTGACACAGTGAGAAACACAGTTCGTGTGATCTGTTACACAATAGAACTGATGCAAAGGGATATTATCACTTCGAAATAAGTGGCACCTTAGATCTCTCTTGGGCAAAGAGAACAGAAGGGTGTAAGGCTAAGGCTAGATAGAATTTCTAGAAAGACATAATAAACAATGTAAGCCAACAGCAAAATACTCTTGGTCTTCCTTTGGGGAAGTGAGCTACTATTCCAGTAAACAGAATTGCTGTCAGAGAGGTGGTTATATAGCTGCTCATGTCCTCCTGTCATAGACCCCAAGAAATAAAATTGAGAAATAAAATTGAGTCTGTATTTTTGGTTGGATTTCTATGGCACCATTGAATCAAACGTGTTTATTCTCTCTTCTTTCCAAAAAAAAAAAAAATGTTGCTATTTATTTTCCATTGTCAAGAAACAACAAGCTTGGAAGTTGTAATCTTCACTCTGTCTGAAGTGTAATGTGGCAAGACAGGCCAGATTAAGGAAGTCAGCTTCTGTGACATGAGTCATGTAACTGAGGTCCTGTCCTGCCTCTGGTGACTTTGGCTGATGTCTGCTTCTCTTCAAAGGGATTCCTAGGAGAAAACCACCCATGGATTGTTTATCTAGGGAAAAACACAGATAAGGCATAGACATTTAATCTTTGTTAATCAAGACAGAGGCAGAAATACCTTTCTTCCTATACCCATTCTAAGCCCATTTTCTTGAAAGAGCAGTTAACGTTTACTTGGGGCTACTCTCCAGTTATGGTGAGCGGGGCTACAAAAAAAAATAAATAAATAAAAGAAGAAGTTCAATCTGAGGGACTTCCTAGGCGATCCAGCAATTAAAACGACTCTGGGCTTCCACTGCAGGTGTGTGGGTTCAATGACTGATGGGAGAACTAAGATTCTGCATGTCCTTTGGCATGGCCAAAGAATAATAATAATAATAAAGCATAGCATATGATATAAAAAGACAAAGAAAATGCAGAATTACCTTGGGGGGTCAGAGACCTCCAGGCAGTTTCCCAGACTGTTATCCACACAGGGTTGTGATGCACTTCCAGATTAAGCCATGGATATCTGGGTGGTGACTCCTGGCTTTCAGAAGCCTCAAGTCAGAAGATATCAGCAGAGACTTTTATGCCTTTCTGGTAACAGTCAAGCCAGACTGCCTAACCATTACCATCAGTAATCAAATTGACCTTAGTGTTGTCACAGGATTTTAGGCCACGCTGTGTGGCCCAACCAGGCATCAAACCTGTGACCACCAAATTGAAAGCGTTGAGTCTTAACCACTGGACTGCCAGGGAAGTCACTGTCATAGGATTTTTTAACATTAAACAATACCGGGGTCCAGCCCCGGTTGGATCCAGGGATATCCTCAGCAGGACGGCGTTGGCGAAAGGACAGCAAAGGGGAGAGACAGAGGCTTGACCTGACTGGGTTACGTGGGAAACCAATAAAGTTCGTGACACCGAACTTGCTCTGACCACGGAGGCCGCAGGCGCCCTCTCGAATAGCTGAAGGTACCCCACCTTAGGCACCTTCTCGAGTGAGTCTTAGAAGCCCAGGCAAGTAAGTGGTCTCAGAGAGCCCCCACGCTCCAAATCAGTCATCCTGAAGGAAGAACAGAGAAGAAAACGAGAGAAAAGGAAGCAAGAACTACACGGGGAGACCAAGCCTGATGAGCAAGGCCCATAGCTTTATTTTCAAAGGTATATATAAGCTCTATATACCTTAAGTTGTGCATAGAGGATAATAGGGGGTGTAAAATCATGCAAAGTCAGCAGTCTTTGATCCTTATCTATCCTATACAAATGCTTTAGGTGATTTACATCATCTTCTGGCCAGAAGGCCTATTAACATTTTACGACTGTTCCGATAAAGGTTAGTTAACCAGAAAACTTGTTTTTTTTAAGAGTAATTATTTTAAAGTTTGGCAGCATCCTTCGAAAGTGTTAGATAAAGTTGCATTTATTACCTTAAGGGTCTAAAGTTGTTAATACCAAGGCCACTACTTATTTTTTCTATATACCAACTATATTAATTAATATACTCCCAAGGACACAATACAGGGGATGTGGCAACTTGGCAGCAAGCATTGGCTCAACAATGAAATCTTCTACTAGTTCTATTCTGATGATTTCTAACTCCCAGAGAGGCTCTATACTATTTGAATATCTTAAGCTTCCCGTGCCTCTCGCGGTTGGGAGGCTGTAAACAGTCGTATGCGTAGCTGTAGGAGTCCGGGTAAACCTGGCACATCTTTGGCACTCGGGAGTCTTTATGGTCCAACTTTGGTCTTTGGGAAAAGGCTTTCCTGCTTCCCTGGTGGTGAAGAATCTGCCTTCCAATGCAGTAGATATGGGTTCGATCCCTGGGTTGGGAAGATCCCCTGGAGGAGAACATAGCAACCCACTCCAATATTCTTGTCTGGGAAACTCCATGGTCCATGGGGTTGCAAAGAGTCAGACACAGCTTAGTGACTAAAGAACAACAAAGGCTTTCCTGTGTCTGCTGTACTCATAGGCACTGCCAGGAATTCTCAAGTGCACAGTAAGCTGGGAGCATTGGCTAAGAGATCTCCCACATTCCCTGCACTCTCACGGTTCTTCTCCAGTATGAGTCCTCTGGTGGAGAGCAAGCATGCATTTGCAGTTGAATTCTTCCCGTAGTCACTGCAAACATAAGCTCTTGCTCCCATGTGAACCTTCCAGTGCTGAGTAAGGTTCGGCCTTTGAGCAAAGGCCTTCCCACACCTGCTACACTCATAAAGCTTTTCTCCAGAATGAACCTTCTGGTGCTGAATGAGTTTAGAGATGCAACTGAAGGCTTTCCCACATTTCCTGCACTTGTAGTCACTGTGTGGACTTGCCAGTGTACATTAAGGTGGGAGCTTTGGTTGAAGGTCTTCCCACATTCGCTGCACTCATAGGGCTTTTCTCCAGTGTGAGTTCTCTGGTGCAGAATCAGTGTGTGTTTGCAGTTGAACACTTTCCCACATTCACTGCACATGTATGGCCTTGCTCCTGTGTGAACCTCCTGGTGTTGAATGAGGTCTGACTTGCTGCTAAAGAATTTTCTGCAGGTATTGCACCGAAAGAGCCTTTCTCTGTGTGAACTCGCCTGTGTTCAAGTAGGCCAGAGACCTGTCTGAAAAATTTCATGCATTCATTGCATTTGTAAGGCCTTTCACCGGTGTGTATGGTCTGATGTTTGAAAAGGTCACAGATTTGGCTGAAGAATTTCCCACACTTGCTGCACACATGAGGTCTCTCTCCAGTGTGGATTCTCTGGTGTCAAGCAAGTGTGTTTCTAGGTGAATGCTTTCCCATATTCACTGCATTTTTTAATCTTCTGTCCAGTACCAAGGGCTCCCCCACACCTAGTGCTCATGTGGGGGCTTCATTCTGTCATGAGACACCCAGTGCTGAAGGTCAGAGGTGGCTGGCATGTGCATTCTGCCTTCACCGCATTCATAGATCTGCTCCATCACACAGATTCTGTAGCTTTTCAGAGTCCCTGGTCTCATCCTTCCTGAAGAATTTCTCTCCATTGTGCTGTGGAGAATTTCTCTCCACTGTGTTTCTGGTGCTGATGGAGGTCTGCACTGAACCAGAACTGTCTCCCATAGGCCTCACACTTGTGTGGCTTCTGCCTGGCCTTCCCCTCCTGGTTATTCAGTAGGATGAAAGATGTCTTTTGATACTGGGCCAGACATGTCATATGGCTGGGTCTTCAGACCTGCCACAGGAGTCCTAAATGGTGACATTCCTTCTAAAGAAACAGTCTGCTCGGAGGAAGCAGCCTCAGCCTCCACTCCATGGCAATGATCTGCAACCAGCGGAGTGCCCGATGAGACACATGTTGACTTTCAGGGAGGGGACAACCCCACCATGAACATATCTGACACACCCAGGGTAAGTCCATGGGACTATTCACAGGAGAGTGAGGTGGGACAGGTTGGGGAAGGGGTTGCTGTGCAGTGTGGGGCCTCTGAATGTCACAGAGTGGGGGAGGCCTCCTGACAGCAAGGACATGAGCACAGGGTTCAACAAACAGCTTCCAGGAGGAGGTTGGTTATTGGGGAAGGTGAGTGCTAGGGAGAAAGGCATGTCCAGGTCCAGAAAACTCCAGTTACAAGTGAGTAGCTGGTGTTCAAAGATGACTGAAGCATATGTGCACCTCTCATGAGACATGCACTGCAGGCCAATGCTGTAGACGAATGCAGACTGAGCAGTAAGGAGTACTGGGTGCAAGGGAGATGCTAGGGTCCAGAAGTCAGACTAGAAGTAAGTCACAGTGCCCAGAATATGGGGAAGAATAGGTAGATTTGCTGTGTGGCCACGTGTGTGCATGCTCAGTCACTTCAGTCATGTCCAACTATTTGTGACCCCATGGACTACAGCCCACCAGGCTCCTCTGTCCATGGGACTTCCTAGGCAAGAATACTGGAGTGGGTTGCCATGCCCTTTTCTTGGCAATCTTCCCAACCCAGGGATTAAACCTGTGTCTCCTGCAGTGCAAGTGGATTTTTTAAATGCAGAGCTACCTACATAAGACTTGAAATCAAACACTGGCAAAAACAGTTGATATTTCTGTATTTGAACCCAACTTTGACATCCCACTCTTCTCTGTGTCCACACACCACGTTCCATATGAGGCTCTTTCTCTGTGACTGGAGTCATCTCCACCTGGGCAGGCATCCAGGGCTCCTCCCTCTGCTCCGGCTACATGAGGAAGTGTGATCTGGTGGGTATGATTCCTAAGGGAAACCCAGGACAGGTGAGTACAGGCTCAGAGGAACCCATCTTGTGACAGACTACCAGTTAAAAAATAATAATTATCACTGGGACTTTCTGATGGTCCAGTGGTTAAGACTCTGCGCTTCCAATGCAGGGGCTCAGGTTTGATCCCTGGTGGGGGAACTAAGATCCCACATGCTGCACTGCATGCTCAAAATAATAATAATAATTATGAAAAGAACTGTGAAGGAACCATCCAGAGTCTCCATTAAGTAGTGACTATATGAGTGCTTGAAACTCTGATAGGATGGAGTTTCAGAAAAATGTCACCTGGAGCAAGGGGCCAGAACCTTGGGCACAGAGGTGTCATAACCCTGGACAGATTCATCAGCCCAGAAAGCAACTATAATTAATGGGCTCCACTGGGCCGACCATGCCTTGTGATCCCTTAAACCTCGGCTTGTGTGGCTTTGGGGCTGCTCAGTAAGAAGTGAGGACATGCCACAGAGCTCAGCCCTGGCATCTCCTCCAGGAGACACAGCAAGAAAGCAATGTGGGAAGGACAGGGTGGACCCTGGGGAAAAGGAAAAAAGAGATGGGGTTGGTGTGAGGGCCTTACCCAGGGAGGCTAAAAGTGCCAAGATCTCCAGCATCACATTCCCATACAGGAGCCTCTGGGCCTCACCAAGGAGCCTCCATTCTTCCAGGGAGAAGCACACCAACACATCCTCAGACGGGACACAAGGTCCATGAGAATTACCTCCACTGAGCATCCCCACGCTGCCCACCCGTAGCAATGTCCTGCTCCCTCATGTCCCCAGGTTGCCAGGTCACAGGAGTACCAGGCACTGGCACCGCTGGACCTCGCTGTCTCCTGACCACCCCCAGCGAGCACTGTATCAGCCCACAGCAACGATGAGTGGGTTGGGAGATAGATGCCATCTAAAGTCCATGCCTGGGCTTTCCTGGTGGCTCAGTGGTAAAGGAGCCACCTGCCAATGCAGGAGACAGAGATTCCATCCCTAATCCAGGAAGAGCCCACATGCCATGGAGCAATTAAGCCCTGTGCCACAACTACTGAAGCCCTTGTGCTCAGAGTCAATGCTCTGTAACAAGAGAAGACACTGCAACGAGAAGCCCTTGTGCCACAACTAGAGAAAGCCCAAGTGTCAGTGAAGACCCAACACAGCCAAACAAACAAGTAAAATTAAAAAAAAAAAGAGTCTGTGCCTGGCCCAGTTCCCCTTGGGAACCCTGTAACATACTTCCTGGACATAATTCCTAAATCTGGGCTCACTCTTTCTACTTACGGCTCCAATGACAGGCACCATCAGTTAACACTCCCTCCTCGCGTGCACTTTGCTCTTCAGATTGTGTCTCCCTCACATCTTGAGCTACCTACCCCCAGGCTTCTGTCCTGCACCACAGATGTCACACTGGGCTCCCCACAGGTCACCCTGCACACAGCATGGAGAGAGCACTTGGCAATGCAACCAGGCTGCCATCTTGTTGCAAACCTCCAATGGCCCCCACTGCCAAAGCCCCCATTCCTGGTCTAAAGGCCCTGCAAGCTGGTCCTTTCCTTTCTTCAAGTCCCAGGTACCCAGAACCTCATGCACCCCTCAGTTGCTCTCAGCCCTCTTCCATTTCTCAGTGTACATTGTGTTAGTTTCCCTATCACTGCCGGAACAGGTGGCTTAAATCAACACAAGTTTATCATCTTACATCTGGAGGGTGTAAATCCAAAATGGGCAAAGGCTCCAGGAATTAGAAAATGGAGGTCATTGTGCTGTTTATCACACACATGTTGTCCCCACAATGGTCACAATATTTCTACACCTGATTCTCTGAATATTAACTTGACAACAGACTTCCCCATGTCACTGGCTGGCATTTGCATCCTTTCAGCAGCTAAACCAAGAAGTTTGGGTTCTCTCACCTCGACTTTCCTCTCTCATAATCCACTCCAGAAAATAAAGCCAGCTTTAGTAAAAGTACAGCTTGAATGCCATGGAGCAGCTAAGCCTGTGTGACACACCTACGGAGCCTGTGCTTTAGAGCCCTAGCTCTGCAGCAACAGCTCTGCAGTGAGAAGCCCATGCACCTCAACTAGAGAGTAGCTCCACAGTAATGAAGACCCAGTGGAGTCAAAAGCAGATAAATAGAGTTAAAGTCACAGCCTAGAACCACAACTTCTTGTACCACTTTCACAGCAATCACCCCAGTGCAGCCCACCGACATTCATTCAGATGACTGCGATAGTCTCTGCCTCTGTGGTGTGACCACATATAAAACCAAAATTCTCAATGAGCGTATGGTTGCCAGGGGGCAAGGGAGAGTTAGGGAGTTTGGGATGGACACGTACATACTGAGACATTTTAAATGGATAACCAACAAAGACCTACTGTACTGCTCAATGTTATGTGGCAGCTTGGATGGGAGGGGAGCTGGGGGAGAATGTATACATGGATACATGGAGAATGTATGTATGTATGGCTAGATCCCTTTGCTGTTCACCTGAAACTATCACAACATTGTTAATTGGCTATGAAAAAGTGAAAGTGAAAGTGTTAATCACTCAGTCGTGTCTGATTCTTTGTGACCCCATTGACTATAGCCTGCCAGGCTCCTCTGTCCGTGGGATTCTCCCGGCAAGAATACTGAAGTGGATTGCCATTCCCTCCTCCAGGGAATCTTCCCGACGCAGGAATCGAACCTGAGTCTCCTGCATTAACATGCGGGTTCTTTACTGTCTGAGTCACCAGGAAAGCCCCTAACTGTTTATATCCCAATACAAAAAAACTTCAAAAAAAAAAACAAAAAAAAAAACAAACCTAAAATTCTGGTCTATAACCTCTGCAGAAACTGAAACTAATTTATAGCCACTTCCAAATTAGGGTTCAATCAGCCCTCTTCCTCACTTGCCTGTGAACCTCAGCTTCAGGGATGTGAAGGTGCCCAACTCCCTTGTTATTACCAAGCTCTGAATAGGTGGCCTTCATTTATCTTGTGTGGATGGGCTTGCTTTATTCCCACACCTGCCCTGGCTCCAACTCCACCATGGCTCTGCCTCCTTTACGGTGTGTTCTCTATGCTGCCAGAGGCAGCCTGCTGAGACTTGCACCAAATTTCCCAGAGCTCCTGTCATCCTCAGAGTAGAGGTCAAGACTCTCAGCCAGCCATTTCAGGCCTGAACTCTGTCCCTCTGTTGTCTACCCCCCAAAAGGAAAGAGACTAATGGTTCATTGTACACTCACAGCTCAGCCTCACCTCCAAGCACCTGAACATGCCTGGGATGCCTTTGATCCCTCACTTCTCTGGGTTCTGTGGGAATCTCTCCATGTAACTATGGCTTTGATTGAACCTGTCTCCTCAGGGAGGGCTTCCCAGGTGGTTCAGTGGTAAAGAATTCACTTGCCAATGCAGATGACATGGGTTTGACCCCTGGGTTGGGGAGATCCCCTGGAGAAGGAAATGACAAGCAATTCCAGTATTCTTGCTGGAAAATCCCATGGACAGAGGAGCCTGGTGGGCTACAGTCCATGAGGTCACAAAGAATCAGACACGGCTGAGCATGTCTCGCCCTAGGACAGAGGTGCTAGTCTCTTCTCCAGCATTCTGCACCCCCAGAGATGAGATGGGACTCTGGAAGCTCTGGTCCAAAGTGAATTGCTCACAGGAAAAGGCCACTGTCCTGGGCCATGACTGGCAGAGAGGTGAAACACTGTGGCATCGAGAATTCTGGGTATTGTAGGCCCCAGTTTGCCTCCAGTCGCAGAAGGGAAGCCCCTGGTCAGAAGGTGGGAGCAAACAAATCATTTATGGAGAGCCTCCTGTCTTCTTAGCCTGCCAGTTGCTCCTAAACCTCAGGCTGCATATCACACCTCAGAATCTCTGTAACCATATGAGGCTGGTACCAAACCCAAGTTCAACTTCTTGCCACTGGAAAAAGCAGACAAACGTTGGTGGGAAAGGAAAAGTTGCTTTATTTAGGAGACCAGCAGTCTGGGAAGACGGTGGACTAATGTCCTAAGACCATCTCCAAGCTGCCGGTTAAGAGACAAAGGATTTAAAGGCTGTGTGAGGAAGTGGGCTGCAGCATGTGTGATCTGCTTGTGCTCAATTCTCAGATTTGTTGGCTTCAAGGTGAAATTTCAACAGGCCTGGGTCCATCTGCTTGTGGTCAGCAGTTTTCCCTTGGTGAGGGTCTGCTTCCTGTAAAATCTCCAGCAGGCATTCCATATCCTGAGTGAGACACGCTGATGTGGGCTGTTTTGGAGGTTCACAGACTGAAAAGACCAGCCTCTGAATTTTGGACCCAAGGCCAGCAGCTTCACCTCCATGATGTGGAATGAAAATTGAAGATAAAACCTCTCTTGCAGACCTCTGTGAAGTTGCTTAAATATTCCTCAAACACACATGTCCATTCACTAAAACAGGACCATATCTTGGTGAGGTTGTGTTATTAAGTGCTTAAGCCAGTGCATGGTACACAATTAGTACTGGCTACATGGTCCTCATCATCAGGGACCTGGGCTCCCAGGCACCTGTGTGCTGGGAGGCGAGGCAAGGCTGCCTACGTGCAGTTCTGGGCAATGCCTATCAAAATCCACACACACACACCATGGACCTGTGAGGAGCCTTAACAGGAATGATTTAAAATTATATAGGGTGGCAGTGTGTACAATCTGTGCCATTTAAAATTCATTTAGGAAAAAAATAATCACACATACAGAAGGATGTCATCAATTTCAGGTAGCCAGTTGCATTAGGGGTATGTTCTTCTAGGCAAGATGATTCAAGATTTATAGTTTAAGAAATATTTTCCCTCAGGAGTATATTTTTTTGAAACAGACAAGAGCAATTTTTAACTGCACCCCAAGGCATGTGAGCTACTAGTTCTCCAGCCAGAGATCAAAGCCACGCCCCTGCATCAGAAGTGTGGGTCCTAACCACAGCATAGGGTGGCAGCATAATTTTTCTATATCTTACTTTCAAATTCACAACCTTTGAACTTACACTAGAACCAATCATGTGTTTGGCTTCAAATTGGCAATGCAACCTACCACATGGTACCCAGTGTCTGACTTCAGGGCCTGTAACCCCATTATTGATTATGGTACATTAGCCAGAAAGCCTCACTTCTCTAAGCCTCTGTTTGCTCTTTTCTGAAAGCGGGAAACAACAGTATTCATAGCACATGGTTGTTGGGATTATTACCTGGAGAATTACATGCCATCCTCTAGTCATTCTCCCAACAGTACTTCGAACCTTTCACATTGGAAGACCAGGAAATGACTCCTGACCATCCATACTCTCTTGAGTTGATTCAGAGGCTTTCAGGTGCTCGCTTCCTCCAGGAACCAGAACCTCACCCCCCACCAGCCTCCCTGCCCCTACTGTCCTCAGGTAAACTGGCCTTAGGTGGATATGGGTAGTAAATGAAAGCTCAGCTTTAATTCCCATGACTCAAGCTTACCAGGTTCAGTCTTCAACAGGACACCATCACTTGATACTGGAGTCCAAAGTGAGCACAAAACTCTCAGATGAGGAAAAAGTGAAATCAAATTCTATGAGAAGATTTGCTCCGTTTATTTAGGTCGTCTTTAATTTCTCTGAGTGTCAGGGGACGTTCAGCTTTAAGGAATGCAATATGTTGCACCCTTCTTTGTGTGCCGTTTCTCAAGGATTCTCTATTCCTTATCAGTTCCTATTCTGGGACGAGTAGAGCTGCATGCAGTTCTCAGGACTGACATCATGGGAACGAGTACCTGCTTGGATTCCTTCCTGTAACTCCCTTCAGTGACTCTTTTCAGTGTCAGCGACCTTGTATGTATTAGACTATCCATTTTGTTGCAACTGATGGAATTTCATTCTTTGTAATAGCTGATAATCATTTTACTAAAAGATATATAAGCCTACATTTCTGCTAATAAAATACCTTTGCTCCACTAGAGACCTGGGTCCCCCGCGTCCTTCTTTCTGTCTTCATTCTCTTCAGAGCATGGAAGCCTGCCGAGCTCACTTTCTCGCCCAGGCTTTCAAGACCTCCTTGAGAGGATGCCCTGTGCCTTCGTGAGCGGTACAAGTCCTGTGCATGGGCTTTGTTGGTTTTCTACGTAACCTGAGAGATATTGCTCTCTCTCTCTCCTGTTCCCTTCTTTTTCGTTGACTCCAGTCAACCAGGCCCCAGTCTGTAAAGAAGACCACATCTGAGCAGAAGTATTTTTCTGGATTTCAGCTAAGCTTTGAAGTTTTCAGTAATACTGAAAAAGGTAATTTTGTAGTTTTCAATAAAATAACTGAGGAATGAATATAATCAAAGAATTTGCATATATTTAATTATATTTATTCCTAAGTATTTTACTTTTTATGCTATAGATTTAGAAATTTTAATTATTCAATTGTTTTCTACGTATTACTAATATATAGAACACAGTTCATTTACATCTATAACCCTCTGTCTACCATATACACACGTGTATTTACAATTATATATAAAAAGAACTGTACACAGGACTTTGCTACATTCAACTATGCTAGTGAGTTTTCTGCACCAAATGAT
Source organism: Bos javanicus (assembly GCF_032452875.1). NCBI lineage: Eukaryota > Metazoa > Chordata > Mammalia > Artiodactyla > Bovidae > Bos > Bos javanicus. The sequence continues at coordinate 65,768,951 of NC_083885.1, read as the reverse complement.
ATGTGGTTTTTCTTCTTTAACCTGTTAATATGGTGGATAACATTCCTTGTTTTTCTCATATTAAATAAGTCCAACACCACTAAAAGAAATCTCTCTGGCTATGGTAGAAAATTCCTTTTATACATTGCTGAATTTTATTTGCTAATACTGTCTTAATGATATTTATATTTATTTTCATGAGATATGTGTATGCTCAGTTGCATTCGATTATTTGACTGTAGTCTGCCAGGCTTTATTTTCATGAGGTTGGTTCTAAAAATTTCAGATGTTTTAGAGTGTTCTTTACATTCTGTGTTCTCTAAAGAGTGCTGTATTTGGTATTCAGTTCTCATATGTCAATGGGTTTATCTTATCATATGCCTGATAATCACCTCAATTCCTTCTTCCACTGATTGCTCTTATTTTTGTTATTTAGGTTGGAGTTGTATTTCTTGTTCTAATTAATACAGTTTCCTTGTAGGTCCTGTGTGCTCATCCTTTGGCGGTTTTAGACACTGGAGATATAGTCTTTTACTCTTTACATTTTAACTTTCATGAGCTTTGTGGAATAGAAACCTGCAATTCTAAAATAAATTATTCATCAATTTTCCACACAAAATATTTTGGTTTTTAGTGATACATTTAAATTGTTCTTGGGACTTCCCCAGCAGTCCAGTGGTTAAGATATCAGACTTCCAACATAGGGGGCATGGGTTTGGTTTCTGGTCAGTGAACTAGGTCTCACATGCCATGTGGTACAGTAAAAAAAGAAAAAAAAAAGTTAAAAAAACTATTGTTGCCCGTTTAAAAGAGCTGTGCTCCTAATTTATCTTCTGCTGGTTTCCTTATTTCTTTTGCTTCCCTGGTGGCTCAGGTGGTAAAGATTCCGCCACAACGCAGGAGACCTGGGTCCGATCCCTGGGTCTAGAAGATTCCTTGGAGAAGAAAATGGCACCCACTCCAGTATTCTTGCTTGGAGAATCCCATGGACAGAGGAGCCTGGCAGGCTGGGACAGTCTATGGAGTTGCAAAGAGTCAGACACAACTGAGCGACTAACACACAATTTCTCTTACTCTTTGATACTTAATAGTTCTTATTTTAAAACTTACTGAAATTTACCTTATGCCCCCAGAGTTTTATTTAGCTTGGAGGAATGTACTATGTGTACCTGAAAAGAATGTATATTCTGTTGTAGACTGAAGTAATGTCTTACATATATTTACTGAATCAGGATAGCTGCTGATATTGGTCATGTCTTCTGTATCCTTATTATTTTCCTGCCTATTCTATTAATTATTGAGAGGAAAGAATTTTGAAAGCCTATTCTTAGGTACAAATATACTTAGCATTTATTTATTTATGGCCATTCGGCTTGCAAGATATTAGTTTGACCAGAGATCAAACCTGTGACCCTTGCAGTAAAAGCACAGAATTCTAACCACTGGAGTACCAGAAATCCCCAATTTAGCATTTTTAAATCTTTTTGATTAAATTACTTGTTTAATATTATAAAATTGCCATATGTTTTCTTTGGTCATATTATTTTTCCTTAAGTTTTTCTTATATTAAAATAACTTCTCCAACACTCTTTTGGTTAGTGTTTGCATATTATTTCATTCCATTCCTTTTCACTTAAATTTATATTTGTAATTAAGGATTATTTATTATAGGTTGCATGGAGTTTGCCCAAGAATTTAATCATATGAAAAATCTCTCCCTATGATTTAAATATATGAGATATTTAAAGCAAAAAACTGAAAAATAATTGTAGGAACAAAAGTATAACTTATTCATTCACATCTATCTTCTTAGAGATAAATCAAACAAAGAATAAGCATATAGATGGTATTAGTAATATAACATTCAGAAGATACACATTTATCTTGATTTTACACTGTTGAACGTTTGAAAAATCACATTCACTAAGGCAAAAATGAAGCCACGATATAGGATGACAAGGTTTCTGAATTCTCTATGAACATATCCATATTTGTTTACTACAGCAGTGCAGTAATAAGATTTATAACAAGAAATACATATTTGGCCTTTGTCCAGGTTTCCAGCACAGAACTCATAAAACCTTAGGTCTTTCCTAAGGGAGGAGCCAAATCAAAAACAACACCCATTTGTGGATGTGACTGGTGATGGAAGTAAGTCCAATGCTGTAAAGAGCAATATTGCATAGGAACCTGGAATGTTAGGTCCATGAATCAATGCAAACTGGAAGTGGTCAAACAGGAGATAGCAAGAGTGAACATAGACATTTTAAGAATCAGGGAACTAAAATGGACTAGAGTGAGTGAATTTAACTCAAATGACCATTACATCTCCTACTGTGGGCAAGAAACCCTTAGAGGAAATGGAGTAGGCATCCAATTTCCTGAAAAACAACTCTGGCAAACATCTTAATTGTTTAGGCTGTAATGCTTGAATGACATGAAGGCATTTTACAGCTCATTTATTTATTAAGCAAGTTATAGTTTAATGGGCTTCTCAGGTGGTGCTTCTCAGGCGGTAAAGAATCCACTTACAGTGGATTCACTTACAGTGCAGGAGAGGCAAGAGAGGCGGGTTCAATCCCTGGGCGGAGAAGATGGCCTAGAGTAGGAAATGGCAACCCATTCCAGTATTCTTGCCTAGAAAATTCCATGGACAGAAGAGTCTGGTGACTGCAGTCCATGAGGCTGCAAAGAGTCAGACACGACTGCAATGGAGCACATGGTTTAATAGATCTAACTGATGACTCCTCTCAAGTTTCAATAGTAGTTATGTGTTTTGTGCTTGTCTCAAGCTATTGATAACCAATGTCTCCTTTGCCTGTATCAACAGTGATTGTCCTACCCAGCAAGGAACACTCTTTTTAAAAATCCATATTATATACCTTATTCCTCAATATTCTTTTGCCCAATCATTCCAGGGCCAGGCTCCAGGCAACTAGATATCACTCCTGTACACCAAATCTTTCACCTGAGTTATTCGACTTTATTGTTTTTGTTTAGTTACTAAATGGTGTCCAACTCTTTGTGCCCCATGGGCTGTACCTGCATGGCTCCTCTGTCCATGAGATTTCCCAGGCAAGAATATTAGAATGGGTTGCCATTTCCTATTGAAATAGCCAATCTTAAGCTGTTTGCTCTGCCCTTGCCTTGCCTTTTCCTTGAGACCCTGTAAAGTATCTGGCCTAGACTTTTCCTCCCTTCTGAATGTAAGTTAAATAAGCAGGGTGACAATATATAGCTTTGTCATACTCTTTTCCCAATTTTGAACCATTCCATTGTTCCATGTCTGGTTCTAACTGTTGCTTCTCGACCTGCACACAGGTATCTCAGGAGGCAGGTAAAGTGGTCTAGTATTCCCATCTCTTTAAGAATTTTCCAGTTTGTTGTGATCCACACAGTCAAAGGCTTTAGTGTAGTAAATAAAGCAGAAATAGATGTTTTTCTGGAATTCCCTTGCTTTTTCTATGATCCAATGGATGACAGCAATTTGATCTCTGGCTTCTCTGTCTTTTCTAAATCCAACTAGAACATCTCGAAGTTCTTGGTTCACATACTGTTGAAGTCTAGCTTAAAAGATGTTTAGCATTACCTTGCTAGCTTGTGAAATGAATGCAACTGTGTGGTAGTTTTAACACTCTTTGAATTGCCTTTCTTTGGGATTGGAATGAAAACTGACCTTTTTTAGTACTGTGGCCACTGCTGAGCTTTCCAAATTTGCTGGCATATTGAGCGTAGCACTAACAGCGTCATCTTTTAGGATTTCAAATAGCTCAGCTGGAATTCCAGCACCTTAATAGATTTGTGAGCATCTCAAATTTTATTTCCTGGGAGCAGGCTGATCTTCATGGAGTATGAAATTACATCCTTCTCCTGCAGTTCACAAGAAGTAAAGCCCCTCAGGCCATCTAGGTAGGATTATCACTTTCACATATTCCCCAGAGTAGTGCATGGATGGAAAATTCTTTAAGAGATGGGAATACCAGACCACCTTACCTGCCTCCTGAGAAATCTGTATGCAGGTCAAGAAGCAACAGTTAGAACTGGACATGGAACAACAAACTGGTTCCAAATTGGGAAAGGAGTACATTAAAGCCGTATATTGTCACCCTGCTTATTTAACTTATATGCAGAAAACATCATGTGAAATGCTGGACTGGATGAAGCACAAGCTAGAATCAATATTTCCAGGAGAAATATCAATAACCTCATATACGCAGATGACACCACCCTTATGGCAGAAAGTGAAGAGGAACTAAAAAACCTCTTGATGAAAGTGAAAGAGGAGAGTGAAAAAGCTGGCTTAAAATTCAGCAGTCAAATAACTAAGATCATAGCATCCAGTCCCATCACTTCATGGTAAATAGATGGAGAAACAGTGGAAACAGTAACAGACTTTATTTTCTTGGGTTTCGAAATCACTGCAGATGGTGACTGCAGCCATGAAATTAAAACACGCTTGCTCCTTGGAAGAAAAGCTATGACCAACCTAAACAGCATGTTGAAAAGCAGAGACATTACTTTACCAACAAAAGTCCGTCTAGTCAAAGCTATGGTTTTTCCAGTAGTCATATATGGATCTGAGATTTGGACCATAAAGAAAGTTGAGCATCAAAGAATGGATGCTTTTGAACTGTGGTGTTGGAGAAGACTCTTTAAGAGTCCCTTGGACTGCAAGGAGGTCCAACCAGTTAATCCTAAAGGAAATCAGTCCTGAATATTCATTGGAAGAACTGATGCTGAAACTCCAACATTTTGGCCACCTGATGCAAAGAATTGGTTCACTGGAAAAGACCCTAATACTGGGAAAGATTGAAGGAGTGAGAAGGGGACGACAGAGGATGAGCTGGTTGGATGGCATCAGTGACTGAATGGACATGAGTTTGAGCAAGCTCCAGGAGTTGGTGATGGACATGGAAGCCTGGCGTGCTGCAGTCCATGGGGTCGCAGAGACTCTACACCCCTGAGCGACTGAACTGAACTGCTGCTCTGATAGTCAATTCCGTCAACACCCTTTCCCAGAGGCCTCTAGAGCCCTAGAAACTACATTATCCAGAAGGTTGTGTGCCCAGTTGAGCCAATGACAGGACAGCATAAAGGTATTTCCGGGTCTATGGCTCTCTTTGGGGCGGGACTTCCGGCGTCCTCCTCCTGGCGGCCATTTATATTACTTTCCTGTGTGTTGTCGCTCGGGGCGCTACGTTGGGAATGAGGTGACTGAATTAAGACGGTCCAAGAGGCAGCGCACAGAGGCGGGTCTCAAGTTCAGCGACGCCGTCAGGGGACCCCCGCGCTAGGCCCCCAATCGCGCCCTCTGTGCCCGCTTCCCGCCTCCTCTCCCGCCGCTCGCGGTCCTGCTCTGGCCACAGAGTCCGATGGCGGCGGCGGCGCTGAGGGATCCGCCTCAGGTAAACGCTGGTCCCCTGGGCCCTTACCATTCTCATCCCAGCAGACGCTAAAGCCCGAAGTGCGTGGCGCCTGCTCACGTGCCTGAAGCCCGGCCCTGGGGTCCAGGCGGCTGAGGCGGTCGTGGGTGGGGCCCTGTGTCTGACAGTGTGATGGAGCATGGCAGGGTGACAGGCGGAGGAACCTGCCTGCGCAAAGGCTTAGAGGTCGGATATAGGCGAGAAGGTCCAGGAAAAGTGGCGTGGATCTGGTGTCTGCAGGGAACAGAATGTGGTGAAGTGGAGTCGCTCAGTCGTGTCCGACTCTTTGCGAACCCATGGACTGCAGCCTAAGAGGCTCCTCTGTCCGTGGGATTTTCCAGGCGAGAATACTGGAGTGGGTTGCCATTTCCTTCTCCAGGGGATCTTCCCGACCCAGGGATCGAACACAGGTCTCCCACGTTGTAGGCAGACGCTTTACCATCTGAGCCACCGGGGTGGTTGAGTGGTCTTGATCTAGGGTGGGTCTACCTGCCGTGGACTGAAGCGGGGTGACTGGGTGGGTAGGCTTCAGTTCCTGGCCAGGGATTGAGGCAGGTTGGTCGTGGTGTGAACACGGAATCCTAGTCACTAGACCAGTGGTCAGTGACAAGGCCCTGGCCCTTCAGTTTTGCAGGGAAAAAAAATTCCCACAAAGAGGGGAAGCCGTGAAACAGAGTATTTATTAGGAGGAGAAAATAGTACAGTACCTTTTGGATAGACCCACCAGCGGACTCAGGGAGAGTTGTGCTGTGGTGCTTTGAGTCGCTTTTGTGGGGCATTTATTTCTTGTTTCCTTTGGCCAGTCATCTTGCTTTGCTTGGTTTTGAGTCGGTATTTGGTTTATCTCAGGATTTTCCTGCGTGTAAGCGCATCTTTTAGCCAAGATGAATTCCAGTGAAAAGGCTTATTGGGTAGTTGACATCACCTACTTTGAGGTGACGCCCCTTCCCTTTCCAAAAAGGCTTTCTGTGCTGACTTCCAAGGAGCCTTTCTGTTCATGTGTAGTGGGGAGGTCTCCTTAACTTCAGGAATGGAAAATATGTGGTTTCTTATGTTTTATGTGGGCAGGGCCCAGCCTCCATCATCCTGCCCCAGACCTACTCAAATGTGAGTTTCATTTGTGGTGTCTAGAACAGACACCACGTGAACCAGGATTCCAAAGAAGGGTGAAGTGAACCAGGATTCCAAAGAAGGGTGAAGGAGAGAAGGGTTTTGGCTGCTGAGGGGACAGGGAGTCCAACACAAAAGGGGAAGTGAGTCATGGGCATCTGTAATCACATGTGCTTCTCGGTGGCTCAAATTGAAGCAGGAATCAATAAAGGTATAAAAAGGGCCTTCAAAGCAGTTTTCCACAAGTGCAGTTGTGGGAGTGCATCTGTGGAGTAAAGGTGTGAGAGGGTACGTGGAGAGGAAGTGCTGGCTCATGGCCCCAGCGTCCTGTTACTGGGGACTGAAAGGTGAAGCCTGAGCCCAGGTTTGGTTGTGTATGTGAGTCACAACCTAGAGACTCCAGGGGAGTTGATTGACAGAATGGATGGGACCCTACAGGCCAGGACGAAAGCTTGGATGGCATGTCTATGCAGTCCATCCCAACGTTGGTGAGGACTCAACACAGTGAATAAAGGGACCCTGAGGGAAAAGGTGGGCACCAGTGACACCTAGGTCTGGAATTCCTGTTCGGTGGAGAGCTTTGGAAGAGGATGAGGGTGGGATAGATGTGTGATGAGGCGGATTATGCGATCCTAGAATGTTCATAGTTTACTCTGTCTCTCATAGAAGTGCAGTGTGACCTTTGAGGATGTGGCTGTGTACTTCTCCTGGGAGGAATGGAGACTCCTTGCTGAGGCCCAGAGAAGCGTGTACCTCGATGTGATGCTGGAGAACTATGCACTTATAGCCTCACTGGGTAAGACTCTCATAGCCTTCCCAGTGACCTGGACTAGGCTCTGTCCCATCTCACCCCCCTTTCCTCAGGGGGTGCTCTGTTCTTCTACATGTGGACAGTGAGCACTGCTTGTTTCCCAAGCTTTCTGAGTTGCTGTGATAGCTAGCTAGGACTGGGTTGTTTGCACTGCCCTCTTCTTTCCCCTGCAATACCAACCCGAGTACCTGTTGTCAGAATGCTGTTAGGAAAAAGATTCCAAGTCAGCAGTATTACAGTAAACTTAATGGATTCTACCTTACTTGCCCTCTCTCTATCCGGGTCAGTGTGTCTAGATCCTTGTCAACTCTGTCCCTTCTTTTATGCTGAGTTGTGCAGCTTGTGGGATCTTAGTTTACTGACCAGGGACTAAATCAGGGCCCTGGCAGTGAAGCTTGGAGTCCTGGTCACTGGACTGCTAGGGAACTCACTTGATCCCTTCTTTTTAGCTAACATGTCTTTGTGCCTGCTTGTGCTGAACCATGAGCTACTTCTCAGTGTCCTCCAAGGTTGGTAGTGTTTAGATTTGCTTTCTCTTTTTTCCCCAGCCTTGTCCAGATATAAAATTGTATATCTTGATGTGGTAAAGTTTTGACTTGGTGTATGAATACAGTATGAAATAATTGTCACAGTGAAATTAGTTAAACATCTATCACCTCATTAAGTTACATTATTGTTGTTACTGTTGTTATACAACATCATTTTTTGTTAATATTTATTTAGGCTGTTCCAGGTCTTAGTTGTGGCACTCAGGATCTTTGATCTTCGTTGCAGCATGCAGGCTCTTTCTCTGTGTCATTTGTGATCTGATTCCCTGACCAGGGATTGAACCCAGGCCTCCTGCTTTGGGATGGCAGAGTCTTAGCCACTGAACCACCAGGGAAGTCCCAGCATCATTGTTAACTATAGTCACCATGCTTTATATTACATCCTCAGAACTTACTAATCTTATAACTGAACATTTGTACCTTTTGACTAAAATCTCCCTATTTTCCATATTCCCCAGCTCCTACCATTTTACTCTGTTTCTATGATTTTCCCTTATTTAGTTTTTAAAAATTACAACCATAGTGGACAAAGATTGTTTCCTTTAAATCTGTGCCCTCACCAATCTCTGCTCTTTTTTTCCTTTTCTTTTTTTTCCCCTGCTCTTTTTTGACAGTAGCCATCTTATCAGGTAGATTTCCCTAAAGTTTAGATGGTAAAGAATCTCCCTGCAGTGCAGTTTGATCCCTGGGTTGGGAAGATCCTCTGGAGAAGGGAATGGCAATCCACTCCAGTATTCTTGCCTGGAGAATCCCATGGACAGAGGAGCCTGGAGGGCTACAATCCATAGGATCACAAAGAGCCGGACACGACTGAGCAGCTACTACTGCATCTTACCAGATGTGAGGTATTATCTCATTGTGGTTTTGATTTGCATTTTCCTGATGGTTAGTGATGGCACCCCACTCCAGTACTCTTGCCTGGAGAATCCCATGGACGGAGGAGCCTGGTGGGCTGCAGTCCATGGGGTCGCTAAGAGTCAAACGTGACTGAGCGACTTCACTTTCACTTTTCACTTTCATGCACTGGGGAAGGAAATGGCAACCCACTCCAGTGTTCTTGCCTGGAGAATCCCAGGGACAGCGGAGCCTGGTGGGCTGCCATCTATGGGGTCGCACAGAGTCGGACATGACTGAAGCGACTTAGCAGCAGCAGATGGTTAGTGAGATAGTTAGTGAGGAGGAATATTTTTTCATGTACCTTTTAGCCATTTGTAGATCTTCTTTGATAAAATGTCAGTTCAAGTCCTTTGCTCGCTTAAAAGATTTTTTTTTTTATCTTATTTATTTTTAACTCGTGGGTGTGCTTAGTCACTCAGTTGTGTCCGACTCTTTGAGACCCCATGGACTGTAGCATGCCGGGCTCCTCTATGCGTGGGATTCTCCAGGCAAGAATACTGGAGTGGGTTGCCATGTCCTTCTCCAGGGAGTGTTCCCAACTCAAGGATCAAAACCAGGTCTCCTGCATTGCAGGCAGGTTCTTTACCGTTTGAGCTACCAGGGAAGCCTACTTTTAGCTTAATTTTAATTAACTTATTTATTTTTGGCTGCACTGGATCTGTGTTGCCGCATGCAGGCAAGTGGAGGCTACTCTCTAGTTGCAGTGCACAGGTTCTCAGTAGTGGCTTCTATTCTTTTGGCTCATGGGCTCTAGAGCACAGTCTCATTAGTTGCCAGCTCATGGGCCTAGTTGCCTCAAGGCTTGTGGAATCTTCCTGGACCAAGGATTGAACCCATATCTCCTATAATTGGTAGGTGGATTCTTAACCACTGGACCACCAGGGAAGTTCCTTTTCTCACTTTTTAAACAGATTGTTCTTTTCCTGTTGAATTGTAGAGAACCTTATATATTGAATACTTCAGATATTAAAATATAAATTTCACCAATGAAATCTATCTGATCATGGCCTATTTTTGTTGTTGAAGATTACTGATTCAATTTCCTTATTGGTATTGATCTATTAAATTTTTCTATTTATGATTAAGAATTGATAGGTTGTATGTTTCCAGGAATATATCTGTTTCTTCTAGGTACAGCTGTGTGTAACAGCTCCTAGTAATCTTTTATGATTCTTTGGTCCTGTTTTATTTCTCTGTTAATTTATATGAGATAAAGTCTAGACAAAGGTTTGTCAATTTTATTTATCTTTTTATTTAGTTATTTATTTTTGGCTCTGCTGGGTCTTTGTTGCTGCGCGGGCTTTTCTCTAGTAGTGGAGAGTAAGGACTACACTCTAGTTTGCGGTGCTTGGGTTCTCATTGTGGCGGCTTATCTTGTGGAGCACAGGCTCTAGGGCACAAGGTCTTTAGTAGGTGGAGCACGTGGGCTTAGCTGTTCCATGGCATGTGGGATCTACCTGGATCAGAGATTGAAACCATGTCTCCTGCATTGACAGGTAAATTCTTTACCACTAAGCCACTAGGGAAGCGCCTATCTTTGAACAAAACCAGCTCTTAGTATTGTTAATCTTTTTTATCATCTTTGTAGTTTCTATTTCATTTATTGCTGCTCTGATCTTTTTTTTTTTTTTTGACTTGGCCATGCTGTGCAGCATGTGGGAACCTTAGTCTTAATTCCCCTTCCAGGGAAGGAGCCTGCACACCCTGCACTGGAAGCATGAACTCCTAACCATCGCATCTCTAAGGAATTCTGCTTTGCTGTCTTCGTTTCCTTTGTTTTGATAACTTTGATCTTAGTTTTCTTTTTCTAGTTCCTGGAGGTGTAAAATTTGGTTATTTATTTGAGATCTTTCTTTTTTCTTAATGGTGGCATTTATTGCTCTAATCTTTTCTCTTAAAACTGCCTTTGCACATTTCATATGTTTTGTTTCTATTTTTCTTTTTCTCAAGGTATGTTTCATTTTCCTTTTGATTTTTCCTTTTACTGATTAATTGGCCAAGAGCATATTGTTTAATGTTCGCATGTCTGAATTTTGAAGCTTTCCTCCTATTGCCGGTTTCTAGTGTTATCCATTGTGTTAGGAAAAGTTACTTCATATGGTTTCAGTCTTCTGAAATTTGTTAAGACTTGTTTGACATAATATATAATCTATCCTAGAGAATATTCTATATGCACTTGAGAAGAGAATGTATTCTGCTCTAATAGGATGGAATGTTCTATGCACATCTGTTACATCCATTTGGACTGAAGTATTCAATTCAAATAACTTTCTATCTGGATATCCACCTATGTTGAAAGGGGGATATTGCAGTTCCCTATAAATATCTTCGAAGGAAAGTTATGACCAACCTAGATAGCATATTCAAAAGCAGAGACATTACTTTGCCAACAAAGGTCCGTCTAGTCAAGGCTGTGGTTTTTCCAGTGGTTGTGTATGGATGTGAGAGTTGGACTGTGAAGAAGGCTGAGCGCCAAAGAACTGATGCTTTTGAACTGTGATGTTGGAGAAGACTCTTGAGAGTCTCTTGGACTGCAAGGAGATCCAACCAGTCCATCCTGGAGATCAGTCCTGGGTGTTCATTGGAAGGACTGATGCTGAAGCTGAAACTTCAATACTTTGACCACCTCATGCGAGGAGTTGACCCTTTGGAAAAGACCCTGATGCTGGGAGGGATTGGGGGCAGGAGGAGAAGGGGACGACAGAGGATGAGATGGCTGGATGGCATCACCGACTCGATGTACATGAGTTTGGGTAAACTCCGGGAGTTGGTGATGGACAGGGAGGCCTGGCATGCTGCAATTCATGGGGTTGCAAAGAGTTGGACATGACTGAGCGACTGAACTGAACTGAACTGAACTGATAAATATCCTGTTGCTGAGACTTCCCTGGTGCCCAGTGGTTAAGATTCTATACTTCCACTGCAGGGAGCACAGTTCGGTTCCTTGTTGGAGAACTAGGATCCTGCCTGCCATGCAGCAGCCCGCCCCTTCCCCCCCCAACTCCAATTTTCTCTTGCTGTCTTTTCTGCCTTCAGAGCTGGTCATATTTGCTTAATTTTTAAGTTATGATGTGTAGGTATCATATGTGTGTGTATGTGTGGTTATAATTGTTACATCCTCATGATGACTAACTCTTTTATTATTATATAATGACCTTTGTCTCTTGTGACATTTTTTTATTTAAAGTCTATTTTGTCTCACTTAAGTATAGCTTATCCTTTTCTCTTCTGATTTCCATTTATGTGGAGTATCTCTTTCAATTTCTTCACCTTCAGCCTGTGTGTGTCCTTAAAGCTGAAGTTACTCTGTTGTAGGCAGCATAGAGTTGAGTCTTGTTTTTTTTTTTTTTTTTTCTGTTCAACCACGTTGTATCATTTGATTGGACCTACTGTTGTCACCTATTATTGCCCCCCTATTTTGCAGGTTTTTTCCTTCCTTTCTTGCTATCTTTATGATTTTCTGTGGAAATGGACTTTTAAAAATATTTATTTATTTAGCTGTGTTGGGTCTTAGTTGCAGCATGCAGGATCTTCGTTGAATTGGGTAGGATCTTTTGTTGTGATGCATGGGCTCTGTAGTTCTGGTGCATGGACTTAGTTGCTCCGAGGCATACAAGATCTTGGTTCCTTGACCAGGGATCGAACCTGCATCCCTTGCATTGCCAGGCGGATTATTAACCACCTGGGAAGACCCTATGGTAAGATACTTTTATTCCTTACTCCTGTCTTTTGTGTCTATAGGTTTTTGACTTGTGGTTACCATAAGCTTATATAAAACATCTTAAAACATTCTGTTTTATGCTGATAATACTGTAAATTCAATCCCATACAAAATGTCTACTCTTATACTTCCCCTACACATATATTTTGTTTTTGATGTCACAATTTACATCTTTTTATATTGTATATTGTGTAACCATCAACAAGTTATTGTCGGTATTCAGTTCAGTTCAGTCACTCAGTGATGTCCAACTCTTTGCGACCCCATGAATCGCAGCACGCCAGGTCTCCCTGTCCATTACCAACTCCTGGAGTTCACTCAAACTCATGTCCGTCGAGTCGGTGATGCCATCCAGCCATCTCTGTCGTCCCCTTTTCCTCCTGCCCCCAATCGCTCCCAGAATCAGAGTCTTTTCCAATGAGTCAACTCTTCCCATGAGGTGGCCAAAGTACTGGAGTTTCAGCTTTAACATCATTCCTTCCAAAGAACACTCAGGGCTGATCTCCTTTAGAATGGACTGGTTGGATCTCCTTGCAGTTCAAGGGACTCTCAAGAGTCTTCTCCAACACCACAGTTCAAAAGCATCAATTCTTCGGTGCTCAGCTTTCTTCACAGTCCAACTCTCACATCCATACATGACCACTGGAAAAATCATATCCTTGACTAGACGGACCTTTGTTGGCAAAGTAATGTCTCTGCTTGTCAATATGCTATTTAGGTTGGTCATAACTTTTCTTCCAAGGAGTAAGCGTCTTTTAATTTCATGGCTGCAGTCACCATCTGCAGTGATTTTGGAGCCCCCCAAAATAAAGTCTGACACTGTTTCCACTGTTTCCCCATAGTTGCTTTTAATACTGTTATTCTTTATCTTTTATGTTTGAGTTGAGTGATTAAGGCAGTTTTACAGTATTAGAGTGTTCTGAATTTGACTGTATACTTATTTTTACCAGTGTGTTTTATGTTTTAATATGTTTTCATGTTACTGTTAGCATATTTTTATTCAGCTTGAAGAAGACTTTGTTAGACTTCCTCATTTTTGATAGGGTTAGGTCAAGTGGTGATGAACTTCCTCAGTTTTCATTTGTCTAAGAAAGTCTTCCTTATTACTGAAGAATAGCATTGCTGGTAAAATATTCTTGGTTTGCAGTACCCCCACCCCTTCCCCTTTGGCATTTAGAACACATCTCACTGTGACTGTATGCAGTGTTTTAGCTAAGAAAACCACTTGTATCTTTATGAGGGTTCCCTTTTGTGATGACTTTCTTTTTTCTTGCAACTTTCAAAATAATTTGTCATCACTTTGAGTTTTATATTAATGTGCCTTGCTGAAGTCCTCTGTTTGGGGACTTACAAGCCTCATGTACTCGAACGTCCATTGCTTTTCCCAGATTTGGAAAGTTTTCATTCATTACTTCTTTAAATAAACTTTCTGCCCCTTCCTCATGCTCTCTTCCTTCTAGGGCTACCATTCAGTTCAATTCAGTTCAGTCACTCAGTCCTGTCTGACTCTTGGGACCCCATGAACCGCGGCATGCCAGGCCTCCCTGTCCGTCACCAACTCCCAGAGTCCACCCTAACCCATGTCCATTGAGTCAGTGATGCCATCCAGCCATCTCATACTCTGTCGTCCCCTTCTCTTCCTGCCCTCAATCTTTCCCAGCATCAGGGTCTTTTCAAATGAGTCAGCTCTTCACATCAGATGGCCAAAGTATTGGAGTTTCAGCTTTAGCATCAGTCCTTCCAATGAACACCCAGGACTGATATTCTTTAGGATGGACTGGTTGGATCTCCTTGCAGTCCAAGGGACTCTCAAGAGTCTTCTCCAGCACCACAGTTCAAAAGCATCAGTTCTTCAGCACTCAGCTTTCTTCACAGACTAACTCTCAAATCCCTACATGACCACTGGAAAACCATAGCCTTGCCTAGACGGACTTTTAGACAAAGTAATGTCTCTGCATTTTAATATGCTGTCTAGGTTGGTCATAACTTTGCTTCCAAGGAGTAAGCATCTTTTAATTTCATGGCTGCAATCACAATCTGCAGTGATTTTGGAGCCCAGAAAAATAAAGTCTGACACTGTTTCCACTGTTTCCCCATCTATTTCCCATGAAGTGATGGGACCAGGTGCCGTGATCTTAGTTTTCTGAATGTTGAGCTTTAAGCCAACTTTTTCACTCTCCTCTTTCACTTGTACCAAGAGGTTCTTTAGTTTTTCTTCACTTTCTGCCATAAAGGTGGTGTCATCTGCAGGTCTGAGGTTATTGATATTTCTCCCGGCAATCTTGATTCCACCTTGTGTTTCCTCCAGTCCAGCGTTTCTCATGATGTGCTATGCATATAAGTTAAATAAGCAGGGTGACAATATACAGCCTTGACGAACTCCTTTTCCTATTTGGAACCAGTCTGTTGTTCCATGTCCAATTCTAACTGTTGCTTCCTGACCTGCATCCAGATTTCTCAAGAGGCAGGTCAGGTGATCTGGTATTCCCATCTCTTTCAGAATTCTCCATTATACAAATATTATTTTGTTTAACAGTGTCCCATGATTCATGTAGACTTTTTTCTTTACTCTTTTTAGTTGTTTTATCTTTTTTCTCCTTTGACTGCATAATTTCAAAGACCTACTTTCCATTTCACAATCATTGTTTTGATTGATCAAATTAGCTATTAATGCTCTACATTTCATTCATCATACTCTTCACCATAATTTCTGTTTGGTTATTTTTCATATTTTTCTGAATCTCTGTTTAAAACCTTATTTTACTTGCATATCATTTTCCTTATTTTGTTGAATTGTCTGTCTGTGTTTTCTCATAGTTTACTGAGCTGCATTAAAACAATAATTGTGAGACTTAGAGAATGAACTTACGGTTCCTGGGTGGGGAAAATGGGGCAAAGGGATAGTTACGAAGTTTGGGATCTACTTGTATGCTGCTGCTGCTGCTAAGTCACTTCAGTCTTGTCTGACTCCGTGCGACCCCATAGACGGCAGCCCACCAGGCTCCCCTGTCCCTGGGATTCTCCAGGCAAGAACACTAGAATGGGTTGCCATTCCCTTCTCCAATGCATGAAAGTGAAAAGTGAAAGGGAAGTCTCTCAGTCATGTCCGACTCTTAGCGACCCCATGGACTGCAGCCTACCAGGCTCCTCTGCCATGGGATTTTCCAGGCAAGAGTACTGGAGTGGGGTGCCATTGCCTTCTCCGTTACTTGTATACAATGCTATATTTAAAATGGATAACCACAAGGGCCTATTGTAGAGCACAGGGAACTTTCCTCAGTGTTATGTGGCAGCCTGAATGAGAGGGAGCTTAGGGAAGAATAGATACATTGTATATGATTGGCTGAGTCCCTTTGCTCTCCACCTGAAACTGTCACAACATTGTTAATCAGCTATACTCTATACTCCAATATAAAATAAAAAATAAAAAAAATATTATTGTGAGAGACTTCCCTGGCAGGCCAGTA
The DNA here is from genome assembly GCF_032452875.1 of Bos javanicus. NCBI lineage: Eukaryota > Metazoa > Chordata > Mammalia > Artiodactyla > Bovidae > Bos > Bos javanicus. The sequence continues at coordinate 65,752,995 of NC_083885.1, read as the reverse complement.
GTTAAGACTCTGTGCTTTCATTGCTGGGGGCATGGATTCCATCCTTGCTTGGGGAACTAAAAGCTTGCATGCCTTGTGGCCTGGTCAGATTATACTACAAAGCTGCAGTCATCAAGACGGTATGGTACTGGCACAAAAACAGAAATATAGACCAATGGAACAAGATAGAAAGCCCGGAAATAAACCCATGCACTTATTGGTACCTTAATTTTGACAAAGGAGGCAAGAATATACAATGGAGCAGAGACAGTCTCTTCAATAAGTAGTGCTTGGAAAACTGGACAGGTACATATAAAAGAATGAAAGTAGAACACTTCCTGACAGCATACATAAAGATAAACTCAAAATGGATTAAAGACCTAAAGGTAAGACCAGAAAATATAAAACTCTTAGAGGAAAACATAACACTCAATGACATAAATCAAAGCAACATCCTCTATGACCCAAGTCCTAGAATGATGGAAATGAAAACAAAAGTAAGCAAGTGGGACCTAATTAAACCTAAAAGCTTTTGCACAGCAAAGGAGACTATAAACAAGGTGAAAAGACAGTCCTCAGAGTGGAAGAAAATAATAACAAATGAAACAACTGACAAAAGATTAATTTCCAAAATATGTAGGCAGCTCATACAATTCAATACCAGAAAAACAACTCAATCAAAAAGTGGGAAAAAGACCTAAACAGACATTTCTCCAAAGAAGACCTACAGATGGCTAATAAACACATGAAAAGATGCTCAACATCACTCATTAATAGAGAAATGCAAATCAGAACTACAATGAGATATCACCTCACACTGGTCAGAATGGCCATCATTGAAAAGTGTACAAACAGTAAATGCTGGAGAGGGTGTGGAGAAAAGGGAACCCTCTTGCACTGTTGGTGGGAATGTAAATTGATACAGCCACTATGGAAGATGGTATGGAGATTTCTTAAAAAACTAGGAATAAAACTACCTTATTACCCAGCAATCCCACTGCTAGGCTTATACCCCGAGGAAACTAAAATTGAAAAAGACACATGTACCCCAACGTTCATGCAGCACTATTTACAATACCTAGAACATGGAAGCAATCTAGATGTCCATCAACAAATGCATGAATAAAGAAATTGTGGTATATATAGACAATGGACTATTATCCAGACATAAAAAAGAGTACATTTGAGTCATTTCTAATGAGGTGGATGAACCTAGAGCCTATTATAAAGAGTGAGATAAGTCAGAAAGAGAAAGATAAATATTGTATACTAACACATACGGAATCTAGAAAGATGGTAATGAATTTATTTTCAGAGCAGCAGTGGAGAAACAGACATAGAGAACAGACTTATGGACACGGGGAGAAGGGAGGAGAGGGTAAGATGTATGGAGAGAGTAACATGGAAATTTACATTCCCATATGTAAAATAGGTAGCCAATGGGAATTTTCTGTATGTCTCAGGGAACTCAAACAGGGGCTCTGTATGAGTGGGATCCCACCTAATGGGGTGGGACAGGGAGGGAGGTGGGAGGGGGAAGGTTCAAGAGCCAGGGAGCATATGCATATGCATACCTATGGTTTATTCATGTTAAGGCTAGAAAACAACAAAACTCTGTAAAGCAGTTATCCTTCAAATAAAAAATAAATAAATTTTTTAAAGGTTAAAAAAAATAACTATTATAATTTTTTTTTTGACAGCTTGTAGATCTCCATTTCTTTGAGGCAACTGATTATTGTTCCTTCAGGGGTGTCATGTTTCCTCGATTATTGTGTTTGTGTTTCCTGAAGCCTTATGTTGATCAGTACATTCATGGAGCAGTCATTTCTTTCAGGCTTTACGTAAGGTTTTGGTGGTCAAGATCCTCACCTTTGGGTGTGAGTGTGGTAGCTTGATGGACAGTGGCTGCTGCACCCACAACAAAGCCCAGTGGCTTTGTGTTTGCAGCTCTGTCACCTGAGGTCAGTGTCAGCACAGACTGCAGGGTCCTCAGTAGCTAAAGCCGTGGGTGTCCACAGTAATAGAGAAGACTGCTAGGGCTCTCCTGATTTCTTTCTCCCATGGGATATGTTTTGACTGAGGGGGTCCCCCTTAATGTGGAGTTTGGCTCTTAGAGGGGGAATGCTTCATAGTGGTGATGGCATTGGTGTCTGATGTGTGGATTCTGTGGAGCAGATATAGATCTGGACTCTAGGATGTGAATAGATGCAAGGCAGTAGCACTTCTAGGGTCCCAGTTACTGAATAGTCTGTCTCAGTGTTGACTTTGCTTTGTGAGATGCAGTGGCACCCTGAGCAGTGGTGGAGCCTTGACCAGAGTATGGGTACACAGAGAGACAGTGTCTTTGGGGTCTGAAGAACTAACTCACCCACAGTGGCCATGAATCTGGCGCCTGAGACATTCAGGTGACAGGCATGGAGTCAGGTTATAGAATATGAACATCTGTGGTTCAGGTGGGGCTCAAGGGTTTGGGGTGTGTGCAGGATTTATGGGGATGGAAGCTGTGGTTCTGAAATAGAGTAATAGCTGTTTTTGTGGGGACAGGGATGGTTCAGGATATTATTCTCTTGCAGGTGCCTCATGGTGGTGGCTATTAGTTACCTTAGTGTGAGAGCTTCCAGTGCCCTCTGCAGAGCAGGCAGCTGGGGTTCACACCTGTAAACACTTGCCTTCCTCTGCTCTGCAAAGTTTGCGGTCTGCAAGTGTGCCAGGGCCTGTTGAGGTTCTCTGAGGTAAAAGCTACTGGGATCCTTTGCAGTGCAGGCCATTGGGAATGTGACAGCAGCTACCATTTGGCTGATGCACTTAGTTCCCACCCTTCATCTTATTTCCTGTCCATCTTCACGTGTCTGTTAAGGTAATATGTTCAGTGATCGTTTTCGTGTTGTTCTTTTTCAATTTCCTCTGTGTTGCTGCAGTATCTTAATTGGATTCCTGACTTGTCCAAGGGCAACTTTTGTTTGCTTTTGTGTATTTTTTGTTGGTGGTGAAGGCTCGTGTCCTCTGCTGTTTTGCTGACATCACTCTCCTGGATCTTTTCTCTGCATCTGTTATGTGCTGAGTTGCTTTGTGATGATACAAGCTGTTCATCTGTCCTGTTTTTCCTTTAGGATTTTTATCCTGCATGTCCTATGTAGTTGCTTAACTAGTGCTTATAGATGTCCCAGGATTGACATGACTCCAGTCATGGTGAGGTGGGCTCAGAGGGGGCCTGGTTCTGGTGAATGGCAGCTGAGGAGAGTATGACATCAGGCTGTGTTCAGATCATAGCAGGAACCTGTCTTTGTTCAACCAGGGTTTAGTTGCCATTTCCAGTGCATGGCCATACTACTTCTATCTTTTCTTTTCACTGTTAACACTTGACTGACTTGTCAGTTGTACTGCTTGTCATTCCTACTGTGACTTCAGCCCAGGGATAATCTGGACTGATTATTTGGACTCCACATCTCTGGACTTCACTACTCTCTGGACTCCACATCTCTCCTATTTCTCTCACTACCCTTTCTGTAGTACTCACCAACATTGATTATGCTATGATATGTTCACATTTCCCTGAATTGACTTCTAATAGCAGCTGATATGTTGCTGTGGGATTTTAATGAGCTTAGATGACCTTTTCTACCCAGTCTCAGTAGAAAAGTCCTGCAGGAAGCCACTGGAAGAGAAGTGAGTCATAGACCCTGCCTCTCTTCCTTATGTCCTATCCTGTATTTGTTTTTTTCTCCTGATGAGGTCTCCGCTATTGTGTGACCTTGAGGCTCAGTAATGCACAACAGTTGGCTGTTCTTCCAACTGAATTCCAAGTTCTGTATCTTGAAAAGCATCTCATAGACTCATATCTGGATTAGATAGGTACACTAGTGATGAGCTGGACCCTTCTCTATAGTCAATATGTACTTGACCTGCATTTCTTTCTGTTCAGGTTGCTGCTGTGGAACAGAGAAAGCAGAGGCACCTTCTGAACAGATCACTTCTCTAGGAGTGTCACAGGCTAGGACTTCAAAGGCAGCTTTGTCTTCCCAGAAGATCCACCCCTGTGAGACTTGTGGTCCAGTCTTGAAAAAAGTTTTCCACTTGGCTGAGCACCAGGAAACACAACACACCCAGAAAATGTTGAGGTGTGGAGTATGTGTGAAACAGTTTTGTTCTAGTGCAAATTTTCAGCAGCACCAGGAACACATGGGAGAGAAAACCCTCAGAAGTAGTGTGGATGAGGCCAAGTTTTTCAAGAGCTGCAGATTCCTTGTGTTACAGAAGCCATTTACCTGCAGGGAGTTTGAAAAGGACTTCCCAACCATTATGGGACACCTGCAGCAACAGACCACTCATACTGTGGAGAAGCCAAACAAAGTCACCCAGTGTGAGTCAACTTTACAGAGCAGAAGTCGTCACACCTCAGGAGAATGCAGGAAAGCCCTCAGCCCCAAACACACACTTGTTCAGGATCAGGGTGTCCATACTGGAATACCTTGTTTTGTGTGCAGTGAATGTGGGAAAGCATTCAGGTACAAATCTTCATTTGTTGTGCACCAGAGAGTGCACGCTGGAAAAAACCTTCATGTGTGTGGTGAATGTGGGAAATCCTTTAGGCGAAGCTCAATTCTTTATAAACATCGAAGAATTCATACTGGGGCAAGGCAATACAAGTGCAGCAAATGTGGGAAATCCTTAAGTCACAAATCTGTCCTCATTTCTCCCCACCCATGGTGCAATGGAGAAAAGAATTATGTGTGCAGTGAGTGTTCGAAATCTTTTAGCCATAGCTCAGTATTCATTCCACACAGGAGAGTTCAAACTGGAGAACGGCCTTATAAGTGTAGTGACTGTGTGAAATCTTTTACTTCAATGTCTGCACTCTGTTATCATCAGAGATCCCACACTGGAGAACGACCTTACATATGCAGTGATTGTGGAAAATCTTTTATCTCTAGCTCTGACCTCCGTTATCATCAGAGAGTTCATTCTGGAGAAAGGCCCCATGAGTGCAGTGAATGTGGGAAATCTTTTATCACTCGTACTGCTCTCCGTTATCATCACAGAGTTCACACTGGAGAAAGGCCTTACGAGTGTAGTGAATGTGGGAAATCCTTTACCCGAAAAAATAACCTTATTATACATTTAAGAGTTCACTCAGGAGAAAGGCCTTATGAGTGTAGTGAATGTGGGAAATCTTTTACTTTTAGCTCTAGTCTTCGTTATCATCACAGAGTCCACACTGGAGAAAGACCGTATGAGTGCACTGAATGTGGGAAGTCTTTTAACAATAGGTGGACGCTCATTCGACACCAGAGAATTCACACAGGAGAAAAGCCTTATATGTGCAATAAATGTGGGAAATCTTTTTCCTGTAGCTCCACCCTCCAGTATCATGAGCGAGGTCACCTTGGGGAAAGGCCTTACGGGTGTGATGAATGTGGGAGATCTTTTACTACTAGCTCTGCCCTCCGTTATCATCAGAGAATTCACACAGGAGAAAGGCCTTATGAGTGCAATGAATGTGGGAAATCTTTTATCTCAAAGTCTGATCTCCATTATCATCAAAGGGTTCATTCTGGAGAAAGGCCTTATGAGTGTAGTGAATGTGGGAAATCCTTTATCCGAAGGAATAACCTGCTTTTACACCAGAGAGTTCACACAGGAGAAAGGCCTTACAAGTGTAGTGAATGCGGGAAATCTTTTAACAATAGATGGACACTCATTCAACACCAGAGAGTTCATACAGGAGAAAAGCCTTATGTGTGCAGTGAATGTGGGAAATCATTTACCTCCAGCTCCACGCTATGTTATCATCAGAGAGTTCATGCAGGAAAAAGGCCTTATGAATGCAGTGAATGTGGGAAATCTTTTACCTCTAGTTCTACCCTCCGTTACCATCAGAGAGTTCACACAGGAGAAAGACCTTATGAGTGCAGTGAGTGTGGGAAATCTTTTACTTTTAGTGCCAGCCTCCGTTATCATCACAGAGTGCACACTGGAGAAAGGCCTTATGAGTGCAATGAATGTGGGAAATCCTTTAAGGATAGATCGCAATTCAATAAACACCGGAGAGCTCACACTGGAGAAAGACCTTATGAGTGTGCTGAATGTGGGAAATCTTTTAGCCAAAAATCTTCCCTCTCAACACACCAGAAAATTCATAATAGAGAACGGTCTTATGAGTGTAGTGCATGTGGGAAATCTTTCACCTCTATCTCTGGCCTTGGTTATCATCAGAGAGTTCACAGGGGAGAAAAGCCTTATCGGTGCAACGAATGTGGGAAGTCCTTTACCAATAGCTCTATACTGATTCGACACCAGAGGGTTCACACAGGAGAGAGACCTTATGTGTGCAGTGAATGTGGGAAATCTTTTACTAGTAGTGCCACCCTTTCTTATCATCAGAGAGTTCATGCAGGCAAAAGGCCTTATGAATGCAGCAAATGTGGGAAATCTTTTACCTCCAGTTCTACCCTTCGTTATCATCAGAGAGTTCATGCAGGAGATAGGCCTTATGAGTGCAGTGAATGTGGGAAATCTTTTATCTCTAGCTCCAAACTCCGTTACCATCAGAGAGTTCACACAGGAGAAAGGCCTTACGTGTGCAGTGAATGTGGGAAATCCTTTAGAGACAGTTCCCAGTTTAGTCAACACCGGAGAGGTCACACTGGGGAAAGACCTTATGAGTGTAGAGAATGTGGGAAATTTTTTATGCGAAAATCTACCCTTTCTCAACATCAGAGAGTTCACACTAGAGAAAGACCTTAGATGTTTAGAGAATGTGCAGTTTTCTTGTTCAGTGTAAGGATACCAAAGGAAGCTGAGGATCCATCTGTCTGAATTAGCTCCCAGACATGTGCATAGCTATTGGTAATCATGAGGAAAGATTCCTCATGATTTTGTGGGAAATATGTGGCTATGTTGCAGTCTCTAACCTCTCCAGGGTTCTGCCCACATATATGTCACTCCCATCTCTGTGGTCAAAGCCATTTCACATCTAGCACTTGGCAGGTCCACCCAGTGTGCTCAGGGAGACTTACTGTGTCCTCCCATATTTTAGCCAAGTTAAGAGTCACTTGAGGCCTACGGTGCCGACTTTCACTCCTCCATGACTATCTTGGACATGGACCTGGTCAGTGTCAGTCCAGAAACTATCAGAAGTTCAGCTGGAAGCTTGCAGAGAATAGCAGCAGGGATGTGTTGATTTCATGTGATACTAGTAATAAGGTTTTACGGCTTCCAAATGATGAATAAATACTTGCTACAGGTTGCTTTGGCTCATACAATACTCGAGACCTTCTAAGCTCTTAAGTCCTCTTTCATCTTGGACTTTCTATTTACTGTGCAGGTGGTTCACAGATTTGTGCTGTGTAAGCATAAAGGGGAGAACAGTTTTTAGGGGCCTCAAAGTTTCTGTCTGAGGGAGGACGGTATGTTGACAATAGCTTGCCAGTTATGACCAGGTCTGCCTTGCAGCTGCAGCTTCCTAGAAAAGATTGCGGGGATTTCTGGTTTTCACTTGAAGCCTGGAGGCTTTGTTTTAGGAGTCTCCCAGGTGACACTGAGAAGCAGGCAGATGTGAGAATCTCAAGTGCTTCTGAGCATAACATTAATTTTTTTCCCTTACTAAACGGAGAGATCCCAGGGTGTTTCAGCACTGTGGAGGGAAATCTTCTCCAGGTCTGCAGAGAGCCATGTTCCCTGATTAGTGTAACTGGTTGTAATACCACTGGGTCCATAACTGGTGCAGAAACACTGATTTGTAGGGAGAGGAGAACTGCAGCCAACTAGTGCAATGTGCTGCTTCTAAACGTGCATCCACAAATGTCCATGTGTAAGTGATAGTCCCTCTGTATTGTTCATCTCAAGGCTATTACCACATGGACTGGAAGAAAAAAGGGGGTCTAGTCCCTGGCTGTCGGAGAAGGCAATGGCAACCCACTCCGGTCTTCTTGCTTGGAAAATCCCATGGATGGAGGAGCCTGGTAGGCTGCAGTCCATGGGGTCGCTAAGAGTCAGACACGACTGAGCGACTTCACTTTCACTTTTCATGCATTGGAGCAAGAAATGGCAGCCCACTCCAGTGTTCTTGTCTGGACAGGGATAGGGGAGCCTGGTGGGCTGCCATCTATGGGGTCGCACAGAGTTGGGCACGACTGAAGCGACTTAGCAGCAGCAGCAGCAGCAGCAGCAGTCCCTGGCTGTGGCTCTTGTGACCCAGACAGCATTCCCATTGACTTTCAGTGGAAATATTCTCTATTACTCACCATATTTGTTGGCACTGATGCAAGTTTGACAACCACCCCCGCCCCCCAGGGCATAAAGAGAGAGATGGAGTGTATGGTTGCCATACCTCTCTGTCAAAAAGACTGGGGCATAGAGATCTTTAAGTTGAGCTATTTTTTAAAGCTTTACTAAGGTATAATATCTCTGGCTTTCCTGATGGCTCAGCAGTAAAGAATCTGCATGCAGTGCAGGAGATACAGGAGGCCAGGGTTCGATCCCTGGGTTGGGAAGATCCCCTGGAAGAGGAAATGGCAACCCACTAGAGTATTCTTGCCTGGAAAATTCCATGGACAGAGGAACCCCGCGGGCTATGGTCTGGGTCACAAAGGGTCAGATACGACTGAACTACAAACACACACACACACACACAATGTACAATTTACATTTGCTAAACCGAGTGTATTTAAGGTACAACTTGACAAGTTTTGACACAGGTGTGAACCTCTGAGACTATCACATAGTCCTGATAGTGACCATATCTGTCATGGTGTATTTACCTCATTTGTTCTATAGTCTCCTTGCCTTTCTCACCTTTCCAAGTAACCATTGATTTACTTTCCTTAAAATAGATAACTTGCATTTTCTTGAGTTGATATTATTGGAATCATATGCTATTTACCATATTTTTCTTTTCTTTATATATCGTAATTACTTTGAGATTCATCAGTGATATATAGTGCTTTTTGTTTTTTGACTGACAAAAATACGACATTTTTCAATATGCCACGGTTAGTTTATCCATTCTCTTTATGGATATTTGACTTGTTTCTAGAATTTGACTTCTGAAAATAAAGCTAGTATAAAAATTGCGTTAGTTCTTTTTATGAACATGTATTTATCTTTTGTCAGTAACTTAGAATGCAGTGTATGAGCCACGGCTATTTTATTCTTGTTGGCTGCAGTGGGTTTTTATTGCAGGCCGAGGCCTTAGTTGCCCTGCCACATGTGGAATCTTAGTTCCCTGACCAGGGCTTTAACCCCAACCCCTGCCTTGGAAGGAGGATTCTTAAACACCGGACCACCAGGGAAGTCCCACGACAGCTTTACTTTTGAAGAAGCTAATATTGTGATCTAAAATGATTGTGCCTTTTGCATCTTACCAGCAATATATTGAGAATTCCACCTCTCCCATATTCTGAATACTTGGTTTATTGATTGCTTTAATTTTAGCTTTTTTTTTTTTTAAAGAAGTATATCACTTTTTTTGTTTTAATAGAGTTTCTGTAAGGATTTATGATGAGCAGTTTTTCAGATGTTCACTTCCTATCTATGTATCTTTGTTAAAATGTCTGCTTAAATCTTTATTGGCCTTTGGCTATTTTCCTTTAACAAATAGGACAATGAAACCATAACGATGTATATTGGAATTTCACTCATTTTTTAATATTGTGAGTGATTTTGCTTTATGGAGTAACTTTTCAATACTGGCAGAATTTTCTAACCTAAAAGGTTTTTTTTTTTTTTTTCAGTGTTCACAATGCAGTGGATACTTAGACATATGCTTTTAAATTTTACCTGCACTGTTAACACATTCTCTATCATATTCTTGATTTTAGTCACTTAAGAATACAATAAAACCTTGCTTTATAGTGCTTATGCTTTTTCTTGGTTCTGTCACTATAGAAGTTGGTGGATTGGAGATGGGGACAAGGTTTCATCAGGATGGACTGGTCTTTACTTTGAGTTCCAAAGCCTGGTTGGGAGGGAATGGAGATCAGTGGTCAGACTCCTCAAGTCCTCATCCAGGCTACCTGGGTTTAAATTCTGTATCCCTGATCACGGACCCACAGGCAAACACTGTTTCCCAAGCCCTTTTCCTTTTATGTAAAATGGAGATTAGGATCTGCCCTGCCTCTGGTCCACCGAAAGATGTGAAGAGAGGAGCTGTCCATTCCCATGCAGCTCCCTCTACAGGTGAGATCCTGGTGCCAGGAAACTTTAGCTCCCCCTGATATCCTCAGACCTCTCTATCCCCAGGTGCATGCATTTCAGAAATAAATGGAGCTTCTCATAATTCCTGACCTGGGTCAGCCCGAATGGACTTATCTGCATCAAGGAGGGGGTTGCTGGTTACTGAGGTCTCAGTGTGGATTTGCCAGTGGGAAATAATCTGGGAAACTTGCTAAAGCTTCCTGAGCCTCATTTGGCTGATTTTGACATTGAGGTGTTAACTTTGGCCCTGGGAGGATCAATAAAAATAACACAACACTGAGCATTTACACCAAAATTCCAGGCTTCATATTTTGAACTTGTACGTGCCATTTATTTAAAAAATGTTATATAAAATATTTTTGTAACTCTCCTTTTCTCAATTCTCTTATTGTACTTAATTAATTTATTCTTTGTATTAGTTATATCCTTATCTTGTTGCATTTTATAGAGTGCCATGTAAATTAATATAAATGCCATGTAAATATACTGTGAAATTTTATTCAGACTATATGTGTTCATGGTTATAGCTTATTTTTCCTGAATCCATTGACTCTTGAGATTGAGAGCACACTCACCAGTTGATGGATTACCACAGAAGCATTTTGATTCTTTTTCACCTGTACTGGGAGATCGTTTCTCTCTATTTGCCCTAGCTGGTAAACTAATTCTCTTCAGATCCTCTTTAACCAAATTTCATTTATTATGCTGAAATGTGAAATGACCGATTCTATTACAATATGTTTTTTCTTTCCCCTGAAAGTCAATGCAAGTTTTGCTTATTTAAAAATAAAATTTTAATCTAAGATCATATAAACAACAAATAACTGCTTAGAAAGACAGAAAATATACTTATTTCAATCAATATTCATTTGATTGTACTGGAGAGGTTCCACATAAGCTTTTTAAAAAATTCAGTGAAATGTGACTGATGAAAGTATGTGATAAAGTAATAAGTATTGTAATGGTGTATCATATATTCAGAGTAAGTATTCTATAGTCAGAGTGTTTTGGAAACATTTTAAATTATCAGGCCACCTTAATTCTGGCTGGTTATAGGTAAATTTTGAAATCAAAATGAATTTTTCACGAATTATTGTATAGCATTTGAATAGTTTTCACAAAAACTGCCTGTTACAAAATATTGCCCAATGTTTTATGGATACTTAAAATACATTTTTTTTGTTTGTTTTATACAAGTAATTTTTGTCATTTGAATGTTTTTGTATTTTGTTGCAGCAGTGAAAGCTCAGAATCCTAACCACTAGGCCACCAGGGAACTCTGTATTTTTATTTACAAAAGTCAGAAGTATATTTTATGGCCTGAAATTGGGGCTTAGCTTTGTAATGACTTGCACACCTTAGTTTATTTGAAAACAATTTTTTTTTACATTTTTATTATAAAAGCTACAGGTGTACAGTATAGTGAGTCATAAATTTAAAGATTATACTCCATTTATAGTTATTATGAAATATTGGCTATATTCTCCATATTGTACAGTATATCCTCGTAGTTTATTTTATACCTAATTTTTTGTACCCAAGCTACAGATGCACTTGTGGCACCCACTCTCCTCTCTCTGATTTACTATTGGCATTATCACCATGTTCAGGATTCCTCCTACTAATACTAATAGAACCTCCCCCTGGTCCACAGACTGTCCACCAAATTTTGTAGATGTGTCCATCCAGAGATCCTCCCCATAGTTCCAGACCTGTGTATCCGGCTACGTGCTAAGTAACTCCATTCTTTTGTTTTCTGAAATATACCCCCAAAAGGAAACTGCTGATACACCAATGAGAATTATTACCACTACGGAACACCCAACATGTTGATGGAGCTTCTGTCCTTCTACCTCCCAACACCAAAAAGCTTGGTGTCAAAACCTGACACCCACCTTACTTTCTCTCACAATCAGAAAAACCAGGCTGTCTTGTTTTTAAAAGTGATTCCAAAGTTCGCATCTTCCACAACCACAACAATGGGTCACACTAACGCTCACCCCTCACTCCTGTATTTCCCACTTCCTCCTTATCTAATGGAAATGTCTGTCCCTGCCTGTTTCAGTATTACATTTCCTTAGCATGAAACCTTTGGTTTCACAGCTGGAGAGCAATTTTGCCTCAGGGTTAATTGTGCATTAGGTCTCAGTCATATCTGAGTTAGATGATATGTAGATGAGTCTTTGAACTTTCTAATATAACATTAAAACTTACTATAAAATTAGACACTTTTTCTTTCATGTATCCTTTCTTGTTCATTGAAGAATGTAAGCTGCATGAAAAAAGAATAGGTTTTCATCTGTCATGGTTTCCATACACCTAAAACAGTGCCTGACACTGTATTTTGTATAATGAAAATTTACTAGAGCCGTGAATAAACATGATACTCCAAATTCTTGTTCACATTTACTAGTTTTGGCTACTTAAAAAAAATAAAGTTAATTAAGATTTTTTTATTCACTTATTTTGGTTGCAGTGGGTCTTCCTTGCTGTGCACTGGCTTTCTCTAGTTTCAGCGAGCAGCAGCTTCTCTTGTTGCAGAGCAGAGGCGCAATAATTGTGGCACACTGGCCTACTTGCCCCGAGGCATGTAGAAATCTTCCCAGACCAGGCAGGGGTGGAATCCATGTCCCCTGCTGTGGCAGGCGGATTCTTATTAATGTACCATCAGGGAAGTCCTAGTTTAGCTAATCTTAACGTCCACGTCAATTCTTTCTCCAAGTTGGTATTAATGTTTTCAAGAATAAAAGCACTATTGAAAATTCTCTGATGTTTTCAACATCACTTGCTGTATCCGCAGGGCGGTATCTGCTACTGTCTTTGAGTAACAACACACACATTAATAACTTTCTGAAACTTGCATGTCAAAACTTTCTGATATTATCTCATTTCCCTGTAAAGAAGTGTGCCTGCAGTCACTGGAAAATGATAGTCACTTACCAGCAGGGACACGAGATCATAAGCTTAAGATGCCTTCTTTTATATAAGTGTTCAGATACTCCCTTCCATATGTGCTGCGACTCTAAAAGTTGCAGCTACTGACCCATACCAAAATAACATTAGTTCTGTTGCTTTCAGTTTGAGATGGATATCTGTTCACTAAAAGGAATTGAGTTTATGTTAGGAAGTGGAATAAGAGATAATATATGGATGAAAGTGTTTCTCAGTGGATAGAACACAATCCCTGGTTCTGTAGGAAAGAAAGAAGCTTTATTGTGGAACCGGAAGTAAAACTCCTGCTTGACCACCTAATTTAGAATATCCATCTTCTTTCCCCCAGTCATGACCCTGTACAGACTGTTTTGCTCATAGCCAATCATAATACAACACAGAAAACTGACTACAGCTTCAGTACATGAATTTAAAGAACAATTATATAATGTGTCCAGCTACTTGCTGACTCATTTCTGAATGGCTCTAGAATAATATCGGAGAAAGCAATGGCAACCCACTCCAGTACTCTTGCCTAGAAAATCCAATGGACGGAGGAGCCTGGTGGGCTGCAGTCCATGGGGTCGCTGAGTGTCGGACACGACTGAGCGACTTCACTTTCACTTTTCACTTTCATGCATTGGAGAAGGAAACGGCAACCCACTCCAGTGTTCTTGCCTGGAGAATCCCAGGGACGGGGGAGCCTGATGGGCTGCTGTCTATGGGGGTCGCACAGAGTCAGACACGACTGAAGTGACTTAGCAGCAGCAGCAGAATAATATGGCCATTGAGAGGCCATTTAGAGGACATCCTGGACGGTGAAGTCAAGTGGGCCTTAGGAAACATCACTCCGAACAAAGCTAATGGAGGTGATGGAATTCCAGTTGAGCTATTTCAAATTTTAAAAGATGATGCTGGTAAAGTGCTGCAGTCAATATGCCAGCAAATTTGGAAAACTCAGCAGTGGCCACAGGACTGGAAAAGGTCAGTTTTAATCCCAGTCCCAGAGAAAGGCAATGCCAAAGAGCACAGTTGCACTCATCTCACATGCTAGCAAAGTAATGCTCAAAGTTCTCCAAGCCAGGCTTCAACAGCATGTGAACCGTGAACTTCCAGATGTTCAAGCTGGATTCTGAAAAGGCAAAAGTCAGAAGAACCAGAGATCAAATTGCCAACATCCATTGGATCATCAAAAAAGCAAGAGAGTTCCAGAAAAATATCTGCTTTATTGGCTATGCCAAAGCCTTTGACTGTGTAGATCACAACAAACTGTGGAAAATTCTTCAAGAGATGGGAATACCAGACCACCTGACCTGCCTCTTGAGAAATCTGTATGCAGGTCAGGAAGCAACAGTTAGAACTGGACATGGAAAAACAGACTGGTTCTAAATAGGAAAAGGAGTTCGTCAAGGCTGTATATTGTCACCCTGCTTATTTAACTTATATGCAGAGTACATCATGAGAAATGCTGGGCTGGATGAAGCACAAGCTGGAATCAAAATTGCTGGGAAAAATATCAATAACCTCAGATACAGATGACACCACCCTTATGGCAGAAAGTGAAGAACTAAAGAGCCTCTTGATGAAAGTGAAAGAGGAGAGTGAAAAAGTTGGCTTAAATCTCAACGTTCAGAAAACTAAGATCATGGCATCTGGTCCCATCACTTCATGGCAAATAGATCGGGAAACCTTGGAAACAGTGAGAGACTTTATTTGGGGGGGCTCTAAAATCACTGCAGTTGGTGACTGTAGCTATGAAATTAAATGACGCTTGCTCCTTGGAAGAAGAGTTATGACCAACCTAGACAGCATATTAAAAGCAGAGACATTACTTTGCCAACAAAGGTCTGTTTAGTCAAAGCTATGGTTTTTCCAGTAGTCAGGTATAGATGTGAGAGTTGGACCATAAAGAAGGCGAAGTGCCAAAGAATTGATGCTTTTAAACTCTGCTGTTGGAGAAAACTCTTGAGAGTCCCTTGGACTTCAAGGAGATCCAACCAGTCAATCCTAAAGGAGATCAGTTCTGAATATTCATTGGAAGGACTGATGCTGAAACTGAAACTTCAGTACTCTGGCCACATGATATGAAGAACTGACTCATTGGAAAAGACCCTGATGCTGGAAAAGATTAAGGCAGGAGAAGGGGATGACAGAGGCTGAGATGTTTGGATGGCATCACCAACTCAATGGTCATGAGTTTGTGCAAGCTCCGGGAGTTGGTGATGGACAGGGAAGCCTGGTGTGCTGCAGTCCATGGGGTTGCAAAGAGTCTGACACGACTGAGCGACTGATCTGAACTTGCTGACTCATATCTGAATGGCTCTAGAATAATATGGCCATTTAGAAGAATGACATTTGAGTGCATCTTATTGACTTAAAAAAATTGTACAAGTGAGAGTTGCAAGTTAAGTTTTATTTGGGGGCTAAATTAGGACTGACCCCCAGGAAACAGCACCTCAGATAACTCTGAGAAAGTGCTCCGAAGAGGTGGGGGTAAGGTTAGTGTACATGTGATTTTGGTGAAGGGAGAGTACATGCAATCAAGCGCATATTTTTCTGAGAAGGTTTCTGCTAGTTTCGGGAAACTTTCTGAGAGTCACGAGAAAACAGTCATCACCATGAAGGATTTTAGTGCCTTTCTAGGTATGAGGAGATATAAGAATTGGGCTCATCATCTGAAGACCTGTCCTGCAAGTTTGCTGCCCCCGTTCCACGCCCCACCCCCCCGCCCCCCCTGCCGCAAGCATAGAATGCTTCATTTCTGCTTTCCACTCAGAACCACTTTCAGAGGGTGTTGAAGTCAACAGCTGGAGCAGCACATGATTTAATCCTTGTAGAGGGAGGCGGCAAGCACCATGGCAAGTGCCAATCTGTAGTTGACAGTCTCAATATTTTTATCTTCTGGGAGCTGAGTGAGCTTCAGGAATTCTGAAATTTTGTCACTTTGCTGCATTTAACAAGAAACAGAACCCTTCCTTCCTCAAGGTAAGATGACTGCTTTCCAGCATCCTTCCGGGTGCCAGTTGGCACAAGTTATGGTTGGTCAGAAAGGAGAACACACTTTCCGGCAATCGCTAAAGCCCTGAGAACAATACTACAGGGAAGATCCTGCGCCCAGGAAGGAAGATCCACATGAATGCATTTCCGGGGAAATTCTTCACACTGGGCCCATTGGGGCGGGAGTTCCGGTATCTTGCTTGTGGCGGCCATTTTAAACTGCTGTGAGTGTCCTGGTTGGGGGCCGCAGATTCCTCACCGGGTGACCCGATCTAAAAGTGCGAGAGCAGGCGGTGTCCCCGCACCACATAGTGGGCTCTGAGGTTCTGCAACGATGACCAGTACCCTGCGCCAAGCCGAGGAGAGGAAAGTCCTTGCCCGCGTTCCCCGGCCGCTCCTGCCAGTCTGATGGCGGTGGCGGTGCTAAGGGATCCACCTCAGGTAAAGGCTGGCCCGCAGGGCTCTCAGCGCCCTCACTCCACCAGACACTAAAGCCCCGAGTGCAGGGCGCCTGCTCCTGTGCCCGCAGCCCAGGCCCCGGGCTCCAGGACGGTGAGGCGGTCGTGGGTGGTCCCTGTGTCTGACCGACAGTGTGGTGACGCGTGGGAGAGGGTGATGGGCACAGGCTGACCGACAGTGTGATGACGCGTGGGAGAGGGTGATGGGCACAGGTACCTGTAGGTGCAGAGACGTGGAGGTCGAACTGAGGCGGGTAGGTGTGGGGAACCTGGATTCCAACTGATGTCTGCAGGAACCCGAGTTGAGGGAGTGTACCTGAACTGGCAGAGAGGTTTCTTTTTCTGCTTGACCTGGAGGCGGTGGAGGCTAGTGGACAGAAGAGGGACACTTATGTGTTAGGGGTTTGTTGTTCTTGTTTTTACACTGCATGGGGTCTTCGTTTCTGCCCACTGGGCTCTTCCTTGCTGCTGGAGGGCTTTCTCTAGTTGCAGAGGGTGCGAGGTGGCTTCACTTGTTGGCAGAACTCCGGCTGTAGCTGGAGTGAGTAGTTGTGGTGCAGGGACTTAGTTGCTCTGCGCCATGTGATATCTTCCCAGACCAGGGATCAAACCTGTGTCCCCTGCATTGGCAGACAGATTCTTTACTACTGAGCTGCCAGAGAAATCCCATATGTGTTAGGGTTTTAAAGGTCACCAAAATCCAGTTCAGAGAGGAAACAGATTGGAGGTGGTTGACGAACAGGTTGTGGCAAAGAGAAGTAGCACCATTTTCCAAGGTCAGGGATCTGATAAGAGGCTGCTCTGAGGACTGAAACACAGAGGTTATTAAGTTAACCCCAAGTCCAGGTTCAAGGCCTGGTGGGGATCCAGGGGAGTCCTGCATACTTGGGAGTCCAGCCACAGTTGTCTTCCTCATCCCCCAGGTTCTGAAGGTTGGAAAAGTACTTAGGGATCTTACACAAGGCAGGAGATGATGTCCCAGTCCCTCACTGATATTGACACCACCCATAGAGAGTGGTCAGCTGATAAAGAGTCTGCCTGCAATGCGGGAGACCTGGGTTTGATCCCTGGGTTGGGAAGATCCCTGGAGAAGGGAAGGGTTACCCACTCCAGTGTTCTGGCCTGGAGAATTCCTTGGATCATACAGTCCATGGGGTCGCAAAGAGTCGGACACCACTGAGCAACTTTCACTTTCACTTTATAGAGTGTCAGGGTATTGTGTCCAGAGACTTGCCTTGATATAATCTCAGCTGTTGAATGTGAGGGCCATGAATCCAGCTCTGGGTCCTGACTGCAGAACAAAGGTAACATACACATATTTTGTTTCCTGATGACTAAACTGGTATGGAACGTTTTCCCAGGAACAGATCAAATCAGATCAGATCAGTTGCTCAGTTGTGTCTGACTCTTTGCCACCCCATGAATCGCAGCACGCCAGGCCTCCCTGTCCATCACCAACTCCCGGAGTTCACTTAGACTCACGTCCATCGAGTCAGTGATGCCATCCAGCCATCTCATCCTCTGTCGTCCCCTTCTCCTCCTGCCCCCAATCCCTCCCAGCATCAGAATCTTTTCCGATGAGTCAACTCTTCCCATGAGGTAGCCAAAGTACTGGAGTTTCAGCTTTAGCATCATTCCTTCCAAAGAAATCCCAGGGCTGATCTCCTTCAGAATGGACTGGTTGGATCTCCTTGCAGTCCAAGGGACTCTCAAGAGTCTTCTCCAACACCACAGTTCAAAAGCATCAATTCTTCGGCACTGAGCCTTCTTCACAGTCCAACTCTCACATCCATACACAACCAAAGGAAAAACCAGAGCCTTGACTAGACGGACCTTTGTTGGCAAAGTAATGTCTCTGCTTTTGAATATGCTATCTAGGTTGGTCATAACTTTCCTTCCAAGGAGTAAGCGTCTCTTAATTTCATGGCTGCAGTCACCATCTGTAGTGATTTTGGAGCCCAGAAAAATAAAGTCTGACACTGTTTCCACTGTTTCCCCATCTATTTCCCATGAAGTGATGGGACCAGATGCCATGATCTTCGTTTTCTGAATGTTGAGCTTTAAGCCAACTTTTTCACTCTCCACTTTCACTTCCATCAAGAGGCTTTTTAGTTCCTCTTCACTTTCTGCCATAAGGGTGGTGTCATCTGCAAATCTGAGGTTATTGATATTTCTCCTGGCAATCTTGATTCCAGCTTGTGTTTCTTCCAGTCCAGCGTTTCTCATGATGTACTCTGCATATAAGTTAAATAAGCAGGGTGACAATATACAGCCTTGACGTACTCCTTGTCCTATTTGGAACCAGTCTGTTGTTCCATGTCCAGTTCTAACTGTTGCTTCCTGACCTGCATACAGATTTCTCAAGAGGCAGATCAGGTGTTCTGGTATTCCCATCTCTTTCAGAATTTTCCACAGTTGATTGTGATCCACACAGTCAAAGGCTTTGGCATAGTCAATAAAGCAGAAATAGATGCTTTTCTGGAACTCTCTTGCTTTTTCCATGATCCAGCGGATGTTGGCAATTTGATTTCTGGTTCCTCTGCCTTTTCTAAAACCAGCTTGAACATCAGGAAGTTCACGGTTTACATAATGCTGAAGCCTGGCTTGGAGAATTTTGAGCATTACTTTACTAGTGTGTGAGATGAGTGCAATTGTGAGGTCGTTTGAGCATTCTTTGGCATTGCCTTTCTTTGGGATTGGAATGAAAACTGACCTTTTCCAGTCCTGTGGCCACTGCTGAGTTTTCCAAATTTGCTGGCATATTGAGTGCAGCACTTTCACAGCATCATCTTTCAGGATTTGGAATAGCTCAACTGGAATTCCATCACCTCCACTAGCTTTGTTCATAGTGATGCTTTCTAAGGCCCACTTGACTTCCCATTCCAGGATGTCTGACTCTAGGTCAGTGATCACACCATCGTGATTATCTGGGTCGTGAAGATCTTTTTTGTACAGTTCTTCTGTATATTCTTGCCATTTCTTCTTAATATCTTCTGCTTCTGTTAGGTCCATACCATTTCTGTCCTTTATCGAGCTCATCTTTGCATGAAATGTTCTTTGGTATCTCTGATTTTCTTGAAGAGATCCCTAGTCTTTCCTCTGTTTGTTTTCCTCTATGTTGTTTTCCTCTATTTCTTTGCATTGATCGCTGAAGAAGGCTTTCTTATCTCTTCTTGCTATTCTTTGGAACTCTGCATTCAGATGTTTATATCTTTCCTTTTCTCCTTTGCTTTTTGCTTCTCTTTTTTTCACAGCTATTTGTAAGGCCTCCCCAGACAGCCATTTTGCTTTTTTGCATTTCTTTTCCATGGGGATGGTCTTGATCCCTGTCTCCTGTACAGTGTCACGAACCTCTATCCATAGTTCATCAGGCACTCTATCTATCAGATCTAGGCCCTTAAATCTATTTCTCACTTGCACTGTATAATCATAAGGGATTTGATTTAGGTCATACCTGAATGGTCTAGTGGTCTTCCCTACTTTCTTCAATTCAAGTCTGAATTTGGCAATGAGTTCATGGTCTGAGCCACAGTCAGCTCCTGGTCTTGTTTTTGCTGACTGTATAGAGCTTCTCCATCTTTGGCTGCAAAGAATATAATTAATCTGATTTCGGTGTTGACCATCTGGTGATGTCCATGTGTAGAGTCTTCTCTTGTGTTGTTGGAAGAGGATGTTTGCTATGACCAGTGCATTTTCTTGGCAAAACTCTATTAGTCTTTGCCCTGCTTCATTCCGTATTCCAAGGCCAAATTTGCCTGTTACTCCAGGTGTTTCTTGACTTCCTACTTTTGCATTCCAGTCCCCTATAATGAAAAGCACATCTTTTTTGGGGTGTTAGTTCTAAAAGGTCTTGTAGGTCTTCATAGTCCCGTTCAACTTCAGCTTCTTCAGCGTTACTGGTTGGGGCATAGACTTGGATTACTGTGATATTGAATGGTTTGCCTTGGAAACAAACAGAGATCATTCTGTCGTTTTTGAGATTGCATCCAAGTACTGCATTTCTGACTCTTTTGTTGACCATGATGGCCACTCCATTTCTTCTGAGGGATTCCTGCCCGCAGTAGTAGATATAATGGTCATCTGAGTTACATTCACCCATTCCAGTCCATTTCAGTTCGCTGATTCCTAGAATGTCGACATTCACTCTTGCCATCTCTTATTTGACCACTTCCAATTTGCCTTGATTCATGGACCTGACATTCCATGTTCCTATGCAATATTGCCCTTACAGCATCGGACCTTGCTTCTATCACCAGTCACATCCACAGCTGGGTATTGTTTTTGCTTTGGCTCCATCCCTTCATTCTTTCTGGAGTTATTTCTCTACTGATCTCCAGTAGCATATTGGGCACCTACTGACCTGGGGAGTTTCTCTTTCAGTATCCTATCATTTTGCCTTTTCATACTGTTCATGGGGTTCTCAAGGCAAGAATACTGAAGTGGTTTGCCATTCCAGCATGTGCAAATACTTGGAGGTGTGTCTGAACTGGTAGCAGGGTACAGCAGGTCTTTAAGAACAAACAGCAGGGGATCTGGTAATCAGGTCTTTATTTTGTAAAAAATTATATTTGGTTGTGCTGGGTGTTTATTGCTGTAAGTGGGCTTTCTTTAGTTGTGGCAAGTGGGGTTTACTCTTTCTTGAGGTGATCGGTCTTCTCATTGTGGTGGCTTCTCTCGTTGCAGAGCTGGGGCACTGGGACTAGCAGGCTTCAGTAGTTGTGGAGCATGGCCTTAGTTTCTCCATGGCTTGTAGTACTCTTCCCGGACCAGGAATGAAATTTGTGACCCCTGCATTGGCAGACGGATTCTTAACCACTGTACCACCTGAACTTGTCACAGCATTGTTAATCAGCCATACTCCAATAGTAAATAAAAAGCTTGAAATATTGAGGAAATATGTGTGTGTGTGTGTGTGTGTGTGTATGTGTGTGTGGCTTGGGAGGCAGAGAAATAATTGAAACAAATTGGCATTGAGGCCAGTGCTCCTGCTAACTTAATATTATCCAGATTCACCAGAATTGTGCAGTGAGCCTTGATGGAGCCGAGAGTATTTTCGTCTTGTTGGAGGATAAGGTCTGTGGTAAATGTAGTCAAGAGTCATCATGTCGCAGGGAGACTGTAAGGGCTGGGATTTTAAGGAAGGTTGAGTAGACGGTTGTGACTGTTGAGGGGACAGATGATGAGTGTATCACAGAACTGGAAGAGTGTCATGGGTGTGTGTGATTCACGTGTTGCATTATACATGGCTAGTATTGAATCAGGGATCAGAAGCAGGTAGAGAGGCCTGCAAAGCAGCATGTGGGACTGTCCCTTGCACTGAGATTCATCAGAGGTCTGGGGTGGTCGTGGACAGTTTTAGAGTGTCAAGCAGTCTCTGGAGGCTATACGTTGGGTGTATGAATGAGTCCAGGGTGAATCCTGTATTATAGAGCAGGAAGGTGGTGGAACGGTGGGAGTGTAACCCCACACGGTGGGAGTGAGGAATGATGGTGTTAGAGACAGTCTATAAAAGGATGTGCGCATGCACAGGTACTGTGAGCTGATGGCCCCACAGGCCTGGTATTCAGGACTTGATAGTGAGGCGTGAGCCCAGGTTTGTCTGTGTGTTGTACAGACAACAGGGGAGACTCCAGGGGAATTGCTTGATGGGAGGGGTGGGGCTCTGCTAGCCAGGCCCAGAGCTTACATGGCATTATTGTGTATTATTGCTGAGGGCTGACTTCAGTGATGTATGTGACCCAAGGATGACCCAAGGCTGCATTAGCAGCCCCAGGTCCGGGTGTCTCCTCTGAGGTGAGGAGTTTGGGAGGAGAGGATGCCAGTGGGGTAGATGTGTGTGGCAATGGACTGTGAGTTCTCAGAACATTGTTTCCTCTGTCCCTATGTTGACAGGACAGTTTAAGCTTTAAAGACATTGCTGTGTATTTCTCCTCGGAGGAATGGAGGCTCCTTGATGAGGCTGAGAGATGCCTGTACCTCAGTGTGATCCTGGAAAACTTTGCACTCGTTTCTTCACTGAGTAAGACTCTCAAAGCCTTTCCAGATACCTAGAGTGAGCTCTGTATCCTGGCACACCCCCCTTTTCCATAGGGGTGCTCTGCCTTCTGACAGGTGGACGTCCAGCAGTGCTTGTTTTCCCAGCTTTCTGGGTAGTTGCTATGGAAGTTGTGGCTGGGTTGTTTGCACTCCCTCTTTTCTATACTGAATCCTCACGGGGAAGAATTGGAGGTCTGTAGTCTTGGAGTGGGAGAAAGCAATGGCACCCCACTCCAGTGCTCTTGCCTGGAAAATCCATGGATGGAGGAGCCTGGTAGGCTGCATTCCATGGGGTCGCTAAAAGTCAGACATGACTGAGCGACTTCACTTTCACTTTTCACTTTCATGCATTGGAGAAGGAAATGGCAACCCACTCCAGTGTTCTTGCCTGGAGAATCCCAGGAACGGGGAAGCCTGGCGGGCTGCCGTCTATGGGGTCGCACAGAGTCGGACACGACTGAAGCGACTTAGCAGCAGCAGCAGCAGCAGTCTTGCAGTGAGTTTAATGGACTGCACCATCTTGTAACTGAAGATTTGTCCCTTTTGAGCAACAACTTCTGTTTCTGTGAGTTAAACGTGTTTTGCTTTTCTGTTTTAAATTCTACATGAGTGATACCATACATAATTTGGCATAATGTCCTTCTGGTTCATCCATGTATATGGGAGGACTTCCTTTTTTTTATGGCTGAATAATTTTTCAGATGTGCATGTGTATGTGTGAGTATATTACACCTTGTTTATCTGTTCATACACGGATGAACACTTAGGTTGTTTCCACATCTTGTGTATTGTCTGTCCATAATGCTGCTGCAAACAGAAGACTGCAGATTATGTTTTCCCCATTTGATTTCATTTCTTTGGGCTATATTCCAAGAAATGGGATTGCTGGATCGTATGGTAGTTCTATTTCGAACTTCTGAGGAACGTCCATACTGTCTATCCATAAAGTCTATACCAATTTATCTTCCCACCAAGGGTTCCCTTATCTCTGTACTTTTGCCAGCACTCATCTCTTCGATGATAGCCATCCTGACAGTTTTGTAATAATATCTCGTTGTGGCTTGGATTTACATTTCCCTGGTGATTAGTGAGAAAGAACAGTTTTTCATGTACTTGTTAGCCATTTGTATATAACGTCTAATCAGATCCTCTGTTCATATTTTAATAAGATTATTCTGTTTTTGCTGATTTGATTATGTTATGTGTTTAAAGTATCACCACCTTACTAGGTTCATGGCTTGCAAATAATTTTCTGCAATTCTGTAGATTACATTTTCATTTTGTTCATTTTTTTTTTTGCTCTGCAGAAGCTTTTCAGGTTGATGTAGTTTCACCTCTAATTTTTTTTTCCACTGTACTTTCATGTAATATTAAAAAAAAAAAAAAGAATCATTGCCAAGACCACTGCCAAATAGCTTATTCCTTGCTTTTGCCTCCAAGCAAGTCTACACTTTCAGGTCTTAGGTTTAACTCTTTAATTCACTCTGAGTTAATTACTGTTAATGGGTTCAGTTTCACTGTTTTTTTTTGAATATTTGTTGATTTATCTGGATGCATCAAGTCTTAGTTGCTGCGCACAGAATCTTCACTGTGTCGTGAGGGGTCTTCCGTTGCAGTGCACAGACTGTCCAGTTGTGCCGCACAGACTGGAGCACATGGGCTCAGGCTTAGTTGCTTCACAGCATATGGGGTCGTAGGCAGTGAATCTGCTTCCTCTGCCTTGCAAGGTGGATTCGTAACCTCTGAGCTACCAGGGAAGTCCCAGTTTCATTGTTTTGCGTGTGGAGATCCACTTTTCTCAACACCTTTTATTGAAGAGACTGCCCATTGTGTGTTATTTGCACCCTTGTCAAAGATTAGTTGACCATATATGTTTCGGACTTTTTCCTGGGTTCTTTATTCTGCTCCATTCCTTTGTGTGTCTGTTTTTATGACAGTGAAATACTATTTTGATTACTTTAGCTTTGCAGTGTATTTTGAAATCAGGAAGTTTCATATCTTGAGATTTGATCTTCTTGCTCAAGATTGCTTTAGCTCTTTGAGGTCATTTGTCGCTCTATATGAACTTTAGGATTCATCTTCTATTTCTGTGAAAAATTGTAATTTTGATAGGAATTGCATTGAATCTGTATATTGCATAGGGTAGCATGGATACTGTAATGCTATTAATTATTCCAGTACAAGGACATGAGTTATCTTTTCATTTATTTGTGTCACTTTCTTTTATCAGTGTCTTATAGTTTTCAGTGTTCAAATCTTTTTGGTTAAATTTATTCATATGTATTTCATTGTTTTTGATATTACATATGTAATTGCTGCCCTAGTTTTTATTCAGATATCTTATTGTTTTTAGAGATGCAACTGATTTTTACATATTGATTTTTGTATCCTGCGACTTTACTGAATTTGTTTAATAGTTGTAACAGTTTTAAGGGGGAGCCTTTAGGATCCTCTGAATATAAGATCTTGTCTTCTTCAGGCACAGTTTTGCTCCTTTGTGATTTTATTATTAGTTTTTTCTCATGAACTGGTGATCTGAGCAGGCCTTCCAGAACAATATTGAATAGAAACGAACATAATAGGCATCCTTTTCTTGTTCCTTGAAGAGGCAGTCTCTTCATTAATAGGTGTTGAGAAAGCTTTTAGGTTTTAAATTTTGAGTGTGGGGGCTTGCCTGGTGGTCCAGGGGCTCAGACTCTGCTTCCAATGCAGGAAGCTCAGGTTCAATCCCTGGACAGGGAACTAGATCCCACGTGCCGCAACTAAGATCCAGAGTGACCAAAATAATAAAGAAATATTAAAAAAATAAAAATAAATATACATTTTGAGTGTGATGTTGTGTGTATGTGTGCTCAGTCAGGTCTGACTCTTGGTGACCCCATGGACTGTAACCCACCAGGCTCCTCTGTCCATGGGATTTCCCAGGCAAGAATATGATGTCAGCATGGACTTTATATGTGTTTATCATATTGAGTTACATTCCTTCTACACACCAAGTGTTAAGAGTTTTTGACAGGTAAATGTGCTCTATTTTGTTAAGGGATTTTTCTGCATTTATTGAGATGATCATATGATTTGTATCCTTCATTCTATTATGTGTCATGTTTATTGATTTGTATATGAAAAACTATCCTTGTATCCCAGGAGTAAATCACAGTTGATGATGGTGTAAGATTTTTAATACACTGTTGAGTTTGGTTTGCTATTTTCTGTTGGAGATTTTTTTCTTCTATGTTTATCAAGGATGTTGGCATATAGTTTTTTTTTTTTTTTTGTAATTTCCATAACTTTCTTTGCTATTGACATATATTTCTAGCCTGGGAAAGTGAGTTTGGAAGTATTTCTTCAGTGGTTTGGAAGAGTTGAGGAAGGATTGACATTAGTTTTTAAAATCATGGTAGAATTTACCAGTGACTCTGTATTTTTCTTTGTTGGGACAGTCATTATAAATTATTTTTTAAAAATTGAAGTATAGTTGGTTTACAATATTATATCAGTACCAGGGTAAGACACAGTGACTCAATATTCTTATTAATTGGGAAATTCTCTGATGGTCCACTGGTTAGAACTGTATGCTTCCATTGCAGGAGGCATGGGTTTGATCTCTGGTTGTCAAACTAAGATCATGCATGCCATGCAGCATAGCCAAAACATTTTTTTATAAGTTATACTAAATTTAACATTATTATAAAACGGTGGCTATATTTCCCTGTGCTGTAAAATATATCTTTGTGGCTTAGTTTGTTGGGAGATAATTGATTAATGATTCAGTTTCTTAACTTGTTACTGATTTATTCAGATTTCTTTTTCTTCAAGTTTTATTGTTGCTGGGTTGTCTGTTTCAAAGAATTTATTCATTTTTTTCTAGTTTTTCCTGTTGGCAGTTAATTGTTTGCGGCCTTACTGAGTCTTCGTTGCTTGTCACAGGCTTTCTCTAGTTGTGGCGCGGGGGCCTGCTCTTCATTTCAGTATGTGGGCTTCTCATGGTGAGGGATTCTCTTGTTGCAGAGCACAGGCTGCAAGTGCTGGGGCTTCAGTAGTTGCCGTGGGTGGGCTCAGAACTTGCAGCACGTGGGCCCTGGAGCTCGCAGGCCTAGTAGTTGTGGTGCATGGGCTTAGTTGCTCCTCAGCGTGTGGAATCTTCCACATCTTCGTGGCCCAGCGATCAAATCTATGTTCCCTGCATTGGCAGGTGGATTCGTAACACCTGGACCACCAAGGATGTCCTGGCATTTAATTGTTGATCGTAGTTTTTTATGGTCTTTGTGTGTCTGCAGTATCAGTTGTAGTATCTCCTTTTTCATTTCTGATTTCATTTACTTGAATCTTTTCTTTTCGTGCAGCTAAAGGTTTGTCCATTTTGATTCTTTTCAAAAACCAACTCTTAGCTTTGTTAATCTTCCCATTGTATTTTTAGTCTGTATTTTATTTATTTCTGCTCTAATGTTTGTTATTTCTTTCCTTCTAGATTTGAGTTTGTTTTTTTTAAGTTGTGGCATATTTTGATTCCATTTTATTATGGTAGGCTGCAGTCCGTGGGGTCGCTATGAGTCGGACACGACTAAGCGACTTCACTTTCACTTTTCACTTTCCTGCATTGGAGAAGGAAATGGCAACCCACTCCAGTGTTCTTGCCTGGAGAATCCCAGGGACGGGGAGCCTGGTGGGCTGCCGTCTATGGGGTCACACAGAGTCGGACACGACTGAAGTGACTTAGCAGCAGCAAGATAATCTTTTCTTATTTTTTTTTTTTCCCTTCAACACATTCAGGAATGTATTCGTTAATGGCCATATGTCTTTTTTAACGTCCATATATTTTTGAGCTTTCCAGCATTCACAATGATAGTATTATGCTATTGGGGACTTCCAGGTGGTGCAGTGGTAAAGAATCTATCTGCCAATGCAGGAGATTAGGGAGATGTGGATTTGATCCCTGGGTTGGGAGGATCCTGTGGAGTAGGAAATGGTAACCTGCTCTTGGTGTTCTTGCCTGAAAAATTCCATGGACAGAGAATCCTGGTGGGCTACAGTCTATAGAGTCACAAATAGTCAGACATGACTGAGCAACTGAGCACGTTACGTTACTGATTTTTAGTTTCCAACCCTTATGGATGGATAAAATTCTTGACATGATTTAAGTCTTCTTAAAAGTGTAAAGACTTGTTTTGTGACCTAATATATGATCTCTCTTAAAGAGAATGTTCTGTGTCCATTGAGAAGAATGTATTCTGTTGTAGTTGATTGGGATATTCTGTGTGTTTGTTAGGCTCAGGTGGTCTAAAGATTCATTCAGTATTTTGTCAGTGCTTGAGCTAAGGTGCCATTAAATATTTCCTTATCGATTTTCTATTTGGTTAATCTACCCATATTCTTGAAAGATGGGTATTGGAGTCTGCTAATGTTATTTCATTGTTGTCTTTTCTGCCTTCCAGTTTCTTGATATTTGCCTTATACATTTAAATGCTCTGATGTTAGATACATACTACTTATAATATGTTCTGCCCTCTTGATGAGTCAACACCTTTATCTTTATTTAATGATTTTTTGTCTATTGTGATAGATTTTGACTTAAAGTTTATTTTGTTTGGCTTAAGTGTGGATTATTTATAAGTATAAGCTAGTGTTTTGTTTCCATTTGTATGGAGGTTTTTTTTTTCCCTTCAATTTCTTCTCTTTCAGCCTATTTGTGTTCTTAAAGCTGAAGTAAGTCTCTTGAAGCCTTTATCCTCAGGCACTGTGTGTCTTTTAAAATTTCTTTGGTTTTTACTTTGCCAGGTCTGTGTGGCTGCAGGTGAGCTTTTGCTAGTTGCAGTGAGCTGGGACTACTCTTTGTTGCAGTGGACGGGCTTCTCATTGCAGTGACTTCTCTTATTGTGGAGCATGGGCTGAAATGAGTCTCTTGAGGGCTTTATTGTCAGCCACCGTGTCTTTTGAATGGAGAGGACTTGCCTGGCAGTCCTGAATGTCCACTGTAGGGGGTGCAGGTTCTATCCCTGGTCAGGGAACTAAGATTGTGCATATAGTGTGACCAAGAATTAAAAAGCAGACAAACCAAAAAGCACAAAAAAGAGAATGGAGAAAATTTTGTCAGGACTTTACAATTGCCAACTCGTTAATTTTTGTATGACTGACTTGTAGTTCCTTTGGTGTTTCCATCATTTCTTCTTTCTTTCTTTCTTTCTTTAATGTTTAATTGGAGGATACTTGCTTTATAATATTGTGTTAGTTTCTGCCTACATCAACATGAATCAGCCATAGGTATACATATGCCCCCACCCTTTTGAACCTCCCTTCCACCTCTCACCCCATCCCATCCCTCTAAGTTGTCACAGAACCCAGTTCCCTGTGTCATACAGCACATTCCCACTGGTTATCTGTTTCATATATGATAGTGCATATTTTTCAGTGTTACTCTTTGAGTTCACCCTCCTTCTCCTTCTCTGCTGTGTCCACAAGTTGTTTTCTGTCTGTGTCTCCATTGCTGCTCTCAAATAGGTTCATCAGTATCGTCTTTCTAGAGTCCATGTATATGTGTTAATATATGGTATTTTTCTCTGAATGACTTCGTTTTGTATAATAGGTTCTAGGTTCATCTGCCTCATTAGAACTGACTCAAATGTGTAGCTTTTTATGGCTGAATAATATTCCATTGTATATATGTACCACAACTTCTTTATCTATTCATCTGCTGATGGACATCTAGGTTTGCTTCCATGTCCTAGCTATCGTAAATTGTGCTGCAATGAACATTGGGATACATGTGTCCTTTTCAATTATTGTTTCTTCAGGAACAAAACAAGGGTGCCCACTCTCACTACTATTCTTTGTCACTTCTTGTGGTACTTCCACAATGTGAATATTATTTTCCTGGATAACATCCCATAATTTACTTCAATAGGCTTTCTTCAGTCTTTCTTCCCTGTGGTTGGATGGTTTGAAATCACCTGACTCAAAGTCACAGGTATTTCTCCTGCTTGATCAAGTGACTGTTCCCTATTGTATTTTTCATTTCAT
This sequence comes from Bos javanicus, assembly GCF_032452875.1. Lineage (NCBI taxonomy): Eukaryota > Metazoa > Chordata > Mammalia > Artiodactyla > Bovidae > Bos > Bos javanicus. Next base: position 65,723,386 of record NC_083885.1, on the reverse strand, counting down.
TTATTGTATTCTTCAGCTACAGAGTTTAATTCCTTTATCTTCCTTCTATTTCAGATCTTTTTTTTTTTTTTTCCCACACCACATCACATGCAGAATCTTAATTTCTTGACCAGGGATCAAACCTGTACCTCCTGCAGTGGAAGCACAAAGCCCTAACCATTGGACAGCCCGGGAATTCCAAATCTGTTAATTTGCTTGTGTGTGTGTGTGTGTTTTTCCTGCTTTCATTGAGTTTCTGTCTGTGTTCTCTTGGAGCTGGCTGAGTTTCCTTCAAGTATTTATTTTGAATTCTTTGTCTAGTTATTTATAGATATGCATTTTTGGGGGTTCACTTGCTGTAAAGTTATGCTCCTTTGGTAATGTCATGTTTCCTTGATATTTCATGTTTCTTATAGCCTTTTGGTCATCTTTTTGCATCTGATGGATAAGTCACATCTGAATTTACAGGCTGGTTTTGGTGAGGAAAGACCTTAACTTGGACTGATTGCAAAGTCACTGGCTAGGTGGGGGTGCCAGTTTGGGCTGTCAGGAGGGACTGGCCATATGATGGCTCTGCAACTTTGTCAGCTGGGGTCAGGGGCACCAAAGACTGTAGGGGTTCTGAGTAGACAAGGCTGCAAGATGAACTCATAAGTACCTTTTCTGGCAAGTCTGGGGAGGGTGTGACATCAGGACTGTGTTCAGGTCACATAAGGAATGTTTCTCATTTAATCGGGAGTTTTTGGGTTTTTGCTAGTGTCACATCCCTTGTCTATTTTTCTTGTCCTGTTGTTAGTACTTGGCTGAGTAGTCAGTTTTACTCCACTGTTATATCTACTCTGACTTCAGCCCAGGTATAAGCCTCATCTCTCTGGATTTCATATCTCGGTCCTTTCTCTCATACTTCCTCCTCTCTTGCTCTGCACCTTTGGTTCACATGTGCTATGAGGTGTCCATTCATCCTTAAATTGGCCTTGAACAGCAGCTGGGTTTCTCCTGGGTTTGGACATTTGCTTCTACACGGTCTCATGTCATTTCAGAATAGGTCCTGCAGGAATCCTCTGGCACATGAGCAAGCTCTACAGTGTGCTGCTCAACTGTGTTGCGCCATATTCTTATGTCCTTCCCCTGGTTAAGGATACCATTCTTTTGCCTTAGAGGCAAGTCATGCCAAGTAGTGGAATGCTGCTTCCCCAGTGGAATTTCAGATCTTTCTGGAAAACCATCCTGCAGACTCACCCCTGGATATGACTCATTACCTTTATGAAGGTATTGCTCCCTCCTCAGAAAGTTGACATGTTTATTTGCATTAATTTCATCACAGGTGTGTGTGTGTGTGTGTGTGTGTGTGTGTGTTTGTATGTGTGTGTGTTTTCAGGTTGCTGCTGTGGAGGAGAGGATTCAGAGGCACCCTTTATTTTTTTTTTTTTTTCTTTTTTGTTTTCCAGCTTTATTGATATATGATTGACATACAACATTTTTTAAGTTTTAGATGTACAACATGATCATTTGATACATGTATATACTGTAAAATGTTACAATTGGTTAACAAATCTTTCACTTCACATAATTACCATTTTCTGTTGTTGCATCCATCTTTTTTTTTTTTTTTCTCATTGCCTCTTTGTTCAAGCCTTTCTTTATTCAAAATCAGCTGTCCCAAATGATTCGGCATTTATGGAATAAACAAATTTAAGTTTACGCAGCAGCCTAGTGAGCATTTAAGACTTATGTTACATGAAAAAAATGTACATTTCTAAATTAAAAAGTTAACTATGTATACTTAATAACATTACATACAATTAATATAAAGGCTACAGAAGGCTTTAGGAAGCTGAAAGTCTAAACAAGTTTTAGCAGGTGAATCAGCTGATTTCACATTACAATTCTAATCAAATTATCCAACTACTGCTACTGCTAAGTCGCTTCAGTCGTGTCTGACTCTGTGCGACCCCAGAGACGGCAGCCCAGCAGGCTCCCCTGTCCCTGGGATTCTCCAGGCAAGAACACTGGAGTGGATTGCCATTTCCTTCTCCACAGAGGCACCCTTTAAACATAACATTTGTACAGGCATGTCAAAGGCCAGGACTCCTAAGGCACTTTCGTTTTCCCAGAAGAATCGCATCTGTGAGAAGTGTAGTCTGGTCTTGAGACGCATTTTTCACTTGGCAGAATCGCATCTGTGAGAAGTGTAGTCTGGTCTTGAGACGTATTTTTCACTTGGCAGAGCGTGAAGAAACACAACACAGCCAGAAAGTGACTGGGTATAAAATACACATGGCACAGTTCCATTTTGGCGCAGACCTCCAAAACTCCAGAAGCAGTTCATGGAAAGAAACCCTGTGGAAATGATGTAGACAGGGTCTTGTTTGTGAAGCACTGCAAACTCCGTATGTCAGAAAAGCCCTCTTCCTGTGAGAAAGTTAGGAGACTTTCTGGCCACTTCAGGACATCTCCAGCAACAGTCCACTCCCACCAGGGAGAAGCCAGACAATATTGTCTAGTGTGAACAAACTTTACAAAGCAGAGAAAGTCATGACAGCCTGGGAGAACACAAGAAAGCCCTGAACCCCAAACACACACTTGTTCAAGACAAGAGTGTCCACACTGGAAGACATTGTTTTGTGTGCAGTGAATGTAGGAAAACGTTCAAATACAAATCCTTATTTGTGTGCACCAGAGAGTCCACACTAGAAAAAGACTCCCTGTGTGTGGTGAATGTGGAAAATCATTCAGGCGAACCTCAACCCTCAATCTGCATCAAAGAACTCATCCTGGGGCAAGGCAGTACAAGTGCAGCAAATGTGGGAATTTCTTTAGCCAAAACTTCGTCCTCATTTATCCCTGGAGAAGTCGTATTGGGGAAATTACTTGTGTTGTGAGTGTGCACAGTCTTTTAGTTGTAGATGCATCTTAGTTTGACAGTCAGTAGTTCTCAATGGAAAAAGGCACTGTGCGTGTACCCAGTGTTGGATAGCTTTTAAATGAAAATGTTATCTCCTTGTACACTGGAGAGTTCACATAAGAGAAAGGCCTTAATTTTGCAGTGAATGTGGGAAATCATTTACCAATAGCTCGGTTCTCATCCTATACCAGCGACTACATAAGGGGGAAAGAAGGCCTTTTGCATGTGGTGAACGTGGGAAATCTTTTGCCAATAACTTGATACTCACTCTCCACCAGAGAGTTCACACAGGAAAAGGGCCTTATGAGTGTAGTGAGTGTTGGAAATCATTTAGTATCAATCTTACCTCATTCAACACTGCAAGGTTCATAGTGGAAAAAGGCCTTAGGAATGCAGTGAATGTGGGAAATCTTTTACCTCTAGTTCTACCCTCTGTTATCATCAGAGAGTTCACACAGGAGAAAGGCCTTATGAGTGCAGGGAGTGCGGAAAATGTTTTATGTTCAATTCTGCCCTGTGTTATCATCATAAGATTCATGCTGGAGATAGGCCTTATGAGTGTGCTGTATGTGGGAAATGTTTTTCTTCTGGTTCCACCTCTGCTGTCATCAGACTTCACACAGGAGAAAGGCCTTATGTGTGCAGTGAATGTGGGAAATTCTTTATCCAAAGATATTACCTTGTTATACACTAGAGAGTTCACACAGGAGAAAAGCCTTATCAGTGTACTGAATGCAAGAAATCTTTTACCACTAAGAGGAGCCTTATTTATAATTGGGGAAATCACACTGGAGAAAGGCCTTATGAGTGCCATGAATGCGGGGAATCCTTTAAGCAACAGTCTTCTCTTATTGAACACTGTAGACCTCACTCTGGGCAAAAGCCTTATAAATGTAGTGAATGTAGGAAATCTTTTGCATCTAGGTAGGGTTTCTGTTATCACCTGAGCGTTCATATGGGATTGAGGCTGTATGAGTGCAGTGAATGTGGGAATCTTTTGCCTCTAGTTCTACTCTTCATGAGTATCAGAGAATTCACACACACAAAAGACCTTATGAATGCACTGAATGTGAGAAATCGTTTAAGAAAGAGTCTCCTCTCATTGAACACTGTAGACTTCACCCTGGAGAAAACCCTTATAAATGTAGTGAACATGGGAAATCTTTTGCATCTAGGTGGGGTTTCTGTTATCATCCACAAGTTCACACTGGATAAAGGAAGTATGAATGCAGTGAAATCTTTTCCCAAAAGCTCTGCAGTCCTTCAACATCAGTGTTCACAGACGTGAAAGGTCTTTATGTGTGTTGCGAATGTGGGAAAACCTTTACCTCTAGTTCCACCATTTGTTCTCAACAGAGAGATCACAAGAAAAGTTTTATTCATGACAGGAGTTTGGGAAGTTTTTTCCTAAAGAATTTGCCTCATTATATGTGATAGAGTTTACAGTGGAGAAAGGTCTTCAATGTGCAAGAGAATGTGCAGTTTTCCTTTTCAGGATAATGACACTGGAAAAAAATGAGAAGCTGTCCATCTGAATTCAGTCTCCTACTTCCAGCTGTCTGCAAGGGGATATACCCGTTAAGTTGCCGTTTTGCAGGAAGCATCTGCGGCTATTTGCACTTCCTGACCTGTGTGCGGCTCTTCCTGGATTTGTGTCGCTGCCACTTCTCCATTTTACCTCTGTCACCTGGCAGGGCTACACAGTGCCTCAGTCACCAGCCCAGTGTGCTCAGAGAAGCTGGCCTCTGTTCTTCCATGTGTTAGAGTCCAGTCCTTATGAATTCAGCTGACAAAGTGTACAGAGAAGGGCCACCTTCTTCACGGACATGTTCTCACACGATTTATTTTTCTAGCTAGCAAGTCACCAGCCCAGGCTGCGCGCCACACATTGTTTTGGTTTGTGCAATATGGATGCCTTATTGTTTAAGGACTGTTTTATTTTTGAGTATTCTATGTACTGCAAGAGGTTTTCTACAAGGAGGTTTGGGCTCCGCAGGCATGAAGGGTGAATGGTTTTTAGGGGCCACAGGGAAGATAGTGTGATGGCAAAATATTGGCTTGCCAGTTTTGGCCAAATTTGCATTGGTGCCAGTGAAGTCGTAGGAAAGAGGGCAAGGCATTCTGGTCCTTGTTTGAAGCCTCTATGTGTTTTAGGAAACTCAGACATCACTCTGGGGAGGGGTGAGATCTGATAATCTCAAGTTCTTGGAGCAGCGTGAAGTTTTCCCCCTGTTCATAAGGGATATCACAGGAGGTGTCAGCACTGTTGAGGGGAATCTCCTGTCTAGGTCTTGCAAAGAGCATGTGCCCTGATGTCCACAATTCTGTGAGTGACAGTCACTGGTTGTAAGACTACAGGGGCCAGGGGAAACCGAAACTGCTGCAGAAACTGGATTATTAAGGAGTAGAAGAGACAGAAGCCAACTCAGTGGGATGTGGCTCTTCCAAAAGTGCATCCACAGGTGTGTTTGTGACAATGGCTGATGTGCAGGATAAGTGTGTACACAAATCTCGGGACCTCCAGCCACGTTTTTCTTAACCACTGGACCACCAGGGAAGCCCCAAGGACCTCCAGGCATGTGTTTGTTGTGTAGCTGAGGTCACTGTGAGAGAAGATAATTGGAAAGTTTTGCAGATTTTTGTAACCTCTCTTTAATGTTCACCTCAAGGCCAGTGCTGCATAGGCAGGAAGTGGAAGGTAGAGAAAAGTAGTCCAGGGATGTGTCTCTTGTGACCCAGTGAGCATTCCTGTTAACTGAAGTGGAAATATCCTCTATTACTCACTAGTATTTGCTGCCACTGAGGAGAGATGACCCCCAGAGGTCATGACTAGAAAGATGGTGGAGTCAGAATATGTAGGGTAAGGGAGTTAGAGAAGGCAAGGTTCGGAAAAAGAACAAGACCGGTGCTTTACAAGAACAGATCACCTTTAATGAGGCAAGAAGGGGCAGCAGTCAGATTAGTGAGCTGCTGCACTAACCCAAGAAAAGAGTGAGTTATATATAGGAATATATATGGAAATCTACTGTCTTAAGGGGGCCTGTTTTTCTCCAGGGTTGTTCGGAGTAGTTATCTCTTAAATGGCTGGGTCAAGGAATTCTGGAGATCGCCCTGAGGCTGGGCCCGCTAGGAGCTGGGTGTAATTAACCTTAATGTCCATTTTTTCCTTCAGGTGAGAGAGTTCTTTGTTTTGCATAGAATGGTGGGGAGGAGCAGGAGGGGAGTTTTAATTCCAGGCTATTTTGGGCAGTGTAACTTTCCTTCATTCCAGACCCTAAGGAATATATATACATGGAGAAAGAGAGGTGGGTGTCGTTAATGTTCAGGGCTTCTTCGTACTGATAAATGAGGGTCAGGGGTCTGTGGTCTGGGAGGAAGGAAGTCTCAGGCCCGTAGTATTAATTCTCTTATTTTAGCCGTCAGGGTCTTGAGCAAAAGAACAGTCTTGACTTGTCTTGGGAAATTGCTCGGATTTGGTCTTGGAGGAATCCCTGGAAAAGATTCAACAAACAAGGTCCAAAGGTGAGTAGGAGGGTATAAAAATGAGTGGTCCGAGAAGGGGTAAACCCCAAGGCGTGCAGTTACAATCTGTTAACCGTGACTGCCAGGAGTTGCTTAGTCTCTGGAGGATGCGTGAGGCTCAATCTGGGTAAGGTTTTTTGCAGCTCCTTGGACAATACCCAACTGGTTGGCCTAGAAACAGCAGGATTCTTCTAGAAAAAGGCACAGCCCTCCCTTGTCTGCAGTGAGTAGATCTAATGGCCGCCAAGGAATTGAGTTGATTTTGGATAGTTATTAGGCCTTGAGCTATTTCCTGGAGGCTGTCTGATAGGTCTTGAGATAGTGTCTGGTAGTTTTGGATGGAGGTGGTTAAGCCGGCGGTTCCTGTTCCAATTCCAGCCACTATTTCCAGTCCTACTGAGAGGGGAATGAAATGAATGGCGTGTTTTATTCGCTTGTGGATGAGAGGAAGAGGCAAGGGTTGGTCATTGGGGGCTATTAAAATGTTTGGACTGGAGTATACCAGGGTGCAGGTCCTGGAGCAGTTAGTAGGTAGACAGAGGTATGTAGATGTCCCACACAGGAAAAACAGGCCAGATGTCGTAGTACAGCAGCTGAAGTCGAGGCAAAGAGGACTTGAGGGGGGTTTGATCGTTCGTTCAAGGACACTCAGAGACCCCACTAAGGTGGCCCCAACAACAGGAGAGGAGGAGGAGTATGCAGAGAGAAACCGCCCTGTAAAGGTTAAAGAGTGTCCTGTAGGACCAGAAACAAATACAGCCTTCCCAGTGGCAAAGAGTAAGGTGGAGATATGGTTGCACATGCAGTTAGGGATTGTGCCCGCAGGTTGGTTGTATGAACTGTTTCAGTAATTTCTGGATGTGCAAAAAGGAGCTGGTTGTAACAGTGTTACTCTCTGGGCGATAGGGCCTCCTATTGGAGGTTTTCCATTGAAGGAGGGGAGTTCGGTGAGTAAAGATTCTAAGAGTATGTCTGAATTTCGGATTTGGTCACTAGTGTGAAGATATTTAAGATATGAGACGACTAAAGGCTCCCCATGGTATGAGTGGTGTAGGGACATGTTACCTGTGGTCCAGTCAAGGATGGATGTGGAGAGGGCTAAATCTCCCAGGGGAGTTACAGATAGACGTATCCAGCAGTCAGTTGTGGGTTAGAAGCCTTGAGAAGGGTATGGGTTAAATTAAGGGTCTGGAATAGATAGTTGAGGTTAGGATTTTGAAGGAGCTCGTGGGTCAGAGGAAGAAGGGAGGATAAGAAGATGATGTTGAACAACATTTGGGGAAGTGAGTATAAGATAGATTACTATGGAAAAGAATTGGATTTCAAAGGGGTGGAAGTTGTAAAGGGTCCCCTGCAGCCACAGGGTGAAGATGTAATCTTCAACATGTTCGAACGTGGATCCTTGAGGACTCAAGACCCAGATATCTGCCAGAAGTTGTTCCAGGAATAATTGCAGCTGTGAAACCAACAGGCTCATCCATCGCCAGCTGGGGCCGGAAGCCGTGAGAACTTTAGAGTTGTAGGGCCTGTATGAGAAACTTGATAAGTATTAGTCTGGCAAGCATTTTCATCATTGGGCTGCATAACCTTTTTTTAACTGAGTGATGTGTACCCAAGAGGTGATTTCTTTTAATTTTGCAGTGGTAGGGGTCAGCAGAATTATCATGTAGGGACCTTGCCATTTTGGGGTTAGATCTGAGTGGGACTGAGTTGTCATATAAACTTTGTCTCCAAATGAAGGTATGAGTATGGACGATTAGGATGTGGTCAAGGGAGTAAGTCATCCATATGTTGCCAAAGGGCATCTCGTATCTGGGCAAGTAAAGGAAAAGGAAGGTGGGATGGCAGTCTGGGACTGTCCTGGGAGTGGGGAAGACCCAAAGGTACTATGGGCCTCCCATACATGGCCTCAAATGGACTGATGTTTAAGGGTTTTTTTTTTTTTTTTTTAGTAAGGCCCAGACCTTTAAGAGGGCTAAAGGGAGGAGTTTAGTCCAGTCTTGATGAAATTCAATTGTTAATTTGGTCAGTTTCTTTTAGGGCTCAGTTAGCTCTCTCAACCTTACCGGAAGACCAGGGATGATAAGGAATGTGAAACCTCTAAGGAACTTGAAGGGTTCATGCAATATTTTGGGTGATTTGGGATGTGAAATGGGGCCCGTTGTCAGACTGGAGGGAGGAAGGCATTCCAAACCTGGGGAGGATTTCAGGAAGAATAAGGCAAGCCACAGTAGGGACTCGTTTGTTAGTAGTCGGGAAAGCTTCGATCCATTCAGAAAATGTATCTACGACGAGACTAGGAGAAGTTTAACCCTTTTTATGGGTGGCATGTGGGTGAAATCTACCTGCCAGTCTTGTGCAGGAAGATGTTAGCAAATTTGGTGGGTGGGGAAAGGAGGGAGGTGAATGTTAGAATTAGGATTTGTCCACTGACAGATGGTACAAATTTGGGTCAGATTATTTAAATAAGTTGCATTGTCCTTAGCTCAATAAAGTTCTGAAGGAAAGCCTTAAGTATTAAGTACTTTTGCAGAGGGGTGGAAAAGGGAATGTAAATATGAAAGTAATGTGTGGATGTTAGGCTCGTCAGTTTGGGCTATAGTAAAAACAGGACTAACAGAGGCGGCCTGCCTCTTTGCTTTGTGATCTGCTATATTGTTATAAAAGGAGATATGACCATGTCGCTGATGTCCCCAGCAGTGTATTACAGCAGCTTGTTTTGGGAGCTGAGCCACATGGAGGAGTTCAGAAATAAAAGAAGCATTGAGAATAGGTGTGCCTTTCTGAGTGAGGAATCCCCTGTCCCTCCAGATTATAACGTTAGAATGTAATATGTTATAGACATATTTGGAATCAGTGAAAATGTTTAGCTTTTGGTCTTTGGCTAGGGTCAAGGCTTGTGTAAGAGCTATCAGTTCAGCCTGTTGTGAGGATGTGTGAGCTGGGAGTGTGGCTCACTTGATGAGGCAAGGGGGAATACCTTTGCCAGGCCGTCCCTGGACTACAGCGTATCCAGCCCCAAACGGGGCTTACGTCTGGGCACTGCCGTCTGTGAACCAGGATGGGACTTTGGGGTCAGTAAGGGGCTGATCAGTTATATGTTCAAAGGGATTAAGTGTCATATCTAAGGTCTGAACACAATCATGAGATAGGTGTCCTGCTTCTGGATCTGGTGTAGGGAGTAAGCTAGCAGGATTGAGGTTTACAAGGCATAAAAGAAAGGGATGGGTCGAGGAGGTGTACGTGGAGGATCTGTAGTCGAGCAAGGGGCAGAGAAAGGAAAGCCTGATGAGAGAGCAAATCTTTGAAGGAATGAGGTGAGCATACATTTAGAGGAGCATTTCGGGTTAGGGTGGTTAACAAGAGGGTGGTTGCAGCTAAGGCCTGGAGACAGGGTGGCCATCCGAGTGTGATGGGATCGAGTTGTTTAGATAAGTGAGCTAGAAGGCCCCATATGCCCCCGCTTTTTTGGCACAGAATCCCTGAGGCATGTCCTTGTCGAGAATGTACAAAAAGGAAAAAAGGCTTGGTGTAATCAGGGAAGTAAAGAAAAGGGGCCTGTAATAAATGTTTGGTAAGAGTTTGTATGGGGGTGTGGAGAGAGGTGGGGGCCAGTAAGTGTTCATCTAAGTTTCCTCGAGTAGCTTGGTAGAGAGGTTTTGCATGGAGGGCAAAATTTGGGACCCATATTTGGAAGAAGTTTAATAGACCTAATAGGGAAAGAAGTTCCCTCTTGGTTTGGGGCCTGGAGGTCTGTGTCAAAACATGAAATCTCTAAGCTGGGATTTGGACGTGGGAGTGAGAAGCAATCCCATGTAATTGATGCTGGTGGAAGCAATTTGTGCTTTGGAGAGTGAGACTCTCTAGCCCCAGTTGCCTGGGGCATTTAATACTGTCTCAGTGTGGACTACACAGTCACGGAGAGAGGAACTACATAACAATAAATCATCTACATGTTGGAGTAAGGTCGTAGAGCCTAAGTCTAAAGTTTGTAAGTCTCTTTGGAGGGCTTGACCGAAAAAATGAGGGCTATCGCTAAACCCTTGTGGTAAAACAGTCCGAGTTAACTGTTGAGATTGATATGTGTCTGGGTCCGTCCAGGTGAAGGCAAATAGGGCTGTGAGGAGTGGTGTAGGGGTATAGTCAGGAAAGCATCTCTGAGGCCCAGTACCGTGAAGTAGGCTGTGTCAGGGGGATATGTGAGAGAAGGGCGCAGGGATTAGTGACCGCGGAGTGTACGGTATTATGGCCTCAGTAATCTTGCAAAGATCTTGAACTAGACGCCAGGAGTGGGGTCCCTCTTTGACTGCCAGTTTAGGAGTATTATGAGGAGAACAGATAGGTTGCAAAAGGCCGGCTTTGAGCAGTTGGGAGATTATTGGTTTAAGTCCTTGTCGGGATTCTGTGGGCAGGGTATACTGAGTTTGGGTTATCACCTGAGAGGGACTTTTAAGAAAAACCTGTACCGGGGAATGGTGTCGGGCTACCGATGGGGCTTCAGTGTCCCAGATCTGAGGATCTGTTGGGGAAAGGTCGGGGGGCAGGTTTTGGGAGTGAAGGCTGGCCACGAGTTCGGGTGCCACTTGGATTCAAAGAACTGATATGGGATCTAAGAACGGGAGGTTTATAGAAGTTTGCAGCTTAGCCAGAAGATCACGTCCCATCAATGCCGTTGGGCATTGAGGAACTACTATAAAAGAATGTGTTAGTGTTGTTTTGCCAAAGGAACAAAGGAGAGGAAGGTTATTTGGGGATAAAAAGGGATGCCTGAGACCCCTTTGACGGCCACTTCTGAAGGTTGGAGAGGGCCCTTAAAGGAGGTTAAAAGTGAAGAGGCCGCTCCAGTGTCTGTTAGGAACAAGACTTTGTGTCTGGCCACCGTGCCAATTAACCGAAGCTCCAAGTCCGTCTGTACGGGGCGACTTGGGGTCTGGAGCTTGGGCTTTTCACTGGAATAACTCAGGCACAATTGGATCATCTCTCACCTCATCCGAGGAACCATGGTCTGGGATGCCAGGGCCCCCCTGAGTCTGGTTCCCAGCCCATTGTTGTTGGGCCTGGGGTGGACCCCGAGATTTGGTGGGTATTGCCTGAGGACAATCCATTTTCCAGTGGCCCCATTGTTTGCAGCTGAGGCAGGGTTTGGTGGGTGGCCGGGATTGGGGCAGGACTTAGCACAGTGTCCCGTTTGGTTGCATCTGAAGCAGGGGCCTAGAGGGTTAGGTCCCATACTTGTGGGCTGAGGTTGATGGGCCAAAGGGGTTGAATTTTTTTCTTGGCTAGCTGCAGCGAATAAAGCATATTTGACCTTCTTTCCTTTTCTTTTTCTTTTTTCGCTTCTTCCTCCCCATTGTTGAAAACTTAAAAGGCTGTTTCTAGGAGATTTCACTGAGGGGTTTTGGGGCCCTTCTCTAACTGGCATAGTTTTCGGTGAATATTGGGGGCTGACTGGCTTATGAACTGGACGTGTAGGTACAGAAGTCCAGCGAGGGTGGAAATAGTGTATTTTTGGACTGCCTCACCTCAGTAAGCTGTGAAAGAGGGCAGGATTTTCATCTTTTTCTTGAGTCACTTCCCTAATCTTATGTAGTTAACATGAATGTGAGAGCTTTTTAGCATTAACAGTGCGGGAGACCTGGATTCAATCCCTGGGTCAGGAAGATCCCCTGGAGAAGGAAATGGCAACCCACTCCAGTATTCTTGCCTGGAGAATCCCATGGACGGAGGAGCCTGGTGGGCTACAGTCCACGGGGTCACAGAGTGAGACACGACTGAGTGACTTCACTTCAGTTTCTAGTAAACAGGTGATCATGTGAGGCAGGTACAGGATGTCGGCATCGCCCGCTTGATATGTCTACCGTGGCTCAGTTAAAGGGACTGTATCATCAGCCACCGGGTTAGTCCTATCTTGGTTATGGAGCTGATCAGCATGAGCCCAGTCTGCCTGCCAGATCCATTCCTTTTCATCGGAGTCAAAGTGGCATTTAGGATGTAATAAGATCCTTCCAGGTTAAATGATATGCTTGGCTAAGGCCAGGGAATTCCTTCCTATATCTAGTAGGATTTTCTGAAAAGGATCCCAATTTTTCTTCAACTTGGCTTATATCAGAAATTGAGAAAGGCGCATGAACCCGTGTAGGGCCATCTGGTCCCACTACCTCTCTGAGAGGAAACCTGTTTGCTTTGGGTCCTGGCTGATTGGGGGCCGGGGGGTGGGGGGCGGAGGGTAGAAATCTCTTTTGGGGTTTTGGAGTCATCGCTTCCTGTTTTGGAGGAGGAAAGGCTAGAGGGTGGGGTCTTGTGTCCGGAAGCCTCGTCTCCAGGGTGATAGGAAGGAGGCTTATCTGCTGGGTCAAAATCGGGGGCTGAGGGTTTAGTGGGCCTTTTATGGGCTTTAGATTTGGATTCTTTTTTAGTGGAGTGGGAGAGAGAGCAGAGGGGGATTTGATAGGTAGAACAGTCATTGCAGAGAGAAGGACAGCTTTTAAGGTCCCAGAAGGCTTGAATATAGGGGACCTCCAACCATTTGCCATTCCGTTTGAGGAAGTTTGTGAGATCTGATAAAATATTGAAATCAAAAGTCCCAAACTCAGGCCTGTGGTTTTGGTTATCCAGTTTGTGTTAAGGCCAAATTTGAGTGCAAAGTGACTCGCGTTTATCAACCTTGAGATTGGTCAAGAGTAGAGGTTTGAGGTTTCGTTTTACGCAGGCCAAGGGAGAGTTCCGCAGGACGGATTGGCTTGACCCCATAGCAAATGGCTATCAACTGTCTGATTAAGAGAAAAGGTCGTCACCTAATCTTTTGACCCAGCAGAGAGAAGGAGGGAGGGGCATCCCCCAGGTACCTTCCCCAGAGGGCCTTTTGGCCGGAGGGTTCCCCGGGAACCCGGAAAGGACGATAGTCTATGGCGCCCTAGAGTACCGTCCGAGCTTCCCTGGGCTACTGGATCAGGCAAGGATTTATGGTGGATGGAGGGAGGTTGAATGGCAAAAGGCCTCTGTCCTGGAGTTGGTCAGTCTCACGGAAAAGAAAGTATAGAGAAAAGAGGAAGAGAGAGAGAGGCCAATATTCCTTGGGGTATGTGGAAAACCAATAAATCCCTTAGACAGGACTTGTACCACTCATGAAGGCACAGGGTGTCCTCTCAAGGAGGTCTTGAAAGCCCGGGCGGGAAAGTGAGCTTGGCAGGCTTCCATGCTCCGAAGAGGTGGAAAAAGAGAAGGAACCTCAACCTCCCAATGAAAAAGAACTAGACCAGCACTTTACAGGAACAGACCACATTTAATGAGGCGAGAAGGGGCAGCAATCAGATTAGTGAGCTGCTGCACTAACCCAAGAAAAGAGTAACTATATATAGGTATATATGTGGAAATCTATCTTAAGGGGGCCTGTTCTTCTCCAAGATTGTTCAGAGTAGTTATCTCTTAAACAGCTGGGTCAAGGAATTCTGCAGATCGGCCAGAGGCTGGGACCGGCTGGGCCTCATCAACCTTAATGTCCATTTTTTTCTTCGAGTGAGAGAGTTCTTTGCATAGAATAGTGGGGAGGACCCGGAGGTGAGTTTTAACTCCAGGCTATTTTGAGCCTTGTAACTTTCCTTCAGTATAGGGTTGCCAAATCTGTTTTCAAAGAAAGGAGGATGTACATCTCAGTGTTTTGTTTTGTTTTTTTTAAGCTTTATATAGGTATAATTTACATGTAGTAAGGTGTACATATTTAAAATGAAATATTGAGACTTTCCTGGTGGTACAGTGGATAAGAACCCACCTGCCAATTCAGGGAACACAGATTCAATCCGTGGTCGAGCAAGATTTCACACACCTCGAGGCAGCTGAGCCTGTACACCACAACTACTATTTGCTTTCCTTTATAATAGATACCTTTACATTTTCTAGAATTTATATGATGGAATCCTTAAGTGTTGCTTTTTCCCTATAATTATTTTATGTGATGTTATATTTGTAATATAGATGTTACATGAATGGTTCATCCCCCTCCTTTTTCTTGGTTCAATCCTCTTTAGATATACTGCTATTTAACCATTCACTTGTTCATGACAAACCTAGGCAGCATATTCAAAAGCAGAGACATTACTTTGCCAACAAAGGTCCATTTAGTCAAAGCTATGGTTTTTCTAGTAGTCATGTACTGATGTGAGAGTCGGACCATAAAGAAAGCTGAGTGCTGAAGAATTGATGCTTTTGAACTGTGGTGTTGGAGAAGACTCTTGAGAGTCCCTTGGACTGCAAGGACATCAAACCAGTCAATCCTAAAGGAAATCAGTCCTCAATAGTAATTGGAAGGACTGATACTGAAACTCCAATACTTCAGTCACCTGATGCGAAGAACTGACTGACTGGAAAAGACCCTGATGCTGGGAAAGATTGAAGGCAGGAGGAAAAGGGGACAATAGGGGATGAGATGGGTGGATGGCATCACCGACTCAATGCACATGAGTTTGAGCAAGCTCTGGGAGTTGGTGATGGACAGGGAAGCTTGGCATGCTGCAGTCCATGGGGTCACAAAGAGTCAGACACGACTGAGTGACTGAAATGAACAGAAACATTCACTTGTTTATGTGCATTTTGGATATTTCCAGATTTTGACTGTAGAAAATAAGTTGGTGCAAACATTTGTATACAGTTTTTATAAGGATATTTATTTCTTTTATTTTTTGGTCAAAGAATATTGCTGTGTCTGAATCATGAGGCCTGTGACTATTTAGCTTTTGAAGAAGCTAACAATTTGTGACCTAGTAATTGTGTTTTTTTACATTCTTTCCAGCACTGTATGAGGGTTCCGGTTTCTCCACATCCTAGTGAATACTTTATTTGGTCAGTCGTTAGTAATTTTAGCCCTTTTAGTAAGTTTATCATGCTGTCTTGCTGGTTTGTTTTTTTTTTTTCCCTTTAAGAATTCATGATTAGCATTTTTTTTTTTCATATATTTGGTCTCTTTTTTCATTTGCTCTATCTTATAAAATACCCACTTTTGTCTTCTGCCTACTTTATGAACTTTCGCTATTTTCGTTTCGTTTTTTCTTTTTTTTTTTTTTTAACAAGTAGGACAAAGATGTACATTGAAGAGTCATCCATCTTCACTGGTTGAATAATGTGATTGTTAAGATTTGCTTTCAGTGGTGGAAGACTGTGTCCTGAGCTTTTTCAGGTTTTGTTATGCATAATGGGACACATGTACCATACATTTTTAAGATTAATATACCCTGGGAATTTCCTAACGGTCTAGCAGTTAGGACTTTGCTCTTTCACTGTCTGAGGCCCAGGTTCAGTCCCTAGTTAGGGAACTAAGATCTCACAAGCCACATGCCACACGGCCCAAGCAGGGGAAAGTAAAGATTAATCCGCCATAATATGTCGTTCGTCAATTTCTAAAGTCCAGACTGAATAATAAACCCTTGCTTTGTAGTGTTTGCCCATTTTCCTGTTCCATATGGGTGATGGTGGGTTGGAGCAGGACCGTTAGATGGATTAAGTGCCATCAGGATGGACAGTACATCTCAAAAGCCCAGTGTGGAGGGAAATAGGACGGCAGGGGTCAGTCTCTCCAAGCCTGGGTCAGGCAGCCTGGGTTTGCAGCCTAGTTGTTGGGTTCACACCCTGGGTCCCATTGCCTTGACTCACAGAGAAATGACAGTCACCCACCCTCTACCCTCCCTGACCCCCTGTAAACAGAGGGGTCCTGTCCCCTGGTCTTCAGAGGAGGAGAAGGGCCGAGTCGCCCGTTCCCATTAGGAGGGTGTGGCAGTGGTGACACACTGAGCCCAGCCACCCTGCGCTCCTCCTGACGCTCACAGTCCAAGCTGATCCATGAAGCCACGCTTCGGGAGGCCAGTGCTACAGGACACTAGGGTATCAGAATGGGTTTTTCACCTGAGAATCTTCAGGTGACTTATTGGAGCTCCTTCAGGCTCAGTTCCTGACTGGGATTTGCAGGCAAATGAGAGCATTTAACTTGTTCTTCGTGAGAATCAATAAAAAGAGACTGGGACTTGACCGTGCAGGAGACACGGGTTCCATCCTGGTAGAGGATCTAAGATCTCATGTGCTTCCGGACAAGCCCACGCATTGCAACTGAAGAGCCAACATGCTGCAACTAAGATCAGACACAGTCAAATACATAAATATTTTAAAAAGCACCCCTAACTCAAAGACCCCGCGGGAGTGGATTTGAGTCTTGTCCCCCACTCCCTTGCTGGGTGCCCTGCAATAAATTTTGTACTTTCTTTCATCGCCACCAGGTGGCGCTAGATCGGCTTTGTGGAGCCAGTGGACAAGTTCCGTTTAGTAACACAAACACTTCGGTGATCCACTGCAGACTGATCCCACAGATTCTAGTGTGGCTCCTTTATGAAGAAGAAAAGCCGCGTCTCTGTCCTTAGAACTGGAGTCATCGTTTCCCAGCGACGCTCACTGGGGAGCTTAGCCTTTTCTCTTTCTCCTCAAAGTCTCGTAGGGAGAGCCTTTGCCATTGACTTGCTCGTGTGTTCGAACTACATTACCCGGGATGTTCAGAGTAAAGGGCAGCATGGATAACGAATGAATTACCAGGAAACAGGCAATTTCCGTTCAAAGCACACCTCGTTGGGGCGGGACTTCCGGCCTCCTCCCTAAGGCGGCCGTTTCAACTGCTCTAGGTCCGTTCAGGTCCGGAGGCCTGTTAGGACTGGGCGATGGGACCGAGAACGTTCGATGGGAGGGACTGTCGTCGCTGCACAGAGACGGGTCTGAGCTTCGGAGACGCCGCCTGGGGACCGCCTCGCCCGAGTCTCCCCGCCGTTCCTGGGCCCGCCACGCCCAGAGTCGCTGGAGGCGGCGGCGCTGAGGGACCAGCCTCAGGTAAACGTCGTCCTTCGGGCGCGCACTGCCCTCACCCCACCGGACACGAAAGCCCCGAGTGCGAGGCTCCTGCTCACGTGCCCGCAGCCCAGGCCCCGGGCTCCAGGACGGTGAGGCGGTCGTGGGTGGTCCCTGTGTGTGATGGACTGTGTGATGGGGCGTGGGACAGGGTGATGGGCAGAGGGACCCGCAGCTGCAGAGGCTTGGAGGTCGGACTGTGGCGGGAGGATTCAGGAAACCTGGGTGCATCTGATGTCTGCAGGACCCAGACAATGAGAAGCGGAGTCATGCCCGGACTGTCAGGCTGACAGTCTTTGTATCTTTATTGTCGGGACCTAAGAAGGTGTGGGGAGAAGGACATGGCAACCCACTCCAGTATTCTTGCCTAGAGAATCCCATGGACAGAGGAGCCTGGTGGGCTGTTGTCCATGGGGCCACACAGAGTCGGACACGACTAAAGCGACTTAGCATGCATGCATTGGAGAAGGAAATGGCAACCCACTCCAGTATTCTTGCCTGGAGAATCCCAGGGACAGAGGAGCCTGGTGGGCTGCCTTCTGTGGGGTCGCACAGAGTCAGACACGACTGAAGCGACTTAGCAGCAGCAGCAAGAAGGTGTGGAGAGTTTTGAACAAAAAGGGGAACAGGATTTACATTTGCTTTTAAAATGTTTCCCAAGGCTATTCAAAGGAAAAACAGATTTGAGGGGAGTGATGAGAACGCTGAGGCACTAGAAGGTTGAATCTTGTTCAAGGTCACACTGCTGGTAAGGATCGACAAAGTGCACCGAGGTCAGACGACCAAATTGAGGTCACCTGGCTTGGGCTAGGCAAGGATGCATATGGGGTGACATGAGCCTCAACCTTTCTGTCCCCGCTGTTACATTTTTCTAAGGTCTGTCTCTTTCCACAGAGTCCCAAGGCTGCAGAAGTACTTATAGAAACAAAACGGGTATGTAGAGGGTCCTAGTTCCTTTCTGGCTCTAACCCTCACTCACATGTTTTCTGGTTTGTGGAATCCAGGAACTCTTAGGTGCCACCTTCCTAATCCTTGGCTCTGGGCACCCTTGAGAAACCCCATGCCCAGAGTCTTAAGTCCATATTAGAGGTTATATGGTTATATTTCCATTTCTGGCAACCATCGTAAAGTAGTGTGGAAAGTTAACCCAGGAGCTGGTACCACCATGTGCAAATACTTAGTATTAAAATTAAGGTGGGAAAAAAAATAATAAAATTAAGGTGGGGGTGTTGAGGAAGCACAGGTATCCTTATCTGGTATGAACATGAAATATAGGATGAATACCTGAGAAATTGAGCATCTATTCTGGAGTTATTGGGTGGTTTCAATCAGAGGAGGGAGGTGATATTATCAAGGTCTTCAAAAGCTATCTCTGACTGTATGTAGAGTGGGAAACAGACTGTGGGAGTGAGAGGAGTGAGGCAAATCCCGGTAGAGGCTACTGACATAGTCTAGCTGAGAGTTAATGGGCCAGAGTTGTGGTTTAGTAGATGAGGTTGAAGTCTGGATGCATGTTCTAAAAAGGGGCAACTAGATTTTCTATTTTGGATGGTGAGAAGTGAAACAGAGAAACCAGAGATAACCCCAGGGTGTTTGGTCTTAACAGCTGTAGGGATGGAAGCTCCAACCGAGATGAGGAAGTTGATAGTGTGAGTAATAATCACTGGGTTTATCAGAAGCTTTGTTTTGACCATATTAAGAATCTGAGGTATTTCAGGGACCAGTAAGTGGAGGCATCAAATTGGCAGCTGGACTCACAAATTGGGAAATCGAAAGAGGGATTCAAGTGGAGATATCCAAAATGTGGTAGCTACTATGTGGACCCAAGTGAGTGACCTGTGGTCACATTTAGGAGGTATAATCTTCATGTTACAGTCGTAACGCTGTTCAGGGAATGGGAAGTGGAGGATAGAGGCTGAGCACTGGGGCTCTTGCTTGAGTACCTGAGGGATGGTATTGGGTTTCTTGGTGGCTCAGATGGTAAAGAATCTTCAGTGCAGGAGACCTGGGTTCGACCCCTGGGTCAGGGAGATCCCCTGGAGAAGGGAATGGCAACCCACTCCAGTATCCTTACCTGGAGAATTCCACGGACAGGAGCCTGGCAGGCTACAGTACATAGGGTTGCAGAGTCAGGCACAACTGAACAGCTATCGCTTTCACTTTTCAAATGCAGTTGAGGGAGGTATGTGGCCATAAAGGTAGGGTGTATCAGACATGAGAGCCTGGTAAGTGGCCAAGGCTTCCAAGAGAAGAGTAGATATGAGTTGGGTGCCAAGGCATAGCAGTGATTGAGGCAGGATGACATGCAGACCGGAGCTATTGCTTATTCACTTCACTAGGGACTCAGCAGTATTTTGTGAGGACTTTAATGGGGCCTGGAATGATCCATTCAGCCTGGTGGATATGGACAGAGGCAAATATGGTCATTTGTGATAATTAGCGGGATTGGGGTGACTTGAATGAGGGTTAGCTGGACAGAGAAGGCTGTCATTGCTGAAGGACAGCGAGAGCTGCACAGAAATGGAAGCGGGCCATGGGCATCCAAGGTTGACTGGTGGGTTTGTGTGGCTTAGTCTTAGGCAAGGAGCAGCCATACAGGAAGAGAGGCCATAGAAAGCTTAGATGTTTCCACCCTCAATGGGTGCTGTGGGAGGTCTATGCTAGTATTGAATCCTGTCTGAATTTGCTGAGCAAACCTGTGTGCTTTCTGCAAAGTTGTATGTTAAGACCTTAAATGAAGGGCTTCCTGGTGGTCAAGTGGTTAAGAATCCACCTGCCAATGCAGGGGACACAGGTTCGATCCCTGGTCTGGGAGGATCCCTCGTGCCACAAGGCAACCAAGCAGTGCACCACAACCACTGAGCCCATGCTCTAGAGCCACGAGCTGCAACTGCTGACCCCTGTGCGTCACACTTCTGAGAGGAGTGGGGTCAAACTGATGAGGCTCACGGACAGTTGTACCTTGATGCTGGAGGACCTTGAACTTAAAACCTCCCTGGGTGAGGTCCTCACACCCACCTCTGTGCCAGATGTATTCCCTGCTCTCTCTTTTCACCCTAGAGCCTGGTCTGCCCTTCCTACATCAGAACCACAGACAGTGCATCCTTCCCCAAGTCCCTAAGTAGGTGCTGGGGTTGGTTGGATAAGGTGTGTGCACTGCCCTCTTCTCTCCTTGAAAAGCCCCAACTTCTGCTTTCATGAAGCCTCACAAAGAATGATTCAGGGTCAGCCATCTACTGGTCACTGTAATGGATTCTATTTTGCTTGTCCTCTGCCTGACCTGGTGACTTTGTCCAGATCTAAAGCACTCTAGTACCCTAGATCCTATTTCTGTCTTCTAGCTGACATTTCCTCATGCCTGCCTGTGCCAGGATTTGCCATCATTGACATGTTTACTAATTACGTGGACCATGGTCTTTTCTTGCAAGACTCTCTGAAGTTTTCTGTAATAGTTTTCTTTCCTGTGTACTACTGTGTGCTGAGCTATTCTGGCCTAGTACTGGCTACACTTTGTAATGTCTTTCTCTAAGTAATTGCATCACATGGATGCCATGTGTATTTGCTCATCCCTGGAGTAGAATGGAGTGCATTCAGTGGTTCACAAATGACTGTTCATCCAGTCACAGCAAAATGCATCAGGAGGCTTCTGGTCTTAAATGGCACCTGGGGGAGGGCATGACATAAAGCCTGTGTTTTATAGAAGAAGCTTACTGTGTTTGATTAGTATTTTGTGCCAATTCTAGCAGCTACACCTCATTTCTGGTGTTGCTTCCCAATTCCTGACATTTTGATGACTTGTCTATTCTACTCGTCTGTTCTACTCTCACATACCATACAGGACTAATCCTCACCTCTCTTGACTCTCACCTGCTTTTCTTACTGCTCCTTCTGCAGTGCTCTCCAATGTTGACTTTTACATATTGTGTCATGAGGTGTGCACCTATCTTTGAATAGTCCTTGAACACAGACTATTCTATTGCAATTGGATATTCTTGGTCCTGGACTTACCCTTCTACTCTAGTGGTCATGTGTCACAGCAAACAGAGCCCTCTGGAAATTACTTACAGATAAACTGGTTGTAGGCCCTGTTCTTCTCCAAATACCCCATCCCATAGCTGTGTCCTTCACCTTGCAAGGCCTTCCCCATTCTGTGCTCTTTATTTCCTAGTACAGCAAAGCGGCCTGACCCTTAGCCTGCATCACCTCCCTGGTCCTGCGGACAATCCCATAGACTTACCTTGAGTTGTGTTCAGGTGGCCCTCTCCAACCATGTACTGTGTTATCTAGCATCATCTACAAGAGTGCATTATAGAAATGTACGTGGCTCTGCAATGTGAAGAGGCAACAGAGGTTTTCAGAAGGCAGATGGAAGAGCGTAAAACAGAAATACAATGGCATTATAAATTTTAAGTTTCGTAACTGTGTCTAAACACACATCCATTCTTCTGGATTCCACTAAATAGTATGAAGAACACAGAGAGAGAGAGAGAGAGAGAGAGAATGTCTGACATCTAGAACCTGTCTTGACTTCAGCTCAGTAACACTTCCTCATTTTGCCAGAAGTACATCCATATGGAGAAGATTCCAAGTCTGGAAGCCACTCTAGATGGTTCATCACTTTCCTGTGTTCCCTTTTCATGGAGCCTGAGTACAAGGTCACTGCATACATTTAGTAAATTATTTCTGACCAGGTGTGATCTTGGATCAGAGATCGAGAACAAACATGTGGGGTAAAACAGGGAAGAGAAGAGGGACAGAGAGGGGAAATGAGAGAGATGCATTATGGTAGAAATGACACATAAATATCAGGAAGTGGCACAATTCTGAAAATGAGAGACTGTTAAGAGTTATATAGTTTTTGAACATGGAAACACTAATGTATAATATTTTGGGTCAATTAATTCTTAAGGTGTAGAGAATGAGAAGCAGTTCATCAAAAAGAATAAGAAGCAAGCTATAAAGAGTGAAACTATGGTCTAGACTCATGAAAATCCAGCTTCTTAGACAGATGGGAAGGGATGATAAGTCTTCAACAATGAAAATAAAAAATTGACATAACTGAAAGTAAGTAACTGAGGGAAAATACATTTTCTAACACATTTGAAGTGAGATAGTTCTCAAAGGAGAGTAGTCAAAATAGAACTCGAATAAAGGTTTATTTTGCTAAGTCAACAAACTGTCTGCCTTGCTGTCAAGAGAATTGATAGAAGCAGTGTTTGCAAGCAGAGTGGATTCATAAAGAGAGGAAAGTTTCTTCAAAAACAGCAGCATCAGGAACAGCCTGACATTGCTGTGTTGCATGTTGGGGTGTTACTCTATGACTCTATGAATCCCAGTCCATGTGGGCTATAAAACTGGCACTCCCCCTCCATCAGGATATCTGAGGTTCTGTTACTCTACAGAAGAGAAGGCAGGGCTATGCCCTGTGGATCTGAATGTGACTAGACCTCTCTCACACCTTCCTTCTAGAATTATGAGCTTATATCCTAAAACTCTTCTTAGATTCAGTGTACACTTGGATGACAATATTGCACCTTCCTTTCATAAATATGAGATGTCTCTTCCATTTATTTAGTTTTTCTTTGGTATCTTTTATCAGAATTCGGTAGTTTTCTCCATATAGCTCTTGTATATGTTTTGTTAGATTTGTACCTGAGTATTTAATTTTGGGGGATGCTAATGTAAATGGTAATATATTTTAAATTTTAAATTCCATTCATTCACTGCTGACATATAGCAACAACCTTGCTATAATTTCTTACTGGATTGAGAATTTTTGTTGTTGTTGATTCTTTCAGGTATTATACATAGAGACTTTCTTATCACTTGTTTACAGAGACAGTTTTATTTCTCCCTTCCCAATCTATACCTTTTCATTTTATTTTCTTGTCTTACTGAATTAGCTAGGACTTCCAGGACAATGCTGAAAAGCAATGGGTAGCAAGACATACTTGCCTTGTTCCTGATTTTCGTGGAAAAGCTTTGAACTTCTCACAAGTAAGATTAAGCAGCAGTTTGCTTCTAAGTATATCTGATCATCTCTGCTTTTGTTTATTTGAAATTAAATGCATCATTTTGAGTAAGATCTTTATTTCACAACCTGATACTTATTATGCTATGTTTATTATGTCTATTTATTGTATTTTTGTAGATTTTCTTCAAATGTTGGATTTTCTCAAATGTTTTTTCTGCATCTATGATATGATCATGTGGTTTTTCTTCTTTTAGCCTGTTGATGTGATTGTTGTTTTTCAGTTGCTCAGTTGTGTCCGACTCTTTGCAGCCCCATGGACTGCAGCACGCCAGGCTTCCCTGTCCTTCACCATCTCCCAGAGCTTGCTCAAACTCATGTCCATTAAGTCGGTGATGCCATCTAATCATCTTGTCCTCTGTCATCCCCTTTGCCTACCTTCAATCTTTCCCAGCATCAGGGTCTTTTCTAATGAGTCAGCTCTTTGTATCAGGTGGCCAAAGTTAATTTGTATTTAAATATTAAACTAGCCTTGCATACCTAGGATAATTCCATTTGGTTGTGGTGAATAATTCTTTTTACACATTGTTGGATTTGCTTCTGTGCTCATGAGAGATATTGGTCCGTAGTTTCCTTGTAATGTCATTGTCTGGTTTTGGTATTAGAGTGATATTGGCCTCGTAGAATGAGTCAGGGAGTATTTCCTCTGCACTTTTCATCTGGAAGAGATTGTAGATAACTGGTATAATATCTTCCTTAAATATTTGGTAAAATTCACTAGTGAATCTCTTTGGGCCTGGTGCTTTCTTCTTTGGAAGGTTAGTAATTATTGATGCAGTTCTTCACTAGAAAGTAAGAATAGACAATCTGAATAAGCCTGTATCATTTAAAGAAATTAATAAATGCTGTAAAAACATTTGAGAAAATCGAACACCCATGCTCTCCTGTTTTCCATTTCATTGGTTTCTATTCTAATTTTTATTTCTTTTTCTGTTTTGGATTTAATTTGCATTTCTTTTTAGAGTTTTCTAGGATGGAAGTTCAGACTAATGATTTTGTATATTCTTTTTATGCTGTAAATTTTCCTCTAGGCACTGCTTTCTCTGCAACCCACAAGTTTTGGTAAATTGTTTTCATTTAGTTTCAAGCAGTTTGAAATTTCTCTTGAGATTTCTCCTGACTCATAAGTGTCCTTGAATTATTTAAAACTATGTTTTTTTCAGCTCCATGTATTTTGGGATTTTCCAGCTATCTTTATCTTTTTGATTTCTACTTTAATTCCATTGTTGTCTGAGATCAGACATTGTGTGATTTCTATTCTTTTAAGTTTGTTAAGGTATATTTTATAGCCCAGAAAATGTGGTAGTGCATATTCCATGTGAGCTTGAGAAGAATATGCAATCTGCTCTTTTTTGATGAAGTAGTCTTGTAGATATCAATTATATTAAATTGATTGAAGGTGCTTTGAGTTTAAATATGTCCTTAACTGATTTTCTGCCTGCTGGAGCTGTCCCTTTCTGGTAGAGGGATGTTGAAGTCTCCCAAATATAATAATGGATTCATTTATTTCTGTTCATCTGGAGCTCTAGGTCCACTTTCACTCTCACAAAGCACAGTTAATTCCTTCTCATAGTTTCCCTCTGAATTCCTCTATATTCTAGCCACAGCAGGAGATTGTCAAGTAGAGAATTTCTTCTCCCACTTCAGATCTGCCTGACTTCCACTTCTGTTTCAGCCAGAACAAGTTCTCTACGTTAAGAACTCATGTGATTACATTAGGCCAACCTGAATAATCTCTGTTTTCAAGTCAAACAATTAGCTACTTGAATTACATCTGCAAAGTTCTTTTATCTTGTAACATAACGTACTCAGGGGAGTAACTTCAGGGGTCAGAGCCACAGCCATCAAAACTCTGGTAGTCGTAGTCTTTTTTCCTAACTCACTTCTGGTGTTTTATAACACGTTTAAATTTTTGTCTTCTCAACCTAAGCCTGAAATTATTTGTATTATATAAATCTACTCACAGTTTATCCACACATCTCAGTCATGGGACAAATATCCATATAGAACTGCAACTACCATTGTTTGGCACAAGTTGACTTAAATTCCAGGTTTTCCATGTTCAATACAGTGCTTAGATTAAGCAGTAGTTTGCTTCTAAGTACATCTGATTATCTCTACTTTTGTTTATTTGAAATTAAGTGCATCATTTTGAGTAAAGTCTTTATTTCGCTTATTTACTTTGATTTTGTGGACTAATCTTTTGCTCTTCTCATGATATTAACTTGGGGGCTTACTCTCTGAGTCTGTGAAGAATTGATACTGATGCTGCCTTTGTGTGTAGGTGTTACTTCTGCCCTCCTGACAGGGACCTCACTTGGACAGACCTATCACATAAGCCTAGAATCTACCCAGTATTCTACATGATGAATACTCAGACAGTGGTGCTTTACATTTCCACACAAAGGCCTGCACATATACAAAAGCCAAGTTTATAACTGTACAGCGTGATTGTTTACTGTTCAGTGTTGTGGTGTTCTAAGGTAGGAACTGTTGTGGAAACATAGTTTTAAATAAAGTGTCCTGCTAACCCAGAAGACTTCTTCACATAAAAAGAAGAGAGAGAAAACTTTTTTTTTTTTTTTCCTGTTGAAGAAGCATTGAGGCAGAATGTGATATGCATTACAGGCAGTCTAGTAAGGAGATCATGAAGTCAGTAAGGAACCTCATCCTTTTATGTGACCATGCAGTACAATGTGTTACATACATGTTCTTGAGATAAATGAGAACTAGTTCTCCAGTAAGAGGATTTGACAGTACCATTTTTTTTGTATCATTCATGCTAAATTACCTTGTAATTGGAGTGACCATTGGTGTTTGCCAAGTGTCTTTATCTAAAGAAAAATACATTTCTTATACCTTTATGACAGGAGGTAGTTTTATAAATTAGAGCCTGGCACCTGCTGAAGTCAGGCTCCTCTCCTATAGAAACTGGAAGATAAGGGCACGCTCTTATGTAATGATTGAATTTAAAAGAGCAATCTCTCAGGTCCTGGAGCAAAAGGTATCCAGAATGCAAATCTGGCAAAAGGCTTATATAGCTTTTAAAAATATATCATAATGGGCAAAGGAAGAAAAGACAAGTTTTCTTAAGTAAATGCCTTAAGAAAAAGTGGATGATCGGTGATGAAACTCTCCTTTTGCCTCAGAGGATTTATTTTCCTTTTTTAAAAATTTTAACAGTAAGTTACAAAATTTACTGTTAATTTGAACTTTAAGCTGATCTCCAAAAAATTTATTTGCATTTTCTAAGCATATTGGCTGGGTGAAGTTGCTTTCAAATGGAGAAGAAGAAGTCCTAAAAATTTACTGACTTCTGGAAGCTTTAGAAGACTGGAAGAACTGAAGGGATGTCAAGAATTCTGTGTGTGGGTATGTGTACGTAAGATAAAGCCAGGAAAGTATGTGATAACTTCTGACAGGTTTTGATGGAAACACCAAAGGAGAGAGATTTTCCAGAAGAGACATGATGTGTCACTGTGTATTCATGTAGGAGAAATGATAAGATTCCTTAAAAAATTCAATTAAAACAAATTGATTTTATTAAAAATTATTTTTAACCCTTTTAGTTTTAAGTATTAAATAAGTATTTTTAATATAAGTAATGTTTAGCAAAATTTGACAGCCATTAGCACCTAAAAGGAGAAGGCAGTGTCTTCAGAATAATTATTCTGGTCACATGCTCAGCTTAATTGTATCTCTTCTCAGACATCACTGCTAAAACTTCTCTAAGATTTTCACATTTTTAACCATCTACTGATACTCCTCTGAGACATTTCAGACACAATCTCTGAATCACTACATAGTCATTAATAGCTTTCTGTAATTTGAATTTTATAACTTTTTTCAGGTAATAGTTCCTCATGCAGAGCAGTTTCTGTAATCCAGGGGAAATGATAACGACTTCCCAGTGATGAGATCATAGTTTCAGTTACTCTGTGCAGTTCGGGGTTCAGAACACCTTTTTCATACATGCTCCATCTGTGAATACCACACCTGTTAATCTGTATGAAATCTGCATGTCTTTCATTGTTCTATTTTTGAGAAATTGTCAGACTATCCAAAAAGAAACTAAATGATAAAAATATTATATGCTTGCTAAATTGGACACAATAACTTACTATGCTGTTAGAAGTATTTTCTGAAGTGACTATAGAGATCCACCTTTGTACTCCCTCTGACCTACCTGGAGTGTTTTTTCTCTTCTTCCTGACCAAACATACAGAGACTGATCAAACTGAGTCTAACACTTCATAGTGTATAGATTTAATTGCAACATGGTAATGTTTATTTTTCATTATTAGTTTATTTTTATTGAAGTATAGTTGTTTTACACCTGGAACTAATCCAGGTATATAACATAGTGATTCAGTATTTTTATAGATTATACTCCATTTAAATTTATTAAAGACAAGGCTTCCCTGGTGGTCTAGTGATTAAGAATCCTAGAAGGCAATGGCAACCCACTCCAGTACTCTTGCCTGGAAAATCCCATGGATGGCGGAGCCTGGTAGGCTGCAGTCCATGGGGTCGCTGAGGGTCGGACACGACTGAGGGACTTCACTTTCACTTTTCACTTTCATGCATTGGAGAAGGAAATGGCAACCCACTCCAGTGTTCTTGCCTGGAGAATCCCAGGGACGGGGGAGCCTGGTGGGCTGCCGTCTATGGGGTCGCACAGAGTTGGACACGACTGAAGTGACTTAGCAGCAGTAGCAGCATGAAATGTTTATTAGCTTCTGCTACCAGCGGACACATTTTGTATCTGAAGGACTAGGAATGGTATGTGTACTTGGTTCTGTGTCCTCTGAGAACTTCAGAAGCGGTACAGGTAGCCTCAGGCAGCATGATGAAGTTCACAGAAACTTGGGTGAATGTCTTCAGACAACACAACATCCCCTAGAAGTCCTGAGATCTGCCCTTTTAAGAACGAACAAGAGGCTTCTAAGTCCTTGGATGGGTGAACTCCATTTCCCAGCGCCCCTCGGGTC
Source organism: Bos javanicus (assembly GCF_032452875.1). Lineage (NCBI taxonomy): Eukaryota > Metazoa > Chordata > Mammalia > Artiodactyla > Bovidae > Bos > Bos javanicus. The sequence goes on along the minus strand of NC_083885.1, from coordinate 65,695,083 downwards.
TAAACTTGTCAGGGTGCAAAGGGGTGGGGTGAATTACCCCCAAGCGTGAGAACTACATTACCCAGAATACTCTGCTGAGCAGCCTAGCTGAGCCAATGAAGGCTCAGAACAGAGGCGTTTCCGTGCGTGTCTCCTAGCGAGGGGCGGGGCTTCCGGCGTCCTCCTCCGGGCGGTCATTTTGGCTGCTCGGGTGTGTTCGTCCGGATAGAAGTTCCGGAGCCGTGAGACGGGGCCGACGGGACAGGACCGAGAAAGCGTCAGAGGAGTCCCGCTGCACAGAAGCGAGTCTGAGGTTCGGCCGCAGCACCGCGAGAGATGATTCGCACCAGGGCCGGTTTAAGACCCGCCGGCCCGCTCCCGGACCCACTCCGCCCAAAGGCCTGGATGGCTGCGGCCGCTCGGAGGGACCCGCCGCAGGTAAGCGCTTGTCCTCGGGCCCTCCCCGCCCTCACCCCACCAGACACTAACGCCTGGAGTGCCCTCGTCCCTGCAGCCCAGCCCCCGGTGTCCGGGACGGTGAGGCGTTAGTACACGTGCTCTTGTTTCTGACAGTGGTTGTGAATAAACATTTCAGTTTTCCAGTTTAATCTTACTATCTGGGGTGTGATTAGATGAGGGAGAGGGATACAGGCAGAGGAACCGGGATGTACCAAGGCCTGGAGCTGCGACTGAGCTCTGGGAATTCGGGAAATCTGGGCTCCGTTGTGCCTGGCGAGGAACAAAGTTTGAGGCGGAGTTACTCCTAGAATAGCAGGCTGAGGGCTCTGCATATATTCTCAGGAATTCTAAGAGCTGTGGGAAATTTTAAACCAAACTACGTTAGGTTTTCAAAAGTCTTCCAAAAGCTGTTTAACAGCCATTGGATAACCAGACCGAGGAAGAGGATGAAGACGTTGGGGCACCAGGAGGTTGGATCTTTGTTCAAGCACACAGAGCTAGTAAGGTGAGACACTGAGGCACATAAGTTAGGCATTCAGCCCAAGGGCCAGGCGTGCGCGCATAGCGGCCTGAACCCCGTGAAACCTGACATTGTATTCATTCATCTGTAGCCTGTGTCTTAAAACATGACTGCAGAAACGTTTGCGGGATCTCTATAGGTATGTGTAGTGTGTCCCAGACTGCTATTGTTCCCTTCCCCAACCCATATATTCTCTGCATTGCGGTGACCCGGGATTCTTTTTATACATTGCTTATTTATGGCTGTGCTGGGTCTTCCTTGCTGCGCAGGCATTTCTCTAGCTGCCCTGAGTGGGGGCTACTCTTTCCGAGGTGTATGGGTTTTTCATTGTGGTGATTTCTCTTGTGGAGCATGGGTTCAGTAGCTGTGGTGCATTGTCTTAGTTACTCTCGCAGCTTGTGAATCTTCTCAGACCGGGGATCGAACCTGTGTCCACTGCTCTTGCAGGCAGATTCTCATCCCCTGCACCACCAGGGAAGTTCCTGCCGTGGAATTCTTTAAGGACCTAAACCTAGGGTCCTGAGTCTACCAAAGATGGTATAGAAGTGCTTGCATTTCTGGCACCTAATGTAAGTGGGTGTGGAAATGTTATCCAAGTACCAGGACGTGAAAGTGCTTAGAGGTGGAGCTGAGGTGGGATCATTAAGATCTTTCCATTAGGTGGGAAGAAGGAGCAAGAGAACAGAGTTCAGTACTGGAACGGCTGCCTAAGAAATTGGGTATCTGTTCTGGAGGTGATAGGAAGTTTGAATCAGAAGAGGGGGAATGACCTTGCCTAGCTCCATTTATAGGAGAAGGAAATGGCAACCCACTCCAGTGTTCTTGCCTGGAGAATCCCAGGGACAGGGGAGCCTGGTGGGCTGCCGTCTATGGGGTCACGGAGTTGGACACGACTGAAGCAACTTAGCAGCAGCAGCTCCGTTCATTTATTTATGTTGGGGGGTCGGGTGGTGCTTCTCATTGCAGTGGCTTCTTGTGGCAGAGTGTGGGCTCGGGGGCGAGTGGGCTTCAGTAGTTGTGGCACACGGGCTCAATAGCTGTGCCTCTGGGTTAGTCGCTCTGCAGCATGTGGAACCCTCCTGACCCAGGGATCGAACCCCAGATCCTGCATTGGCAGGTGGACTCTTTAACACAGCCTCCAGGGAAGCCCGTACCTACCTCTAAACAGTCTCCGTATGGCTGCACAGTGGAGACTAGATTGTGAGACTGAGGGAAGAGAAAGGAAAACCAGTGTGGAGGCTCCTACAGTAGTCCACTTGAGGGTTTATGGAACAGAGTGGTAGCTTGGAAGTGGCTGGATTCTGGATATGTTTTTATTATGAGTTAACTGGGTTTTCCAGTGGGGAAGGAAAGTGTCTTTTTCTGCATGGTTGGTTATAACAAAGTACCGTAAACTAGATAACTTATAAACACCAGGAGTTTTTTTTCTAGAGGCTGGAAGTCCAAGATCAGGGTGCCTGCATGGTCAGGTTCTGTGTCTGGTGAGGGCCTGCTTCCTGGTTCCTAGAAGCCATGTTCTGTGTCCTTATGTGGTGATGAGCAGAGAGGAGCAAGCTCTCCTGTCTTTTATAAGGGTGACAGTCTCTCCCTTGTGGGGCCTACCTTCATGGTCTCATCTAATTTCCTCCCAAAGGTTCTCACTTCTAATACCATAAAATTGGGAGGTTCTGTGTCAGGTATGAATTCTGGGGGGAAATAAACATTCACTCTCTAACAGAGAGTGAAACAGATAGATCTAGGTGTTTTTTTTTTTTTTTTAACATATTTGTGTGATTGACTTACATTAGTTTCAGTTGTACAATATAGTAACTAGATACTTACATACATTACAAAATGACAGGAAACATTCTGTTACTGTGTGTTACCATACAGAGTTACTACAGTATTATTGACTATATTCCCTACGCTGTACTCGGGGTCCCCAGCCTGTGGGCTGCGGACTGCTACCTCTTGTCAGATGTGCAGCATCAGTAGATTAGAAATAAAGTGCGCAATCAATGTACTGTGCATCAGTCAGCCCGAAACCAGCCTCCCCTGGTCTGTGAAAAATTGTCTTCCATGGAACCAGTCCCTGGTGCCAGAAAGGTGGGGGATCACTGCTTACATCCTTGACTTATTTGTTTTATAGCTGGAAGTTTGTTTTGCAGTTACCATGAAGCTTTTTTGTTTGTTTGTTTGCATGTGATCTTTGTTGTGTCATGAAGGCTCGTTTGATGTGGCGCAGAGAGTCTAGTTGTGGCGCTTGGGCTTGGGAGCATGCAGGCTTCAGTAGTTGCTGCTCGCAGGCTCAGTTGCTCTGCAGCATGTGGGATTCTGGTTTGCCACCAAGGGATCGAACCCGAGTGCCTTGCACTGCCAGGCAGATTCTTAACCACTGGGCTGCCAGGGAAGTCCCTACCATGAGGTCTTTATATATGTATATATGTACATACATATAACATAAAAATATATTTTTTATATGTTTTAAATTGCTGGTTTCTTCATGTCACATGTGTTTCCAATAGCCTACATTTGTACTCTCCACTTCTCATAATTGCTGGTTTTGATACCATATTTGTGTGTGGGTGATTTCCTACCTTGACTGTATGTGAGCTTTTACCAGTGAGCTTTCCCATTTTTAATTTTCTTGTTTCTAGTTGTGGCCTTTTCCTTCTAGAGAAGTTCCTTTGGCATATGTGCTAAAGCTGGCTTGGTGGTGCTGAATTCTCTTAGCTTTTGCTTGTCTGTAAAGCTTTTGACTTCTTGGTCGAATCTGAACGAGAGCCTTGCTGGGTAGAGTATTCTTGGTTGGAGGTTTTTAGCTTTTCTGCCTTGTAGAGTTTCTGCTGGAAAATCAGCTGATAACCTTATGGGAATTCCTTTGTATATACTTACTGCTTTTCCCTTGTTCCTTTTTTTTTGTTCTGGGCACACTGAGCAGCTCTCGGGTCTTAGTTCCCTGACTACACATTAAACCCGGGTCACAGCTGAGAAAGCACAGAGTCCTAACCACTGGACTGCCAGGGAATTCCCAAGTTCTGTATATTTTAGTGATGTATTTATGATTATATGTGCTGTCAAGATATGCAAAATTGTACATTAGACAGAGTACATTTTACAGTATATACTATAGAAAATTAAGACAAATCCCAGAGACTTTTATTATTTTAAATAGAGTTGTCATGAAAGGACTCTAATAAAAAGACATTAGGACTGGTGGTCTAGTGGTTAAGAATCCATCTTCCAACGCAGGGGATGCAGCTTTGATCCCTGGTAAGGGAACTAAGATTCCGCATGCCCCAGGACAAGTATGCCCACGTGCCACAACCAGAGAGGCCTGCGTGCTGCAGTGAACAGCCCACACACCTCAACTAGGGCCTGATGCAGCCACATAAGCAAATCTTAAAAATAAAAAAGATGTTAGACCACGTAGTCAAGTGGCTAAGCTTCCGAGCTCCCAATGCCAGGGGCCTAGTCAGGGAACTGTCAGGCAGATTACCTCACTAGTGCTGACCAGGAAATACCAGGTTGACTGATTTAAGATTTGGTTTCTGGGGAAGGCTGAAACTGAACTTAGGTAGTGTTGGTTTGGTGAGTAAAGCTCAGTTCGTGACTCCGTTTTGGGCTAGTTGTCTCCTGTTTTTTTTTTTTAAACAATTCTTTAAATTTTTATTTTAGATTGAGGTATAATTGATGAAAAATGTATTACTGTCAGGTGTACAGCATAGTGGCTCAGTTATACATATATATGTATCCGTTCTTCTTCAGATTCTTATCCCTTATATGTTATTACAGAATATTGAGTAGAGCTCTTGTGCTATACAGTAGGTCCTTGTTGGTTATCTGTTTTATTTATTTGTGTGTGTGTGTGTGTGTGTGTGTGTGTGTGTGTGTTCAGTTGTGTCTGACTCTTTGTGACTCTATGGACTGTAGCCCACCAGGCTGCTCTGTCCATGGAATTTTCCAGGCAAGAATACTGGAGTGGGTTGCCATTCCCTTCTCTTTATTTATAGTAGTGGATATGTTAATCCCAAACTCCCAATTTATCTACCCACCACCTTTCCCCTTTGATAACCATGATCCTTTTCAAAGTCTAATCTGTTTCTATTTTGTAAATAAGTTTCTTTGTAAAGATTTGTATCATCTTTTTAAGATTCTGCATATTAGTGATATCATATGATATTTGTCTTGCTTCCCTTAGTATAATACTCTCTATTATTTCATTCTCTTTTATGGTTGAGTAATCTTCTATTATATATATGTATATGTCTGTGTGTGTGTGGCGTGTATGTGTGTGTATATGCCACACCTTTATCCATTTCTCTGTCGATGGATATTTAAGTTGCTTCTATGCTTGGCTGTTGTAAACAGTGCTGCAGTAAACATTGGGGTGCATGGGTGCATGGATTTTTCTTGCTTGCTTTCTCTTCCTTCCTCCCTACTATCCTCCCTTCCTCTCTCCCCGGCTTGCAGGATTTCAGTTCCCTCCAGGAATTGAACCGGGCCCAGAGCAGTTAAGCCCAGAATCCTAACCACTAGGCCACTTAAGGAACTTTCTTAAGTGGCATGTATCTTTTCAAATTACAGTTTTCTCCTGTTAATATGTCCAGGAGTGGGTTTTCAAAACAACTTTAAGGAGAATACGTTTTGTGAAACACAAGTAGTTTTCCCAAATTTACAGTCTTTAGATTTGACATCCACAGTATTAGGGCTGTTGGAGATATTTCATTTTTCTTGAACACAAACTACAGTTCAATTTTAAATGGATGCAATATCATCTCCATGGTGTATCATAGCAGTTTGCAGCAGACGTTGTAATTCTTATTTGTAACTGAAACTCTCCTTATACCACAACCACCAATTAGGGGAGTGGAATTGGATCCTACCCCAGTGACTGTAGGCACAGTTTCATGCGCTCGTCACTCACTGCCTGTAGCATATGCTGGCTTAGAGAGAAAATTTTCAAAATCACTGGCTAGGGTCTCAGATAGGTTCTCTGCTCTTTAGAGATGTGAAGTCTTGGGTTGATCATCACTGCTCTAAGATGTCACTGTTCCCAATTGGCTAAAAAGATTCCACATGGAGATTTCCTTTTTAGCCTTACCACCTTCACTTAGCTGAGGAACATTCAGAAAATCTAGGACATCTTCCCCTGAACTGTCTTAGTAATTATAAATATCTCAGTACTTTGAGGTCAGAGAGCTCACGTCCGTCATTTAAAACTTCCAGAACCCCGTTCACCTGAGCCCCTGTGCACACGTTGTCCCCGGACCAGCAGCTTTCCCATTTCCTGGTGTTTTCCTCTCCAGATTGCAGTTCTTGGCTCAGTCTCTTTATTAAACTTTCAGCAGGGCCAGCAAATCTTAATTGTTACTTCATTAAGTTCCCTGGTATGACTCCCTTCTCTGTTGATATTCAGCTCCTGCCACCCACAGGAAGAGCAGAGCTCACCATGTGAAAACAGTTTCTGCTTCCTGACCTAAAACAAATCAGTTTAACTCAAATGCCAGCTAAGAGCCATGCCCTCATGTCTCAATTTGTCTGCAGACTGGTTCTTGATCAAATCTCATGACTGGTGACCTGTTACTGCTGTCTCTTTCAGTCTCTTTTTGAACTAACTTTATAAATACTTATTCCTTCTAAAAATAGTTTTTTCTCTCTTAGTGATCCAGTGCATTTCTTGTTCTACTGTTTCTGTCATCTTTTACAACTGAACTTTTGTTTTATTTATTTTTAATATTTAATTTATTTTTCTGTGTCTGGTCTTAGTTTTGGCATGAAAACTCTCAGTTCCCAACATGTGGTATCCAGTTTCCAGATCAGGATTGAACCCGGACTCCCTGCATTGGAAGCGTGTAGTCTTAGCCACTGGACCACCAGGAAATCCCCAGAACTGAACTCTTAAAGAGCATTGTTTTTTTCTCTCTCCTGATTACGTCAACAATATAGCTCTACTTTTTCAAGTTTCGTGTATTAGCCTCACAGCTCATTGTCACTAACAAAGTCCTAAATCCAATGGTAACTTGAAGATTTTGTTTAAATTTCCTCTCCGAAGCTCTTGCCGCAGTTGACATTTTTATTCTTTTTCACTATGCTAGACCTTCATTGCTGCGGGCTTTCTCTAGTTGCAGTTCACAGACTTCTTGTTGCGTGGCTTCTCTCTCTCTTTTTTTTTTTTTTTGCAGTCAATAAGAAATTTACTTGTTTTAAAAAAATCCAAATGCTGGCATTGTCCAGAAAAATTCAACAGGTTTATTTATAATTGTTATAAAGTTGAACTGCTGAAACTTGTTGACTGAAACATTTTGACTTTCATTAATGCTTTACGTCCCCACATTTATATTAAAAATTCACACACAAATGAAAATGGAAAAACTGCCAATACCTGATTTCTGTCCCCTATTTTCCACTTGCAATCATATATTTAGGTACCTTTTGACCCCATGGAAAAAAAATATCTAACGTTCAGAACTACTAATAACAGGAAGAAGAGAATTTTTTTTTTTTTTTAAAGAATGAAATGTTTCCCGTTATAGTGGATTCTTAAGCACGTTCTCCACGTATGCGGCGTGCTAGCTGGATGTCTTTTGGCATAATTGTTACACGTTTGGCATGGATAGCACACAGGTTGGTGTCTTCAAAAAGGCCAACCACATAGGCCTCATTTGCCTCCTGCAAAGCACCAATAGCTGCACTCTGGAAGCGCAGATCTGTTTTGAAGTCCTGAGCAATTTCCCGCACCAGACGCTGGAAGGGAAGTTTGCGAATCAGAAGTTCAGTGGACTTCTGATAACGTCTAATTTCACGGAGTGCCACAGTACCAGGCCTGTAACAATGAGGTTTCTTCACCCCTCCAGTAGAGGGCGCACTCTTCCGAGTGGCTTTTGTAGCAAGTTGCTTCCTCGGTGTTTTACCACCTGTCAATTTGCGGGCAGTCTGCTTTGTACAAGCCATGGTATAGAGACCTCCTTACTTACCCTCCTTCTCCTTCGGCTGGAGCTCGGCGAGCTGGAGGCGGCACTGGCGTTGGAGAGTGATGGCGGCGCGGCGGCGGCTGCGAACACCAGGGGCTCCTCTTGTTGTGGTGCACAGGCTTAGTTGTTCCATGGCATGTGCGATCTTCCCAGACCAGGGGTCGAACCAGTGTCCCCTCCATTGCGGTGCTAGTCACATGACCCGGAAATACCATGACAGGTATTTGGGGTACGTGTATCCTTTAGAACAGTGGTTTTCTCCAGGTACTTGCCCAGGAGTGGGATTGCTGGATCATATTGTAAGGAACCTCCATACTGTTTCCCAAAGTGGCTGTACCAATCTTATCAGGTTGGCAAAAAGTTCATTGGGGTTTTGCTGTAATATCTTACAGAAAACCCAGACAAACTTTTTGGCTAACATATACATTCCCACCAACAGTGTAGGAGGCTTCAATAACAGTCTGACCTGATGGTAATACAAGTGAAAACTTGGTGAGAACTATGAAATAATCCACATAGTTGGGTCTTCTCTTCCCTACTTTGCACCTCTACTGGCACGACTGACTATATTTCTCTGTCTTACTTCTCCTGAGGTTGAAGGGATTTAGTATTTTTAACTTTGCTAAGGAAAACTGATGAACAGTAAAATAATACTGGGGCCTCCCAGGTAGCTCAGTAGGTTAAGAATCTGCCTGCAGTGCAGGAGACACAGGAGGTGCGGGTTCGATCCATGGGTCAGGAAGATCCCCCGAAGGAGAGCATGGCAGCCCACTCCAGTATTCTTGCCTGGAGAATCTCGTGGACAGAGGAGCCTGCCCAGCTACAGTCTATAGGGTCACAAAGAGTCGCACAGGGTATTCGAAGCGGGGACGGCGTTGGCGACTTATTTAAATATTAATTAGAGATATAAAGAGTAATAGAATGAGGATAGCTCAGCAGGAAAATTCAGTGGAGAAAAGAGGCTGAGTAGCTTGGTTTATGCGGGAGACCAATAAAACTTCAAGACAAGAAGCTTGCATCACTTACGTAGGCCACAGGCGTCCTTCCGTTCTCCCGAAGGAGAGGAGACACTGAGGCCTCCCCGGTCAGATCTTAGAAGCCCAGGCATAATTAGTAAGCATGGCGGGCTCCGCGCTCCAGATGGAGACTCAGCCAGAGTTTGAGAGAGAGAGAGACATGGGGAGACCAGTCTTTCGAGGAACTGATCCCAATTCTTTATTTTCCAAAGTCTGTTTTTATACACTGAGATATTATACAAAAGTCACGTGGGGACAGCAGTCCTGACTTTTATTAAAGTCAGGTGCTTCACACAAATGTATACAGAGGTCTTAGGGGTGTTGCATCATCTTCTGGCCAGGGGGGCCTGCTGACAATTTATGACCCTCTCCTTGTGACAGCGGTCAGTCAACCAGAACACTTATTTCTCCAAGGCTGATTATTCTTAAAACAGACGCCACCCAAATAAAGTTACATTCCTATAGGGTGAGGGTGTAGTGGGTTTTAATTAAGGAAAGAATTTACTTAGCCTAAGGTCTAACGTGATTTATATCAAAGGTTAATACTTATTTTTTCTATATATTCATTAATGTGTGTAAGGGCAGGGGATATGGAGACTTAGCAGTAAACATTGGCTCAACAAATGAAAAACCCTTCACCAACACAATTTCTAATCAGCCCACTATACTTATACTAATAGTTTTCTAACTTCTCTAAAGAACCTGTTTTTAGAAGGTTTAAAGCATCTCGAGCCTCTCACGGTTGGGAGGCTGTGAGCAATCACATGTGGCCAGACAAGCCTGTCAGGCAGGCTAGAGAACCTTCAGAGGAGTTTGTAGGTTGAAACACTCCTGTCACGCCCAGGAATTATTATTAACTGGAGCTCTAAGTTAATTCCTTCTCTGAAAGAGGTGGTGGGGGACAGCCCCCCGTAAAGTCAGAGGTATAGGTGAGAGCACAAAGTAGTAAAGTAGGCAGGCTCTGGTTATGGGGGTAGATGCTCGAGGATTTCCAGGGGGACTCCTGAGGCTCGATCCCGCCTTTGCGTATGTCGAGCCTCCTTCCTCATGACCTTTGCCACGGGCAGAGTGCCTCCTGCTGACTCCGCGCATACTGGTATCAACATGACAGGTTTTGAGCTATGATACACTTCAGAATAAAAGGGTAGTATATAGCAAATGGAAAACAAGCTCAACATGTTTGATTATTAATATAAAAATTTTGTAAGTAAGATTCAGTTCAGTTGCTCAGTCAGGTCCCACTCTTTGTGACCTCATGAATTGCAGCACGCCAGGCCTCCCTGTCCATCACCAACTCCCGGAGTTCACTCAAACTCATGTCCATCAAGTCAGTGATGCCATCCAACCATCTCATCCTCTGTCGTCCCCTTCTCCTCCTGCCCCGAATCCCTCCCAGCATCAGAGTCTTTTCCAATAAGTCAACTCTTCAAATGAGGTGGCCAAGGTATTGGAGTTTCAGCTTCAGCATCAGTCCTTCCAAAGAACACCCAGGACTGATCTCCTTTAGAATGGACTGGTTGGATCTCCTTGCAGTCCAAGGGACTCTCCAACACCACAGTTCAAAAGCATCAATTCTTCAGCGCTCAGCTTTCTTCACAGTCCAACTCTCACATCCATACATGACCACTGGAAAAATCATATCCTTGACTAGACGGGCCTTTGTTGGCAAAGTAATGTCTCTGCTTTTGAATATGCTGTCTAGGTTGGTCGTAACTTTCCTTCCAAGGAGTAAGCCTCTTTTAATTTCATGGCTGCAGTCACCATCCGCAGTGATTTTGGAGCCCCCAAAAATAAAGTCTGACACTGTTTCCACTGTTTTCCCCATCTATTTCCCATGAAGGGATGGGACCAGATGCCATGATCTTCGTTTTCTGAATGTTGAGCTTTAACTTTTTCACTCTCCACTTTCACTTTCATCAAGAGGCTTTTGAGTTCCTCTTCACTTTCTGCCATAAAGGTGGTGTCATCTGCATATCTGAGGTTATTGATATTTCTCCCAGCAATCTTGATTCCAGCTTGTGCTTCTTCCAGTCCAGCGTTTCTCATGATGTACTCTGCATATAAGTGAAATAAGCAGGGTGACAATATACAGCCTTGATGTACTCCTTTTCCTATTTGGAACCAGTCTGTTGTTCCATGTCCAGTTCTAACTGTTGCTTCCTGACCTGCATACAGGTTTCTCAAGAGGCAGGTCAGGTGGTCTGGTATTCCCATCTCTTTCAGAATTTCCCACAGTTGATTGTAATCCACACAGTCAAAGGCTTTGGCATAGTCAATAAAGCAGAAATAGATGTTTTTCTGGAACTCTCTTGCTTTTTCCATGATCCAGCGGATGTTGGCAATTTGATTTCTGGTTCCTCTGCCTTTTCTAAAACCAGCTTGAACATCTGGAAGTTCAGAGTTCACGTATTGCTGAAGCCTGGCTTGGAGAATTTTGAGCATTACTTTACTAGTGTGTGAGGTGAGTGCAATACAGAATCTTAAAATCTCCTGGAAAAGTGGACACGGTAATAGGAAAAAAGAAAAAAACCCACAAGAAGTCATCATATAGCAACAAATGAACTGACTCACAGCCAAAATCATTTCATTTATAATCCTGCTCTATTTCCCTCAGCAATTGCTTATCTTAAGGCAAACTCCAAAAGCCATATCATTACATCTATAAAAATTCAAATAAGGGAATTCCCTGGTGGCCCGGGGGTTAGGACTCCATGATTTCACTGCTGAGGGTGTGGGTTCAGTTCCTGGTCAGGGAGCTAAGATCCTGCAAGCCATGAGATAACACGTAAGTGTATGTAATAGGCTAGGACTTTTTTTTGTTTCTTTAATTATAGTATCTTTATCATGCTGCTGCTGCTGCTAAGTCACTTCAGTTGTGTCCGACTCCGTGCGACCCCAGAGACGGCAGCCTACCAGGCTTCTCTGTCCCTGGGATTCTCCAGGCAAGAAAACCGGAATGGATTGCCATTTCCTTCTCCAATGCAGCAGAGTGAAAATTGAAAGTAAAGTTGCTCAGTCATGTCCGACTCTTCACGATCCCTACTCTGTCCGTGGGATTTTTCAGGCAAGAGTACTGGAGTGGGGTGCCACTGCCTTCTCTAATCTTTATCATATGTAACTATAAACAGTTTCTCCGTATTATGCAGTACCAAACAGTATTCAAATTTTCCTGGGTATTTCATTTTTAATATTTATGTTATTTCTCTAGTTTTGGCTGTGACAGGCCTTAGTTTCAGCGTGCAGGCTGTTCATCACAGACTTTCCTTTAGTTGTGGTGCGAGGGCTCAGTAGATGCAGCGCCTGGGCTTACTTCCCCTGTGGCATGTGGGTTCTTAGTTTCCTCAAACCTAGGTTCCCTGTTTGGGAAGGTAGTCCTTTTCTTTTTTATTTTTTGAAAGAAGGCATATTTTAACTACTGGACCGCCAGGGAAGTCTCTAGTTTTTTTTTTGTTTTTTTTTTTTTTAATATTTATTTATTTGGCTTCACTGGGTCTTGTGGCATGTAGGATCTAGTTCCTTGACTAGGGATTGAACCTGAGGCTCAAGCAGGGAAGTCCTGCCAATGATGATTCTTGCCTGTACCATCAATATAGGTGATGGTTCTACCCTCCCGTTTCCTTTATTAGGTGGAATATGTTTTTTACAAATAAGAAAGTTATGAGAGTAGAAGTTCAGATAGAAAAAGATACAAAAATATCTTGTTTTATTTCTCCTTTCACAGTGTGATGATTCGGTCCTTTGCCTTTTTCCAAAATGAGGTTTTGAGGGTTTTTTTTCATAGTAGTAGTAATAATAAATGTAAAGGAGTTTTACAGATTTTTACTTTGTAGATACAGTTGACCCTTAAACTGCAGGAGTTATGCGTGTCAATCCCCTACACAATCACAGATTTGCGTATAACTTTTGATTCTCCCAAACATAATTACTAATAGTCTACTCTTGACCAGCATATATATTTTATTTTATATGTATTTTATACTTACAGGTAGAGAAAGGAAAATGCTCTTGAGAAAATCATAAAGAAAAGAAAATACATTTATAGTATTGTACCATATTTATGCATAGCCACCAGGCACATGAAAAGATGTTCAACATTGTTAATTAGAGAAATGCAAATCAAAACCACAGTGATATCACTTCACAGCTGTCAGATGGCTGTCATCAAAAATACCACAAATAACAAGGATGTGAAAAAAGAGAGAGAGCCCTCCTACTCTGTTAGCGGGAATGTAAATTGGTACAGCCGCTGTGAATAGGAATATGGAGGTTCCTTAAAAGAACTAAAACTAGAACTACCATCAGATCAGATCAGATCAGATCAGTCACTCAAACGTGTCCAACTCTTTGCGACCCCATGAATCGCAGCACGCCAGGCCTCCCTGTCCATCACCAACTCCCAGAGTTCACTCAGACTCACGTCCATCGAGTCAGTGATGACACCCAGCTATCTCATCCTCTGTCGTCCCCTTCTCCTCTTGCCCCCAATCCCTCCCAGCATCAGAATCTTTTCCGATGAGTCAACTCTTCCCATGAGGTGGCCAAAGTACTGGAGTTTCAGCTTTAGCATCATTCCTTCCAAAGAAATCCCAGGGCTGATCTCCTTCAGAATGGACTGGTTGGATCTCCTTGCAGTCCAAGGGACTCTCAAGAGTCTTCTCCAACACCACAGTTCAAAAGCATCAATTCTTCGGCGCTCAGCCTTCTTCACAGTCGAACTCTCACATCCATACATGACCACAGAAAAAACCATAGCCTTGACTAGACGAACCTTTGTTAGCAAAGTAATGTCTCTGCTTTTGAATATGCTATCTAGGTTGGTCATAACTTTCCTTCCCAGGAGTAAGCGTCTTTTAATTTCATGGCTGCAGTCACCATCTGCAGTGATTTTGGAGCCCCAAAAATAAAGTCTGACACTGTTTCCACTGTTTCCCCATCTATTTCCCATGAAGGGATGGGATCAGATGCCATGATCTTTGTTTTCTGAATGTTGAGCTTTAAGCCAACTTTTTCACTCTCCTCTTTCACTTTCATCAAGAGGCTTTTGAGTTCCTCTTCACTTTCTGCCATAAGGGTGGTGTCATCTGCATATCTGAGGTTATTGATATTTCTCCCAGCAATCTTGATTCCAGCTTGTGTTTCTTCCAGTTCAGCGTTTCTCATGATGTACTCTGCATATAAGTTAAATAAACAGGGTGACAATATACAGCCTTGACATACTCCTTTTCCTATTTGGAACCAGTCTGTTGTTCATGTCCAGTTCTAACTGTTGCTTCCTGACCTGCATACAAATTTCTCAAGAGGCAGATCAGGTGGTCTGGTATTCCCATCTCTTTCAGAATTTTCCACAGTTGATTGTGATCCACACAAGCAAAGGCTTAGGATTCAGTATTTCCACCCCTGGGTATTTATTTAAAAAAAAAAAAAACCCATTGATTTGAAAAGATACATGCACCCCAGTGTTCATAGCAGCATTATTTACAATAGCCAAGAAATATATGGGAGGAACCTATGATGATCAACAGATGAATGAATAAAGATGTGGGATATCTATCGATAAATGCATATATCTTTTATGTATTTATTATATATACTGTGTGCATATATTTAATGGAATAAAATACTACGCAGCCATCAAAGGAATGAAATTTTTCCATATGCAACGTGGGTGGACTTGGAGGGTATTATGCTTAGTGAAATAATTCAAAGAGAAAGACAAATACTGTATGATATCACTTTTATGTGGGATCTAAACAAAACAAACTGGTGACGATAACAAAAAGAAACACTCACGATGTAGAGAGCAACTCGTGGTTACTAGGGAGGAACAGGGCCTGACAGCAGTAGCACACGGGAGGTACCAACTACTGGGTGTGAGATAAGCTGCGGCATACGTTGTACAGAGTGTAGTCGATGTGTTACAGCTGTAAATCAAGTGGAAACTTTAAAAGTGGCGATCTCTATGTTGTACACCTGAAACTTACATAATGTTGTAAGTCAACTCTACCTTAATTAAAAATAAGATAACGTGAAAAAACTCCTATTTACACATATTCATGTGTTAATAATGAAGCAGCAATATGATTGGTCCATGGTAGCCTAGCTTATACGCTAATGAATGGTTGGTTATAAGAGTTTTTACTGACTTTCATGTTTTATTCATGGTTATCCTTAAATAAAGGGTGAGCATGTACAAATTAAAGCATAGGATTAAAAAATGGTAATAGATTTCTGGTTTAATTAATAAGATTTGCTGCAATGGATTTGAGATTTTTTGTCAAAATATGTTCAAATGAATTAAGCTTAATAAGAACTTTTTAGTTTGATATTGTTTTATTGTCATCATGACCAGTTTTACCTCATTAACGTTTTTATTTATGGCTGCATTGGCTAACAGAGATGTATTCCTTCATGTGATCATTTATTCAGAAAACATTTTATCATGACATCCTATTTAAGTAGTTACTTTGCTTATGTTGTGGTTGCTAGTTTTTGTTGCGGATCATTCCAGTTCAAGAATGGGAACTATTTATAAAGACATGGCAACTCCTAACATTGAAAATGTCTGAATTGCCCTTTTTTGTAGCAGGTATTATGACTAAAGGGCTTATTCTGTTTTCTTCATTTCATTTTCTTTTTTAAATTTATTTGTAATTGGAGGATAATTGGTTTACAATATTGTGTTCATTTCTGCCATACATCAACGTGGATCAGCCAGCTTCTGTCTGACTTTTTAAATTTTTTCATTTCTCAAAAAATGTTTCTGTATGGCACCAATTCTTCTTCCACTGTTTGTGTTTGCTCTAGTTTCAGTGCCCATATCATATAAGTCTCCATCTTATAAAAGAAGTCAAAAGCAGTCTTGAGTAATCAGAACCCTTCTGCTGGATTGTCTAAGGTCATTTTGTTTTCTGGCACTGGTGCATCATATTCCTCTAGCACGGGTTCAGAAGCACTCATCTCCATCAAGTTGTCTTCTGTTCATTCCTCTGGTATGGGGTCAGTTAGCTCTTGAATTTCTCCAAGATCCATATCGTGAAACCCTTCACCTTCTTACCTGCTCCCCTCCCCCGGCCACCATACATACAGTCTCTCTCATGATTTTCTTGACTGCCTTTGTTTTAAATCCTATGAAGTCATCTGGACACATTTTTCTCCAGTAGGAATTTATTGTTTCAGACTTTATAGCTTTCACAGCTTTTTCTATAACAAGAGCATCTTAAGTAGTATAATCCTTCCTGACTTCTGTGGTGATTTCTTGATCAGAATTCTCGTCCATCGTAGCACTGATAATCTTTCCATAGAGTGCTGTATGTCATGGGCCTTACAAGAACTGTAAAAGGCAGTCCCTTACTTGCAAGATACTGATTTCAGAGACAAAGCAGCAACGGAACCAATTCAGAAAAATGGTTCTTCTTGTCTAGGCCTTCTTGTATAACCAAAGACTGGTGTTTATATTTTCCCAGGGGTTAGCAGCTTTGTAATCGGGAGTCCTGATTATCAACCAGACTGCATTTGTACAACATGGTCAGAGGGTTTGGCATAGTCGATAAAGCAGAGGTAGATGTTTTTCTGGAACTCTTTTGTTTTTTCTGTGATCCAACAGATGTTGGCAATTTGATTTTTGGTTCCTCTACCTTTTCTAAATCCAGCTTGAACATCAAGAAGTTCTCATTTCATGTACCGTTGAAGCCTGGCTTGGAGAATTTTGAGCATTACTTTGCTAGTGTGTGAGCTAAGTGCAATTGTGCAGTAGTTTGAACATTCTCTGGCATTAACTTTCTTTGGGATTGGCATGAAAATTGACCTTTTCCAGTCCTGTGGCCGCTGCTGAATTTTCTAAATTTGCTGGCATATTGAGTACAGCACTTTCACAGTATCATCTTTTAGGATTTGAAATAGCTCAACTGGAATTCCATCACTTCTGCTAGCTTTGTTCATACTGATGCTGCCTAAGGCCCACTTGGCTTTGCATTCCAGGATGTCTGGCTCTAGGTGAGTGATCACACCATCGTGATTATCTGGGTCATGAAGATCTTTTCTGTCCAATTCTTCTGTGTTTTCTTGCCATCTCTTAATATCTTCTGCTTCTGTTAGGTCCATACCATTTATGTCCTTTATTGTGCCCATCTTTGCTGAAATGTTCCCTTGGTATCTCTAATTTTCTTGAGAGATCTCTAGTCTCTCCCATTCTGTTGTTTTCCTCTGTTGCTTTGCATTGATTGCTGAGGAAGGCTTTCTTATCTGTCCTTGCTGTTCTTTGGAACTCTGCATTCAGTTGCGTATATCTTTCCTCTCCTCCTTTGCCTTTTGCTTCTCTTTTCTCAGCTATTTGTAAGGCCTCGTCAGACAACCATTTTGCCTTTTTGCATTTCTTTTTCTTGGAGATGGTCTTGATCACTGCCTCCTATACAATATCACGAACCTCCGTCCATAGTTCTTCAGGTACTCCGTCTATCAGATCTAATCCCTTGAATCTATTTGTCACTTCCACTGTATAATCGTAAGGGATTTTATTTAGGTCATACGTAAATGGTCTAGTGGTTTTCCCTACTTTCTTCGATTTAAGTCTGAGTTTGGCAATAAGGAGTTCATGATCTGAGCCACAGTCAGCTCCCGGTCTTGTTTTTGCTGACTGTATAGAGCTTCTCCATCTTCTCCTGCAAAGAATATAATCAGTATGATTTTGGTATTGACCATCTGGTGATGTCCCTGTGTAGAATCTTCTCTTGTGTTGTTGGAAGAGGGTGTTTGTGATGACCAGTGCGTTCTCTTGGCAAAGCTCTGTTAGCCTTTGCCCTGCTTCATTTTATACTCCAAGGCCAAACTTGCCTGCATCCCTTGACTTCCTACTTTTGTATTCCAGTCCCCTATGATGAAAAGGACATATTTTTTTGGTGGGTGGTAGAATTAGCCTATCCTTTTCTGCCTTAAATCCTGGTGCTCACTTCTCCTCTTTACTAATAAATGTTCTTTGTAGTATTGCTATATGATATTCTTAAATATATAGTAAGAATGTACATATTTTTACTGTTGATATTCTTACTTGTAAGAGTAGGTAAGAATATGTATTAGATATTTTTATTAAGATATCTGTCTTAAGATATTCTGAATATGGCATTCTTTTTCTGGAATGTAAATTATGGTCTGAAGGCTCAGCAGTAGAGAAAATTTATTGATCATGTCCACGACTACCTAATGCTTATTATGAGGATGCAGCATGATTTATTTAGTCTCTCTTTATTATTAGTCACTGAGAGACTAATAATCCAGGTTGATTATTCTTTGTTACTATGAAACAGTCTATACCAAATAGCTTTGTTATTACAAAAGATTGCTCTTATTATTAAATTAAAGTGATTTGTTATGTGACCAAGGTAATTCTCTGGTATTAGAATTACCCACTATCTTTGTCACCGGATTCCTCTGATTCAAATAAAATCAGTCTCTAACATACTTTCTAAATTGATGGAGTAGTTTCTACTAACTTTAATTTGGCTATTATCTTCACTCAGACTGGGTTGGGATCCTTGGAAATTCCTCACTATAACTTTGTAATTCCAATTTGGGCATGAGATGAGACCTCTTTGGATCACTTGGTCTTTGCTAACAAGTTGGTCCTTTCTCTAAAGGGATCATGTGGTGGCAGCTTTTGGATTGAATGAAGCTGGATGTAAACACATCTTCTATTTACATAGAAAGAATATGGGACTTTCTCCCAGCATGACTTGCCTCCTGAGTAGTTTCTAGGCCATTAAGCTTTGTATGCACACCTCTTTGGGATCAAAGTCTTAGCTCCATCCACTGACTACTCTGAGTTCTCCTGTTTCCTAGACTGGATCCTGAAACTCCTGGTGTAGATTGACATTCCTGTTAGCGTGGTGAGGAGCAAAAACAGCAATATGGGGTGTGGGTATGTGTGTACATCTCCCTGGGGCTTTCCAGGTAGACTGAGAGGAAGGATTGTCGGCGGCTGTGATACTGATGTGGTGTGTTTGGGCCTTGTCGTCTGGGCTGATGCCTCCGTTGTCTTTGTTCTTTGCAGGTACAAGCAGTAAGTCCAGTACATTCTCAGCAGTAGACTTCCTTCTGGACCTGCCTATGAAGTCAGAGCCACGTGTACCATCCTGATCCTGGTAAGCATGTTTGGCTTTTTCTTCCTTATTCACTTCTATCTTTGTCCTTTGGATGACTCTGGTTGTAAACCCAGGCCACTGGCAGATGAAAACCTTTCTTGTGTCTTTATGTTTCTCAACATTTTGTCACTTTTTGCTGATTAGCATTGACCGCTGTGTCTATGTTCTGCTTTGTCTGCTGGGTAGGGAGAACATCTTTTTCCAAAGATGTGGGCTCAGAAAGTTCCCCCTAGGATATTCAGTCATGTATTTAATATAAACTTTCCTTTTATGTTTATAATCTCGTGAACTATTCCAGTTAATCTGTTGGGAATTTTACATTCACTGTTGAATAACAGTTGAAGCCATTCAGTAGTTGTAGGCTACACAAGAATCTGTTGCAGGAAGGGAGACCCTTTCCATGGCCTAAGAGTGGGCTCTTGTCTGACACTCAGAAATGAATTGTCTGAGGAGACACATGTGCAGGAGACTTTATTGGGAAGGGGCGCCCTGACTGAGAGCAGGAGGGCGAGGAAACCCAGGGGGACTGCTCTGCCACGTGGCTCACAGTCTCAGGTGTTCTGGTGATGGGGTTAGCTTCTGGTGTGGCTCCTGCCAGTCATCTCACCTGGCCCATAGCCTGACTCGGGGGCCTTCCTGGTGACACGAACATCTCTCAGCTGAGGTGGGTTCCAGTGAGAAGGTCTTTGGAGGGTTGGTCATCTCCTCCCTCTTTTGCCCTTCCCTGAGTCTCCCAGTTAGTTTTCGGGTTAGTTTTGTCCTGCAGTACATGTTCTTTTTTGAGACTTCCTTTTGTGAGACAACTCAGGCAAGCGCGCCTGGCCAGGGCGGGTGGATTTGGTCAACAGTTCCCTAGCAAAAACTGTTTTGTAAATAATTATTCAGAGATGTTGCTCTGAAGTTAAATAACATACGACTTTTTCAGATTTGGGGAGTTTGATGGTTGAAATCCAGTGCCGCTTTGAACTTTTTTAATAACCCCAGTTTTCTAATCATTAAGGAAAGAGCCCTGAATCTACTGCATTGTCTTTTTTTGGTAATTGGAGGGTGATTACTTTACAGTGTCAGGATGGTTTCTGCTGTACAACAAAGTGAGTCAGCCATACGAATACATACATCCCCCCACCCCCCAAGTCATCATGGAGCACCGAGCTGAGCTCTCTGTGGTGTGTCACAGGTTCCCACTAGCTCTCTGTTTTATACACGTAGTGTATTGATGTCAAATGTAATCTCCCAATTCATCCGATCTCTCCCCTTCCCCTCCCCTCATGTCCATTCGTCCATTCTCTGTGTCTGCATCTCTTATTTGTGCCCTGGCAGTAGGAGAAGGCAATGGCACCCCACTCCAGTCCTCTTGCCTGGAAAATCCCATGGATGGAGGAGCCTGGTGGGATGCAGTCCATGGGGTCGCTGAGAGTCGGACACGACTGAGGGACTTCACTTTCACTTTTCACTTTCATGCATTGGAGAAGGAAATGGCAACCCACTCCAGTGTTCTTGCCTGGAGAATCCCAGGGACGGGGGAGCCTGGTGGGCTGCCGTCTATGGGGTTGCACGGAGTCGGACACGACTGAAGCGACTTAGCAGCAGCAGCAGCAGTAGGTTCACCTGTACCATTTTCTAGATTCCACATACTTACGATGATTGTCTTTCTCCTTCTGACTTCACTCAGCAGACTGTAGGTCCACCTACATCTCTACAGGTGACCCAGTTTTGTTCCTTTTTATGGCTGAGTACTCTATTGTGTGCGTATTTTCCTTCTCCAATACACATAACACCTTTATCCATTCATCTGTTGATGGACATCTATAGGTTGTTTCCATGTCCTGAATATTGTAAATAGTGCTTCAATGAACATTATCTTACACACACACACATATATATATATATATATATATCTCTTTTTGAATTAAGGTTTTTTCCAGAGCATATGCCCAGGATTGCTTGGTCATAATGGTAGTTCTATTTTTAATTTTTCAAGGAACCTCCATACTGTTCTCCATAGTGACTATATCAATTTACACTCCCACTAACAGTGCAGGAGGGTTCCCTTTTCATCACATTCTCTCCAGCACTTAATGCTTGAGGATTTCTTGATGAAGGCCTTTGTGATTGATGTGAGGTGATACCTCATTGTAGTTTTGATTTTCATTTCACTAATAATTAGTGATGTGGAGTATTTTTCCATGTGCCTCTTGGCCATCTGTATGTTTTCTTTCAAGAAATGTCTATTTAGTTCTTCTGCCCATTTGTTTGACTTTTGATATTGAGCTGCATGAGCTGTTTATATGTTTTGGTTTGTTTTAACTTTTTATGTCTTCATGTGAGGCCCCAGTTGCAGCACATGGAGTCTTCATTGCATCGTGCTGGATCTTTTGATGTGGCACGTGGGCTTAGTGCTTGTGGCACTGGGCTTAGTTGCTCTGCAGCATGTGGGGTCTTAGTTCCCCGACTGAGGATTGAACCCACGTCCCCTCCATTTCAAGGCAGATTCTTAACCACTGGCCCATCAGGGAAGTCCCTATTTGTGTATTTTGGAGACTAGTCCTTCGCTGCTTTGTTTGCAAGTATTTTATCCCATTCTGAGGGATATCTTTTCTTGTTTGTGGTTTCCTTTACTGTGGAAAAGCTTGTAAATTTAATTAGATCCCATTTATTTATTTTTGTTTTTATTTTCATTACTGTGTGAGGTGCTTCAAAAAAGGTCTTGCTGTGATTTATGTCAAAGAGTGTTTTCCCTAAGTTTTCCTCTAAGAGTCTTTTAGAAGCTAGTATTACATTTTAGATCTTTAATCCATTTTAAGTTTATTTTTGAGTATCGTGTTAGGTAGTGTTTTTCTTGTTTTTTTTTTTTAAAAGGTAGTGTTTTAATTTCATTCTGTCCAGTTTTCCCGGCCCTACTTATAGAAGAGACTTCTTTTCTCCGGTATGTGTTCTTGCCTCCCTTGTCATAGACTAGATGGCCCATAGACGTGTGGGTTTGTCACTGGGCTTTCTGTCATGTACCATCCATCTGTATTTTTTTTGTTCCAGTGCCGTGGTGTCTTGGTTACTATAGCTTTGTAGTACAGTCTGAGGGCGGGGAGCCTGATCCTTACAGCTCCGTTTTTCTTTGTAGTTTGCTGTAGCTCTTGGGAGTCTTCTTGCTTTCCATACAAATGGTAAATTTTTTTGTTCTAATTTTGTGAAAAATGCTGGTGGTCATGTGATAGGGATTGCATTGAATCTGTGGATTGCTTTGTGTACTTTAGTAATTTTCACAATATTGACTCTTCCCATCCAAGAACTTGATATCTCTCTCCATCTCTTTGTGTCATCTTTGATTTCTTTCATCAGTATGTTATAGATTTCTGAGTACAGGTCTTTTACCTCCTTAGGTATGTTTATCCCTAGGTATTTTATTCTTTTTCTTCCTATGGTAAATGAGGTTATTTCCTTAATTTCTCTTTCTGCTCTTTTGTTGTTAGTGCATAGGAATGCAAGAGCTTTCTGTGCATTACTTTTGTATCCTGCAACTTTAAGATTCATTGATGAGCTCTAGTAGTTTTCTGGTTTCATCTGTAGGGTTTTCTGTGTCTAGTACATCGTTTGCAAACAGTGACACTTTTACTTCCTCTTTTCCAATTAGTATTTCTTTGCTTTTTCTTTTTTTGAGTGCTGTGTCTAGGACTTCCAAGTCTGTGCTGAGTAGTAGTGGTGAGCGTGGACATCATTACCTTGTGCCTACTCTTAGCAGAAGTGCTTTCGGCTTTTCACCATTGAAAATGATGTTTGCTGTGGGTTTGCTTTATACAGCCTTTATTATGTTGAGGTAGATTCCTTTTGTGCTTATTTTCTGGAAAAGTTTTTTTTTAAACCATGACTGGGTGTTGAATTTTGTTAGAATCTTTTTCTGCATCTACTGAGATGATCATCTGATTTTTAATTTATTAATATAGTGTATACATTGATTGATTTGTGTATATTCTTTAATTGCATCCCAGTTTTTCCTTGCATCCCTGGGATAAATCCCACTCAGTCAAGCTGTATGATCCTTTTAATGTGTTGTTGGATTCTGTTTGCTCATATTTTGTTGAAGATTTTTGCATTTATGTTCATCAGTGACATTGGTCTATAATTTTTTATATGTGGTATTCTTTTCTGGTTTTGGTGTCAGAGTGATGACTTTCATAGGACAAGTATGGGCATATTCCCCTCTCTGCAGTTTTTGTTAAGAGTTTGATAGAATTTACCTGTGAAGCCACCTGATCCTGGACTTTGTTGGAAGATTTTTAATTATACCTTCTATTGAATTACATGTTGTTTGATCTGTTCATATTCTCTAATTCTTTCTGATTCAATCTTGGAAAGTTATACCTTTCCAAGAATTCGTCCATTTCTTCATGCTGTCCATTTTATCCTCATAGAGTTGCTTGCAGTAGTTTTTATGATCCTTTGTATTCCTACAGTGTCAGTTTTAATTTCTCTTTTTTCATGTCAAATTTTATTGATTTGAGTCCTCTTCCCCCCACCACCTCTTTTTTGGTAAATCTGGCTAAAGGTTTATCAATTTTATTTATCTTCTCAGACAATCAACTTTTAGTTTTATTGATCTTTGCTGTTGTTTTCTTTGTTGCTATTTCTCACATTTCTGCCTTGGTCTTTATGATTTCTTTTTCTAATTTTAAAAATTTTTGTCTGTACTGGGTCTTTGTTGCTGCATGAACTTTTTCCCTAGTTGTGGCAAGCAGAGGCTGCTCTCTAGTTGCAGTGTGTGGGCTCCTCATTGCTGTGCTTTCTTCTGTTGGAGCGTGAGCTCTGGGCATGCAGGCTTCAGTAGTTGCAGCACGTGGGCTCAGTAGTTGCGGCTTCTGGGCTCCTGAGCGTACAGGCTCAGCAGCTGTGGAACACAGGCTTTGTTGCTCTGCAGCATGTGGGGTCTTCCCGTGTCTTTTGAATTGGCAAGCAGGTTCTTTACCACTGAGCCACCTGGGAAGCCCCCAAAATTTCTTTTTTTATACTAACTTGAGGGGGACTGTTCTTTCTCTAGTCACTTTAGGTGTAAGGTTTGGCAGTTTTGAGATATTTCTTCTTGTTTCTTGAAGCTAGGTTGAATCACTGAGACAGCATTACCACTTATTAAAAAGGCAGACGGAACTTCCCTGGTGGCACAGTGGGTAAGAACCCACCTGCCAGTGCACGGGATGTAAGTTCAGTCTCTGCTTCAGGAAGATCCCACACGCTGTTAGAGCCACTAAGCCCATGCACAGCAACAAGAGAAGCCCCTGCAATGAGAAGCCCGTGCAGAGCAGCTAGAGAGTGGTCCCCGCTCTCTGCAGCTAGGGAAAGCCCGTACACAACAACCAAGACCCACACAAGCAAAAGTAGAAAATTAATTAAAAAATACATTCAGTTAGTAGCTAAAAGACTGTTGTTATTTAGTCACTAAGTCGTGTCTGACTCGTTTGTGACCTCATGGACTGTAGCCCACCAAGCTTCTCTGTCCGTGGGATTTCCCAGGCAAGAAAGCCATTTCCTTCTCCAGGGGATCTTCCCAACCTAGGGATCGAGCTCACATCTTCTGTATCTCCTGCACTATGGGCAGAGTCTATACATGCAGGCAGAGTTTTAATTCACTGCTTAAATCACTGTTTTATTTATTTAATTCAGTGTTTTATTCACTGCTGTGAGAACCACAGTGCCCAGAGGACCCCGAGCCAACACAGGCACATCAGCGTGGAACCAATGAAGGTCCAGGAGAGGGGCATTTCTGTGTGTACCATCGTGTTGGGACAGGACTTCCAGCATCCTCCTAGTGGCGATCTGTTTCCTACTCAGAGGTTCCAGAACACTGGGTCTGTTCCAAGGTGACCCAGACTGAGAAGGAGACGTGAGCAAGAAAAACCATTGTGCCTGCTTCACAGGGACAGATCTGAAGCGCTAGGCTGCTCCACCTCGGAGTCCGATGGCGGCGGCGACATTGAGGGACCCGCATCAGGTAACCCTCGTCCTCTGGGCCCTCACCCCAGCAGACACTGAAGCCCAGAGTGTGGGGCACCTGCTCACATACCTGCAGCCTTGGGATCCAGGATGTTGAGGTGGTCATAGGTCGGGCCCTGTATCTGACAGACAGTGATGGCGTGTGGGAGAGGGTGATGGGCAGAGGGCGCCACAAGTATAGCGGCTTGGAGGTTGGACTGAGCTGGGAGCATTCAGGAAACCTGTTTCTTTAGGGAACAGTGAATTAAAATTAAATGGCACCTGGATCGGCAGGCTCAGGGGTTATTTCTTCATTCTGAAATCCCTGGGGACTATTGGAGAATTTCAGCAAAGGAGAAATGTGAAGTTTCCCAGGAGGTCTTTAGATGAAAAACAAGCTTAAGAGGGTTGATAACAGTGAAGTACAGGGAGACTGAGTCCTGTGGCTGAGGACTGAGTCTCCCAGGGTTTAGGCAGCTGGAGGGCTCTCTGCTCCGGGGTGAGCAGAGCAGAGCCCATGAAGCTCCACCCTGGTCGCCCGCCTCCACTTCGTCTACCTCATCGTTCCCACAACAGCTGAAGCACCTTTGGAACCTTCACAGTAAGGCAGGGTTCCCAGGGCTCACTGATGGCAGCCCTATCCATGTGGTGTCAGGGCCCTGGAGAAGCATCAGGACAAGGCTGGAGGTTACTATATGGAAGTGTTCCTCATTCCAGAGATCAGTAAACTGAAGTGGTCTCGGGCATACCTACCAGTATGTCCAAGATGCTTGAAGGTGAAGCCGGCCTGGCAGTATTCAGGGAAATGTCAGTCTCCTTCTGATGAGAACAGAGCAGGGAGGTAGGACTCAGACCTGGAATATGGGTGTTGATTTTGGAGGTGGTAGGAATAAGGGGAGATTTGGACCATAAGATGGAGGTGACCTTTCCTTACCCTGCCCAGCATGTTCCATTTTAGGTGGGAGGGTGAGAGGAGGCTGCCACACTAGTTCAGGTGGGATGTGTGTAAGACACAATTGTGGAGGTGAAGTTGTTGGATCTTTGTTCACTTACTGAATTATGTCCGACTCTTTGCAACCCCGTGACTGCAGCACACAATGTTTCCCTGTCCTTCACTGTCTCCTGGAGCTTGCTCAAACTCATGTCCATGGAGTTGGTGATGCTGTCCAACCATCTCCTCTCTGTCACCCTCTTCTGTTGCCTTTCCCAGCCTCGGGGTCTTTTCTAATGAGTTGACTCTTCACAGAAGAGGCCAAAGTGTTGGAGCTTCAGCTTCAGCATCAGTCCTTCCATTGAATATTCAGGGCTGATTTCCTGATTCCTTCAAACCAGGGATGGACTGGTTTGATCTCCTTGCAGTCCAAGCGACTCGCGAGTCTTCTCCAACACCAAAGTTTGAAAGTATCAATTCTTTGGCACTCAGCCTTCTTTATGGTCCAGTTCTCAAATGACTACTGGAAAAACCATAGCTTTAGCTCTGTCTGTTGGCAAACTGATGTCTCTCCTTTTACATATACTGCCTAGGTTTTACATATACTGCCTAGGTTTTTCATAGTTTTTCATAGCTTTTCTTCAAAGGAGGAAGCAAGCATCTTTTGATTTCATGCCTGCAGTCACTGTCTGCATTGATTTTGAAGCCTAAGAAAACAAAATCTCTGTTTCCATTGTTTTCCAATCTATTTGCCATAAAGTGATGGGACCAGATGCTATGATCTTTGTTTCTTGAATGTTGAGTTTTAAGCCAGCTTTTTCACTCTCCTCTTTCATTTTCATCAAGAGGCTCTTCAGTTCCTCTTTGCTTTTTGCCGTCAGGATGGTATCATCTGTATATCTGAGGTTATTGATATTTCTCCTGGCAAGCTTGATTCCAGGTTGTGCTTCATCCAGCCCAACACTTCACATGATGTATTCTGTATATAAGTTAAATAAGCAGGGTGACAATATACAGCCTTGACTCCTTCCCCAGTTTTTTTTGTTGTTGTTGTTGTTTTTTAATTTCATTTGGCTGCATCTGGTCTTTGCTGTTGTAGTGAATCGGCTCAGGCTTAGTTACTCCAAGGCATGTCAGCATATGGGATCTTAGTTCCCTGACCAGGGGTCAAACTGCATCCTTTGCATTGCAAGGCAGATTCTTAACCTCTGGATTACCAGGGAAGTCCCCCTTTCCCAGTTTTGAAGCAGTCTGTTGTTCCATGTCCGGTTTAAACTGTTCCTTCTTGACCTGAATACAGATTTCTCCGGAGGCAGGTAAGGTGGTCTGGTATTCCCATCTCTTGAAGAATTTTCCAGTTTGTTGTGATTCACACAAAGGTGTTAGCGTAGTCCATGAAGCAGAAGTAGATTTTTTTTTTTTTTAATTCCCTTGCCTTTTTTATGATCCAACAGATGTTGGCAATTTGATCTCTGGTTCCCCTGCCTTTTCTAAATCCAACTTGTACATCTGGAAACTCTCAGTTCACATACTGCACTGAGTGCAAATTGTACAGTATTCGAATGTTCTTTGGAAGTACCTTTCTTTGGTATTGGAATGAAAACTGACCTTTTCCAGTCCTGTGGCCACTGCTGAGTTTTCCAAACAAATTTACTGGAATATTGAGTGCAGCACTTTCACAGCATCATTTTTAGGATTTGAAACAGCCCAGCTGGAATGCCATCACCCCCACTAGCTTTGTTCGTAGTGATGCTTCTCTCAAAGGTCCACTTGACTTTGCCTTCCAGGATGTCTGGCTCGAGGTGAATGATCACACCATCGTGGTTATCTGGGTCATTAAGATCTTTCTTACATAGTCCTTCTGTGTATTCTTGCCACGTCTTAGTCTCTTCTGCTTTTGTTTGATCCATAGCATTTTCTGTCCTTTATTGTGCCCATCCTTGCATGAATTGTTCCCTTGGTATATCTAATTTTGGTGAAGAGTTCTCTCTAGTCTTCCCCATTCTGTTGTTTTCCTCTGTTTCATTGAAGGTTTTCTTATCTCTCCTTGCTGTTTCTCTGGAGTTCTGCATTCAGTAGGGTAAATCTTTCTTTTCTCCTTTGTCTTTTGCTTGTTTTCTCAGCTATTTATTTGTAAGGCCTCTTCACATATGACTCCTAAGGTTTTTGTCTTTACAGCTGAACATGGGGGTCTCCATTCACAGGGCTGGAGCAGTCAGTGAAGGGAGTGGGAACAATTTCCAGTGAGGATAGCGGGAGTTTTGTTTTGGGCCATGTTTAAGAGCCTGATGTGTTTCAGAAAATATAGAATGGAGGTATCCAGTTAGTTGGAGGTTATAAAAATGTAGAAATCTGAAACAGTTCAGCATTAGAGCCACATAGGTGGTGACCACTGGGTGGAAGGAGCTCAGTGTCACATTTAGGAAAGGGAATTCTCACCCTTGGTAATGTTACTCTCAGGTCAGAAAGAACAGGTCATTCTGCATCTCTTTCTGGGGCACCTGGTTGGAGGAGATGGCATTTGTGGGAGGAAGGGACAGTCTAACAAGTGGCCAAGACTCCCAAGGGAAGAGTGGACTGTGGTGAATGCAGAGGCCCAGGAATAATTGGGGCAAAGGGACCCTGAGACTGGAGCTGCTCTTGTTCAGCATTTTCTTGACTCACAAGAACTTTGTGGTGATCTTTCATGGAGCCTGATGTATTTCACTCACACTGCTTGATGAGTTTAGAGGTGAATGGGAACATTTGTGTCCATGTAATGAGAAGAATTACATTCCCTGAAGTTTTTAAGTTGAAGTGTTAACCCCCAGGACCTCAGAATGGGACTGTATCTGGAGGTGGGATTTTTAAAGAGGTAATTAAGTTAAAGTGAGGTTATTAGTACGAACCACTAGTGTCTTTGTAGTAAGAGGAAGTTAGGACTCGGGTATGGGAAGACTGTGGGAACTCACATGGAAAGTACCAGTGAATTTTAATCCTTAATAAGCCAAAGATTGAGACTGCAAATGCTTCAGTAATGGTAGTAGGAAAGAGAAGGGCTCTGATAGTCGGGTGCATCAGTGCATGCGTGCTCGGCTGTGTCTGGCTCATTGCAGCCCCATCCACTGTAGACACAAGGTTCCTTTATCCTTGGGCTTTCCCAGGCAGTATTTACAGTTGGTCGTCATTCCCTTCTCCAGGGGATCTTACCAGACCAGGGATCAAACCCATGTCTCCTGCATTGGCGGGCAGGTTCTTTACCATTGAGCCACCAGGGAACCCCAAAGGGGAAAGTGCAAACAAATTGGGAAGAGGGCTATGGTATATTTTAAGATCCATGCATGGTTCTGGGTGCCTGAGACTGAAGCACAGATCAGAGGCAGACAAGGCAGGGGGCCTGGATTTTAGGCTGCCTCAGATGGTTGGACTTCCCTGGCTCAGACGGTAAAAGCATCTGCCTACAATGAGGGAGACCTGGGTTCGATCCCTGAATTGGGGAGATCCCCTGGAGAAGGAAATGGCAACCCACTCCAGTATTCTTGTCTGGAAAATCCCATGGACAGAGAAGCCTGGTAGGCTACAGTCTGTGGGGTCACAAAGAGTCAGACACGACTGAGTGACTTCACTTTCAGGTGGTTGGGTCTTGCACAGGGCTGTAGCAGTAGGGGGTTCTCTTTATCGAGGCCTCTTAAGCTGTGTGATGAGTCAGAGAGACAGTTGGGACAGCTGTGCCTGCAGATGAGAGATGTGCACGTGGAGAGGTAGTGGGAGCTGATGATTCCACATCCTCAGCATTGGACTGACAAGTGCAGGTTGAGCCCATGTGATTGTACCTGGGAGGTGCCCTCTGGGTTCCCCAAGGATGGGGCCTGGCTGGCAGGGGTTAGACACCCCCAGCGAGGCCTTGCACTTGGATGGTAGCTATTGGCCCACCTGCCTTTTACAGCTGAGGACTGGATACAGTGATTCATGGGACCTGAAGAGAGAGTGCTATTAGTGGCACCAGGTCCTGGGCAAACGCGGTCATTTGTAAGAGTCACAAGGCCTGGGGTGGTCCACTACATGGGGCTGAGCTTTGAATGTGGCTTGGGTGAACAGAAGAAAGTTGTGATGACTGAGAGTGCAGCCCAGAAGTGGAGAGGGCCACGTGTGTCTGAGAGCAGACATGTTCTGAATGCAGAGTCTGAGGCAAGGACCTGCCCCTAAGTAATGAGGTCTCCAGAGAAAGATCTGGAGCTGCTGCAGCTCAGGAAGTCATGAGAAGTCCCTGGGAGTATTTGAATCCTGTTTGAATTGTCAAAGTATACTCTGGATGTTTTTTGCCAGGTTGTGGTGTAAGCCTAAAATTAAAGATTAAAGCCAGTGTTATTTAAGTGCTGTATTGTGAAACCATGAGGACTTCAAATGGCCTGAGTGCTGGTTCTTCTCACTCTGCTCCTACACATAAGGTCTCCTAATCCAACAGTCTTCTTTCTCACAGGGATTAAATGGACTTTCTGCTCATCCCTTCTCAGGTGGTTTCAGTTCCCTGCCTGCCCCTGGAGGATCATTGTTCACTCTTTCCATTCATGTAGCTCCACTCTGGCTCTGTGAGTGTGTGGTCTCCTCATCTCCCAGACTGAGTAGATGATTAATACGTTGCTGTTGATCTCATCTGACCAACATTAGGTCTCCTGTGTTTGGTCATCTCTATAACCATAGGACATGATCCCATCCTCCCCCCTGGGGTAAAGTAGGAGATGATTGAACTACCATAATTTATAGGGACACCAGAGAGGCACTTAAGCTGTGGGGTGGTCAGATGGTGGCCTGGGACATGTGGCTGTGGTGTCTAGAGATGTGAGGGATGTACCATATTAAGAAGGATGTGCATTTGCAGAAGGAGTAAGTCTCAGGGCCCCAGTGGGAGACGTACATGATTTGCCCACAAGTTAGGGACATTGCCTGGCAGCTGTGCCATGTCTTTTTGCCTGTGTGCCTCCTCTTGGTGACTTCTGGCCCCAGTGATCAGTGGGGCCATTTGCAGACAGTGGGTCTGGTTTCATCTCCCGAGTTGGAGAGAGGGTGGGCATAGGTCGATGTGTCAGTGATGGGTTGTGGTCTTTGGGAGAGTTTGTGATTTCATCTTTCCCCCATCATGGCAGGGCAGTGTGACCTTTGAAGATGTGGTTGTGTACTTCTCCTGGGAGGAGTGGGGTCTCCTGGATGAGAATCAGAGATGCCTGTACCACGATGTGATGCTGGAGAACTTTGCGCTTGTGACCTCACTGGGTAAGGCCCTCACACCTACCCCAGTACCTTGTACTCAGCTCTGCTCACTTCAGACACAGGTGCTGCCTCCTTTCCCCAGTTGCCTGGCTGGTAGGCACTAGGGTCAACAGGGCTGGGCTAAGCTACCTCTTCATGAGCCTGCCACCTCTAATTGTGCTGCCAAAAAATCCAACCAGTGTCCCAGGCTGCTGTTCATGAAACTCTCACATAGCGCTGAAATGTCACTCAGCCAAGGCTCTCATGAAGGGTGTTGGCAGAGCACTTGAACTGGATGTTTCTTTCTTTTCTGCACCTCTCCCCTTTACATTCTTTATCTTATGAGGCCTTCCTAATTCTTAAGACTTTCAGAGCCTCAATACTGCACATCAACCTCATATTGAGAACAATCCAATGGGCTGTGCTGAGTCTCACACAGAATTGTGTAGAGGCTGCCCCCTCCACCACAGACGACAGGCATCTCACCCGCACGTCTGTGCTTTCAGGTTGTTGGTATGGAATGGAGGAGGCAGTGGCATTTTCTGTGGAGAGTGTTCCTGTAGAACAAACATCACGGGGCAAGACTGTAGTTCCATGCCCATCCATTGAGAAGACCCAGCCCTGTGAGGGGTGTGTCAGGGCCAGGAGAGATGATCTACAGCTGCCTGAGCACCAAGGCCTGCATCCTGAGCAAAACTCACAGCCCGGTGAGGAGTATGAGAAGCAACCAAGGTTCAGCCCTGGCCTCCACCCAGAGCCCAGCAATGAGAAGCCATCCAGAAGGGACACAGACAAGGCATGTGTGAGAAGTTACAGATTTCACATATCAGCAAAGCCCTTCACTTGTGAGGAAGTGGGCAAGGATTTCCTGGCTATGCTGAACCTCCTCCAGCATCAGGCCACACTCAAAGGGACAAAGCCACAGAGCAGCTTTCAGTGTGCAGAGCCCTTTCTTGGTGGAAAAAGTCAGTACAAGTGCAGTGAGTATGAGAAACTGTTTAGCTGTGAATACACACTTTTTCAGAATCAGCAGATTCTCACTAGAAAAAACTATCAGGACTGTGATGACTGTGAGAAACCTTTTAACCAAAGTTCCCTCCTTATCAATTGCCAGAGACCTGATAACACAGGAGCAAGGCCTTATGAGTGCAGCGAATGTGGGAAGTCCTTTAGCCAAAGCTACAGACTCATTCAACACCACAGAAGTCACACTGCAGCACGGCCTTATAAGTGCAATGAATGTGGGAAAGCCTTTAGCTACAAACTAAGACTTGTGCAGCACCTACAGATTCACAGTAAAGTGAGGCCTTATGAGTGTGGTGAGTGTGGGAAATCCTTCAGCTACAGCTCTACTCTCATTAAACACCAGAGAGTTCACACTGGAGCCAGGCCTTATAAGTGTGGTGAGTGCGGGAATTCCTTTAGCCAAAGCTCCAATCTTATTCAACACCAGAAGATCCACAGTGGGGCAAGGCCTTATAAATGCACTGAATGTGGAAAATCTTTCAGTTACAAATGCAAACTTGTGCAGCACCTGCGCATTCACACTGGAGAGAGGCCTTATGAGTGTGGGGAATGTGGGAAATCCTTTAGCCACAGTTCCACCCTCAATCAACACCAGAGAATTCACACTGGAGCCAGACCTTACAAGTGTGATGAATGTGAGAAATCCTTCAGCCAAAAGTCCAATCTCATTCAGCACCGGAGAGTTCACACAGGAGAAAAGCCTTATGAATGTGGGGAATGTGGGAAATCCTTTAGTCAAAGCTCCCACATCATTCAACACAGAAAACTGCACACCAGATAACCTCACGAATGCAATGACTGTGAGAACACCAGTCACAGCCAGTGTCTGTATTCAACTAGAAAATTATGCAGCACATTTGGGGAAACCATCTTAAAGGTCTAAGCCCAACAGGGAACATGGTTTCTTGGTGAAGGGGCCATCTCCTAGAAGTTGAGCATTATACAGCTGAACATACACAGCAGAAACATTCCCTTTGCGTTTGTAGGTTGGTGGGAAGCTTTTAGGAGCCTTTCTGCATATTTCACTGCTGGCTCTGTTTCCTCAGTTACATCCCTTCTGGTTTCTGTAGCAGAAGCCTCACCCCTACCAGCCAGTAGTTTCCAGGTTCCAACACTTTTTATCAGTCCTGGCAGTTTGATCAGGGGAGGGAGATGTCTCATCTCTGTCCCATTCTCTACAGAACAGTATGAATAATTTTCAGGGGTACTTCATATTCCTTCCCCTCTGACAAATTAGGGCTCAATCCAATTTTAGCAAAGTGTGGGTAACATTGACAGCAATAGGCTTACCATCTTCCCCTAGAGGTCCAGCTTGCATAGCTGCCAAAAGTCTCCTGGGAAAGAGAGAGGGCTTTTAGTAAAGGGCCCTAATTTATGGCTTGGATGCAAGGAATATGGGGACCCAGAGGTCACCTGTAAGAAGCACCTCTGGTGCTTCTGTGAGAAGCATAGAAATCAGTTCCCTTTTCCCCAGTATTACACATAATGCTGAGCACTGTTGTGGAGAAGCTCCAGGTACTGCAGAAATCATGTGCCTTCAGGTCTCGAGCTGGGTTTTCTGGTGTTACTGAACGATTTCAAGGGTGAAGCCAGAAACTTGACACAGAAATGCTGGGTGTGGTTGTGTGCACTGGAGGAGGCTGTGGCAATGAAAGGACGTGCCTGCTGTAAAGGCACCTCCACAAATGTCCCAGTGACTGGTGTGTTAGATGCGTGAGTACACTCCGCTTATGTATTCTTCCTTCAGTTGCGGTCATTGTCAGAGCAAATAAAGCTTTGCTTATTCTCATCACCTCTGGCCTTTTCACCTTAAGCATCATGCTGCACAGACAATGACAGACGGGGATGAAGCTGGAGCCCAGGGATATAGCTTTTGTGACCAGTTTCCTGCTGACTCAAAAACAGTCTTTACCAGTATATTTTTTTCCTTGATGGAGGGCCTGCCAGGGAAAGGCAGGTTTCTAAAGCTCTGGTTATGGGGAAAAAAAAAAAAGACTAGGAAAATTTCTACATAAAACAAATTTCTACAAAGTTTTATTGAAATATAATTGATTAAAATTGTACAATATGATACTGTTTACTTGTACACCCATAAAACTATTAAAAAACATATCTACAACAAATAGTTTGCTTGTTCCCTTTCATTTTTTTTTTTTAGCCACACTGCATAGCTTCTGGGATATCTCAAGTCAACCAGAGGTTGATCTGGGGCTGTGGCAGTGAAGCCCAGGTTTCTAGCCTCTAGGCTACCAGGAAACTCACTTGTACCCTTTTAAAAACTCTCCCTTCTGCCCTTTATAGTCGCTGTTGATTTTACTCTTTCACAGTAAATTAGCTTGTTTTATAAAATTTTATATAGTTGGAATCATTAAACTGTTTACTTTTTAATGGATATTGTGCTTTCTTCCGTGTGCAGTTCACAGTGCTGCTTATGTAAGGACCTTCATTTCTCAGCAGAGTGTTCCTCTATAGAGGCACCGTTTGTTTACCCACTTAATTGCACATTGGCTTGTTCCCAGTTTTGGCTGTTACAAATAAAGCCTTATGTTATAACCGCTGGAAAGGAGTGGGTGACGGGAGCTTCAGCTTTCTGAAGCTTTCACTCTGCCTTCATCTAGCTCACTAGGCCCACTATAATAGTGGATTGTAACACCTAACATCTCGGGACCACTCTAAGATAAAGAATCTTCATTGCTCCAGGTAACTTACACACAAAATACAGTACTGAGGTATCCCAAGCTGCTTGCAAAACACATCTTTAGAAGCTTCTATGTTTCATAAGTTTCATCCATCATTCCAGTAGAATTTACCACATTCTAGATGTGGTTCGTTTGGTCTCTCTGAAGCTGTTTAAACATACTGACTGCACCCAGGCCCCGTGCTTGTAAGCTGGGTGTTCTGAAACATACTGGCTGCACCCAGGCCCCGTGCTTGTAAGCTGGCTGTTCTGGAAGTTGCTGATGGTTTGTCCGTTTTGCTCTCCCCCACTCAGCATAGCCTGGAAAACATTCAAGTGCTTGTATGTGCCCCAGTGTAAGAAACCCTTCCTTCCAGTCTCCTGCACCCTAATACACCCTTGAGCTCTGTAAACCTACTCAGGACAAGTGAAAACCATGAAACCCTAGAGACCACCACCCTTGGAAACTAATAAAGGCAGAGCTTCAAGTCTGTGTTCCCTTCCTTTCCCTCACCACCTCACTGTGGCATGCCCCCAGGACACCCTCCACAGGCTCTCAGTAATGTCTTGTTCCTCAAGTTTCGGATCAGATTTTGTTGATGTTCTTCCTACGGTTATAGTAAGAACCACAAGCACTGCGGTGCAGGGGGAATGGCATTAGGACTCGATGAAGTTACAAGGTCTTCCAGTGAGTGCCTGGGGCATCCCAGCTGAGAGCATCCATCACTGCTACCAATGGCTGGGACCTACAGCACATGGTTAGTCGGCCAAAAAGTGCAGTCAGTTTTCTGCATAACATCTTCATAGCAAAACCTAGACAAATTTTTGTGCCAATTCAATATTACTAGCTCTTTAAAGGAGTAGGGAGAGAAAAATCCTGGTATTTTCGTGTGGTATTAAAAAGTACCTACAAGTTACTTCGCTATAAATAATCACTAATTACAATGTGAATTAAGACTTGGATGATGTCCCTGCACAACATTATCACAGTAAAAAGTCAAAACTTGTAAATTTTTGCCAGACATACTAAGTGAAACACCAAGGGAAAGAGAGTTGAGTGCTGGTTTTGGCAAGACTTTTAAGGTCACTGTAGTAATAAGGTGAATCCCGCCTAAGAATGGAAGAACTGCTTATGGACTCTATTGAAGTAAGTCACTTGTTTGGGAAAGTTGGAATTTTGACAACGAAATTAAGAAATAATCCCTTGTACATCACAACAATTTGGGAAGGATACAGAAATAAGACAGAGCTTAAACTCCAGCAAAGTACTTAAATGGGGAGGAAGGGGATTCGGGAAGAAAACACTTCTGCTTTGAAGTGGCCTGGGGACTTAACTTGCTTGAGCTGCACCAGGTGTCAGTTGCAGCACAGGGGGAATCTTCGATCTTTGCTGTGGCGTGCAGGATCTTTAGTTGCAGTATATGGGATCTCAGTTCCCTGACCAAATGTCAAACCCTGGCCCTCTGCATTGGGAGCATGACATCTTAGCCAGTGGACGACCGGGAAGTCCCCACTCAAAACTTACTAACTTCCACAACAGGGGGAAAAAAGCCAATTTAAACCAGCCAAATTAGAGAACATTCTCTAATGTTCAAACGAGCCAGTTGGAACATTAGAGAATGCCTTTGCTGCTTTTGAATGCATCTGTTAGAATCACCTGGCTTCCAGGTGGCACTGGAGGTACAGCACCCACCTGACAACAAAGGAGACGTGAGATGTAGGTTCCATCCCTGGGTCATGTCATGAAGAGCCCCTGTGGGAGGGCAGGGCAACCCACTGCAGTATTCTTGCCTGGAGAATCCCAGGGACAGAGGAGACTGGTACGCTACACAATCCATGAATTTGCAAAGAGTCAGACACGACTGAAGTGACTTTGCACACACGCACACTAGTCACCACTGTGTGCCACGCATTAGTCCAAGCGTGTGGTGCACAGGAGACAAAAAGCGAGGAGGCCTTTGTGGTTAATAGGTGAGGAGGGATTCTGACCTCACACCTTGGGCTCCAGCTGCCTGCGTCCTGCAGTCCCCTCTGTGTGACTGTGTCCCTGCTGCTGCTGAGAGGCTTGGGAGGCCAGGCTGGCCGCTCCCAGTGCCGCGTGCCCAGGTTCACTCCACGCTTCCAGGGAGCAGCTCCAGCCCATGGGGTGTCCTCACTGGGCTCACTTGGCGTCCTGTGCTTCCTCCTCCCACGAGGCTGGGCCCCTGCACACCTGGAGAGCTACAGGAAGCAGGAGGGGTGGGCACTGGCCTCCCTCGCCCCATGACCTGGCCACTGTGTGCCCTGGCCACCTTGACCTTGGCTCACCGTGCCTGCTGTGTTCCTGGCTGGCTGGCCTCCCCTGGACTGTGTCCTTCGGTGATCTCTTCTGCCAGCATGATTTGGTTTTTCTCCACAGTGACCTCTTTAGATCACATGCATTGGCCCTGCTCTGTAGGGCCTCCTTTCTGACAATAAAGTGTGGACCCTGAGGTGGGGGGGCGGGGTGCGGGGAGTCAGGAAGACAGAGAATGAAGAAAAGAAATTAATAGGATGAAAACTTCCAAGGAGAAAGAGTAGTTTCGTGTAATAAATAGTGCAGGGGGTTGGGTTATAAGTCATATAAACTAAAAACGGGTAAGAGCACACTCCAGTCTAGATGTGATGAAAGGGCAGGCATGAGATTCAGGGGATGAAAGGAGAGGAAACACCACTGGAACATGTCTGAGGCCAGAGTACACTCTCAGTACTTGGGGGGAGAGTCTCAGGGCAGTGCAGAGGCGTCTCCAGGCCACAGGTAAGACTCGGTCCCTTCAAGGACTCAGGTAGGTGGGGACACACCGCCAGGGGAGGGGGCACGCCCTAGTGCCCACGCAGTGAGTTGCGTTCCTCATCAATGCACCAGCAGCCCCCTCACCAAATATCAAGACAAGTTTTGTGGGCAGAGGACCCCCTCACCGGCACATCCCCAGCGGATGCCAAAACAGGTGCAAAGAGGCCCAGCTCAGCGCTCACAGGGTTTGAAACCCGCGTACGCAGCACCGTCTCAGGAGCGAACCAAACAGCCCATGGGGCTCCGGGGGGGGCGGGTGGGGGGGGGTGGTCACTGCCTCCCCGGAGACACGGGGCCCAGGAGACCCAGCGCCCGGAGTCGTGGCTGCGGGGGACGGAGTCCACAGGCCGGGACCAGGTGGATCTGCAGCCCGGCTCGCCCCGGCCTCCCAGCCAGGCCTGGCCTGATTCCCACCTCTGGTCCCGGGAGACCCTCTCCCGCTCCCCGCGCCGGCCGGAGGGGCTCCGGTGGAGGCTGGTCGATCGGCCGGGCAGCCCCACACCCAGGCCTGGACTGAGGGGCCGGTCTCGGCCTCCGCCCCCAGAACCTGCCGGCACAGCCTCCGGAGAGAGGAGGCGGCCCACCGCCCAGCAACAACCAGCCGATTCCGCCTGCCCCGGCGGCCTCCCAGGCTTCGGTTCCGAGCCCGAGTCAGGGCGGCCGCCACGGTGAAAGCACCAGATACTACCTAGACCGGTGGTCGGTGACAAGTGTCCCAACCCTTCCGCTTTCAGAGAAGAATGCCAGCAAAGACAGAAAGTAGTGAGTATTTACTAAAGAGGAGAGTACAGGGCGCGTGGATAAACACTCCGGCCGACTGAGGGAAAGGGAGTCACTGAGTCGAAGCCTCGCGGCAGTTTTACTTAGTCGGGGCATTTCTTCCGGGTCTCCTTCGGCGGGTCATTTTGATTTGCCTGGTTCACAGGCCGTATTTGGTGCATCTCAGGACTCTCCTGGATGTGCGCACTCGTCTTAGCCAAGACGGGTTCCAGCGAAGAGGCCCGTGGGTAGCCTGGCATTAGTTAACATCACTCCCCTTTGACCTCCGAGGAGACTTTCTGTGCACATGTGGTCAGACAGGTCTCCTGAGAAATGTGTGGTCTGGGCAGGGCCCAGCCTCCTCCCTAAATTGTCCTGCTATTCTCAACTTGGAGTTTCAGTCCACAGGGAGTGAATCTCCAGTGCTCACCTGGGACCCACCACCTCCTGCCTCATTACCGCCTGAACCACCCCCTTCCCCATTGTCCATGGGAAATTCTCTTCCATAGAACCAGTCCCTGGTGCCACGAAGGTTGGGGGCCGCGGCTGCAGAGGGAAAGGACGATATAAAAGAGGCTTCAGGTGGCGCCCGACAACCGGCAGGAACGTCAATGGGACAGACCCAGATCCTGGGGCAGCGGGAGCGCACCGTGGGCAACGGGGATCCCTGGCCTCCTCCAAGCCCACCTCTGAGCCTGGACCCTCAGGCGGGCTGCCCAGAGTGAGACCAGAGAGTTCCCAGGCTCCCCAAAGGGCTTAAATAAACTCTGCAGCAGGCAATGTACAGCTAAAAGCTTCCAAGGGGGCTTCCCTGGTCGTCTAGTGGTAGAGTCTGCCTGCCAGTGCAGAGGGCAAGGCTTGGACTCCTGGTCCAGGAAGACACCACAGGGCAACTAAGCACAATGAGGCACCAACTACTGACCAGATGTGCTGCAAATACTGAAGCCCCCTTGGCCGGAGCTCATGCTCTGCAACAAGCCACGGCATTGAGAAGCCTGCACTCTAGCATGAAGGGTAACAAGGATCCATCACAGCCAGAAAGTAAAATAAAAATAAATAAATAGATCCTTATTAAAAAAAAAAAAAGCATATAAGGATGCAGAGACAACAATGGATTAATGGTTTCGTTTGTGGGAAGGTGAGGTTTGTTTACTTTGGCAGAGCCACGTGGCTTGCAGGATCTTAGTTTCCCAAGCAGGAACTGAATCTGGGTCTTCAGCAGTAAGACACCGCATCCTAACCACTGAACCACCGGGGACTTCCTGGATGAATGTCTGAATTCCATCATTTTGAGCAGAGGCCTTTTTCGGTTGTGCTGGCTCCCTTGCTGCACACAAGGTTTCTCCAGTTGTAGCTCTAGTTGTAGTTTTCCACTTTAGAGGGAAAAAAAAATCCCAAGAGAAAAACTGGGGATCTAGAGTCAGTTGTGCATGCGTGCTAAGTCACTTCAGTCATGTCCAACTCTTTGCAACCCTATAGAATGTAAGCCACCAGGCTTCTCTGTCCATAGGATTCTCCAGGCAAAAATACTGGAGTGGGTTGCCATTTCCTCCTTCAGGGGATCTTCCTGACCCAGGGATAGAACCTGTGTCTCCTGTGACTCCTGCATCACAGGCAGATTCTTTACCACTGAGCCACCGGAGAAGCCCAGGGTCAGGTACAGTGATTTTAAAATTTGACACCAGAAGTGTGATCCATGAAAAGAAATGGAGACACTGAAAGTTGTCAAAATTAAAAACCTACGCTCTGAAGCACCTTGTGAAGAGGATGAAAGGACCAAGCACAGAGGCCAGGAGAGAAAACATGTGCAAACCACGCGTCAGATACGAATATGAAAAATTCTCAAAACATCATGGTGTTAGCTTTTAAAAAAATCCAAATATAAAATAGACAAAATACACATAATATATTTTACCCAAGAGAAGGAGATACCATTAAATGGCAAATATGCATATGGAAAGCTATGAGGCATTTCCTAGGAATGCAAATGGAAATCATAGGGATATACCTAGGCAGATCCCTCAGAACGCCTCAAAGAAAATACAGAACAGTAGCAAAATGGTGAGGAGGTCAAGGGAAAATCAATCATTCATCCTAGCAGTGATGTAAAGTGGTACAGCCACTGTGGAAAACAGTGGTGGTTTACAAACACAAACAACAAAAAACTTTCCAAGTACCATACAATCCAGAAACTCAACTCCAGTCAAATTAAAATAGACCATGTAGTAAATGATTGACTCAGCAGGTCCACAGTGTTCAAAACCTGCACATTCCAAAGGAAACTCTGGCCTTGCCTGGCTCCCAGGAAGCCCTTGGAATACCTGATGAGGGTTCTTGTATAGTTGAGGCTTGCAGGGCCTTTGGCCATGGGCCATGGGGTAGCAGTTTCACCTGCAGGAAGTCAGCTTTGTGGGATCATGTGAGTTCTTCTAGGGAGTGAGGCATCAAATAAGAGGGTGGTCTGGAGGAGCTCCCCCAATCTCTCCCCAACAAATAACATTTATCTCCCCCAAAATCTCGAACTTGCATGGCCTTAGCATCTCTTGTTCATCAGAGTGCCAAACTGGAAACAACATGGATTCCTTCAAGGAATGAGTGGTTAAATAAATTAGTTGGTGGCAGGGGTAGCTGTGAAGTCAAGTGGGCCTTAGGAAGAATTACTAGGAACAAATCTAGTGGAGGTGACGGAATTCCAGGTGAGCTATTGAAAATCCTAAAGGATGCTGCTATATTAAGTGCTACACTCAATACTGTCAGCCAAGAGCCGGACACAACTTAGTGGCTGAACAACACCAGGGGTAGCTGAGGAACTAGAAGTGTTTGGAGATACAAATGGAAGGAAGAAGGGACAGGACTGGGCAATGGGTTGTCCGTGTCATGTGGAAATACAGGATGAGGGAACGCTTCCAGGGTCTAGAACAGTCACTGGGTGAAGAGTGGTGGAATCCATTCAGACACGGCACAGTCTGTGGCCCATCCAGGGTGAGAAAGAACAGGGTTTTCGTGCTGCACCACTTTTAATATGTCGTTTCTATGAGGCATCCAAGTCAGAAAACCAAGCAGATGGTCGTATAGCTAATTCTGGAAGGAGATAAGATCTGGGGGTTATAATGCCTTAAAACAAACTAGATCACTAAGGCTATGTTTTAAATCATTTTGGTTATGGACTTTAGGATCCAGGGTGGAACACTTCCAGTTTTAACGTTGAGGTGGAGGAGATTATGCTGGCAAGCAGTGCTATGGAGGAGCATCAAGAAAGGCAGCAGTGAAAGAAGCCTCTGGCATCAGGAGCCCAAGAAACCAAGGCTGGCGAGCCCCTTTCCCTACTGCTCTGAAGGAAACCAGGACACTTCACCCCAAAGTCTCCCCCACACTTCGGTACATCAATTTTTTTTTGGTTGTTAGTTTTTAAAGATTAATTTATTTATATTTAAGGCTGTGCTGGATCTTCGTTGCTGTGCGTGGGCTTTCTCCCATTGCGGTGAGCATGGCTGCTCTTCATTGGGGTCACAGTCTTCTCACTGCGGTGGTTTATCCCGTTTCAGAGCCTGGGCTCGGGGCTCACTGGTTCTAGAGCACAGGCTCAGTAGCTGCAGCACATGGGCTCCGCTGCTCCACAGCAAGTGGGGTCTTCCCAGACCAGGGACCCACCCCACGTTGGTGGGTTCCCCCGCGTTGGCGGGCGGACTCTCTCGCCTGGACCAGCAGGAAAGCCCCGGCACAGCGATTATTTTGAATTCCAGGCAGTTACGATGCAGCGGGTGTGAGGAAGACGCTCTGACTCTAAAGCTCCCATGTGAAATGCACCCTCCCTTTCCCCAGAGGAAGACACTTTAAACACCAGAGATAGGAAACAGGGTTGTCAAAGGGAGAACTGGGGACTGAGCAGTCTGCGCTCAGTTTAACAAACCTTGTTAATCTCATCCTTATCTTCTATTTCTTCACCATGAAATACCCACAGCCCAAATCCCTTTTCCTTCTCAATTTTTCACAAATTGATCCTTTGACTAAAAGGTGTAGAAGCTTCCTGTTCTTGGTATACTTGGGTCTTCATTCTTTCATGAATGCTCCCATGGACACATAAACATTTAATAAAATATGCATGCCCTACTCCTGTTAATCTGCCTTTTGTCAGTTTCAACTTTGGGCCCAGCCATAGACACTAAGAGGGGAGAGAATTTTTCCTTCCCTACGGCTGTTAGGAAGTCCAGTACAATGGTAGATGGCAAGTGAGCACTGTAATGTTCACCAAATGAGTCTCTGGTGCCAATGGCAAGAGAGAGCAGTGTTGGGAGCGATATGGGGATGTTAGGTGAACATACTGAAAGCATGTGTGTTGAAAGAAGTGTTCACAAAAGGTCGATTCTGTATCACATTTTTTAAAGAGGAGTTTAGGTTCACAGTAAAATTAGAATAGAGAGTCCAGAATGCCCTGCCCCCCTCTGCCACTGCGGGTCCTTGCCTAACTCCACTCCCCACAAACAAGAGCCAGAGAGAGAGACTCAGAGCCTTCTCCTCTGCCACTCTTCTACGAATAATTCCACGCCAGTGAGCTGTCTGTAAGCATCAGAATTCACTTTTTTAAATAGAAGATTCTTTTTTTTTTTACGTATTTCTTTTTATTTATTTACTTGGCCGTGTCGGGTCTTACTTGTGGCATGTGGGATCTAGTTCCCCGACAAGGGATTGAACCTGGAACCTGGGGCTCCTGCATTGGGAGCATGGAATCTTAGTCACTGGACCATCAAGCAAAGAGAGGGAAAGTGAAGGTTACGCTACGCTACGCTAAGTCGCTTCAGTCGTGTCCGACTCTGTGCGACCCCATAGACGGCAGCCCACCAGGCTCCCCCGTCCCTGGGATTCTCCAGGCAAGAACACTGGAGTGGGTTGCCATTTCCTTCTCCAATGCATGAAAGTGCAAAGTGAAAGTGAAGTCGCTCAGTCGTGTCTGACTCTTAGCGACCCCCTGGACTGTAGCCCACCAGGCTCCTCCGTTCATGGGATTTTCCAGGCAAGAGTACTGGAGTGGGGTGCCATTGCCTTCTCCGAAGTGAAGGTTAGAAAAACATGAAGATTAGTTATAGATACTGGGACTCCAGCACACGGGACTGACTAACTCTAAGGTCAGACTCTAAGGGACTGACTTTGAAAGATTTCTGAATGTGTGTGGTCGATTTGACATGCAGGTCGTTTTGAATTTACACTACCATCTAGCCACTTCTGAATGTCACACACTCCCTCCTCCCCACTGAAAAGGAAGATGGATAAACATGACTGAACCCCACAAATGGCACCACTGAATGAAGATGGGTGCTGTCTTTGTGCCAACTGTGACTCTGAGTTGTGATACCAGGGCGTTTTATTTTATATTTTTATGCTGAGCTACACAGCTTGTGTGATCTTAGTTCCCCGACCAGGGATTGAACCTGGCCCCTGGTGGGGAAAATGTTGAAACCTAACCACTGAACCACCAGGGAATTCCCACTAGGGCTGTTTTAAAGATTGATTTAATAGTTTTAACACAAGGAGAATGTAAACGTACTTCATGCCACTTATAAATAGCAAAATAATGTTATGTGATACATATTTTTAACTACAATTCAAAACAAAACACCATCTCCCTGACTCGGACTAAGGGAGTTTCTGGGTCTGCTGGAGAGGGTCATAGGCAGTGTGGAAAACCAGGGTCAGCAATTCAAAATATTTTCTTCTTCATAAGGTGAATAAAAATTATAAATGATAGCAGTTGTAGGTGCTGTAATTTAAGAAGGAAAAGGCAGGGATTCATTTGAGCATTTAAAAGCATAACCTGGGCTTCCCAGATTATGTGGCTTTCTGTAAAGAATTCTCCTGCCAATGCAGGAGCCACAGGAGACTCAGGTTTGATCCCTGGGTTGGGAAGATTCCCTGGAGAAGGAAATGACAACCCACTGCAGTATTCTTGCCCGGGAAACTCCATGGACAGAGGAGTCTGTGGGGTCACAGTCAGACTCGACCGAGCATGCACACACTGTACAAGAACGGTCTGTTTTATAGTCGGTGGCATCTTAGCTTTGGTTTAAAAAACAAAAAGACAGTTGAGCCAGTGCACAGTCTTACCAATTATTACATAATCTA
Source organism: Bos javanicus (assembly GCF_032452875.1). Classification (NCBI taxonomy): domain Eukaryota; kingdom Metazoa; phylum Chordata; class Mammalia; order Artiodactyla; family Bovidae; genus Bos; species Bos javanicus. The sequence continues at coordinate 65,650,517 of NC_083885.1, read as the reverse complement.
AAGTACTGTAAATGTTGGAAAGTCAAGTTTCAGTGACTACGACAAAATATAAGTAGTGGACTTGACCTAGTCTGAAGGCTCAAGAAAAGATACCTTGAGAAAAACTTCCTATATATTGAGTGTTGGGCAGAGTATTCCAGTGAGAGAGAAAAGCTGGTATTGGGAAGCTGAGTGAACATTCAGGAAAGATAGAGGGGCTGGGACAGAATGAAGGATGCTTCATGTTCAGACACTGAACTAAGGAAATAGAATAATTTGTGGAAATAATAACTTAGTTGACCCATAAATTCAATGTATGTAATTTATAAATCTGAAATCATTAGAAACTAAATCTTAAGTCTTATTAAACTACAATACTGTGATTACATACTTTTAAACATGGTGATAAAATCAGCAAAAGGTAATTCCATTTGTCAAATAAAATTATTAAATCAATTTAATTTGTTCAGAAAGTCAATATAATGAGAAACTTTAAAAATACATAATTTGTAAACATCTGCATACATAAACAAATGTTTAAAGACTCCTGAAAGCAAATTTTGTTGAGTTTCCTACTTCTTCTTATCTGGTAACCTGAAAGTCAAGGCTATTATTCAAAATCACATTCTAACAATTTTTCCTTCAAAAATATCTTTCACTAAGAATTTATGTAGCAATATAAAGAGCCTGCCCAAAAAACACTGTAAACTGTAAGTCAATAAAGGATAAATAAAAAAATAAAGAGCCTAATCTTCGTAAAGCATTAGAAGATTAATGGTAAAAATAAATAAATAAATAAAATTTTTTTTAAAGATTAATGGTTATCTTTCTTTCATCCTATGTTAGGACACTTCCCCCCCGCCCCCCGCCCCCGATATCATCAACACGTCCTTTTCAAAAGTTTTCTTTTCTTTTCAACTGAGTTTTGTTAACCTACAAATATATTTCAAGTGAGGTCTAGCAGACTTTTTCAAATCATAGTTTGCATCTCTTGGGCCAGTTAAAAGGTGAGAGTGACTGTATGTGCGCAGGAGAAGAATGATCTAACAGACTTTCCTTTTCCCACCTGGAATCTGAGAAGGCTGACAATGCCAGAGATTTGAACGACCAGACTCAACATCCATTCTCTGAGAATGTGTCTCCTCCACAAGAAACTGCAAATTCAGGACACACTGAAGTACTTCCGCCAACTCAGAGCACTGTAGAGGGAAGCAAAGGAGTGGCTGAGGGGGATACAAACAGGACAAAGAGGGACAGGCTTTAGATAGACTCCCCAGTGAGGGGTTGTACACTTGTAACATCGTGGTTCCCCAAGTGAGCCCTGCAATGCTTTCAATTTTCAGGACAAAAAGAAGTAAAAATCTGATTACCCAATGGCCCTCTCTCTACACTTTGGTATGAATAGGCTCCCAAATACCACATAGACTCTCAGGGCTTTTCTTAGGCAGATCCATCAGTGGCTAGAATGTCAAATATACTCCGTGTTTCTGGGTGTGTGAAAAACAAATTAAACAGAAGGAGCTTAATTCTCCCTGTAGAAAATGTGGGGATTCTCCCTGCCTTTTGTCAGAGCATTTAGCTTAGAGCTAAATCTAAGCACTTCCTCATCTCTTTAAAAGGGATCACTTTGAAGACTAGATGGGACTTTTGTCCGTTGGGCTTTTTTGTTTTTCCTTTTCATGAGTTTCTTAAGAAACTAGGAACCATTTCTTTAAAATGGAAACATCTTGAGAGCCAGTTTTTGAAATGTAAACATCGAGGGAGCCCGCTAGCTTGCCTCTCTCCAGGTTTCTGCGGGAGGGTAAGGGACTAACTTCGGTGGGTGCCTCGCTCCAATATGAAAAAAAACAACTCCTGTCACAGGGATGAAAGTAGCTTGTCTTTCCTCTAGATAAAGCCAATAAGCGAGGGCGACAGACGGCCACCCCGCTTACCAGGGACACTTGGGACACACTGGGTGCCATGTCAACACGAAAACACAGGCAGAACTCAAGGCGAAGCATTTACTTGTGATCAAAGAATTGCCGTTCAAGGCACACCAGATTTGCAGAGCAACCTAACTCAAATAGGTTTCATTTGAAGCAAGTGAAAGTCAGGAGTTTTTAAAGGCAAAAAGGGGGACGTCTACATAATTCCAAGTATTTTGATTGGCGTTGGCGGCAGAAAGCTACTCTTGGCTAAACGTGTTTGGTCGCTAAATATCACTAAGCAAAAGTCTGTTCCTGGAGCAAGGTACTTTTGCAGAGCTCTTGAAAATACTTGTGGTTTGACCCTGTCCAAAAGTTCACAGTTCACGGGGTGAGGACATGCATAAGAATCAATTCTTTAATGGTCCCTAGGCTCCATTTAAAAACTCACTGACTTGAGCAACTCATTTTATTTCATCTTTCATGGTGCCATCAAGTCCTCTTACTTGTTATACCTATCTTGAAAACAAGTATATAATGGGTTCTATGTGCCTGTGTATATAAGAGAGTGAGGGGATTTTTTTTTTTTTTTCCTGTCTTTGCAATTTCTTAGAGTTTGCTTGTGATGTACATCACACTCTGGTTTAATACTGATCCAATAATATGGTATAATGAGAAATTTATTTGGTTTTTGCTCACAGATCCTGGCAGAGGTCCTAAAATCCTTGGAACTTCCTGATAGATAGGATTACCTTTTGTCACTAATACGAGGCTCCCTTAAATTGAAGAAAGTAGGGAAAGCCACTAGACCATTCAGGTATGACCTAAATCAAACCCCTTATGATTATACAGTGGAAGTGAGAAATAGATTTAAGGGCCTAGATCTGATAGACTGCCTGATGAACTATGGATGGAGGTTCGTGACACTGTACAGGAGACAGGGATCAAGACCATCCCCATGGAAAAGAAATGCAAAAAAGCAAAATGGCTGTCTGGAGAGGCCTTACAAATAGCTGTGAAAAGAAGAGAAGCGAAAAGCAAAGAAGAAAAGGAAAGATATAAGCATCTGAATGCAGAGTTCCAAAGAATAGCAAGAAGAGATAAGAAAGCCTTTTTCAGCGATCAATGCAAAGAAATAGAGGAAAACAACAGAATGGGAAAGACTAGAGATCTCTTCAAGAAAATTAGAGATACTAAGGGAATATTTCATGCAAAGATGGGATCGATAAAGGACAGAAATGGTATGGACCTAACAGAAGCAGAAGATATTAAGAAGAAATGGCAAGAATACACAGAACTGTACAAAAAAGATATTCACGACCCAGATAATCATGGTGGTGTGATCACTGACCTAGAGCCAGACATCCTGGAATGTGAAGTCAAGTGGGCCTTAGAAAGCATCACTACGAACAAAGCTAGTGGAGGTGATGGAATTCCAGTTGAGCTATTCCAAATCCTGAAAGATGATGCTGTGAAAGTGCTGCACTCAATATGCCAGCAAATTTGGAAAACTCAGCAGTGGCCACAGGACTGGAAAAGGTCAGTTTTCATTCCAATTCCAAAGAAAGGCAATGCCAAAGAATGCTCAAACGACCGCACAATTGCTCTCATCTCACACGCTAGTAAAGTAATGCTCAAAATTCTCCAAGCCAGGCTTCAGCAATATGTGAACCGTGAACTTCCAGATATTCAAGCTGGTTTTAGAAAAGGCAGAGGAACCAGAGATCAAATTGCCAACATCCGCTGGATCATGGAAAAAGCAAGAGAGTTCCAGAAAAACATTTATTTCTGCTTTATTGACTATGCCAAAGCCTTTGACTGTGTGGATCACAATAAACTGTGGAAAATTCTGAAAGAGATGGGAATACCAGACCACCTGATCTGCCTCTTGAGAAACTTGTATGCAGGTCAGGAAGCAACAGTTAGAACTGGACATGGAACAACAGATGGGTTCCAAATAGGAAAAGGAGTTCGTCAAGGCTGTATATTGTCACCCTGCTTATTTAACTTATATGCAGAGTACATCATGAGAAACGCTGGGCTGGAAGAAGCACAAGCTGGAATCAAGATTACTGGGAGAAATATCAATAACCTCAGATATGCAGATGACACCACCCTTATGGCAGAAAGTGAAGAGGAACTAAAAAGCCTCTTGATGAAAGTGAAAATGGAGAGTGAAAAAGTTGGCTTAAAGCTCAACATTCAGAAAACGAAGATCGTGGCATCTGGTCCCATCCCTTCATGGGAAATAGATGGGGAAACAGTGGAAACAGTGTCAGACTTTATTTTGGGGGCTCCAAAATCACTGCAGATGGTGACTACAGCCATGACATTAAAAGACACTTACTCCTTGGAAGGAAAGTTATGACCAACCTAGATAGCATATTCAAAAGCAGAGGCATTACTTTGCCAACAAAGGTCCGTCTAGTCAAGGCTATGGTTTTTCCTGTGGTCATGTATGGATGTGAGAGTTGGACTGTGAAGAAGGCTGAGCACCGAAGAATTGATGCTTTTGAACTGTGGTGTTGGAGAAGACTCTTGAGAGTCCCTTGGACTGCAAGGAGATCCAACCAGTCCATTCTGAAGGAGATCAGCCCTGGGATTTCTTTGGAAGGAATGATGCTGAAGCTGAAACTCCAGGACTTTGGCCACCTCATGCGAAGAGTTGACTCATTGGAAGACTCTGATGCTGGGAGGGATTGGGGGCAGGAGGAGAAGGGGACGACAGAGGATGAGATGGCTGGATGGCATCACTGACTCGATGGACGTGAGTCTGGGTGAACTCCGGGAGTTGGTTATGGACAGGGAGGCCTAGCGTGCTGCGATTCATGGGGTCGCAAAGAGTCGGACACGACTGAGCGACTGAACTGAACTGAACTTTGAGCACAAGTGAATTAAAGCTTCTAGAGGTGATTTAGGGTGGGGCTCCTGCATAGCCCCACCCACTGACCTCCAGGAAGGGAGTGTGAGGAGACCCTCATTTCTGGATGAAAAGGCTGTACACATGCCTGAACGAGATTTAAGGAGTTTCCAAGTCTGTAAACATGCTGTGCCCAGCGTGGACAGGAGGACTGTGCCTATGCTCCAGACCCTTCTAGACTTCACCCTGTAGACTTCTTCATCTGCCTTTTAAATTTAAGTACGTGCTTCCCTGAATTGTGAGCCCCTCTAACAAAATAACACCCCAGAAGAGGGACATGGAAACCTCAGAATTATAACCAGTCGATCAGAAGCAGAGTTAACACTCTGGACTTTTGAAAGGTACCTGAAGTTGAGGCTCACGGAAAAGACCCTGATGCTGGGAAAGACTGAAGGCAGGAGGAGAAGGGGACATTAGAGGATGAGATGATTGGATAGCATCACCGACTCGATGGACTTGAGTTTGAGCAAGCTCTGGAAATTGGTGATGGGCAGAGAAGCCTGGCATGCTGCAGTCCATGGGGTCGAAAAGAGTCAGGCATGACTGAGCGACTGAACTGAACTGAAGTTGGGGCAGTCTCCTGGGACTGAGCCCTTAACCTGTGGGATCTAATGCTATCTCCAGGGAGATAATGTCAGAATTTCTTACTTGGTGAGATTAGAAAGACACACATTGCAAATAGTAACCAAAGTGTTTTCTGTCCCTAATACCATTATGGACAGGATCTTTGGCATGGAAGATTTTGTTTCTATTTTTCCAAAAGCCACCATCAAAATCTGTTTACTAGGAGGAAACCTCACTCACTGGTATCTAGAGTACAGGAAATATGAGGTAAGGAAGGGTGACCACTTAAACATCAGACATTCAATAAGCCACATCTAGCATATGACAAACAACTCAGCGACTTCAACAAAAATAAGAAAAAAAGGTAGGTGGAAGACTTATGAGACAGCTACTGAAAGACATAAGGATCCATTCTCGATCTTAACTGCAATTAATCTGATTTAGGAAAACACATACATACTTTTGAGATAACTGAGAAAACTGAGCAGCACTCCACTCCAGTACTCTTGCCTGGAAAATCCCATGGAGGAGGAGCCTGGTGGGCTGCCGTCTATGGGTCGCTAAGAGTCCAACACAACTGAGCAACTTCACTTTCATGCATTGGAGAAGGAAATGGCAACCCACTCCAGGGTTCTTGCCTGGAGAATCCCAGGGACGGGGGAGCCTGGTGGGCTGCAGTCCATGGGGTCGCTAGGAGTCAGACACGACTGAGCGACTTCACTTTCACTCTTCAATTTCACGCACTGGAGAAGGAAATGGCAACCACTCCAGGGTTCTTGCCTGGAGAATCCCAGGGATGGGGGAGCCTGGTGGGCTGCTGTCTATGGGGTCTCACCGAGTCGGACACAACTGAAGTGACTTAGCAGAGCAGCAGCAGTAATATATTTAAAATATTTTTTGTGTTATGGCTATTGGGTTTATAAATAGCCCTCACATTTTAAAAATGAATTCTCAAGAAGTTATGCATTAAATGGTGTAATGTCTGAGATCATACGTTAAACAATCCACCAGTGTACATGAAGATGGATGAAACAAGAATGTTCATTGAATGACAAATAACGGAAGACTGGGGAAGTGTTTGGTTTCATAATAGTCTTTTCCATTTTTGTATATATTTGAAAATAACAAAAGACAGAATGTGTCTTAGTCTGTTCTGGCTGTCATACCAAAATATCACTGACTGGCTGGTTTATAAACAACAGATAATTATTTCTCACAGCACTGGAGGCTGGAAATCAGAGCTCAGGATGCTCAGCATGGTCAGGGTAGGGTTCACTTCATGGCTGTTGATTTCTTAATCTATCCCCACAAGGTGGAAGGGGTTAGGGATCTCTCTGGAGCCTCTTATGAGGCACTAACCCATTCACAAGGGGTCCATTCTCATGATTTAAGCACCTCCAAAAAGCCCAACCTCCTAATACCATCACCTTTGTGGGTTAGGATTTCAACAAGTAAATGTGAAGGGAACACATTCAGATTGTAGCAGTGTTGCTGTAACAGAAATTTAATATGTTCAGAAAGAACAACAACCAAAAAAACATAGGGAAAAAAAAAAGGGAAAGAGGGAACCTCTGGTTTCTGGTCAAGCATATAACAAGCTGGATTTCTCCACTCCATCCTAACAAGCAAAAGGCTAAATAGACTGAAAGAATAAACAATTCTTCTCAGATTTCTAAGTGTGGTCACAGGGCAAGCCACTGTCTCCCAATTGGAGGACTGACAGGGAAACAGAATCATGACTCACTGACTCAGAAACCAACAAGCTGAAACCACTGTGTGAACCAATGCCAGGATAGGGAAACTGGAACTGTAATTGACAAATTCCTGGAGGCTCAGAGGGGCCAAGTCTGAGAAACAAAAACTCAGGGGAACCAAATCATGGGGAAAAAACCCACACTTCTATTGACATTTTTATCTCCGAGAATGATCTTGGCCAGGAGAGAGTTAAAGGAACCATATTCAACTAGTTCAAAGCATTTCGTTTTTTACACAAAGTGTGCTCCAGGAGAAACTTTTAAAGCAGAGCCTTAGGTTTTATCAGAGCCTAAGTGACCTGGGAGAAGGAAAATGCCCAACTCCAGACACCTTGTTCCACGTAAAGCAGAAAGGCAAATACACTGAGACCTATGTGTCAATTTAAATTAGTTTTTTAACTTAAAACTTTAAACCACAAACAAAACTTCCTATGTTTGGGAACTTTTAAGAAATCATTCCTAAAATTAAAAAAAAAAAAAGAAATCATTCCTAAGGATTCCATAGGTTAATGAAGAAGTTATAATGCAAAAAGATATACTGATAACTAATCATAGGACTACAGAACACTTCCCCTCTCCCCACACCTTAAAATCACCTGTTGACTGTAGTTCCACTTACTGAGTACATGATAGCTAGTAAGAAAAAAGTGTAAGGCATAAGGAATTTTTTTTTTCAAAGTTTGAAGAGAAAAAAGAAAAGTCTGAACAGAGCAAGTATCAGAATCAGACTCAAGACAAGTCAGACATGTGGAATTATGAGACCAGGAATTTAAAACAATTAATATGTTTAGCACTCTTCTGGATAAAGTAGACAAATAACTGAGATGGAAATTCTACCACAGAACCAAGAAGAAATGATAAAGATAAAAAATTCTGTAACAAAAGTAAATGCTTTAGATAAGCTTATTTGTAGACTGGACATAGTGAAGAAAAGATTCTGACTTGAGGGTATCTCAATAGAAACCACCAGAACTGGGGGTGGGACAAAACAGGATACTCAACTGTAGGACAACTACAAAAGCTGTAAATTATGGGTAACAGGAATAGGAAAAGATAAAGCAACAGAGAAAACTGAATTAGTAATTAATAACTTCCTGAAACAGAATACAACATACTAAAATGGGTTCACTGGTGTATTCCAGTAAATGTTTAAGGAAGAAATTATACAAATTCTCTACAATCTCTTTCAGAGGACAGAAACAGAAGGGATAATTCCTAACTCATTCTCAGAGACTAGTGTTACCATAATACCCAAACACAAGATACCAGAAGAAAATTTCAGACCAATATCATTCATGAGCATTGATGCAAAAATTCTTCACAATGAGTACCATTACACATCTATTAAAATCCAAAGTCTATGACACTGAAACACCAAATGCTGGTGAGGGTGTGGAACAACAGGAACTCATTCATTCACTGCTGGGAAGAACAGTATGTCCACCTTGGAAGACACTTGGCAGTTTCTTAGAAAACAAACAGACTCTTACCAGCAATAGGGCTCCTCAGTATCTACCCGAAGGAGTCTAAAACTTATGTTCACACAACAAACACCTGTACACGACTGTTTACATTAGCTTTATTCATAATTGCCAAAACCTGGACGCAACCAAGATGTCCCCTTCAGAAGTGTTTGGATAAATGGTGGTATATCGAGACAATGGAACATCACTCAGTTTTAAAAAGAAATGCACTATCAAGCCATGATGGAGGAATCTTTTTCATTTGTTTTACGGAGGAAACTTAAAATGCACATTAGCAAGTGAAAACAGTCATCTGAAAAAGCCGTATACTGTGTGACTCCAACTATACGGCATTCTGGGAAAGGCTAAACTATGGAGATGTAAAATAAGATCACCGGTTCCCAGGCAATGTGGGGAGGGATGAACACACAGAATAGAGGGATTTCAGGGCAGTGAAACCACTCTGTGTGATCCTATAGTGATGCACTGGCTGTCGTTCAGAAACGAAGTTGTGTCCAGTCCTTTGCAACCCCACACCCCGCCAAGCGCCTCTGTCCATGGGATTTCCCGGGCAAGAATACTGACTAGAGTGGGTTGCCATTTCCTCCTCTAGGGGATCTTCCCAACCCATGGAATGAATCCATGTCTCCTGTATTGGCAGGCAGATTCTTTACTACTGAGCCACCAATTATAAATGTATTCAAACTCAAATTATAAATTTGTTCAAATATATTGAAACTCAGAATATACATCACACACAGTAAACCCTCATACGAACTATACAAACACTGGGGGACAGAAATGAATCAGTGAAGGCTCGTCAGTTGTAACAGAAGGCCCACTCTGGCGGGGGATGTTGACAATGGAGGTGATGCATGTGCAGCGGCAGACACTTTCCTCTTAATTTTGTTATGAACCTAAAATTGCTCTAAAAAATAAAAACTTTAAATAAAACAGTTAAAACTGTGAAATGAAAAAACACAAAACATTGGACCAAGGGGTTACTAAGCCTGGGTTTAATTCCAAGTCTGCTATTAACTAGCTCTCCAAGTCACGCACTTCCCCTTTCTGGGCCCTAATTTACTGATCTGCTGAAGAAGGAAAGTGGGAATGGTGATATCCAAGGCCTCTTCCTGTTCTAATTTTCTATGTTAATGCTATTTTTTCTATTTTAAAGTTACAAATGACCTCGAAATCTGTGTAGGATTTTGTGTATCAGTTCAGTTGCTCAGTCGTGTCCAACTCTTTGCGACCCCATGAATTGCAGCACGCCAGGCCTCCCTGTCCATCACCAACTCCCAGAGTTCAGCCAAACTCATGTCCATCGAGTCAGTGATGCCATCTAGCCATCTCATCCTCTGTCGTCCCCTTCTCCTCCTGTCCTCAATCCCTCCCAGCATCAGAGTCTTTTCCAATGAGTCAACTCTTCGCATGAGGTGGCCAAAGTACTGGAGTTTCAGCTGTAGCATCATTCCTTCCAAAGAACACCAGATAAAATAAAATGGAATAATATGGCCACATAAACACGAAAAATGATAGCTATTAAAATAAAAACAAGATTAGGAAGCGACGAGTTTGCTTATGTTTAAAATATCCATTTTGACATTTACATTCATAGTTTCAAAACTCAGTTTCTTCCTGGCCTTATACATTTATCCTCACCACACAAATTTAACAGCACATACTCTACCCTTTGTAATGGCTGCTTTCAAATATACCCAAAAACAGAAGACTACTGGGAAGTAACGTCTGTCATTATTTACCCTATACTACACAGCTTGCAGGATCGTAGTTCCCCAACCAGGGATCAAACCCAAGCCCTATGCAGTGGAAGCCTGGAGTCCTAACCACTGGATTGACAGGGAATTCCCTATTTATCCTTTTATGGCTCTTATTTTATCTATCCCCATGCAGTTAGTGGTTTATTTATAATCACAGACACCATGTCATTTCACACATAACCTCTTTAGGAGGTGTTTCTAAAACGTAAAGATCCTTATATAATTCCATTAATTTGTTGCATAAAATCAAAATATTTATAAGTGCTAAATTGTGTAATTACCATACTGCAATCATTACTTAATGTAGACTGCAGTCTGGATACAAAATTTATCTTAGGCAACAAGTAGGTGTGTCTTGCAAGTTTTTTAACCTCTATGTACCACTCACCTTTAAGAAAAAAAAATGCTGAGAACTTTGGCTGTAAACTGTTGTATTCAGGGTAAACTGATTAGTTCAGTTACTCTTAGTGGGCAGTGGGTAGGGTAAGTTCTCCTAGAGTAGAAGTATCTACTGGAATTTCCTTGGAGGCTTTCTTTTGGCCAGGCCATGCAGCTTGCGGGAATCTTAGTTCCCCAACCAGGATTGAACACATAGCCCCAGCAGTGGAAGTGCCGAGACTTAGCCACTGGATGGCCAGGGAAATCCCCCACTTACCATTTTCTTTTAATCATATTATTCACTTGCCATTTGTTGTTAGAATTTGCCATGATCCAGATTTGGCTTATTGAGTCTTTTGAACTGTTTAACGTGTTGACCCTTCTTCTGTATCTCCTACACACCAACTATGCTCAACATCATGAAATGTAAGGGAAATGAAACTAAAACCAAAGTGCTCTAATACTATATACATTTACTCAAAGAGTCAAATGTTTAAAAGCAAATCATATTCACTTTAGCAAGGATATGAGAGAATTGGAACTCGCACTAAAGGTGGGAATACAAAAGGGAGCAATCATTTTAAAAGACAGTTTGGTGTTTCTGGAAAAGTTACATATTTACCTACACTCTGGTTCAGGTATTGCATTTTGAGGTATCAGCATGAGAAAAAGGAAACGATTCAATATGAAGAACTGTATCCAACTTCTATACGGCTTTTATTTGTAACAGCCAAAACCAGAAATAATTAAAATACCCATAAACAGATGAATAAATAAATTGAGGCAAGTGATAGAACATAATTCTCAATAATATAAAAAGAACTACTCATATAGGCACCACTGATGAACTGCAAAATAAACATGTCATGTAAAGGTACCCAAAGGGGGGGGGGGGAGACTAAACACTTTATGACTTCAATCATATAAAATCCTAGAAAATGCAAACTCATCTGCTATAATGAAAAGCAAATTAATGGCTGCTTGGAGGACAAAGAGATTCAAGGTAAGTATGGCATGACAAACTATCATGATTGTTTGATGGTTTCATGGGTTTACATAACTGTAAAAAATCACCAAATTGTACAGTTTAAATAGGAACAGGATTTCCTCATTTAGAACATCAGGTTCGGCAACCATACTGACTCAATGGACAGGTTCAGGACTTGCCTCAGGGGCAGCAAAAACAGGTGAGCAATTTTTGAGGTGGAAACCTCATTCAACATGGATACTGGATGGGTCACAAATCTCACAGAGCTGACTAAGGAGCTCTCTCCTCTCTATCCTTGTTCTGTCTGCACAACAATGGCCTTAGATGAACAGCCCAGAAAGGCAGAGGCATCCACAAAACCTTTATTTTATTTTCCTTGACAAGGCCCTAAGTTGTACAGATAAAAAGTTTCAAAAGTTCTGAGAATTTCCATACCTGCTTATCCTCCAAAGCCATAGTGGTTAAACATTTTGAGTGACCTTTTGAAAGGGGCACATTCTAATCAGTATGCTGCAGTCTCCTCCACTATTAATCCAGTGTTTATATAATCTTAAAATCACTGCTGTTACTCTACAGAATTCAGGACATCAGGCACGGGGCTCCACTGCAGGACCTGGGGAACAGATTTCCCTCAACAGTGCTGAGCAAGGTGCAATATCGCCTGTGAACAAGAGAACAAGTGTATGTCGCTCTCAGAAGCACTGAGAGTAGTCACAGCAATCAGAAACGGCCCCCTCCTCAGTTTGAACTCTGAACCTGAAAAATATCATGGCATACAACTTATAAATTAGGACCACGAAGGTGGTCCTTGAAGGTGGTCCTTTTCCTTGAAGGCTTTGAGCAGCAATGCAACCTAGGCCACAACTGGAGAGGCATATTCTGCCATCATACTGTCTCCATTGAGGCACACAATTTGGGATCCTCATCAGAGTATTTCATCTCTTCAGGCTAGCAAACCCAATTAACAACAAACCACCCCATACAGTGAAGGAACTCCTAAGATAAATGGTGGCTTAAACAGTAAGACCTTTACCATTCTAGAAACAAGAGCAAGGGGAAACTGACTGTTTCCTGGGTTGATGTCTTGGAAGCTAGAAAATCCCATCACTAGAGTCTCATGAGACCAATAATATCCCTGAAAAGTGTAGTCCATCTTTTCAAATCACCAGCAGAGTCCTTTAGGCCAAAAGTGGGTAAGACCCACGCTTTAATTCATGAAGGAGGGAAAAAAACTGGGAAAGACTTAAGTGCTCAAGCTGCTCATGAATCATCCCATAAATGGGTCAGAACTGGGGTTTCCTTCCCTGAACACACTAGGCTGGGTGAATGTGGCACACAGTAGAAATGTGCCTGTGGTTAGGGGTGATATGATTTCTGCTACAGAACTGGCAGTGACATCCATCTGGCAAGGGTTCTGGAGAGGTTAAAAAGCGCAACACAGTTCCCACATACCTGAAGTTAAGTGGATGTCTGGATGAATGAGGTTTAAAACAGGCAAACGGCATCTTCATAAGGGATTTCCTCCAGTGTTGTTGCACTCAACAAAGAAATCATATATACCTGCACATTGAAGATAGTGCTCCCATTTGCAATTGTGGTATTCAGTGAAATACATTCTTCAGCTGAAGGCTTTCTCACATTTGCTGAACTTATAAGGCCTTTCTCCACTGAATTCTCTGGAGTATACTGAAGCCAGACTTCAGCTACATGATTTTCCATGTCTGCCATACTCAAAAGGCGTTCATCCAATGTGACATTATGCTGTTTTAGGAGCCTAAAGATTAATTTCCCACATACAAATACACACAAAGCATGTCTCTGACATAAACATTCTAGTGGTCGCTGAAGCTGGACCTATGGGTAAATGATTGCCCCAATTCACTGCACTTATCAGGCCTTTAACAAGTGTGAACTCTTCGGTGTTTAATAAGGCTAGAGCTATGGCTAAAAGATTTCCCACATTCACTACACTCATAAGGCCTTTCTCCAGTATGAATTCTCCTGTGTTTAATGAGGCTGGAGTTTTGAGTAAAAGATTTCCCACATTCGCTACACTCATAAGGCCTTGATCCCGTGTGAACTCTCTGGTGTTTTAAGAGACTGGAGCTGTAAGTAAAGAATTTCCCACATTCATTGCACTCATAAGGCCTTTCTCCAGTGTGAACTCTCCGATGCTGCAGAAGTGCAGAGCTTTGGCTAAAAGATTTCCCACATTCACTGCACTTGTAAGGCCTTTCTCCACTATGAACTCTACGGTGTTCAATGAGGCTGGAGTTTTGGGTAAAGGACTTTCCACATTCATTGCACTCATAGGGCCTTGATCCAGAGTGAACTCTCTGGTGTTTTATGAGACTGGAGTGGTACGTAAAGAATTTTCCACATTCACTGCACTCATAAGGCCTTTCTCCAGTGTGAACACTCCGGTGTTGAAGGAGTGCAGAGCTTTCGCTAAAGGACTTCCCACATTCACTACACTCATACGGCCTTTCTCCAGTATGAATTCTCCGATGTTTAATAAGGTTGGATTTGTTGCTAAATAATTTTCCACATTCATCACACTCATGAGGTCTTGCTCCAGTGTGAACTCTCCGATGCTGAATGAGGCTAGAGCTCTGTCTAAAGGATTTCCCACATTCCCCACACTCATAAGGCTTTTCTCCTGTGTGAACTCTCCAATGGTCATTGAGGCTGTAGCTTTTGCTAAAAGATTTCCCACATTCATTACATGTGTAGCATTTTTCTCTAGTGAGGACTCTCTGATGCTGAGAAAGTATATGTCTGCAACTGAAGTCTTCAGTGCATTCTCCAGGGCTGTAATGAGTTTTCCCCCTGTGAAAGGCTGCTCCACACTCAGTTCTCCTGTTTGACTTATCCCTGGTCTGTGTGGACTCCCCACAAGAAAGTGACTTCCCCAACACAAAAAGTCTGCAGTTGGTCATAAATGAGGCTTTGCCCATCTTGCTTCTGAGGTATTTCTCTCCAGTGTGCTGCTTGCGGGGCTGATACTTTACACTGAAATACAAGTGTTTCTCCCATGCCCCAATATCATACAGTTTCTGCCTCTGATGCTCAGTCAAGTGCAAAACGTCTCCCAAGTCCAGGTCACAAAAATGGGCCTTCTGGGAGAACATGCCTGCCTTGGGAATCCTGACCTGTGACATTCCATGTACAGAAATGTTCTGTTCAGAAGATGCCTCTTCATCCTCTGCTCCATGCCAACAACCTGAAAGCAAGTAACGCTGGTGAAGTGCGCACTGACTTAGGTGGGAAGGGGTAGCTGCTACACAAGTTCAGTCTAATAAACCCAAGAACCTGTCCATGCGATTGTTTGCAGGAACAAAGAGTTGGTTCTGGTTGAGGATGGGGCTGCTTAGAACTACTGGGCTATCAAGATCAGAGAATGGAGTGACCTTATGAGGTGAAGGGCACAACCATGTGGTGGACACAAAGCAGAGACACAGGGTCTGCAATTCATTGCTCAACAACAAACCTTCAAAAGGAACTTGTCTGCTGGTGACACATGAACACTGTAGAAAAAGGCTGTGTCACACACACATTCAAAAGAATAAAAATTAAATAATTTTTAAAAAGCTGTGTCAAGACCCAAGAAAATACAACTGTATCAGGACACCTGGTGTTGCAGGACTATTTAAGAATGTGTGCACACCTCATGAAACAATACACAGAGGCCACTGTGGAAAGCACTGCAGACGCAGTGGTGAGAAAAGTCCAGAAATGTGAGGTTAACCACAGGTTGGAAGTAAGAGTATAAGCGAAAAGCAAATGAACCAGCGAAGTGTCACGAAAGGGGAGGAAGGAAAACACAAATCAAGTGTGGCCACTGGGATCAAATTTTAGTCAACACAATGGGTTTCTGTTGCAGTCTGAATACAGCACTGTCATCACGTCCTTTATGTGCTACGATGCAGGGCCAGGCTCCATCTGAGCCATCTCGCTTGATTCATATACATCCTGTGAAATTCTGTGGGCTCTCCAACCTGATTCCACTCTCTCAGCAATCAAATACACGGCACTCTGATGACACAATAACCAAAGAAATTCAAAATCCATGATAAACCATGATGGAAAAGAATAATGAAAAGAACTAAAAAAATAGTAAGAGTACAAGTCGACAAGAAGGCTAGTGTTGGGTATGCTAAAGGAAGGAGAGCACAGTGCGCAAATCTCAGCCCACCCAACCTTAGCACCAACTCAGGGAACTGGGGAAAGGAGCAGTGTCCAGGGTCCTGATGTGAGGATAGAATGCTCCTGGGAAAAAAAAGGGCAGAGGCAGTTCAAGGAACAGAGATGAGTTTGACAGTCATACCCAAGGAGATTATAAGTGCCAAGTTCTCCAGCATCACATTGTGGTACAGGCGTCTCTGAGCATCATCAAGGAGACTCCATTCCTCCCAGGAGAAGTACACAGCCACATCCTCAAAGGTCACACTGCCCTGGCAAGATGGGGACAGAGGAAATCATAAATAGCCCCCTTCTCAACGACAACTATCCACTCCCCCCACCCACACACATCATCATCATCCACATGCCCATCTTCTTCCCAAACTCTCCAACTCAGAGAAGAAACCAGGCCCTGGCACTACTAATGCCACTGTCTTCAAATGGTCCCACTTATCACTGGAACCAGTCATCTATAGGAAGAGGTGGGTAGGTGGGTATCAAAGTTGTGGACCTGGCATGGAGGGATCCACACACTCGTGCCAGGATATTCCACTTATGTGGCCAAGGTCACATAAGTCTCAATTCCAGGACCCTGGTGTCATCAAGGATATTCCCTTTTCAGGTATGCATTATCTGTGAGACTGGATCAAACAGCGACATGCCTACAATCACCACCTCCTCACTGTCCCACACTCCAGACTTCTAGACTTGTGTATTTAGCTGCTCAATTAATGCCAGAAACATCTCAGAAGTTTCTAATATCTCTGGAGAATATTATTATTGCCAACTTCCTCATGTCAGTTAATAGAGCTGCCATTACCACACCTGCTCAAAACAAAACAAGAGGAATATACCTGAATCCTGTTTTACTCCCTCATGGTTCACATCAGAAAATACAACGTGGGACTTCCCTGGTGGTGCAGAGGCTAAGACTCCAAGCTCCCAAAGCAGTGGACCTGGGGTAAGAGTTTGCATGCTGCGACTAAAGATTCCTCATGCCACAACTAAAATCCTGCACGCACAATGAAGACTGAAGACCTTTCACACCTGTTTATGATGGCTGTCAAAAACAAAAATCCCTCCATATAACCCTGGCCGTGGGGTTTCTCCAGGGCTTCCAGATCCCAAACTGGGAACAAGGCAGCAATAGATCTCAAGAAACCACAATCCAGAGAACATGTGGCTGGTGGTCAGGGCCAGTGAAGAAATGGGACACCCTCCCAACAGCACTTGGCGTGCTGGCTCCAAAACGTGCCTCTGTAGCCGTAGGAAATGTGGAAAACGCCAACTCTTGAGGGATGACTCTATGGCGGGGTTCGATGGGCTCAGGCCTCCCGATACCCGTGCCTGGCCCTGAAGGCTGGGACGCTGGTACCCATTCAATCTCGGTGCCGCAGCCGTCGGTTCGCCCTTTAACAGGTGCCTGTCACCCTCGCCCACGCGCCATCACGCTGTCAGAAACAGGGTCCCACCCACGACCGCCTCACCGTCCTAAACCCTGGGTTTTTAGTGTCTGGTGGGGTCAGGGCTCGGAGAACCAGCGTTTACCTGAAGCGGGTTCTTCGGGGCTGCCGCTGCCATCGGACTCTGGGGGCGGAGCGGGGCCAGGAGAGGAGAGAGCACACGGGCGAGGCGGTCCCGATCCGAGGCCTGGGGTGGGGCACCCCGGCGGCGGCGGCGAGCCTGAGACTTGCCTCTGTGCAGCGGGGCCAGAAGCTCTTTCTCGGACTTCCTAAATTCCGTCACCTCAGGATTGGCCCAGAATTCCCGAACCTTTCACACCGGGTAAACAAAACCGCGAACAGCTAACATGGCCCCGAGCGGAGGAAGCAGGAAGTCCCTCCCTCACGTTACGCGGCCTCCTCGTTCTAAGCTCTCATTGGGTAACATAGTTGCCGCTCGACTCTGAACATTCTGGGTAATGTAGTCCCCATGGATCCACAGAGAGCTGGGTCTGGGCGTCTTGAGAGGTTGGCCAGGAGGGGAGTTTGGAAAGTGGCACATCCAGGTGAGCTTCGCCCCCTGTTTAAAGGGATCATGACCGTATTTCTGCCAAGTGTTCTCTGCAGCTGGTCACACCAGTGTTTGGAGACGTGTTTCAGACTCGGTGAAGCTCAGCATGCTCCCAGAGGCCAAATACTATTTTTTGGCCTCAACCACCACCCCCTCCCCTCCGACATAGATGGGGAAACAATGGAAACAGTGCCTGACTTTATTTTTCTGGGCTCCAACATCACTGCAGATGGTGATTGCAGCCATGAAATTAAAAGACGCTTACTCCGTGGAAGGAAAGTTATGAGCAACCTAGACAGCATATTAAAAAGCAGAGATATTACTTTGCCAATAATGTCCGTCTAGTCAAGGCTATGGTTTTTCCAGTGGTCACGTATGGATGTGACAGTTGGACTATAAAGAAAGCTGAGCACCAAAGAATTGATGTTTTTTAACTGTGGTGTTGGAGAAGACTCTTGAGAGTCCCTTGGACTGCAAGGAGATCTAACCAGTCCATCCGAAAGGAGATCAGTCCTGGGTGTTCATTGAAAGGACTGATGTTGAAGCTGAAACTGCAATACTTTGGCCACCTGATGCGAGGAGCTGACTCATTTGAAAAGACCTTGATGCTGGGAAAGATTGAGGGCAGGAGAAGGGGATGACAGAGGATGAGATGGCTGGATGGCATCATCGACTAGATGGACATGGGTTTGGGTGGACTCTGGGAGTTGGTGATGGACAGGAAGGCCTGGCGTGCTGCGATTCATGGGCTCGCAAAGAGTTGGACATAACTGAGCAACTGAACTGAACTTAACCCCCATCAAGGCTACAGATAAAAATAAAAAGATTATTTGTAGAGTCTTTCAGACATAAAACATGTCCACTGTTCAGTTCAGTTCAGTTCAGTCACCCAGGCCTGTCCGACTTTTTGCGACCCCATGAATCGCAGCACACCAGGCCTCCCTGTCCATCACCAACTCCCGGAGTTCACTCAAACTCATGTCCATCTAGTCGGTGATGCCATCCAACCATCTCATCCTCTGTTGTCCCCTTCTCCTCCTGCCCCCAAACCCTCCCAGCATCAGAGTCTTTTCCAATGAGTCAACTATTTGCATGAGGTGGCCAAACTACTGGAATTTCAGCTTTAGCATCATTCCTTCCAGAGAACACCCAGGGCTGATCTCCTTCAGAATGGACTGGTTGGATCTCCTCGCAGTCCAAGGGACTCTCAAGAGTCTTCTCCAACACCACAGTTCAAAAGCATCAAGTCTTTGGTGCTCAGCTTTCTTCACAGTCCAACTCTCACATCCATACATGACCACTGGAAAAACCATAGCCTTGACTAGACGGACCTTTGTTGGCAAAGTAATGTCTCTGCTTTTGAATATGCTATCTAGGTTGGTCATAACTTTACTTCCAAGGAGTAATCGTCTTTTAATTTCATGGCTGCAATCACCATCTGCAGTTAGCAGGAGCTAATAACCTTTATCTTATTTCAATTCAAATACATTGACCCCAAAGCATAAAGTCAGTTTTCAGTTTTCCAGTCTATGTACATTTGGTGAGGGACAAAATACTCCAGACTACCTTCTGTTCTGTCATGGGAAGAGAAGTGGGCGACAGAGGATGAGATGATTGGATGGCATCACCAACTCATGAGTTTGAGCAAATGCTGGGAAATAGTGAAGGAAAAGGAAGCCTGGCGTGCTGCAGTTCATGGGGTTGCGAAGAGTCAGGCAGGACTTAGTGACTGAAAAACAACAGCAACAAAGTTCAGATTATGGAGGTAAAACTGTTAGGGGGTCAGACAAGGGATGGTGGAGACTGTGCACTAGGTTTTTCTGTATGAGTGCCTGGTTTGGGGCTTTACAAACACACTGAGGCAGGTAAGTGGCCTTGAAAGGAATGTGTTGCGGACAGGATAGTGTGGCAGGTGGCCAAGCTTCCAAGGGGAGAATAGGCATTAGATGGATGTGTGAATGCAGAAACAAAAGGTTATTGAAGCAAGATATCACTCAGAATGGGACTGGTGCTTATTCAGCATTTCAAGCACTTACCAGGATTCTGTGAGGACTTGGGATCTGGGGTGCTTTCCTCAGCCTGGAGACTAAAGTCTAGGGCAAACCTGGTTATTTATGAGAGTCATGAGGCCTGGTGTGTTCCATTAAATGGGATTCAATTTTCAATGTGGGTAGAAGAAAGTTGTGATGGCTGGGAGTGCAGCCCAATAGTGGAGAGGGCCACATGTGTCTGAGACCAGATGTGTTCTGAATGGCAAAGTCTGAGGCAAGGAACTGCCCCGCGTACTGAGGACTCCATAGAAAGACTTGGGGCTGCTGCAGCTCAGGGAGTCATAAGAAGTCCCTGGAACCACTCAATCAGGTCTGAATTGGCAAAGCGTACTCAGGATGTTTTTGCCAGGTTGTGATATAAGGCCTAAAATTAAGGCTGGTATTACAGTGCTGTGTTGTGAAACCATGAGGACCTCAACGGCCTGAGTGCTGGTTCTCCTCACTCTGCTCTTGCATACAAGGTCTCCTAACTCAACAGTCTTCTTTCTCACAGGGATTAAGTGGAGTTCCTGCTCATCCCTTCTCAGGCAGTTTCAATTCCCTACCTGCCCTGGAGATATTCAGGTAAGCCAACAGCACCCTCCCATGGAATCAGGAGATATCCCTTCCTACCAACATTAAAGAAGCTGATCTCACAAACACTACTTGTTCACTCTTCTGAGAGCGCAACTCTGATGTAGCCCTGTGTGTGTGTGTGTGTGTGTGTGTGTGTGTGTGTGTGTGATTTCCTCCACACTTGTTCATCACCAGAGAGTTCTCGCCAGAGAAAGATATCACATGTGCAGTGAATGTGGGAGATCATTTAGCCAAGCCTCATTAGACACTGGTGAAAAAGTGTTAAGAGTACAACCAACGTGGGTGACCTTTTAGCCAAAGCTACAGCCTCAGTAACCACTGGAAAGTTCACACTGGAGAAGGACCTTATGAGTGTGGGGAATATGAGAAATTGTTTATAAAGATCCAACCTCATGAAACACCAGAGTTCACACTGGAGAAAAAGCCTTTTAAGTGCAGTGAATGTGGGAAATCTTTTAGTCAAAACAGCAGCCTTGTTCTATATCTGAAAACTATACTGGAGAAAGGCCTTACATATGAGGGAATTGTTTAGTCAAAGATCTAACCTCCTGAAACACCAGAGGATTTACACTGGAGAAAGGCCTTATGAATGCAGTGAATGTGGAAAATCCTTTAGGGGAAGCATCAATGACTGTAAGAGTTCACACTGGGGAAAGACTTAAGTGTGACCAGTGTGAGAAATCCTTCAGCCAAAGCTCTAACCTCACTTGACACCAGAGAGTTCACATTGGATTGGACCTTATGAGTGTGTTAAATGTGAGGAAGCCATAATCCAAAGGACTTACCTGCTTGCTTACAAAACTCACACAGGAGATTCAACTCAGATGTGCAGAAAATGTCGTATTTCCTCCTTCAGTAAAACAACACTCAAGGACATGCCTCTTGAAGGCATCATCTGCCTGAACTGAACCTCTTACATCAACATAAAATTCAGGGATGTGGGAGGTGCATAGCACACCTTAACCAACCCAGCCCCCTTTTTTTTTTTTTTGGCCACACCATGAGGCCAGAGGGATCTCAGTTCCCCAACCAGGGATCGAATACCTTCTCCCTGCTGTGGAAGTGTGGAGTCTAACTGCTGGACCCCCAGGGAAGTCCCAGTTAACCTACCCAGGTTTCTGTGGTATCATCTCTACCACCTAGCAGGTGCCCAGACTGTGCATCATTCACCCACCCCAGTGTGTTGGGAACAGGAAATCGCAGTGTTCCCCCATTCCCTTGGGGACTTCCTGAGAGGCTGGAATACTTTCTTTTCTGATTAATTTGGACAGGGACTTGACACAGCTGTGATGCAAAGGACTCCATCTGAGTTCTGCTGGTGACCTGAAAAGATGGAGTACCTTTTGGCGGGGGGGATATTGTTGGTTTCACATGGCTTTCATGTTGGAATATCCAGCCTCCAAAGCACTGACCCAGGAGCAGCCTGCCTCCAATGTTCTGGTTTTCTGTTATAACAAAGGCCTTATGGTTTCAGTCACCTTTAATCTTGAGTGTTCTATTCACTTTATGGGGTAGTTTGAAAACAAGTAGATTCTGCCCAAATACAAGAAGCAGATTTCATGGGACGCTAACCCTTGTGTACCTCATGGGGGTGGTGGGAGCTGGAATGGTAGCAGTTCTCATGGCAGTTTGGGCCTGCTTTGCCTTGCTTTGAGCCAGAATGCTAGAATTTTTTGTGACAGAGTATATCCTAAGGAGGGAGAGTGTGACAACCTCAAGTACTTCTGGAAAAAGCATGAAATTCTGTCTTCTCCACAGGAGATACTGCTCAGCACTGGTGAGGGAAGTCTGTTCCCTGGGTCCTAGAGGGGAGCCATGTGCCCTGATGGCCACAATTCTGTATATCTGGGAGTGCGTGTCACTGGTTGAAAGATTACAGGGGGAATTATAGTCATTCAGAGAGCATGGGAGACTACAGCAGATTGGTTGGAATGCTCGTCTTTTAAAGGGGCATCCACAGTGCTCCAGGGGCCATGGCTGTGAAGGATGAGCAGCTGCACAAATTCTCAGAACCTCCAGAATTGTATGTCTTGTGTAGCTGAGGGCCTCGTCAGAAAATATCTAATGGTCTTAGGGATTCCTGTAGCTTCTCTGGGCTGTACACCCCAAGGCCATTGCTGCTCAGACAGGGAAACAACAAGTTGATGGAAGATCTCTTAGCCCAATGACTAAGGGGTTTTTGTGACCCAGCCTGCATTCCTTCCTACTGACTCAATTGTAAATGGTCTTCACTGCTCACCAATGTTTGCTACTATTGAGGCAAGGTGCTGATCTCAGGGCATTACAAGGGATATGGTGGTGTCAACAGAGGTTTGCTAGCTTTATTTTTCTAAAAGAGTAAGAATTCTTGTTTGTTAAAGCTTTTTAGGTATAGTTAATAAACAATTGTGTCCATATTTGAACTGTACCATTTGATAAATTTTGACATTCATATAAACCTATGAAACCATCAAACAATCATGATAATTAACTTATGCATTACACAGTATTTACCTCATGTCTTTTAGTAATCTCTGTCTGCCCTCCCCGGCCTTCCAGACAAACATTGATTTACTTTATAATAACATACTCTGCATTTTCTATAACTTCTTATGAATGGAATTACATAAAACGGTTAGTCTTTTTTCCCCTTGGTGTCCTCCTCATGCAGTGTGTTTATTTTGAGATTCATCAATGGTTCTGATGTGGGTAGTTCAGTTTTATGTTGTTGAGGAGTATGATGTTCTTTGCATATACCAATATTTGTTTATTCTTTCATTTGTTTTTTGGATATATGAATAGTTTCTGGTTTTTGGCTCTATCAAACAAAATTGCTATGGACATCTCAGTACAATTCTTCAATATGGATATATTTCATTTCTCTTGTCTAATACCTTAGAGTGTGATGCCTGAGTTATAGGATAATAAACATATAACTTTTCAAGAAACATCAAACTGTGAACTAAAACGTGTTTCCTTTTGTATTTCTGTCAGCAGTGACAGACTGGTTCTTCCATATCTTTGCCAACAGTTGGGTATGGCTGGACTTTTTAAGTTTTGGCCCTTTTAATAAATGTGTATAATAATATCTCACTGTAGTTTTAGCCCCACTTCCCTGATGTTTCATGATGTTAAGCATTTTTCTTTTGCTCATTTGCCACCTTTATGTCTATTAAAATGTTCATATATTTTGCCTGTTTTTCAAAAATGAGTTTTGGCTATTTTTGTTTTCATTAGCCAGTAAGAAGATAGCGAAACAATAAAGACTTATGTTGGAACTTTGTTCATTCTTCTTTACTAAGGAGTAATTGTTTTTACTATTCTGGAATTCTGGAAGATATCTCCCCCAACTTTTTTTTTTTTTTTGGGTACAATTACCTCATATAACTTACAGTTAATTTTAACTTTTGTCTGAATTTTGAATATATTCTCCATTACTTTAAGTCAAAATATTCAATAATAAAATAAAGGGAAGTTCCCTGGTGGTCCAGTGGTTAGGACTCTGGGCTTTCTCTATTGTGGCCCAGGTTCAATCCCTGGTCGGGGAACTGAGATCCTGCAAGCTGCCCTGAAACAACAACAACAACAAAACAGAACAGAACCCCAAACAAAACAAAAAATAACCCCAGAGCAGTAAGGCAAGCCACGGTTTGTAGTGTTGCCAGTGTCTCTGGTGTCCCTCTGAAAAGAAGCATGGGGGCGGTTATGGACTGAAGTGTATGCCCCAAAATTCATGTGTCTAAGTCTTAACATCCAGTACCTCAGAATGTCCTTGTACCTGGAAGTAGTCTTTAAAAAAGCTTAAATAAAGCCACGAGGGTGGATCCTAATCCAATGTGACTGGGGTCCTTAAAAAAGAAAGAAGGTAGGAAAATGAGGAAGGTAGGACAGACACACAGAGGGAAGACCGCATGAAGACAGAGAGAGAAGACGGCCATCTACAAGCCAAGGAGCGCCATCCCAGAGGAGTCGATGCTGTTAACTCCTTGATCTCGGACTTCTAGCCTCCATATCTGTGAGAAAATAAATTCCTGTTTAAGCTTCCCAGTTTCAGGCACTTTGTTATGGCAACTTTTGCAAACTATTAGAGGGGCCATCAGCATCCCGGAAGGAGAGGGTCTGAGGCACCCCAGGGAGTAGGGAGGCTGAGGACACTCAGAGGAGCCAGAGGGAACTGGGAGGGGTTCCCCTGGGGTGGAAACAGGCCCGGAGGGAAGGCGGGGACCCTGGGCTAGACTCCCTGAGATGCTGGGCTGTGGGCTTGATTCTGGGATCCCCGCGCACCAAGGGAGGGGTCACAACAAAAGATGCTCCCTTTAAGCCCCTGCCCCAGTATGAAGTGGGGAGAGGGAGCAGACTTGCCTTGGGGGTTGCTGGACGATGGTTAAAAGCTCCTGGGGGTGGGCGGTGGGGGCAGTGGAGGCAAGTGGAGCAGGGAAAGTCCAGGGAGTTACTCAGCGGGGTCACTGTTCACAACTAAAGGAAAGACGCAGAGTTTCACACAATCGAAAGGCCACTCAAATAGGGGACCCCAAACAGGATTCGCAGAGAGCCTCCAAGTGCGGGTTTCCCGCGGAGGCACAATCTTGTTCCTTACACATATCCTGCTCTCTCTGGGAAGCATGAACCACATTCCAGATGGTGGCATGAGATCTGGAGTCTCTGCCTGAACCAGGAATTTACCACGTACTGTATCACTTACCATCATCTATATGAGTGCATTATAAGGGCTTCCCTGGTGGCTCAGTGGTTAAGAATCCACCTGCCAGAGCGAGAGACACCGGTTCCATCCCTGATCCGGGAAGATCCCATATGTCGCAGAGCAACTGAGCCCTTGAGCCACAACTATTGAGCCTGTGCTCTAGAGCCCGGGAGTGCCAACAAGAGAAGCCAGGTCAACGAGAAGCCTGTGCACCACAACGAGAGCGTAGCCCCTGCTCCCTGCAACCAGAGAATG
Organism: Bos javanicus; assembly: GCF_032452875.1. Taxonomy (NCBI): domain Eukaryota; kingdom Metazoa; phylum Chordata; class Mammalia; order Artiodactyla; family Bovidae; genus Bos; species Bos javanicus. The sequence goes on along the minus strand of NC_083885.1, from coordinate 65,625,025 downwards.
AAGAGCCGTCACAGTCATAAACAAACAATGAGGGAAAGCCGAAAACATTATAAAATTTAAAAAAAGAAAAAAGTGCACTATACAAATGTCCCTAGCTCTGCAATGTGAAGAGACAACATGCTGTTTCCAGAGGGCACCTGGCAGAGCAGAGAGAAGACAGGAACATGGTCTGAAATCACACTACAAAGATTCAGTTTCATAACTATATCAAAACTCGAACAACTTTAATCTTGAGGAGTCCACTAAATAATCAAAGAAACAGATATGGTATGACTGACATCCAGGATCTTGTCCTGAACTTAGTGAGAAACATTTCCTCATCATTTGCCAGGAATAAATTCACAGGAAGAGTCTGAATATTGGAACACACTCCAGATGGCACATCATCCTCCTATGTTCATTTTTGTGGAAGTTTAACACAAGGTTAGTATCTGTGACCAGACTATGGGTCAGGGAGCTAGTGAGGAAATACACAGTGCAAAGCATGAGCAAGTGACCAAATGGACACATTAGAACGGAAGAAGAGAGAGAATTGTTTTCGAAACCACAAATAATGAAGAGGAGAGGGAAGTGGTGTAATTCTCCTAGTGTTACAGATGTGACTTTTGAGTATGGAAAGCTTACAAGAAGCTTACAAAATAATTTCTTCAAGCTATAGAAAATTCATCGGAAAGGATGGAGGAGAGGGCGGAGCTATGAAGAGAAAGGAAAATCTAAATACAAGAAAATCTGAATTCAGAGACGGATGAGACAGTAGGAAACATCTTCAACAATGACAATTAAGGCTGACATAACCACAGGTTGGGAATTGAATGGAAGTTAATTTTCTAACAAAACTGTAATGAGATAGATTTCAAAAGAGAGGAATCAGAATAAAATTCCAATGAAGGTTTGTTTTTCTAAGCTAGTAAGCTTAGTCTGTCAGCCGTGACATCAAGAGGGTGAGTAGGAGCAGTGTGCGAGAGCAGTGTGTGAGAGCAGTGGATTCACGAAGAAAATATTTTCAGAGAGTAGTGGCAGAAACTACAGCCTGGTACTGCCGTGTTCCATGCTGGGTGTTACTCTCTGAATCTCAGTCCATTTGGGCTATAAGCCTGGCACCACCAACCCCATCAGGACATCCGAAGTTCGATTCCTGTATAGAAGAGATGGCAGAGCTACATGCTAGGGATCTGAATATAAGTGACTAGAACCCTCCTTCACCTTCCTTCTACAATCATGAGCTTATGTCCTAAAACTCTTCTTAGAGTCAAAGGACATGAATGATAATTAGTTAACAATCAGTTTTCTTCATTTAGATTTCAATCTTGATTATTTTAATGGTTCTGCCTACTGTGAAGAGTTAGGAATAAGCAGTGAGATTTCCCCCCTCACCGCAACACCCCACAATCTAAAGGAGGAGAATGTAGACTGTGAGTGGCTCACATACGACATTGGGTGTTCCCATCACACGTCTGTCCAACAATCTATGACTGCAGTAATGTAAGCACTCCACTCATCTCACAGGTCCCTGGCATGCTTTACACGCACCAGAGTGTGTGGTCTGTGTTTGCCACACGTCTTCTCTCTTGTGGACGTGGTATGCACAGGTCTGGTTCCAGGCAGTGAGAAGCATCAGCATTCCATACCTGAATAGGCTGGTGTCTCCAGAGCGTTCATGGAGCACCCTCAAGTTGTGCTGAGGTGCGTATCACACATCCAACCCACTGTGTTCCACAGAAGTGTGCTGCGGATTTCTGAGCGTGACGCGGTGTCACCAGCTGTGGTACCATGTGGCATACGAGGTGGAAGCAGAGGACACACGGCACTTACTGGTTTGTCATCATCACAACACTGTCCTCTGGAAAAGACCTCAGGCAATATCTACTGTACTAACGGGGAAATATGGGGGAAGGGTGAACAGATTAAACAGAACAGAAAGTTGAGATGTAATTGACATACATTATATTACTTCAGGTGTACAATGTGATGATTAAATATTTGTATATGACAGTCATTTTGTGAATTTAGTGAAATCCCACATTTTGTTGACTGGGATTCCAGTAGCAACTGGCCTAACTCTGGTGCATGTGTTCATTGGTGAAGCTGAGTTAGTAGAAATTTCAAAAGCCTGTATCCCCGAACATTTAGAATATTTTAAGCATGCAGAGAACATCATGAGAAACACTGGGCTGGAAGAAGCACAGGCTGGAATCAAGATTGCCGGGAGAAATATCAGTAATGTCAGATATGCAGATGACATCACCCTTATGGCAGAAAGTGAAGAGGAACTAAAAAGCCTCTTGATGAAAGTGAAAGTGGAGAGTGAAAAGGTTGGCCTAAAGCTCAACATTCAGAAAATTAAGATCATGGCATCTGGTCCCATCACTTCATGGCAAATAAATGGGGAAACAGTGGAAATAGTGTCAGACTTTATTTTTGGGAGCTCCAAAATCACTCCAGATGGTGACTGCAGCCATGAAATTAAAAGACACTTACTCCTTGGAAGGAAAGTTATGACCAACCTAGACAGCATATTCAAAAGCAGAGACATTACTTTGCCAACAAAGGTCTGTCTAGTCAAGGCTATAGTTTTTCCTGTGGTCATGTATGGATGTGAGCACCGAAGAATTGATGCTTTTGAACTGTGGTGTTGGAGAAGACTCTTGAGAGTCCCTTGGACTGCAAGGAGATCCAACCAGTCCATTCTAAAGGAGATCAGCCCTGGGTGTTCTTTGAAAGGAATGATGCCAAAGCTGAAACTCCAGTACTTTGGCCACCTCATGAGAAGAGTTGACTCATTGGAAAAGACTCTGATGCTGGGAAGGGTTGGGGCAGGAGGAGAAGGGGACGACAGAGGATGAGATGGCTGGATGGCATCACCAACTCGATGGACATGAGTTTGAGTGAACTCCGGGAGATGGTGATGGACAGGGAGGCCAGGCATGCTGCCATTCATGGGGTCGCAAAGAGTCGGACACGACTGAGCGACTGAACTGAACCGAACTGAAGCATCCTGTATCAAGAGGGATTGCCCAGACCGTCTTTGATGATCCTGAAAAGAATTATGAGAAAATAATTGCTAGCCTTCAAACTGAAGCTGAAAAGGCTGATTTACAGTTAAAAGAGCTAAAAGTATGAAGACTGTGTGCCAAACTATTAAAGTTATGAATTCTTATATTTTTAGAAATGCATGCTGAAGAGGTTATACACTGGTATATCTGGGATTATAAAGTAAATGTAACCCGTTAATCTGCTGCTGCTGCTAAGTCGCTTCAGTCATGTCTGACTCTGTGTGACCCCATAGACGGCAGCCCACCAGGCTCCCCTGTCCCTGGGATTCTCCAGGCAAGAACACTGGAGTGGGTTGCCATTTCCTTCTCCGATGCAGGAAAGTGAAAAGTGAAAGTGAAGTTGCTCAGTCGTGTCCGACTCCTAGCGACCCCATGGTCTGTAGCCTACCAGGCTCCTCCATCCATGGGATTTTCCAGGCAAGAGGACTGGAGTGGGGTGCCATTGCCTTCTCCAATGAAGATAAAGAACACCATGAAAATGATACATCATGCTTTTTTCCCAGTAAGCGGCCTGAGGTGACCCCTAAAAATGGTGCGCTATTCACTTGACCCAGAAAACCCCACAAAATCATGCAAACCAAGAGGTTCAAATCTTTGTGTTCACTTTAAGAACACTCGTAAAACTGCCCAGGCCATAAAGGGTATGCATATCCGAAAAGCCACCAAGTAGCCGCAGGATGTCACTTTAAAGAAGCAATGTGTGCCATTCTGTCTTACAGTGGTGGAGTTGGTAGGTGTGCAAAGGCCAAACAGTGGGGCTGGATGCAGGGTCGGTGGCCCAAGAGAGTGCTGAATTTTTACTACACGTGCTCAAAAATGCGGAGAGTCGTGCTGAACTTAAGGGCTTAGATGTAGATTCTCTGGTCATTGAGCACATCCAAGTGAACAAAGCCCCCAAGATGCGGCGCAGGACTTACAGAGCTCATGGTCGGATCAACCCCTACATGAGCTCTCTCTGCCACATCGAGATGATCCTTACTGAAAAAGAACAGACTGTTCCTAAACCAGAAGAGGAGGTTGCACAGGAGAAAAAGACATCCCAGAAGAAACTGAAGAAACAAACACTTATGGCCCGGGAATAAATGCCGCAAAAAAAAAATGCAAATAAAAGTGAAAAAATAGAAAATGATACATCATGATGAAGACTGGAAAGTGTTCATGGGGTTTCATAGCAAAGTATTTATGGATATATGTGAAAAGAGCCATTATAAAAGGTAGAATATGTGTGTATAATTTTATACACATATAAAGATAAACGGAAAGATAAACGGAAATAGGCAGGAGAAAATCTGGTTTCAGGGATGCAAGCATGTATGGAAATACCAAAATATGTTTTATTTTTTCAAATTTATTTATTTAAATTGGATAATTACTTATCAATATTGTAATGGGTTTTGCCATACATCAGTACAAAGTGTACACTTTAAATACGTACAGTTCAGAAGCGGGCGCTGACCTTCTGCGCAGGCGCGGGCTGGGGTCCACGCGCGGCATTATGTCTGCTCTGCATGTCTCGCGTGTCCGGGCCTTGTATCGGCGCATTTTGCTGCTGCACCGGGTTCTGTCCCCAGACCTCAAAGACCTTGGCGACCAGTACGTGAAGGACGAATTTAGGAGACACAAGACCGCTGGTTCTAAAGAGGCCGAGCGATTCCTGCAGGAATGGGAGGCATATGCAGCAGTGCTGTGGCAACAAGCTAATGAAAGCAGACAAATTTCAACTGAAAAAGTGTGTTTTGGAATCTCCCTACCAGAAGAAAAACTTAATGACTTTGGTGATGAACAGATTGGACAGTTGCAGGAACTGATGCAAGAAGCCACTAAACCCAACAGGCAATTTAATATTACTGAGTCTAGGGAACCGAAGCTTTAGTCTATATAATACAGTTTCAAAAAGCATTTCAAGTTCAGAGCCCTTTAACTAATTGGTTTCTAAAATTTGTTTCTTAAGCTTTTAGGTTTTGAGAATGCCTGGTGTTAATGAAATATTCTTTTATTTGGGGATATTTTGAATGTTGTAATATACAGATCAGGATCATGAGTGGATGAAACTGCATTTATTGAAGTAGTAACAGTTCCTGGATAGGATTTGTGTTTTGGACTACATAAGAAAGAATGGTTGTAAACTGGACAAGCTTGTGAAATTTTCCCCAAAATTTTATATGTAAATTTGTTTTAATGCTATTCATGTTTAAGCATTAATCTTGTGGCTCTAGCTGTATCAGATAAGTATATCATGATAGATACAGAATTCCAAGGTCATTATTTAATTCCTATTTGCATGGAGTACTTTTTTCTATCCTCTCACTTTCAGTGTCCCTAGATCTGAGGTGGGTCTCTCATAGACAGCATTTGTGGGGATCTTGTTTTTGTATCCATTCAGCCAGTCTGTTTTTTGGTTGGAGCATTTAATCCATTAAGATTTAAGGTAATTATCAACATGTATGTTCTTACTGCCATTTTGTTAATTATTTTGAATTTGTTTTTGTAGGTCTTTTTTTTTTCTTTTGGTTTAAGGTTACCATAAAGTTTTAATATAGCAGTCTAAAAAAAAATGTACAGTTCAAGCTAATCTTATATATATATATGTGTGTGTGTATAGCTGTTCAGTCACTAAGTCATACCCAACTCTTTGTGACTCCACGGACGGCAGCACGCCAGGGTCCTCTGTCCTCTACTGTCTTCTGGAGTTTGCTCACACACACACACACACGCCTAATTTGCCATGCTTTGCAGCCTGCAGGATCTTAACTCCCTGAGCAAACACTGAATCCAGGCCTACATCAGTGAAACTGCCAAGTCCTCATCACTGCACTGCTAGAAAATTCCCAAAGTCAATTTAAATCAAACGATTTTTAAAAAGCAAGTATTTAAAACATGACACTTTCTAATCACTTGACTCTTGTTATTATCTGTTTCTTTGAGGTTATTTGTGGCTACTGTATCAGCATGTTGGAAATAACTAATAATGTGCTACTGAAATAGCTTACCAACTTCATGTTCAGTGACACCATTTTGGCAGTTTGAAATTGACCATGACAATATGTATATACCATGACAGGAATATTTACACCAGAGAAATTAACACAAAGACTACAAACCTGGGACTTATTTAATGTATTACTGAATATTTAGTCTTAAGAATGTAGTGGAAAATGTGTTAATGCAGATTAAATATAAAAGTATATGGTGCATGTGGACTTTAGGTGGTGCACAGGGCAAAAAATTGAGGACAAATAGTTTCCTTCCAGTATTCAAAAACAACTGTACCATAAGATAAAGAAGTCACGTTGCTGAAGGAAGAGTGGAATTCCAACATGTGTCTTTGTTTCTACACTGTCTTATTTGTTAAAATAATAAGTAAACACATAAAAAGAAAGTAGTCAAAAGTTATAAGTAGTCTTTTTACCAAAGAAAATAAACAGAGGGCAAATAAATGCATGAAAAAATGCCCAACATCATGAATTCTTAGGAAAATGGAAATAAAACCAAAGAGCTACAACCACACACTCATTTTAACACCTAAAATTTTAAAAGATCAACTATATCAAGCATTGGCTATGTTGTACAGGAACTGAAATTCTCATACACAGTTGGTAGAAAGACAAAAAGGAACGAACGCTTTAGATCAGAGTGGGCAGATGTAAAAATGTTAAACATCTACCTACACAAGTAACAGTCTGGGAAATACTACATATTCATACAAAGAACAAATTCAAGTATTTAAAGCAGTTTTATTTGTAATACTCCGAACCTGGAAATAACCCAATGTCCATACACAGATGAATGGATAAATAAGGTGGTTATCCAAAGAATAGAAGACCACTCAGCAATTAAAAAAAAAAAAAAAAACTACTTATATAAGCATCATTGTTGAATCACAAAATAATCATGCAGCATGAAGTAAATCAGTTTTTTTTAAAAAAGGATATACATCTTATGGTGCCTATTTGCTATGCTATGCCAGGCTAAGTCGCTTCAGTCGTGTCCGACTCTGTGCAACCCCATAGACGGCAGCCCACCAGGCTCCCCCGTCCCTGGGATTCTCCCGGCAAGAACACTGGAATGGGTTGCCATTTCCTTCTCCAGTGCATGAAAGTGCAAAGTGAAAGTGAAGTCACTCAGTCGTGTCCGACTCTCAGCGACCCCATGGACTGCAGCCTACCAGGCTCCTCCGTCCATGGGATTTTCCAGGCAAGAGTACTGGAGTGGGGTGCCATTGCCTTCTCCGATGGTGCCTATTTAAAATTACAGAAATAACAAACTAACCTATTATAGAGGAAAATAAGTAAATGAATCAATGGTTATCTGTAGGGCTGAGGAGAGTAGGGAATGAAATTCCAAAAGGGCATGAGGTAAATATGTGAGTTAAATTAACTTTAATGATTGTGATGATGGTTTCACAGCTTTACAGAAATGTCAAAGTTTATCAAATCTTACCCATTAGGTAAGTGCACTTTGTAGTACGTCAGTTACACAATCCGTGTTGTTCAAGGGTTACCTTACCGTTTGCTAAATCTTAATAAAGCCTTAAAAAGTGGTTCCAAATAAAAGCCTAGATGTCCCACTTCTCCTGGTTAATTAGGTTGGGAACCCCGTATGGTCTCTACCATCTCTCTCCTTATGCCCTGGGAAGCAGCCTTGCCTCAGTGGCAGCAAATATTGGCAAGCAATATTGCCACTTGAATCAACAGAACTGCTGGCTGGGTCACAAAAGACATATCCTTGGACAACAGGATTGCCCTTCTATCTTTGTTTTCCTACCAGTAGAGCAGTGGCCTTGAGGGGACAGCACAGAACTGCTATAGGAGCCCACAAATCTCACCTATAGGAAATACAGTTACAGAGGTCCCAAGAATTTCTTACAGGGGTCCCAAGAATTTCTTACACATTGATCCCACAGTATATGGTCACTGGAACATTTGTGGATGAACTTTCAGAAGAGGCATATTCTGTCTAATTTACTGCAGTCTTCTCAACTCCCGAATAATTCAGTGTTTCTGCACCAATGAAACCAACCCCCTTTAAAACTGAGTTCCCCTGCCAAATTTATGGTTAACATCTCTACTCAAAATTGTATTCCTTTTCTTGTCCTGTCCCTGTTCCACCCAGGATTGAGGACTATCAAATAAAAGCAGGACCCCATGGGTCCTCCTGGGCACAAAAGTTCCTCCATGTCCCTTGTTTGTTAGTATTGATAGAAAAAGGCTTTAGTTTCCAAGGCTTTCTCTGAGTTCCAAAGAACAGATTCAAGCAGCTCCTAATTAAGGAAGTGGGGGAAAAGAGAAACAAAGGAAAAGCAGTCAAGAAAGAAGAGTAATGACAGCTTAAACAATGCTGCCATTGCTGCTGTTTAGTCTCTAAGTCCTGTCTAACTCTTTTGCGACCCCATGGACTGTAGCCCACCAGGCTCCACTGTCCATGAAATTCTCCAATCAGGAATACTGGAGTGGGTTGCCATTTCCTTCTCCAGGGGATCTTCCCGACCCAGGGATCAAACTCATATCTCCTGCTTGGCAGGTGGATTCTTTACCACTGAGCCCCCTGGGAAGCCCATCATAAACAACAGCCCAGCAATAAAACAGAGTCTTAGTTCCTCCTCAAGGGATACATAGAACAATCTGACACATACTTTTGAGCTGTTCTGTAGAAACCAAGACCCCCACCCAGGTGGAAGATAGTGACTACATGCTGACCATAAGCACACAGACCCCAGGCTGGTTGAAACTAGCAGGTTGATGATTAAGAAAACCCAAACATCACCCTGTTAACTCAATACAAGCAATCAGAAGAAAGTCCATGAGAAGCAACACTCAAACCAGATGTTTCCTTTAAAAACTCTTCCCTGAAATCCACTGGGGAGTTCAGGTATTTTGAACATTAGCTGCCCATTCTCCTTGCTTCTGTATGTGCGTGCTCAGTCCCTTCAGTCATGTCTGCCTCTTTGCAATTCTATGGACTGTATCCCACCAGGCTCCTCTGTCCATGGTATTCTCTGGGCAAGAGAATTTCCTCCTCCAGGGATCGAACCTGCGTCTTCTGCACTGCAGGTGGATTCTTTACCACTGAGCCACCTGGGATGCCCTGTCCTTGCTTAGTGCCCTGCAATAAATGCTATGCTTCATTTCACCACAACCTGGAGTCAGTAGACTGGCTGTGCTACACCTGGGCAAGTGGACTTGAGTTTGGCTGAGTAACACCAATAATGATTCTACCTGATTCTTATAGTCTAACAATAAATGACACTAGCCTATTAAACGGAGAAGGCAATGGCAACCCACTCCAGTACTCTTGCCTGGAAAATCCCATGGATGGATGAGCCTGGTAGGCTGCAGTCCATAGGGTCGCTAGGAGTCTATGACCGAGCGACTGAGCGACTTCACTTTCACTTTTCACTTTCATGCATTGGAGAAGGAAATGGCAACCCACTCCAGTGTTCTTGCCTGGAGAATCCCAGGGACGGGGAGCCTGGTGGGCTGCCGTCTCTGGGGTCGCACAGAGTCGGACATGACTGAAGCAACTTAGCAGCAGCAGCAGCAGCCTATTAAAATTTGCACATCATGGCACAAAACCTGGGGAAAAGCCCCCCTCAGTGGGGCTAGGAAGTATGTAAACAAGGGAATAAAATTTTCATGTTGCTCACAGAAGCACTGGGGGTCCTCAAAACAAAGGCCTCCTCTTTAGGGTGACTTCCAACCTCTCCAAAAATCCTGGCAGCATCCACCAATTAGGACCACAAGGCCCTGCAGTCTTTCTTGCAAGGCCTTGGGGAGCAATGCAAATTAGACCACAGCTGTACAAAGAGCTGTTTATTTCCTGCCATAATAAGGTCCTAGAAAGCACAGTAAGTTTGGGATTCTCACAAAATCTGTTCTCTCCTACCTGCTCATCGATCATAATTCTGCTTCCAAATCCCTGTGGATGAGAGAATAGACCTGCCAAAATTAAAGTTGCAAGAGTGGGCCTTTACAAAAGATCACAATCCAGAGCAATGTGCAGCAAGCAGTTCCCAGGTTAGTAAATTAGAACCTGGAAAAATTCATTACAAGTATGACATAAGAACAATAATGTCCCTTGCCGGGAGCCAGCATGGGAGATCCCACCCATGACAAGGTCATGCGGAGGAGATCTGACAGGCAAAGTGGATCAGGACTCGAGGGACTCCCTGGACCTGCTGGAGCATCTACCCCGAAACCAAAGTCTGTCTGTCTACTGTTTACTATTTATGCCTTTCACCAACTCTTCTGACATTAACAGGGGGCTATCCCCGACCACCTTTCTCTGAAAAAGATCAACTTAAGGCTCTAGTTAACGTCTTCTGGGCATGAAAGGAGTATTTCAATTCAAACTTCTGTTGGCATTCTAGCTTGCCTGGCAGGTTTGTCCACACCCTTGCAACTAACACACATGACTGTTCACAACTTCCCAAACATGAAATGCACGGGAAGCCTAAAGCATTCTAAAAGTCCTAATGGGCATAGAGCCCTTTGAGGGGTGAAAAATTATTAGATAATACTGGTGAACGGCTTCATTGTTGAGCCAGTGCTTGCTGCCAAGTCTCCATATCCCTTACCCATTGTGTGCCTGGGAGTGCATTAGTTAATATAGTCAGAATGTAGAAAAACAAGTAGTAGCCTTGACAATAGCAACATAAGACCTTTGAATTAATAAGTTCTTTCTTTGTTTTAACCCACTGCACCTTTGCTCCATAAGAATGTAACTTTATTTAGTACTTTTGGAGGGTGACACTGATTGGAAAAATAAAAAGAAAACACTTCAAAGGAAAAACAAGTTTTCTGGTTGACCAACCTTTATCAGAAAAGGGTCATAAAATGTTAATAGGCCTCCGAGCCAGAAGATAATGAAAAGACGCTTGTAAGTGGACAGGTATGCAGAAAACATCCTGGTTTCGATAAGGGTTAAACAGATGTATTGTTGAGCTGACTCTGCATAACTCTACATCTTTCACTTCTGGAAATGTGTAACTCAAGGTATAAAAGCTCTTTTTGAAAATAAAGCTGCAGACCCTGTTCCACCTAAGCTTGGTCTCTCCATGTCATTTTTTCTTTCTTTCTTTCTCTCTCTTTTTTTTTCAGGTTGATCCCCTGGAGCACAGAGGCTCTCTGAGTTCACTTTTCTGCCCGGGCTTCTAAGACCCAATCGAGAAAGTGCTCTGCGTTTCACTCCATTGAGGGGCCGCCTGTGGCCTCCATGAACAGAGCAAGTCCTGTGTCAGGGGCTTTATTGGCTTTCTGTGTAAACCAAGGAATATCAGCCTCTTTCTCTTTTCTTTGTTTTCTCTCTCGCCAACGCCGTTCATCCTGAGGGTATCCCTGGATCCTGCTGGGGCTGGACCCCAGTAGTCCCTGAAAAATGTAGTTCTTCTTAGAAAGCTGAGTATAGGTCCTTTGGACTAAAACTGGGTCAGATCCATTCCCTGAAAAATCAGAAAGGAATGGTAATCTGGCTAAGGACCTGGGATATTTATAACTTCCTCAAGCAAATGCGAGAACACAGAGGTCAGTTTTCCTGAGACTATTGGAGTGGTGACTGATCTAGAGAGGTGAAATGGCTTCAGTCAGAAACTGAGTGTGACATAAATCTAACAGCTCTGGGCAGGTTAGAAAGTACAATGCATTTCCTTAAAGTTGCAGATGTAACCGAAACTTATGAGGAATCTTGCATGATATATGCTTGAATTAGAGAGGTTTAAATTCAGGTAAATGGCTCTCACACAGGCTCCTCCAGTGTTGTTATCCTGAATGAGGAAATAAAACATTCCCTGAACATTTAAGACTTTTTTCCAGTGTGAACTCTCTGGTGTCTAAGGAGGCTAGATTTCCAGCTAAAGGATTTTTCACAGTCACTGCACTTATAAGGCCTCTCACCAGTGTGACCTCTCTGGTGTTGAATGAGGCTATCACTTCGGCTAAAGGATTTACCACATTCGTTACACTCATATGGCTTTCCTCCAGTGTGGACTCTCTGGTGTTGAATAAGGCTAGCATTTTGGCTAAATGATTTTCCACGTTCATTACACTCATATGGCTTTTCTCCAGAATGAATTCTCTGGTGGTGAATAAGGCCAGAGTGTTGTCTAAAAGATTTTCTACATTCACTGCACTTACAAGGTCTTGTGCCAGAATGAATTCTCTGATGTTGAATGAGCTCAGATTTTCAGGTAAAGGATTTTCCACATTCAGTGCACTCAAAAGGTCTTTCTCCAGTGTGAACTCTCTGATGTTCAATGAAGACAAATTTGTGACTAAAGGATTTTCCACAAACACTGCACTCATATGGTCTTTCACCAGTATGAACACTCCAGTGCTGAATGAGGTTAGACAACTTTTAAAGGACTTTCCACATTCACTGCACACATAAGGCCTTTCTCCACTGTGAATTCTCTGGTGTTGAATGAGGTCATATTTGTAGCTAAAAGATTTCCCACATTCACTGCATTCATAAGGCCTTTCCCCATTGTGAACTCTGGTGCCAGAAAAGGCTAGAGCTGTGTCTAAAAGTCTTCCCACATTTGGTGCATTCATGAGGTCTTTCTTTAGTGTGAACTCTCTGGTGTTCAATGAGCTTGGATTTGTAGCAGAATAATTTCGTACCTTCACCACACTTAGAATGAATTCCTCCAGTAAGTTGTCTCTGTCGGTGAATGAGTTTGGATTTGTGACTGAAGACTTTTCTGCATTCACAAGTCCTTTCTCCAGTGTGAATTCTCTGGTGTTTTGTAAGACTAAAGTTGTGGGTAAATAATTTTCCACATTCTCTGCATCCAGAAGGCTTTGTACCACTGTGAATTCTCTGGTGTTTAACAAGGCCAGAGATTTGGCTAAAGAATTTCCCACATTCACCACACTCATATGGCCTTTGTCCAGTGTGAATTTGCTGGTGCTGAACAAGTCTGTAGTTGCAGTTGAAGCCTTTACTGCATTTGTTACACTGATAAAGTCTTTCTTTAGAGCAGACACTTTGATCTTGAACAAGATTGTGGTTGTGGCTGTCAACTTTTTCACACTCACCCCACTTGTAATGACTTTTTTCAGTGAAAGGCCTGCCCACTCTTGCTGCCAGTCTGTGATTCCTCATTGTTGATTGTTGCCTGGTGCTGGAGAAGGCCCAAGGTGGCTGGGCAGTCCTCCCCAACTCCCCTATCGGTGAAAGGCTTCCCTGACACAAAGAGGTGGCAGCTCCTCACAAATGAGACCCTCTCCACATCTCTTTCCCAGGGCTTCTCTCCACTGTCATCCCTGTGCTGCCAGTGAAAGTCTGCACTGGAACAGAAGTGTCTCAAACATGTACCCCCCAGTCTGGTTTCTGAAAAGAGTATACTGTTCAGTGCTCAGCTTGGTGTAAAATATCTTTTAAAATGGGGACACACATCTCACAGGGGTGGATCTTCTGGATGGATGGACCTGCCTTGGAAACCCCGACCTGTGACTCTGCTTCTACAGATAAACTCTGCTCAGAAGGGGCCTCTTCATCTTCTGTTCCATGGCAATAACCTGAAAGCAGAGAAATGCTGAGGAAATGCATGTTGACTTTGGTGGGAGAGGAAAGACCCATTATAAAGGTGTGTCAGACACAACTGAGAATGAATCATGGGTTTTTTCTAAAAACAGGGAGCTGGGGGCAAACTGAGGAAGTGGTTGCTTGGCAGCAGTGGGCAGGCCTGTGAAGATCATAGAATAGGGGAGACCTAACCAGACAAAGGACACACATGGCATGGAGGCAAGGTCTCCAACTCTTTTCTCTGCCAAAAACTTTCTGCTGTGGGGAAAGCTGGTTGTGTCCTGCCCTGGTAAAATTCAACTGGAACTGAGTGACCAGGATTCAAGGGCTATTTAAGGATATGTGCACACCTCATGATACACATGCAGGTCAATGTGGGAGAACACTGCAGAGGGAGCAGTGCAGAGGAACAGGTGATCCATGGAAGCTACAAAGGCGAAAGTGGTCAGGAACCGGAAGTCACAGATGAAATGACAAGACAGCAAAGTGTCAGGTATGGGGAAAAGGCAGAAATGAGGTATGGCCAAAGGCACTGCTGGACACAGGGCAGGTTCCTGATTCGATCTGAAAACAGCCATGATGTCATGTCCTCCCCCAGCTGCCACGCCCCAGGCCCAGGAGGCTCTCTGCTGAGACCATCTCACCATGTCTAGTCTGAAAGAACTAGGATTCTCTCTGTACCCTCCACTGTGTAACTACTCAGAAGCTTAATACTTCAAGTCTTATAAAAGATTGTAGCATCAATGAGTGGCTAGCACTGGCTTTGAGCAACTAGGCATTGACAGTATTCAGTAAAGAAAACATTACAAAGAACAACTGAAGGAGAGTTTTCCAAGAACAGCCCATGGTTCATGTAAGTAATGACCATGACCTGGCACAAGCAGTCACAAAGAACTCTTAGCTAGGAGAAGGGGGAAGAACTGGAGACCAGGTGTCGGGAGCCGCATTAGGCATTACTGACAAAATGGAGGCACGGCCCCGACCCCCTCTCATCATCCTGCAGGCATGGTCCCAGGATAAAGGAGTTAGGTCTTGTGATTCTGACTTGTTTTTTCCTTTCTTTGGTTGAGTTGGCTGGAAAGAATGTTAAGGTGCTTATTGTTCTTGAGAGAAGCATGAGAAAGCACAAAGCCTTCTGCAGTTGTGCCCAGAAAATAATCCATAAAGTAAGCATTGACATTTGTTCAAGGATCTTTACAAAGAATGTTCCAGGATGAGCATGTAGGCCTCAGCTTGAGGCCATGGGAAGGATTGTTATCTGAGACCTGTTTGTGGGGGGAATGTTTATGACAAAGGAAGTTTGCTGAGCTTAGAGTTTAGAAATAATTAAGAATAGCTAGAAGCTTTTTTAGGAGATAGTGAGCTTAGGATACTAGGGGCAAGCAGGATTTAGAAAGATAAGAAATAAACTGAGGGATATGGTATGCAACCCAGATATAAGCATGAATTACAATGTAATTCTGGTTGAAGGGCAACAATGATTTATGAAGATAATAAATCTGGGTCAGGGGGAGCTGAAAATGTCAAACCTCTGACCTAATGCTTTTGTCAAAGTATAAAAGAAAACCTGATGCTTGAAATAAACATGCAGTTCCACACCTTGAGTCAGAGGCTGCATCATTCTCCGCTGACACCGCTCATCTCTTCAGGCTGATTCCCTGGCTGCTGGAGCTGGACTCCGGCAGCCGAGGATCTGGATGTAGTCACTCCACCAGGGAGACGGCAAGCAGGATGGGATTTATTAGGTGGCCTGCTAGACTCCTGACTCCCAGACCCATCTCTGCACTTCTGTAGGCAACAGGTGTTAAGGCTGATTGGGGAGTCCATTGCTCAGAGCACTACACACAGCTCAGTGCTGGCATCCACAGCACATCTGACAAGAAAGCGGAGGAAGTCAGGAGAGCCTGTGGTCCAGCTGTGGGAAAGACAATGCTAATTCATGGGAAAACAGGAAAACAGGACATCTCAGAACACGAGGAAGGGTGTGAAGGTCTTACCCAGGGATGCTACAAGTGCAAAGTTTTCCAGCATCACACTGTAGTACAGGAGTCTCTGAGCCTCATCCAGGAGCCCCCACTCCTCCTGGGAGAAGTCAATGGCCACATCCTCAAATTTCATACCCTGTCATAATGGAGATAGTTCATTCCACCATCAGCTTCTCTCCTAGGATTCCAAGTTCACTGTGCCACGTTCCCCCTGCCCTGTCCCCTCCCTACCCCCCTCCCCAATTTATCCTCTGCTCACTTTACTTCTCAAGAATTCAGAGGAGATATCCTTGATGCCATTAGAGTCACTCTCCTTATAGTCTCACTGAAACTGTATTTTCCCACATCAACAGGCAGATGAGCAGAGAGGTGACATCTGACCTCTGGGTCTGGGATGTAGGGCACATGACCTCATCAATAAGGTGAGTGTAACGAACATAGGTTAGGGAGATAGGCTAGTCACAGGGAGGGTGTAATGATCTGACACTGGTCCTTCCTTCACCCTTATATCCCCACAACAGGGTCCTGGGGCCGTTAGTTCACACTACCTCTTCATATGCACATCATTCTTTGTTTTTTGTTTTGTTTTTAATCAGTGTAGGAAATTTTATTATTCAAGATTCCAGGCTCCTGGCCCACCTTGCAAGCAGGATTTTTTTTTTTCCTTTCTTTAAAAAAAAAAAACGTTTTCGTTAACTTATTTAATTGGAGGCTAATTACTTTACAATATTGTAGTGGTTTTTGCCATACATTGACATGAATCAGTCATGAGTGTACATGTGTTCCCCATCCTGAACCCCCTTCCCACCTCCCTCCCCAGCACATAATTCCTTGAACTACACTTTGCTCCCACAGCTGTATGCTGCAACTTCAAAGGTCACACAGCCTTGCCATGATGGGGATAGTTCATTTCATGACCACCTTTCTCCATCGGATTCTAATTTCACTACCTTCCCAGTCCATCACCTGCTTAGCCTGTCCCTTCCCCGCGATGGTGAAGATTTCCAAGCTGAGGTGGCACTGATACCCACTGTCTCATCATGGTCCTACTGATCACTGTGTCAACCCTCAACAATAGGCAGATGGGCAGATAGATGTCACCTAAGCTCTGGATTTGGCACATGGAGCCTCACTCTTTTCAGGCAATTCCCTGTGTGTTCCCCGGATTTTCTCCCAGACATCACCAAAAATGGGCTCTCACCCTTCACTCTTAGGCCAATACCAAGGCCCTGGAGCCACGAGATCAAGTTCGCTGTCCATGTGTACAGCACTCTGCCCACCACAACTCTCTCACAACTGCACTCCCATAGCCGCAGGCCCCTCCTGCTTTATGCCATAATCATCTCCTTGGCATCTCCATTCGTAACTCAGCATATGTGATCTATACAATGCTTGCCAAGTTCAAACATGATCAAGTTCTACCTGAGACAGTAAAGGTCCCCACTGACAAAGGCAGCCTAGAGTCCTACTGTGAAAGCCTCCTTCCTTGACTGCCCCTTGCTTCAACCTCATCTACTGAGAACCACATCAGCTCACAACCACACAAGTGGCCGCCTCCACTTGTGTTGCATTTGATGAACCCTCACCAGTCACAGCTTTCCTCTCACCACCTAACCCTCATTCAAGGCCCAGCACCTGCCCTTTGCACCATCTGTGAGTTTTCCAGATGACTATTTTTGTCTCAGATCTGATCTGGTAGCCAGACTAGAACACCCCAAGTCCCACCAAGGGTTACCACAAAATCCTGGTGAATTGGTAGAGCACCAGCTTCTTTGAAATACTCCTGATGATGCCTCTGCATCCAGCTCACATCCACTGATCCCTCAGAGACCTTGGTTGCATGCCAAACCATTTGCCCTCACAACCCTCTCTGTGACCACCTCCCTCACCTGTGCAGCGACACACACCTCCCATAACCAGGGGTTCAAGCAAGAAATCTAGTCCTCAGACCTTCCCTCTTCTTCCTGGGCTATTATTACCATTATCATCCTGACCAGGATTTCCTATAATCTACAACTCCTCTCTTGTCTACACACTCTCTACTACCTTTTGGATAAGCCTGCATCCCAAACTCCTCCTCAGAGTTCCATATGCCCACAAACTGTCCTCTGAAACATCTCATACCCTTAAGAGGCCAAGAATAAAACTTCTGATATCCCCAATGAAGATAACCATGTCTATGGACTTCCCCATCTCAGTTGGTGGAGGCTTCAGATGCAAAAACCAAACTTTCACTTGACCCATGACTCCTACCTCTCCTCTCAACCTCAAAATCAGAAAATCCAAGTTGCCATACCTAAAACCCCAATCCAGAATCCAGCCACTTCTCCCACGGCCACCACCCTAGTCCAGCAACCAGTAGCCTCACCCAGACTATAGCAGTATTCTTCTTGCCCTTCTGATCACCACCCTGAGGCCAGTAGTGTTCTCAATGCTGCAGCAACACAGAGCGTGTTGTGACCTGGGGCAGATCACCTGTCTCCACTGCTCCAAATCTCTCAATGCTCCCAACACCTTCAGAAAGTATCAGTCGTTCAGTCATGTCCCACTCTTTACAACCCCATGGACTATAGCCCATCAGGCTCCTCTGTCCATGGAATTCTCCCGGCAAGAATACTGGAGTGGGTTGCCATTTCCTACCCAAAGGGATCTTCTCGACCCAGGGATCTTCCCGACCCAGGGTTCCAATCCCCGGTCTTCTGCATTGCAGGCCAGATTTCTTTACTGTCTGAGCCACCACCTCCAGAGGAGACATCCAGTTCTCACAAGGCAGTTCCAGAACTACCTCCTGCTCCGCTGCTCCCAGTCCCATGAGAAAGAAAAGATACCTGCAGATCCCTGAACCGTCTCTACGCCTCTTCCAGGACTTTGTACTTTCTAGTATTTATGCCTAAGCTGGTACTTTCCTTATCTCATTCGACTGGTCGCCAACAATGGAAACCACTCTATATAACTCTAGGCCTGGAATGTGTTCATGGTCCCCAAGCCCAAGGCCCAGAAGAGCAGCAGATCAATACCAGGATGCTAATAGCGTTCAGAGACCATAAGAGTGGGGTAAGGACTAAGGAGAGCCTGAAATAAACTGCAGGAAGAATTATCACTAAGTGATTCCACGGTACAGAAATCTGTGGGAAAAGGGAGGTCATTTGAGAATTGGAGACAACCACGGCCAGCATCCTTAGCTCAGGACGCTTAGTACCCTTGGCGAGCCCAGGACCCAGATGAGCTTGAAGTGTCTGAGCCCCCACACTGTCTGTCAGACACAAGGCTCCAGCCACGACGGCCCCAACATCCCGGACCCTGGAGTCTGGGCTGCAGGCACTTGGGGATTTAGTGTCTGGTGTGGCGAGGGTGGTGGGAGGACGAACGTTTCGTTTACCTGTGGTGGGTCCCTTAGCGTCGCCACCACCGCCATCGGACTCTGTATGGAGCAGAGTCTATAAGGAGCAGAGATCTGGATCTCTGCCTGTTTTGGGTCACCCCAAGGTACGCCGCCTGGTGGCTCAGCTGGTAAAGAATCCGGCCTGCAACGTGGGAACTTAAGAGACAGAATCCAACACCGCAAAAAAGAGTTAACAAAATCTTTCCACTCCTCAAAGCCTGTTCCAGCTGGCCCTCCCTTGGTTGCTCTCTTTCTTGAGACCATTCACTTCAGTTCAGTCACTCAGTCGTGTCCGACTCTTTGCGACCCCATGAATCGCAGCACGCCAGGCCTCCCTGTCCATCACCAACTCCTGGAGTTCACTCAGACTCACGTCCATCGAGTCAGTGATGCCATCCAGCCATCTCATCCTCTGTCGTCCCCTTCTCCTCCTGCCTCCAATCCCTCCCAGCATCAGAGTCTTTTCCAATGAGTCAACTCTTCGCATGAGGTGGCCAAAGTACTGGAGTTTCAGCTTTAGCATCATTCCTTCCAAAGAAATCCCAGGGCTGAGCTCCTTCAGAATGGACTGGTTGGATCTCCTTGCAGTCCAAGGAACTCTCAAGAGTCTTCTCCAACACCACAGTTCAAAAGCATCAAGTCTTTGGCGCTCAGCTTTCTTCACAGTCCAACTCTCACATCCATACATGACCACTGGAAAAACCATAGCCTTGACTAGATGGACCTTTGTTGGCAAAGTAATGTCTCTGCTTTTCAATGTGCTATCTAGGTTGGTCATAACTTTTCTTCCAAGGAGTAAGCGTCTTTTAATTTCATGGCTGCAGTCACCATCTGGAGTGATTTTGGAGCTGCCAAAAATAAAGTCTGACACTGTTTCCACTGTTTCCCCATCTATTTCCCATGAAGTGATGGGATCAGATGTCATGATCTTCGTTTTCTGAATGTTTAGTTTTAAGCCAACTTTTTCATTCTCCACTTTCACTTTCATCAAGAGGCTTTTTAGTTCCTCTTCACTTTCTGCCATAAGGGTGGTGTCATCTGCATATCTGAGGTTATTGATATTTCTCCCAGCAATCTTGATTCCAGCTTGTGCTTCTTCCAGCCCAGTGTTTCTCATGATGTACTCTGCATATAAGTTAAATAAGCAGGGTGACAATATACAGCCTTGACGTACTCCTTTCCCTATTTGGAACCAGTCTGTTGTTCCATGTCCAGTTCTAACTGTTGCTTCCTGACCTGCATACAAATTTCTCAAGAGGCAGGTCAGGTGGTCTGGTATTCCCATCTCTTGAAGAATTTTCCACAGTTTATTGTGATCCACACAGTCAAAGGCTTTGGCATAGTCAATAAAGCAGAAATAGATGTTTTTCTGGAACTCTCTTGCTTTTTTGATGATCCAGCGGATGCTGGCAATTTGGTCTCTGGTTCCTCTGCCTTTTCTAAAACCAGCTTGAACAACTGGAAGTTCAGGGTTCACGTATTGCTGAAGCCTGGCTTGGAGAATTTTGAGCATTACTTTACTATCCTGTGAGATGAGTGCAATTGTCTAGTAGTTTGAGCATTCTTTGGCATTGCCTTTCTTTGGGATTGGAATGAAAACTGACCTTTTCCAGTCCTGTGGCCACTGCTGAGTTTTCCAAATTTGCTGGCATATTGAGTGCAGCACTTTCACAGCATCATCTTTCAGGATTTGAAATAGCTCAACTGGAATTCCATCACCTCCACTAGTTTTGTTCATAGTGATGCTTTCTAAGGCTCACTTGACTTCACATTCCAGGATGTCTGGCTCTAGGTCAATGATCACACCATCGTGATTATCTGGGTCGTGAAGATCTTTTTTTGTACAGTTCTTCTGTGTATTCTTGCCACCTTTTCTTAATATCTTCTGCTTCTTTTAGGTCCATACCATTTCTGTCCTTTATCAAGCCCATCTTTGCATGAAATGTTCCCTTGGTATCTCTAATTTTCTTGAAGAGATCTCTAGTCTTTCCCATTCTGTTGTTTTCCTCTATTTCTTTGCATTGATCGCTGAGGAAGGCTTTCTTATGTCTTCTTGGGACCATTAGTACTTATTATCTTACTCCTCTTATTTGGACCCTGTTTCTTCAATCTCTTTCAAAGGTTTCTCCAAGATCGGATTTGGGCCATCTCTTGAGACCAGGTCAAGACCATTCTTGAGAGCCTCACCTCGACACCAGAAAAAGGGGACCCTGGGCCCTAGTACAAACCTCTGTTTCAGACCCAGAGCTCTGGCCCCGACCCAGCACGAAGTAGCCAGAGAGATACAGCGCCCTTTCCCCCCATCTTTTTATGACTTCAGGGTCTGGAGTGAAGGAGTCCTCGGGCCTAGAAAAGAAGATAACGACCTCAAGGGCCCTTGCTGAACTACCTGACTTCGGGGATGACAAAACTGAATTTTAAGTCCCACTCCGATACTCTGGGCAGATTGCATCAGCCCGGGACTCTCCACCTCCTGGACCCCCCACCCCCTGCCTCTGTTCATCCACAAACTGCCATCTCAGCTAAAGATTACCCAGAATGCCCCACCTGACTAAATCTTCCCATATAGCTTCTGCAAAACCTCCCCTTAAATATGAAGCCTCCCTGATTCCTCACGTGCTCAGCCTGGTCGTTAGACCGACAGTCGCCCCTCCTTGCCTGAATAAAGGTAACCTGTTTTCGTTGAAGTCGTCTTCCTTTCTTCATTGCTTCGCCTTGAATTATACCTTACAGCCTGGGCTGCGGTCACTGGGGGATTTAGTCTGGTGTGGCGAGGGCGGTGACTCCTCGGAGGACGAACGTTTCGTTTACCTGTGGTGGGTCCCTCAGCATCGCCGCAACCGCTGAAGCGGAGCGGAGTCTGTAAGGCGGGGAGATATGGATCTCTGCCTGTTTTGGGTCGCCCTGAGGTATGCCACCTGGTGGCTCAGCTGGTAAAGAATCCAGCCTGCAATGTGGGAGACCTGGGTTCCATCCTTGGGTTGGGAAGATCCCCTGGAGAAGGGAACGGCTATCCACTCCAGTATTCTGGCCTGGAGAATTCCATGGACTATAGAGTCCATGGGGTCGCAGAGTCGGATACGACTGAACGACTTTCACTTTCACGAGGTGTGCCGCCGCCAAGTCTTGGACCGGCCTCTGTGGAAGCCGCCAGCTCCTTCTTTTTTAGGATCCCTGGCTCTGAAACTCTAAGCTGGCAATCTGACCTGCGTGAGTGCGTGCTTAGTCGCTTCAGTCGTGTCCGACTCTCTGCGACCCTATGGGCCATGGCCTGCAGGCTCCTCTGTCCATGGGATTCCCCAGGAAAGAATAATGAAGTGGATTATCATTTCCTTTTCCAAATCTGACCTCAAACAATCCAAAACGACCGCCACAAGGAGGACGCCGGAAGTCCCGCCCCCACGCCAAGCACACGCAGGGAAATACTTCAGTCCTGGGCTTTAATTGGCTCAACTCCGCCACCTTCCGGCACATTGCCCTCTGGTTACTGTAGTTTCCACATCTGTGCAAGCTAGAGTTAGGGAAACCTGACTGGCAGCCACCTGAGAGAGGAAAAGTTCTCCGCATCACGGAGAAATATGGCCATTAGTTTGTAATAACTTTAAAAGAAGTTCACCCTATAAAAATATTGTCATGAGACTTCGCTGGCGGTCCAGTGGTTAAGACTCCATGCTTTCGCTACAGGGGTCATAGGTTTTGTAGAAGCTGTGTGTGCAGAAACTCCCAGACTTCCCCAGCGCCCAGCTGTAAAGAATCCGTCCGCAAATGCGGGGACGCGGATTCGATCCATGGTTCTGGAAGATCCCACATGCAGCGGAGCAACTAAGCTTGGGCACCACAACTTCTGAGCCCGTACTGTAGAACCCACTCACGTAACTAGAGAAAACATAGTCGCAGCAAGGAAAACCTAGCACAGACAAAATAATAAGTAAAATAAATACACACAGAAACTCCCCAAATGTGCTAATCTGGACTCACAGCAGAGTCTCCACCTCAGCCGAATGCACAGGAGGTGACCAGCGGGAGCCCACCTTTGTATTGCTGAACTCTACCTATAACCACTGGGATTGGAGCTGGTGGAGGCCCTGCACTCTTTCTGTTTATAATTTCCGTACCTGTATGGTGCCAAGTGGAGAAGGCAATGGCACCCCACTTCCAGGCAGTACTCTTGCCTGGAAAATCCCATCGACGGAGGAGCCTGGTAGGCTGCAGTCCATGGGGTCGCTCAGAGTCGGACACGACTGAGCGACTCACTTTCACTTTTCACTTTCATGCATTGGAGAAGGAAATGACAGCCCACTCCAGTGTTCTTGCCTGGAGAATCCCAGGGACAGAAGAGCCTAGTGGGCTGTCGTCTGTGGGGTCGCACAGAGTCGGACACGACTGAAGTGACTTAGCAGCATGGTGCCAAGTGGAGTCGGACAGGCAACTGGTTTGTCAAGATGTGTCGACTGCGCATTTAACCTGCAAAACCTAACCGTGTTGCCTAAGTAGAGGAGGGAGAGAAAAAGTCTTTTTTGGAAAAAAAAATTTTTATTTATCTTACTTGCTGACTCCAATAAACTGTACTCAGAGAACAGGTATTAAAATCAGACTAGTCACAATACTAAGCATTTCGGAAGACGTGGACATCCAAGATTTTTTATAATGCTAATGATGTGGTAATGGATAAAAATCTATTTGAAAATGTTTGCCTCCAGGAATCAGAGAAATACTTGTGTTTTTCCTTTACTCTTACACTGCTACCATACTCAACACTATTTTTTTCTTATTGAAGTATAGTTGATTTACTATATTATATTAGTTTCAGGTGTGACTCAATACAGTGGTATTGCAATATTTTTATAGATTATATTTCATTTAAAGTTATCACAAAACAGTGGCTATATTTTCCTATGCTGTACAATATATCCTGGTTGCTTATTTATTTTTCACATAGTAGTTTGATCTATGCATCTTTCCCCCTATCTTTTTCCTCCCTCTTTCCCTCTTCCCACTATAAGCACTAGTTTCCTCTCTATACGTCTTTTTTGTCATATACATTCTCTTAATTCAGCTTTAGACTCCACACATGATTGATAGCAGAGTATCTTTCGCTGATTTATTTCACTAAGCATAACACTCTCTAGGCCCATCCATATTGTTGTAAATGGCAAAAACTCATTCTTTTTATGGCTGAATATTTCATATATATATATGGGCTTCCCAAATGGCTCCGCAGGTAAAGAATGAGCCTGCAGGTCAGGAGACACAGGAGACATGGGTTTGATCCTTGGGTCAGGAAGATCCCCTGGAGTAGGAAATGGCAACCCACTCCAGTATTGTTGCCTGGGAAATCCCATGGACAGAGGAGCCTGGTGGGCTACAGTCCATGGAGTTGCAGAGTCCAACACAAATACACACACACACACACATATGCATACATACCACAGGCTTCCTTGGTGCCTCAGCAGTAAAGAATCCACCTGCAATGCAGAAGATGTGGGTTCAAACCCTGGGTCAGGATGATCCTCTGGAGAAGGAAATGCCAACCCACTCCAGTATTTTTGCCTGGAAAATCCCATGGACAGTGAAGCCTGCTGGGCTATGGTCCATGGGGTTGCAAAACATCTGATAAGACTGAGTGACCAAACAACAACAAATATATCCCATGTCTTCTTTATCCATTCATGTGTTGATGACACTTAGGAGGCTTCCATGTCTTGATTATCATAAACAGTGTTGCTATGAAAACTGGTGTGCCTGTATCTTTTTTTTTTTTTTTTCATTTACTCTTATTTTTGGCTGTGCTGGGTCTTCGTTGCTTCTTGCAGGCTTTCTCTCATTGCAGAGAATGGGGTCTACCTTCTAGCTGAGGTGCCCAGGCTTCTCACTGTGGTGGCTTCTCTTGTTGCAGAGCACAGACTCTAGAGTGCTGGCTCCGTAATTGTGGTGCACCGAGTTAATTGCCCTGTGGCATGTGGGATCTCCCCAGATCAGGAGTTGAACCAGTGTCCTTTGCATTGCAAGGCAGATTCTTAACCACTAAACCACCAGGGAAATCACAGGTGTTTTTTTCGAGTAACCACACTCAACACTTCTGATACCACAAGTGTGATTTGTTTTCTCACACCAACCAGTTCTCTGTGACACCACCTGGGTGTCTTTCTGACACTAACTTTACCTAGTGCAAATCCCTCAGGTCAAGATCTCAGTCCCACAAGACTGGCTCGCACTTCAGAGGCCAGTTGCAGTGGTTCCCCCATTACCCACAAATTCTGTCCGATGTGGTTGCAAATCAGTTTCCTCTGATCACTCTCCTTGAATTTGATTATTTGCTAGAACAGTTCCCAGAAGTCAGGGAAACGCTTACTTAACCAGTTTACTATATTGTAAGTGAAAGTGAAAGTGAAGTTGCTCAGTCGTGTCCAACTCTTTGTGACCCCATGGACTGTAGCCCACCAGGTTCCTCTGACCATGGGATTTCCCAGGCAAGAATACTGGAGTGGGTTGCCATTTCCTTCTCCAGGGAATTTTCCCGACCCAGGGATCGAACCTGGGTCTCCGGCATTGCGGAAGGGAAATGCCAAACGATACAGATGAACTTTCAGATGAAGAGGTACAGAGAGATTGGGAAGGGTCTTTGAGCTCAGGAGCTTCTATCCCTGTAGAGTTGGGACCTGCCACCCTCCTGGCAAGAACACATGGATGTGTTCTTTAGCTGGGAAGAACTCCAAGTCCTGAACTTAAAAGGCAGGATTCATGATTAACTCCAGTCCCTCTCCACTTCCAGAAGGATGGCGGAGTGGAGCTAAATGTTTCAAGTTTCTAATCATGGTTTGCTCTTTCCAGTGATGAGCCCCCATCCTGAAGCCATCCAGGAACCCACCAAGCATCACCTCACTAAGAGATGAAAAGACACTCCTTTCATCCTAGAAATTTCAAAGCATTAATTGCTTCTGTATCGGGAGCCAGAGTCTAAAACCAAAGAGCAGAACAGAAGATGCTCCTTGTGTTTTTATCTCTTAGGAAAATACGAGAGGTTTCAGAGCTCTGTTCTGGGGAACTGGGCAGACTCCAATACACGTATTTTTGCTATGTTTCATAGCCCATCTCCCAGAGGTCTTTCCAAAGAAAAGCCTTCTTTAATACCAAGATTTTCAAGAATATTCACAGTAGCAAAACACCTGGAAACAGCCCAAGCAAGAAGATGGATAGGACTTCCCTGGTGGTGCAGTGGATAAGAACCTGCCTGCCAATGCAGGGAACACAGGTTCTATCTCTGGTCCAAGAAGAGCTCACATGCCAAGGGAAAACTAAACCTGTGCCACAACTACTGAGCCTGTGCTCCGCAGCAAGAGAGGCCAACACGGTGAGAAGCCTTTGCACCACAAGGAAAATGCTCCCGCTTAATGAACCTAGAAAGCCCATGTGCAGAAACCAAAACCCAGCACAACCAAAAAATAGATAATTTAAGAAAATAGTTATTCTTTTAAAAAAAAAAAGTTATTCTAAAACTTGCCTTCAGAGATGGCAATGCTTTTTATTTCTTAAAGGAGGGCTTCTCTACATTTATCTGGAGCATCTCCACATTATCTGCACTCAGGTAGTTCTCCCTTCTGTGGAAGCATCAAGGGAATCAGAGAGGTGTCAGATTTACCCAGCAGAACGCCCCATTACAGAATTCAGGCATTTCTACGTGGCACCTTCCAGTTTCTCAGTGAAACTGAACCCTAATTTCCTACTGGATACCAGTTCACAAATGTATTCCAAGTAACTGGCATGTATGTCTTTGCCTTGGCTGTACACAGAATCCACTTTTTCCAAAGTGAACTTTCAAACTGATTCTGTGAGTAAGCGCGCTCACACCCGCAAGCTCCATCTACTGGAAGAAATAAATGGAACACGTTGGACTTTTCTGGCATTTGTTAATAAAACTGCATCCTGCAACTTTCAGCACCAGTTTTATTTAGGTCCAGTTTACCTATCAAATTTTAAGCCACTGAATTTAAGAAATGACTATATATTTTTTAAATATAAAGGGTTCCTTTCTTTGGTTAGGCTTCTTTTCTGAGTTTCCATCTCTGCTCACCTTTTTTAGGTGCCTGTGGCTGCACTAGAGGTAAAGAGCGTGAGTGGAGGACGGGAGAGCAGGCAGGGAAAGTCTGACAGGACCACTGCGAGCCGGTGTTTTTGTCCTGGGCTTGGAACTCACTGTCTTCTCACATAAGGCACATGTCTAAAGTTTAAAGAATAAACACCAATATAACACATCCATTCATTTGTGAAACATTCATTGGTTATTTGAAATGTTCCAGACACTTTTCTAGGCAACCAAGGTACTTAAGTGAACAAAATGGAGAAATCCCCTGCCCTCTGTAAACCTGCATTTTAGGAGAGTGAAACGATAAATGGAAAATACAATTAGAAAATTCTACTTAACATTTTTTAAATTTCTTTCTTTTTCTTTTTCTATTTTTTTATTTGTACTTTTTTTGGGCTGCATTGTGCAGTATTTGGGATCTTAGTTCCCTGACCAGGGATGGAACCCATGCCCTCTAGTGGAAGCACAGAGTCCAAACCACTGGACTGTCAGGAAAGCCAACACTTTTTTTCTTTTTTCTGTTAATTATTTTTATAAAGTATATTCTAAATAGAGAAATACTATGGAAATACACATATTCACATGCATATTTGTGTCCATTACATTGGGGCTGTAGCCGAGGAAGCTTAATTTAGTGTGGAGCACTTTTGAGGGTAGTTTTCTGGTGAAACCTAAGATGGCGGTGGTAGGTGGAGGACTGGCGGAAACGTCTCTGGCAGAGGGAACACTCATAGGGCTTCTCTCCCGTGTGGGTTCTCTCGTGAGTCCGAAGGTTGGTTTTGTGGGTGAAGGCCATTTCACATGTGCTGCACACAAAGGGCTTCTCTCCTGTATGAATCCTCTGATGCACATGGAGGTCTGATGCCTGGAAGAAGCCTTTGCCACACTCGGCACAAATATATGTTCTCTCATTATTGTGTCTTTTCTGGTGAACTCTGAACCGAGAGGAATACCTGAAGGTCTTGGGACATCTCTCACATCTGTATCCTTCTGGGGCTCTGAGGGATCTTTCCTGGTGTTCCCCACGTGCAGAAGTCCCCTCAGAGCTCTGGAGGGTAGAAACAGGCTCAGGGGTGACCTGGTCTGGTTCCACTTCCATGAGGACATCTTGAGAGGAGGGTCCTTTCAGGGATCCATCCTGGGGCCTGGAGGGGCCTGGGCCTGCTCCTCTTCTGGAGTTTCGTGGATTCTCCAGAGAAACACCTCCTTCTTCCAGCCTCAGATGATTCTCTTCTTGGACAATGATTAGGGAAGGTATCTGATTGCTTGGACTAGTAATACTGTCACTTTTCACAGAAATGTTGCCATCATTTTCTTTACCTTCATTTCCTGTAGGAGGCGAAAAAGTGACTCAGTGAAGTTGCACCCAAGAAAGAGCCCACATGGGCCACCCCTCTGGGACCTGGGCTCTGCCCACTCACTTTGTCCTGTTTCCAGGGACGTATCTTGAGGAGTCCAGGAGAGTGTCCCCGCATTCTCTCTTGTTGGGGTTCCTGCCGGTAACTGTTTTGTCAAGTGAATGATGACTTGTCTTAAAGGCATATTCTCACAAAAGAGGGCTTCCCGTCCCTGCATGTGAACATGGACCTGCGAATGGAGCCTGGTTACTGTCTGTAATAACTCCTCTTTCTCTACTTCCAGGCAACTCCAACAGACTGCTTATTTCTGACACGCCCACGCCCCTCACCCTGTGCTTAGAACCCTACTTACCAAGCCGGGCACCTCCATGCCGTCATCTGTCAGGTCCTCCATGAGTTTCTCCAGGTTTCTGCCACTAGCTTTCCATTTCTCCTGTAAAGTGGACCTGTCACTGCAGTTCCCACTGATCATAAATTGTTCCAGGACCAGATGAGAAATTATTTCATCCTTGCTGTGTTTTTCTGGCTGCAGCCATGAGTGAAATAAATGATAGAGTCTTTGCAGTTCGTGTCTTGCACTTAAATTATTGCTGTCTCGAAGTAAGTTGAGCTGAGTGCTGGGGAACTCAGGGATCCCCTCTTCCTCCTGGATGGCAGATCCTTGGGTGGGTGAATTTTCTGACCCAGGACCCCTCCTGGATGGTTCACCTTCAAAGGAGATTCTGAGGTCTGAAGACATTCTTCACAAGAATTCTCAAAGAGCTGCAACTTGAGGGATTCAGTCCCCACTGATTTGTTTCTCAGGCAATCTCTTTCAACAACCGGTGGATGTTTAAGGACTGCAAAGCTAGAGACAGAAGAAATATGTAGTTAAATACAACACTGTCATAGTTGAAAAGAAACAATCAAAATCCAGGTTCAACTGAGTTCATGGACCAATTCTGCTAGACATTTAGTGAATAAATTAATGGAGAAAATGGCAACATTATTAGTAATCCCAGAAATGTAAAATAAAACTACAACAAGCTACAAAATCACTACCTCCCAGAAGCACTAGAATAAATAGTTAGCTGTGGCATGGATTGGAGGACCTGGAGTGACCTCTCAATCACTGCTGGTGAGAACTCACATTGGAAATGCTTTGATTAGTATGTAATAAATCTGTATTTATGCATTCCCTGTGACTCATCAGTTTTACTTCTCTGCCTGTACTCAACAGAAAAAATATATTCATGTGCATCACAGACATATACAAGAATGTTTATATCAACATAATTCATAATATTTCCATGCTGTAAATAATCTAAGTGTCCAGCATTAAATGGGACAGATTACAGTTAGTTGATGTCAAGGCATATTTGATAGACTGAGAAGAAATGAACTTCTTTATGCAACAACATAGAATAACCACAAAACACAGTGTTAAATGAAATAATTCAGGCACTAAACTATGCATTTTTTTTCTTCTCATTCATGTTCATTGAAAAACATTTAAGTATTATCAATATTATTTAGGATGTTGATTACATTCTTGGAAACACTGGTAGATCCTGGAATAAGTACTTATGGAGGACTCCATCCCAGTTTGCCTGGGACTAAAGAGCGGGTTCCTGGGATACTGAACTTCCAGTTTTAGTGAGCGACAGTCTACCTGTTGATCTCGGAGGGAGTTATACAGGAATGTTTCTCTGCCAAAATCCACCAAACCATATACTTTCACTTTTCTTTCTTTTTTTTTTTTTTTAATGTGCATTACTGTTCAATAAAAACATTCAACTTAACTTAAAATAATAAGGGGGGGGTGGGCTTCCCTGGTGGTACAGTGGATAAGAACCCCCTGTCAATGCAGGGGACACGGGTTCGATCCATGGTCCAGGAAGATTCTACATGCCACGGAGCAATGAAGCCTGGGTACCATGACTACTGAGCCTGTGTGCTGCAACTACTGAAGGCTGTGAGCCTAGAGCCTGTCTTCCGCCACAGAATAACCCACCACAATGAGAAGCCCGTGCACCGCAACTAGAGAAAGTCCACACAGAGCAACAAAGACCCAGTGCAACCAAAAACTAAAAATAAACAAATAAATAAATAGTTTTTAAAAAGATTTAAACAGTGAATGGGGGACCTTCCTTGGTAGTCCAGTGACTAAGGCTCAACACTCTCAATGCAGGGTGTCTGGGTTCCATCCCTGGTCAGGGAACAAGATCCTCCTGCTGGATTCCATCCCTGGTCAGGGAACAAGATCCTCCTGAATACCACAACTAAGACCCAGTGTGGCCAAAAAAGAAAGCAAAACAATTATTTTAAAATAATAGAAGTGAAGTGAAGTCGCTCAGTCATGTTTGACTCTTTGCGACCCCATGGACTGTAGCTTACCAGGCTCCTCTGTCCATGGAATTTTCCAGGCAAAATACTGGAGTGGATTGCCATTTCCTTCTCCAGGGGATCTTCCCAACCCAGGGATCGAACCCAGGTCTCCTGCATTGTAGACAGACGCTTTGTCATCTGAGCCACCAGGTAAGTCCTAAAATAATAAATGGAGTCTTAAATAATAATTGGAATTGACTGAACTGAATGAAGGCAATGATCCAGTATCAATACAAAGATATTCCTTCAGTCATTACAAGAAAACAAACTATTACCAAAAAAAGGACAATAAAGTGAATGAAATAGGCAGGCTGGAATCCATCCACATGATCATCTTGTGCTGGAAACTCCTACAGCAGACACAAGAGTCTGCAGACCCAGCCCGCTACACCCTGTGTCAGCTCGATGATACATTCCTTCAAAAATTTTCCCTTTACTTTCACCTCTCCCTTTTTCCATCAACAATTATCCTTCCTTATGAAAAATATTTGTCCTTGCTTCACCGATATTATCAAAGTAATCATTTTATATTGCTCTGTCTCTAATGCCTGTCCTTTTCCATTGGAGTGTAAGATTCCGAGGTGAAGCTTGCATTGCTCAATACTGATTTGTAACTGTAAAACATATGATCTGGGCAACCATAGTCACAGGCTTCCCTGGTGGCTCAGAGGTGAAGAAACTGCCTGCCAAGCTGGAGACTCAAATTTGATCCCAGGGTCAACAAGATCCTGTGGAGAAGGGCATGGCAACCCACTCCAGTATTCTTGCCTGAGAAATTCCATGGAGAGAGGAGCCTGGCGAGCTATATAGTCCATGGGGTCGCAGAGAGTCAGACATGACTGAATGACTAAACGACAAGAACTATAGGCACACCCCTTGGGATGTCAAACAAAAGATTTAATCCTCTTACTATATTATTGTTCTGATGTTTTCTTTTATTTTTCTATACGATTGACATTTCAAAGACTATTCATTTATTTTTTTGGCTCCGCCATGGGTCTTGGAATTGAACCTATGCCTTCAGCAGTAAAAGTGCAGAGTGTTAACCACTGGACTACCAGGGAAGTCTCTGGATTTGAGGTTTTTTTTTTTTTTTTTTTTTGTAAAGTAAATTCATGCCACAAGATCGGAAAGTGGGGGTGTTTGTTGGGATTAATATGTGGGCTTCCAAATACCTAATTAATTTCTGTTAACTGATATCATGCTTTGTGTCAACCTAACCTAGTGATCTGATCAGATTAGCCACCCTGATCTCATCAATGAATGAGGCAAAGATAATTCTAGGAAAAACCCTATAGGAGAACACTAAACACATCTCTGCCCTCCCCCTAATCAGGGCTTCTGGCTCAGTGATAAAGGATCTGCCTGCCAATGCAGGAGACAGAAGAGATTTGGGTTCTATCCTTGGGTTGGGAAGATCCCCTGGAGAAGAAAATGGTGACCCACTCCAATATTCTTGTTTGGAGAATTCCATGGACAGAGGAACCTGGTAAGCTACAGAAGACTAGGTCTCAAAAGAGCTGGATAGGACTCAGTGTGTCTAAACAACAACGATCCACTTATCACACCTGTTCAGTCAGCCTTTTTAAAATGCTAATCTGCTCAGGTCAGACTCCACTGCTCCACTTAAAATTCCCTCTGTGGCTCCCCTTGCCCTCAGTGAAAAGCACCAAGTCCTTCCTGGTTCCACCAGGCTCTGCTTCTGCTTGTCCTTACCCTCCCTCCCCACCTTAGGTGTATCGGCTGCTTATCTGTATCCACGTTCATGGGTTTCCATTGTTTTTTTTTTTTCTCGGTGTAATAACCCTGGGACTCTGTATGAGTTCTCTCTTTTTTTTTTTTTTTTTGCCATGTGGCATGTGGGATCTTAGTTCCCCAACCAGGGATCAAACCCACACTCCATGCATTGGAAGCTTCGAGTCTTTACTACTGGGTGGCCAGAGAAGTCCCATGTGATCTCCTGTGGACTTCTCCAGGCATACACAGACCACATGGTCACATCTGCAGACATGCACTCAGTTTCACACAAGCAAGGCTGCAGAGCAGCATCATGGCTGAGACTTGGGATTCGAAACTGTCATATTTAGACAATTGTTGGAATACGAAATTGTCGTATTTTCATCACAAGACAAAGAAAGGTAATGATGTATGCTGATGGATGCTAACTAGACTTACTGTGGTGATTATTTCCCAACGCATGCAAATATCATGTCATATGTAGTATGTCTGAAACTAATACAATATATATGGCAATTATATCTCAAGAGAAAACAAAACACAACAACCCTTCCCCCACCCCATATTACCATTGTTTTTAATCTGGAGCCTGGCATTTCCAAGCTGTGTGACCCCCATACATGATGCCATCAGGCCTCCGTCCTTGTCATGGGGGTTCTGATTTCTAAGGACACCCAGCTCAGAATTGCCACAAGAGCCAACATAATTACTACATGTGAAGCACACGGAGTATTCACTGGCACATGGCAAGCACAAAGCAAAAGTCTGCTAAGTAACTGACACACACCCTTTCACTTTCAGCCCTACCCTCACCTCAATTGGCCAGGAACCTCCACTTCATCCGGACCTCCAGGGGGCTTCCCTGAGAGTTCAGCAGTAGAGAATTTGCCTGCCAATACAAGAGCCTTGGGTTTGATCTGAGTCACAAGGATCCTCTGGAGAAGGAAACGGCAACCCACTCCAGTATTCTTGCCTGGAGAACCCCATAGACAGAGGAACCTGGCAGGCTACAGTCATGGGGTCGCAAAGAGTTGGACATGATTTAGTGACTGAAAAAAATTAAAAACCATGCCAGACACAGATTTTCCTAGGAGAAGTTGGCCTCAGTCGGGCCAGATTTTGAACAGCCTGATCCTTGTTCCGACAGGCTATCCCCCACGCCTGGGAGGTATCCATGTCTTTGTATCTAGGGATTTTCTCCCCAGAGTTTTGCGTACAAACACAGGGCAGCGCGCGGGCGCGCACGCGCGCACACACACACACACACACACACACACACACACACACGAAATGGCAAACTCTCCTTTTGTTCAGGAAACTCACCTCCCCCAGAAGACTGAACTCCACGCTGGGAGACCCTGAGCTGAAGGCTGAGGACTCTTCCCTGTGTGACTCCCCTTCTCAACTGAGTTCATCTGATGTGCCCTCCCAAGGCTCCTCCCTTTTATAGGATCAAGGGACAGTAATGCATTTAAAGGCCTGATTGGATGGTGTGCCTGTTGATGGGATCTTCACTGGAAGCTTCATTAGCGGCATCTCTCAGCTTTCCAGTACAGTATTACATACCAGCCCTTGGCCTGGGGCAATAGGCCACAGTCCAACACATATTTCTGCAGTGAAATGCAACAACACTTGCACTGAAGAGGGGATAGAAAGTATAATCTCAGGTGTGTTCTGGTCAGGTTCTGTCATCATTATTGTTTAGTCTCCAAGTCGTGTCTGACTCTTTTGTGACCCCGTGGACTGTACCCCGCCATGCTCTTCTGCTTTGGGATTTCTCAGGCAAGAATACTGGAGTGGGTTGCCATTTCCTTCTCCAGGGCATCTTCCCAACCCAGGAATCGAACCCTGGTCTCGTGCATTGGCACGTGGATTCTTTACCAGTGAGCCACCTGGGAAGTCCCATAGTTTTGTCACAAATGAGTCTTATACAAACTTAACACCTTCTGATTTTCCAAAATTTGTGGATTCCAAGTGAAGCAGGGAATAAGGCTAATATTCCCTCCTTCTGGGAATTCCCTGGGGGTCCAGTAGTTAAGACTTGGCACTTGCACTGGTGAGGGCCACAAGAAGTAAGATACAGCAAGCCGTGAGGCTGCCCCAAAACAAAAACAGGCAAAGAAAAAGTCTCTCCTCCTGTGCTGGCGAGTCAGACGGTGCCCCTAGGATCCCAAAGGAACGGTTCCCAGTCCAGCAAAAGAATCACAGGACTGGAAACAAAGGTCATTTAG
The DNA here is from genome assembly GCF_032452875.1 of Bos javanicus. Lineage (NCBI taxonomy): Eukaryota > Metazoa > Chordata > Mammalia > Artiodactyla > Bovidae > Bos > Bos javanicus. The sequence goes on along the minus strand of NC_083885.1, from coordinate 65,590,308 downwards.
TGGGAAGGGAAAAGCAGTGCTTATTTGAGGTAAAGAAAGTTTGATGGACTTGTGGGGAGTGAGGAGAGGGAAGGGGTTTAAATAGGGACTGGTGCCTGGTCTGAAAATCTGGTGGGGGTGTGTTGTGTGCTCACTCCGGGGGAAGGCCGGAGGAAGGGATTTCAGGAAAACCCAGCACTTTTTTCTGACTAGTGGAGTGAGTGACCCCCTGGAAGATGAGAGGAGAGTTAGGGAAGCAGACGGAGAGCTTTCTGAGAGAAGGGATTTTTGGAGTAGTCCTAATATTATCTTCTTTCAACTTATATCCAGAATCCATTACTCCTCCAGCCCCATTATCCCTCCCTCGGATTAATGAGGTCAGCTCCTGACTGACTTCTCCCACCAGTCTTTTTTGTTGTCGGAGAAGGGGTGGGTGGGGGTGCCGTTACGCAGCTTGTGGGATGTTAGTTCCCCAACCAGGGACTGAACCCAGGGTCATAGCAGGGAAAGCTGGAGTCCCAACCTTTGGACCTCCAGGGAATACTGCCACCACCGCTCCCCCCCCACCACCACCACGAGTCTTTCTATTCCTGAAGCAGTCATCAGAGGGACACTTAAAAAAAACATTTTTAAAAATTTTATTTGTTTTTCCACACCACGGGACATGCAGGATCTTAGTTCTCCAAGCAGGGCTCAGTCCCGACCCCCCTGCTCAGAATCTTAACCTCTGGACTGCCTGCCAGGGATTAAGTCCGGAGCTGTTGTTATGTCTGGACATGTCCCTTGCCTGTGGAAGCTCCCAGTGGCTCAGACTGCCTCTTGTAAAGAACTTCTCCACTTCCCTGAGCCTCGCAGTTCTATACAATTCCATAAAAATGAATGATCAGCAATGTGGAATTAACACAAAAACAAAGCCACACAAAATGCAAGCTCGTTTATACGATCAGATTCAATGGACCTAAAATACCTGTCAACTCACCCTTAGCATTTATACGCTGTTTCTGGGCTTGCCTCGCCCCAGGCAGGAGAGTGTGGCAACACCACAGTGTAGAGACCGGTGTGCTGACCGTGGCCCAGAGGCCCTGCTGACCCAGCTCTGGGGTCCTAGGCATCTCAGCTCCTCCTCGTGCTCCTTTGCTTCCTCCGCACCGCCCTCGTTGATGCTGCTGTTCCCAGAACCCCGAGGCTTCACCCGCATTTTATCCCCCTTCCCTCTGTCTCTGGGGGAAGAACCCTGGAGTTCTCTTCGAATCTCTCCAGGTCTTTTTTCAAACATCTGCTTCTCAGTAAGAACTGACCTGGACCCGTTTTCTACAACTCAGCGCGTCCCCACCCCCTCCCTAGTCAGTCTCTATTTACCCTCTCAGCTTTTCCTCCACAGCACTGATCTCCATCAAACACTATATTCTCCTTACTTGTCTTGTTTATTGCCTGTCAGTCCCCATTGATAGAAATTTTTTTTCTGTTTTGTTCGGCTCTGTTATCTCCAGTGATTCACACAGAGCTGGCATTTGGCAGGTCTCATTAATGATATGTCAGTTTGAAATGAATATTCCAGGTGTGAGAGAGTGTGGCCTTGTTGCAGGAAGACGGACCCCTTCCAGGGCCCGAAACTGGGCTGTTGTCTAACACTCGGAAATGAATTGTCCGAGGAGACACGTGTGCTGACAAAGCAAGAGATTTTATTGGGAAAGGCCACCCGGGTGGAGAGCAGTAGGGTAAGGGAACCCAGGAGAGCTGCTCTGCCGCGTGCCTCGCAGTCTCGGGTTTTATGGTGATGGGATTAGTTTCCGGTGGTCTTCGGCCAATCATTCTAGTTCAGAGTCTTTCCTGGTGGCGCACGCATCGCTCAGCCAAGATGGATGCTAGCGAGAGGGATTCTGGGAAGTGGACGGACACACGGTGTCTCCTTTAGACCTTTCCCCAACTCTTCCGGTTGGTGGTGGCTTATTAGTTCCGTGTTCCTTTTCAGGATCTCCTGTCATAAAATAACTCATGGAAATGGTTACTATGGTGCCTGGCCAGTGTGGGCGGTTTCAGTCAGTGTGCTTCCCCTAATAGCCTGACCTAGGTGGCCGCTGCAGGAAAGGCAGAGTCAGACTCATGGACTTGGTTTATGGAATGGGGACCTCAAGACAGTTTCAGGTGCGGAAGAGATGGTCATCTTGGGAGGGCTGCTGATCACACCCCAAAACTTCAGAGAGAAACACAGATGACAGCAACTAGCAGAGTCCTGTTGGGAACTGAGGTCACCTCAGACTTGTCCGGATAAGAGTCCTAAGCTGCAGGGAGGAGGAGTTAGAGCAGAGCAATTTCTGGGGAACTTCCTGCTGGTCCAGTGGTTAAGAATCCACATGCCAGTGCAAGGGACACGGGCTCCATCCCTGACCAGGGAATTAACTTTCCACATGCCCTGGAGCAACTAAGTCCACAGGCTGCAACCACTGAAGGATGGGCGCTCAAGACCTATGTGCCGCAACTGAGACCCGACACAGCCAAGTAGTTTTAAAATGTTCAAAAGGAAAGAAAAGTGGCTTCACGCTCATTTCAGCAGCACATGAGCTCATTTCAGCATGGCCCCTGGGCAAGGATAACATGCACATTTGGGAAGCATTCCATATGTTGTGCCCTTCCCCACTGTCATGAAACCCTTTGCTAATTCACAGATACACACACACACACACACACACAAACACACACACACGGTTTCAGTTACATGGCGTTGGGATACTCCATGACTTCCTGTATTGACTTTGAAGAGAGGTCAGGCTGATGAACTGTCCTGGCTTTTCAGGCCAGGCCCTCTCATCCCACAGACTTTGAGGATGCCAGCTCAGAAGACGCCTCTACCCTGGCCAAGTTAAGGTTAAAACAGATGAATCTGGTGGCCTATTGTGGTGAAAGCTGGACTCCCTTCCCTGCCCTGCCTAGTCATTTCACATACATGTGTCCTCCAAGGCCTGAACTTGGTCTTTCCTCCACACACACACACAGAGCAACTCATACATCCAGGGGGAAATAACTAGACATGGAAGAAGAATGGCAGCCTCACAGAAGTCATAGTAAGTAACATATGCTATACGGAATGAAGAACTGGAAGAAAAGTATAAAGAAATGAAATTAAGAGGAAAAAGTAAGCCAGAAGTTGAGGAGAGAAAAAGCCACAAGACCAAGAATATATGCTTTTTAAAAATAGGAAAAATGTTGGTTATAGACAACATTGATAAAGAAAGGACTGAATAGAATACAAAGGAGGATGCATGGGTGTGTGTGTGTGTCCTGTCGCTCAGTCGTGTACAACCCCTTGGACTGTAGCCTGCCAGGCTCCTCTGTCCATGAGATTGCCCAGGCAAGAATATTGGAGCGGGTTGCCATTTAGTCCTCCAGGGGATCTTCCCTAAACTAGGGATCAAACCGACATCTCCTGTGTCTCCTATGTTGGCTGGTGCGTTCTTAACTGCTGCACCGCCTGGGAAGCCCGCATGGGATGGGGGTATTTAAAGAATGAATCAGTGAGTCCGACAGAGAAGGCGATGGCACCCACTCCAGTGCTCTTGCCTGGAAAATCCCATGAGCGGGGGAGCCTGGTGGGCTGCAGTCCATGGGGTCACTAAGTCAGACACGACTGAGCGACCTCACTTTCACTTTCATGCATTGGAGAAGAAAATGGCAACCCACTCCAGTGTTCTTGCCTGGAGAATCCCAGGGACGGGGGAGCCTGGTGGGCTGCCGTCTATGGGGTCGCATAGAGTCGGACACAACTGAAGCGACTTAGCAGCAGCAGCAGCAGGAGACTGAAATAGAAAGCATAAAAGAACAAAGTTTGTGATCCACCTGGGGGGAGGGATTTTCTCTGCTTTATGCCTCCAAAACAGTGGCTAACACTTATTACTATTAACTAGTTGTGGTACTGAACCCACCCTCTAAGCCCTCTAGACTGCTGCAGCTACTGAAGCCTGCTCACCCTGGAGCCTGTGCTCTGCAAGAGAAACCACTGCAATGAGCTCACGCACTGCAACTGGAGTAGCCCCGCTCTCCACAACTAGAGAAAGGCCGTGCACAGCAACAAAGACACAGCGCAGACGAAAATAGATACGTAAATAAATACTAGCTGTGGGATACATAAAGAAAATGGAAGTAGACGCGCCAAGATCTGGATCCCTCCCCAAGAGAGCGGAAAATACGTGCTGATCAGGCAGGAGACGTGGGACTGTGTGGGTGAGGGCAGGGTTCGGCAGTCTAAGTCAGGTGTGGACATGATCCTGAAGTTGCTGGACTCTGAAGCATTGGGAGGAGGTGGCCGAAGTTCAGGGATGAGGCAGGCTGATAGCCGTGGGAGAGTCAGGGAACAAGATCGAGGCACAGATGACCTGGCCGGGGGTACCATGAGGATGTTATGTGAGGCCGTACAAAGGCTGGTAGGACTGGGGAAAAGGCCAGAAAGCAAGAAAGCAAGAGTCCTGGGAAGTCTCTGGAGGACCAGTGGTTGGGACTCTGAGCTCTCACTGCTGAGGGAATGGGTTCAATTCCTGGTCAGGGAACTCAAATCTCTCTCTCTTTCACACACACACATACATTAAAATCTCTCTCTCTTTCACACACACACACACAAAAGGCAAGACTCCTCATCAGCAAATGGTGCAGCTCATTGAACTTGAGGATGTGGCAGTGTTTTTCGCATCTCCCAATGTGTGAATGCTCAGTTGTGTCTGACTCTTTGCAACCCCATGGACTGCAGCCTGCCAGGCTCCTCTGTCCTTGGGATTTCCCAGGTTGCCATTTCCTCCTCCAAGGGATCTTTCTGACTTAGGGATTGAACCCGCATCTCCTGCATTGGCAGGCGGATTCTTTACCATTGAGCCACCTGCGAAGCCTTCTTCCGTCTCCCAGTGGCCCTTAGTCTGGAGCCATTTAGTCTAGCTCAGAGATTGTTACCAACTCAGCTTGTTGGATTTTCCTAACCAATAGAAATCAATAAAAACCCAGATGAGAAATTCAGGCAAGGCTTTATTGGAACTCGTGCCACAGAACAACAGAGCAAGCGCAAAGAGCAGGCGTCCTTGCTGGCTTCTGGAGGAGGGGCGAGCAGGTCCGTTAAACGCGGCGAGGGCAGGGGCAGATCAGAGGTCTGCCTGCCCCTCTGTGGAGGTACTGTGTGCAGGGATCATGTGTGGTACTTTTTGTAATTTTGCTTTTGCTCCCGGCAGGCAGGCACCTCAAAGGTGGCCGTTGGCTTTGGGCGTTTCATATTTTATTGTTTATAATTTGCCCCAACTGCCCATGCATGGAGTTATTTTTAGTCTCTTAAAGCGTCTTTGTATCTGCCGTTCAAGGAGACGTTTGTCCAGGTACAAGCACTGCAGCAAAGGGTCTCAGGTCCTACATCCCAGCCTGTCTCCAGGTGAGGAGGAAATCTTCAGTTCTATCACCCAGGGTGGCCCCTCAGAACTGGGCAGCTGAGGGCCAGATCCCAGGCCTCCATTTTCGTGTCAGATGTGAGCATCCACTCTCAGTAGGCTTTTAGTCTCCGGCAGTTGTGGATCCACACGACGCACACACCCATACTCACTGTAACGCTTTGAGACTGATGTTTCCCCCTTGTGTCAGTAGTTCATTTCTTCGTATTGATGGGGAGTATCCCACTGGTGAATACAACACTTTCTTAACCATCCATCTGTAGATGGACATTTCTTTTTGCTACCTAGTGTAGGTTTTGAAGAATAAAGTTCCTGGAAATGCGAGAATTGCTGTTTAGTCACTAACTTAGGTTTGCCTCTTTGGGGACCCCGTGGACTGTAGCCTGCCAGGCTCCTCTGCCCATGGGATTCTCCAGGCAGACGAATTCTTTATCGCTGGGCCACTAGGAAGCCCAAATGTGCGAATTCATACAAGTATTTCTGTGGACACAGCGTTTCTATTTCTCTTGTAATTACAGTGAGGAATAAGTGGATGATTAACTTTATCAACTGCCAGTGTTTCAAGATTTTTACTACTTTGCATTCCTACCAGCAATGTATGAGAGTTCTGCTTTTCTTTGTATCTTCAACACCTGGCTATTGTCAGTCTTTTAATGCTACCCATGAAAATGAGTGTGCAGAGGGGCCTGACTGTGGTTTTCACTCATATTTCCTTAAACAATAATACTGACACTATTTTCATGTGCTACAATTCATATAGAACCCTCCTGCAAAGCAGGAGACACAGATTTGATCCCTGGGCCGGGAAGATCCTCTGGAAAAGGAAATAGCAACCCACTCCAGTATTTTTGCCCGGGAAATCCCATGGACAGAGGAGCCTGGCTAGCTACATTTATGGGGTTGCCAAAGAGTCGGACCTGAGTGACTAAACAACACATATAACAGTATTGACCTACAAAGACTGAATGGCACGTTCATTTGAGTTACATGAGGTATAGGGGCCTCAATGGACGGGATCAATGTATTGTAATCCACCATAAGATGCTTTCCCTCCCAGGATACTTAACATCTACGGTGGTGTCTCAGATGTAAACAAAATTGGTTACTTCTCACTTTATGCTAATGAACCTCATTTTTATATAAAAGATTATTTTTTGTTTTGTCTTCCACATGATTTCTGGTCTTTTCTCATGTAATTGACCAAACTGTGTGACTTTTGCCTACTAACTCCTTTTGCTATTTTGTGCTTAAAGTTATTTGGAAAAGATCATGTAACACTTATGAGGATAAATCTGACACAAATATTTTCCTTCCCATCTGTATAAGTATGAAATGAATTAATTCCTGTTGTGAATCCTTTCAGTGACATTTGGCTCACTTACAGCAGCACCTGTTTTCACTCTCTGGATCTGACCTCCTGGCTGGCTGATTTCCATAGTGCTATTTTAGCCCGTGCCAGAAGGTGGCACTCGTGGTAAAGAACTTGCCCGCCAATGCAGGACACAGAAGAGTTGCAGGGTCAATCCCTGGATTGGGAAGATTCCATGCAGAAAAGCACCTGCCACCTCCAACATTCTTGCATGGAGAATTCCATGGACATAGGAACCTGGTGGGCTACAGCCCACAGGGCCGCAAAGAGCGGGACATGACTGAAGTGACTTAGCACACACAGATGCCTGCATACAGCTGCATGATTGTAGCTTGTGAAACATGCCCTTCAAGACCCAGCCCTGAAATAGGCAACTATTTTCTTCCCAAAACATCAACATTAATTATATTTGTGATTACAGTATTTACCAAATATAGACAATTGATGTGAGAAAGAGAGAGATACAGTCTTCGATAACTCCTAGTCTATATGCATTGGATAACTTCAGAAATTAGTGCCTAGAATTTGCTCCTCTGTTAAGCGGGTGGTAGTATTGAGAATGTCTAGAGCTAAAAACACTTTAAATTGTAACTACGCTCCCTCTGATTGCTTTTAAATGTACTGAAATCCCCCAACCACTTATAGAACCTCAATTATTCTGAATTATGGTGGAATATTCACGGCTTTTCCCTCAGCAAGAACACAGACACAAACTATCAAAGGGTTCTTACTGAAAACAGTTTGGTTTTGACTCCAAAATAAAATGCTAGAAATTACATCTCAACTTCCTTTTTGTTTTGCTTCTCAACTTTTAATATGCATTTTTCTATTTTGCCTGCATTGCACAGCATTCAGGATCTTAATTCCCCAACCAAAGATGGAACCTGTCCCCTTCAATGGAGGTGTGGAGCTCTAACCACTAGACTGCTAGGGAATTCCCAATAAGCATTCTTTCTGACCTCTTATGTGAAAAACGTTTTCAAAGTTTGGTTTTTTGTTTTTTCCTCAACAATTGCCTGTACTTGAAGTATCTTGCATGCTCTGCTTTTTTCTTCTTGAATAATTGAGATAGTGAACTGAATAATTTAACTGAGTGTCACTAATATTAACTGAATAAGTGTCATTAATATATCAATAGATGGTCTTTTGTTTCCAATGAAAATTTTGGTTTCAGGGGTGTTTTAAGTGTGTATCAAAACATCAAAATGTACACCTTAAACACATGCAGTGTGTATGTTCAGTCAATTATACTTTTATGAAACAAATATTCAAAACTTGTCACTTCCTAATAATTTTACTATGTTTTACTATTATCTGAGTCCTACAGATTATTGTAGTCCCTGGAGTTAGAATCATGGACTTCTAGCAACTCTTCCCAACTCCATGTTCAGTGAAACCATGTTGGCAGTTTGATATTGGCTAAAGTGAGAGTATTTATATAAAGGAAATTGGCAAACACTACAAACCAAGACTTAATTATGTTTTTGAAAGCCTAGGCTTAAGAATATATAAACAATGCAGATTAAACTTATAAAAGTATATGGTGTATGTGGTAATTACATTGTACAGAATGCATAAAAATTAAGGAACAAAAATGAGCTGATTATTTATTAATAAAAAGGTAAATAATCACAACATGAAAAAGTAAAATGAGGGGGAAAAAAAGTAAAACAAGTATAGATATAAACAGATATTTCACCAAGAAGATATACAGATGGCAAATAAACACATTAAAAAAAATGTTCAACACCATGAATCCTTATGGAGATGTAACTAAAATTAGTGTTTCCTTACTAAAAGGGTAAATTCAAAAGACTGACCGTATCAAGTACTGGCAAAAATGTGGAGGCATTTTACATAAACCTGGTGGGTATATAAAAGCAAACAATGACTTAAGGTCACCATTTAGCTGTTTTGTAAGTTAAACATTCACCTATTCTGACTCAGGTATTACACTCTGGGTTATTAACACAAGCCAAGTGAAAATACATACATAAAGAATTACACAAAACTGTTCTATCAGCTTTACTTAGAAGAGTCAAAACTGGGAGTAACCCAAATTCCCTTAACCAGACGAATGAATAAACAAATGGAATAAGCATAGAAAAGATACTTAGTTCAGCAATAAAAAGAATGAACTATTTTTATATAAATAATTGAAGAATCTCAAAATAATTATGAACCATGAATAAAATCAGAAAAAAGTAAACACTTTAAGAATAAAATCATATCTAATTCTAGAACACACAAAACAATCTATTGGAAGGTAAATCAATGATGGCCATAACTTACATTATTGTGATTATGATGAGGTTTTCTTGGTTTACATGTAAACTTTAAATTGCATACTTCAAACAGACACAGAATATTGCATGATAACTAGAATAAAAATTTATAAAATGGTTCAAAGGCAAAATATAAATATCCCACTCTCCAGAAAATCCGGCTTGGCAATCCTATATTGCCTCTCTTTCCTGATGACCTTGGAGGGGCAGCCTTGCCTTAGTGGTAGCAAATACTGATGAGTAATAGATTCCTTCTCACCTGAGTTAACAGGAAGGCTGGCTAGTCACAGAGCCACACTGTGGACTAAGGGTTCTCCTTTCTCTGTTTGTTTCTCTGCCTGTGGCAAGGGGCTTTGGCTGAACACCCCAGAGAGGCTATAGGAATCCAGAAAACCAATAGCTTATTTTCTTTGACAATGACCTCAGCCACAAAAGACACACATGCCTGGAGGCTGGCAATTTCTGGGCATCTGTGCATACTGATACTGCACAGTCACTGGCGCATCTGTTGATATAACTGGAGAAAGGGCACACTCCACCTACTTCACTGCAGTGTCCTCTGCTCCAGGGTACTTTACCAAGAGGGTTCCCCCCAGCCCTGTAGTCTTACAGTGGCACTATCTAGTGAACTCTGGGGATCAGGGATGTGGTTCTTTCATAGGTTAACTGCTAAGCATTATGTGATATTCACTATGAATAACAATTCATGTTCCCAGAAGTACTAGAGGTTGTCACAACTTCCTGGCTTCCCAGGGTGTTTTCTGAGCCCACAAAAACAAAACAACAACAAAAAAAACCCCTAATACACAGTCCACAAATCAGGATCCCAAAGCTCTGCAGTCTTTCCTAGGAGACTTTGGGTAATAATGTATTTACATTGTGCCGAAACTAGAAAGAGAGCTCTATTTTTCATTCATACTGACATGTGAAGCAAACAGTGTACCTGACCCCCATGAAATCTGTGCCACCCTCAATGCTGGTAGAGCCTAGCTGTCTTCAGATCACCTCACACAGTGAATAGAACCCCCAGACCAAAAGGGGCTTAATATTAATACCTTTATTATTGCAAAGTGCAAAGTAACATGAGGCATGCAATTCCCAGCTTGGTTCCTCCAGTTCCTCCACACTTGGAGGTTGAGAAAATCCAATTGAAGTGTCACTAGAAACTAACATGTCCCTGAAAGTGCAGGCCTTTCTGTCAAGTCACCAAAAGAATTCAGACTGGGTCCACTGGGCCCCAACTGAATGAGGTTCACACCCTACTGTGGAAATGAGAAGGGAAAGAGGATGCCATAAGAGCTAAGACTACTCATTATTTCCATCCCCTAAGGGGATGGGACAGAGGTCAGCTTACCTAAGCATGTTGGGAGGTAATTTTTGTACACTGTGGACCTGCCAGGTGATAGAGATGAAAATGAATTCTGCCACAGAACTGGCAGTGACATAAAGCTGGTGAGGGTCCTGGGAGGTAAGAAACTATAACACAACTCCTAAGAGATTCTCACATACCTGGAACTTTAGGGGAATGCCCCTACTGAAGATTTTCTGATATAAGAGCTTTAATTCAGGTAGATGGCTCCCTCACAACCTCTTTCCTCCAGTGTAATTATACTAGAAGTAACTGCATCTGCTGGCACATCTAAGGCCTTTCACTAGGGTGAAGTCTCTAGTATTAAATGAGGCCGTATTAGCAGCTAACAGACTGCCCACATTCACTGCACTCTTAAGATATATTTCATTGTGAACTCTCTAATGCTGAATGAGGCTGGAACTTTGGCTAAAGGATTTTCCACTGTCCCCAGACTCATGAGATCTTTCTCCAGGGTGAATTTTCTGGTGTTCATTGAGGTTAGATTTGCAATTAAAAGATTTCCCACGTTCTTTTCTCTGATGAGGCCGTTCTCCAGTGTGACCTTTTCGGTGGTAAATGAGGCTAAATTTTCGGCTAAAAGATTTCCCACATTCATGACATTCATAAGGCCTCTCTCCAGTATGAATTCTCTGATGTTGAATGAGGATGGATCTTTGAGTAAAAGATTGTCCACATTCTGCACAATCATAAGGCCTTTCTCCAGAGTGAACTCTCAGGTGGTTAATGAGGTTAGATTTGCAGCTAAAGGATTTTGTACATTCCTGACACTCGTAAGGCCTCTCTCCAGTGTGAACTCTCAGGTGGATAATGAGGTTAGATTTGCAGCTAAATGATTTTCCACATTCCCTACACTCATAAGGCCTTTCTCCTGTGTGGATTTTCTGATGTGAACTGAGGCTAGAGCTTTGCTTAAAGGATTTCCCACATTTACTGCACTCATAAGGTCTTTCTCCTGTATGAAGTCTCCTGTGATGAATGAGGGTGGAGCTTCGGCTAAAGGATTTTCCACATTCACCACACTGATGAAGCCGTTCTCCACTGTGACCTTTCTGATGTTGAACAAGGTTGGATCTTTGACTAAAAGATTTTCCACATTCTTTGTACTCATAAGGTTTTTCTCCAGTGTGAACTTTCCTGTGGGTCTTCAGGCTGTTGCTTCGGGTAAAGGATTTTCCACATTCATGGCATTCATAAGGCCGTTCTCCAGTGTGGACTTTCTGGTGCTGAATGAGGTTCCACCTTCGGGTAGAGGTTCTTCCACATTTGCTGCACTCGTAAAGCCCTTCTCTAGTGAGGACTCGGTCCTCAACAAGTGTGTCTGTGCAGTTGAGGATTGTTTTGCCTTCTCCCCAGTTCTGATGCCTTTCCCCACTGTGAAAGACAGCCTCACACTCATTACTGTTGTTTGAGTTCTCATTAGTGTGAGTGACCGGTTGATGGAAAAATCCCATGCTGGCTAAGTCGTCTTTCCTTATTCCCTCAGAGAAAAAGGATTCCCCTGACAGATGGGTTCTGCAGCTCTTTATAATCAAGGCTGTGTCCACAGAAGTTCTGATGGGTATTTCTCTAATGTGTTGTCCCTGGTATTGCTGAAGGTTGGCAGCAATATAGAATCGATTCCCACACGTGTTCGGTTTCTGCCCCAGATGTGCTTCCTGATGCTCAGGCAAGTGAAAATTATCTCTCAAGACTGGGCCACACTTCTCAAAGGGCTGGCCCTTCTGGGGACGTGAATCTGCCTTGAGCGTCTTGATCTGTGACACTCCTTCTACAGAAACGCTTTTCTCAGAAGGTGCGCCCTTATCTTCTGCTCCGTGCCAACAGCCTGAAATTAAAGAAGCGATGGTGAAGCACACATTAACCTTTTTGAGAAGGCATCACAAAAGGAACTTGATACATCAAAGAATCAGTCCATGAAACTGTTTTCAGAAAAGGAAGTTGGGGTCACCTTAAAAAAGCAACTTCTGTACACCACTCAGTCTCTAAGGTCACAGAACGGTACAGGCCTCAATAGGCACCGGACACAAAGAGAGGCCAGGGGAAGGGCACGTGCTACGGATCATTCTCTGTCAGTGGCCTTATTTGGGGCCATGACACCTGGCATGTGGGAGAGGCCCAGGGGAAGGGCACGTGCTACGGATCATTCTCTGTCAGTGGCCTTATTTGGGGCCATGACACCTGGCATGTGGGAGAGGCCCAGGGGAAGGGCACGTGCTACGGATCATTCTCTGTCAGTGGCCTTATTTGGGGCCATGACACCTGGCATGTGGGAGAGGCCCAGGGGAAGGGCACGTGCTACGGATCATTCTCTGTCAGTGGCCTTATTTGGGGCCATGACACCTGGCATGTGGGATGCAGGGTTGAATCAGTGCCCCCTGTAGTGGAAGCACAGGGTCTTAACCACTGGGCCACCAGGGAAGGCATGTCGATAGCTTTCAGCAGGATTATACCTGCTGATGACATGTGATGCTGTGCAGAAGTCTATTTCAGGTCCAGAAAAATCTGACTGGAACAAAGGTTAACAGGTGTTTAAGGATTTTTACATAGGTGCATACTTCAGAACACTACAAAGGGGTAAAGCGCTGAGGAGGGAACAGTGTGAGGAATGAGTAAGGTAAGCAGTCCAGACAAGCAGACAGTAGCTCTCAGCTGGAGTCAGAATAAAAACGACTAATAGAAATGACAAGTCAGTAAAGTGTCAAAAATGGAGAAGGAAAGATGGAGGTGAGCTTGGCCACTGGCAATGGCACCAAAACAGAAGTAAAACAAGAGAGATTCTTGATACAACTTCAACCAAGCCCTGAAGTCATGTCCTCTCCCATCTGCTATTCATCTGGGTCAGGTGCCCTCTGGGCCCATCTTGTGGAGAGTGGAATCATATGCATCCTGGGAAGCACAAAAGACTCTTCCCCTAGCCCCAGCTGAGCTATCGTATGAGAGCTGGATGATACAACTCCAAAGGGAAGGACAGGACAAGTCAGCAGCCAATACTAGCCCAAAAAACTCAGGACACAACAGATCACAGAAAGCATATTTCAAATATTACAAATAGTACCTATGGACACAACAAAAGAGTGTCAGAGTAGTAAAGATGGCAGAGTAGTAAGATGCAGGAGTAAGTAAGCAGGAAGATGGCAGAGTAGTAGAACCAGGTGTTTTCCCACCTAGACAACAACTACAGTGGTAGAATCAGTCTGATGTAACCACTTTGTAATGCAAAATTGCTTTATGTCATATGGAGCTCTTACTATTACTCTGACATTAAAAAAAAAAAGCACGCAAAGACACTAAAAGAAACCTACAGGGGAATATATTTGATGATAATCAGTGCAAAATTAATCAATAAAATACTAGCAAACTGTATTCAGCAGCACAATAAAAGATGGTATGCCACAAACAACTGGGAGTTACGTCTAGAATGCCAGGATGACTCAACATACAAAGTTTGATCAATGTAAAATATATCACTTTAACAGAAAGGAAAAAAATGTTACCATCTCAGTCAATGTACCAAACACATCTGACAAAATTTAACACCCTTTTATGATGAAAATACTCAACTATGAAACTATGAATAGAAGGAAACTAGCCTAACATAACAGAAGCAAAAAATTAAAAACCCACAGTAAATATCAAACTCAATAGTAAAAGACTGAAAACTATTTTTCCAAGATCACAAATAAGAAAATGCCAGCTTCCAACACTACTATTCAACGTACTATTAGAAATTCTAGACAGACCAATTAGGCAAGAAAGACAAAAGTCATCCAAAAGAGAAAAGAAGGAAGAAATCACCACATCTCATGAAATCTTAAAGATTCCACCACAAAACTGTTAGAATAAATTAAGTTAGCAAAGAAAGAGAATATAAAATGGAAAAAAAAATCAGTTATATTTCTACACACTAACAAGCAACAGGAAACTAAGAAAACAATTCCACAAATAAAAGTATTTGTCAAAAGAATAAATTACCAAATTTAACCAAGGAGGTAAGATTTGTTCATTAAAAATTACAAAACATAGCTAAAAGAATTACAGACAATAAATGGAAAAACTTCTATGTTCATGGATTGGAACACTTAATATTGAAGATGTCAAAACTATCCAAAAAAAAAAAAAAACCAACTATTCACAACATCTACATGTTCAATGCAATCCTATCAAAAATCCAGTGAGAATTTCTGTGGTAATAGAAAAATTCTTCCTAAAATTCATATGGAATCTCAAGGGACATGAAGTAGCCAAAACAAACTTGAAAAAAGAACAAAGTTGGAGGAGTCACACATTTAAATATCAAATACCACTGTAAAGCTACAGTAATCAAAACAGCGTGATACTGGAATCCAGGCAGACATATAGACCAATGAAAGAGAATAAAGAGCTAAAAAATAAGCTTGCTCACATAAGTTCAAACAGTTTTCAAAAAGAAGGCCAATACCATTCGAAAAGGAAAAACAGACTTTTCAACACATGATGCCGGGAAAATTGAATATCTACATGCATGAGAATGAAGCTGCATATGGTACATAAATTAGTTCAAAATGGATCAAAGATCTAACTGAACAGTGACAACCACAGAACTCTTAAAAGAAAACATAATGGAAAAGCTTCAAGACAACTGCATTTAGCAATGATTTCTTACATATGACATCAAAAGCACAAGCAACAAAAGAAAAACAAACTGGACTTCATCAAAACGAAAAATTTTGGTACATCAAGGATGCGATGAACATAACGAGGCAACTCACAGAATGGGAGAAAATATTTGCAAGTCACATACCCAATGAAGGGTTAACACTCAAAGAGAGAATTCCTAAAACTCAACAACAAAAATCAATCAACTTGATTAAAAAATTCTCAAAAGACTTTTTGAAGAGACATTTCTCCAAAGAAGATAAGTAAACAATAAGCCCATGAAAAGATGCTCAACATCATTAGTCATTAGAAAAATGCAAATCAAAACACAATGAGATACCACTTCACACTAATAATGATTATTACTCAAAAAAAGAAAAAAGAAGTGTATGCAAGAAGAGGAGAAATTGGTACCTTTGTGCAGCTGCTATGGAAAACACTATGGTGATTTTTCAAAAAAATTAGAAAAAAAAAAACCATCACAGATACAGAAATTCTTGTTGTGGGTATGTGTATACCTAAAAGAATTGAAGCAAGGACACTAAAAGGAATCTGCACACCTATGCCATAACACCACGATTCAGGAGAAACAAAAGGCAGAAGCACCCAACTGTCCACTGATGGAATACTGAGTAAACAAAAATCTGTACATACAATATTATTTAGTCATAAAAAGGAAAGAAATTCTGACACATGCTACAACATTGACAAACCTTTACCATATTATGCTAAGTAAGCCAAACATCAAAGGAGAACTACTGTCTGATTCTACCTACGTGAAACACTCAGTCAAATTCATAGATACAGAAAGTAGAATGGTGGCTGTCGATGGATGGAAGACGTCAGTGATTAATGGGTATGGAGTTTCAGTTGGATGATGAAAAAATTCTATGGATGCAGGACTGTGATGGCTGCACAATGAGAATGGACTAAATGCCATTTAGTCCATTAGGCAAATGTTTTGTATATTTTGCAACAACAAAAATAAAGTAAAAAAAAACAACACCTAACCAAAGGATCTGTAAGAGGTACTTACATTTGTGTAAGCAGTGACTATGTAAGTGACTACACTTCCAACACAGTCAGAAACAAATGTGAGCTATAGGAATGAAGGGTGTATACTAGGGTGCTATGGTGCTGGAGAGTCACCCAGCGAGGCAGACGGCAAGACATGGGGGTCCTTTAGGCTGACAAAACAACAGTGATACCAAACTCTTCCCTGGGAGGCTTTGGGGCAGTAGGTGCTGTGGTGACACGGATGAGAAGGAGGCGAGCACTCAGCCCAGCCCTTGTAAACACAGCACAAATCCAGGCAACCAGGGACACACCTGCCCCTGGAGAAAAGAGAAGCACAGAGCTTGGCCCAGGGCACAGGGGCAGGTAGAAGAGCTTACCCAGTGAGGATGTAAGTGCAAAGTTCTCCAGCATCACATCGTGGTACAGGCATCTCTGAGCCTCATCAAGGAGAGCCCATTCCTCCCAGGAGAAGTACACAGCCACATCCTCAAAGGTCACACTGCCCTGCCAGGACACAGACAGATGAGACCATCAACTGCCTCACTCCTGAAGACCCACAAGCCACCTCCTCGCACATCTACGCGATCTCCATCTTCCTCCTAAGAGCTCAGAAGAGATTCCCGACCTTGGTGCCATAGCTGCCTGCTCTCTCCTCACTCTCCCACTAACTGCTCTGTTCATGCTGCTGTCCACTCTGCAACCAGTGGAGCCTGTAAAGACCCAGAAGAAATCACCTCCCTCATCTGATCCACACCTCCCACTGCCTTCAGAAAAGATGCTCAACTTCACAGACAGTCATTCCAGGTCTGACTGCTGCTCCCCACAGCCAGTTTATTTTGCCAGGAAGGAAGACCTGCAATTCCCTGAACCAGCTTAGTCTCACCTCCAAGCACTTCCTGTTTTTGCGACAAGCTTCCACATCTCCTTCTATTGGTGGCCTGAAATGGGAACCCTTTCATATAACACTTAAACTGGACTCAGGACCCTGAGCTAGGATTTCCCAAGATCTCCATACCCAAGGGCTGGGAAAATGCCAGGTGACAAGTTTCATGACAACCCAAATTTGGAGAAAATTAGAGGGCTTTCCTGGTGGCTCAGACAGTAAAGAATCTGCCTCTGATGCGGAAGATCTGGTTTCGATCCCCGGATCGGGAAGATCCCCCGGAGAACGGAATGGCAACCCATTTCGATATTCCTGCCTGGAGAATTCCATGGACAGAGGAGCCTGTCGGGCTACAGTCCATGGGGTCGCAAAGGGTCGGACACGACTGAGCGACTAACACAGGGTTGCGACCAATGAGGGTAACCTCCACTTACCCGATTAGGTTCTAAAAGCACCTCTGCAGCCATGGAAACCTGTGGGAAGAGGAAGGTCTTAGAGGGATGTGATCCTAGCAATTTTCCAGGGGCTCAGGCCTCCACTGCACACCTGGCGGCACCCGAACCAAGTACCTGGGGCCGAGCGTCTAACCTCTGTACTGACTTTCAGCAGCTGTGTGTCCTGTTCCCTGCAGACATCAAATGGGCTCCCGGGTTCCCGGTCCTCCCGCCTCAGTCGGACCTTCAAGCCTCTGCACCTGGGGGTCCCTCAGCCTGTCACCCTCTCCCATGCGCCATCACACTGTCCGTCAGACACAGGGCCCCACACACGACCGCCTCACCGCCTGTATCCCGGGGCCGGGGCTGCGGGCACGTGAGGATGCTTCCCACACTCTGAGCTTTAGTGTCCGGTGGGTCGAGAGCGATGCGGGCCCGAAGGACAGCGTTTACCCGAAGCAGGTCGCTCAGGGCAACCGCCGCAACGAAGCCGCTGGGCCTGGTAAATCCTGGCCCGGACTGACCCGGCAGCAGCGTCTCCAGGCCGCCCCGCAGGCGGCGACGTGCCCGACTTTAGAACCGCCTCCAGTCACTGGGTACAAAGCCTCTTCTCGCGCCTTCTGTTACTTCAAGCCCGATTCTACACACTGGGTCCTACCCAGGTAACAACCGAAAAGACCGCAACGAAGATACCGGAAGTCCCGCCTCACCATGTCCCAGAAATGCTGAAATTCTGGGCGCTCATTGGATAATCTTAGCTGCCTCTCAACGCGTGGCTTTCTGGGTAATGGAGTTCCCGCTGCCACACAGGCCGGCTGGAGGGGCGTGTTTGCTTGAATCTCCCCTGGAAAGGCATCAAGCAATCTCCTGGGCGGCTGAGAGCAGACCGCCCTGTTTTTCTAGGTCGGGGATAGGCTTCGCTTCCTCTTAAAGGGGCGAAGGCCAATTTCTGCAGAGACCGAAGTGCATTTCGAAAGCCTTAATGAGATCGATAGTGATCTCTTTAAGTGCTTAGATAATTCAGATTCCATGCGGTCGCCTCTAGTGAACATACAATGGTAGATACAAGAGTCCTTGGAATGCATGCAGACTGAGGAGTTTAAATCATTTTTGTGAGCTTTAATGAGTTTTGGCTGGGACTTCAAAGGGGGAAAAAAAAAATCACCTGGACCATAGCAGACAAGATAGAGGAGGCCTACCGGATGTCTCTGAGGAAGGTGGACATCGTGGGACCCGGGCTTCTCCTTCTTGTTAGTCAATGTGCAGAACTCTGAGAAACACCTTCTGATCCATAAAACATTCAACTATTTTAGCTGAAAAACATAACACTGTTTTACACAGGCACATAATTTTTTTGTAATAAAGAGTTAACAGTCATGTACGAAATGCCACATAAGCTATTTTCTGTTAAAAATCTATTAGAGAGGGCTTCCCAGATGGTTCAGTGGTAAAAAATCCTCCTGTCAATGCAGGACACATCGGTTCAATCTGTGGTTCAGGAAGATCCCACATGTTGGAAAAGCAACTAACCCTGTGCGCTACAGCTATTGAGTCTCTGCTCTAGAGCCCAGGATTGAGTGCACTCGCTGCAACTACTGAAGCCTGAGCGCCCTAGAGCTGGTGCGCAGCAACAGGAAAAACCGCTGCAATGAGAAGCCCCTGCACTGCTATGAAGAGTACCCCAGCTCCCTTGATGCAATTAGAGAAAGGCCTGGGCAGCAGCGAAGACCCAGCACACCCCAAAATAAATAAAAGATGTTTGCTCCTTGGAAGAAAAGCTATGACAAACTTAGACAGTGTATTAAAAAGCAGAGAAATCACTTTGCCAACAAAGGTCCATATAGTTAAAGCTATAGTTTTCCAGTAGTCATGTATGGATGTGAGAGTTGAAGCATAAAGAAAGCTGAATGCCTAAGAATTGATGCTTTCGAACTCTGGTGTTGGAGAAGACTCTTGAGAGTCCCTTCGACTGCAAGGAGATCAAACGAGTCAATCCTAAAGAAAATCAACCCTGAATATTCATTGGAAGGACTGATGCTGAAGCTGAAGCTCCAACACTTTGGCCACCTAATGCGAAGAGCCGACTCATTGGAAAAGACCCTGATGCTAGGAAAGAATGAAAATAAAAGGAGAAGGGAGCAACAAAGGATGAGATGGTTGAATGACATTGCTGAATAGACATGAGTTTGAGTAATCTGTGGGAGATACTGAAGGACATGGATGCCTGGAGTGCTTCAGTCCATGGGGTCACGAAGAGTCAGACACAACTTAGCAACTGAACGACAACAATAAAAAGAAAACATAACTTAAAAAAAGAATCTATTAGAGGGACATGTGTGGGTTACAGATTAAGTGAGAAGGCTGTGTGCAGCTATTTAAATTTGCAGCTCATGATTCATTTATGTGATTTATTACACTTTGTATATGCTTAGTCACCTCTGACTCTTCGCCACCATTTGGACTGTAGCCCACCAGGCTCCTCTGTCCATGGAATTTTTCAGGCAAGAATACTGGAATGGGTTGCCATTTCCTTTTCCAGCAAATTTTCCTGACCCAGGGATCAAATCTGCATCTCCAGTACCTTCCGCACTGCAGGCAGATTCTTTACCAGCTGAGCCAAATGGGGAACCCTGATTACGGATTAACCACCCTAATTACTCATTTATTCCATAATCCCCTCAAATTGAATATATGATTATTTCCTTGGTCTGAATGTGACAAAGATTACAGCCTTGCAGCAATGATAGAATTTTACAAATAATTCATTAAAGACTCCACTTAACACATGTTCCCCAGCCAAAAATAAAACAAAACCAGTTGTGCACTTATAAACACCACCATCACATAGACCTCAGGAGTCTATGAAGTAGGAGATTTACCTTCTTCATTTTAAAACTCACCAGGGCCTGTGTCCTGAAGTTTTTAGAAGGTAGGCTATGAGGGTGTTTTTAATGAAGATAAAGTGAGAGAAATTCAGACAATATAACTGAGAAGAGAGAAGATGACAGGCTTCCTTGTCAGGAGCCGCGTTAGGCATTACTGACAAAATGGAGGCACGGCCCTCAGCCCCCTCTCCTCATTCCACAGGCACAGACCCAGGATTAAGGAGTTAGGCCTTGTAATTCTGACTTGTCTTTCCCTCTCCTCAACTGAGTTGACTGAAAAGGAATATTAAGGTGCTTATTGTTCTTGAGAAGAGAATGAGAAGGCACAAAGCCTTCTGCAGCTGGGCTCAGAAAATAATTCATAAAGTTAATCATTGACATTTGTTCACGGGCTTTTACAAAAGAGTGCTCCAGGATGAGCATATAGGCCATAGCTTGAGGCCATGGGAGGGACTGCTATTTGAAGCCTATTTGTGAGGAGAATGTTTATGGCAAAGGAGTTTGGATTGAACCCGGGTCCCCCACATTGTAGACAGATGCTTAACCATCTGAGCCACCAGGGAAGTCTGAATTTAGGGCTTAGAAATAATTAAAACAGTTAGAAGTTAAAGATTTAAGGAATGTTGTAAAGTTATCATATTTTACTATAGCTTATAGAAGTTAGGGCAAAGACTAACAGAGTTTAGCCAAGAAAATGCACTGGTCATAGCAAACACCCTCTTCCAACAACACAAGAGAAGACTCTACACATGGACATCACCAGATGGTCAACACCAAAATCAGACTGATTATATTCTTTGCAGCCAAAGATGGAGAAGCTCTATACAGTCAACAAAAACAAGGCCAGGAGCTGACTGTGGCTCAGATAATGAACTCCTTATTGCCAAGTTCAGACTGAAATTGAAGAAAGTAGGGAAAACCACTTGACCATGGAGGTATGACCCAAATCAAATCCCTTATGATTATACAGTGGAAGTGAGAAATACATTTAAGGGACTAGATCTGATAGATAGAGTGCCTGATGAACTATGGAATGAGGTTCGTGATATTGTACAGGAGACAGGGATCAAGACCATCCCTGTGGAAAAGAAATGCAAAAAAGCAAAATAGCTGTCTGGGGAGGCCTTACAAATAGCTGTGAAAAGAAGAGAAGCAAAAAGCAAAGGAGAAAAGGAAAGATATAAGCATCTGAATGCAGAGTTCCAAAGAATAGCAAGAAGAGATAAGAAAGCCTTTCTCAGCAATCAATGCAAAGAAATAGAGGAAAACAACAGAATGGGAAAGACTAGAGATCTCTTCAAGAAAATTAGAGATACCAAGGGAACATTTCATGCAAAGATGGGCTTGATAAAGGACAGAAATGGTATGGACCTAACAGAAGCAGAAGACATTAAGAAAAGGTGGCAAGAATACACAGAAGAACTGTACAAAAAAAGATCTTCACGACCCAGATAATCACGATGGTGTGATCACTGACCTAGAGCCAGACATTCTGGAATGGGAAGTCAAGTGGGCCTTAGAAAGCATCACTACAAACAAAGCTAGTGGAGGTGATGGAATTCCAGTTGAGCTATTTCAAATCCTGAAAGATGATGCTGTGAAAGTGCTGCACTCAATATGCCAGCAAATTTTGAAAACTCAGCAGTGGCCACCGGACTGGAAAAGGTCAGTTTTCATTCCAATCCCAAAGAAAGGCAATGCCAAAGAATGCTCAAACTACCGCACAATTGCACTCATCTCACACGCTAGTAAAATAATGCTCAAAATCCTCCAAGCCAGGCTTCAGCAATACGTGAACCGTGAACTTCCCGATGTTCAAGCTGGTTTTAGAAAAGGCAGAGGAACCAGAGACCAAATTGCCAACATCCACTGGATCATGGAAAAAGCGAGAGAGTTCCAGAAAAACATCTATTTCTGCTTTATTGACTATGCCAAAGCCTTTGACTGTGTGGATCACAATAACCTGTGGAAAATTCTGAAAGAGATGGGAATACCAGACCACCTGACCTGCCTCTTGAGAAATTTGTATGCAGGTCAGGAAGCAACAGTTAGAACTGGACATGGAACAATAGACTGGCTCCAAATAGGGAAAGGAGTACGTCAAGGCTGTATATTGTCACCCTGCTTATTTAACTTATATGCAGAGTACATCATGAGAAACGCTGGGCTGGAAGAAGCACAAGCTGGAATCAAGATTGCCAGGAGAAATATCAATAACCTCAGATATGCAGATGACACCACCCTTATGGCAGAAAGTGAAGAGGAACTCAAAAGCCTCTTGATGAAAGTGAAAGAGGAGAGTGAAAAAGTTGGCTTAAAACTCAACATTTAGAAAATGAAGATCATGGCATCTGGTCCCATCCCTTCATGGGAAATAGATGGGGAAACAGTGGAAACAGTGTCAGACTTTATTTTGGGGGGCTCCAAAATCACTGCAGATGGTGACTGCAGCCATGAAATTAAAGGACGCTTACTCCTTGGAAGAAAAGTTATGACCAACCTAGATAGCATATTGAAAAGCAGAGACATTACTTTGCCAACAAAGGTCCATCTAGTCAAGGCTATGGTTTTTCCAGTGGTCATGTATGGATGTGAGAGTTGGACTGTGAAGAAAGCTGAGCGCCGAAGAACTGATGCCTTTGAACTGTGGTGTTGGAGAAGACTCTTGAGAGTCCCTTGGACTGCAAGGAGATCCAACCAGTCCATTCTGAAGGAGATCAGTCCTGGGATTTCTTTGGAAGGAATAATGCTAAAGCTGAAACTCCAGTACTTTGGCCACCTCATGCGAAGAGTTGACTCATTGGAAAAGACTCTGATGCTGGGAGGGATTGGGGTCAGGAGGAGAAGGGGATGACAGAGGATGAGATGGCTGGATGGCATCACTGACTCGATGGACGTGTCTGAGTGAACTCCGGGAGTTGGTGATGGACAGGGAGGCCTGGCATGCTGTGATTCATGGGGTCGCAAAGCGTCGGACACGACTGAGTGACTGAACTGAACTGATAGAAGTTAGGAATTTTTAGAGACACTATAGCTAGAAGCCTTTTTAAGAGATAGTGAGCTCAAGATGTTAGGGGCAAACAGGATTTAGGAAGATAAGTAGTAAACTGAGGAATGTAGCATGAGTTACAATGTAATCACAAGTTATATATACATTAGAGGAGGTAGATAATAGACGATAAGACTGATTCCGAGAGAATCACTGAAGCAGGAACTCTGTTTGGAGAGCAACAGTGATTTATGGAGACAACAAAACTGGGTCATTGGGAACTGAATATATCAAACCTCTGACCTGATGCTTTTGTAAAAGTATAAAAGAGAATCATAAGCTTGAAATAAACAGGCAGTCCAAAAGAGAAATGAGAGGCTGCCTCATTTCTCTTGCCGACACCGTTCATCTTTTCAGGGTGAATCCCTGGTTGCTGGAGTTGGACTCCTGCACTTCCTGAATGAGGTGGAATAGCATGATGACATGTCTCTGGTTCCCTTAGTAAATATATTTTTCTGTTTGAATATGCTTGTGCCTGTATGTCTATCTCTCTGCCTACCATCTATGTATATCTATCTACCTATTTAAAATTTACATGTATTAGGGAGCCTGACAATCTGGGCATCACTGAAGGTACTGATCATTGTGGCCCCTAAAGTCCTGCAGTACCTCGGAAGTAATAATGACTCATCATGTCTCCTGATCATAGAGGTCTGTGGAGATGAATCAATAAGAAATTTAGTGTCTCCATTCACAGAGAGTGGGGGTAAGTTGTCTATAGTCTATCTAATAGCCTTTGGAACAGTTAACTGATTTTGTAATACATGCTTTCTAAGAACCTGAAACTTATCTGAAATTAAGAGCTACCTAAAAACTTGGATTTGTTTCAAGGACAGTGACTGTTGATACAGAGTGTTCAGGTGGGCAAACGGGACATACACATCTAAGATAAAGGCTTGGGATTCCATGATCTCAGCTCCTTGCTGGGAAGTGATTATCACTCCACCTGTAATTGCAGTAACAATGACTGCAAAGAGAATAGAAGTTATCTGTGACAAACATTTGGACTTCTGTAAAGCACTGAAAGAGAATCACTAAAAATGACTAATACAGATATCCACCAGAAATGGCAGGAACAGATGTGGGAGAATAATTCCAGTGGGATGTGAGGAAAGGACCCTGAGATCTGACAGTGAGAGAGGGGAGCCCATCAAGACTCAATCCAGGGACTTACCTGATGGTTCAGCAGCTAAGAAGTGGCCCAGGTTCAATACCTGATCAGAAAACTAGATCCCACATGCGACAACTAAGACCCCATGCAGCCAAATACATACGTACATGCAGGATTCCTTACGAGTCTGAAGTCTTTGTTTTAACATATGATTCCTCCTCACAGGTACTCATTTTTCATAAACATTTTTAATGTGTAATTTCAATTCATACATACATGTCAATGTACAGACATATACAAGTAAACATACAAAACTAACACATATATTTTTACTTTAAAACTCACCAGTTCATGTGCATATATGAATGTGTATGATTACATGTATATACATGCACAAAAGTGAAGTCAAAGTGGTAGTCCCTCAGTCATATCTGACTCTGTGACCCCATAAACTGTATTCCGCCCACTCCTTTTCCCCAGGAAAGAATATTGGAGTGAGTAGCCATTCTCTTCTCCAGGGTATCTTCCCAACCCAGGGATCGAACCCAGGTCTCCTCATTGCAGGCAGATTCTTTTCCATCTGAGCCATGAGGGAAGCCCATAGGTGTATGTATATATATATATATATTTTTTTTTTTTTTCCTTCCTCTCACTCAGAAAAAGAAAGATAACCTCACTTAACATTCTGCTACTCTTTACTAAACAGTATCAGTACTTTCTGGACCTGCATCGATAGAGAGAATGCGGCACAAACACATCCACAGCTGACGAGTGTCCCATCAAGAAGATACACCATAATTAATCCAATCAATTTCCCATTGATTGAAACAATTATATATTTTCCTCGTGTTATTTTTTCTTGATATTGACTCAAAGTCATGAGATGTAATGTACAGCATGGTGAGTATAATTAATAACAATGTATTGGGCTTCCCTGGTGGCAGAGTGGTAGAGGTTCTGCCTGCCAATCCAGGGGGCCAGGGTTCGATCCCTGGTCCAGGAAGACTCATCATGCTGCCAAGCCTTTGCACCACAACTACTGAAACCTGTGCTCGGAAACAAGAGAAGCCGCAGCAGTGAGAAACCTGTGCACCGAAACTAGAGAGTAGCCCTTGCTCACTGCAACTAGAGAAAGTCTATGTAAAGCAACGAAGACCCAGTGCAGCCAATAAAAAAAAAAAAAAGTATTGTGTATTTGAAAGTGCTTAGAGAGTAGATCTTAAACTTTCTTATTACAAGGAAAAAGTTGTGGGGACTTCTCTGGTGGTCCAGACGTTAAGGCTCTGCACTCCCCATGCAGGGGCCTGGGTTGATCCCTGGTTAAGGAACTAGATCTTACATGCCACAACCAAGAGTTCAAATGCTGTAACTAAAGATCACACACGTCACGAGTAAGACCCGACACAGCCAAATAAATGAATAAAAAAGAAAAAAGTGTAAACATATACCATGATATACATTAACTAGACATATTGTGATCATTGTGCAATACATTCAAATATAAAAAATCACAAGCTGGAATCAAGACTTCTGGGAGAAATATCAATAACCTTAGACACGCAGATGATATCACTCTAATGGCAGAAAGTGAAGAGGAACTAAAGAGCCTCTTGATGAGGGTGAAAGAGAAGCGTGAACAAGCTGGCGTGAAACTCAGCATTCAAAAAAACTAAGATCATGGATGGCACCAATCCCATCACTTCATGGCGAACAGAAGGGGAAGAAGTAGAAGCAGTGACCAATTTTATTTTCTTGGGCTCCAAAATCACTGTGGATGGTGACTGCTGCCATGAAATGAAAAGACGCTTGCTCCCTGGAAGAAAAGCTCTGACAAACCCAGACAGCATGTTAAAAAGCAGAGGCATCACTTTGCCAACAAAGGCCCTTATAGTCAAAGCTGTGGTTTTTCCAGGAGTCACATACAGATGTGAGAGCTGGACCCTAAAGAAGGCTGAGGGCTGAAGAACGGATGCTTCAAATTGTGGTGCTGGAGAAGACTCTTAAGAATTCCTAGGACTGCCAGGAGATGAAACTAGTCAATCCTAAAGGAAACCAACTCTGAATACTCATTGGAAAGACTGATGCTTAAGTTGAAGCTCTAACACTTTGGCCACCTGATGCCAAGAGCTGACTCACTGGAAAAACCCTCATGCTGATAAAGACTGAAGGCAAAAGGAGAAGAGGTGGCAGAGGATGAGATGGTTAGCTAGCATCACCAAACTCAATGAACATGAATTTGAGCAAACTGTGGGAGATAGTGGAGGACAGAGGAGCCTGGCATGCTGTAGTCCATGAGATCACAAAGAGTTGGACACAATTTGGCGGCTGAACAACAACAACAACAACGACAAATCTGGAATACATAAATCTCTAGAGACAGAATGCAGATTGTTGGTTGCCAGTGGGTAGGGTGGGTGTGCGAGTAATTGAGAGAAACTGTCTAATGGGTAAGAGGTTTTACTTTGGAGTGATGGAAGTGTTTTGAACTCTGTAGAGGTGGTTGTTCCACCACATTGTGCGTGCACCTAAAGCCACTGAATCTGAAACCAAGTGGGACTCTGGGGCTCCCAGACACAGAGGCCTTTCTGTCCCCCATTTCTTGTAGGCAAGACT
Organism: Bos javanicus; assembly: GCF_032452875.1. NCBI lineage: Eukaryota > Metazoa > Chordata > Mammalia > Artiodactyla > Bovidae > Bos > Bos javanicus. The sequence continues at coordinate 65,563,259 of NC_083885.1, read as the reverse complement.
CCAGCCATTATGATGTTCACTGAGTTCCAAAAGGTGGTTCCAAACAGTTGCTAATAAGGGAGGAGCAGCCAAGACTGAAGGCAACAGAAGAGGGTGGCAGAAGATAAGGTGATTAGATAGCATCACTGACTCAATGGACACGAGTTTCAGCAAACTCTGGGAGATAGTGAAGGACAGCAGAGCCTGGGGTGCTGTGGTCCATGGAGTCACGGAGAGTTGGCCAGAACTTAGTGACTGAAAAACAACAGCCAAGAAATCACCTGAGGCAAGATTAAAGGGATCAGAGAAGCTCATCAAGATTAGGAGAAGGTAGACTCAGGGAGTGGGGGATGGACATGTATACCTGTATTTAAAACGGAGAACCAACAAGGATCTACTGTAGAGCACAGGGAACTCTGCTCCAAGTTATGAGGCAGCCTGGATGGGAGGGGAGTTTGGGGTAGAATGGATACATGTATGTGAATGACTAAGTCCTTTTACTGCTCACCAGAAACTGTCACAACATAGTTAATTGGCTATCAGTTCAGTTCAGTCGCTCAGTCGTTTGCGACTCTTTGCGACCCCATGGACTGCAGCACGCCAGGCGTCCCTGTCCATCACCAACTCCGGAAGGAGTTTGCTAAAAACTCATGTCCGTAGCGTCAGTGATGCCATCCAACCATCTCATCCTCTGTCATCCCCTTCTCCTCCTGCCTCCAATCTTTCCCAGCATCAGGGTCTTTTCCAATGAGTCATTAAAATATATATATGGAATCTAGAAAAATGTACTGGTGAATGTATCTGCAGGGCAGGAATAGAGAAGCAGATGTAGAAAACAGACTTGTGGACACAGCAGGGGAAGGAGAGAGTGGGACACATTGAGAGAGAACTGAAACATATACATTATCATATGTAAAACGGATAGCCAGTGAGAAGTCGCCGTGTAAGACAGGGATCTCAGCCTGGTGCTCCATGTAGCTTAGAGGGGTGAGGTGGGATGCGGGATGGGAGGAAGGCTCAAGAAGGAGGGGATATATATATACTTATGGATGATCCAAGTCCTTGTACAGCAAAAACCAACACAACATTGTAAAGCCATTATCCTCCAATTTAAAAAAATGTAGGAGACCCCACCATCTGAGACCCTGCCCACACCCTAGTTTTGTCAAAGACCCCAACTTGATTCACTGTTGGAAAAACCCTCATCAAGTTCTCTGGAGTTGAGACACATAGTTTTTCGAGAAAGAAGCCTATCCTTTTCTAATTCACCCAGAACTCTGTCTCCAGGATTTTTTTTTTTTTTTTTAATTTCTTTTTGGCAAGTATGAAGGAGCCTCCATACTCGTCTGAGAATAAAGTAACAACGTGGGAAACCCAGTTGAAACCAAGAAAGTAAAGCCCTGATGGATAACGAGGGCATCTTTTATTGAAAAAGTTGTATCGAAGTATATATATGTACTAAGTCACCCAGACTGATGAGAGTCATGGAACAAAAGTCAAAGTGGCCTTTTCTCTACATTTAAATAAACACATCCGAGCATTTAGGCTGAAACCTCACTCCAAGCCCCCAGGAGAAGAATATAACCGCCCTCGGCTACAAGGTTTTCCGTGACGGCTGCAACCTCCGGGTACTGGCGTGGAGCTGCCCCGGCCGCCCCGAGGTCCCAGCCGGGCGCACTCCGCCCGCTCCGAGGGCCAACGCCCCAGACCGCCCTCCGCCGCCCAGGCTCACCTCGGCGCACGCCGCGCCCCGCGCCCTGCGGACCCCAGCGCCCTGCGACCAGCTGGAAAGGGAGGAAGACCTGGAGCAGGAGGGCCCGAGGCCGAGGACCCAGCGCCCCGACCCCGGCGCAGCCATCGACCAGGACCCTTGCGTCAACGCAGGGAGCCGCCACACGACGGTCGCGCGGGGAACGCAGACCCGAGAAACACAGCCGGGAGTGTGAGCTGGAGCCAAGTGCAGCAGCTGCAGCAGCCCCGGTGCTCCGCTCCTCCGCTGGCGCCCCAGGATTTGACACCTGTGTATTTGTTAATTTGGTAACAAACTTTATTTTAGAAAGGTTAATTTAATATTATGTGAATTTTAATAAATTACCAAAAAAAATTAGGAGATGCCTTGTGATAACCTATATGCCTCTTTTGTTCTCAAAAATGTGATAATCTGGTAACATTCGTGTGTGCTTGGGTGCTATGTGGCTCAGTCATGTTGGGCTCTTTGAGACCCTATGAACTGTAGCGCACCAGGCCCCTTGGTTCATGAGATTCTCCAGGCAAGAACACTGGAGCGGGGCGCCATTTCCTTTCCCGGGGGATCGACCCCATGTCTCCTACTTCCCCTGCAGTGCCACGCGGGTCCTTTACCACTAGTGCCGCAGTAATTCACTGGATGTTAAGTCATTTCATGGAGACGATTTTTCTTCCTCTGGTTTGCAACTTGCACACTGGGCTGATTTCCATCACTTATCTTGCTGTGCTGCGTAGTGAACCCATTTGAATTTATAAATCCTAAAATTTTGAAAAAGTTATTTAATCTTTTAAAAAATTTTTTCTTTTTTATATTGGGTTCACTTCAGCTTCTCTAGTGGCTCAGACCATAAAGAATCTGCCTGCAATGCAGAAGGTTTCCATTTCTGGGTTGGGAGGATCCCCTGGAGAAGGAAATGGCAACCCACTCCAGTATGCTTGCCTGGGGAATTCCATTGATAGAGGAGCCTGGTGGGCTACAGTTCAGTGGGATTGAAAAAGAGTCGGACACGACTGAGTGACTCAGCATATATACAAGTCTGTCTAGAACAATCCTACTTATTTATTTTACTTTTTGGTCACACCACACAGCATCTTAGTTCCTCAATTAGGCATTGAACCCAAACTCCCTATGGTGGAAGCCCAGAGCCCTAACCTCTGAACCACAAGGGATTTCCCCTACGAATCCTGCATTTTGAAAAGCAATGAAAAATATGAAGTAAACAAGACTTTCAATACTCAAAAAATGAAGATCATGGCATCTGGTCCCATTAAATCATGGTAAATAGATGGGGAAACAATGGAAACGGTGATAGACTTTATTTTCTTGGCCTCCAAAATCACTGCAGATGGTGACTGCAGCCATGAAATTGAAAGACGCTTACTCCTTGGAAGAAAAGCAATGACCAATCTAGACAGTATATTAAAAAGCAGAGACATTACTTTGCCAACAAAGGTCCGTCTAGTCATAGCTATGGTTTTCCCAGTAGTCATGTATGGATGTGAGAGTTGGACCATAAAGAAAGCTGAGTGGCAGAGAGTTGATGCTTTTGAACTGTGGTGGTGAAGACTCTTGAGAGTCCCTTGGACTGCAAGGAGATCCAACCAGTCAATCCTAAAGGAAATCAGTCCTAAGTATTCATTGGAAGGACTGATGCTGAAGCTTAAGCTCCAAAACTTTGGCCACCTTATGCAAAGAACTGACTCACTGGAAAAGACCCTGATGCTGGGAAAGATTGAAGGCAGGAGGAGAAGGGGATGACAGAGGATGAGATGGTTGGATGGCATCACTGACTCTATGGACATGAGTTTGAACAAGCTCCAGGAGTTGGTGATGGACAGGGAAGCCTGGTATGCTGCAGTCCATTGGGCCTAAAAGAGTCGGACAACTGAGCGACTGAACTGAAATGAACGGAAACAACTCTTAAGTGATAGAAACTAAAAGCAAATAAAATGTATTTTTCTTGAGTGAAGATATATTCTTCAATCAAAAGAGCACTAATTTTTATTACAGATATGTTTTTCAAGCCTTCTCTAATGAATATTTTCAAATATATATGACATTACATAGAATAAAAAGATGCAGGCTCAACAACTGATTATCAGTGCAAGAGCATGAAGCCTGTCCATATAAGATGGTCCTCTCTATTTCTGAACTACTTCACAGCAAATGTCAAATGTATAATTTCATGCACACACAATTCAGTATGTATCTTCAAAACATAGATATCACTTGACTATGGGAACTGAATATTTTTATCACACATGCACAAGATGTATAATTCACACTTATTAAATATTCAGAAAGGATACAGGTTTTCTAATTACTACATACAAATTTTATACTAGATTTTCTTTAAAAAGGTTCCAAACAGATTAGAGTACCCACAGATTATAATTCCAATTGTTCTTATGAAGAAAAACCAGATCATTTGTTAAGGTAACTTCCCATCATCTGTTTTTGGCATTCCAGTGATATTCTTTCTCTTACCCTTCTAAAATTTTTCCAGTAAATGTGCATTTACACTAGAAATTTGATGAAATTCAAGTTCAGTTTATTTTCAAGGATAGTTCAGAAGCAGTGCCATATACTATCTTGCTAGAGAAATTAAAATACATTTGTATATTATCAATTTATACATGGATATGTGTATATATGCATGTGCTCAGTTGTGTCTGACTCTGCAACCCCATGGACTGTGGTTCTCCAGGCTCCTCTATCCATGGGATTTCCCAGGCAAGAATACTGGAGTGGATTGCCACTTCTTACTCCAGGGGATCTTCCCATCCCAGGGATCAAACTCTCGTGCCTCCTACATACGTGTATATATAAAGCATAAAATATGCTACATGGGAAAAACAACAGTTGAGACAGTATGTAACAAAAGATGAGTGAACCTGAAGCTGTAGGCATGGAAAACATGAGAAAAGAGGCACAGAAAGGGAGATGGACAAAGCTAGTGGCAGAAGCTGAGCTCTCTGTATATTCATTCTACTAACTTTTGAGAGTTTGATATTGAAACTCCAACTAAAAATCTTAATGTATCTATTAAAAAATTGGAATATATAGTGCAACTATATGTAATCTTGTTCTGTATTTTTCAAGTCTCCTGTAAATGTGTTATATCTTCATAATTTAAAAAATAAAAAGAATTAAATACAAGAGAGAGAAGGTGCCCTTTCCAGAGGTCAAGGAAAACTTCCTTGTCTCCATGTGCACAGGAGTGCTCCTTAAAAAAGGTCAAAAAGGGAGGGCTGAACCCCATAAGTGAGGGCGTGCATCCACAGGTCTCTGTAGTGGGATCCATCTTAACAAAAAGTTTTGCACCTATGTTGAGGGGGCGGTCCTAAGACTGGTCAGGTCTGAAAAAGGAAACAAGCTGATTGACCAAAAGTAAACGAAGACCTTTGGCAGTCTACAGTCCACGGGTCGAAAAGAGTAGGACATGGCAGCAAAAACACACAAAGACTCAGAAGGACTGTCCTATATCGTGGATTTAAATCACCTCTTGGTACGCCTCCCTGGCTGTGTATTTCTGCCTTGCTTCTGACTCAAATAAATTGCTTCTCTATGTGCTCTTCCATACATTATGTTGTGTCTCTAATAATACATTTTATTCCTGTTTTTTTTTTTAATAGATTTTGCCTCCTTGAAACATTCCTCATTTCAAAGGCGGGCGGTGGGGGGGGGAGGTGGGGTGCAGGAAGGGGGAAGAACCAGGGACACTTGATTCTAGCCTGTAGCCCCTGGTAGTCTGGCTTTCATCCAGGCTACCCAGGCTCAATTCCTGGGCAGGGAAGTAAGATCTCTCTTCAGGACCGCGCACTGCTGTCTCCCTAAGATCATACTCTTTTCTGTAAAATAGTTTTGTTTTCTGGGGTCACAGCACACGTGTATCTTACATATTTAGGCAAGATGTTTTCTGAGAGAACTAGAGACAGATTTTCAACCTGGTTCTCCAACCCTGGCGATGCACAACATCTTTCTCCTACCAGTTATATCATCTTTGAGTGTTTTTTTTTTTTTTTTTAAATTTCTTGACTGTTCACCACAGCATGTGGGATCTTACCTCCTCGACCAGGGATCAAATCCACGCCCGCTGCAGTGGAAGTTCAGCACCCTACCCATTGAAACACCAGGGAAGCCCCTGTTTCATCTCTTTGTAATCCTCTCTCCCCTTTTCCCTGAACACACACCCTGAACCGGCTTCACTTGAACAGCTTCCCACCACCGGCACGTGAAGAGCAGTAAGATGAAGGTGATCTCCCAGACACTAAGCAGGCACCTGATGTCTGAATGGCAGGTGCTCATATATGCATTTCTTACGGTGGGAAAGGATATTGAGCTGAAGGAAGTCTGTAGTAATAAAGTCTTTGCCTTTCTCTCATCAACAGAGCCTGTTTATATTATTTTGCCATTTGGAGAAACCAGAGCCTTTCTGTCTCATCGACAGGCATTTAATTCATTTATAAAAGCAAATATTGCTACAGATTATGCAAAGGAATCCTGCTGTGGGAAATCGCAAACCACTCCGGTATCAGGAGATGCCAGAGTATCCCATGGATACATGCATGGAGAATCCCGTGGACTATGATCCATGGGGTTGCAAAGAGTGGAAAAAATTGAGCCACTTAACAACAATGCAAATTAATAATCAAGGAATTAAAAAAATTAAAATATAAAGTTGGCTTATCAGTTGATTATATTTTTAAATGCCTTGCTGTTGTCACTCAGCCTTCTAAACTTCTAAATCTTGCCAAGCAACACATTTTCTCTCTCTCACCCTTCCTCCCTCCCTCTTACTGCCCCCACATTTATCTAGTGTGTGTATGTGTGAGTGTGTGTGTGTGTGCACGTGCACACACATTCAGTCGCCAAGTTGCATCCAACTCTTAGTGAACCCATAGACCATAGTCCACTAGGATTCTCGGTCCTTGGAATTTCCCAAGCAAGCATACTGGAGTGGGTTGCCATTTCCTTCTCCAGGGGATCTTCCCAACCCAGAGATGGAACCCTCCTTCTTTGCAGGTAGATTCTTTACCATTAGAGCCACCTGTGGCTTAAGGAAACTATTAATTCCCTCACCATGTCTGCTGCTGCTGCTAAGTCGCTTCAATCGTGTCCGACTCTGTGCGACCCAATGACGGCAGCCCACCAGGCTCCCCCGTCCCTGGGATTGTCCAGGCAAGAGCACTGGAGTGGGTTGCCATTTCCTCCTCCAATGCATGGAAGTGAAAAGTGAAAGGGAAGTCGCTCAGTCGTGTCCGACCCTCAGCGACCCCATGGACTGCAGCCTTCCAGGTTCCTCCGTCCATGGGATTTTCCAGGCAAGAGCACTGGAGTGGGGTGCCATCGCCGTCTCCGTCACCATGTCTACTGACCTGTTCTGTAATTTAGGTTCATTTTATGATTTGTCTTCAAAAGGATTCCCAAGTCTTTGCCCTTGCCCTTTCTCTTGCTTTAATGTCCAGTTCTATGACTTAATTTTTGTTATATCTGATATTCCACATCCAAGGACCACACAGGTTTATTGCTACTGGGGTCAACATTTTTACTTGCCCAAAAATGAGATCTATTTTTATTTGAAAAATTTGACTGGATTACAGTTTAACACTGAAACTTCTCATGACCGATGTGTGATTGTTCATGAAGAGTCAGTTTCTGCCTGCTGAATATTGATGCTGAATGCCTTCTTTATTTCAGATACATAATTGATAATGTAATGGTAAGTACTGAAATAGATAACACAAAATAAATTCTTGTTTCTATAAATGTCTCGGAGAAGGCAATGGCACCCCACTCCAGTACTCTTGCTTGGAAAATCCCATGGATGGAGGAGCCTGGAAGGCTGCATTCCATGGGGTTGCTAAAAGTCAGACATGACTGAGCGAATTCACTTTCACTTTTCACTTTCATGCATTGGAGAAGGAAATGGCAACCCACTCCAGTGTTCTTGCTTGGAGAATCCCAGGAGTGAGGGAGACTGGTGGGCTGCCGTCTATGGGGTTGCACAGAGTCGGACACGACTGAAGCGAATTAGCAGCCGCATAAATGTCTATTAAATTCCTTTAAACGAAAATTGAAGATTCTTAAGAAATGTCACGAAGTAAAGTGGGTAATAAATTATACAAGTGTAAATATATAAAATCTGAGTATTCTCTGTTTAAATTTTGAACAATTTTAAATGTTCAGACTGTTATGAAAAACTATCAATTTTTAGGTTATTTATGGTTTGGTTAATTATGGCTTATGATAGGGAGGGTGAGAATGTAAAACTCCTATTAGAGGAATTTGACCAACAATAAAATTTGGGTAACTTAAAATATGCTATAGTTAAAAATAACAGAATATCATTTCAATTTAATTATATTTGTGATAATTTGTGAAACAAACATATTTGATAAACTTTCACTTTTTCTGACTATTGAGTCTTCATAGCTAGTATTTTTACATCATTTTTGCAACTGATATATCTTAGTACTGAGTAATTATCAACAGTTTTTTACATTCCATGTTTTTACATACTTTGTTCTGGTTTAATTTTAGTTTCATTTTCACAAAATAAAATGACCTGTCATCTGTGCCATATGTAGTCATTATTCCCTTCTTATCCATAAATATGTAAAATAGGCACGATTATCTGAGTTAGGGTATTTGCTGCCACTTATTTTTAGTTTGTTTGTTTTTTTTTTTTTTTAGGTTTTTAAAGCTCTTAATGTGTCAGGCCAATGTTTACCTTCACTTTATCAATGAAGTTTCAAAAATCTTAATGTTATATATACCATTATTTTCCCAAGTATTTCACATTAACTTTATGTGTATATATGTTAGTGTGTGATTGTGTGTACATGTTTCTGTAAACATCCTGCTACATTTCAATGAACTAACAGATTTCTAATAAGTAAACGCTGTTGCTTTTATTTTGTGAGGGCTAATATCTGTTTTATCATTGTGAGGACTAATTTTCTTCATTACATCATTTAAACTTTTAATTTTTAAATATTACCTTGATATTACTGAAGAAATATGAGCTATGTTACCATTTGATTTACTTATGTACTAAAAATATGTATTTAGTATGTATTTAAATATGTATGTATGTAAATATGTGTTTAAAATTGAATTGTTAGCAGTAGTCAGTTTCCTTTTTCAGTATCCAGTGTATCAGTTCAGTTCAGTTCAGTTGCTCAGTTGTGTTGACTCTTTGCAACCCTGTGGACTGCAGCACGCCAAGCTTCCCTGTCTATCACCAACTCCCGGAGCCTGCTCAGACTCATGTTCATTGAGTCAGTGGTGCAATCCAACCATCTTACCCTCTATTATCCCCTTCTCCTCCTGCCTTCAATCTTTCCCAGCATTAGGGTCTTTTCCAATGAGTCAGTTCTTCGCATCAGGTGGCCATAGTATTGGAGTTTCAGCTTCAGCATCAGTCCTTCCAATGAATATTCAGGACTGATTTCCTTTAGGATTGACTCCTTTGATCTCTTTGCAGTCCAAGGGACCCTCAAGAGTTTTCTGAAACACCACAGTTAAGAGTATCAATTCATTGGTGCTAAGCTTTCTTTATGGTCCATCTCCCAGAACTTGCTCAGACTCATGTTCATTGAGTCAGTGATGCCATCTAACCATCTCATCCTCTGTCTTCTTCTCCTCCTGCCTTCAATCTTTCCCAGGACAGGGTCTTTTCTAATGAGGCAGTTCTTCACATCAGGTGGTGAAAGCATTGGAGCTCCAGCTTCAGCATCAGTCCTTCCAATGAATATTCAGGACTGATTTCCTTTAGGATAGACTGGTTTGATCTTACAGTCCAAGGGAACTCTCAAGAGTCTTCTCCAACACCACAGTTCAAAAGCACTGATTCTTCAGGGCTCAGCTTTCTTTATAGTTTCTCACATGAGAGTCTTTATAACTCTAATATCCATACATGACTACCGGGCAAACCATAGCTTTGGCTAGATGGATTTTTGTCAGCAAAGTAATCTCTCTGCTTTTTAATATGGTGTCCAGGTTGGTCATCGCTTTTCTTCCAAGGAGCAAGCATCTTTTAATTTCATGGCTGCAGTCATCATCTGCAGTGATTTTGGGGCCCAAGAAAATAAAAGTATGTCACTGTTTCCATTTAACAGAGTAAACAGTTAAAGATTTTAAAAGTTGTTTATCTGATTCCAAGGTCATTAACCTGGTTATCAGAAGCTCTGATTGGCAGCTTTGAGTGAATGGGTGAGTGGTATTCACTCAGTTGAGTCTGACTCTTTGTGACCCCATGGACTGCTGCCCACCAGGCTCCTCTGTTTATGGAACACTCCAGGCAAGAACACTGGAGTGGGTAGCCATTCCCTTCTCCAGGGGATCTTCCCAACCCAGGGATCAAACCCGTATGCCTGCATTGCAGATGGATTCTTTACCATCTGGGCCACCAGGGAAGCCAACTGGCAGCTTGAGATTTCTTGACTAAAAGCCTAACTTAAATGATTATGTTTCAGACATTCTTTCAGTAATGAAGAAGTTCTCAGTGAAAATTTAGCAACTATTCTATTTGGTGCTTATTAAAAAAATATTTTGAATTAAAATTTTTTCTCTCTCTCCTCAATTTGATTACCCTGAAGTGGTCTGTACTGGAAGAACAGGAGAAACTACTCATATTTCCATCTATCTTTGAGTTTTTAGAATAACTATATATATTTTTTAAAGATGACTTCCCTCTGGTCCAGTGGTTAAGACTCTGTGCTTCCAGTACAGGGGTAGGAGTTTGATACCTAAGTTTGATACCTAGTTGGGGAACTAAGATCCTGAGAGCCATGTGGAGTGGCCAAAAATATATATACATATACTGAAGGTGACTTATACATTGATGAAATGATCTTCATTCAATTCATGGCTGTAGGAAGAAATGTCATGTGAATGGTGCATTGTTTATTCAAATACTCCCTTATATGAACACTTGGATGGAGTCCACCAGAAGACCTTCATTAATAACCACATACTCTTAAATCCATTTAAAGTAAAATACTCTGACTTGAATAGGGGCATTATTATAGGGCTTCCATGGTGGCTCAGGGGTAAAGATTCTGTCTGCCAAATCACGAAACACAAGAGATTCGAGTTCAATCCCTGGGTCAGGAAGATCCCCTGCAGAAGGAACTGGTACCTGCTCCAGTATTCTTGCCTGGGAAATCCCATGGACAGAGGAGCCTGGCGGGCTACAGTCCACAGGGTCCCAAAAGAGTCAGACATGATTTAGCGACTAAAGTAAGAAAATGTGCTACCAAAAGAAAGTCCTGTGCTCTGTTCAGCAGTAGATACAGCCAAGCAGAAGGAAGTGACACATTTGAGTTCACTTATCTTTCTAGGATTTCTTCATTTATTTCTATCTCAAATTAAAATCAATCTCTCCTAGATATTTCAGATGTGAAAGAAGGACAAGCCAAGCAGGATATGGAAATTATCTTCCTCACTCAGACTGGAGCTGGGATCCTGGGGAACTCCTCTCTCCTCTGTCTTTATAACTTCACTTTGTTGACAGGACACAAGTTGAGATCCACAGATCAGACTGTCAACCAACTGGCCTTAGGCAACAACTTGGCTTTCTTTTTCAGAGAGGTCCCCCAGACGATGACAGCTTTTGGATGGAAATAATTACTTGATGATGATGGATGTAAACTTTTCTTCTATTTTCACAGAGTGGCCAGAGGGGTTTCTCTCAGCACTCCCTGTCTTCTGAGTGGCTTCCAGGCCATGACATTTTGCCCTAAAACAACTTTGTAGGTGGACTTCGGAATTCAGTCTCCAAAGTGCACTGATTTCTGTAGTTTCCTTTTCTGGATACTCTTGGTATACATCTGCATTCCTATTAGAGTAGGTGGCCCAAGAAACGCAAAACAGTAAGTGTAAAAACGATTATGGATATTGTTCCTCACTCACACCAGACAAATTTATCAGCTTCTTACATGCAGTTATATTATCTTCCACTGATGTTGTATGTTTGGGCTTCATGAGCTGGACTAATAGGAACATGGTCCTTACTCTACACAGGCACAAGCTACAGACTCTCACCCAGATTTTCCCATGAGGCCAGAGCCTCAGGTACTATCCTGATCCTAGTAAGCACCTTTGTCTTCTTTATTGTCCCTCTTCCATTGTGACCCTTTGCAATACACTGATTGTGAATCCAAATCGGTGGCTGATGGACACCACTGTGTTAACACCATCGTGTTTCCCTGCTTTCAGCGCCTTTGTGTTCATTAGCAGTGACATCGTGTCTCTAAGTTCTTCCTTGATCTCTACACGAGGGAAAAAAAGTTCCCTAATCTAGCTTACCAGCTATAACTATACTCATTTCTTCTGTTAGGTCAATTGTCAATTTGTATTTTTAACTTTTTAAATTAGATAATTAACCGTGCAAATTATTCTGCTAGAATTACTGATATAATGGTAAATAAAAAAACTCTTGTTAAGTGAGCAAACAACTCTATACCCAAATTACAAATTACGTTTTAAGAAATAAACACATAACATATATATATTATGTGTATATATATACACACACACACACACATACACACAGGCAAACTCAGATAGATGCATCTGTGTAGACAGAATTTTTAAAAAGTTACCGTTGCATAAACATTGTTTTTTTTCATAAGATAGAATAATCAGATTTTTCACTTTGTTAAACAAGAAACAACAGCCTCTAAGCAGAGTCATTCGTGTTAAAACCAAGACTTGATCTGTATCATAACTGCAGTTACAACCTTCCCCAGAAATGTAATCATACAGCGTTAGCAAGGAATTTTCTGGTCAGTATCAACGGGATCATCTGTCACGTGGACCCTCTCCATTTCTCAAAGGAAGATATGGTAACCTATCTAAAAAGAACTTTTCTCCAAAGAGAAATAACATGTGAAATAGTTCCTTTTCCTATTTATGACTTTTTTTAATTTATTTTTTTATTGAAGGATAATTGCTTTACAGAATCTTGTTGCTTTCTGTCAAACCTCAACCTGAATCAGTCATAGGTATACATATATCCTTTTGAATGTCCCTTTTGAACTTCCCTCAAATCTCCCTCCCCATGCCAACCCTCTAGGCCAATACAGAGCCCCTTTGTTTCTTAGCCAAACAGCAAATTCCCCTTGGCTATCTATTTCACATATGCTACACATGGACACCACCAGATGGTCAACACCGAAATCAGATATTCTTCGCAGCCAAAGATGGAGAAGCTCTGTACAGTCAGCAAAAACAAGACCAGGAGCTGACTGTGGCTCAGATCATGAACTCCTTGTCAAATTCAGACTTAAACTGAAGAAAGTAGGGAAAACCACTAGACCATTTATATATGACCTAAATCAATCCCTTATGATTATACAGTGGAAGTGAGAAATAGATTTATGGGACTAGATCTGATAGACAGAGTGCCTGATGAACTATGGATGGAGGTTCGTGACATTGTATAGGAGACAGGGATCAAGACCATCCCCATGGAAAAGAAATGCGAAAAAGCAAAATGGCTGGCTGAGGAGGCCTTACAGATAGCTGTGAAAAGAAGAGAAGCGAAAAGCAAAGGAGAAAAGGAAAGATATAAGCATCTGAATGCAGAGTTCCAAAGAATAGCAAGGAGAGATAAGAAAGCCTTCCTCAGTGATCAATGCAAAGAAATAGAGGAAAACAACAGAATGGGAAAGACTAGAGATCTCTTCAAGAAAATTAGAGATACATTTCATCCAAAGATGGGTTTGATAAAGGACAGAAATGGTATGGACCTAACAGAAGCAGAAGATATTAAGAAGAGGTGGCAAGAATACACAGAAGAACTGTACAAACAAGATCTTCGCGACCCAGATAATCATGATGGTGTGATCACTCATCTAGAGCCAGACATCCCGGAATGTGAAGTCAAGTGGGCCTTAGAAAGCATCACTACAAACAAAGCTAGTGGAGGTGATGGAATTCCAGTTGAGCTATTTCAAATCCTGAAAGATGATGCTGTGAAAGTGCTGCACTCAATATGCCAGCAAATTTGGAAAACTCAGCAGTGGCCACAGGACTGGAAAAGGTCAGTTTTCATTCCAATCCCAAAGAAAGGCAATGCCAAAGAATGCTCAAACGACCGCACAATTGCACTCATCTCACATGCTAGTAAAATAATGCTTAAAATTCTCCAAGCCAGGCTTCAGCAATATGTGAACTTCCAGACGTTCAAGCTGGTTTTAGAAAAGGCAAAGGAACCAGAGATCAAATTGCCAACATTCGCTGGATCATGGAAAAAGCAAGAGAGTTCCAGAAAAACATCTGCTTTATTGACTATGCCAAAACCTTTGACTGTGTGGATCACAATAACCTGTGGAAAATTCTGAAAGAGATGGGAATACCAGACCCCCTTACCTGCCTCTTGAGAAACCTATATGCAGGTCAGGAAGCAACAGTTAGAACTGGACATGGAACAACAGACTGGCTCCAAATAGGAAAAGGAGTACATCAAGGCTGTATATTGTCACCCTGCTTATTTAACTTATATGCAGAGTACATCATGAGAAACGCTGGGCTGGAAGAAGCACAAGCTGGAATCAAGATTGCCGGGAGAAATATCAATAACCTCAGATATGCAAATGACACCACCCTTATGGCAGAAAGTCAAGAGGAACTAAAAAGCCTCTTGATGAAAGTGAAAGTGGAGAGTGAAAAAGTTGGCTTAAAGCTCAACATTCAGAAAACTAATATCATGGCATCTGGTCCCATCACTTCATGGGAAATAGATGGGGAAACAGTGGAAACAGTGTCAGACTTTATTTTGGGGGGCTCCAAAATCACTGCAGATGGTGATTGCAGCCATGACATTAAAAGACGCTTACTCCTTGGAAGGAAAGTTATGACCAACCTAGATAGCATATTCAAAAGCAGAGACATTACTTTGCCAACAAGGGTCTGTCTAGTCAAGGCTATGGTTTTTCCTGTGGTCATGTATGGATGTGAGAGTTGGACTGTGAAGAAGGCTGAGCGCCAAAGAACTGATGCTTTTGAACTGTGGTGTTGGAGAAGACTCTTGAGAGTCCGTTGGACTGCAAGGAGATCCAACCAGTCCATCCTAAAGGACATCAGTCCTGGGTGTTCATTGAAAGGACTGATGCTGAAGGTGAAACTCCAGTACTTTGGCCACCTCATGCGAAGAGTTGACTCATTGGAAAAGACTCTGATGCTGGGAAGGGTTGGGGCAGGAGGAGAAGGGGACGACAGAGGATGAAATGGGTGGATGACATCACCGTTTCGATGGACATGAGTTTGGGTAAACTCCGAGAGTTGGTGATGGAAAGGGAGGCCTGGTTTGCTGGGAATCATGGGGTTGCAAAGAGTCGGACACGACTGAGCGACTGAACTTAACTGAATGTAAGTTTCCTTGTTATTCATTTCATCCATCTCACCATCTCCTCCCCTCTTCCCATGTCCACAAGTTTTATGATGTCTTTGTGCTGCCTTAAAGAAACATTTCTGTTTCTGTGGCACTTTGGAGCTCCTCTGAACTTGCTTGACTGACACTTTCAGATTCATGAATCATTTAATAAAGCCATTTAGAAATTTTATTTATTTATTTTTGGGTCCACGGTTCTTCCTTGCTGTGCCTAGGCTTTCTTTAGTTTAGTTGCTGCGGGGCGGCAGAGGGGTAGGGGGTGGTGTAACACTCTAGTTGTGGGGTGAGGGCTGCTTATTGCAGTGGCTTCTTTTGTTATGGTGCACAGGCCCTAGGTTGGAAGTCTTCAGTAGCTACTGTACAGGGGCTCAGTTGCCCCCGGCACATGGAATCTTATCAGACCAGCAAGGGAACCCATGTCCCCTGCCCTGGAAGGTGGATTCTTGACCATTGCACCACCAGGGAAGTCCAAATCGTTTAGATTTTTAACACATACTCAGTTGAATTTTGTTTTTCAACAACTTTCTATTTTCTAGATGTACAGAGAGTAGTACTCCTTAATAATAGCAAAGGTGATATTTCATGAGAAACTGCCAACCATATATTAAAAAAAGAATGTGCATGTATAAAAGATTTGCGTTTCTTAAGATACAGTAATTTCATGTTTAATGGATAAAACGATGTTTCTGAGTTCTGCACAATCACTGACTAAGAGGAAGGCGAGGCCCAGATCCCACCACGTCCATCTTCGTCAGAGCTGCCCAATATGCCTCCTCTATCCTGTATCCTATGGTACAAATGATTTTTTTTCCCTTTAAAGTCCCAGACAAAACTCACTAAAGTTCACAAAAATGACTTAAACGCCTCAGTCTGAGTACAATTAAAGGACAGTATGATAGTATATCATCGCTGTCATCTATCAGGGCATGTTCACTACAGACAGCTGCATGGAATCTAAATTATTATCCAAACACTTTGAGATCAATAGCTTTGAAGGCTTTCTAAATGCTCTTCGAATTCCCCAGAAATTGTCCTTAGCCCCTTGAAGAGGAAACGAAGCTTCTAGCCTACCTGGAAGAACAGGGAGGTCAGTTTTGAGCAGCCTAGAGGATTGCCTGACCCTGGGAGATTCGAGCAGAATCTCTCAGGCTGCAGGCTGGCGCCTGCCCGAACTGCATTATCCAGAAAGCTACGCGTTGAGCAGCAGCGGAGCGCACCCAATGAACATCCAGAATTCCGACATTTCCGGCGGGTGGGTGGGCTCACTGGGTGAAGGCGGGACTTCCTGTGTCTCCTTAGCGGTTCTTTGAGCGGTTTTCGAGGTCCGAAGGATCGGGGTTGAGGTGACAGAGGAGGCGGGAGAAGACGCTTTGCCCCAGGGACTAGAGGCGGTCCTACAGTCGGGCACATCGCTACCTACAGGGCGGCCTGGAGACGTTGGTGCTGGGTTAGCGCCTCTCCGCGCACTGGGTCCGATGGCGGCGGCGGCGGCGCTGAGGGACACTCCTCAGGTAAACGCTGATCCGTCCGGCCCTCATCGGCTTCATCCTAACAGACGCTAAAGCCCCGAACCTGCTCAGGTGCCCGCAGCTCAGACCCGGGTATCCAGGACAGCGATGCGGTGGTGGGTGGGGCCTTCTATTTGACAGATAGTACGGTGGCGCCTGGTAGAGGGCGATGGCGGAGGGATGCGCAGGCGCAGAGATGTGGCGGTCCGACTGAGGCAGGAGAATTCGGGGAAACTGGGGTCCATCTGATGGCTGCAGGGAACAGTGTGTGTATGCTGTCGCATCTGCAGTGGCGGACTGAGGAGTTGTACCTTCCTTTTTGAGGCCTTTGAAGCCATGGAAAATTTAAAAAAGTTTTTTTTAATTGGAGGATAATTGCTTTACAGAATTTTGTTGTTTTCTGTCAAACCTCAGCATGAATCAGCCATAGATATACACCTGATATGAAGAACTGACTCATTTGAAAAGACCCTGATGCTGGGAAAGACTGAAGGCGGGAGGAGAAGGGGACGACAGAGGATGAGATGGTTGGATGGCATCACTGGCTCAATGGACATGAGTTTGAGTAAACTCGGGGAGTTGGTGATGGACAGGGAAGCCTGGTGTGCTGCAGTCCATGGGGTCGCAAAGAGTCGGATATGACTGAGCGACTGAACTGAATTAAACTGATACATATATTCGGTCCTCTTTGAACCTCCCTCTCCATCCCACCTCTCCAGGTTGATACAGAGCCCCTGTTTGAGTTTCCTGAGTCATACAGCAAATTTGGAGCCATAGAAAATTGTGAGGCAAAGAAACGTGACGTGTTAGGTTTGCAAAATCACCAAAGTCTGTTCAATGAAAGAACTAATTGTAGGGATGCTGAGGACATTGAAGCAGATGGAGTTTAGGTTTTTTTTCCAAGGACACACAATTGCTGAGAGTGAATAGAGGTTAGACACTCGTGGAACCTGGTTCAGATGCCACCAGGTGTGCAGGGAAGGTCTCAGTCCCTGGAAAATTGCCAGGATCACATCCCTCTAAGACTTAGCACTTCCCACAGGTTTCCATGGCTGCGAAGGTGCTTTTCGAATATCATCGGGTAAGTGGAGATTACCCTCACTAGTCGCAACCCTGTGTTAGTCTCTCAGTCGTGTTTGCAACCCCATGGACTATAGCCTGCCAGGCTCCTCTGTCCATGGATTTCTCCAGGCAAGAATACTGGAGTGGATGCCATTCTCTTCTCCAGGGGATCTTCCCAACCTGGGGATCAAACCCAAGTCTCCTGCATGAGAGGCAGATTCTTTACCATCTGAGCCACCAGGGAAGCCTTCTAATTTTCTCCAAATTTGGGTTGTTATGAAACGTGTCACCTGGCATTTTCCCAGCCCTTGGGTGTGCGGACCTTGGAGAATCCTAGCTCAGTCCTAAGTCCGGTCTAAGTGTTATATGAAAGGGTTCCCCTTTCAGGCCACCAATAGAAAGAGATGTGGAAGCTTGTCACAAAAACAGGAAGTGCTTGGAGGTGAGGCTAAGTTGGTTCAGAGAATTGCAGGTCTCCTTCCTTCCTGGCAAGAATAAACTGGCTGTGGGGAGCAGCAGTCAGACCTGGAATGACTGTCTGTGAAGTTGGGCATCTATTCTGGAGGCAGTGGGAGGTGTGGATCAGATGAGAGAGGTGATTTCTTGAGTCTTTACAGGCTCCACTGGTTGCAGAGTGGACAGCAGCATGAACAGAGCAGTTAGTGGGAGAGTGAGGAGAGAGCAGGCAGCTATGGCACCAAGGTCGGGAATCTCTTCTGAGCTCTTAGGAGGAAGATGGAGATGGCGTAGGTGTGCGAGGAGGTGGCTTGTGGGTCTTTAGAAGAGAGGCAGTTGATGGTCTCATCTGTCTGTGTCCTGGCAGGGCAGTGTGACCTTTGAGGATGTGGCTGTGTACTTCTCCTGGGAGGAATGGGCTCTCCTTGATGAGGCTCAGAGATGCCTGTACCACGATGTGATGCTGGAGAACTTTGCACTTACATCCTCACTGGGTAAGCTCTTCTACCTGCCCCTGTGCCCTGGGCCAAGCTCTGTGCTTCTCTTTTCTCCAGGGGCAGGTGTGTCCCTAGTGGCCTGGATTTGTGCTGTGTTTACAAGGGCTGGGCTGAGTGCTCGCCTCCTTCTCATCCGTGTCACCACAGCACCTACTGCCCCAAAGCCTCCCAGGGAAGAGTTTGGTATCACTGTTGTTTTGTCAGCCTAAAGGACCCCCATGTCTTGCCGTCTGCCTCGCTGGGTGACTCTCCAGCACCATAGCACCCTAGTATAACACCCTTCATTCCTATAGCTCACATTTGTTTCTGACTGTGCTGGAAGTGTAGTCACTTACATAGTCACTGCTTACACAAATGTTATTGACAGACCCTTAGTTCAGGTTCTTTTTGCTTTATTTCACTTGGGACATGTACACAAAACATTTACCAGTTTCTTTTTTTTTTTTTTTGCCACGCTGCTGCCCTCAAAATCTTAGTTCCCCAACCGCAGCATGCCTTGACCACTGGACCACCAGGGAATTCCCACAGATATTTAATTTGTATCCTCTTCATTTGCTGAATTCATTTATTCTAGAAGTGTTGTGGTGCAATCTTCACAATTTCATGAGCTGTGGATGCCTTTTGTCTTTTTTCTTAAGGCTCCGTGTAGAACTTCCAATACTATGATGAATACTAGTGGTAGAAGCTGGCATCATTTTCTTGTTTCTGATCTTGGGGTATTTCTGACATTTGGAGGACAGACTCCTTATTGCCCATCCTGACTCCTAGAAGCTATTCTTGGAACATGTACAAGGTCCCCACCCCAAGGGCTCAGAGGTAGGGAGTGGAAGGATGAATACTATTACCATGCTAAGAGCTGAAAGGGACAAAATTAAAGCAGTTGAGCATTGCAAAAGAGTTGCATTAGACTAATTCTACTGGTGTAGTTGTCCAGAAGAGAAATCAGATTCCTGGTTCTTACTACTGTGCTATCTTCCCTTCAGCTATGGCCTTAGGAATTTTTTGGTAATATTTAATAGCATTCTGGTGGTCTCCTGTGTTCTGAGTTGTCTGGGCCTGTTTTGGCTACTGACTTGTCCTGTCATTCCCTTATGATTTTAGTTCTCTTGGGTACATGCAGATCTTCAGGTGGGGCTACAGAAAAAGTCCTCTGAGCTTCACAGAATGGACATGACTCCATTCTCAACAAGATGGGCTCATAGCAGGCCTGACCCAGATGAATGGAAGTTGACAGAGGACATGACTTCAGGTCTTGGTTGAAATCATACCAGGAACCTATCCTGTTTTACTTCTGTATTGGTGCCATTGCCAGTAGCCACACCTCACTCCTTTCCCTTCTCAATTCTCGACACTTTGCGGACTTGTCATTTCTATTAGTCATTTCCACTCTGATTCCAGCTGACAGCTATTCTCCACCTCTCTACACTGCTCACCTCACTCATTCCTCACACTGTTCCCTACTCAGACTTTGTCGTGTTCTAAAGAGTGCAGGTATCTAATAATCCTTAAATACTGTGACCTTTGTTCCAGTCAGATTTTTCTGGGACTGGACTGGACTTCTGACAGCATCACACGTCATCAGCAGATATAATCCTGCTAAAATCTATTGACAGATCTTCCTCAGTGGTCCAGTGGTTAAGACTCTGTTGTTGCACTGCAGAGGGCACTGTTTCAATCCCTGTTTGGGGAACTCTCATCCCACATGCCAGGTGGCATGGCCGCAAAAAATGAAAAGCTGTTGACAGAAAAATGAGTTACAGCACAAACCTTTCTGATAGGCCTTTCCTCATGTCCTGTGCCCAGTGAGACCTGCAGCATTCCGTGACCTTAGGGACTCAGTGGTGCACAGCAGTTGCTTCCTCAAGCTGAGTTTTCCTGAAAGCAATTTCATGAGCTGATCCTTTGATGTGTTGAGTTACATTTGTGATGGTTTTGCCTCTTCTCAATAAGGTTAACATGTACTTCACCATCACTTCTTTAATTTCAGGCTATTGGCATGGAGTAGAAGATAAGGAAGCACCTTCTGAACAAAGCATTTGTATAGGAGTGTCACAGATCAGGACTCTCAAGGTAGATTCATCTCCCCACAAGGGCCAGCCCTTTGAGATGTGTGGCCCAGTCTTGAGAGACATTTTGCACTTTCCTGAGCACCAGGAAACACATCTTGGGCAGAAACCATACACATGTGGAAATCGATTCTATATCTCTGCCAACCTTCAGCAATACCAGGAGCAACACATTGGAGAGATACCCATCAGAAGTTCTGTGGACACAGCCTTGATTATAAACAGATGCACAACCCATGTGTCAGGGAAACCCACTGTCTATGGGGAGATTGGGAACGACTTCTTAGTCAATGTGGGATTTTTCCATCACACTGAGGAGAAGCCAAACAATAGTAATGAGTGTGAAGCTGTCTCTCACAATGGAAAAAGGCATGAGAACTGGGGAGAAGGCAACAAAGCCCTCAACTGCACAGACACACTTGTTGAGGACCAACGAGTCCTCACTAGAGAAGGGCTTTATGAGTGCAGCAAATGTGGAAAAGCCTGTACTCGAAGATGTAACCTCATTCAGCACCAGAAAGTCCACACTGGAGAACGGCCTTATGAATGCCATGAATGTGGAAAATTGTTTACCTACCTCTCCAGTTTCATTATACACCAGAGGGTTCACAGTGGAGAAAGACCTTATGAATGCAGCGAATGTGGGAAATCTTTTAGCCAAAGCTATAGCCTCAACAGCCATAGGAAAGTTCACACAGGAGAAAAACCTTATGAGTGCAGGGAATGTGGGAAGTCTTTTAGTCAAAGATCTAATCTCATTCAGCATCAGAGAGTTCACACTGGAGAAAGGCCTTATGAGTGCAGTGAATGTGGGAAATCTTTTAGCCAAAACTTTAGCCTCATTTACCACCGGAGAGTTCACACTGGAGAAAGGCCTCATCAGTGCAGTGAATGTGGAAAATCCTTTAGCCGAAGCTCTAGCCTCATTCACCACAGAAGACTTCATACTGGAGAGAGGCCTTATGAGTGCAGTAAATGCGGGAAATCCTTTAAGCAAAGCTCCAGCTTTAGCTCACATCGGAAAGTCCACACAGGAGAAAGGCCTTATGAGTGTGGGGACTGCGGAAAATCATTTAGCCATAGCTCCAACCTCAAGAATCACTGGAGGGTTCACACTGGAGAAAGGCCTGTTGAGTGCAGTGAATGTGGGAAATCATTTAGCTGTAAATCTAACCTTGTTAAACACCTGAGAGTTCACACTGGAGAAAGGCCTTATGAGTGTGGGGAATGTGGAAAATCATTTAGCCAAAGTTCCAGCCTCATTCAGCACCAGAGAGTTCACATTGGAAAAAGGTCCTGAGTGCAGTGAATGTTGGAAAAAACTTTTCAGCTACAAATATGACCTCATTCAACCCCAGAGATGTCACACCAGTGAAAGGCCTTAGATATGCTGGGATGTGCAGTTTCCTTCTAGTATATTTACACTGGAAAAGTTGTGACTGGGCCATCTAATGCATCTGAAAATCTGCACTGGGGAGATTCCCCTTAAGTTTCAGGTATGTAGGAATCTTTAAGAAGCTGTGCTTCACTTTATTAGGGGCTTCCCTTGTGGCTCAATTGCCTGCCAGGCGCTTTCCAGCTTTATGTCACTGCCAGTTTCATTTCTATCACCTGGCAGGTCCACCCAGTGTGGAAACTACCTCCCAGTATGCTCAGGGAAGCTGACTTCTGTCCCATCCCTTTCTGTGGAGGGAAGTAGTGAGTAGTCTTAGCTCTTATGGCATCCTCATTCCTTGCTCATTTCTAAAGTAGGGCATGGACCTCACTCAATTTGGGCCCAGTGGACCCAGTTTCAGTTCTGTTGGTGACTTGCCAGCCAGGACTACATTTTCAGGGACATGTTAGTTTCTGGTGACACTTCTGATTTCCCCAGCTTCCAAGTCACCAAGCTGAGAACTTCATGCCTTGTATTCCTTTGCATTTTGCAATAATAAAGGCGTTAATGTTTCAGCCCTCTTTGGTCTGGGGCTTCTGTTCACTTTATATGAGGTGATTGGAAGAAAACGGGGCTCTAGCAGCGTTAATGATGGCACAGCTTTCATGGGGGTCCTGTGCTTTGTGTGCCTCACCTCAGTATGATTGAAGGATGTAGCTCTCTTTGTGGGGTTGGCCTAATGTAAATACATTGTTGCTCAAGGTCTCCTCAGAAAGACCGCAAGGCTCTGGGGTCCTGATTTGTGGACTGTATCAGGGTTTTTTTTGTGGGCTCAGAAAACATCTGAGGAGTCATGAAGTTGTGACAACCTCCAGTGCTTCTGGAAACATGAATTGTTATTCACAGTGAATGATCACATAATGCTCAGCAGTTAACCTATAAAAGAACCACATGTCCTGACCCCAGCATTCACTAGATGGTTCCACTGTAAGACTACAGGGCTGGAGGGAACCATGTTCGTCAAGTAACCCTGGAGCGGAGGAGACTGCAGTGAGGTAGGTGGAGTGTGTCCTGACATGGCATCAGCAGATGCTCCAGTGACTGTGACTGTGCAGTATCAGCGTGCACAGATGCTTGAACATCTAGAATGTTCAGCCAAAGGCCGTTGCCACAGAGGCAGATAAACAGAGAAAGATGCCTTCATCCACAGTGTGGTTCTGTGATCAGCCAGCATTCCTGTTAACTCAGGTGGGAAGAAATCTATTCTCATCAGGATTTGCTGCCACTAAGACAAGGGTGCTTCTCCAAGGTCATCAGAAAAGAGAGGCAATATAGGATTGTGAGACATGAGGAGTTTCCATTTTGGTTTTGGTTGTTCTTTGAGGCTTCCAGGATCATAGTTCCCTCACCAGTGACCGAACCCTGGGCCATGACAGTGAAAGTGCCAATTCCTAGCCACTGGACCACTAGGGATTTCTCAACATCTGATTTCCTAAAAAGTGTGACAGACCTAGGTTTTTTGAGTCATTTTGTAAATTTTTATTCAGGTGTAGCTGACATTGATATAGTGTATCTATTTGAAGTGCAGAATCTAAACATTTTGAGATTCTTAAGTGATAATATATAAGTAGTTCATTCTTTATTGCTGAGTAGTATCGTTTCTAGTTACATTGTTTGTTCATCCATTCATCTGGTTATGGTCATTTGGGTTATTTCTACTGTGGGTTATTGTAAATAAAGGTGCTAGAACGTTTATATGTAAAGCTGTATGTATGGATGGATTTTCAGTTACACTGTGTTAGTAATTCAAAGTATAAAGCCTGAGTCATAGAATAGGTGAATGTTTAACTTATGAAACTGACAAACTACGATCTACATTTATAGATTGTTTTTACATACCCACCAGGAGCATGTAAAATGCTTCCACATTCTGGCCAATACTTGGTATGGTCAGTCTTTTGAATTTCCTTAAATTTTTAATTTAAGGAAGTAGTCGTTTTAATTACATCTCCCTAAGGAATCATACGGAGAAGGCAATGGCACCCCACTCCAGTACTCTTGGCCTGGAAAATTCCATGGATGAAGGAGCCTGGTAGGCTGCAGTCCATGGGGTCACAAAGAGTTTGACACGACTGAATGACTTCGCTTTCACTTTTCACTTTCATGTGTTGGAGAAGTAAATGGCAACCCACTCCAGTGTTCTTGCCTGGAGAATCCCAGGGACGGGGAGCCTGGTGGGCTGCCGTCTCTGGGGTCGCACAGAGTCGTACACGACTGAAGCGACTTAGCAGCAGCAAAGAATTATGATGTTGATCTTTCTTTTTCCACATGGTTTATTTGCCATCTGTATGTCTTCTTGGTAAAATATCTGTTTATATCTTTCACCTATTTTTCTTTTCATTAACAAATAAATAGCTCCTTTTTATCCTCATTTTTTGTGTGTGCTATATACAATGTAATTACCACATGTACCATGTAGTTTAAATTTAATCTGCACTATCCACATATTTTTAAATCTAGACTTTCAGTAATATAACGAAGTCCAGGCTTGTAGTGTTTTCCAGTTTTCCGAATACAAATATTCTTAGCATGGCCAATTTCAAACTAACAACATGGTGTCACTGAACATGGAGTTGGGAAAAGTTGATAGAGGTACATCATTCCAACTCAATCATACTGATCCAGTAGCAACAAATGATACAAATGATAATGAGACTTGATAACAGCAGAATCTAACACAACACCGTAAAGCAATTATCTTTAACTAAAGTATTTTAGTTAAACTAAAATATTTTAACCATCCCTCCCCCCAAAAATAGTAAAATTACTATGAAGTGGCAAGTTCTGAACATTTGTGTAAGGTGTAACCCCTGGGTGGAGGAAATGGCAACCCACTCCAGTATTCTTGCCTGAAAAATCCCGTGGACAGAGGAGTCTGGCAGGCTACCATCCAGGGGCTTGTAAAGAGTTGGATACGACTGAACACACACATAAAGTATACCTGACTGAATATACAGAGTGCATGTATTTAGGATGTACATTTTTATATTTTAATACATACTTTTACCCAGAAAATCATTATTTTCATTGGAAACAAAAGATAATCTATAATGCCCTAACTCAGTTAATTTAAATACTTCAATACTTTAAAACATAAACAGAGCAAGAAAGATATTTAAAATAAAGGCAATTCTTGAGGAGGGGGGAAACAACTGAACTTTGAGGATGTTTTCCTCAGAAAGGATCAAAAGAATGCACATTAATTAACATTGAGATGCAGGAATTCCCCCGTGGTCCAGGGGCTGAGGTGCCATGCTCCCATGTAGAGGACCCAGGTTCGACCCCTGAACAGGGAACTAGATCCCATATGCCACAACTGAGACCAAGCACTGCCAATAAAATTAGTTAATTAAAGAAAAATGAGATGCAGTTTCCAGCAGTTTATTTTGGAGTCAAAACTTTACTCTTTTCAGTGTGAGTGCTCTGGAAGTTTGTGTCTTTGCTCTTTGTTGACAGAAAGTTAATGAGTAAACCATAATTTATAATGATTAGAGCTCTGTGTTTGGGAATTTCAATAAATTTGAAAACAAAGGAGCATACTTACAGTTTGTTATGCTCTAGCATTCTCAGTATTATCATCTGTATTTAAGAGGAGCAAATTTTATCCCGTAATTTGTAGTTATCCAGTACATTTAAACTAGGACTGTTTTCTGTCACATTTCAGGTTCCATATTTCATACATTCTATAACAACATGTCCGTAGCACTAAAGTTTTGGGAAGAAAATAGCTGCCCATTTTTCACAGTTCCAGGGTTAGGCTTTTTTTCCTGACCACACTGTGACCCCTGCTTTGGGAGCTTGCAAACTTAATCACTGAACCACCAATTTTTGCAGGCATCTGGCAGGGGCTAAAACAGCACTATGGGAATGAATCAAACATCCAGGAGGTCAAATCGATGGAGTGAGAAAAGACGTATGTAAAAGAAAAGACGTATGTAATTAAGTGAATCTGAATGTTTCTGGAAGGATCTACAGCCATAAATGTGTTTTCTTTCAGATTTATACAAGTGGGTTGGAAACTGTTTGTGTTAAATCTATCCTCATATCTATTTTTTTTTAAACTTTACAATATTGTATTAGTTTTGCCAAATATCGAAATGAATCCACCACAGGTATACCTGTGTTCCCCATCCTGAACCCTCCTCCCTCCTCCCTCCCCATACCCTCCCTCTGGGTCGTCCCAGTGCACCAGCCCCAAGCATCCAGTATCGTGCATCGAACCTGGACTGGCGACTCGTTTCATACATGATATTATACATGTTTCAATGCCATTCTCCCTCCTCATATCTATTCTTGCCTGGAGAATTCCATGGATAGAAGAGCCTGGCAGGCTATAGTCCATAGGGTTACAAAGAGTTGGACACAACTGAGTGACTTAACACTTTCACATGTATGTACATGAACAGGAAATAACTAGTCAGCAAAATAGTAATAATTTAATTAATTAAATGAGAAAATAGAAAGGCCAGAAGTAATTTTGAAGATGTATCAAAAAGATATGTCGGGACTTGCCTGTTGGTCCATGGTTAGAATCTGCCTTCAATGTAGAGGATGTAGGTTCGATTCGTGGGAGGGGAACTAAGATCCTACATGCCGTGGCACAACTACGCCCCCACCCACCTCAACTATAGTGCTGCAAACTAGAGCCCACACGTGCTCTGGAGCCTGAATCCCCCAAGGAAGATCCCGTGTGCCACAACAGAACCCAACACAGCCAAGATTGAATGTTTTTTCAAGATATATGTTTAACATACAAATCATGTTCATTAACTTGAAGTGAGAAGTAACCAATTTTGTTTACATCTGAGACACTATCATAGATAGATACTAAGTGTCCTAGGAGGAACAGCGTCTCATGGTGACTTAGCATCGTGACCAGCATCTCCCTGGCTCCATCCACTGAGATCCCTATAGCTCACTCATAATTGAAATGAACGTGCTATTCAATCTTCATATGCCTATTTCAGGAGCCTCTCCTTCACCTACATAGGAACTCAGTACACTACACCTTTACTTAGTTGTCCATGGGATACCTCAAAGGTTCAGGTATCACATACAACCTCACTGGACAAGAACTTCATTGGACCCATCTGTGCTCAGACACCCAAGTCCATACTTCATTGACACCCAAGTCCAGCTTCATTGACGACATACCCTGTGAGGGGATTTGCAAGACACTTGTGCAAGACATACATTCATCGTTGTGCTTACAGACAAGAGATGGGCTACGGCCCCACACATTTCAGCGTCATGCCAGCACAGTAAATTTCTTAGCTCCATCCAGTGTTTGTACAGGCTACTCTATTGCTGATGTGATTAAAGGGCAACTTCTGATTTTGTCAGTTTCCATCAGTCTCAGAGCGGCCAAACCTATTGGATCTTTCTGACTTTTAGAGGCAATATATTCTGCATTGACGACTAAGGCTTATTTATGCAGTCACTCAAAAATCATCCCACTTTTGGGGACTTTATGAGAGAAAAGTCCTAGTCAGTTCAGATGGCCAACCATTCAACAGATACTTTTTTTTGGCTGTGCCACACAGCATGCAGGATCTTCGTTCCTTGGACCAGGGATCAAACCTGTGCTCCCTGCATTGAGTACATGGAGTCTTAACCACTGGACCGTGAGGAAAATTCCTAATAGGCACTTATTTTGGTGCCTCCTGGAGACTCCTTGGTCGAAGCTCTGCACACACCTCCTATGCTCTGTAGTCTCTGGGCCCATGATGGCAGTGAGCTACTCAGGGTCTTCTGGTACAAAGTGTTGTCTGTTTCAACGTCGTGACATGCCATGTGAGCAACAACTGCCGGATGCTTACTCAACCCTCTTGTAAAGGAAGACTTTCCCAGGACCTGAGCCTGTGACACTCTGTATCCAGTTACCTTATTTCCTCGGTTATTAAAGCAACACAACACCCAGGAAACTCAGTGGGACAGCAAGGCCTTGATACATGACAGAGCTGTTCCTGAAGCTCTGGTGTTTCCCACTTGCAGGAAGAGGTGGCCTTGGTCCTCAGTCTCTTGTCAAAGGTCACAGTACTGAAGGACAGCAGTCCTCTCCTTGATGCTTGGCTACTTGGGCATACACTTGGGATCGACCATAAGACTCTTGGGGGAGTCCTTTGGACTGCAAAGAGATCAAACCAGTCAATCCTAAAGGAAATGAACCCTGAATATTCACTGGAAGGGCTGATGCTGAAGCTCCAATACTTTGGCCATTTGATGCAAAGAGCTGACTCACTGGAAAAGACCCTCATGCTGGGAAAGATTGAAGACAAGAGGAGAATGGGGGGTGCAGAGGATGAGATGGTTAGATGGCATTACCAACTCAATGAATATGAATTTGAGCACACTGGGAGAACGTGGAGGACAGAGGAAGCTGGCATGGGGTGGCAAAGAGTGGAAAATGACTTGGTGACTGAACAAGTTAACAATGAGAGATCGCACACTTTATTTACAGTAATGCCACCAGTACACGTGTACATGTGATGGAGCTCTCTGGAGGGCTCCATTCAGAAAATTTTGGATACAGTTCCTCAGTCATGTCTGACAGATACTCTGTCAGATATTAGATGCAGATGTTATTTGGATTTTCTTAACTGGATGCTATTGTGTGGGTGTCATGATCTGGACTAGTGGGTACAAGATCTCTGTCCTTCACAGGCACAAGCAGCAGGTCCAACACATTCACAGCAACAGAATTTCCCCAGACCTTCCCATGATGCCAGAGCCACACACGTCATCCTGGTCCTGGTGAGCTTCTTCGACTTTTAACTCTGTCTTCCATTTCTACTCTTTCTGTTGCAATGATTGTAAATCCAGGCCAGTGACTGATGGACTCTGTGTTACTAGCTTCCTTCATGTTTCCCAGCTTCCAGCTCCTTTGTGCAGTGACACTTGTTTCTCTAAGTTCTTTGTCTTCTGCACCAGAGAAAAATGCTTTTCCTACTTTTGTTAAACATCTGTAAGTTTTCTCTCATTTTGGCATTTGGATCACTTTTTTTTTTTTTTGCTTTTTAAAATTAATTTTTATTCTTTTAAAATAGGTGACTATCATGTGCAATAAGTCACCTATTTTAAAAGAATAAAAATTAATTTTTTAATTATTAATTCTGCTACATCCTGGGGTAAAATGGTAAGTATATCCCTGCCTTCAATTGCTAAGAGAAAAACTTAAGTTTACGGTAATTAACCTAATTATGCTTCATCATCTAGTAGGATGTCCTGGCAAAATGGAAAGAAACATTAAACTGAGAGATACAATTTGTTACCATGTGCTTGTTTGCACCACAGGGACACGATCTGCTTTGCTCCCCCACCAGACACCTCCTGTTCAGGAATGCTTATGAAATGAAGGGAATTCATCTCAGGTAGGCCACTGGCTCATAATAGCTACAAGCCTGCAAGCCCTTACTGGCATTTTTATTTCTAGTCCCCATGCCCTTATCAATGGCCAGAGAGGTCATGGCCAAAGTGACATGGCAGATGTGGTTAAGCAGCCAAGTGACTATTTCATTCTCATATAGCAAAATATACTAGCTTCTCATGTGATACTCAAATGTGTCCTGCTTCTGTGTGAAAGCAAACTGAACAATCAAGAGCCACACATCCTCCACATGGCTGAACACCCCTGGAGGCAATGTTTCTCTTTCTTCATCATCACAGCACCAAACACCAAGCAACCAGAGGCCACCCCTATAGCATGAAGTCCAAAATTATTCAAAGCAAGCAATCCTAGTTGTTTACCCCACTCTGCCAGGCCTTTCCCACAGAACCGCAACACAGACAGTGTTCTGAACACTCCCCACTCCTGCCTTGTCTCATGACTACCCTGATAACTTTCCCATGTGTTTCCAGGATTTGTGAGCATCACTGTTTTCCTTTTTTCTTGTAGCCACACCTGACTGACCATTTTCATAAATAATACAAATCACTTTCATAGATACTCCCTTTATTAAACGTCTGGTGGTTTGTACCATCCAGAAAATACAATCTTAACAATTCTGTGGAAAATTCACCTTTTTTTAATTACAGTAGATTTACAATATTATATTAGTTTCAGGTGTACAGCACAGTGATTCAGTATTTTACAGATTATACTCTACCAAATGTTATTATACAATGATGACTATAATTCTTTATCTGATACAATATAAATTTGTTGCTGTTTTATAAATAAGAGTTTTTAATTTCTTAATCCCATACACATAATTTGTCCCATCACACTTCTGTCTCTCCTCTGATAACTATTAGTTTGTTTTCTGTACCTGTGTAGTTGCTAAGTCGTGTCCAGCTCTTTGAGACCCCATGGACTGTAGCCTGCCAGGCTCCCCTGTCCATGGGATTCTCCAGGCAAGAATACTGGACTGGGTTGCCATTTCCTCCTCCAGAGGGTCATCCTGACCCAGGATTGAACCCACATCTCCTGCACTGGCAGGCAGGTTCTTTATCAGTGAGCCACCAGTTAAACCCCTAAACCTGAGGGGTTTTTTTTGCTTGTTTCTGTTTTGCATGTGTATTCTTTTGTATTGTTTTTAAGTTGCACATAAGAGATATCATACAGTATCATACAAGTCTCTTCTCCACTCTTGGCTGCCCTAAACCCAGTGCAATGCTGTGGCATGGAGGTGCTGGAACAGAGCATTACCAGGTAGATAACGGGATCATTCATTTACAGGAAAACCATGAATGCTGCTTTCCAGTGGATAGTCATGACCACTGAGCACGGAGTGCAGTGTATGAGCAAGACTCCTGAGGAGCGGGGCAGGGACAGAGGATGGATTAGGTATTCTTTGAGTTCCCAAAGCTGGGTTGGAAGGGAAAGAGGATCACAGTGACCAGACTCCCCTTGTCCTGAAAACAGGCAACCTGATACTGAATCCCAAGTATCTGTCCATTGCTGGGAGAGAAAACACACCCTCTGTGCCTCAAATCCCTCCCTAGAAATGGTCCATTTGCTGCCTGGTGACTGTAGTTATGTCCTCCCACGCTGTTACTATCCCAACTCCAACGCTAGTGCTCTCCTCATTAGCTGCATTCGTGAGGCCCCTTCTCCAGTGTGAACTCTCTGATAACCAAATAGATCTGATCTTACTATTAACATTCCCCACATTCACTGCACTCAAAAGGCCTTTCTCCAGTGTGAATTCTCTGATGATTAAGACCCACATTCACTGCACTCAAAAGGCCTTTCTCCAGTGTGAATTCTCTGATGATTAAGAAGACTGGACTTATTAATAAAAGATTTCCTGCATTCACTGCACTCATAAAGTTTTTCTCAATGGTGAACTCTCTGATGATACTGAAGGCCATAGCTAGCAGTAAAAGATTTCCCACATTCACTGCACTCATAAGGTTTTTCTCCACTGTGAACTCTCTGGTGATACCGAAGGCTAGAGCTAGCAGTAAAAGATTTCCCACATTCACTGCACTCATAAGGTTTTTCTCCACTGTGAACTCTCTGGTGATACCGAAGGCCATAGCTAGCAGTAAAAGATTTCCCACATTCACTGCACTCATAAGGCCTTTCTCCATTGTGAACTCTCTGATGACGAAGAAGGCTCGAACTGCTAGTAAAACATTTTCCACATTCACTGCACTTATAAGGCCTTTCTTCAGTGTGAACTCTCTGATGATTGCGAAGGCTCAACCTAACAATGAAAGATTTCCCACATTCACTGCACTCATGAGGCCTTTCTCCACTGTGAATTCTCTGATGATACCAAAGGCTAGAGCTAGCAGTAAAAGATTTCCCACATTCACTGCACTCATAGGGCTTTTCTCCAGTGTGGATTTTCCTATTGGAACTGAGGTGGTGCATTTGATTAAAGGATGTCCCATAGTCACTGCCTTTATACAGCTCTTCCCTGTTGTGAACTTTCTGATGATATCGGATGCCAGCCAGAGTTATAAAAGATTTCCCACATACATTACAGGTATAAGGCCTTTCTCCTTTGTGAATTCTCTGATGTCTATGGAAATTGGAGTTGTTGATAAAAGATTTCCCACATTCATTGCACTTATAAGGCCTTTCTCCAGTGTGAATTCTTTGATGTACATAGAAAGAGGATTGATGGGTAAAACATTTTCCACATTGAGTGCATTCATATGGCCTTTCTCCGGTATGAATTCTCTGATGTCCAATGAAACGGTTCTTATAGATAAAAGATTTATCACATTCCTTGCACTGATAAGGCCTTTCTCCAGTGTGGATTCGCCTATGAATCCTGAGATACTTTCTTTGGCCAAAGGATTTCCCACATTCAGTGCACTCAGAAGACCTTCCTCTAATATGACCTTTCTGGTGCTGAACATGGTTACTTTGGTGAGTGCCGCCTGTGAACTCACAAGACTGTTCACTAGTGAGGATTCTCTCATCTTGAACAAGTATGTCTGTGCGGCTGGAAGCTTTCTTGCCTTCTCCCGAGCTCTGATGACTTTTTCCACTGTGAAAAACAACTTCACACTCCTTACTGTTGTTTTGTTGATTCCTGGTGTTTTTGGCCTGTGGCTGAACTCCCAGGTTGGCCACGAATTCCTTCCCAATCTCATTGTATGGGGAGAGACTTCCTGATGCATGAATTGTGCAGCTCTTCAAAAATGAGAGTTTCCCCATAATATATTGTAAAAGAGTCTCTCTCGTGTGCTGCTTCTGGTGCTGCTGAATGTCTGCAGTGAAACAGAACTGTTTTCCATGTGCCCCACATGTGTTTGCTTTCTGTCCACTATTTGTTCCCTGCTCTTCAGTCAAGTGCAAAATGTTTCTCAAGACCAGGATGCATATCTTACAGGGCTGGACCTTCTCAGCAGATGAATCTGTCCTGGGACTCCCAATCTGTGACACTCCTGCAGATTTGCTCTGTTCAAAAGGTGTCTCTTCATCCCCAACTCCAGGCCAAGAACCTGAAAACAATAGTGAAGTCCATATTGAGTTTAGTACAGGGAAATGCCACCGTTAAAACTGTACATCTGACACTTGAAAGAACAGGTCCACAAGACTGTGTTCAGGAAGTGGAGTTAGGGTCAGACTGAGGAAGCAGCTGCTCTGTGTTACAGGGCTTTAAGGTTACAGAACAGATGAGGTCTCAGCAAACACAGGACACAAGGACTGGGTATGGAGCAAGGGTGAAACGCCTTTTCTACAGTTCACTCTTATCAATAGCTTCTGCCTGGACCACAACTGCTGGTGACCTTTTCTCTGCAGAACTGTATGTCCAGGCCTCAGAAAATCTGACTGGAACAGGTACCTGGTGTTTAAGGAATATTAAGGGATCCTCCTGTGTTTCAGGACATAAACAGTGTCAGAAAATACTCTGGAGGAAACACTGTGAAGACCAATGAAATAAACGGTTTAGAGAGGTGGTAGGGAATTAATCCCAGGCTGGAGTCAGAATAAAAATGAGAAGTAGGACTTCCCTGGTGCCACAGTGGGTAAGAATCCACCTGCCAATGGAGGGGACGTGGATTCGAGGCTGGGTCTACAACGATTTCACATGCTGTGGAGCAACCAATACCATGCACAGCTACTGAGTCTGTGTGCTACAACTACTGAAGCTTGCAGGCCTAGAGCCCATGCTCTGCAATGAGAGAAGCTACCACAATGAGAAGCCCGCATACCACAATAAAGAGTAGCCCCCACTCGCCACAACTATAGAAAGCCCTTGCAAAGCAATGAAGATCCAACCAAAAATAAAATAAATGGATAAATAAATAATGAGAAGTAGAACAAAGTGTAAGTTGCTAGTGTCAAGAATGGAGAAAAGACTATAGAAATGACTTGTGGCCACTGGCAATCACATTAAAAGCACTAGTCAAACATGATAGGTTCCTGGAATGACTTGAACACACAACTGACATGAAGCTATCCCAGCTGCCATTCAACTTGGCCAGACTACCTGAGAGTGCTTTGTGCTGAGACCAGAGTCATGTCCATCCTGCAAATCATGAAGGACTGTCCACTCTCAGTTCAACAACTACATGGAAGGCAAATGATACAACTCTTAATAGAAGAGCAGGTCAGGTGAGTGGCCAACACCAGCCCAGAAGAACTCAGCACACAAAAAGGGACAATATTTAAACACTGCAAAAAGCAGCTCTGATGGACTGAGCCTGTGCTCTAGAGCCTGGGAGCCACAACTACTTAGCCCATGTGCCACAATTACTGAAGCTTACATACCCTTGAGCCCGTGCTCTGCAACAAAAGAAGCCAGAGCAATGAGAAGCCCATGCACTACTAGAGCATAGCCCCTGCTCACAACAACTAGAGAAAAGTATGTATCAACAAGGACCCCGCACAGACAATAAATGAATAATAATTTAAAAAATCATAAAAGACAACCGCTTATATTGTGGAATTTAAGTCATGGTGCACCCCCAAGGAAAGGCACACTGAAAAGCCTGTCAGTTTACATCTCATGTCAATATACAGGAAAGAGACACTCTAAAAACATCAAAAACAAGAACCCCCCACCCCGCAAACCCTGGTTAATGGCAAGCACAGTATCTTCAGAGTTACAACCATAAGATGCCAATGTTCAGTTTTCAACAACAAAAACTCACAAGGCATACAAAGAAGGAAAGGACAATAACAATCAACAGCTGTTGTACCTTATGAAAAGGTACAAAAAGAATAGATGGTAACCATACTTAGTTGTTCACTCATGTCCAACTCTTTGCAACCCTATGTCCATGGGGATTCTCCAGGCAAGAATACTGGAGTGGGTTGCCACGCTCTCCTCCAGGGAATCTTTTCAACCCAGGGATCGAACCCAGGTCTCCCACATTGCAGGTGGATTCTTTACTGTCTGGGCCACCAGTAGAGCCCATAGTGACTAGAAAAAGATTTGTCTGAAAAAGATGTTCAAACTGGTAAACAAATGAACCAAAAGAAATTTTTAAAAGCTGCCTCAACAAAATGGAACTAACAATAAAAGATACAGCAAGTTGTTTTGCTTTGTGTTTTTGTTTTTTTTTTTGATAGTAAGTATTAAAAAAAAAAAAAGAAATTTGGGAGCTGAAAAGTACAATTGCTGAAGTGAAAAAAAAATCACTAGAGAAATCCAATGCAGAAAAACATCCCAGATTTGAGGCAAGATATGAATGTAAACATCCAAGAACATAAATGAACTTCAAGCAGAATAAACGAGAAGACCCACATCATGGCACATTATAATCAAACTGCTGAAACAGAGAATCTTGAAATCAGTGAGAGAAGTGACTCATCACAGACAAGGGGTCCCAAACAATATCATTAGCAGATTTCTTATGGGAAATCTGAGAAGACCAGAAGACAGTGGGCTGATATGTTCAGATGGCTGAAGGAAAAAAACCTGCCAACCAAGATTCTTTCAAAAATGAAGGCGAAATTAGCATATTTAGGTAAATTAGAAATTAGTATATCTAGGTAAATAAAAGATGAGGAAGTTCAAGAAATGCTAAAGGGAGTCCTTCAGGTTGAACCGAAAAGACACTAATGTGTAAAATGATACAGATAAAGCTGTATAGAAGCAGAAAAAAAATTTTTTTGGCCTGCCAGCACGGCTCTCAGTATTTTAGTTCCAGACCATGGACTGAACCCAGGCCCATGGCAGTGAGACTGCAGAGTCCTAACCACTGGACCACTAGGGAATTCCCAGAAATTTTTTTGATGTTACTGATGGTAAACTGGTATAAATTAAAATTAGTATGCTCTAGCTTTAGGATATTAAATGTAATTCCCATGGTAAATACAAAAAAATAAAGAAAAAGTTTTATTATGCACACAAAGGAAATGAAAAGGGAATTAAGATATTTCACTACCCCCCCCCCAAATCAACTAAATACAAAAGGAGAAAATAACAAAAAGTAAGGAATGACAAAGCTCCAAGGCGTATATAGAAAACAAAGAGCAAGATGAAAAAAATAACCTCTCATCAATAACTGCTCTAAAGTGAATAGATTAACCTCTCAGAGCAAAACACAGACTGGCAGAATAGATTCAAAAAAACCATCCAGGAAACTCCCTGGCAGTCCAGTGGTTAGGATTCAGCAGTTTCACTGCTGAGGGCATGGGTTCAATCCCTGGTCACAGGAGGAAGAATTCACAGGCTGTGTGGCACAATCCAAGACGACAGCAACAACTGCATGCTGTCGACAAAACACAAGTGGAAACTGAAAGGTAGGTAAAGATACTTCATGCAAATAGTAACAAAAAGCACACAGGAGTAGCTATAAATCATACCAAACAATAAGGATTTTAAATCTAAAGACTACGAAGGACATATATTTTGGGAAGATTCAATGTAAGATGATGCAATAAGTATAAATAGTCACGCACTCAATAGTAGATCACTGAAATACATGAAGCAAAAACTGACAATCAAGAGGAGAAACAGACAGTTCTACCTTAATATTTGGAAATTTCCATACTCTACTCTGGATAGGAACAATAGATTTAATTAGATAAAGTTTATACCAACTATCCTCTCTAACCACAACAGAATGAAGATCCATAACATAACATATGGAAAACTGAAATATCTACAAAATTCTGGAAATAAATAGGTTCAAGAAAATAATCACAAGGGAAATCAGAGAATATTTAATAGACCAATGTAAACAAAACACCACATACTAAAACTACAGGATGCAGCAAAGGCAGTACTAAGGAGAACATTTACAGCAATAAATGCTTATATTAAAAAAATAAATATCATAATCTTTACAACTTGATGAACTACAAAAAAAAAAAACCCACACACATTAAATAGACAAAGCATTCTGAAAAAGAAAATGATAAAGATCAGACAAATAAAATAGCCAGAACATTCTGTTCTTCTTAATAAGGTAACTGACAAGAAAAACAAGTGCTCAATTCCAGCCCTCTCTACACATGGCTGTCCCACCTAATGGGAGGAAAATAAATTGAAAGTAACTTGTGAAGTTCATAGTCCAGACACACAAGCTCATTAAAAGACTGATAAGTAAACATACTATGAATCCTTCCAGTACTGTGGAGGCTTCCCTTCTCCACATCTTACCAACACATGAATAAAGGCCTATCTATAGTGGTTCCTCTTACTCCATACATCATGCCAGTTATCAAGAAAAAATTACACAGCATACTAAATAGTGAAAAGCAATCTGAAGAGACAAAGGAAACTTCAAAACCAGAATCAGCTATCACAAAGATGTTGTAATTATCACACTTGAAATACGAAACAAGTATGATATATATGCTGATTAATGTTTGGTAGAGTTGGGAGTTTGTGATGGACAAGAAGTCTGGCACGCTGCAGTCCACAGGGTCGCAAAGAGTTGGACATTTGAGAAATGGAAATTCAAAGAAAGAACTCAAAATTCTAGAAGTCAAAAAGACTATAACATACATGAAGAATGAATATGATGCGCTTATTGATACACTGGACACAGCTGAGGAAAGCATCTCTGTGCTTGATGTGTAGAAACTTCCAAAACTGAAAAGCAAAGAGAAAAATGAAAGAAAGAAATGCAAATCAAAACTACAATGAGGTACCACCTCACACCAGGCAGAATGCCATTATTAAGAAGTCTACAGGGGCTTCCCTGGTGGTCCAATGGCTAAGACTCCATGCTCCCTTGCTTACCAAAAAAAAAAAAAAAACCAGAAAAGAAAACTTCATGCTCCCAATGCAGGGGGCCCAGATCCTATCCCTGGTCAGGGAATTAAGATTCCACAAGCTCGAGATAAGAGTTTGCATGTAGCACCTAAAAGCTCCCAGGTGTTCCAATTAAGACCCAGAATAGCCAAATAAATACTTACATACACACATATTAAAAACAAAAGTCTACAAATAACAAATGCTGTTGGGCAGCCATTATGAAAAACAGTATAGATGTTCCTCAAAAAGTTAAAAGTAATGTTGCCATTATGATCCAGCAGTTTAACTCCTGGGCATATATCCAGTCAAAAATTTTAATTCAAAAAGATATAGACTCCTATGTTCACAGCAGTCAAGTCAGGCTCATGAGGATAAAAACAGAGAACACAAATTAATAATAACACAGACAAAAAATTCAAAATAAAACATCACTGTGGATACCATGGAGATTAAAATAATAATAATGAAAAATATGACTAATCTCTAACCCCATGAATTTGATCACCTAGATGCTGCTAAGCTGCTGCTAAGTCGCTTCAGTCGTGTCCAACTCTGTGCGGCTGCAGCCCACTAGGCTCCCCCATCCCTGGGATTCTCCAGGCAAGAATACTGAAGTGGGTTGCCATTTCCTTCTCCATCTTGCATCTCCTAGATGCAAGGGATCAATTCCCTGAAAGATAGTCTACCAAAACCCACACAATAGATAATCTGAACAGGTCTGCGTCAATTAAAGAAAATGAATCAGGGAGCCTCACTGGGGTTCCAATGGTTAAGCTCTGTGCTTCCACTGCATGGGGCATGCATTCAATTCTTGGTCAGGGCCTAAGATTTTTCTTTTTTTTAAGATTTTTCATGCTATGCAGTGTGGCCAAAAAGAAAATTCTTCCAAACATGTAATGAGAGAATGTATTATACAATTCTCTACAATCTCTTTCAGAAGACAGAAACAAAGGAAACAGCTCCTAACTCATTATTTGAGACCAGTATTACTTTAATACCAAACCAAAAACATTAAAAGAAAACTATAGAATTATATCTCTCATGAACACAGACACAAAAAATTTAACAACTTTTAAAAATCGATTAAAAAACTATATAAAAAG
The DNA here is from genome assembly GCF_032452875.1 of Bos javanicus. Taxonomy (NCBI): domain Eukaryota; kingdom Metazoa; phylum Chordata; class Mammalia; order Artiodactyla; family Bovidae; genus Bos; species Bos javanicus. The sequence continues at coordinate 65,524,387 of NC_083885.1, read as the reverse complement.
AATTATATACCATGACCAACTGGGCAATTGAAACTGGTTTAACATTTGAAAGTCAGTTAACATAACACCTATCAATACTTAAAATACATATTGATTGGTATCCAGTTATATAAGTTCTTATATTTTGGAATATTTACCCCTTAAATATATGGCTTGCAAATATTTTCTCCCATTAGGTAGGTTACCCTTTGATTTTGTTGATAGTTTCTTTTGCTGTTTAGAAGCTTTTTAATTAGGAAAAGATATACTCATTGGGAAGGAAGGAAAATTGTCTTCACTCTCAAATGACATGATCAGGTACGTTAGAAACCCCAAATATAGACACCCTGCCAAAAATATCCTAGAACAAAAAGTAATTACAGGCCACTCTTGCCTTCTGAGATGGCCCACATTCTGGGTGTATGTCTCTAAATAAGCCTTCTTTCACTAAAAAACAACAAAGTTTTCAGGATACAAAGTTACAATATAAAAACCAATCACTGACCTACATACCAGCCCCACAAAAAACTGAAATTTGAGGCTAAAAACTAAATACCATGTACATTAGTACAAAAAAAGAGAAAAAGTGATATTTAGTTATAAATCTACCAAGACATGTACAAAAGGCAAAAGCTTCAAAATGCTGGATTTGGGCATGATTTCTCGTCTATGACAACAAAAGCCCAGGCAACAAAAGAATAAATGAGATCCTGAACCTTAAAAAAAAAAAAGAACATTTTGTTTGTTTGTTTCATACCTTTAACTTAATGTCATCTGTCAATTATACCTCAAAAAGGTATAGGGGAAAAGGAAAAAACTGACCTATTGTACATCACAGGGAACTATAAACATAGTAAAAAGGCAACCACAGAGTACAAGGAATTAATATCCAGAATATATGGATGAAGTCTAGAACTCAACAACTAAAAAAAACCAATCTGATGAAAAAAATAGGAAAAGGACCTGAATAGATATTTTTGAAAGATATACACAGGAATTCCCTGACAGTAGAGTGGTTAAGACTCTACATATTCACAGCCATTAGGCCCAGGTTCAATCCCTGGTCGGAGAACTAAGATCCCAGAAGTCAACATGGCTTGGACCAAAAAAAAAAAAAAAAAGATATACAAATGGCCAATAAGCACACCATAAGGGAAATGCAATGGAAATGGTAAAGATATACCACTACACATCCATTAGATGGTAGTCATCAAAAGACAAAAAATAAAGCTGCAGGCACGTATGTAGGAAAACTACATACATGTAGGAACCTTGGAAAAGGTTGTGGGAAGAATTGCTCACCATCTGTTTAGTAGTGCCCATGTCAGTGACAACACTCTTCTGTACAGACAGGCAAAATAAATATCAGATACATGGTAACCATGGTCCACATGTAAGAAAGACAGAGCTGTCCCTGGGGAAAAGAAGAAAGGCAGAGCCTAGCTCAAGAGGATAGAGGAGGGAGTGGGGCCTTACCCAGCATGCATACAAGTGCAAAGTTTTCCAACATGACATCAAGGTACAGTTGTATCTGAGCCTCATCAAGAAGACACCATTCTTCCTGGGAGAAGTACACGGCCACATCCTCAAAGGTCACATGGCTCTGGTGTAACAGGGACAAATAAAATCATGAACAGTCTCACACTTTCCATCTTCTCACACATCTCCTCTACTGTCGAATCTGATGGAGTCTCCTGATACCTGGGGAAGAAAAACTCCCTCCTCTGATCTGAACTTCCTGTTGCCTTTGGAACACACAGGCATTTAATTTCAAGCTGAAATTCTGCTCTTCCCTGTTGTTTATTCCCACCAGAAAAAAAAGACCCCCACTTACCTTAACCAGCTTAGCCTTACCTCAAAGCACTTCAACATACTGGTATGGGTTTCAATGTTCCATAATTCCTCCATAGAACCAGTGTGCACTCACTACCCCAGGCACAGGGTTGCCAAGGTCCCCAAACCGAAATGTTGGGAGAATGGCAGGTTAAGAGCCCCAAGACCCTCCTCAAATACAGAAAATGTGTGCGTGACAGTGTGAACAAGTAAGGGACTGGGACAACCTCCATTTACTAAATGTTCTTCTGCAGCTGTGGGAATCTGTGGGAACATGCAGACCACAGAGGAAAGTGACCAGGGCAGTGCTCCAAGGACTCAGGACTTGCCAGGGCAGCTGCCTGGTACCACAGCCCAATAACCTCAGGCTGACTGGCTAACATCTACTGTATGACTTCATCCTCACTACTACCCTTTATCAGCTGTGAGCTCTGAGAAGCCATACTTTCCATTGCTCAAGTCCTCATCAACCCCTACAGACTTTTCTTCCACTGAACAGGCCTTGGAGAGCTTTTATTTATTTATTTATTTATTTTGGAGAACTTTTAAAAGCCCACAGATCATATGCTTCCTTTACTCAAAACTCTCCAGCGTTCCCAGTGCCCTGAGAAGAAAGGTACAACCTCTCATCTGCCATTCCACGTGCAGCCTGGCCTCAAACTTTGTTTTTTGAAGAAACACGATGGACTCCAGGTTCCCCAATGTTCCTGGTTCAGTTGCATCTCCAAGCCTCACCCACACCACATTACACCTGTGGTCAGAAACAGGGACACCACCCCTGAAGGCCTCACTGCGCCTTGGGCCAGGCACATGAGATAAAGTGTGAAAAATGGGACACTTCCTGCCATATAGGTAAACAAAAAAGATGCCACAGCGATCAGCGATTGCAGCCCTCCAGTGTGAGCCAGTGAGCCCTAGGAATTCAGGAAGAATACTTGCCATTTAGCAGCCAGCAGACTACAGTCACTCCTATGCTGAGTCCCGAGAAACTCAGGATATGAAAACACAGGATACTGGCCCCAGATAGCCGAGGTGCATATCAAAGGAGTTGTGGAGCCCTATATCGAGATGATAGGACAATATCTCCATGATTAGCCAAGCTCCAGGGCAACCATTGTCATGTTCATTCTGTTCCTAACCAGCCAGCTCCAGCCTCCATATGACATAATACACAGAATCCTGACTATTGACCTAACATCACCCCTCTCCACAGGAATTTTCTTTTCCTTGAGGCTATAAAAATAGTCGGCAAGCCCTTGAGCCACCCGCTGTTCTAACAGTCTCCTGGTGGCTCTCCCTGGTCAGTTAGGGAGTCCGCCCTCTGTCTTTGCAGCACCCCTCTCTACCTCTCCCCTTTGTTCTCAATAAATTCGCTCTAGTCTAAAATGCCTTATCTCTGGAAATTCTTTTTCAACTACAGCTCAGACTGCCACGACAGAAATGATTTCAGTGAGCCCAGACTCACATCTTTCCATACACAGAAAAGTGCTTAATTCCTTAACTTGGGTTATCTGACTTTCCTTAACAATAATCTATTGATGTTCAAACACCTGCCCTTTGTTGCAAAACTTATATATACGCTGGCTTTGTTAGGGGAAGCACACTGAAACCGCCTGCCCTGGCCAGGTACCGTAGTAACTATTTGCATGCGTTGTTTTACAACAGGAGGTCCTGGTAAGGAACACTGGAACTAATAAGCCACCACCAACACAGAGTTCTGGAAAGGTAAAAAAGTGACACCAGGTGTCCCAACACCTTCCAGAATCATCCTCACTGGCATCCATCTTGGCTGAACAAGGTGTGCACCACCCGGAAGGACTCTTGAGTCAGAAAGATTGGCTAAAGACAACCAAAGCTAATCCCGTCCCCATAAAACTCCAGACTGCAACCCACGTGGCAGAGCAGTTCTCCTGGGTTCCCTTACCCTACTGCTGTCCGACCAGAGCCCCTTCCCAATAAAATCTCTTGCTTTGCCAGCACAAGTGTCTCCTCGAACAATTCACTTCCCAGTGTTAGAGCCCACTTTCGGGTCCTGGAGGGGGTCCCCCTTCCTGTAAGAGTTTCTCCCTTCACCTCCCAGGGTTCCTTGAGAAGTTTCTTGGGCTGGAAATCCTAAAAATCCCCACGGAATAAAACACAACTCAACTTCTGAGTTGCACGTTTTTTAAGGCCACAAACAACGTGAGCAGGAAGCTGCTCACCTGGGGTGTTCTCATTCTGGTGGGGAAACGGGCAGCGGAGAACCCAGAACTCACTGCACTTACCTGACCGGGGTCCTTCAGGGCAGGCACCGCCATCAGAGCTTCTTTCCACAGAGCGGTGCGGCGACCCTCCACTGGTCAGGTCGGACTTGGCGCGGACACACCCTGCAGGCGGCAGTGTCCCCAGCTCTTACGCCGTCCCCTATGCAGTGCCTTCGAAGACGCCCCTTGCGCTCTCTCGGCCTGCAACAGGCCTCCCGACACCGCACGCTCAGACCTTCCGTCCGGCTCCACAGACTTGAGAGGAATCAAAATGTCCGCCAGGAAGACACCTGAAGCCCCTCCCCGGAAACGCTCCTTTTCTGTATTTTCATTGGATAAACGTCACTGCTCCGTGACGCAACACTTCTGGGTAATGTAGTTCTAAGGCCTCAAGGAAGCATGGTCCACACCTGAAACACTGGGGCAGAAAAAGCCAAGATGAATTGCCAGGAGAGCTGAGAAGTGACCTCTAGGGCTGGAGAAGGAATTCATCCTTCCTAAGGGAGAGGGGGAACCATTAGAACATGTAGCCTTTTTGTCGTTAGGCACAGATTTGATTGCGTTGAAACTGTGGATCTGGTCAGAAACTCTGCAGTGAGATGTTGGGAGGTAGGTGAGGGGCCAAAGGCAGAAGTGGAGGTTTTGTTCGTACTGCACAAGGTTTTAGACTTCGCCATTGGCGGGGAATAACCATGCGGAATCCGACCTGGTCGCCCTACTGTCACCACCGGGGTCCCTGCAGAGGCTCCGATGGCAGCAGTTGAGCTGACGCCCCCACCACAGGTAAATGCTGCGTGCTCAGGGTTCTCCCCTGCCTGTGTCAGCACCATAATATGAATGCCTCGAGTGAGAGGCGCCTGCTCACATTGCTTTATTTTGCACCATTGGTCCAGGACAGTGAGGCCTTCAGGAATGGTGTCCCTATTTCTGAGCACCACTGTGCTGTGTGGGTGAGGCTTGGAGATGGAACTGCAGCAGGAACATCTGGAATCCTGAGTCCATCCTGCTTCTGCAAGTCACATTTGAGGCCAGGCTGCACATGGAGTGGCAGATGAGAGGTTGTACTTTTTTTCTCAGGGCCATGGGAGTGGAGGAGAGTTTTGAGTAGAGGAAGAACACAGTCTAAGTTAGGTGTTTAAAAACTCTGGAAAACCTGTTCAGTGGAAGAAAAGTCTATAAGAGGTGATGAGGAATTTGAGGGAGAGGGAAGTGGCTTTTTCAAGGTCACAACTGATAAGCAATAGCACTGAGGACAGAGGCATAGAGGAGATGTTAGCCAGTCGACCTGAGGTTGTTGCCAGAATCTTGGCTCTGGGCACCAATGCCAAACAGGAATACTGAGTTATGGCAGTGTCAGCTACAAATTGGCACTTGCAAGAGCATTTGGTGGGCTTCACTGGTGGTGCTAGTGGTAAAGAACCTGCTGGCCAATGCAGGAGATGCAAGGGACAAACGTTTGGTCTCTGGGTGAGAAAGATTCCCTAGAGGAGGAAATGGCAACCCATTCAAGTATTCTTGGCCAGAAAATCCCATGGACAGAAAAGTCTGGCAGACTACGGTCCATAGGATCACAAAGAATCAGACACGACTGTAGAGACTTAGCTTGCATGCACAAGAGCATTTGCCAGCGATTGAACAGCAACAACAAAAGCATTTGCCTTCTGCCTCTGCAGAGACTGGACCCTGTGCTGCTCTAGGCCCAGCTTCAACACCCCCTGAGGGGAATTCAGGGTAGACAGTGAGGCACTTTGTGCTCCAGGGAAACTGGTGGAACAGGTCTTTTAGATAGCTGGATATTTTGTGGAACTGATTTCATGATCCCAATCCTAGCATCTCTTCATATCTAGAAAAACACTAAATCCCTTCATGGTGACGTCAGTTCCTCATGACTAGCAGAAAACCTTTCCTAAGTGCCAGATTGTATGGAACTCACCCTTCACCAAAATCTTATATATTGACCTTCTGCCACTGCCTTTTTGGAGCATTCTCTCAGGGCTATTTGAAGCGCTGTTTCCAAGGCTGCAGTCCTCATTTTGCCCCAAATAAAGTTTAACGTGTGACTCTCAACATTGTGCATCTTTTTAGTTCATGGAGGAGAAAGAGTGGCTTTATTACTTTTCCAGGCAAAAGGGGAACACAGTACCTAGCACTTAAAGAACTGTGTACCCCTGCTTCCTGGTGAGTAGAGAAAGATTATGTAGCCAGATGGGCTTCCCAGGAGGCACAGTGGTAAAGAATCCACCTGCCAATGCAGGGGATGCAAGAGACACAGGTTCAATCCCCGGGTTGGGAAGATCCCCTGGAGAAGGAAATAGCAACCCATTCCACTATTCTTGACTGGAAAATCCATGGACAGAGGGGCCTAACATGCTATAGTCCATGAGGTCACAAAGAGTCGGATGTGATTGAGCACGCACGCATGTAGTCAGGCAGATATATGTAGTAAGGATCAAGGCAGTAACAGTCTTGTATTCTTTCTTCCACAAAGTTTCAAAAGGGTAGTAGGGTTGCTGACAGGATTAGGATGTGTATAGGATCTTAGGTGATCCGGTCTCCTAATCTTGATGAGATTCTCTGGTTCTTTGATCTTGTTTCAAGTGGTTTCTTTGCTGTTCCTCTTTTGATTAACAACTGTTCTGTTATATGGAAATGAGAGAAGGTCATGGAGACTGGAGTCTTGACTATAAGAAATGGAGGACAAAAAGGCCTCTGTGCCCAGGAGTCCCACAGGGCCCTTCTCAGCATCAAGGTTACCTGGCTCTGGTGTCAGGCAGCGGTCCCGGCAAGTCCTAGTCCCTGGAGCATGACGCTGGTCACTTTCTTCCATGGCTTGCCTGTTCCCACAGACTCCCAGGAGTGGAGAAACACCTTTGATAGGTGGAGGGTGTCCCAGTACCTCACTTGTTCTCACCCCCATGCACACATTCTCTATATTTGAGAAGGGTCTTGGGGCTCTTCACCTGGCATTCTCCCAGACCCTTGGAGAACCACATGATAAGGGTCTCGATTGAGTGCAGGCCAGGTTGTTGCCATTTCCACCACCACTGGAAGGAAGTGTGGAATCAGTACCAGTATATCCCATTTTAAGGTGACAGTTAGCTGGTTTAGGTAAGTGCAGGTCTCTCTTTCTTGCTCTTTTTTTTTTTTTTCCTGGTGGAAGAAAAACAGCAGGGAAGAGCAGGATTTACGCTTGAAATGAGGAGGCATTGGGAGCTAAAGCTCAGAGGAGGGAGGTTTCTCACCCCAGGTTTTAAGAAGCTCCATCTGGTAAGCATCCTGGAATGTGAAGTCAAGTGGGCCTTAGAAAGCATCACTACGAACAAAGCTAGTGGAGGTGATGGAATTCCAGTTGAGCTATTTCAAATCCTGAAAGATGATGCTGTGAAAGTGCTGCACTCAATATGCCAGCAAATTTGGAAAACTCAGCAGTGGCCACAGGACTGGAAAAGGTCAGTTTTCATTCCAATCACAAAGAAAGGCAATGCCAAAGAATGCTCAAACTACCGCACAATTGCACTCATCTCACACGCTAGTAAAGTAATGCTCAAAATTCTCCAAGCCAGACTTCCGCAATATGTGAACCGTGAACTTCCCGATGTTCAAGCTGGTTTTAGAAAAGGCAGAGGAACCAGAGATCAAATTGCCAATACGCGTTGGATCATCGAAAAAGGAAGAAAGTTTCAGAAAAACATCTATTTCTGCTTTATTGACTATGCCAAAGCCTTTGACTGTGTGGATCACAATAAACTGTGGAAAATTCTGAAAGAGATGGGAATACCAGACCACCTGACCTGCCTCTTGAGAAATTTGAATGCATGTCAGGAAGCAACAGAACTGGACATGGAACAACAGACTGGTTCCAAATAGGAAAAGGAGTACACCAAGGCTGCATATTGTCACCCTGTTTATTTAATTTTATGCAGAGTACATCATGAGAAACTCTGGGCTGGAAGAAACACAAGCTGGAATCAAGATTGCTGAGAGAAATATCAATAAACTCAGATATGCAAATGACACCACCCTTATGGCAGAAAGTGAAGAGGAACTCAAAAGCCTCTTGATGAAAGTGAAAGAGGAGAGTGAAAAAGTTGGCTTAAAACTCAACATTCAGAAAACGAAGATCATGGCATCCGGTCCCATCACTTCATGGGAAATAGGTGGGGAAACAGTGGAAACAGTGTCAGACTTTATTTTTGGGGGCTCCAAAAATCACTGCAGATGGTGACTGCAGCCATGAAATTAAAAGACGCTTACTCCTTGGAAGGAAAGTTATGACCAACCTAGATAGCATATTGAAAAGCAGAGACATTACTTTGCCAAAAAAGGTCCGTCTAGTCAAGGCTATGGTTTTTCCAGTGGTCATGTATGGATGTGAGAATTGGACTGTGAAGAAGGCTGAGCGCCGAAGAATTGATGCTTTTGAACTGTGGTGTTGGAGAAGACTCTTGAGAGTCCCTTGGACTGCAAAGAGATCCAACAAATCCATTCTGAAGGAGATCAGCCCTGGGATTTCTTTGGAAGGAATGATGCTAAAGCTGAAACTCCAGTATTTTGGCCACCTCATGCGAAGAGTTGACTCATTGGAAAAGACTCTGATGCTGGGAGGGATTGGGGGCAGGAGGAGAAGGGGATGACAGAGGATGAGATGGCTGGTTGGCATCACCGACTCGATGGACATGAGTCTGAGTGAACTCTGGGAGATGGTGATGGACAGGGAGGCCTGGCGTGCTGCAATTCATGGCGTCGGGAAGGGTCGGACACGACTGAGCACCTGAACTGAACTGATCTGCTAGGGCAGTAGAGGAGATGTACTGGAAGATGGAAAGTGGATTTTCAGAAGTGAGACTGTTCATGGTTTTATTTGTTCCTGTTATGTCAGAGCAGTGTGACCTTTGAGAATGGGCCATGTACTTGTCCTGGGAAGAATGGTATCCTCTTGATGAGGCTTAGAAACACCTGTACCTTGATGTCATTCTGGAAAAACTTACACTTGTATATATGTTGCATACAATCTGCACACCTACCTCTGTCCTCTGAGCTGGGCTCTGCCTTTCTCCTTTTCCCCAAGGGCGGTTCCATCCTTCTCACATCTGGACCATGGGCACCACTTTCTTAAAGAGCTGACTTATGTACTGGGGTTAGTATGGCTATGGAGTTGCATCCCTACTGAGAGGGTAACAGGCAGCCAGGGAGCTCCAAACGGAGGAAATAGGCTGCAAGTGTCAGACATTTTTTATCTCTTTTAAGCGGCAGGAGGAAGCAAACCAGTGTTATATATTTTCCACTTCTCTATACAAATTTGAAAAAAGGTTTCTTAAAATTCTGTGTTGCCAGAATGACACTTGGTTCCACCTGAACTTAACTTTTCTCAAAACTTGAGCTAAGCAATGCACTTTTCTTATGGAAATGTTTGTCTTAAGCTCTGTTAATGTACTGTGTATTTACCCTAGACTCTGTCTTCAAGTCGGTTCCCCAAAGGCTCTGAACCGACTTGACAAAGCATCATGCTATACTCATACGTTGTTCTCCTAACCTATGTTAATGAAACTTATATATGTATGGAAATCTGCCTTTCTTCAAGATTCATACCGATCGTTCTGTGGCCCGGGATGACTCACCTGGTGCCCACATTATCTCAAAACGCATGTTGTGGGTGAGGGGCCTGGTGGCATTCTCTGAGTTTTGAGACATTTCCTTTCTTTAGTTAGCAGGCTGCTAGTAACTATATAGATCAGATCAGATCTGGAAACTACAACAGAAGGGTAAGACCCGCTCTGGACAGGGGAATCCTGAAGATCACATAGCCCTGGGATTTCTTTGGAAGGAATGATGCTAAAGCTGAAACTCCTGTACTTTGGCCACCTCATGCGAAGAGTTGACTCATTGGAAAAGACTCTGATGCTGGGAGGGATTGGGGGCAGGAGAAGAAGGGGACAAAAGAGGATGAGATGGCTGGATAGCATCACTAACTCGATGGACGTGAGTCTGGGTGAACTCCGGGAGTTGGTGATGGACAGGGAGTCCTGGCGTGCTGCGATTCATGGGGTCGCGGAGTCGGACACGACTGAGCCACTGAACTGAACTGAACTGAAGAGAAAACATACTCTAATCTAATCACCCCTGCCTCCGGACAGGTCATAAATTCTTTCTGTATCTATGGGAGTGTAACCGCAGGCTTATGGATTATTAACTGTTTGAACACCTAACACTTGATAACACTTGAATAATGGGGTTATTGTGATTGTATTTATCCTTCCTTTGTTTTATGTAAGTTTCAAGGAAATTGGGGTGGTGTATTTGGTGGTGTGATCTTCTTTTCCTTGTTCTTAAGGATGGTCTTAGTCTCTCGAGGGTCAGCGGGGTCCCTCTGTGCAGTCCACTCAGCGTTTTTGGGTCTGCGTGGTATGTTCTCTTCACCCTCGTATGGTGGATCCAAGGGACAATACCTGCAACTTTAGCTGCAGTAGGGGTAGTTAAAATAACATAAGGGTCCTTTCACCAAGGGGCTAGCAAATCATGTTTCCAATCTTTGACCCATACTTGATCACCAAGCGTAAACTCATGAATCTCTTCCTCAAGGGGAAACAGCACCCTTTCTTGTACAAACTTAGTTACTCGATTTATTACCTTACTCAGTTCCATCTGCTGTGAAATCCTATTCCCCCTTCAGATCAGATCAGATCAGTCACTCAGTCGTGTCCGACTCTTTACGACCCCATGAATCGCAGCACGCCAGGCCTCCCTGTCCATCACCAACTCCCGGAGTTCACTCAGACTCAAGTCCATCGAGTCAGTGATGCCATCCAGCCATCTCATCCTCTGTCGTCCCCTTCTCCTCTTGCCCCCAATCCTTCCCAGCATCAGAGTCTTTTCCAATGAGTCAACTCTTCACATGAGGTGGCCAAAGTACTGGAGTTTCAGCTTTGGCATCATTCCTTCCAAAGAAATCCCAGGGCTGATCTCCTTCAGAATGGACTGGTTGGATCTCTTTGCAGTCCAAGGGACTCTCAAGAGTCTTCTCCAACACCACAGTTCAAAAGCATCAATTCTTCGGTGCTTAGCCTTCTTCATAGTCCAACTCTCACATCCATACATGACCACTGGAAAAACCATAGCCTTGACTAGATGGACCTTTGTTGGCAAAGTAATGTCTCTGCTTTTCAATATGCTATCTAGGTTGGTCATAACTTTCCTTCCAAGGAGTAAGCGTCTTTTAATTTCATGGCTGCAGTCACCATCTGCAGTGATTTTGGAGCCCAGAAAAATAAAGTCTGGCACTGTTTCCACTGCTTCCCCATCTATTTCCCATGAAGTGATGGGACCGGATGCCATGATCTTCGTTTTCTGAATGCTGAGCTTTAAGCCAACTTTTTCACTCTCCTCTTTCACTTTCATCAAGAGGCTTTTGAGTTCCTCTTCACTTTCTGCCATAAAGGTGGTGTCATCTGCATATCTGAGGTTATTGATATTTCTCCCAGCAGTCTTGATTCCCAGCTTGTGCTTCTTCCAGCCCAGCGTTTCTCATGATGTACTCTGCATATAAGTTAAATAAACAGGGTGACAATATACAGCCTTGACGTACTCCTTTCCCTATTTGGAACCAGTCTGTTGTTCCATGTCCAGTTCTAACTGTTGCTCCCTGACCTGCATACAGGTTTCTCAAGAGGCAGGTCAGGTGGTCTGGTATTCCCATCTCTTGAAGAATTCTCCACAGTTTATTGTGATCCACACAGTCAAAGGCTTTGGCATAGTCAATAAAGCAGAAATAGATGTTTTCCTGGAACTCTCTTGATTTTTCCATGATCCAGCGGATGTTGGCAATTTGATCTCTGGTTCCTCTGCCTTTTCTAAAACCAGCTTGAACATCGGGAAGTTCATGGTTCACATATTGCTGAAGCCTGGCTTGGAGAATTTTGAGCATTACTTTACTAGCGTGTGAGATGAGTGCAATTGTGTGGTAGTTTGAGCATTCTTTGGCATTGCCTTTCTTTGGGATTGGAATGAAAACTGACCTTTTCCAGTCCTGTGGCCACTGCTGAGTTTTCCAAATTTGGTGGCATATTGAGTGCAGCACTTTCACAGCATCATCTTTCAGGATTTGGAATAGCTCAACTGGAATTCTATCACCTCCACTAGCTTTGTTTGTAGTGATGCTTTCTAAGGCCCACTTGACTTCACATTCCAGGATGTCTGGCTCTAGGTCAGTGATCACACCATCGTGATTATCTGGGTTAGGGGCGGCGGCCGGGAGGAGCAACCCCACATCCAAGGAGCCGTGGCTGCGGGCGCGCAGGAGGGCCTAGACGAGCTATCCCACGTTGAAGGTCAGGAAGGGCGGCGGTGAGGAGATACCCCTCGTCCAAGGTAAGAGAAACCCAAGTAAGATGGTAGATGTTGCAAGAGGGCATCAGAGGCCAAACACACTGAAGCCATACTTACAGAAAACTAGTCAATCTGATCACACTAGGACCACAGCCTTGTCTAACTCAGTGAAACTAAGCCATGCCCGTGGGGCAACCCAAGATGGGCGGGTCATGGTGGAGAGATCTGACAGAATGTGGTCCACTGGAGAAGGGAATAGCAAACCAGTTCAGTATTCTTGCCTTGAGAACCCCATGAACAGTATGAACCCCATGAACAGTATTCCCCCTTACCTGAGGCAAATTTGTTGACACCTGTTTTATTATGGGAGAGGGCCTCCCATACACAATTTCCTACAGAGAAGAGCCATGGGACTGTGGGGTCGTCCCACTGAGTCTGAGCAGAGCCGTCAGAGGCAAGTCCACCCAGGAGCAGTCAGTCTCTATGATCCACTTGGAGAGTCTCTTTAATGTCCGGTTGGTTCATTCTACCATCTCAGAACTCTGGGCCTATAGGCAGTGTGCAGTTTCCATTTGATGTTTAAAGTTTTGCTTACTTGTTGTACTAAATCAGCTACAAAAGCCGGGTCATTGTCTGAACCAATGCTGGTAGGAAGTTCAAATCTGGGAACTATTTCCCTAAGCAGGCACCGGGCTACTTCTGATGCTCTTTCAGTCCAGGTAGGAAAAGCTTCTGCCCATCCCGAGAACGCACATACCGTGACCAGCAGGTAACGTAGTGTCGGTGAGGTTTCATTTCAGTGAAGTCCACTCCCAGGTGTTCAAAGGGCAGCGTGCCTTTCCACTGAATCCCCGGAGGTTTTTGTCTGAATACCCGAGAGGCAGCATTAACCTGTGAGCGGGCAGCATGGCCTAGGTGGGTCGCTTGGTGTGTTTGGCTTACCAGAGTGGGTGCCAGCTCCTCTGGTACCAATAATTTGCCACTTGGCAATTCCCACCATCCCTTTTCAGTCTTGATGGCCCCTTCCGCTTTGGCTAACCTGACAGCCGTTGTCCTTGTTTTATGAGGCTAGTGCCATCAGTATATAGGACCCAACTAGGGTGTGGAACCTTGTGTCCTTTAAAACGAACCCCAGATACCTGACCTCCTCCTTGCAGATCTGGGCCTTCTTCTTCGACACCCGGGAACCTGCTTCCATCAGCAGCTGGGGCGGTGCTTTTGTCCCTTCCCAGCATTTTCCCTTGGTCTCAGCAGCCAGCAGCAGGTCATCTCCATACTGTAGGAGCCAACATCCATATTCTTCTGGATGGAATAAGTTCAGGTCAGAAGCCAAGGCATCCCCAAAGATGGCTGGGAAGTTCTTAAACCCTTGTGGGGGAGTCCAGATGAGCTGTTGCTTGGTGCCCCCAACTGGATCTTCCCATTCAAAGGCAAAGAAGGGCTGTGACGCTGGGGCGAGGCGTACGCAGAAGAAGGCATCCTTGAGATCTAGGCGAGTATAAACTTTAGTCCTCAGCGGGAGGAGGCTAAGGAAGGTACAGGGATTTGGAACAGTGGGGTGTAAAGTCACAGTAGCCTGGTTGACTAGCCTGAGATCCTGTACAGGCCTATAGTCCTGTCCTCCTTCCTTTTTGACTGGCAGGATCAGCGTATTCCAAGACGACTGGCTCTAATAGAATGCCCGCTTGTTTCAATCTATTGATGTGGGGCAGTATGCTGGCCCAGGCCTCTATCGGTATCAGGTTCTGGCATTTTCTGACCGGGATGGTGCCTGGTTTGATTTCTATTATCACTGGGGCTTGATGTTTAGCCAGCCTGGAGGGAGGAGGTGGGGATTGTCTTCCGCCCAGACCTCAGGGAATAATTGAATTAGCTCGCTCTCATGCTCTTCTGGCCCACCAGTTCTTCCTTCAGAGGCTCATGCAACCTTCACTTATGTTGGGGTGATATTGAGAGAGAGAGAGCAAATAAGTCATAGTGTCCATCCGGAAGGTGGGCCTCTCCTCAGGGGAGAAAGTCACTTGTGCTCCTAGTTCGGAGAGCAAGTCTCTTCCCAACAGGGGTACTGGGCACTCAGGACTTGGTGCCCCCATCTGACATTTTCTGGGCTGGCAAAAAGATTTAGTCATGTCTTCTCCCGATACTCAGTTACAGCGGTAGTCTTTTTGGACAGTGGTGCCACAGATTTTGTTACTACCGACAGTTCTGCTCCTGTATCCACCATGAAGTCAATGTTTCGGTCCCCCACTTTTAAGGTTACCATGGGTTCTCGGGGACCTGATATCTCTGAGCCCCGGCAGCCCTATTTAATTTCCAAGTCAGCAAGCCCCACCACTGCGGGAGCTTCCTCTTCCTTCCTTGCCTTAGAGCATTCATTCTTCCAGTGGCCAAAAGCTTGGCACCAGGCACACTGGTTTGGCTGTAACGGGACCCGAGACCTCCGTTGGGACCGGTTGAAGGACTGTCCTGTCCCTGGGGCAGATGAGGTTTTCTGGAGAGCCCGAGATAGACTTTCCCAGAGCAGCAGCTAGCACTGCAAATCTCTTGTCTGTTCTCTTTCGTTCCCTCCGGCTCTCTGGCAGAGCGCAGTCTCTGCTTAATTCCAACGTCTCCCTCCCCTTCTTGTCAGTGCTCACCAGGAGAGGCGGGTATAGCTTGGGCGGTTTGGCTGGAGCCGGATCCTGGAAGTGTTGGCCAGAGGCTTCTGTCACCGGGATCGGAGCCTGCCGAGGTGGCGGCTCTACGACCTCAGGGAGAGCTGGCGGAGGAGCAGTGGCTGCTGCAGGACTTCACCTGGCCCTGGATGGGGCATTAAGGCGGCCTCCGGTCCTGGTGGAGCACTGGAAGGCAGGCGCATCATTATCCAGTATGGGGAAGGGATCAGGTCGTCCCCGTCCAAATCCTGTAGAATTTCCTTTTTTATTATCAATTTTTGTGCCATTAATATTTTTCCCTTTCCCTTCTGGATACAGAACCTTGTCCAAGTAGGAGGGCCTTGAGCTAACCCGAGCCATGAGTCAATATATGGATGTTGATCCAAGTGTCCTGGCTGTCCTGTGACTACTGTATAGGCTGCTTCCACTATTTGTAAGTTCATGGTGTTCTCTGGTGGCCGTCCTACTCCCACAGGGGGCCATTCAACCCCACAGAGTATGTGGAGGTGGTTAGGCTTCATCTTCACCCCATAGTCTCCTCCGAATCCCTTCTTTAAATTTTTAATCATGCGCTCCTATACAGTTGCCTTAGATTCATTTCCTTCCATCCTGCTTACCTTCACAGACCTTCTTCTACTTTTCCTTTTCGTTCTGTCTACGAAGTTCTCAGTACCCTATGCACTTCCGATATTTCCACTCAATGACACTTAAATTGCCATTCTGCCTCCTTCCTAATTGGGGTGAGAAGGGCCTTACCTGCCAGATCCCAGAAGGAGAAGGGGGATAGGCATGCCTTCACATGCCGGTCAGGACAGTCGAACCAGAATACCACCACGTGATCCAAGACTGTTTCTCCCTTAAAGTCCGTTCTGCCTTGGTGGGCTTGATCAGGTGCGGATGTAAACACAGATGGGTTAAATATCCCATGTCCCAGGCCATCTCTGGGAAAGCCAATTCATACTCACTTATTTAATCCCCCTCCTTCTAGCCTAACAATTCCAAGGGGATCAAGAATTTCAGGGCAGACGGGACACCTCCTGGGGGAGGGCAGAATACGAGCATACAAGGACCAGTTTCCTATCCTAAAAATCCCCTGGCGATCGCTGGTAATAATTTTCCCTGAGACAGCGTGGACACAACTCCTAGATGACCTTCACAAATTTCCTTCCTAAACCTAGCACGCTCGTCGACCTATGTACCAAGCGATCGCTGCTTCCTGCCTATTCCAGGCCCCTGTGGGTCCGTGCCCCTTCTAGTCCCTCCCAGGGGGTGATCAGGCCCCCTCTTCCACCCTGCCAGGTGGGTTCCTCCTCACCTGAGCGCTCAGTTCCCTTGATGCCGTTCACTACCTGCCAAAGAGAAGAAACGGGGCGTTGAAAGGCTGAATTCTTCTAGAGGGGCGAGGGGCCTTCCCTCCTCTAGGAGATTCAAGCCACAAAGCCTCAGGGTGGCCTCAAATGAGACCTGTCTCCTCAAAGTGAGGAGTTTCCCAGCCCATGCACCAAATGTTGTAGCCACGCGTTCCGGGAAAGAAACTCACTCAGAAGGACAATGCAGATAGTGGAGTGCAGTTATTACACCGGCGGGTCCATAGCAGAGTCTCCTCTTAGCCAAGGACCCCGACCAGCATTTGCGAAAGTCTTTTATACCCCATGTGTTCGTGTCTGAACCCACCACTCCAAATTCCTTGAGACTCACATAAACCAAGGAAAATACAATCCCAATAACCCCATGATTCACGTGCTATGTGCTCATGTGCTCAAACAGTCAAACAGTTAGCCAATAATCAATAAACCTGAGGTTACACTCTGATAGATACAGAAAACTTATGGCCTGTCTGGAGGAAGGGGTGATTAGTGCATGTTTTCTCTTAGGCGATGAGTAACCTAGATGCGATCTTCAAGGTTCCCCTGTCTGGAGGGGGTCTTATCCTTCTGTTGTTGTTTCCATAGGCACTAAACACAGAGTTCAGAGCCCATTGGAAAGGTGGCCGAGCGTGATCAGCATGAACAGGCCTAAGATGGAGTCCAGGCCCTGTGAATTCCTTCTTCATTAGTAGTTTGCATCCTATCTTGTTTTCATGTTTACAGTGAACAGAATTTTTTTATTTTGTCAGTCATATTAAAGAACCAACATTTGGGAGGCTTTGTTGATTTTTCTCTGTTGATTTTTAAGTATTTTTTTTCTTCTTCCTTTGGATTTAGTTTTCTCCTATTGTGATTTCATAAGGTAGAAGCACAGCTAATTGATTTTAGGTCTTTTCTGATATCTGCATTCAGTGCTACAAATTGCTAGAATGCTAGATTTCTAATCTAAAAAATAGATATGCAACAAGTGACAAAGGTTTACTGTATAGCACAGGGAAGTATAGTCAATAGCTTGTAATAACTTATAATGGAAAATAATTGCAAAATAATGTATGTATATATCTATAACGGAATCATCTTGCTGCATGCTTGAAACATTGTAAGTCAACTGTACTTACAATGTTTTCGGGAATTCCCTGCTGGTCCAGTGGTTAAATTATATATATATTAAGAAAAAAGAAGAAAAAAATATAGATAAATTGCCTTATCAACACTGCTTTCACTGTATTTTGAAGTGTTGAAATACTTAAAAATTTATCTCAAAATTTCTTCTTTGGGGAATTCCTCTTTGACTCATGTTTTATTTGAAAGTATATTGTTTAATTCTCAGTATTTTGGGATTTTTTCCAGCTATCTTTGTGTTACTGATTTCTAGTGTTAATTCCTCTGTGCTCTGAGAAAAGACATTCCATGATTTCTGTTGTTTCAAAGTTGTTAAAGGTACGTTTTCTGGGTTAGGATGTGGTCTGTCTTGTGAATGTTATATATGGCAGCATGAGAAGACTATGTGTTGTTTTTGGATGGAGTAAACTAGTAGTCTATAGGTGTCCATATATCCAGTTATATCAAACACAACTGAGCAACTGAACTGAAATCCACTATCACGTAACACTTTGCGGCTTCCTGGGTGATTTGAATACCTTATAATTTTTAAAACTCCTAATTGCTTTCTCTCTTCTTTTTTATTATTTTTCTCAATTGTCCCTCTGCTTCCACAGAGGATTGGTTCCAGGAGCCCCTGCCTATACTGAAATCATTGGATGCTAAAGTCCCATAGTCAGCTCTCCGATTCTGAAGTTTTTGCATTTATGATTCTTCCAAGTATAGATCCTGTAGTCATCTGTATTTATTGAAAAATATCCATGTTAAAAAAAAATCCATATATGAGTGGGTCCAAGCAGTTCTAATCCAGTTAGGTCCAGGATTAACTGTACTGTATGATTATTCTAGGAGAAGGCAATGGCACCCCACTCCAGTATTCTTGCCTGGAAAATCCCATGGATGGAGGAGCCTGGTAGGCTGAAGTCCATGGGGTCGCTAAGAGTCGGATACGACTGAGCAATTTAACTTTCACTTTACTTTCATGCATTGGAGAAGGAAATGGCAACCCACTCCAGTGTTCTTGCCTGGAGAATCCCAGGGACCGGGGAGCCTAGTGGGCTGCCGTCTATGGGGTCGCACAGAGTTGGACACGACTGAAGCGACTTAGCAGCAGTAGCAGCATGATTATTCTAACATGTTGAATATTTAAAATAATATCAACAACACCAAACTTAGATACAGACTAACAATTGATGCTTGCCAAAGAGGGGGAAGGTCCATTGATAAGTGAAGGGTGTGAGAAATTATAGATTTCTACTTATAAGATGAATGAATTTTTTAACGTAATGCACAGCATGATGACTCATTAACAAAACTGTATCTTATATTTAATTAATTATTTATTTAGATGAGTTGCTTGTGGGATCTAGTTCCCTGACAAAGGATCGAATCCTCATCCTCTGTAGTGTAAGTGTAGAGTCCTAACCTCTGGACTGCCAGGAAAGTCCAAAAACCATACTGTATATTCAGAAGTTTCTAAGAGAGTGGTTCTTAAAAGTTGTCATCATGGGAAAAAAGTTGTAACTCTGGTAACTAAAGTTAATTTGTTAGTTAGTGCAGTGTATATGCAGTGCTTAGTCGCTCAGTTGTGTCCAACTCTTTGTGACCCGAAGGACAGTAGCCTGCCAGGCTCCTCTGTCCATGGAATTCTCCAGGCAAGAATACTGGAGTAGGTAGCCATTCCCTTCTCCAGTAAATCTTCCTGACATAGGGGTTGAACCCAGGTCTCTTGCATTGCAGGCAGATTCTTTACCATCTGAGCCATCAGGGAAGCCAAGATCAAATCATGTTATACAGTTTGAAGATATACAGTGTTCCATTGCAGTTATATGTCAGTGAAATTTTTTAATTCTCTGAGGCTCTTACTTTCTCTATGAAACCCAGATTTTTAAAAAAGTATTTATTTTTATTTATTTTGGCTGCACAGGGTCTTAGTTGGAATATGTGGGATCTAGTTCCCTGACCAGGCAGGGATTGACCCCAGGCCCCCTGCATTGGGAACATGGAGTCTTAGCCACTGGACCACCAGGGAAGTCTGAAGCCCAGATTTTTAGTTGATGTCATTTTTCATCTGTCTAAAGGATTTCCTCTACTATATTCCCACCATTTTTCTGTGTCTAAGAAAGTGTTTCACCATCACTCTTAAAGATTAATGTTACGGATATTAAACTCTAGATTGGGGATGTCCACCCTCCCCAAACCCCATCATAATCACCACACCCACTGTACTTTAAATATTTTAACTCCATACCATTCTTATTTGCCTGATTTCTGAGGAGAATTCAAATGTCATTGTTTTTGTTGCTTCTCTAAAAGCCATTTATTCCTGTGGCTTCCTTGAGGATTCTTTTTTATTTCCTGCATTTGAATGTGATATACTTACCTGTAGTTTTTTTTATTTCAATCTGTCCGGTGGTTTGTGAGCTTTGTGGATCTATGGGTTGGTATCTAACATTAATTGGATTAAAATTTCTTCATCATTATTGCCTCAATAATTTCTTCTATTCTTTTTTCTTTTTCTCTTTGACATGTTTCCATATGTGTATGTTAAACCTTTTGCAATTTTCCCACAGGTCTTGAATGTTCTGGTGTTTTTCATTTTATTTTCTATCATTTTTTTGTTTGCTTTTTAGTTTTGGAAGTTTCTACTAAGAGAAAATCAAGCTGAAACATCCTTTTCTCGGTTGTGTTCAGCCTATGAATAATATGTGCATCACAGTCATTCTTCATTTCAGTTACAGTGTACTTGACTGTAGCTTTGTTTTTTGGTTCCTCTGTTAGAATTCTCACTTCTCAACTTACATTGTCCTTCTGGTATGGTATGCTGTTTTCTTTATTCTTTAGCAGAGGTTAATTAGCTTATTCATAATTATTTCATATTCCCAATGTGATCATCTTAACCTCCATGTGATATCTGATTCTGGTTATGAATCTTTATCTCTTCAACCTCTGTTTTGTGGGACACTGCAGATATTCAGTAGGCTCAATAGTTGCAAAAGTGTTAGATAAATTAGACTCTGTTAGTACAATTATTCGGAGAAGGCAATGGCAACCCACTCCAGTACTCTTGCCTGGAAAATCCCATGGATGGAGGAGCCTGGTGGGCTGCAGTCCATGCGGTCGCTAGGAGTCGGATACGACTGAGCGACTTCACTTTCACTTTTCACTTTCATGCACTGGAGAAGGAAATGGCAACCCACTCCAGTGTTCTTGCCTGGAGAATCCCAGGGACGGGGAGCCTGGTGGGCTGCCGTCTCTGGGGTCGCACAGAGTCGGACACGACTGAAGCGACTTAGCAGCAGCAGTACAATTATTAATACGTTTTGGTGGAGATAGATTCCCAAAATTCCTAAATTCTATCCACTGTCCATCCCTTTCCCTGGATCCACTGGATTTTTTTAATGTAATATTTAAATGCCATATATTGTGTTACTGAGTTCCTCTGGGCCAGTGTTACCATTCACCCATCTTGACTGAGTTAGAAGTTGTATAGTTTGTGTCCTGTGTAGTCTTTCAGCTTGCAATGGAGAGTCCTTGGGGCTTCATGGTATGGACATCATTCTGGTCTCAACATAAAGTGCTCAGAGGTACCCTGGGGAAATAAACGGCAGCTGGGTGAGGGCTTGATATCAGGTCTGTGTTCATACCAGATAGAATGCCTTTCTTCCTTTGGACAAGTGTCATGGTGCCATCGTCAGTGGCTACAAATCATTTCTCTCATCTTTGTCTATTCTTGACCTTTTGTCAATTTGTCATTTCTACTACTTCCCAGTTTTCCCAGTTTCACTGCAGCCTACGATTCTTGCAGGTGCTTCCTCAATTTGACTCCAAGCCTATTTCCGAACATACTCCTGGGCAGTGGTTCTTTCACGTGTCCGACATGGATTTGTGATGTCATCCTTCCCTCCAAAAAAGTCAACAAGGACTTCTTTACCACTTCTTTGTTTTCAGGTTCTTGGCATGGAGTTCAGGATAAGGAGACACCTTTTGAACAGAGCGAATTGCAGAAGGAGTCTCACAGATGAGGACATCCAGCACAGGTTTGTCTCCTGAGAAGGTCTAGCTCTGTAAGATGTGCATTCTAGTCTTGAGAGACATTTTGCATTTGGCTGAAGAACAAGGAACAAACAGCAGGCAGGAAACTGCTGTATGTGTATGTGGGTCATGTGGGAAATAATTCTGTTTCACTGCCAACATTCAGCAGCACCAGAAGCAGCATGTTGGGGAGAAATCCTGCCGATATGGTATGGGCAGACCCACATTTAAAAATATATATTTATTTATTTATTTGGCTGTGCTGGGTCTTAGTTATGACACTTTGTATCTTTTAGTTGAAGCACATTTTACCAAAGCTGGGAGCTCAGTAGCCATAGGAAAATCCACACTGCAGAAAAGCCATATCAGTTCAAGGAATATGATAAATCTTTTACCAGTGAGTACTCTTTCATTGAACATCAGAGAACTCATACTGGAGAAAGGCCTTATGAGTGTAAAGTATGTGGGAAATCATACACTTTTCTGCCTGGTTTTCATTATCATCAGGGCATTTACAGGAGAGAAAGGCTATATAAGCCTGGAGAATTTAGGACATCCTTTACCAAATCCACCACCTCAGTTCCCATAGGAAAATCCATCTTGGAGAAATTTACGAGTGCAGTGAATGTGGGAAATGTCTTATTGGTAGTTCAAATCTTCATTGTCATCAGAGAGTTCACACTGGAGAAAGACCTTATGAATGCAGTGAATGCAGGAAATCTTTTATTAGTAAATCCAGTCTCTTTGTTCATCAGAGATTTCACATTGGAGAAAGAACCTTATGAATATCCCAAATATGGCTGGCTGTGACTTTGAAGGAGTTTAAGGCTCTTCAGTTCAGTTCAGTCACTCAGTCATGTTCTGCTCTTTGTGACCCCATGAATTGCAGCACGCCAGGCCTCCCTGTCCATCACCAACTCCTGGAGTCCACCCAAACCCACGTCCATGGAGTCAGTGATGCCATCCAACCATCTCATCCTCTGTCATTCCCTTCTCCTCCTGCCCTCAATCTTTCCCAGCATCAAGGTCTTTTCCAATGAGTCAGCTCTTCGCATCAGGTGGCCAAAATATTGGAATTTCAGCTTCAACATCAGTCTTTCCAATGAACACCCAGGACTGATGTCCTTTAGGATGGACTGGTTGTTAGAAGGTGCAAAGAATCTCTGCATCAAATGGACTCTTTCTAGAGAGGAAGCACAGAGACACAGTATCATCTGTTTGTGATCTCAGCGATCTTGGCACAATGGATATGGATCTGGGATTCAGTGTTGCCTGGTTCAGGATTTGGGGGGTCTGGTCATTTCACTCCTCTGCTGCCTCTCCCCACCGCTAAGTTTGGGGACTAAAAGAACACCTCCATCTTAACGCTTCAGCACTCCCACTCCCCACCGCATAAGCCCTGCCTGTACCATAGCCAAACCAATGCTGTGAGGGACTTACACAAGTGCTCACTACTGCCAGACCTTTCATGAGAGTGGTTCCTCTACACTGCATGTATACACTGACTTCTACCCCTCAGCGCAAGGACTCTGTCTCCTGTGTCCTGACCATGAATTACACACATCTTCCTGCCTTACCACCAGGGACTCCAGCTTCATTTCCACCCATGCATGTCACCCTCCTGCTTGGGAAGTTCCTCACAGGGACAGCAGCACTAAGCCAGGCATTCCAGACTGGGTCATTGGTATCACCCCAGACTTCTTCACCACCATATGCAATGTTTGGTTTCTAAGGTCCTTTCCATCTTCATATACAGACTTCAGCATATTCCTAGTTGTTGCTGATTAGTCTCTCAGTCATGTCCAACTCTTTGTGACCCATGGACTGCAGCACACCAGGCTTCCCTGTCCTCCACCATCTCCTTGAGCTTACTCAAACTCATGTCCATTAAGTCGGTGATGCCATCCAATCATCTTGTCCTCTGTCATCCCTTCTCCTCCTGCCTTCAATCTTTCCCAGCATCAGAGTCTTTTCTAATGATTTGGCTCTTCACATCAGGTGGCCAGAGTATTAGAACTTAAGGTTCAGCATCAGTCCTTCCAATGAATATTCAGGACTGATTCTTTTAAGATTGACTGGTTTGATTAGCATGCCCCTATTACTCCATTATTTAGTTGACCCACTGATGGTTCTAGTTAATGTGAGGGACAATGAAGGAATAAGAGCATCCACTGTGGTTCCCACATGGACTGGTTCCCAGGTTCTTCCTCCTGTCCTCGTTACTGATCTTCTCACTGCTCCTCCCATCCCCACACCCTTCCATAAATGTAAGAATGCAAGTCACCAAATGATTGTTAGGCAACAAGTACTTGCCTACCCATTTTGGGACCCACACTAGACCAAGCTATCTTTTTTCTTTATTTTTAATATTTACTTTTAATTGGAGGATAATCGCTTTACAATGTTTTGCTCGTTCTGCCATATAACAATGTGAATCATCCACAAGTATAAATATGTCCCCTCCCTCTTGAATCCGCATCCCATCCGCACACCCAGTTCCACCCCTCTAAATTGTCACAAAGCACTGGGTTGAGCCCCCAGTTCTATATAGAACTTTCCCAATAGCTATCTGCTTTATGTATGGTAGAGGGTGTTTCAGTCCTATTCACTCCATTTTTCATACCCTCTCCTTCCTCCAGTGTTTCCATAAATTTCTGTCTGTGTCTCTATTCCTGTATATGCATTAATATATGACATTAATGTATATGTATATGCATTAATGTATATACATGTATACATTATATGCATTAATATATGACATTTTTTTCCTGACTTCACTCTGTATAATGGGCTTTAGGTTCATCCACCTCACTAGAACTGACTCGAATTGATTCCTTATTTTTTTTTTTTTTGAAAAATTTTTTGAATTGATTCCTTATTACAGCTGAGTAATATTCCATTATATACATGTACCACAACTTCTTTATTCATTCATCTGTCAGGGGACATATAGTTTGCATCCATGTCCTAGCTATTGTAAATAGTATGCAATGAACACTGGGGTCCATGTTTCTTTTTGAATTATGGTTTTCTCAGGGTCTATGGTGGGAATATACATGGATATCACCATTATGCAGAACAGAATGGAGATTTCTTAAAAAGCTAACAACTACCATATGACCCAGAAATCCAGCCTATCTTAAACTCTAAGACTGAATGCATGCTGACACCTCCAATGAAGACTGTAAGATAGCAGTATGAAATCATTATGATTTTAATTGCATTTCTCAGGATTTTGGATGTTGAGTGTTGTTGGTTTTTAATGTCTCTTTTCCTGTGTGTCTTGTTTGGGTATCTTTCTGTTCCTATCTTTTTGCCTACTTTTATTTTGTGGGATTTCCCCATTTTCCCTTTTTGTGACAAATAGGCGAGCAGGGAAACAACAGAGATATCCGTGATATTTCACTTATTCTTCAATAATGTGAGTGTTTCCTGCATGGAATTTGAATTTGGAATACTGAGAGAACATGTTCTCATGTTTTCCTCAATTTCTTTACTACACATAATGCAATAATCAAATACATTATACACATTTAAGATAAATGTATACTATTAACATAAGCTACCTCAATCTTAAGTGCAGACATTCAGTTACAAAGTAAATCCTTTTTTATATTATAGCATTTGCCAATTTCCATGAGTGTAAATACTTCCATAGCCAATGTCGGACTGCAAACATAATGTCACTGAACATGGAGTTGGGAAGCATTGCCAGTAGTGCACCACTGGATACTTTCCCCTCTTACAGGTTCAGTAGCCAAAAATAACTTTTAAGAATGCTACCATAGTTGAATGATCATATGGCGACAGGTTTTGCATATTTTAAAACTCGTTTTATGGTTGTGCAGTAGACTTAAATTTTACGTATTTAATAAGTAAATGTCAATATTCTGATACTTTGTGTATACCCCTCAAACCAGTTTCTACCTGCCATTTTAATTCATCCTCAACATTAAAATTACTGATGTAAGAGCATATTCCACTTTTTACAATATGTAATTTTATTTATTTGTGATGGTGCTGGGTCTTCATTGTTGCACAGGCTTCTTCTAGTTGTGGAGAGTGAGGGGTACTCTCTGGTTGTGGTGCATGGGCATCTCATTGCAGTGTGCTAGAGCAGGGCTCTAGGGCACTAGGGCTTCAAGAGTTTTTGCATATGTGCTTAGTAGTTTTGGGTCCCAGGCTCTAGACCATAGGCTCAATAGCTGTGACCTGTGGTATTTCCTGGACCAAGGATTGAACCCTTGTCTCCTGCGTTGGCAGGTGCAGTCTTTACCACTGAGCCACGAGGGAAGCCCACTACTTTTGTGATGACTGTTTCCAAATGTTTATATAAATGGCATGACTATTGCATCCTACCCCTTTGTGAGGTCATTTATCATATCATGTATTTTGTGTGTGTGTTTTGGTAACATCATGGCATCTGGATTGTGAGCAGTTCAAGAAACAGAATGTCCCAGTCCTAGGTTCTATGTGGTGGACTGGTTGGAGGCACAGTGGGACAGACAGAAAAGTTGCAGGAGCCTGAACCCTGTTTAGTAGGAGTTTGCTTGCTCACTCCTGGCCCTTGAGCCTGGCAGAGTGAGGTCTGCTTTATCAGCTGCTGGTTTCCAGTGAGCAGGTTCACATACACCCCAGCCAAGGAGAAGACATGCTCTGGCTCCGCTGACTCCATGCCCCAACATGTTGCTGGACCTGGTGCAGTCAAGACCAGGGTAAGGACTCGATTTTTGGGTGCAAAGGGCAGAGCCCAGGTTGGGCTGCGGTGGCGATTGTTGGCAGTTACTCCATGGGTGCATGAGGAGCAGCCCACATTTCTGACAGCTGCTTAGCCACAGTTTACCCACCCCAGCATACCTACAGAGAAACCACCCTGGCCCTGCCTCCTCCCTGTGGAACTGTGCCAGGCAGGGCTGGAGTGGCAGAAACTGGAGACACTGATCAGCTGTGAGAGACAAAGGGGTCTAGTCTTAAAGTCAGGATAACATATTAATAATCGTTCAGCCTGAATAGCAAATACAGAGCCCAGAGACAAGGACGAAGACATCACAAGGTCCAGGAGAGACACATCACCGTGGTCAGACACAGCAGGCAGGATGTGGCGGTAGGCTTTTTTTTTTTTTTTTACTGGGGAGGATAGGGAGGTTACTTGCTTTAGAGGGAATTGAGGTGAGGTTGGCTCGTCAGTTGACAGGGAAACCAGGAAAAAAGCAGGCCACTTACAGTCTCTGAGAAACTCAATGTGAAGCAGTTACTATCTAATGACAAAAACAAGGACTATCCGGGGCTAGAGCAAGAAGGTAGGTATTGACATATGAGGCTTTATTATTAAGTGAAAGTTCAGGCAGGTGAGTAGGGTATAGGTGAATCAGACTGGTGGGGCAGGGGATGTACAAAGAGGAAGAATACAGCCATTTTGGGTGTCCTGATTATCCATCATTGTTTCTCACTTAGGTGCACACCATCACTGACTATGCAGGCACGACAGCCTTTTCTGGGGGACGAAAATAAGTGTTTTCTCTCTTGTTCAGCTGTAGCAGGCCTGCCCAGTATCAACTGTCAACATTCCCAGTCAGAATCCTGTAGTCTTTTTTTCTTTTCCCTGACCATAATTTACAGATGTCTTGAGCACTTCAGGTTGCATGCATTTCAAGAGCAATAAGATAATGTTTTCTTACTTCCAGTTACCAATGGCTGTCAGCTACATTATCCGTACACTTCAGAGATCAGTATCATTAAAGACTTAAATTCTCTGAAGCACTCTCCCCCTATTTCGTCATCGACTCCCCATCTCTTTAATGAGGACGGAGGCCCCCGACACGTGATTTCCCAGCGCTCCTCGCGGTGCTGCTTGGCTTGCCTCCTTGCACTTCCAGTGTGGCGCCATGCCTTGAGGCCTTGGCACTACATTACCCAGAAGAACTTGCGCTAAGGTGAGGCAGCTGCTAAGTCGCTTCAGTCGTGTCGACGCTGCGCGACTCCACAGACGGCAGCTCACCAGGCTCCCCCGTCCCTGGGATTCTCCAGGCGAGAACACTGCAGTGGGTTGAGCCCTTGAAAATTCAGAAGATGCGCGTTTCCTGGATCCGGCAGTGTGACTTCCGGCGCGTTTATTTCGACGTTGTGTTTGTTGTCGAGACCGTGGGGCTGGGGAAAAGCTCACGAGTGAGGAGTTTGCTGGGCAGGGAGGGGCCTTAGGCGGAAGCGGAGTCTTCGTGCACACTGCACAGGGTCTGTGCTTAGTGTCACCTGCGGCGAGTTATCGTGCGGAAACCGACCTGGTCGCTCTACTTTGGGAGCTCCGCTCGGCCCACAGGCTCGGATGGCGGCGGCTTCGCTGCCGGTGCCACCTCAGGTAAACGCTCTGCCCTGCCCCCTTTCCCGTCCAAATATGAAGGCCCCGTGCGAGAGCGCCTGCTCAGGCCGCTGTATCTCAGGGCCCTCTCCCACGACAGGCGGCCTTCGGGGTGGTGTCCTTATTTCCGAGGACCTGTGCAATGTGTGAGTGAGGCTTTGAGATGCACCTGAAGAAGGAATGTTGGGGAACCTGAGGTCCGTCCAGCTTCTGTGAGGAACAACGTTTGCGGGCAGGCTTCACCTGGAGTGGCAAATGAGAGGTTGTCATTTCCTGCTTGGACCTTCTGGAAGCGGTGAAGAGTTTTGAGCACAGGACGGACGTCATCTGAATTGGGGTTTTTAAAATTAGGCTTCGAAACTGTTTAGTGAAAGAAAAGTCTGTTGGTTTGTGATGATTAATTTGAGGCAGAGGGAATTTCTGGCTTTTCCTTGCTCACAACTCATAAAGAGGTAGTACTAAGGATGGAGTCACGAAGGAGACCTTAGCCAGCCACCGTGCCATTACCAGGGCTCTGGTCCCAGGCAGAAGTCCTGGGAAAGTTTGAGCCCCTGGAACATCACCCAGGTCACCTTCCTCCGTGGTCTGCCCGTTCCCACAGATTCCCAGGTCTGCAGAAGCACTTTTGGTAAATGGAGGTTGTCCCTGTCCCTCAATTATTCTCAAGCCCATACACGCATTCTTTGTATTTGACAAGGGTCTTAAGGCTCTTCACCTGCCATTCACCTAGACCCTTGGTTTGGGAACCCTGGAGAACCCCATGTTCAGGGTCCTGAATGCAGGCCGGGGTCTGTTGAGGTGGTTCCTATTTTCCATCATCAATGGAAGGAAGTGTGGAACTGGTCACTTTTAATGTGAGGCTGAACTGGTTTAGGTAAGTGCAGGGTTTTTTGTTTTTTTTTTTCTCCTGGTGGGAATAAACAGTAGGGAAGAGCTGGATTTTGGCTTCAAAGGACTACCTGTGTTTTCCGGAGCCAATGGGAAGGTCAGATCAAAGGAGGGAGGTTTTTTTTTAACTCCAGGTTTCAGGGGGCCCCATCTGACTGGGCAGTGGGGGAGATGTGCGAAGAAGTTGGATGGTGGTTTTTTGGGAGTGAGTTTGTTCATTGTTTTATTTGTCCCTATTGTACCAGGGCAGTGTGACCTTTGAGGATGTGGCTGTGTACTTCTCCTGGAATGAATGGTGTCTTCTTGATGAGGTTCAAATACGCCTGTACCTTGATGTCATGCTGGAGAACTTTGCACTTGTGTGCATGCTGGGTAAGGCCTACACGCTCACCTCGCTCCTCTGAGCTAGGCTCTGCCTTTTTCCTTTTCCCCTGGGGTAGGTATGTCCTTCTCACATACGGACCATGGGCACTACTTTCTCAAAATGCTGAGTTATGTCTGTGGTTAGTATAGCTAGGAAGAGTGCAACCTCAGCGCCAGAACACCTGTATCCCCAAATTTGCAGCTGAGGATTCAGGGTCAGTAGTCTTTTCGTTTTTTTGTTTTTATAATTTTATTAAAATATTCTGTTCAGTTCTCAACTTTATGTTAATTTTTGCTGCACAGCATAGCTTCTAAGTTTTTTTAATACACACACATACACACAGATATATATATATATATATTCCTTATTCATTTCCCTTACAATTTATCACAGGTACTGAATATAATTTCCTGTAGTATGACATCAAGACCTTGTTTATCCATGCTGTGTTTACTAGTTTGCGTCTGCCAATCCTATACTCCCAATCCTTCCCTCACTTACCTCCCTCCCACTTGGCAGACACAAGTTTGTTCTCTATTCCTGAGTCTGTTTCTGTTTTCTGTATGTTTATATGTAGATATGTAGTGTCATATTTCAGATTCCATAAAGAACTGAAATCAAATGGTATTTGTCTTTCTCTTTCTGACTTACATCATTTGCAAATATTTTCTCCCAGTTTTTAGGTTGTCTTTTTTGGTTGCTTTTATTTTGTTTTTAGAATTTTTTTTTTTTTTAATTTTTTGGTTGCATTGGGTCTTTGTTGCTGGGAGGATTTTCTCTAGTTGTGGTGAGCAAGGTTTACAGGTTGGTTCAGTACTTGTGGCCTGAGAGTTTAGTTGCCCTGTGGCATGTGGAATCTTCCCGGACCAGGGATCTTACCTGTATCCCCTGCAGGTAGGTTGTTACCCACTGGACTGCCAGAGAATTCTTGATATGGATTCTGTTTATTGATGTTTGAATGTTACATTATCCTTGTGTACCTTGCAATAATCCCAGTTGATCATGGTATGTAATTTTTTTTTTTACAGTTTTTGATTCAATTTACTGGTATTTCATAGCATGTAGATCTTTTAGTTGAGGCATGTGAACTCTTAGATGCAGCATGTGATATCTAGTTCCCTGACCAGGGATGGAATCTGGGCCCCTTGCTTTGAGAGTTAGGAGTCTTAGCCAATGGACCACCAAGGATGTCCCTTCTCTTTCATTTTTTTCCCCTTTTCTTTCATTTTTGATATTATTAATTTGTGTACTGCCTCATTTTCACAGACTGACTAGAATCCTTTTTATATTATTGGCCATTTTAAATAACAAGGTTTTTTGGAGCTTTGTTGATTTTTCTATATAGTAGTTTCATAAGGTAAAAGCACAGATAATTGATTTTAGGTCTCCTTTTGCAATATGTTCATTCAGTGCTATAAATTGCCTTATAAGCACTGCTTTCACTTATTTTGAAAAGTGTTGTGTTTATTTGAAAATACTTAAAAAAGTTTTCTTCAGTTCAGTTCAGTCGCTCAGTCATATCCCACTCTTTGCGACCCATGAATCACAGCACGCCAGGCCTCTCTGTCCATCACCAACTCCAGGAGTTTACCCAGACTAATGTCCATTGAGTTGGTGATACCATCTCATCCTCTGTCGTCCCCTTCTCCTCCTGCTTTCAGTCTTTCCCAGCATCAGGGTCTATTCAAATGAGTCAACTCTTCACATCAGGTGGCCAAAGTATTGGAGTTTCACCTTCAATATGAGTCCTTCCAATGAACACACAGGACTGATCTCCTTTAGGATGGACTGGTTGGATCTCCTTGCAGTCCAAGGGACTCTCAAGAGTCTTCTCCAACACCACAGTTCAAAAGCATCAATTCTTCAGTGCTCAGCTTTCTTTATAGTCCAACTCTCTCATCCATACATGACTACTGGAAAAACCATAGCCTTGACTAGACGGACCTTTGTTGGCAAAGTAATGTCTCTGCTTTTTAATATGCTGTCTAGATTGATCATAACTTCCCTTCCAAGAAGTAAGCGTCTTTTAATTTCATGGCTGCAGTCACCATCTGCAGTGATTTTGGAAAAATAAAGTCAGCCACTGTTGCCACTGTTTCCCCATCTGTTTGCCATGAAGTGATGGGACCAGGTGCCATGATCTTAGTTTTCTGAATGTTGAGCTTTAAGCCAACTTTTTCACTCTCCTCTTTCACTCTCATCAAGAGGTTCTTTAGTTCTTCTTCGCTTTCTGCCATACGGGTGGTGTCATCTGCATATCTGAGGTTATGGATATTTCTCCTGGAAATCTTGATTCCAGCTTGTGCTTCTTCCAGCCCAGCATTTCTCATGATGTACTCTGCATATAAGTTAAATAAGCAGGGTGACAATATACAGCCTTGACGTACTCCTTTTCCTGTTTGGAACCAGTCTGTTGTTCCATGTCCAGTTCTAACTAAAAGTTTTCTAAAATTTCTTTTTGGGGACTTCTTCTTTGACCCATGTTTTATTTGAAATGTATAGTTTAATTCTCAAAATTTTGGGATTTTTTTTTTTCAGCTATCTTTGTGTTACATATTTTTTCTTTTTGAAAGTCGCTCAGTCATGTCCAACTCTTTGCAGCCCCATGGACTATACAGTCCATGGAATTCTCCAGGCCAGAATACTGGAGTGGGTAGCCTTTCCCTTTTCCAGTGGATCTTCCCAACTGTGTTACTGATTTTTGTTATAATTCCGCTGCGCTCTGAGAAAAGACATTGTATGATTTCAGTTGTTTCAAATTTGTTAAGGTGTGTTTTCTGACCTAGGATGTGGTCTATCTTGTGAATGTTATATGTCAGCATGAATAGACTATTGTGCTGATTTTGGATGGAGTATACTAGTAGTCTTTAGGTGTCCTTACATCCAGTTGATTGATGATGGCACTTTTCAGTTGAACAGCATCTTTACAGATTTTCTGTTTGCTGAATGTGGTCATTTCTGGTAGAGCAGTTTTGAATGAAGTCTCCAACTATTATAGTCTTCAACTATTATATCTGTTTCTACTTGTAGGTCTGTTTTGCCTCACGTTTAAATATTCTGTTGTTAGGCACATAAATGTTAAGGATTATTTTGAAATCTGAAAAATTGACCCCTTTATCATTGTGTAATTCTCTTTATCCCTGATGACTTTGTTTATGTTAAGTCAGCTTTGATATTAATATAGTAACTTTTTTTTTTTTTAATCTTTTCCTCTTTTTTTTTTTTGGCTGTGAGACATGTAGGATCTTAGTTCCATGGGCAGGGATTGAACTTACACTCCCTGCATTGGCAGTGCACTGTCTTAACCACTTGGCTGTGAGAGCCACATCCAGTCCTTGTGTCCTGGGCATAGTGAGACCAGCTGCTTCTTCAGTTTAATCCCAGTTCATGTCCTGAACACGATTCCATGGACTGCCTCTTTCATGTATCAGATGTACAGTTGTAATGATGTTATTCCCTCCAATAAAGTCAAACTGTTTGTTTTCAGGTTCTTGTCATGGAGTCCAGCATGCAGAGACATGTTCTGAACAGAATGTATTTGCAGAGGGAGCATCACAGATTAGGACTCTCGGGGCAGAATTGTCTCCTGAGAATACCCAGCCCTGTAAGATATGTGTCCCAGTCTTGAGAGACATTTTACATTTAGCTGAAGAGCAAGGAACAAATAGGGAGCAGAAAGAATACACGTGTGGGACATGTGGGAAACAATTCTATTTTACTGCCAATGTCCAGCAGCACACTGGAGTGAAATTCTGCCAGTGTCATATGGGAAGATCTGCATATTTGAAAAGCTGTACGATCCATGCAGCAAGGAATCTGTCTACCAACATGGAGATTGGGAATGACTTCCTGGCCAACATGGGAGTTCAGAAACCAGCCACTAATACCAGGATGCCACGAAACAACAGTAAGGAGTATGATGCTGTTTTTCACAGTGGGAAAAGTCATCAGAGCTGGGGAGAAGACAAGATAGTCTCCAACCCCACAGACATACTTGTTCAGGATGAAGAAGCCCTCACTGGTGAAGGATATTGTGAGTTCAGCAAATGTAGGGAAGCCTGCATCCAAAGAAATAGCCTTATTCAGCACGAGGAAGTTCATGCCAGAGAAAGGTCTTATGAATGCAGCCATTCTGGGAAATTTTTTGCCCACAAATCTGGCTTCCTTGCAGGTCAGAGATTTAACTCTGGAGGAACACTATATGCCTGTCCTGAATGTGGAAAGTCATTTAGCCAAAGGAGGTACCTCAGAATCCATAGAAAAATCCACACTGGAGAAAAGCCTTATAAATGCAAGGAATGTGGTAAATCTTTCATCCAAAAGGGGCGGTTAATTGACCATCAGAGAGTTCACACTGGCGAACGGCCTTATGAATGCAGTGAATGTGGAAAGTCTTTTGTTGCTCTCCGTGGCCTCCAGTATCATCAGAGAGTTCACAGTGGCGAGAGGCCCTATGGGTGCAGTGAATGTGGGAAATCTTTTATCGCTAAATCTGACCTCCATTATCATCAGCGAGTTCATTCTGGAGAAAGGCCTTATGAATGCAGTGAATGTGGGAAATGTTACATTGATAAGAGAGGTCTTCAGTATCATCAGAGAGTTCACAGTGGAGAAAGGCCCTATGAGTGCAGTGAATGTGGGAAATGTTTTATTTTTTCAAGTGGTCTCCGGTACCATCAGAGAGTTCACAGCGGAGAAAGGCCCTATCAGTGCAGTGAATGTGGGAAATCTTTTATTGTTAAGAGAGGCCTCCAGAATCATCAGAGCGTTCACAGTGGAGAAAGACCTTATGAGTGCATTGAATGTGGAAAATGTTTTATTGATAGGTCACGTCTTCATCGGCATCAGAGGGTTCACAGTGGAGAAAAGCCTTATGAGTGCAGAGAATGTGGGAAATGTTTTACTGATAGGTCAGGCCTTCATCGTCATCAGAGAGTTCACACTTCTGAAAGGGCTTAAATGTTGGTAATCCTTTAGCCAGAGACAGCTTCCACATATCCCTAGGAAAATCCACACTGGAGAAAAGTCTTTCGAGTGCAATGAATATAATAAATCTTTTTTCCAAAACTGGAACATAATTGTACATCACAGAGTTCATGGTGGAAAAAGGCCTTACGCCTGCACCGAATGTTGAAAATCCTTTAGCTGAAGGAAGTACCTCAGTACCCATAGCAAAATCCATAGTGGAGAAGAGCCTTATCAGTACAAGAAATATGATAAATCTTTTACCTGTAAGTACTGTTTCATTGGACATCAGAGAATTCATACTTTGCTGCTGCTGCTGCTGCTAAGTCGCTTCAGTCATGTCCGACTCTGTGCAACCCCATAGACGGCGGCTCACCAGGCTCCTCTGTCCCTGGGATCCTCCAGGCAAGAATACTGGAGTGGGTTGCCATTTCCTTCTCCCATGCATGAAAGTGAAAAGTGAAAGTGAAGTCGCTCAGGTGTGCCCGACTCTTAGCGACCCCATGGACTGCAGCCTACCAGGCTTCTCCATCCATGGGATTTTCCAGGCAAGAGTACTGGAGTGGGGTGCCATTGCCTTCTCCATTCATACTTTAGAAAGGCCTTATTAGTGTAATGTATGTGGTGAGTCTTATATATTCTGTCTGGCTTCCATTATCAGGGCAGTCACAGAAGAGAAACACTGTATATGTGCAGTGAATATAGGCCATCCTTTAACCAAGCCCACCAACTGAGTTCCTTTAGGAAAATCCACACTAGAGAAAACCCTTCGGAGTGCAAGGAATGTGGTCAATCATTTTCCTGAAAGTGCCACTTGATTAGCCATCAAGTAGCTCACACTAGAGAAAGGGCTTTATGGGTATCACAATACGGCTGGCAGTGAAATTGAGGGATCTGAGGTAGTAAGAAGGTGGGACGTACCTATGCCGCAAACGGACACTTTCTAGAGGAAACTGAAGCACAGAGATGCTGTATCATGTTTGTGATCTCTTTGCAATGGATACGGATCTGGGATTTAATTCCAGGTTACCTGTTTCAAGATTTAGGGAGTCTGGTCATTTTACCCCCTCCTGCTCCCTCCAGGTTTGGATACTGAGATAACACCTTGTCCGTCCTAACATTTCTGCACCCCTCATCCCCTGCCTGATGAGCCCTGCTTATACCCTAGCCTCACGCTGATTATCTTTTTTCTGAAAACCAGCATTGATGACTTTCCTGTAGATTGTTCCATTTAGCTACTCAACCAAACCAGTGCTGTGATTCAGTTTTTATTATTGCTATTTGAGAAAGAAGGGGCGTCCATCTCAGAGAGGTAGAGGGCTTTTCATAAGGGCTCTCTCGTGAGAGTGGTTCCTCTTCACTGCACATATACGCTGGCGGCTTTGCTGCTGCTCAGAGCAGGGACTCTCCTGTGTTCCGACCACACCTGATGCCTGCATCACCACCAGGGGTTCCAGCTTCATTTCCACCTATGTGCAGTTCTGCAAACACTCTCCCCTTGGGAAGTTCTTCACAGGACAGCAGCACTAAGCCAGAGACTCCAGCCTCGCTCGCTGGGTCACTGCATTTTACACTGGCGTCACCACTTCAGGCTGTGCCTGTTGTCCCATTATGTAGTTGACCCACTCGTGTTCTAGGCAGTGTGAGGAACACTGAAGAACTAAGTATCCTCTGTGGTCCTCACATAGCCTGGTCTCCAGCGTTCTTCCGCTTAACCTCTGCGTGTCCTGCCACTGCTCCTCCTACCCCCACTCACTTTGAAAAATGGAAGTTGCCCAGTAATGATTGTTAATCAGTAAGAACTTGCCCCCCTCCCCCATCATTAGGAAGCAGAGTTGACGAACATTTCTAAAAAATATTTTTGTTTAGAAACTTTCTTTACAGTATGTTGGTTTCTTTCATACAGTGACATGAATCAGCCATAAGTATACATATGTATCCTTCCTCTTGACCACTCCCCCACTCCATCCCACCTCTCTAGGTTGTCAGAGAGCACTGAGTTGAGCTCCCTGTGTTGCACAGCAACTTCTCACTAGCTATTTTACACGTGGTAGTTGTATATTTCAATGATACTCTGAATTCCTCTCACCCTCTCCTTCACCTGCTGTGTCCATAAATCTCTTCTCTGTGTCTCTATTTCTGTTCTCTCCCTGCAAATAAGTTAATCAGTACCGTGTTTCTAGATTCCATATGTGTGCATAAGTAAACTATAATTTGTTGTCCTTTTTTGACTTTGTATAATGGGCTTTTAAGTTCATCCACCTCACTAGAACTGACACATTGATTACTTTTTATGGCTGCCTAATACTCTATACCGCAACTTCTTTATCCATTCATCTGACAGTGGGTATCTTGGTTCCTTCCATGTCCTAGCTATTTTAATATTGCTGCAGTGAACATTGGAACACATATGTTTTTGAATTACGGTTTTCTCAGGGTATATGGTGAGAGTGGAAATTGATATAAACATTATGGAGAACAGTATGTAGATTTCTTAAAAACTAGGAATAAAGCTACCATATGACCCAAAATTTGAACCTATGTTAAAATCTAAGACTGGATACATGCTGATACCTCCAATGATGACCATGTAACAGCAGTGTGAAATCATGATTTTAATTGCGTTTGTCAGGATCCTTGAGGTTGAGTGTTGTTTCTTAATATCTCTTTACCTATGTGTCTTGTTTGGTTCTTATCTCTTGTCTTCTTTTATTTCCCCATTTTCTCTTTTTTTGATAAATACGAGAGCAGGTAAACAAGAAAGACATCTGTGAGAGTTCACCCATTAGCCAGTAATGTCAATGACGTCTGCACAGAATTTGGAATACTGAAAGAATATGTTCTCAGGTTTTCCTCAATTTCTTTAGTATGCATGATGTAATGACCAGATACATTATACACATTTAAGATAAATCTGAATTTTTAACCTATGCTACTTCTGTCTTAAGTGCAGACATTAAGTTACAAAGTAAGTTAAGGCCTATTTTATAATGTTTGCTGATTTCTGTGGGTGTAAATACTCCCATAAACAGTGTCAGATTGCCAGCATAATGTCACTTAACCTGGAGTTGGGGACCTTTGCCAGTAGCCCACTATTGTGTAACTCCCCCTTTACAAGTTCAGTATTTCTACATATAATTTTAAGAATTTTACATTACTTGAATGCTTATAAAATGATAGGTTTTGGATATTTGTTTTAAACATTTCATGGATGTATAGTTGACTTAAAATAAATTTTACTTATTTAAAATGTGCGTTTTGATACTTATGTACACCCCTTGAAGCAGTGTCCTCCTACCATTTTTAATTCATCCTCAGCATTAAAATTACTGATGCAAGAGCATATTCTACTTTTTAAAATATATAATTGTATTTACCTACTTATTTTTGACTGTGCTAGATATTTATTCCTGTGCAGTCTTTTCTCTAGTTGCGGAGAGTGGTGGTTTCTCTTGTTGCACACTATGGGCTCCAGGTCATGGGCTTTGGTCATTGTTCCCAGGCTCTAGAGCGCAGGCTCACTAGTAGTGGTGCATGGGCTTAGTTGCTCTGGGGGTATGTGGGATCTTTCTAGACCAGGCATCAATCGAATCTGCGTCTCTTGCATTGGCAGGTGGGTTCTTTACCACTGAGCCTTGAGTGCAGCCCACCACTTTTGTGAGACTATTTTCAAATGTTTATATAAATGGAATGACTATTGGGTCCTTCCCCAATGTTATATCATCTATCTTACCATGCACATTTTTTTGTGTTTTTGTAGCATCATGTACTTCTGTGTTTTTCAAATTTATAATCCCAGATATGTCATTGAATACATAACTTCTTAGAATGCATTTGTAAACTAAGAGAGCCCTTATGTAACGCCAGTAACATTATTGCACATGAAAATATTCTAAATATTGCTGCATGTTAGCCCAACAGGGGACACAGTGTGACAGAGTTTGAATGCTGACCACCCTTCATTGTGGCCTGGATCTACAAACTCATGTACCACAGCACAAAGGGAAATGAGAAATAAGACCTTATTGGGAAAATACAGTGGGAATTGCAGACCCAGGGCCAGAGAAACACA
This sequence comes from Bos javanicus, assembly GCF_032452875.1. NCBI lineage: Eukaryota > Metazoa > Chordata > Mammalia > Artiodactyla > Bovidae > Bos > Bos javanicus. The sequence goes on along the minus strand of NC_083885.1, from coordinate 65,486,209 downwards.
CAAACACTCCAGAGAGATGTTGGGACAGGCATGTGAGATGGATGCCCAAAGTTCTGGGCTTGTTACAATATGGATGAAAGATTGAGTTCAATGTTAAAGTAAAGACAGTTGAGAATTTATAGCCAAGAAGAAATGTTAGGGGACAGTGGATGGAAAAACACTGGCATGAAACACCATAAGGGCTGTTCTTTGCAAGCCAACTTGAGACTCTTGCCATAGAAATCAAATAGTAAGCATAGGAAATAGGTGTTTGATTAGATATCAATATAGGAGTTATACTTGCTAAGTTGTCTTATCTCTTGTTAGCTTCATCAAGCCTGTTAAATATCAACTTTCTGCATTCCCATTCAGGGTATTGTAGACTTTTTTCTTAAATGACTTCAACACTTCAAGCTGCATGCATTTCAAGAGCAATAGGATAATGTATGTTTACTTCCAGTTACCAACGGATGTAAAATAGGGTTGGCTTCAAGAAGTCTGAGATTAAGTCTATAATACTTCAGTGATCAGTAGCATTAAAGACTTAAAATGCTCTGAAGCACCCTATTTCCGTTCCCTCATGGGGCCCCCATCCTCTTTAGAATTGTGGAACCACTCTCCTCCACCTCAGGTGATTTCTCTGCGATCCTCTTGGTGCCGGGAGTGGGGGGGGAGGCGGGGGGGACTTTTTTTCTTGGGGCTTCCAGAGTGGGGCGCAATTGCTCAAGGCGTATGCACTACATTACCCAGAAGATTTTACGCTGAGGCCTTCAGCCAATGAAAATCCAAAGGCGATGCATTTCCTAGAGGCGGAACATCCGGTAGTGGGACTTCCGGTGTTTCGGTGGCTGACATTTTGGTCGCTGCTGAGACTGTGGAGCTAGGCAGAAACTCCCGAGTGTGCTGTTGGAGAGGGAGATGAGGGGCTGAGGCGTAGTTGGAAGCTTTGTTCGTACTACGCAGGGTTGCAGACGTCGCCGTAGGCCGAGAATAACCGTGCCGAGTCCGACTCGGTTGTTCGAGTGTTGTCGCTCCGCCCACAGGCTACGATGGCGGCGGCTGCGCTGTCGGCCCCACATCAGGTAAACGCTTCGTGCTCCGGGTTCTCCCCTGCCCATTTCCTTACTGAAATACTGATGCCCAGAGTTAGAAGCCTGCTCAGGTCGCTTTATCTCAGGCCCCTGGTTCAGAACCTGCAGGCCTTCGGAGGTGGTGTCTTTATTTCTGAAGACAAGTGTAATGTGCGGGAGAGGCTTGGATGCAGCTGAAGCAGGATCGTTGGAATCTATAGTCCATCCTGTTTCTGTGAGGAGCTAAGTTTGAGGCCAGGCTGCAGCTCGAGTACTAGGTGAGAAGTTGTACTGTACCTTTCTTCTTAGGGCCTTGGGAGCCGTGGAGCTTTGAGCAAAGGAAGGGCACGATCTAGTCGAGCTTTTAAAAGTTCTCCAAAGACTGTTCAGTGGAAGAAAAGTCTGTAGCGGGTGATGAGTACTTTGAGCAGAGGGAAGTTGCGGCTTTTTCACGGTAGCATCTGGTAAACACGGAGGAGAGGTTAGCCAGTCAGCTGAGGCTCCCTGGCCCTGGTACCAGGCAGTGGCCCTGGCATGTCCTGAGTCCCTGGAGCACGGCCCTGGTCACTCTCCTCCGTGGCCTTCGTGTTCCCGCAGATTCCCAGGGCTGCAGAAGCACTTTTAGTAAATGGAAGTTGTTCCAGTCCCTCACTTGTTATCACTCCCAGGCGCTAATTCTCTGTATTTGAGTAAGGTCTTGGGGGCTCTTTACCTGCCATCCTACCAGTTTTTTGGTTTGGGGACCTTGGGAACCCCATGCCTGGGTTATTGAGTGCAGGCCTGTTCTATGGAGGAAGTATGGCACATTACTCCTGGAACCCGTGTCAGTCCATGGAAGTGCTTTGAGGTGAAGCTGAGCTGGTTTAGGTAAGTGCAGGTCTCCTTATTTTCTGGTGGGAATAAGCAGCAGGGAAGAGCAGGATTTCAGCTTCAGATGACTGCCTGTGTATTCTGGGGGCAATGGAAAGTTCAGATCAGAGGAGGGAGATGTGCTTCCCGTTGTTTCTAGGGGGTTACATCTTACTGGGCTGGGAGATATGTGGCAAAATAGATGGTGGCTTTTCAGGAGTGAGACTGTTCATGGTTTTATTTGTTCGTGTTATACCAGGGCAGTGTGACCTTTGAGGATGTGGCCATGTACTTCTCCTGGGAGGAATGGTGTCTTCTTGATGAGGCTCAGATACAGCTGTACCTGGATGTCATGCTGGAGAACTTTGCGCTTGTATGCATGCTGGGTAAGGCCTGCACACCCACCTCTATCCTCTGAGCCAGGCTCTCTTTCTCCTTTCCCCCAAGAACAGCTCTTTACTCCTCACATCACTGCTTTCTGCAAGTGCTGAGTTATGTGCTGTGGTTAGTGTGTCTATGGAGAGTGCATCCCTACTCCTTAGTGCCGAACACCTGTAGTCCCAGATTACAGCTGAGGATTCAGGGTCAGTGGTCTTTTTGTTTTGTATTTAATTTTATTGAATTATTGTTGATTTACAATTTTGATTCCTGTTGTACATTAGATTCTGCTAGTTATCCATTTTAAATACAGCGGTACATGTCAGTCACAAACTCTCTAACTATCCATGCCCTTCTCCTTTCCCTTCTGGCAACAGCAAGTTCATTGTCTAAATCCTTGAGTCTGGTTCTGTTTCCTAAATAAGTGTGTATGTATCAGTTTCTTGTTTTTTTTTTTAATTTCATTTAAGCGATATTATATTTATCTTTCTTGCCTGAGGTCCTTTCTCAGTGACCTGGTTTAAAGAAGCCCTTCCCCAACACATACACACATTAGGCACTCTCTGGGATGTTATCCTGTTCCTAAAAGCACCTTTGAGGTGTCCTGGTTTGTTTGCTTACATGTTTATGATCTACCAAGAGTGCTTTTATACCTGCTTCACAGCTGTGTTCACAGCCTGGGAAAGAGTGCCTACTGTATAGAAGGTGCTCAATGTAATCCGGCACATTAACTGGTTGAATCGCTTTTCCAGTAAAGAGAAATATGATGTTTCTTCCCACAGAATACTTTGTTTTGGTTGGTTTGAATCTATTCTAGTTTTCCTAAGTTTTTATTTTGTAATGGGTTATAGCCGATTAACAATGTTTGATAGTTTCAGGTGAACAGGGAAAGGACTGGGCCATCCACGTACAGGTATCTGTTATCCCCCAAACTTCCCTCCCATCCGGGCTGCCTCATAACATTGAGCAGAGTTCCATGTGCTGTATAGTAGGCCCTCGTTGGTTATTTATTTTAAATACAGGAGTGTGCACATGTCCACCCCAAATGCCCTAACTGTCCCTTCTTCTAGTCCTTCCTCCTGGCAGCCATTCTCTGACTCTCTTTCTGTTTTGCAACTTCATTTGTATCGTTTCTTTTTAGATTCTCCATATAAGGTGTGTCATAACTATTTCTCCTTCTCTTTCTGACTTAACTTCTCTCAGTATTGACAATCTCTAGGTCCATCCATGTTGTTGCAAATGGCATTATTTCATTTGTTTTAGTGGCTGAGAACTATTCCATGGTATATAAGCACCACATCTTCTTCATCTATTCATCTGTCGACAGACATTTAGGTTGCTTCCATTTCTTGGCTATTGTAAACATTACTGCAAGGAATATTGGGGTGCATGTATCCCAAACTATGTTTTTCTCTGTAGACATGCCCAGGAATGGGATGGGTGGATCATAAGGTAACTCTTATTTCTCTTGTTTTAAGAGCCTCTGTAGTGTTTTCCATAGTGGCTGTACCAATTTACGTTCTCACCCACAGTGTAAGGGGTTTCCTTTTTCTCCGCATCCTCTCCCAAATCTGTTATTTGTAGACTTTAAAAAAATTAGTTAATTGATTTACTTATTTTAATTTTGGCTACCCTGGGTCTTCGTTGCTTTGCTGGGTCTTTTCTCTAGTTGTGGAGAGAGGGGTCTCCTCTCTAGTTGAGGTGTCTTCTCTTGTTGCGGACCATGGGCTGTAGCCCCGCAGGCTTCAGTAGTTGCGGCTTGTGGGCTCTAGAGCACAGAGCTAGTAGTTGTGGTGCACAGGCCTAGTTGCTCCGTGGCACGTGGGATTTTCCTGGATCATGGATTGAACCAGTATCCCTTGTATTGCAAGGTGGATTCTTAACCACTGGACTATAAGGAAAAACCATATTTGTGGACATTTACTGATGGCCGTTCTGTCCGGTATGATGTGGTACCTCATTGTATAATAGTTTTGGTTTGCATTTCTGTGATGATTAGTGATGATGGGTACCTTTTCATGTGCCTATTGGCCATCTGAATTTTTTTTTCTTTGGAGAAATGTCTAAAAAACCCAACCCAGAAGAAAGGTCTTTTGGGTTGTTTTTTTTTTTGTTATCAATTGTACTCCTCTTTATATATTTTGGAAATTAAGCCCTTGTTAGTCACATTATTTGCAGTAGTTTGTCTTTTTGTTTTGTTGTGCTGTGCAAAAGCCTTTGTTTGATTTTGTTGTTGATCACTCAGTTCAGTTCAGTTCAGTCGCTCAGTCGTGTCCGACTCTTTGCGACCCCATGAATCGCAGCACGCCAGGCCTCCCTGTCCATCACCAACTCCCGGAGTTCACTCAGACTCACGTCCATCGAGTCAGTGATGCCATCCAGCTATCTCATCCTCTGTCGTCCCCTTCTCCTCCTGCCCCCAATCCCTCCCAGCATCAGAGTCTTTTCCAATGAGTCAACTCTTCGCATGAGGTGACTGGAGTTTCAGCTTTAGCATCATTCCTTCCAAAGAAATCCCAGGGCTGATCTCCTTCAGAATGGACTGGTTGGATCTCCTTGCAGTCCAAGGGACTCTCAAGAGTCTTCTCCAACAGCACAGTTCAGAAGCATCAATTCTTCAGCACTCAGACTTCTTCACAGTCTAACTCTCACATCCATACATAACCACAGGAAAAACCATAGCCTTGACCAGACGGACCTTTGTTGATCATTCAGTCGTGTCCAATTGTTTGCGACCCTATGAACTGCATGCTAGGCTTCCCTGTCCTTCACCATCTCCTGGAGTTTGCTTATGTCCAGTGACTTAATGGTACCATCCAACCATCTCATCCTCTGTTACTCTCTTCTCCTCCTGCCCTCATTCTTTCTCAGGATCAGGGTCTTTTCCAGTGAGTTGGCTTTTCGCATCAGGTGGTGAGCGCATTGGAGCTTCAGCTTCAGCATCAGTCCTTCCAATGAATATTCAGGGTTGATTCCTTTTAGGATTGACTAGTTTGATCTTTTTGCTGTCTAAGGGACTCTCAAGAGTCTTCTCCAGTGCCACAGTTTGAAAGCATCAAGTCTTAAGTGCTAAGCCTTCCTTATGGTCCAAGTCTCACATCCATACATGACTGTGGGAACACCCATACATGACTATGTTTGATCAGGTCCCTTTTGTTTTTGCTGATATTTCTCTTGCCTTGAGAAACTGTCAAGGTCAGTAGTCTTCCATCAGCCTGATTTATTTCTCCTTGTTTGCCGTCTTTTTGGCTAAGTGACTTTCCAAGTGAATGGTACCGAAGTTTTACTCCATTCCTATACTTGACATTTTCTTGTGTGTGCCTGACTCTGCAACAGTGTTGTCACTGACATGGTTACTACTGAAACAGACCATGAGATGTTTCTGCAAGATCTTTTTTCAAGGTTCCAATTTCTTTATATCCATGCCAGCATCTGTTATTTTCTGTTCTTTTGTTTTGGTCTCCCCAAGGGGCATGCAGGGTGTTATTCCCCTGAGAAGTGATAGCCAGGGATTGAATATCTGCCACCTGTATTGGCAGTATGCAGTCTTTTTTTTTTTTTTTTAATATTAGGGAATTGGAGGTGTGAGTGCAAGGTTTTTCTATTTGTGTTTTGTTTTTTATTTATAGTATTTATTCATTTGGCTGCCCTGGGTCTTAGTTGTGGCACTTCAGGTCGTCGCTCTTCAGTCTTCGTTGCAGCATGTGGCATCTTTAGTTACAGCATGTGAACTCTTAGTTGTGGTGTGTGGGATCTAGTTCCCTGACCTGGGATGGAACCCGGGGCCTCTGCACTGGGAGCCTAGAGTTTCAGCAACTGGACCACCAGGGAAGTCCTTGTTGTTTTCTTTTCTTTTAATCATTGCCGTCCTAATGGATGTGAAATGGTATATTTTCCCATTCTGGTTACATTCCCTCATGGTGTGCTTATTGGTCATTTGTATATCTTTAAAAAATATCTACCCAAGTCCTTTTTTAATTTGTTAATCTGGTTGGCTTTTTAGTTGTTGTTGAATTACAAATTTATCCATAGATTCTGAATATCAATCCTTTACAATTTATTTATTGGGTTGCGCTGGGTCTTCGTTGCTGTGCACAGGCTTCTCTTTAGGGTGGCTTCTCTTTTGTCACGTGAAAGAGGCTCTCTCAGTCTCCAGTGCACAGGCCTCAGTGGTTGCAGCACCAGGGCGCCAGAGTTGCCATGGGGGCTCTTGGATGTGTGGGCTTCAGTAGTTGTGGCACACAGGCTTATTTACTTACGTGTGGAATCTTCCCAGACCAAGGCGCGAACCTGTGTCCCCTGCATCGGCAGGTGGATTCTTATCCACGGTGCTATCAGAGAAGTCTGATATTAATCCGTTTTTGTATTTGTGTTTTGGAAATGCTTTCTCCCAACCTATGGTTTCTTTTTTACTGTGTTTATAGTGTCCTTTGATGTACAAAACTTTATTTTTTTCTCTTTTCTGCACAGCTTTCTTGAGGTACTATTGACACATGATACTGTATAAGTTAAAGGTTTGCAACCACAATTGTTCCTTTTTATGAGGCCCAGTTTGTCTTGTTTGTTTTTCCTACGAATTCGTAATCTTATCTCCTAAGTTTAGATCTTTGGTATGCTTTGAGTGAATTTTTGTGTATGGTGTTAGATAAGGTTTATTTTCATTGTTGTACATGTGGGTATCCAGTTTTCCTAGCATCGTTTGTTGAGAAGACTGTCTTTATTGAATGGTAATGGTCCTCTTGTTAGTAAGTATTGGATTTTGTATTTGAGGGTTGATGTTTAGACTCATTAGTCTCTGTTTTATTCCGTTAGAATATATATCTGTTTTTATGTCAGTAGCACACTGTTTTGCTTTCTCTAGCTTTGTAAGAATTTCAGATTCATGTGTTGTGGTCCTTAAACTTTGTTCTTTTTAAATAAAATGTTTATTTGTTTAGCTGTGTATTTATTTTGGCTGCGTTGGGTCTTAGTTGCATCATGTGGGATTTTTGCCTCATGTGGAATCTTTTGTTGCAGCATATGGGCTCTTTACTTGTGGATCACAGGTTCAGTAGTTGTGGCTTTTGGGCTTAGTTGTTCCAGGGCATGTGAAATCTTAGTCCCCCAGATAGGAATCTAATCCAAGTCCCCTGCATTGCCAGGAGGATTCTTAACCATTGAACCCCCAGCATTAACATCTGGAAGTTCACAGTTCACGTACTGTTGAAGCCTGGCTTAGAGAATTTTGAGCATTACTTGCTAGCGTGTGAGATGAGTGCATTTGTGTGGTAGTTTGAGCATTCTTTGGCATTGCCTTTCTTTGGGATTGGAATGAAAACTGACCTTTTCCAGTCCTGTGGCCACTGCTGAGTTTTATAAATTTGTTGGCATATTGAATGCAGCACTTTCACAGCATCATCTTTTATGATTTGAAATAGGTCAGCTAGAATTCTGTCGCCTCCACTAGCTTTGTTCGTAGTGATGCTTCCTAAGGCCCACTTGACTTCACATTCCAGGATGTCTGGTTCTAGGTGAGTGATCACACCATCATGGTTATCTGGGTCATGAAAATCTTTTTGTACAGTTCTGTGTTTTCTTGCCACTTCTGTTTAATATCTTCTGCTTCTTTTAGGTTTATACCATTTCTGTCCTTTATTGAGCCCATCTTTGCATGAAATATTCCCTTGGTATCTTTAATTTTCTTGAAGAGATCTCTAGTCTTTCCCATTCTATTGTTTTCCTCTATTTCTTTGCATTGATCACTGAGGAAGGCTTTCTTATCTCTCTGTGCTGTTCTTTGGAATGCTGCATTCAAATAGTTGTCTTTCCTTTTCTCCTTTGCCTTTAGCATCTCTTCTTTTTTCAGCTATTTGTAAGGCCTCCTCAGACAACCATTTTGCTTTTGTACATTTCTTTTTCTTGGGGATGGTCTTGATCACTGCCTCCTGTACAGTGTCACAAACCTCTCTCCATAGTTCATCAGGCACTCTGTCTATCAGATCCAATCCCTTGAATCTATTTGTTACTTCCACTATATAATCATAAGGGATTTGATTTAGGTCATACCTGAATGGTCTAGTGGTTCATTTCCAAGGCAGACCATTCAATATCACAGTAATCCAAGCCTATGCCCCAATCAGTAATGCTGAAGAAGCTGAATTTGAATGGTTCCATGAAGACCTACAAGATCTTCTAGAACTAACACCCAAAAAAGGTGTCCTTTTCATTATAGGGGACTGGAATGCAAAAGTAGGAAGTCAAGAGATATCTGGAGTAACAGGCAAATTTGGCTTTGGAGTACAAAATGAAGCAGGGCAAAGGCTAACAGAGTTTTGCCAAGAGAACGCACTGGTCATAGCAAACACCCTGTTCCAACAATACAAGAGACCACTCTACACATGGACATTACCAGATGGTCAATACTGAAATCAGATTGATTATATTTTCTGCAGCCAAAGATGGAGAAGCTCTATACAGCCAGCAAAAACAAGACCGGGAGCTGACTGTGGCTCAGGTCATGAACTCCTTATTGCCAAATTCAGACTGAAATTGCAGAAAGTAGGGAAAACCACTAGACCATTCAAGTATAACCTAAATCAGTTTATTTATATTCTCTTAATAACTTCCTGGGTATTTGATTGGGATTACATTGAATTGATCTGGAGAAGGAAATGGCAACCCACTCCAGTACCCTTGCCTGGAAAATCCCATGGACGCAGAAGCCTGGTAGGCTACAGTCTGTGGGGTCACAAAGAGTCGGACACGACTGAGTGACTTCACTTTCGCTTTCACTTTCACATTGAATTGATAGGTGAAGGTGGGCATAACTGACATCTTGACAAAAGTGGAATGTGAAATATCTTTGACACTTTTGGAATGTGAAATATCTTTCCATTTATTTAGTTCTTTGATTTCTTCATCAGAGTTTTTATCATTTCCCTCATGTAGATTTGTACGTGTCTTTTAGATTATAACTATTTCTTCCTTTCTCTCTCCATTCTTTCAAGGGGTGTTAATGTACATGGTATTGTGTTTTGGGGGGACTTCTCAGGTGGTGCTAGTGGTAAAGAACCTGCCTGCCAGTGCAGGAGATGTTAGAGATTCTGGGATAATCCCCTGGAGAAGGAAATGGCAGCCCACTCCAGTATTGCCTGGAGAATCCCATGGGCAGACGAGCCTGGCAGTTTATGGCCCATAGGGTAACAAAGAAGTCAGATACGACTGAAGTAACTTAGCACATTGTGTTTTTAATTTCAAACTTCACTTGTTTATTGTTGATGTATAGGAAAGTAATAATTGACTTTTGTATACTATTCTTGTATCCTGAAACCTTGCTGTAATTGCTTTTGAATTCCAGGATTTGTGTGTGTGTGTGTGTGTGTGTGTGTGTGTGTTTTGTTTTTATATAGCTGGTTATGCCATCTGAGAATGAAGGCAGTATTATTCTTTCACTCCTTATCAGTATAACTTTTATATAACTCTGTTTTCTCAGTGCATTAGTATGACTTACAAAGTCATACTTGAATTCTTCATCTTAGTAGGAAGGTTTTTAGTTTTTGTCTAGGAAGTATGATGATACCAGTAGGGTTTCATTTTGATTGTGAAGTTAAAGAAGTTTTCTATTTTTAGATAGCTAGGAGAGGGAGATTTTGATCATGAATGGGTATTGGATTTGGCCAGATCCTTTGTTTTTTTGTTTTTTTTTTTTTTTGCATCCCTTGATGAGATCATGTATTGGTGGGTGCTTTTGTTTGTTTTTTGGACATGCCACAGCTTGCAGTGTCTTAGTTCCCTGACTGGGGATTGAACCCCAGCTGAAGCAGTGACAGTGCTGAGTCCTAAGCACTAGACTACTAGGGAATTCCTGCATGTTCATATTTAAAGTGGGGTTTTTGGAGGGAATATGTACTTGACTCCTCTTTCTGAATTCACTCTGATAATATCTTTTTTCATTGGTGTATTGAGACTATCAATGTTTAATATAGTCATATAGTTAAATAAATATCTAATGAAGTTGTTACCATTTTCTACCATTGCCTTTCTTCTTTTTCCTATGTTTGTTGTCCAGTCTTTTTCATTTGTTAATGGAGAATTTTGCATGATTGCATCTTCTCTTCTCTGTTAGCGTATCGTGCATACTTTTTTCCTTTCATTTTTCTTTAATGTAATTGCGCTGGAGTTTGCACTATGTATTTACATCTGATTGTAGTCCACTTTCATATGACCCTGTATGGCTCCCTTGGTAGTTTGAATGCTTTATAGTTTTAAAAAATTCCTAACTGCTTTCTCTGCTCCATTTTATAATTGTTCTCATTTGTTTTAATGTTATGTAAACATACATATATGGGTGTTTTAAGAAAATGCGTAATGGGGTACACAGTTGCTGTTGTTCTTTAGAATACATATGTATGGGAAGCAGCTATATGAAAAGATGCTCAGTATCATAAATGGTTGGGAAAATGCAAATCAGAAGCACAATGGGATACCACCTCATACATGTTACAATGTCTGTTATAAAAAGGACAAAAAAATAAATGTTGGTAAACTGGTAGAGAAAACGGACGCCTTGTGCACTGTTGGTAAAAGCAAAAGTGTTAGTCACTCAGTCAGGTCTGACTCTGCGACACCATGGACTGTAGCCCTCCAGGCTCCTCTACCCATGGAATCCTCCAGGCCCGACTGCTGGAGTGGGCAGCCTTTCCATTCTCCAGGGGCTCTTCCCAACCCTGGAGTTAAACCCGGGTCTCCTGCATTGCAGGCAGATTCTTTACTTTCTGTGGGTAGGAATGTACTTTATTGCAACCACTGTAGTAAAGATTATGGAGACTGATTACAGAATTAAAAAAGGAACTTACATATCGTCCATCAAGTCCACCTTTGTGTATTTATGCAGAGGGAGTAAAATCATCGTTTCAAAAAGGTATCTGTGCCTTATGTCTATTGTAGCTTATTTACAATATTCAAGAGATGGAAACAACCTAAGTGTCCATTGATAGATGAGTGGATAACAAAAATGAAATATATATGGGATATTATTCAGTATTATATAACCATAAAAAAGATGCCTGTATTGCCATTTGCAGTAGCATAAATTGACCTGGAGAGCATTATGCTAAGTGAAATAAATCAGGGAAAGACAAATCCAGTTGTCCCACTGTGTCCACTGAGGATTGGATCCAGGATCCTCTAAATATACTGAAGTCTAGAGGCCCGTAGTCAGTCCTCTGATTCTGAAGTTTTCCCATTTGTGGATTCATCCAGCTACACAGAGCATATAATTCTGTGTGTATTTATTGAAAAGTGTTCCTGTAAAAGTGGACCCAAGCATTCAGAACTCAGGTTGTTCCACATTTACCTGTACTGGATGGTTATGCTTACATGTTGAATCTTTAAAACAATAACACCAACACCAAACAGATACAGACAAAGGATTAGTGACTGCTAGACCAGAGCAAGGTGGGCAGATAAAATGAATGAAAAATGTCAGAAGTTACACACTTCTAATTATGAGGTGAGTAAGTCCTGGGGATGTAAGGCATAGCATAGTGACTCTAATTAACATGACTGTGTTGAATATTTAGAAAGTTCCCAAAGAGGGCATCCCTGGTGGTCTCCTGGTTAAGAATCCACCTGGCAATGCAGGAGACGGGGGTTTGATCCCTGGTACAGCATTGCTGCACACGTGCTGTGGAGCAACTAAGCCCGTGTGCAGCAGTTACTGAGTCTGCCTGTTGCAACTACTGAAGCATTCCTGCCTTAGAGCTTGTGCTCTGCCACAGAAGAAACTATTGCAATAAGAAGCCCATCCAACACAACTAGAGACTAGCCCCTGCTTGCCGAAACTAGAGAAAGCCTGAGACCAGCAACAACCACCAAGTGATCATAAAAGGGTAAATAAATAAAAAGAAAATATCAAAAGAGTAGATCTTAAAAGTGCTCATCACAAGAAAAAAAAATCACAGATTTTCTGAGGCTTGGAGATCTGCTTCCTTACAGTGTCACAGGTTGAGGAGATGTGTTCCTGGTAAAAGCCATTGACAGAGGAGTGAATTGTAGAAGACGCCTTTCTCCGTGGGCCACATCCAGTCCTTCTGTCCTGCGCTTGGTGAGAGCAGCTGCTTCTCAGTTTTATCCCAACTCCATTTCCTGAACACAGTCCTGTAGAGTGATTCTTTCATGTGTCAGATATAGAATTGTGATGGTGTTCCCTTCCTCCAGTAAAGTCAACGTGAACTTCACTGTCACTTCTTTGTTTTCAGGTACTTGGCGTGGAGTTCAGGATGAGGAGACACCTTCTGAACAGAGCGAATCTGTAGAAGGAGTGTCAGATTAGGACTCCCAGGGCAGGTTTGTCTCCTGAGAAGGTCCAGCTTTGTAAGATGTGCATCCCAGTTTTGAGAGACATTTTGCACTTGGCTGAAGAGCAAGGAACAAATAGTGGGCAGAAAGCATACACATGTGGGTCATGTGGGAAACAGTTCTATTTCACTGCAAACATTCAGCAGCAGCAGAAGCAGCACATTGGAGAGAACCCCTTATGCTGTATCATGGAGAGACCCTCATTTTTGAAGAACTGTACAGTTCTTGCATCAGGGAATCTCTCTACCTTCATGGAACTTGGGAATGAATTCATGGCAAATATGGGAGCTCAGCCATAGGCCACTAATACCAGGAAGAAACTGAACAATAGTAAGGAATGTGAAGCTATTTTTCACAGTGGGAAAAGTCATCAGAGCTGGGGAGAAGGCAAGATATCCTCCAGCCACACAGACATATTTGTTCAGGATGGGCGAGTCCTCACTAGTGAAGGGTTTTGTAAGTTCAATACATGTGAGAAAGGCAGCACCCAAAGAAATACCCTCATTCATCATCAGAAAGTTCATGCTAGAGAAAGGCGTTATGAATGCAGCCATTGTGGAAAATTGTTTAGCCACAAATCCCGTTTCCTAGCACATCAGAGATTTAACTGTGGAGGGATGCTTTATGACTGCAGTGAATGTGGAAAATCCTTTAGCCAAAGGAAATACCTCATTGCCCATAGAAAAATCCACACTGGAGAAAAGCCTTATGAGTGCGAGGAATGTAATAAATCTTTTATCCAAAAGTGGAACTTAATGGAACATCAGAGAGTTCACACTGGAGAAAAGCCTTATCAGTGCAACCAACGTGGAAAATTTTTTGCCCGCAAATCCGATTTCCTTGCACATGAAAGACTTCACACTGGAGAAAACCCTTATGAGTGCAGCAAATGTGGCAAAGCTCTTACTACTAGCTCTGGTCTCTATTATCATCTGAGAGTTCACACTGGAGAAAGGCCTTATGAGTGCAGTGAATGTGGAAAGTCATTCACTACTTGGTCCATCCTTTCTAATCATCGGAGAGTTCACAGTGGAGAAAGACCTTTCGAGTGCAGTTCCTGTGGGAAATTCTTTAGCCGGAATGAACAGCTAAGTGCGCATATGAATGTTCACACTGGAGAAAAGCCTTATGAGTGCAATAAATGTGGGAAGTCTTTTACAAGTAGATCGAACCTTTGTAATCACTGGAGAGTTCACAATGAAGTAAGGGATTTTGAAGGCAGTGAATGTGGGGAATTCTTTCGCCAAAAGGCACGTCTCAATGCCCATAAGAAGTTTCATGCTGGAGAACAGGCTTATGAGTGTAATAAATGTGAGAAATCTTTAACTGCTAGGCTGAACCACCAGTGTCCCCAGAGAGTTGACACTGGAGAAAAGCCTTTTAATTGCAATGAATGTGGAAAATGTTTTACTAGTAGCTCGAGCCTTTTTCGTCATCAGAGAGTTCACAGTGGAGAAAGGCCTTATGAATGCAATGAATGGGGGAAATCTTTTATTGCTAGGTTGAGCCTTGGTGATCATCAGAGAGTTCACACGGGAGAAAGGCCCTATAAGTGCAGTGAATGTGGAAAACGTTTTACTAGTAGTTTGAGCCTTCTTCGTCATCAGAGTTCACAGTGGAGAAAGGCCTTATGAGTGCAGTGAATGTGGGAAATCTTTTGTTGCTGTGAATGGCCTCTGGTATCATCAGAGAGTTCACAGTGGAGAACAACCTTATGAGTGCAGTGAATGTGGGAAATCTTTTACTGCTGGGTGGAGCCTTCGTGATCATCAGAGAGTTCACACTGGAGAAAGGCCTTATAAGTACAGTGAATGTGGCCAGTCTTTTACTAGTCAAACCAGTCTCTGTGATCATCACAAACTTCACACTGGAGAAAGGCCTTTTGTGTGCAGTGAATGTGGGAAAGCCTTTAAGCAAAGGCAGCTCCTCCGCACACATTGGAAAATCCACCCTGGAGAAGAGCCTTATGAGTGCAAGGAATGCGGTAAATCTTTCAACCGAAGTTGCTGCTTGATTAAACATCAGCGAGGTCACACTGAAGAAAGGGCTTTATAAATACTGCAAGTATGGCTGGCAATGATGTCAAAGAAGTTTGAGGTGGTGACAGAGTGGGCAGAACCTATGAAGCAAATGGACCCTTTCCTAGAGCAGAAACTGAGGCACAGAGATGCCGTGTCATCTGTTTATGGTCCCCGTTGAAGGGATAAGGATCTGAGATTGAATGCCACGTTGCCTGGTTCAGGCATTTGGAGAATCTGGTGACCTCATTCCTCCCCTGCTCTATGCATGCCCACCAGGTTTGAGGACTGAAAGAACACCTTGTCCATCCTGACACTTCTGCTCCCTCTGCCCCCACCCCATGAGCTGTGCTTACATCCCAACCCATGCTGATGGTCAGGATTATCTTTTCTTTGGAATCAGCATTGATTACTTTTCTGTGGATGACTCCATTTATCTACCCATCCAAACCAATGCTATGACTCAGTTTTTATCATTGTCCTTTGAGAAAGAAGAGCTGTCCAGCTCAGAGAGGCAGAGGGATTTCCACAGGAGCTCACTACTGCCACACCTTTCATGAGAGTGGTTACACTGCACATGTCCACTGGCTTTTCTTTTGCCGCTCAGAGCAGGGACTCCAGTTCCCATATCCTGACCATGAGCTCTGCATACCTGACAGCTCCATCACCACAAGGGGATGCAGCCTCATTTCCATGTGTGCACATCTCCCACTAACACCCTCCCACTTGGGAAGTTCTTCACAGAAGAGCAGCGCTAAGCTAGGGACTCTGGACCAACTCATTGGCATTTCCCCAGATCTGACACTGGCCTCACCGCTCTCTGCAGTGATTGGTTTCCCAAGTCCTGTTCATCATCTTTACATACCCACCTCAAGATGTCCCTGTTCCCATTACGTGGTTGACCTGCTAACTGTTTTGGGCAGTGTGAGGGACACTGAAGGCCTGAGAATGTCCAGTGTGGCCCTCACATGGTGTAGTCTCTAAAGCTCTTCTTCCTTTACCCCTTTACTCATCTCCTCACTTTTCCTTCTACCCTTCCAGAAACATGTTACCTAGCAAAATAATGATTATTTATTAGTGTGAGTTTGTCCTCACTTTCTGAGACCCACACTTGATCAACCTGGCTTTAAAACTAACAGGAATGCAAGGTGACCCCTCCCACGAAGACCAAAACCTCTGTATTAAAGAATTGTGATGATTTTAATTACATTTTTCTCAGATTATTTATTTACTTAACTGTGCCATGTGGCATGTGGGATCTTAGTTCCCCCAACCAGCAATCTAAATGTCTTGTGATGTGGACACGGGGAGTCCTAGCCACTGGACTGCTGGTGATTCTCTTTTTCAGGATTCTTGATGTTTTTGTTTTTCACATGTCTGTCTTTTACCTGTGTGTCTTGTTTCATTAGATTTCTATTCGTACTTTTGCCAACTTCTGTTTTGTGAGATTAGGCTATTTTCTCTTATTTTGACATTAGGAAAGCAAGGAAATAACAAAGACGTGTTAGATTTCACTCATTCATGAATGTGAGTGGCTTTTTTTCCTGCATGGAATTATAATCCAGAATACTGAAAGTTTGTGTTCTCTATTTTTATACAATGTATAATATAATGGCCTTATACATGATACATGTTTTGGATAAGTTTCTTTTATTAATATATGTTACCTTCAGATATAATTACACAGTAAATCAATCCCTGTTTTGTAGTGCTTGCCAATTTCCCTGGTGAAAATATTCACACCATTACCAGTGTCAAATTGTGAACGTAATGTCACTGAAATGGAGTTGGGAAGCATTGCCTGTAACCCACCATTGTATGCTTTGCCCCTTACAGGCCCAGTAGCTGCAAAATGTTTTAGGAGTGTACCTAGTAAACCATAGTACAGTGATTACGAATACATTTTTCTAATTTGTTTGAAAAATCACTTACTGGTTGTATAGTTGACTTAAATTTTGTATATGTACATTTAAACATTTTTGTGTACATCCTTAAAATCAGTTTCCTTCTGCCATGTTAAATTCATCTTCAACATTATAGTTACTGATAAAGGGCCTACTCTACTCTAGTAATCACTGTTTTCAAATATATATGTAAATGGAATGACTGTTGGGCCCTTCCTGTATATTATCATCATTTATCATAATTACACACATTTTTATTTGTGTATCATGATTTACCTAGTCATTTTTAAGTTTTGTAATCGCAGGTTTCACATCTTTTCGCATCATACATAACTTCTTAGAATGCTTTTCAAAAATAAACCTTTTCGTAATGCCAGCAATGTATTACACGAGAATGTATTCTAAGTATCAGTGTTTATCCGCACAACCTGGGGGCAGTGTAACAAAAGGTCGAATGCTCACACCTTTGATGCAGCCTGGATCTGCTAACTCATGTACCATAGCACAAAGGATGTGGGACAGAAGGGAGACCTTGCTGGGGAAATACAGTGGGACGTGCTGACCCCGCACAGCAGGTGTGGGTACAGAATTCACAAGCGGTGAATTTTTGGTTAGCCAGGCATGTGATACTGATGCTCAAAATTGTGGTGTGTGGACCAGACACAGTCACACTGTTCTCATAGATCCCTTATGATCAGGTAAGTGCAGACGGGATTAGAAAGACAATCTCCCACGTCACTTCAGGTTTGATGCACTGATTGTGTTCAGATTAGGGACAGAGTCACAATTGTGTTACCAGCTAGAGATTCACATCTGTGAGCAGCTTTGTTTAGCAGAGAACTTCGGTTTGGGTTTTTGAAGCTTTATGGGAGGTGTCGTCATTCCTTGAGCCCTTAGCACTTGGACTAAAGTTTGTCAAGGTTCAGTCCCCAGAAGATGTGGGTAAGTTCTTGCTGATTATCTTGCTAAATAGCAATCATTTGGTGATTTATATTTTTCTGGTGGGTAGGAGGAGCAGTGGGGTGATGGGTGAGGGGATTAGGAGGAAGAGCCTTGGAGACAGGGAGAGGTCCACTTTGGACATTCCTAGTCTTTCAAGTGGGGAGAAGACAGTGGCAGCCCACTCCAGTACTCTTGCCTGGAAAATCCCATGGACGGAGGAGCCTGGTGGGCTGCAATCCATGGGGTTGCTAGGAGTCGGACATGACTGAGCGACTTCACTTTCACCTTTCACTTTCATGCATTGGAGGAGGAAATGGCAACCCACTCCAGTGTTCTTGCCTGGAGAATCCCAGGGACGGGGGAGCCTGATGGGTTGCCATCTATGGGGTTGCACAGAGTCGGACACGACTGAAGCAACTTAGCAGCAGCAGCAGTCTTTCAAGGTCCCTCACAGTGCTCAGAATAGTGACCGGGACAGTTTGGGCAAGATGTATCCTGAATTGGGTTCATGAAAAAGATGGGCAGAACCTTGGAAAGAAATCACTGCATACTGCATGTGGTGGAGGCCATTGTCACATCTGGGGTGACACTGAAGACCATGGGTGGCTTGCTGGTTTGGTGCCCCTGTTACTTTGCACAGCATCACAAAAGGGAACGTGTTTGCAAGGAGATATGAACCGGGGAAGGTGGAGCTGGAGGCCCAGTGAAGATGTAGACACCAGAGTAGGTAGTTCATGGTTGTGACACAGTTGATGGTGTGCATATTAGGAAGTGCAGAAGAGAAGCCAGTGCATCTGTTTGGTGTAGTGTAAGCACTCGTCAAAGGCCTGGCAGCTGTGTGTCCTTGTGGAAGCTATTCAGCTGAGATGCAGACCCGTCCCTCCACAAATTTGAAGAATAATTACAGATTCTGAGCCCAGGGAAGTTTGCATAGATAAATGGGATCATTCACATTAAAATTATGAGTGTTTGTTCCCACTGAAAAGGTGTGTCCATTAGCATGGGGCTGTGGTATGACTAGGGCTGTTGTGGGGAGGGAGACAGGACATGTATGTGGTGTTCTTTGAGTCTCCAGTTGGATAGGGTGGACATGGGGTACAGAGACAAGACTTCAGTAAATGTGAAGAAATTATGATCTAAAGATTGGAACAGTCACTAGCTGAGGCCAGGGCAAGAAGGTAGTCCTTGACTGATTAGGCCTTATGATAAAGATGAAAAATCAGCCGCGTGAGTAGGTATAGTTGAATCGGACTGGTTGGGCAGGCGATGTTCAGCGAGCAAGAGAACAGCCATTCACTGTGGCCGGATTACACATCGGTGTTTCTCAGTGAGTTGGGCACAGACTCTGCAGGCAAGAGAGCCTTTTCTGGATGTACAAAAGCAGTGTTTTCCCTCTTGCTCACCTGCACTAGGCGTGCCCAGTGTCTCCCTTCCAGATACCCAGTCAGGGTGCTTTTTTTTTTTTTTTTTTTTTAAGGCAAGGCTTTGTTGGGACTTAAGCTGCAGCACCAGAGAATAAAAACATGTAACAGGTTCCTTTGCTTGGTCTCAGAGGGGCCCTTTCTGACATTTTTATTGTCCTTGAGCAAAGCTTGCAAAATGAATTCAAACTTTTTTTTTCCTTCTTTTTTTTGACTGGGAGAAGGGGCTTGCTGCATCGTATTTCCTGGAATACCCATTGAACCCAGCCGCATGGCAGCCGCAAACATAGTAAATCCTAGTCACTGAACCACCAGGGAGTTCCCCCAAATAGCTACCACTTCAGGCTGTATGCATTTCAAGAGCAATTGTTCAGTCTCTAAGTGGTGTCAAAGTTTTTGACCCCATGGACTGCGGCATGCCAGGCTTTCCTGTCCTTCACCATCTCCTGGAGCTTGCTCAAACTCATGTCCATCAAGTCGGTGATGCTATCCAACCATCTCATCCTCTGTCATCTCCTGCTTTCAGTCTTTCTCAGCATCAGGAATCTTTTCCAGTGAGTTGACTTTTCGCATAAGGTGGCCAAAGTATTGGAGCTTCAGCTTCAGTATCAGTCCTTCCAGTGAATACTCAGGGTTGATTTCAAGATCAATAGGATAATGTTTGTTTGCTTCCAATTACCAGCGGCGGATGTCAGCTTGGGTTGGCTTTAAGGAATGAGGCCATGTGCAGACACTTCAGTGGTCAATAGCATTAGAGACAAATGGTCTTAAGCCCTTCCTCTGGTCCAGAATCTTCTACCCGCCTAAGAAGGATGAAGCCCTTCCCCCACACAGGCAGTTTCTCAGTGCTCCTCCCCTCAGCAGTTTAGCTTTTCTTGTTGGTCTTCTAGTGTGGGGTGCCATTTCTTGAGACCATGACACTACATTTTCCAGAAGACCATGTGTTATGACGGCGTTCAACCAATGAAAATGCAGAGTCTGGACATTCCTTGGAGGCCAAGTATCCGCAGTAGACGTCTGGTCTCTTCTTGGCAGGCGTTTTGATTGCTGTAGAGATTGTGGAACTGGTTGGAAGTCTTTGTGTCTCATGTTCGTGCATGTCTGCTGTAGAGTAAAGTGACTCGGTTACATGTATATATATTCTTTTTCTTTTCTTTTCCCTTATGGTGCGTCAGAAGATACACAATATAGTTCTCTGTGCTATAGAGTAGGACCTTGTGCTTTATTCATCCCATATATACTAGTTTGCACTCCCAATCTTTCCCTTGCTCAGCTGTCTCCCACTTGGAAATCTAAGTCTATTCTCTGTGTCTGTGAGTCTGTTTCTTAGATGTATTCATTTATGTGATATTTTAGATTCCATATATAAATGAAACATGGTATTTTTCTTTCTATTTCTGACTTGCTTTACTTAGGATGATGATGTCTTAAGTCCATGCATGTTGCAGCAAACGGCATTATGTAATTGTTTTTTATGAACTCAATAATGTTCTATCGCATACATGTACCCTATTGTCTTTATGCCTTCATCTGTTAATGGATATTTAGGTTATTTCCATGTTTTGGCTTTGAAATTTTTTCTTCCTGTTTTTTCTGCAGTTTTATAATGTCTGTTGATGTACAAAAGTTTTTTAGTTTTTTCTTTTTTTCCTCCAACTTTCTTGAGGTTCAGTTGACACATTATATGATGTAATTTAAGGTATAAAGTGGTAATTGTTCTTTTTTTTTTCAAGTCCAGTTTGTCTATTTTTTATTTTGTCGATTTTGCCTTTATTGTCATAGGCAAGAATTTATGGCTGAATCCAACATTTTGAAAGTTTTCCCTTTTTTTTCCCATAAGAATTTTGTAATTTTAGCTCTTACATTTTAGTCTTTGATATATTTAGAATGCCTTTTTGTATATGGTATAAGACTCTTAACTTCATTCTTGTATATGTGGCTATCCGGTTTTTCCAACATTATTTGGTAAAAAGCCTCTCTTTATTGAATGGTAATGGTCTTACTGTCAGTAATTATTGGATCATATATATGAGGGTTGATATTTACAATCTGAAGTCTCCATTCTATTTCATTGGAGTGGATATATGTCTTTATGCTATTAGCATGCTGTTTTGGTTACTATAACTTTGTAATATGGTGTGAAATAAGCCTTAGGTGCCTTTCATGAATCCCACTTGGTCATGATGTATAATCATGTTTATATAGTTTTCAAATCAATTTACTGACGCTTTGTGGTTTGCATTTATGTTCATCAGAGATACTAGCGTATACTTTTTCTTTACGTTTTTGGTTTGGTATTAGAGTAATGTTGGCCTCACAGAATTAGATAGGAAGCAGTCTCTCTGCTGCTGTCTTCTGAAAGGAGTTGTAGAGAATTGTATCTTCCTGAAATGTTTGTCATATTTCACCAGTTAACCAATCTGGGCCAATTACATTCTGTTTTGGAAGGTTATTCCTTATTGATTCAGTTACATTAACAGGTGTATACATATTTAGATTGTGAATTGTTGTGTGGGTTGTGATAGACTGTATATTTCAAAAAATTAATCTATTTCATTTATATTATCACATTTATGGTCTTGGAAATGCCCATATATTTCATTATGCGTTTAATGTGCATTGTCTCTGTAGTGGTTTTCCTCTTTGTTTTTTTCATTCTTTCTTCTTCTTTTTTTGGCTGTGCTTCGAGGCATGTGAAATCTTCATTTCCAAAGCAGGGATCAAACTGTCCCCTGGAGTGGAAGTACAGAGGCTTTACCACTGGAACACTGAGGAAGTCCTCTTTTATTTTTGATACTAATAATTTATGCCCTGTCTTGTTTTTGTGATTAACCTGACTAGAATCTTTTTTATTTTATTGGTCATTTTAAGGAACCAACTTTGGCTTTGTTGATTTTTATCTTGATTTTTAAAAATTATTTCTTCCTTTGGATTTTATTTTCTCTTTTTCTAGTTTCCTAAAGTGATTGCTTTTAGATCTTAATTCTTTCTAACATATACATTCAGTGCTATAAATTGCCCTGTAACCACTGCTTTCACCATATGCATATTATTTTGAGAAGTGCTGTGTTTATTTCAAGATACTTAAAATCTTACCTTGAGATTTCTTCTTTGATCCATGTTTTCTTTGGGTTGTTTAATTTCTTCTCATTGTGCGATTTGCCAGTTATCTTTCTGTAACTGGTTCTAGTGTAATTCCACCATACTCTGAGAACAAACATTTTCTGATTTCTGTTGTTTCAGACTTGTTAAGGTGTGGTTTTTTGGCCCATGGTGTGCTCGTCTTGTAAATTTTCCATGTCAGCTTAAGGTTATTCTGCTGTTGGATGGAGTAGACCAGTAGTCTGTAGAAGTCCATATATCCAGTTGGCTGTGCTGGGTCTTCATTGCTGTGCAGGCTTTCCTCTAGTTGCAGCAGGAGGGGGTACTCTCTAGCTGTGATGCACGGCCTTCTCATTGCGGTGGCTTTTCTTGTTCAGAGTACAGGCTCTCAAGTGTTCAGGCTTCAGGAGTTGTGGCTCCTAGGCTCTAGAACACAGGCTGTGTAGTTGTGGCACACGGACTTAGTTGCACTGTGGCACGTGGGATCTTCCCACACCAGGGATTGAACCTGTGTCTCCTGAGCTGGCTGATGGATTCTTTACCACTGAGCCACCAGGGAAGCCTCTGGTAGATATTAATATAGTTAATAGTACTTTTTATTGTTTTGAGTTCTGTTAATCTCTATCGTTTTTCTTTAATGCATAATCAGGTTTTATTTAAAATGCATTTTGTTGTTTTAAATTTCATTTACTTAAAGATTTATTTTGGCTGTTTGGTCTTCTTTGTGGTGTACAGGCTCTGGAGTGTGCAGAGTTAGTAGTTGCGGAATGTGGGCTTAGTTGCTCCGTGGCATGTGGGATTTTAGGTTCCTGACCATGGATTGAAACAGTGTCCCCTGAATTGCAACGCTGATTCTTTACCACTGGACCCCCAGGGGAGTCCTAAAGCGGGTTTCTTAGACAACATATGGTTGAGTCCTGTTTCTGAATCCACCCTGATAATCTCTCCTTTAATTGGTACACTGAGACTATCAATATTTAGTATATTGATATAGTTTGATAAATACTTAACATGTTTGTTACCATTTTCTAAAATTGCCCTTGTTCTGCATTCCTGTGTTAGTCTACCACTCCTTCTTTTTTGGTGTTAATTGAGCATTTTGTATGATTTTATTATCTCTCCTTTGTTAGCTTACCAGCTATATTTGCTTCCCTCCATTTTTAAATTTAGTGGTTCTAAATTTGTGTTATGTATTAACAACTGATTTAAGATCACTTCCATATAATCCTATATGATTTCATGGGTAGTTTGAATAAATATATATTTGTGTCTTGTGGAATCTTAGTTCCCCTACCAGGGATCGAACCTGGGCTTCTGGCAGTGAAAAATGTGGGATTGTAACCACTGGGCCACCAGGGAATTCCTATGTAATTTAAAAATATCCTGAGGTGAGGTTCCATGGTTGCCTACTGGATAGGATTCCATTTTTTCGCTACTGTGGACCAGTTCACCCCAGCTGTTATCTGTTAGATATGAAAAGATATTTTTCGAAAGGAGACATGCTAATGGGAACCTTGTACATAAAAAAATGCTCAATATTACAAATGGTAGGGGAAATGCAAGTCAAAATGACAGATAACTACATCATACGTTATAATGTCTGTTATGAAAAACACAAGAAATAATGTTGGTAAAGATGTGGTGAAAAGGAACCCCTTGTGCATTTCGTGTTGATCCTTTGTTAAAATTCCAATCTCTCTGCTTATATTTTCCTTCTAGTTTCAATGCTGTCTGCCCTATCCATTAGTAGACATTAATTAGCTTATTAATCATAATTGTTTAAAATTATCAACATGATCATTCCAGTATATCTGTAGTATTTGATTGTAGTTTTGAAGCTTTGTCTCTTCAAGCTCTGTTTTATGGGACACTGCAGAGCTTCAGTAGGCTCAATAGTTGCAAAAGAGTTATATCAGTTAGATTCTGCCAGAGCAGTTATGTTTATGTGGGGAGATGAAGTCTTAAAAAGTTTGTACTCCATCCACCATACATCCTTTCCTCTGGTTCCAATAGAGATTATTTATTCATTTACTCATTTTAACTTCTTATTTTATATTATAGTTTGGTTGATTTATAACGTTGTGTTAGTTTCAGGACTTTTTTTTTAGTATTTAAAGATTATTTAAATGTTTTATTTGTAGTATTTGATGTCATGTATTGTGTACTGAGTTCCTCTGAGCCACTTTTACTGTTCTTTTGTCCTAACTCTGTTAGGACTTGCATCATTTTGACTCTTGTAACTGGGAATGGAGAGTCCTTGGGCCTTATGGAATGGACATGACTCTGGTCTCTGCAAAAGAGCTTGGAGATTCTCTGGGCCCAGATGAATGTCAGGTGGGGAGGGACTTGTTATAGGTCTTTGTTCGTCATACCAGGAACATATGACTTCCATCATTTGACTAGTGTTGTGGTGCTATTGCCAGTGGCTACAAATGACTTCTCTTGTCTTTCTCTATTCTTGACATTCTGCCAACTTGTCATTTCTACTACTTTACATTCTTAGTCTGACTCCAGCCTAGGATTCATCTCCTACCACCTGTGTAAACCTCATGTGGTCTTCACATTGTTTTCCCTCTGTTACTTGGTGGCAAAATTGTTTATGTCCTCAAACATGCATGTATGCTTTACTGTTTGTTGAACTCCAGCTGCATGTTGCAGCCAGATTTTCAGTGGCATGGATGAACAGTATACTTCTCCACAGTGTCACAGGTCACCAGAGGATGTAGTCCTGGTAAACCCATTGAGAGAGGAGTGCCTTTCACCTTGGGTCACATCCAATCCTTGTGTCCTGGACATGGAGTGAGCACCTGCTTCCTCAGTTTGACCCCGGCTTCATATGCTGGACGTGATTCCATGGACCTGTGTACGCTTTCTGCTCCCAGCTTGTCCCCACTGCTTCTTTCATGTGGCAAATATACAGTTGTCGTGATATCATTCCCTCCAATAAAGTCAACCAGAACTTCACCATCACTTGTTTGTTTTCAGGTTCTTGGCGTGGAGTCCAGGATAAAGAGACACCATCTGAAGAAATCAAACCTGCAGGGGTGTTACAGTTTTGCACTCCCAGGGCAGGTTTGTCTCCTGAGAAGACCCAACCCTGTGCGATGTGCATCCCAGTCTTGAGAGACATTTTGCACTTGGCTGAAGAGCAAGGAACAAATGGGGAGCAGAAAGCATACACATGTGCGGCCTGTGGGAAGGAGTTCTATTTCACTGCTAACATTCAGCAGCACCAGAAGCAGCACGTTAGAGAGAATCCTTTCCTATGTAATACTGAGCGACCCTCATTTTTAAAGACCTGCACAGTTCACTCAGCAGGGAATTTCTCTACCTACATGGAGATTGGGAATGACTTCATGGCCAGCATGGGAGTTCAGCCACAGGCCACTAATACTGGGAAGAAACTGAACAACAGTACCGAGTGTGAGGTTGTTTTTCACAGTGGAGAAAGTCATCACAGTTTGGGAGAAGGTCAGATAGTTTCCAGCCACACAGACATTCTTGTAGAGCATGAGAGAGTCCTCATTAGTGAGGCAGTTTGTGAGGTAAACAAATGTGAGAAAGCTGGCACCCAAAGAAGTAACCTCATTCAGCATGTGCAAGTTCACACTGGAGAAAAGTCTTACCAATGCAGCCGATGTGAAGAATTTTTTAGCCACAAATCCCAAATCCTTTCACATCAGAGCTTTAATTGTGGAGGAATGCTTTATGACTGCAGTGAATGTGGGAAATCCTTTAGCCGAAGGAAATACCTCATTTCCCATAGGAGAATCCACACTGGAGAAAAACCTTATGAGTGCAAGGAATGTAATAAATCCTTCAGACGAAAGGGGAACTTAATTGAACATCAGAGAGTTCACACTAGAGAAAAACCTTATCAGTGCAAACAGTGTGGAAAATTTTTTGCCCGCAAATCCATTTTCCTTGCACATGAAAGAATTCACACTGGAGAAAACCCTTATGAGTGCAACAAATGTGGGAAAGCTCTTACTACTATCTCTAGTTTCTATTATCATCTGAGAGTTCACACGGGAGAACGGCCTTATGAGTGCAATGAATGTGGGAAATCTTTCACTACTTTGTCAACTCTTTCTAATCATCAGAGAGTTCACAGTGGAGAAAGACCTTTTAAGTGTAGTGAATGTGAAAAATTCTTTAGCCGAAAGGAACATCTCAGTGCCCATATGAATGTTCACACTGGAGAAAAGCCTTATGAGTGCAATAAATGTGGGAAATCTTTTACGAGTAGGTCAAACCTTTGTAATCATTGGAGAGTTCACATTGGAGAAAGGCCTTTTAAGTGCAGTGAATGTGGGAAATGTTTTACTAGTAGCTCAAGCTTTCTTCGTCATCAGCGAGTTCACACTGGAGAAAGGCCTTACGAATGCAGTGAATGTGGAAAATCTTTTGTTGCTTCGAGTGGCCTCCGGTATCATCAG
Source organism: Bos javanicus (assembly GCF_032452875.1). Classification (NCBI taxonomy): domain Eukaryota; kingdom Metazoa; phylum Chordata; class Mammalia; order Artiodactyla; family Bovidae; genus Bos; species Bos javanicus. Next base: position 65,459,769 of record NC_083885.1, on the reverse strand, counting down.
AGAGTTCACAATGGAGAAAGACCTTATGAGTGCAGTGAATGTGGGAAAAATTTTACTGCTAGGTCGACCCTTCGTGATCATCAAAGAGTTCACACTGGAGAAAAGCCTTATAAGTGCAGTGAATGTGGTAAGTATTTTACTAGTAGGTCGAGCCTTCTACGTCATCAGAGAGTTCACACAGAAGAAAGGCCTTATGAGTGCAGTCAATGTGGGCGATCTTTTACTACTCAGACATACCTCTATGATCATCACAGAGTTCACATTGGAAAAGGCCTATGAGTGCAATGAATGTTGGGAAAACCTTTAAGAAAAGACAGTTCCTCCTCATCCATTGGAAAATCCACATTGGATAAAAGCCTTTTGAGTGCAAGGAATGTGTTAAATCTTTCATCTGTTGGTGCCAGTTGATTAAACAACAGAATTCACACTAGAGAAAGGGCTTTGTGAATATTGCAAATATTGCTGACAGTGATGTTGAAGAAGTTTGAGGTGGTAACAGAGCATGAAGAACCTGTGCAGCAAATGGACTCTTTCTGAAGAGTAAACTGAGGCACAGAGACTGTATCATCTGTTTGTGATCTCCTTGGAATGGATAGGCATCTGGGATTCAATGCCAGGTTGCCAGGTTTAGGATTTAGGGAATCTGATCACTTCTCTCCTGCTCCCCACCCTCTTCTGCCCCCCAACACACCAGGTTTGAAGACTGAAAGAACACTTTGTCCATTGTGACCCCCCACCCTAGGAGCCCAGCTTATACCCCAGCCTCATGCTGATTGGACAGGATTGTCTTCTCTGCCATCCAGCATTGATGCCTTACATGTGAATGACCACATTATCTACCCAACTAAACCAATGCTTTGGTTCAATAATTATTATTTCCATTTGTGAAAGAAGGGGTGTCTAGTTCAGAGATTTAGAGGGACTTACACAGGAGCTCACTACTGCCACACCTTTCATGAGAGTAGTTGCTCTACGCTGCAAATGCTTCTCTTCTGCCCCTTAGAGCAGGGACTCCATTTCCTGTGTCCTGACCATGAGCTACACAGACCTGAAGCCTGGATTAACCCCAGGGACTCCAGCTTCATTTCCACCCATGCACATCTTTCACTAACAACCTCCCACTTGGAAGTTTCTCAGGGACAGCGGCATTAAGCCAGGGACTCTGGACTGGCTGATTGGTATTGCCCTAGGTTTGGAACTGGCTCTACCACCATAAGCAGTGATTGGTTTCCAAGGTTCTGTCTACCTTTATGTAGCCACCTCAAGATGTCCTTGTTGCCCTGTTATATGATTGACCACTCGTTGTTCTGGGCAGTGGGAAAGACACTGAAGGCCTGAGAATGTCCAGTGTGTTCCTCACATGGCGTGGTCTCCAAGATTCTTCTTCCTTTACCCCTTTACCCATATTCTCACTTTTCCTCCCACCCCTCCAGAAAAATGTAGCTCAGAAGAATAATGGTTGTTTATTAGTATGAACTTGCCCTCCCTCCCTGATAGCCTAACTTAAAAACTAGCCCTGAATGCAGACTGACCTCTTCCATGAAGACTAAAACCTCTGTGTAAAAAAATCATTATGATTTTAGTTGCCTTTTTTTCTCAGGACTTTTCTTCCCCTTCACTGTGCCATGTGGCTGTGGGATCTTAGTTTCCCTGTCCAGGAATCTAAAATGTGCCCTATGATATGGACATATGGAATCTTAGCCACTAGACTGCTGGGGAATTCCCTTTCACTGGATTCTTAATGTTAATTTTTGTTTTTCATGTGTCTGTTTTTCGCCTGTGTGTTCTATTTGGGAAATTTTCTATTCATATTTTGGCCTACTTTTGTTTTCTGAGATTTGTGTGTTCTCTTTTTTTGACAAGAAGGAAAGCAAAGAAACATCAAAGACATCTGTTAGATTTCACTCATTCAGCAATAATGTGTGTGACTTTTTTTCTGCATGGAATCGTAATTCATAGTACTGAAAGTATATGTTCTAAAAGTTTATACTGTGGGTAATATAATGGCCACATGCATTATACATGTTTTCAATAAATCTGTTTTATTCACATTTGTTACCTTAGTCTTAAGGCCAGACATTTAATTGCACAGTAAATCAAGCCCTGTTTTGTAGTGTTTGCCAGTTTCTTTGGTGTTAATATTCCCATCCTTGCCAGTGTCAAATCGTGAACATAATGTCACTGAAATGGAGTTGAAAAGAATTGCCAGTCGCCCACCATGTATTCTTTTTCCCCCTTAAAGGTCCAGTATCTGGAAAATATTGTAGGAATGTAGCTAATAAATCATACTAGAATGATTATTGATAGATTTTGCTGAATTGTTTTAAAAATCATTTCATTTAAATCGAGTTCATTTAAATTTTATGTATTTAAGATGTACATTGGACATACTTGTGTACATCCTTCAAACCAGTTTCCTCTTGGATTTTAAATTTACCTTCAACATTATCATTACTGATGCAAGAGTATAGTCTACTTTAGTAATGACTATTTTCAAATATATATATATATATATAAATGGAATGACTGATGGACTCTTCCTGTATCTTATACCATTTATCATATTTATACACATGATCACTTTTTGTGTTTGTGTATCAGGATTTACCTAGTCGTTCTTAAGTTTTATAATCTCAGGTATCATGTTTTTCAATACGTAACTTCTTGGAGTGCATTTCTAAAATGAAGCTTTTTCATAACTCCAGTAACTAACACAAGAAAGGATTCTAAATATCAGTGTATATCAGCACAGCCTGGGACACAGTGTGACAGAGTTTGAATGCTCACACCCTTTGACGCAGCCTTGATCTACAAACTCATGTAGCATAGAACGAAGGACATATGACAGAAGTGAGACCTTGTTGGAGAAATACAGTGGGACATGCTGACCCTGCACAGCAGATGTGGGTACAGAATTCACAAACACTCCAGGGAGATTTGGGGCCGGGCATGTGATACAGATGGCCCACGTTGTGGTGTGTGGGCCTCACCCACTCTCACAGTTCTTGTGGATCCCGTGTAATAAGGTGAGTGCAGACAGGCTTGCAAAGAACAAGTTCTGACGTCACCACAAGTTTGATGGTGCACTGATCGTGTTCAGTTGAGGGACTGGGTCACAAGTGTTATACAGGTGAAGATTCACACCTGTGAACAGCTTTGTTTCACGAGAACTTGGCGTTGGGTTTTACAGGCATTATGGGAGGTGTCATTCTTCAGCCCTTAGCATTTGGACTAAAGTTTGTCAAGGATGGGTCCCCAGAAGATGTTGGCACTTTGCTTTTGGTTATCTTGATAACTAATAATCATTTGGTGATTTACATTTTTCTGCTGGGTAGGAGGAGCAGTGGGGTGATGAGTGAAGTGGTTAGGAAGAACAGCTGGTGCAGAACAAGAAGACCTTAGGATTAAGAGGGAAGGCCAGTCCTGTGTGTAGGATATAGTTGATTAAGACTTGGGCCAGGGGATGTTCAGAGAGCTAAAGAACAGCTTATTTGGATGGCCTGATTATACATCGGTATTTTTCACCAAGTTGGGCACAGTCACAAACCACAGGCAAGAAAGCCTTTTCTGGGGGGACCACAAGTAGTGCTCTGCCCCTTGTCTACCCGCTCAGGCCTGCTCAGTATCTCTTCTGTATTCAGGGTCCTGGCTTCCCCCCACCCCGCCCTCAGACTAGGAAGAAAACGAATAACAGGTTCCCGTGCTGGCTCTTTGAGGGGCCCTGTCTGACGTTTTTAGTGTCCCTGGCCAAAGGTTACAAAATGACTTTTTCCCCTGGCTGCACAAAGGCATTTACTAGATGTTATTTTTTTGGACCAGCTCTTTAACCCAGACACATGGTGGGAAACACCAAGTCCTAATTACTGAACCACCAAGGAATTCCCCAAAATGGCTTTAACACTTCAGGCTGCATGCCTTTCAGAAGCATTAGGATAATATTCATTTGCTTCCAGTTTCCACTGGATGTCAACTTGGGTTGACTTTTAGGTGTCTGAGACCATTTGCAAACACTTCAGTGATCGGTATCATTAAAGACCAATGTTCTTAAGCCCTTCCTCCTGCCCTGGATCCTCTGCCTGCCTAAGGATTGAGCACCTCTGTCACAACAGGTAGTTTTTCAGCTCTCCTACCTCAGTGGTTTTCCTTTTCATTCCTCCAGTGTTGTTGTTCAGTCACTCAGTCGTGTTCAAGTCTTTGCGACCCCATGGACTGCAGCACGCTAGGCTTCCTTGTCCTTCACCATCTGTCACGTCCACTGAGTCAGTGATGCCATCCAACCATCTCATCCTCTCGTCCCCTTATCCTCCTGCCTTCAATCTTTCTCAGCATCAGGGTCTTTTCTAATTAGTCGATTCTTTGCATCAGGTGGCCAAAGTATTGGAGCTTCAGCATCAGTCCTTCTAATGAATATTTAGGATTGACTGGTTGGATCTCCTTGCGGTCCAAGGGACTCTCAAGAGTCTTCTCCAACACCACAGTTCAAAAGCATCAGTTCTTTGATGTTCAACCTTCTTTAGTGGTCCAACTCTCACATCCATACATGACTACTGGAAAAACCATAGCTTTGACTAAGTTGCTCCAAAGCATGTGGGATTAGTTCCCTGATCATGGATTGAACCAGTGTCCTCTGTATTGTAAGACAGATTCTTAACCACTGGGCCATCAGGTAAGTCCTAAAGTGGGTTTCTTGAAGACAACATACGGTTAAGTTCTGCTTCTGGATCCATTCTGAAATCTCTTTTAATTGATGTACTGAGACTATCCATGTTTAGTATATTGGTGTATACTTGGATTAATATTTAATACTGTATTGATAGTATACTTGGATTAATATCTAATATATTTCTTGCCATTTTCTAAAATTGCCCTTTGTTGAGGTCCTTTAATGGACTGGAACCTGGTGGTCCAGAGTCGACCGATAAGAAAGTAAAGGAGAGAAAGAGGCTGGTATTCCTTGGTTTACGCAGAAAGCCAATAAAGCCCCTGCATGGGGCTTGCTCTGTACACGAAGGCCTCAGGCACCCTCTCGATGGGGTGAAGGTGCAGAGCGCCTTCTCAAGAGGGTCTTAGAAGCCCGGGCAGTAAAGTGAACTCAGAGAGCCTCTGCGCTCCAGGGGATTAGCCTGAAAAAAGAGAGAGAGGGAGAGGGAGAGAGGGGGAGAAAGACACAGGGACCAGAGTTCTGATGGAGCAAAGGTGTTTTAATTAACATGGTATGGATATATATACTATTTTACAAGGTAGTTATTCTCAGCAAAGATAAAGATTAAATTCCAGACTTACAAAAATAGGCGATCCATATTAAAGAGAGAGAGAGAGTTGTAAACAATCACTTTTACTGTATGGTTCACAAGAAGGAAGAGGGTACTTATCACCATATAGAAACACTAATGAAGGAAATGCCTGGATTCCTCAGCCCCCGGGAGAGGCTTGCCTCTCCTCTTAATTCCCGATTATTCAGGAATTATAAGGAACAGAGAATTCCTGACAGATCTGAAACAGCACACAGGAAGCCTCGTGTTAAATGCTTCCTGACAGTTCCCCCTATTTTATTATATTTGTAAAAAAGGTCTTGACCAAATGAGTTTTGTTAGTATTAACCAACCTTATAGAAAGGAGACGGTAAACAACAAATATAATTATCAAGATAATCACCAAAGTTACAGTTCCAGACCTGATACTGATAATTTGTTCAGCTAAAGTTTCCAAATTAGGGGAAGAGGGCAGATTTTTAGAAAAAGTTTTAAAGATTTTCTTTTGCAGTAATTGTACATTCAGAGAGGCATTATCATGTATATTTTGTAAATGAAATTTGATTTATTCCCAGTTACAGGCAGGTGCAGAGCACCTTCTCAAGAGGGTCTTAGAAGCCCGGGCAGGAAAGTGAACTCAGAGAGCCTCTGTGCTTCAGGGGGTCAGCCTGAAAAAGAGAGGGAGAAAGAAAGAAAGACACGGGGACCAGAGCTCTGATGGAGCAAAGGTGTTTTAACATGGTGTGGGCATATATACTGTCTTACAAGATACTTATTCTCAGCAAAGATAAAGATTAAAATTCCAGACTTACAAAACATAGGCAATCCATATTAGAGAGAGAGTTGTAAACAATCACTTTTACTGTTTGGTTCACAAGAAGAAAGAGGGTACTTATCACCATAGTCGCTAGTAGCTCAGTCGTGTCTGACTCTTTGCGACCAGGCTCCTTCGTCCATGGGATTTTCCAGGCAAGAGTGCTGGAGTGGATTGCCATTTCCTTCTCCAGGGGATCTTCCCGACCCAGGAATCAAACCCGGGTCTCCCACATTGCAGGCAGGCGCTTTACCGTCTTAGCCACCAGGGAAGCCCCTAGTTATCACCGTATAGAAACACTAATGAAGGAAATGCCTGGATTCCTCAGCCCCCGGGAGAGGCTTGCCTCTCCTGTTAATTCCTCAGGAATTAATAAGGAACAGAATTCCTGACAGATCCAAAGCAGCACACAGCAAGCCTCGTGTTCAGTGCTTCCTGACAGCACTTGTTCTGTTTTTTCGTTCTCATTTTCTGGCTGCGCTGGGTCTTGGCTGCTGCCTGGACTCTCTGCTTGCTGAGAGAGCAGACTGCTCTCTGGTTGTGCAGGCTTCTCATTGCCGTGGCTTCCCTTGTGAAGCTTGGTTCTGTGGTGCACTGACTTCAGTAGCTGCTGCCTCGGGGCTCTGAAGCACAGGCTCAGTAGTTGTGGTGCACGGACTTAGTTGCTCTGTGGCATGTGGGATCTTCTGGGATCAAGGATTGAACCCATGTCTCCTGCATTGACGGGCAGATTCTTTACCACTGAGCCACCAGGGAAAAAACCCTACCCTTATTCTCTGTTCCTTTGTTAATCTACCACTCTCTTTTTTGTGGTGTTAATCAAGCGGTTGTGTGATTTTATTTTCTCTCCTTTGTTAGCTCATCAGCTCTATTTGCTTCCATTTTTTAATTTAATTGTGCTAAAATTTGCATTATGTACTTATAAATGATATGAGTGCTTCCTTATGCTATATGGTTTCATGGGTAGTTTGAAAATATATATATATTTCTATATAATACACAGATACAATACATATATATACACGTATGATCCTGTGGTTTTTAATTGAAAAGTATTCATGTATAAGTGGACCCAAGTATTTTAGAACCCGTGTTCCAGGTTTACCTGTACTGAATGATTATGCTTACATGTTGAATCTTTAAACCAACACCAACACCACCACCAATCAGATACAGACAAAGGATTAGTGATTGCCAGATCAAGGTAAGGAGTGTAGATGAAATGAGTGAAGGATGTCAGAAGTTAAACACTTCTAGTTTATAAGGTAAATCCTGAGGATGTAGTGCACAGCCTAGTGACTCTAGTTAACAAGACTCTGTTTTATATTTAGAAGTTTCCTGAGAGCATTCCTGGTGGTCTAGTTAAGAATCTGCCTGCCAACGCAGGAACAGGGGTTCGCTCCCTGGTGCAAGCAGATCCCATATGCTGTGGAGCAGCTAAGTTCATGCACTGCAACTGCGGAGTCTGCCTGTTGCAACTACTGAAGCATTCCTGCCTTAGAGCCTGTGCTCTGCAACAAGAAAAGACACTGCAGTAAGAAGCCCGCACATTTCAACTAGAGAGTGGCCCCTGTTTGCTGAAACTAGAGAAAGCCTGAGATTGCAATGACGAACAAGAGAAGCCATAAATAAATAAAGAAAAGAAAAAAGAAATTGCCAAAGGAGTAGATCGTAAAAGTTCTCCTCACACACACACACACAAAATGCAGTCAGAGTTTCTGAGTTCTGGAAGTACACTTCCTTACCCTATCACAGGTCCAGGAAGTGTGTTCCTGGTTAAAACAACAACAACAACAACAAAACCATTGACAGAGGAGTGAACTGTAGAAGCCGCCTTTCACCTTCAGCCACCTCCAGTCCTGTCCTGCGCTTGGTGAGATCAGATGCTTCTCAGTTTTACCGCAACTAATTTCCAGAACACAGTCCTGTGGAGTGGTTCTTTCACTTGTCAGAATTCATGGCTGAATCCAAGATTTTTAAAGTTTTCCCTGTTTTTTCCCCTAAGAATTGTGTAACTTCAGCTCTTACATTTTGACCTTTGATACATTTTGAATGCCTTTTTGTATATGGTATTAGGTAGGACTCTAACTTCATTCTTGTACATGTGGCTATTCAGTTTTTACAACACTATTTGTTGATGAATCTATTGAATAGTAATGGTCAGTAATTATTGGATCATATATTATGAGGGTTGATCTTTATAATCTGAAGTCTATTTCACTGGAGTAGATATCTGTCTTTATGCTATTAGCATGCTGTTTTGGTTCCTATAACTTTTAATATGGTGTGAAATAAATGCTAGGTGCCTTTCATGAATCCCACATGGTCATGATATGTAATTCTGTTTGTATAATTTTTGAATCAGTTTACTGATGCTTTGTGATTTTGCCTTTATGTTCATGAGAGATATTGGTGTATATTTTTTCTGCATGTTTTTGGTTTGGTATTAGAGTAATGTTGGCCTCACAGAATTAGTTAGGAAGCAGTCCTTCTGTTTCTGTCTTCTGAAAGGAATTGTAGAGAATTGTATATCTTCCTAAAATGTTTGTCATATTTCACCAGTTAACCAATCTGGGCAAGTTGCATTCTGTTTTGGAAGATTACTCCTTATTGATTCAGTTACTTTAACAGATGTATACCTATTTAGATTGTGTATTGTTGTGTGGGTTTTGGTAGACTGTATTTTTCAAAAAACTGGTCCATTTCATTTAGGTTATCACATTTATTGTCTTGGAGATGCCTGTATATTTCATTATACCATTTAATGTCCATTCCGTGTGGTGGTTTTTCCTCTTTAATTCTTTCTCTTTGTCTCTCTTTTTTTTCTTTTGGCTGTGAGATGTTTGTTTCCAAACCAGGGATCAAACTGTCCCCTGCAATGGAAATACAGAGACTTTACCATTGGAACTGGGGAAGTCCTTTTTTATTTTTAATATTAGTAATTTATGTCTTGTCTTGTTTTTTGTGATTACCCTAATGAGAATATTTTTTATTTTATTGGTCATTTTAAGGAACCAGTTTACTTTGTTTGTCTTTGTTATTTTTCTTTGTTGATTTATTAAATGATATCTTTTCTTCCTCCTTTAGATTTAATTTTCTCTTTTTTCTAGTTTTCTAAGGTGATTGCCTTTAGATTTTTTTTTAATATATGCATTCAGTACTATAAATTGCTGTATAACCATTGCTTTCACTGCATACACATATTTTGAGAAGTGTTGTGTTTGTTTCGAGATACTTAAAAATTTACCTTGAGATTTCTTGTTTGCTCCATGTTTTATTTGGGTTGTTTGACTTTTCATTGTTCTGCGATTTTTCAGCTATCTTTCTGTTACTGGTTCTAGTGTGATTCCACCGTGATCTGAGAACAGACATTGTCTGATTTTTGTTGTTTCAAATTTGTTAAGGTGTGTTTTTCTGGCCCAGCATGTGCTCTGTTTTATAAATTTTCCATGTCAGCTTAAGACTACTCTGCTGTTAGATGGACTAGACTTGTAGTCTGTAGGTGTCCAGATACCCAGTTAACTGTGCTGGGTCTTCATTGCTGTTCAGGCTTTTCTCTAGTTGCAGCGACTGGGGGCTACTCGCCAGTTATGGTACACAGACTTCTGGTTTGGTGGCTTTTTTTTTGAGCACAGGCTCTCAAGCATTTGGTCTTCGGTAGTTGCGGCTCCTGGGCTCGAGAGCACGGTCAGGTAGTTGGGGCACATGGACTTAGTTGCCCTGTGGGCGTGCGGTCTTCCTGGACCCGGGACTGAACCTGTTTGTCCTACGGTGGCTCTTTACCACTGAGCCACCTGGGGAGCCTCCCGTTAGATGTGAATATAGTTACTAACATTTTTATTTTGAATTCTGTTAATCGCTCTCTAATGTTACATGCATGTTTTTATTTAAAGTGGGTTTTGTTGTTTTAAAATTTTATTTGTTCAAATATGTTTTTAGTCCATACTGGGTCTTCATTATGGTGCACAGGCTCTGGAGTGTGCAGAGTTGTTAATTGTGGCCTACAGGCTTAGTTGCTGTGGCATGTGGGTTCCTGACCATGGATTGAACCAGTGTCTCCTGTGTTGCACTTTGAATAGTTAACTGCTGGACCACCAGGGAAGTCCTGTAGTATGTTTCTCAGAGACAACATATCGCTGAATCCTGTTTATGGATCCACCCTGATGATCTTTCTCTTAATTGGTACACTGAGACTGTCGATGTTTAGTATATTGATATAGTTTGATAAATATCTAATGTATTTGTTATCATTTTATAAAATTATCCTTGTTCTTTGTTCCTGTGTTAGTCTGCCGTTCTTTTTTTTTTTTTTTTTGTATTAATAGAGCATTTTGTATGATTTTGTTTTCTTTCCTTTCTTAACTTGCCACCATTTGCTTCTCTTCATTTTTTTATTTAGTTGTGCTAAAGTTTGTGTTATGTTTTCAGAATTGATTGAAGACCACTTCTATATAACATTATATGACTTTATGGATAGTTTGATATATATATATATATTTCCATCTTGTAATGTCTTAGTTCCCTGACTAGGGATCAGACCTGGGTCCCTGGCAGTAAAAGTGTGATGTCATAACTGCTGGCCCACCAAGGAATTCCTTAATAATTAAAAAAAAATCATAACTGAAGTTCCATGGTTGCTTAGTTCAATAGGACTCTAGGCTTTCATTGCCATGGACCAGTTTGAACAAGGTATTATCTGTTAGATCTGAAAAGATATTTTTCTGAATGAGTCATGCAAATAGGAACCTTGTATATAAAAAAAAAGTTCAGTATCACAAATGGTCAGAAAATGCCAATCAAAATGACAGTGAGATACCATGTCACACCTGTTCTAATGTCTGTTATGAAAAAGACAAGAAATAATGTTGGTTAAGATGTGGTGAAAAGAAACCCCTTGTGCACTCTTGGGAGGTGTGTACATTGTTGTCATCACTATGGAGTAGATCATGGAGAATCCTTACAACATTAAATAAGGAACTACAGTATGATCCAGCAATTCCAACTCTGTATTTATCCACAGGGAGTGAAATCACTGTATCAAAAAGGTATCTGTACCCCATGTTTATTGTTGCATTTTTAACACTATCCAAGTGATAGAAACAAGCTGAGTGTTCATTGATGGATGAATGGATAACAAATATCTGGAATATATGGAATATTATTCAGCCCTAAAAAAGAAGGCCGTTTTGCCATTTGCAACATTTGTGTTTGCTTTACTATTTCTTGAACACCAGCTACCTGTTCCACCCAGATGTTCAGATATACAGGATGTATGGTATACTTCTGCACAGGTCACCAGAGGATGTGGTCCTGGTAAAAGCCATTGACAGAGGAGTGAATTATACAGCATGCCTTTCACCTTGGGTCACATCCAGTCACGTGTCATATGCTTGGTGAGATCAGCTGCTTCCTCAATATGACTCCAACTTCATATCCTGAACACGATTCCGTGGACTTCTTCTTTCATGTACCAAATGTAAAATTGTGATGGTGTCATTCACTCCAATAAAGTCAACCAGATCTTTACCATCACTTGTTTGTTTCAGGTTCTTGGCATGGAGTCCAGGATGAAGAGACACCATCTGAACAGAGCAAATCTGCAAGAGTGTCACAGTTTTGCACTCCCAGGGCATGTTTGTCACCTGAGAAGACCCAACCTTGTAAGATGTGCATCCCAATCTTGAGAGACATTTTGCACTTGGCTGAAGAGCAAGGAACAAATGGGGAGCAGAAAGTATACACATGTGGGGCATGTGGGAAAGAATTCTATTTTACTGCAAACATTCAACAGCGCCAGAAGCAGCACGTTAGAGAGAATCGTTTCCTATGTAATACTGAGCGACCCTCATTTTTGAAGACCTGCACAGTGCACCCAGCAGGGAATTTCTCTACCTACATGGAGATTGGGAATGACTTCATGGCCAGCATGGGAGTTCAGCCACAGGCCACTAATACTGGGAAGAAACTGAACAACAGTACCGAGTGTGAGGTTGTTTTTCACAGTGGAGAAAGTCATCACAGTTTGGGAGAAGGTAAGATAGTTTCCAGCCACACAGACATTCTTGTAGCACATGAGAGAGTCCTCATTAGTGAGGCAGTTTGTGAGGTAAACAAATGTGAGAAAGCTGGCACCCAAAGAAGTAACCTCATTCAGCATGTGCAAGTTCACACTGGAGAAAAGTCTTATAAATGCAGCCAATGTGGAAAATTTTTTGCCTATAAATCCAGTTGCCTTGCACATCAGAGAGTTCACACTGGAGAACGGCCTTATGAGTGCCCTGAATGCGGGAAATCTCTTGCTAATAGGTCGACCCTCTCTTATCACCTGAGACTTCACACTGGAGAAAAGCCTTTTAAGTGCAGTGAATGTGGGAAATCTTTTCCTGCTAGGTCAAGCCTTTGTCATCATCAGAGAGTTCACACTGGAGAAAAGCCTTGTGAGTGCAGTGAATGTGGTAAATTGTTCAGCCGGAACGAGCATCTCAGAGACCATAAGAACATTCACTCTGGAGAAAAGCCTTTTGGGTGCAATAAATGTGAGAAATCTTTCACTAGTAGCTCCAGTCTTCGTCATCATCAGAGAGTTCATGCTGAAGAAAGGTCTTATGAGTGCAATAAATGTTGGAAATCTTTTACCAGTAGGTCCGGCCTTCGTTATCATCAGAGAGTTCACACTGGAGAAAGGCCTTATGAGTGCAGTGAGTGTGCAAAATCATTCACAACTCAGTCAACCCTTTCTAATCATCAGAGAATTCACAGTGGAGAAAGACCTTTTAAGTGCAGTGCATGTGGCAAATTTTTTAGCCAAAAGGTACACCTTAGTACCCATATGAATGTTCACACTGGAGAAAAGCCTTATGAGTGCAATAAATGTGGGAAATCTTTTACAAGTAGGTCAAAACTTTGTACTCATTGGAAAGTTCACATTGGAGAAAGGCCTTTTAAGTGCAGTGAATGTGGGAAATGTTTTACTAGTACCTCAAGCCTTCTTTGTCATCAGAGAGTTCACAATGGAGAAAACCCTTATGAGTGCAGTGAATGTGGAATATCTTTTGTTGGTTCAAGTAGCCTCCGGTATCATCAGAGAGTTCACAATGGAGAAAAACCTTATGAGTGCAGTGAATGTGGGAAAAATTTTACTGCTCGGTGGACGCTTCGTGATCATCAGAGAGTTCACACTGGAGAAAGGCCTTATAAGTGCAGTGAATGTGGGAAGTATTTTTCTAATAGCTCGAGCCTTCTTCGTCATCATAGAGTTCACACTGGAGAAAGACCTTATAAGTGCACTGAATGTGGCCGATCTTTTACTACTCAAACACATCTCTATGATCATCACAGAGTTCACACTGGAAAAGGCCTATGAGTGCAGTGAATGTGGGAAACCTGTTAAGCAAAACAGTGCTTCTTCATCCATTGGAAAGTTCATACTAGAGAAAAGTCTCGTAAGTGCCAGGAATATGTTAAATCTTTCATCTGAAGGTGCTACATGGTTAAATAACAGCGAGGTCACACTGGAGAAACAGCTTTATGAATATTGCAAGTATTTCTGGCAGTGATGTTGAAGAAGTTTGAGGTAGTAACAGTGGGAAGAACCTCTGGAGGAAATGGACCCTTTTTAGAGAGGAAACTGAGGCACAGAGATGCTGGATCACCTGTTAGTGATCTCCTTAGGATGGATAGGGATCTGGGATTCCATGCCAGGCTGCCTGGTATAGTTTTAGGTGAGTCTGCTCACCGTTCACCCCAGGTTTGGGGACTTGAAGAACATCTTGTCCATCCCGACCCTTCTGCCACCCTGCCACACACATACACACACACACACCACCCCAGGAGCCCTGCTTATACCCCAGCCTCATGCAGTGATTGGTTTCCAAGGTCCTGTCCATCTTCTTTATATACCACCTCAAGATGTCCCTGTTGCCCTGTTTTATGGTTGACCGGTTCACTGTTTGGGGCAGTGTGAGGTACACGGAAGGCCTGAGAATGTCCAGTGTGGCCCTCATATGGCATGGTCTCCAAGGCTCTTTTCCTTTACCCCTTTAACCATAGCCTCTCTTCTCCCGCCCCTCCAGAGAAATGTAACTCGTGATTATATGTAAGAACTTGTCCTCCTTCCCTGGGTCCACACTTGATCAACCTAGCTTAAAAGCTAACACTGAAATCAGGGTTGATTCTTCCCATGAAGACTAAAACCTCTGTATAAAAAAATCATCATTATTTAATTGCACTTTTCTCAGGATTTTTTTGACTGTGCCACGTGCCTATGGAATCCCCCTGTCCAGAAATCTAAACCGTGCCCCGTGATGTGGACGTGTGGAATCCTCATCACTAGACTGCTGGCAAATTCCCTACTCAGGATTCTTGATGTTCAGTTTTTGTTTTTCATTTGTGTGTTTTTCACCTGTGTGTTCAGTCCGGTAAAATTTCAATTCATATTTTTGCCTATCTTTGTCTTCTGAGATTTGGCTATTTTCTCTTATTTGACAAGAAGGAAAGCAAAGAAACAACAAAGTTATCTGTTAAATTTCACCAATAATATGAGTGACCTTTTTCCTGCATGGAATTCTTGTTCAGAATATTGGGAGTTTGTATTCTCAATGTTTATACTATTTGTAGTGTAATTGCCACATACATCATATGTTTTTGATAAGTCTGCTTTATTAACATATGTTACCTATTCTTAAGTTCAGACATTTAATTACACTGTAATTAAATCAAGCCCCGTTTTGTAGTGTTTGCTAATTTCCCTGGTGTAAATGTTCATACCATTACCAGTGTCAAATTGTGAACATAATGTCACTGAAATGAAGTTGGGAAGCATTGCCAGTAGCTCACCATTGTATGGTTTTTCCCCTTTACAGTCCCAGTAGCCGCAAAATATTTTAGGAATGTAGCTAGTAAACCATAGTAAAATGATTATGGACAGTTTTTGCTAAATTGTTTTTTAAATAGTTTATTGAATGTATATTTGATTTAAGTTTTACATATTTAGAATGTACATTTAGACATACTTGTGTACATCCTTCAAACCAGTTTTCTTCTGCCATTTAAAATTTATCTTCAACATTGTAATCACTGACTGGTTCAAGAGTATATTCTATTTTAGTAATCAGTGAGTCAGTCAGTTCAGTTGCTCAGTCGTGTCCGACTCTTTGCGACCCCATGAACAGTGTCAGACTTTATTTTGGGGGGCTCCAAAATCACTGCAGATGGTGACTGCAGCCATGAAATTAAAAGACGCTTACTCCTTGGAAGGAAAGTTATGACCAACCTAGATAGCATATTCAAAAGCAGAGACATTACTTTGCCAACAAAGGTCTGTCTAGTCAAGGCTATGGTTTTTCCAGTGGTCATGTATGGATGTGAGAGTTGGACTGTGAAGAAAGCTGAGCGCCGAAGAATTGATGCTTTTGAACTGGACTTTTGAGAGGACTCTTGAGAGTCCCTTGGACTGCAAAGAGATCCAACCAGTCCATTCTGAAGGAGATCAGCCCTGAGTGTTCTTTGGAAGGAATGATGCTAAAGCTGAAACTCCAGTACTTTGGCCACCTCATGTGAAGAGTTGACTCATTGGAAAAGACCCTGATGCTGGGAGGGATTGGGGGCAGGAGGACTAGGGGACAGCAGAGGATGAGATGGCTAGATGGCACCACCGACTCGATGGATGTGAGTTTGAGTGAACTCCGGGAGTTGGTGATGGACAGGGAGGCCTGGCGTGCTGCAGTTCATGGGGTCGCGAAGAGTTGGACACGACTGAGCGACTGAACTGAACTGAACTGATCATGATTTACTTAGTCATGTTTAAGCTTTATAATCGCAGGTATCATGTCTTTCGATTCATAACTTGTTAGAATGCATTTCTAAAATAAAAGAAGCCTTTTCGTAACTCCAGGAAGTAGCAGCAGAAGAATTTTAAACATCAGTGTATCAGCACAACCTGGGATACAGTGTGGCTGAGTTGGAATGCTCGCACCCCCTCGATGCAGCCTTGATCTGCTAACTCATGTGCCATAGCACAACGGATGTGTGACAGAAGGGAGGCCTTGCTGGGGAAATACAGTGGGATGTGCTGACCCCACACAGCAGGTGTGGGTACAGAATTCACAAACACTCCAAGGAGATTTGGGGGCCAGCCATGTGATACAGATGCGCCACATTGTGGTGTGTGGGCCACACACACTCACACAGTTCTTGTGGATCCCGTGTGATAGATAAGGTGAGTGCAGACAGGCTTGCAAAGAACAAGCTCTTCCACATCACTGCAATTTTGATGATGCACTGATGGTGTTTAGTTGAAGGACTGGGTCACAAGTGTTATACAGGTGAAGATTCACACCTGTGAGCAGCTTTGTTTCACAAGAACTTGGGGTTGGGTTTTACAGGCATTATGGGAGGCATCATTCTTCAGCCCTTAGCATTTGGACTAAAGTTTGTCAAGGATGGGTCCCCAGAAAGATGTTGGCACTTTCCTGCTGGTTATATTCCTAATTAATAATCATTTGTAGAGTTATGTTTTTCTACTGGGTAGGAAGAGCAGTGGGGTGATGGGTGAGGGCATTAGGAAGAAGAGTTTTGGAGATAGGGAGAGAGCCACAGTGGTGACTCCTAGTCCTTCAGAGTCACTCAAAACACTCGGGATAGTCACCAGGAGAGTGGACACAGGCACATCTTGAATTAGGTTCATGAGAAAGATGGGCGGCATATGGTTGTGGGCAGTGTCGTGTCTCCAGGGACACTGAAGACAGTGTGGGGCGAGCATGTTTGTTGCTGCTGTCCCTTTGAACAACTTCAGAAAAGGGAAGGTGTCTGCTATGAAATGCAAACTGGGTGCCGTGGAGCTGGAGTCCCTGGTGGAGATGCAGACAGCGGTGTGGGTAGTTCATGGCTGTGCCACAGCTGATGGAGTCCACGCAGGGAAGTGCAGAAGAGAAGCAGTACACCTGTGCAGTGTAGAGGACGCCCTCATCAGAGGCTGGCATCTGGGTGCCCTTGTGGGAATTCCTTAACCTAAGGTGCAGACCCCTCTCTCCACAAATTGGAAGAACAATAAATTCTGAGCACAGGGCAGTTCAGGTAGATAAATGGGGTCATTCACATGACAGCCATCAATATTTGTTCCCAGTGAAAAGAAAGGGATGTCCATCAGCATGGGGTTGTGGTATGACTAGGGCTCTTTTGGGGAGGGAGACAGAGGGTGTCAGGATGCCCAAGATGTTCTTTGAGTTCCAGAGTGGATTGGATAGGACAAGGAGTGCAGTGATCAGATTCCCTATGGCATGAACCGGGTAACCTGGGATGGATTCCCAGATTCTCTTCCGTTGCTGGGGGATTACAAGTAGCAGGCAGTCGCTCGCTGTGCCTGCTCCTCACTAGAAGTGGTCCGTTTCGTGCATGACTGACATTTGCATCCTACTACCTTACCACCTCACACTCCTCCAACCCCGTTCCTCTCTGTGACCTTTCTGTCTCCTCCATCTAACACCCTCACGCCTCCCCTGGTGCTCCAGTGGTGGCGGCAAGCCTCCTTGACTGTTGGAGACACAGTGGGATAGGTTGGAGGAGCCTGGACTCTGTTTAGTAGGAGTGAGTGTGTTCCCTCCTGGCCGGGAAGCCATGCAGAATGAGGTCTGCTTCAGCAGCTGCTGGTGTCCGATGAGCAGGCTCACTAGACACCCCAGCCATAGAGAAGTGCTCTCGCTCCGCAAATTCCATGACCCAGCATGTTGCTGCACCTGGGGCAGTCCCCACCCCAGCATACCTGCAGAGAGACCACCCTGGCCCCGCCTCCTCCCTGCCCAGTGGTGCCACAGCAGGGTGGGAGTGCGGAGGCTGGCAATGCTGATCAGCTCTGAGAGACCAGGTGGTCTAGTCCTAGGGGCAAGATAATATAATTGCGCATCCCAAAGACCAAAGAAAGGGCCTGGAGACATCAATGGTTGAATGGTTTGGGGGTCTTAACTCAGCCAAAGCAAGGTCCAGGAGAGACAGCCCTGTGGTCCAGACATAGCAAGCAGGATGTGGTAGCAGTGTTTTACTCCAGAGATGACCGGGTTTAGAGAGGATTGTGACGCAACTGGTTCATGAGTTCGAGAAACCAGCAGAGGAGTATGCCGTTCCCAGCCTCCTTGTCACACTGTCAACGTCAAGTTATTATCCAAAGATTAGAACAATCACAAACGGGCCATATCAAGAGGGTGGTCATTACTGATTAGGGCTTAGCATTGAGCGGGAAGGTCCTTCTCGTGAGGGGGGACTAGTTGAATAAGACTAACTGGGCCGAGGGATGTTCAGAGAGCTCGTTTGGGTGGCCTGATTATACATCAGTGTTTCTTGTTTTCTTCAGATCAGTGAGAAAAACGAGCAACAGTTTCCCTCGCTTGCTCCCTGAGGGGACCTGTCGGACATTTTTAGTGTCCTGACCAAAGCTAACAAAATGACGTTCTCCCCCGGCTGCACAAAGGCTCTTGGTGGATCTTCGTTTGGACCAGCGGTTGAACCCAGACCCATGGCTGAGAACACACCAATTGCTAAACATTGAACCACCAGGGAATTCTGTAAAATAACACTTAAGGCTGCATGGCTTTCAACAGAAACCGGATAATGTTTATTTGCTTCCAGTTTCTGCTGGATGTCGGCTTGAGTTGGCTTTAAGGAGTCTGGTGTATGTATGCTAAGTCGCTTCAGTCCTGTCCGACTCTCTGTGACCCTGTGGACTGTAGCCCTCCAGGCTCCTCTGTCTATGGGATTCTCCAGACAAGAATACTGGAGTGGGGAGCCATTCCCTTCTCCAGGGTGTCTTCCGGACCCAGGGATCGAACCTGAGTCTCCTACAACTTCTGCATTTTTTAACCACTGAGCCACTGGGGAAGTAACCTGAGACCCTGTGGAAACACCTCAGTGATCAGAAGCATTCGAGACAAATTCTCTTAAGCCCTTCCTCCCTCATTGGATCCTCCGCCCACCTAAGAAGGATGAAACACCTCCCCACAACAGGTAGGATTTCGGCGATCCTCCCCTAGCGGTTTCGCTTTTCTTCCCAGTTTTCCTGTGTGTGGGGTGGGGGTGGGGGGGCCGGGGGGGCAGGGTTCCCTTGCTTGAGGCCTCGGCCCTACATTACCCAGAAGACCTTGCGCTAAGGCTACGGTCATCCAATGAACGTGCAGAAGCGGGGCGTTCCCTGGAGATGGAACATCCGCTAGTGGGACTCCGGGTGTATTCCCGGCGGACGTTTTGATTGCTGTAGAGTCTGTGGCCGGTCAGAAGTCCTGGTGTCTGGTGTTGGGAGCAAGGTGAAGGGCCAAGAAGGAAGCGGAGGCTCTGTGCTCGCTGGACAGTAGCGGGTCTTAGGGTCTGGCACGCCGCCGGCTTCGGGGAATAACCCGGCGGAATCCAAGAGTCCTTGAAATGTCTCCTGCTGCGCTGAGGGAACCAGCTGAGGTAAAGGCCGCGTGCTCCGGCTTCTTCCCTGGCCGATTCCCCACCCGAATATGAACTCCCCGAGTGAGAGGCTGCTGGTCCAGTGCAGTGAGGCCTTCAGGAGCGGTGTCCCTATTTCTGATGACCAGTGTTATGAGGTGTGAGTGAGACTTGGAAATGCAACCGAAGTGGGAACACTGGGGAACCTGGAGTCCATCCTGTTTCTGTGGGGGACGAGGATTGAGGCCATGCTGCACCTGAAGTGGTAGATGAGAGTTGGGACGTTTTTTCTTAGGGCCCTGGCCGTGGTGGAGAGTTTTGAGCACCGGAAGGACACGGTCTGGGTCAGGCTTTTAAATACTCTCTGAAACCCGTTGACTGGAAGAACGGAGTGTAGGGAGAGATAAGGACTTTGAGGCGGAGCGAAGTCGTGGGTTTTCCTTGGGCACAGCTGTGAAACGGGGAATCACTGGGGGCAATGTCACGGAGGAGACGTTAGCCAGCCACCTGGCTCTGGTACGGCCAGAGGGCCAGGGAACGCCTGAGCCGCTGGATCACCTCCAGGGTCACTTTCCTCCTTGGCGGGCCAGTTTCACAGATTGCTAGGGCTGCAGAAGCACTTTTGGTAAGTGGAGCTTTTCCCAGTCCCTCACTTACTCTAACCCCACCCCCGCCTCCGCCCGCCACACACACACACACACACACACATTCTCTGCATTTGAGGTGCATTTAAGGGGCTCTTCACCTGCTATTCTGCCACTCTTCAGTTTGGGGACTTTGGAGAACTATATTCTCGGGGTCATGAGAGCTGACTGGTTCTCTGGAGACGGTGTGGAAGTTTCTTCTCGAATTGGTACCAGTACATGGAAGGGCTTTGAGGTGAGTCTGAGCTGGTTTAGGTCAATGCAGGTCTCATCGTTTTCTGGTGTGGGTGAACAACAGCAAAGAGCAGGATGTCAGCTTCAAATGACTGCCTGTGTTTTCTGAAGGTTCAGGTCAAAGGAGGAAGGTTCTTGCACCCAGGTCTTTGGATGCTCCATCTGACTGGGCAGTGGGGGAGATGTGTGGGAAGATGAGTGGTGGGTTTTCAAGAATGAGACTGTTGATGGTTTTATTTGTCCATGTTATACCAGGGTAGGGTGACCTTTGTGGATGTGGCTGTGTACTTCTCCTGGGAGGAATGGTGTCTTCTTGATGAGGTTCAGATACACCTGTACCTTGATGTCATGCTGGAGAACTTTGCACTTGTGTGCATGCTGGGTAAGGCCTGCACACTCATCTCCCTCCTCTGAGCTAGGCTCTGCCTTTCTCCTTTTTCCCAGGGACAGCTCTGTCCTTGTGACAACTGGACAGTGGACTCTGTTTTCAATTTATTACTTTATTTCTTGGCTTCTTCTTCCTTGGGTCTTAGTTGTGGCAGGTGGTATATTTGTTGTTGCAAGGAGGTTCTTTCCTTGAGGCATGCAGTCTTCTAATTTCGGCGTGTTCGGACTCCAGAGCTCTCGGGCTTACTTGCCCTTCACTGTGGGAGCTAGTCCCCAGACCCGGAATTCAACCCATGTGCCCTGTATGCAAGACGGATTCGGACTGCTGGACCACCAGGGAGTCCCCGCTACTTTCTTGCTAAATTGTTGGTTATGTGTTGAGATTATTATGGCAGAGGCAGAGTACATCCCAACACTGGTAGCTCCAAAGTTGCTGCTAAGGATTCAAGGTCAGTAGTCTTTGTTATTTTTAAGTTGATTGCAATATTGTGCTCAATACAATCTTTAATTTGTGTTAAATTCTCCTGTACAGGGAAGTGACTCAGTTACACATACATACATACATATATATATATTCTTTTTCTTTTCCCTTATGGTATATCACAAGATATTGATTACAGTTCCTGTGTTATCGAGTAGGACCTTGTGCTTTATCCATCCTGTATGTACTGCTTTGCATCTGCTAATCTCGAACTCCCAATACTTCCCTCACCCACCTGCCTCCTGCTTGGAAATCACAAGTCTGTTCTCTATGTCTGTAAGTCTGTTTCCTAGATGTGTTCCTTTGTCATATTTTAGAGTCCACATATAAATGATACCATATGGTATTTTTGTTTTTACTTCTTACTCATTTCACTTTTAGAATGGTAATGTCTAGGTCCATGCATGATGCTGCAAATGCCATTATTTCTTTTTTTATGGCTCAGTAATACTACATTGTGTGTATGTACCACATTTTTATCCATTTATCTTAAGTTATTTCCATGTCTTACCTCAGGTTATTTCCGTGTCTTAGGATATTTAGGTTACTTCCATGTCTTGGCTAATGTGAATAGGGCTGCTATGAACATTTGGGTGAATGTATCTTTTCAAATTATAGTTTGTTCTGGGTATATTGCCAGAAGTGGAATTGCTGGATTATATGACAACTAGTGTGTTTTTTGAGGAACCTCCATACATTTTTCCATAATGGCTGCATTAATTTACATTCCTACAAACAGTGTAAGAGACTTCCCTTTTCTCCACACCATCATCAACACTTGTTAATTGTAGACTTTTTAATTTTAGCCATTCTGACAGTTTTTCGGTGGTACCTAGTTGTAGTTTTGATTTGCATTTCACTGAGAATTAGCAGTGACCGAGCGTCGTTTCATGTCTGTATTGGCCATCTGTGTGTGTCCTTTGGACAAAAGCCTGTTTCCGTCTCCTGCCCTTTTTCCCCGTGCGTTGCTTGCTTTTTGTCACTGAGTTGTGTTGCTGTTTATATGCCTTGGAAATGAAGCCCTTATCAATTGCGTCATTCCCAGGCATTTGCTTCCAGTTAGTATGTCCTCTTCATTTTGTTTTGGGTGTCCTTTGTTGTGCAGATGAATGCTTGTAAGTGTGATTAGGTCCAGTTTGTTTAGTTTGCCTTTATTTCTGTTTCCTTGGGAGACTGTCAGGGTTAGTAGTTTTACTGTCCAACTGATCGATCCCTCCTTGCTTCCCCTCTCCTTGTGTGAGTATCTGTTTAAATGCGTGGTGTGCATGTTTTGCTCCATTCCTGTACCTGACATGTTTTTGTTGCTGACTAAACAACACACTGTGGTCACTGACGTGGTCAGTACTGAAACAGACCTTGAGACGTTTATGCAAAACTTTCTCAAGGTTCTGATTTCTCTATATCTGCACTGGCATTTGCTATTTTGTGTAACTTTTTTGATTTTTTTCCCCTAACAGTGTGTTTACTGGCCATTTGTTTATCTTTAGAAAAATATCTATTCAACTCCTTTTTCCATTTCTTAATCAGGGTTTTTTTGTGTTTTTTTTTTTTTAATTTTGGTTGTTGTAGACTACTATTCTTGGAGAAGGCAATGGCACCCCACTCCAGTACTCTTGCCTGGAAAATCCCATGGGCGGAGGAGCCTGATAGGCTGCAGTCCATGGGGTCGCTAAGAGTCAGACATGACTGAGCGACTTCACTTTCACTTTTCACTTTCATGCATTGGAGAAGGAAATGGCAACCCACTCCAGTGTTCTTGCCTGGAGAATCCCAGGGACTGGAGCCTGGTGGGCTGCCGTCTATGGCGTCGCATAGAGTTGGACATGACTGAAGTGAACTTAGCAGCAGCAGACTGCTATTCTACAACGTGTGTTCTACAACATGCATTCTTTTTGGTATACATGTTTTTGAAATGTTTTCTCCCGATTTTTTCTGTGATGTTTATAGTGTCTGTTAATGTACAAGTTTTTCAGTTTTTTTGTTTTTGTTCCAGCTTTCTTGAGGTACAGTTGACACATTATGTAATATAAGTTGGGCTGTCCTGATGGCTCAGTGGTAAAGTGGAGAAGGAAATGTCAACCCACTCTAGTATTCTTGCCTGGAGAATCCCATGGACAAAGGAGCCTGGTGGGCTACAGTCCGTGGGATCGCAAAAAGTTGGACACAACTGAGCAACTAACACACACAAACACACACACAATAGTAAATAATCCACCTGCAATGCAGGAGCCACAGGAGACATATACCTGAGTCAGAAAGATCCCCTGGAGGAGGGCATAGCAACCCAATCTGGTATTCTTTCCTGGAGAATTTCATGGACAGAGGAGCTTGGCAGGCTACAGTCCATAGGGTCACATGGAGTCAGACATGACTGAAGCGACTTGGCACACAGGCACGTGATACAAGTTAACATATAAAATGGAAATTATTCATTGCTTTGAAGCCCAGCTTGACTACTTTTTCTTTTGTTGATTTTGCCTTTATTGTCATAGGCAAGGAATCATGGCTGAATCCAACATTTTGAAACTTTTCCCTTTTTTTGTCCCACCTCAGAATTTTGTAATTTTAGCGACCTCATGAACTGTCACCTGCCAGGCTCCTCTGTCCATGGAATTCTCCAGACCAGACTGGAGTGGGTAGCCAGCCATTCCCTTCTCTAGGGGATCTTCCCAGCCCAGGTATCAAACCCAGTTCTTACCGACTGAGCCACCAGGGAAGCCCAAGAATACTGGAGTGGGTAGTCTATCCCTTCTCCAGGGGATCCTCCCGACCTAGGAGTCGAACCAGGGTCTCCTACATTATGGGCAGATTCTTTACCAACTGAGCTACCAGGGAAGCCCGTATGGTATTAAGTAAGACACTAACTTCATTCTTGTACACGTGGGTATCCAGTTTTAACAACTCTATTTGTTGAAAAGAAAGTGAAA
The DNA here is from genome assembly GCF_032452875.1 of Bos javanicus. Taxonomy (NCBI): domain Eukaryota; kingdom Metazoa; phylum Chordata; class Mammalia; order Artiodactyla; family Bovidae; genus Bos; species Bos javanicus. Next base: position 65,435,614 of record NC_083885.1, on the reverse strand, counting down.
GTGAAGTCGCTCAGTCGTGTCCTACTCTTTGCGACCCCAAGGACTGTAGCCTACCAGGCTTCTCTGTCCACGGGATTTTCCAGGCAAGAATACTGGAGTGGGTTGCCATTTCCTTCTCTAGGAGATCTTCCCGACCCAGGGATTGAACCCGGGTCTCCCTCATTGTAGGCAGACTCTTTACTGTCTGAGCCATCAGGGAAGTACCTAACAACCTATTTGTTGAAAAAACTGTCCTCATTGAATGGTATTGGTCTTGTCAGTAATTATTGGATCACACGTTATGAGGGTTGATATATAGGATCTCAAGTCTCTGTTGTGTTTCACTGGAGTATATATCTGTCTTTATGTTATTAGTGTGCTGTAGTTAGCGTAATAATGTATGAAATACGTCTTACATACCATTCCTTAACCCCACTTGGTCATGATGTATAATTCTTTTTATGTAGTTTTTGAGTCAATTCAGTGATACTTTGTATTTTTGCATCTGTGTTCGTGAGAGATATTGGTGTATACTTTATTCTTCGTGTCTTTGGTTTGGTGTTAATGTTGACCTCACAGAATTAGTTAGGAGCAGTCCTTTTGTTTCTGTCTTCTGAAAGCCATTGTAGAGAATTGTGTATCTTCCTGAAGTGTTTGTCATATTTCATCAGTTAACCAATCTGGGCCAGTGGAATTCTGTTTTGGAAGGTTATTCCTTATTGATTCAGCTACTTTAACAGATGTATACATATTTAGAATATACGTACTTCTGTGGGTTTTGGTAGACTGTATTTTTCAAGAAACTGACCATTTCATTTAGGTTATCACATTTATGATCTTGGAGATTCCCGTTTATTTCATTATTATCCTTTAATGTCCATTTTAAGGAACCAGCTTTGACTTTGTTGGTTTTTCTTTGTCGATTTTTAAAGTTATTTCTTTTCTTCTTCCTTTGGATTTAATTTTCTCCTTTTCTAGTTTCCTAAGATGATTGCTATTAGACCTTTTTTCTTTTCTAATACATGCATTCGATGCTATATATTGCCCTAAAACACTGCCTTCACTGCATACACATATTTCAAGAAGTGTGTTTATTTCAAAATACTTAAAAATTAACCTTGATGTTTCTTCTTTGACCCATGTTTTATTTTGATTAATTTCTCAGTACTGTGTGATTTTCCAACTATCTTTTTGTTATTGGTTCTAGTGTAATTTCACTATGCTCTGAGAACAGACATTGTATGATTTCTGTTGTTTGAAATTTACTAGGGTGTGTTTTCTGGCCTGTGATGTGCTCTGTCTTGTGAATGTTTCATGTCAGATTGAGCTTCCCTGGTGGCTCAGAGGTTAAAGCATCTGCCTGGAATTCAGGAGACCTGGGTTCGATCCCTGGGTCAGGAAGATCCCCTGGAGAAGGAAATGGCAACCCTCTCCAGTACTCTTGCCTGGAGAATCCCATGGAGGGAGGAGCCTTGTAGGCTACCGTCCATGGGGTCGCAAAGAGTCGGACACGACTGAGCGACTTCACTTTCTTTCACTTAAGACTATTCTGCTCTTAGATGGAGTAGACTGGTAGTCTATAGAAGTCCATATATCCTGTCAATTGATGCTTTGCAGAAGTTGACTCCTTTGTCACTGTGTCATTTTCTTTATTCATGATAGCCTTGCTTAGGTGAAATCTGGTTGGCTATTTGTTTATTTTGCTGGGTCTTTACTGATGTACATACGTCACTCTAGTTGCGGCAAGTGGAGTTACTCTAGTTGAGGTGCTTGGGCTTCTCACTGTGGTGGCGTCTCTTGTCGAGGAGCACAGGCTTTAGAACATTTGTGCTTCAGTAGGTGCAGCTCCTGGGCTCTAGAGCACAGGCTCACTAGTTGTGACTCACAGGCTTAGTTGCCTCACCCCATGTGGCAGCTTCCCAGACCAAGGATTGAACCCAAGTCTTCTGCATTGGCAGGCGGAATCTTTACCCCTGAGCCACCGGGGAAGCCCTGCCCTTGTTCTTTGTTCATTTGTTACTCTACCACTCTTTCTTTCTGTGGTGTTAATTGAGCATTTTGTATGATTTTATTTTCTCACCTTTATTAGCTTATCAGCCCTATTTGCTTCTTCTTTTTTTTTTTAATTTAGTTATGATAAAATTTGATTATATGTTTAGAAATGATTTAAGACTCCTCCCATATAATGCTATATGGCTTCGTGGGTAGTTTATGTATATATACATATATATGTATATATACATAATTTCCCCCCCGCTCCGTCAGTTTTGCGGGATCTTAGTCCCTGACCAGGCATTGAACCTGGGTCCCTGGCAGTGAAAGTGCAGGGTCCTGGCCCTGAAATACCAGGGAATTCCTACCTCATAATTTTTAAATATCCTTACTGAAGTTCTGTGGTTGCCTAGTGGATAGGATTCTGGGCTTTCACTGCTATGGACCAGTTCAAACAAGCTAGTATCTGTTAGAGCTGAGAAGACATTTCTCCAAATAAGACATGCAAATGAAAACCTTGTACATAAAAAAAGCTCAATGTCACTAATGGCCTGGAAGATGCAAAATTAAAATGGCATTGAGATACCACCTCACACCTGTTATAATGTCTGTTAGGAAAAGACAAGAAATAATGCTGAGGAAGATGTGACCTAAGGGGGCATCTTGTGCACACTTGGGGTAAATGTACGCTGTTGCAGACACTGTAGAATAGAGCATGGAGAATCCCTACAATACTAACTAAGGAACTACAGTATGATCCAGCAATTCCAACTCTGTGTATTTATCCAGAGGGAGTGAAATCATCCCATCAAAAAGATACCTGTACTCCATGTTTATTGTGGCATTATTTTACCCTATCCAAGAGATGGAAACGAAGGCAGTCTTGCCATTTGCAACCACATAGAAGGGCCTTGAGGGCATAATGCTGAGTGAAATAGGTCAGAGAAAGACAAACAGTTCTTCCTGTTTCCTCAGAGCTTTGGTCCCAGCATACATGCTTACACTGATATCTGCGAATGCTGAAATTCTGTAGTCACACCACTGATTCTGAAATTTTCACACTTGTAGATTCATCTAACTACAGATAGTGTAATGCCGTGTAAATTTATTGAAAAACAGCCATGTACGAGGGGACCCAATCTTTTGTAATCCATGTTCTTCTGTGTTTATCTGTAGTATGCGATTATATATATACAATGAATCTTTAAAACAATAACACCAAACTCTGATATAGACAAAGGATTAGCGATTGCCAGAATGAGGAAGTTAGGGTAGGTGAAATGTCTGAAGGGTGTTGGAAGTTACAGACTTCTACTTTTAAAGTGTATAAATCCTGAGGATGTAATGTACAGCATAGTGGTTGTAGTTAACTAGATTGCAGTTAGGACGTGTATCATTTGTAACCCATGTTGTTATTCAACTGGGAATGAGAGTCCTTTGGGCTTCACAGGATGAACATGACTCTAGTCTCAGCAAAAGAGCTTGGAGATTCTCTGACCAAGATGAATGGCAAGTGGGAAAGGGCTTGATATCAGGTCTGTGTTCAAGTCATACCAGGAAGATATGACTTCCATCCTTTGACTAGTGTTGTAGTGGCTACAAATGACTTCTCTTGTCTTTCTCTATTCCTGACATTCTGCCAACGTGTCGTTTATGCTACTTCCCGTTTTTAGTCTGACTCTAGCCTGGGTTTCATTGTCTCTCTCCTCTATAAACCACTTATCTCATGTGGGCTTCACACTTGTTTTCCTTGTGGTACTTATTGACAAAATTTTTTATGTCCTTAAACATGCATGTATGCTTTACTGTTTCTTGAACACCAGCCACTTGTTGCAGCCAGATTTTCTGGGGCACTCATGTTCAGTATACTTCTGCACAGTGTCCCCAGCCAGTGGCAGATATGGTCTTGGAAAAAGCCATTAACAGAGGAGTGAATTGTAGAGCACGCCTTTCACCTTGGGTCACATCTAGTCCTTATGTCCTGTGCTTGATGAGAACAGCTGCTTTCTCAATTTGACTCCAATTTCATGTCCTGAACATGATTGTGTGGACTGCTTCTTTCATGTGGCAGATGTACAAGTGTGATGGTGTCATTCCCTTCAGGGCTTCCCTGATGGCTCAGATGGTAAAGCGTCTGCCTGCAGTGCAGGAGACCTGGGTTCGATCCCTGGGTCAGGAAGATCCCCTGGAGAAGGAAATGGCAACCCACTCAAGCAATCTTGCCTGGAAAATCCCATGGTCAGAGTAGCCTGATAGGTTACAGTCCATGGGGTCTCAAAGAATCGGACACGACTACAAGACTTGCCTTCATTCCCTTCAAGAAAGTTAACCAGAACTTCACCATCACTTGTTTGTTTTCAGGTTCTTGGCGTGGAGTCCGGAATGAAGAGACACCTTCTGAACAGAGAGAATCTGCAGAAGGAGTCTCACAGATTAGGACCCCAAGGGCCATTTTGTCCCCTGAAAAGGCCCAGCCCTGTAAGATATCTGTCCCAGTCTTGAGAGGCATTTTGCATCTGGCTGAAGAGGAAGGAACAAATAGGACACAGAAAGCCTACTCATGTAGGGCATGTGGGAAAGAATTCTATTTTCCTGCAAACATTCAACAGCACCAGAAGCAATACATTAGAGAGAAACCCTTTCAGTATGATATGGTGAGATCCTCATTTTTGAAAAGCTGGACAATCCATGCAGCATGGAATCTCTCTACCAACATGGAGATTGTGAATGACTTCAAGGCCAACGTGGTAAGGTTTAACATGGTTAAGCCACAGGCCAGTAATACCAGGAAGAAACTGAACAACAGTAAGGAGTGTGAAGCTATTTTGCACAGTGACAAAAGCGATCAGAACTGGGGAGCAGGCAAGATGGCTTGCAGCCACACAGACACACTTGTTCAGGATGAGAGAATTCTCACTACTGAAGAGTCTCGTGAGCCCAACACAGTTAGGGATGCCAGCACCCGAAGAAACAGTGTCACTCAGCACCAGAAAGTCCACGCCGGGAAGGGCCTTCTGAATGCAGCCACTGCGGAAAATATTTTACCCTCAAGTCCGGTTTCCCTGCATATCAGAGATTTAACTGTGGAGGAACGTTTTATGATTGTACTGAATGTGGGAAATCCTTTAGCCGAAGGAAATACCTCGTTGCCCGTAGAAAAATCCACACTGGAGAAAAGCCTTTTGCGTGCAAGGAATGTGATAAATCTTTGACCCGAAAGGGCAAATTAATTGAACATCAGAGAGTTCACACTGGAGAAAAGCCTTATCAGTGCAACCAATGTGGAAAGTTTCTTGTCAGCAAATCTAGTTTGTCTGTACATCAGAGAGTTCATAGTGGGGAAAGGCCTTATAAATGCAATGAATGTGGGAAATCTTTTATTACTAGGTCTGCCCTCTATTCTCACCTGAAAGTTCACACTGGAGAAAGGCCTTTTGAGTGCACTGAATGTGGGAAATCTTTTACCAGTAAGTGGATCCTTTGTAATCATCAGAGAATACACAGTGGAAAAAGACCTTTGGAGTGCAGTGAATGTGGGAAATTCTTTAGCCGAAACGAACAACTCAGTGCCCGTAGGAATGTTCACAGTGGAGAAAATCCATATGACTGTAGTAAATGTGGGAAATCTTTTCCTGCTAGGTCAAGCCTTTGTCATCATCAGAGAGTTCACGTTGGAGAAAAGCCTTCTGAGTGCAGTGAATGTGGAAAATCCTTTAATGATAGGTCAGGCCTTCGTCGTCATCAGAGAGATCACACTATTGAAGGGACTTTTGCATGAAGTAAATCTGGGTAATCCTTTAGCCAGAGACATTTTCTGCATATCCACGAGAAAATCCTCATTGGAGAAAAGCCTTTGAGTGGAGGAATGTGATAAATCTTTCACCGACAAATTCCACTTGTTTCAACATCTGAAAGTTTCATGCTGTATGGGGCCTTGTGAGTATATCAAATATATATGGTACTGACATGGGCAGAGTTTGAGGTGGTAACAGCATGGGAAGTTCTTGTGCAGTCACTATGCAGCAAGTGGCCCCTTTCTAGGGAGGAAACTGAGCATAGAAATTATGTGTCATCTATTTGTGATCTCCCAGCAATGGACATGGATATGGATTCAGTGCCAGGCTGCCTTGTTCAGGACATGGGCAGTCTGTTCACCTCAGTCCTCTTCCACCTACCCTGTCGATTTTGAGGACTAAAAGAATACCTTATCCATCCTCATACTTCTGCCCTGCTCCAGCCCCACCAGAATATCTCTGCTCATACCCCAGTCCCATTCTGATGAACAGTAGTTTCTTTTCTGTGGCATTCAACATTACTGCCGTTTGAGGTGTCTAGCTTAGAGAGGTAAAGGGACTTCCATAACAGCTCACTATTGCCAGACCATTCATATGTGTGATTCTTCTATACTGCATACGTCCACTAGCTTCTCTTTGTCCCTAGGAGCAGGGACTGTCCACACCCGACACGTGCATCTTTACCAGGGCTCCAAGCTCTACCTCTCCCAGTGTATATCTCCTTCCTGCAAACATCCTCCTGGTTGATAAATTCTTAGGAACGGCAGCACTAAACCAGGCAGCCTGGAAAGGATCATTGACCTTGTTTCCCCATCACGTGGTTTACCTGCTCACCATTCTGGACAGTGTGAGGGACAGTGAATGACTAAGAATGTCTTCTGTGGCCCTCACAAGGCCTGGTCTCCAAGGCTCCTCTTCCTAACCCCTTTACCCATCACCTCACTGCTCTTCCCACCCCTCCAGAAAAATGTAACTCACTAAAATGGTGATTGTTAATTAGCAAGAACTTGCCCTCCCCCATCTTGGAACCCACACTTGACCTACCTATCTTAAAAACTAAGACTGAATGCAGGCCAAACCCTCCAATGAAGACTGTAAAACCTCACTTAGAATTAGAATTTAAATCTAATTTCCTTCAGAATTATTAATGTTGAGCCCCCCCCCCACCCCCACCCCATGTGTCTGTTTTTCACCTGTATCTCTTGTTTGGTTAAATTTCTGTTCTTTTGTGTACTTTATTTTGTATGATTTGGCCATTTTCTCTTTCCTTAACAAATATGGGATTGGGGAAACAAAGACTTTGGTGACATTTCATTCAGTCACCAATAATGTGAATGACTTCTGCATGGAATTGTAATTTAGAGTACTAAAAGAGTGTTTTCTTCATTTTTTTTTAAACTATGCGTAATACAATGGCCCCATACATTATAAAGGGTTTAAATAAATCTGCCTTGTTAACATATGCTACCTCAGTCTTAAGTCCAGACATTGAATCATATAGTAAATTAAGCCGTGATTTGTAGTGTTTGCCAATTTTCCTGGTGTATATACTCTCATCGTAGCCAATAGTCACATTGCGAACATAATGTCCCTGAACCTGGAGCTGGGAAGCATTGCCAGTAGCCCACCATTGTGTGTGTTTTTTTTCTACCAGACAGATACAGCCCCTTAAGAATGTAGCTAATAAAGCCATAGTAGAATGATTTTTTAAAATTTATTTTTGTCTGCGCTGCCTTCCTTGCCCGCAGGCTTTCTCCAGTTGCATTCAGTGGGGCTACTCTTGCTGCTGTGTGCAGGCTTCTCACTGCAGTGGCGTCTCTTGTTGGAGCGCGGTCTCTGGAGAACGTGGCCTTCGGTTTTGCAGCTCGCAGGGCCTAGCACGCACGGGCTTCAGTAGCTGTGGCCCACGTGCTCTAGAGGGCTGGCTCGGCAGTCTTTGTGCACGGGCTTAGTTTCCCCATGGCGTGTGGGATCTTACCAGACTAGGAATTGAACTTACGTCTCCTGCATTGGCAAGCAGATTCTTAACCACTAGACCACCAGGGAAGCCCCAGGCTGATTTTTTAAAGAGATAGGTTTTACGTATTTGTTTAAAAAAATCATTTAATGAATGTGGAGTTCTTGCAATAAACTGCACATAATTTACAACGTACATTTTAACTTTGTGATACTTGTGTATACCTCTGAAAATTGTTTCCTCCTGCCAGTTTTAATTCATTCTCAACATTAACGTTACTGATACAAGAGCATATTCTACTTTTGTAATGACTGTTTTCAAATGTATATATAAATGGAATAACAGTTGGATCCTACCCGTCTTACCTCAGTTTATTATATCTAAATTTTGAGACACAGAATTGGCAGGCCTGCTTCTGACCCCGTGATAGGTATGTGGGTAGTTGAATTTTTCATGGCCTTGTTTTCCTTCAGCCTGCCAAGATTAGATGAGACTTTATAGGAAGACTTGTCGGGTGGTCATGTGTATTTGTAGCATCTGTAGCTGTAGGTGTTTGAGTCGCCTATGCAACATTAGTTGTTCTTCGAATAGAAATTCAAAACATGCTCTTGAACATCACTTGATGAAAATTAAGTCCTTTTCCAAGGAAGTTTACAGCTATCAAAAAGTATTTACCCACTACTTTGAATGTTTATTTCAAACCAGTTACTGTAATAGTTGATATATTTGGATTTAAATATATCTTATTTTTGTGGATTTCTTTTCCTACCCCTTGTTATTTATCTTCTCATTAAAACAATTTTAAATTTTATTAGTTGTTTCAAGTTCAGTTTGTTTATTAAACTAAAAAAATTAACACATTATAGCACAGTTATAAATATTTCTAGACATTACAAGGAGTATCAAGTATTGATTCATTTGTTCCATAGGAATATGTGTTCTTCCAGCTCTGCATAAGAATTCTTTCATTCTAAATCTCTAAGCAAATATTGTTCATACTTTACACAGTTAATGACATGTGTGTCAAGATTCAGATGTATTTCTCAAATCATCATTCCTTTCTATCATCAGTGATTCTTTAACTGGAATTATAGTCCCTTTTCCACTGCCTTTAAGTAGAACCTTAGCTTCCCTTTATATGTGTTAATTTTGTATTAATTTTCTCACTTCCAATCATTTTGTTGCATCCATTTTTGAATGACAAGTTTGTTGACATGGTTGCTGTATATAGAAATTATTGTTTGTGATTTTCTTTTCTGCTGTAGGCATAGTTCCATTGTGTCCCATTCCGTAACTATCTATAGGAAGGGATGGCGAGAAGTAACATCATTTTGTTTACATACTTGTCTCAGCGTAGATTAAGAACAGAGGGGCTACCATTTAACTTGAGACCTAATAAGTGGAGGTGGTTTACAGTTGTCCCAGTAAAGAGGGCTGAAAGTGCTGAATGTGTAGGTGAAATAATAAATGAGTGTCTGGTGATCAAACTGAGGGATTGTAGTAGAAACTGGGTAAGTGCTCTCCAATCCAGTTTTCTCTTTTTCTGAATACCCAGCTTCACTTTTGCTTGAGTTGAATGGTATAAATGTGTTTTACACAAAAGAAAATGGGCAGAAATGATTGTGAAGTTGCGTCAGAACATGGTTAGGTCCGAAAATTAAACTAAAAGTTAAATTAAATTAAAATTAAACAGGAGAAAGGCATATAAATGTTACTGAGTTTTTACATGTACATCAGCGCCTTCACAGGAGAATGAAAACCTGAAGAACTGACAAGAGTGTCAAGGTTTGTTTTATACATTTAGACCAAAAAAATTAACTGTTTTAAAAATGACAAAAACTAGGGGTTTTGGCTATAGGTAGTAAATTGGTGCAGAGAAGACAATGGCAACCCACTCCAGTACTCTTGCCTGGAAAATCCCATGGGCGGAGGAGCCTGGTAGGCTGCAGTCCATGGGGTCGCTAAGAGTCGGACATGACTGAGCGACTTCGCTTTCCCTTTTCACTTTCATGCATTGGAGAAGGAAATGGCAACCCACTCCAGTGTTCTTGCCTGGAGAATCCCAGGGACAGGCGAGCCTGGTGGGCGGCCGTCTATGGGGTCGCACAGAGTCGGACATGACTGAAGCGACTTAGCAGCAGCAGCAGTAAATTGGTGAAAAAGTAACAAGGTATGTTAATACAGTTTTCTCCAGTGTGAATTCTCTGTCTCTAGTGGTTAGAATGTACCCACTGGTACAGAGAAGGACCTTTCACCTGGGAGATTTGTCTACTTTCAGGGAAGCAAGATGTGGGGGTGATGGGAGGAAGGAATAGGGGTAAGTCAGAGTGAACTTCCCTAATTCACTGGTCTTTTTCACCTCTTTGAGGTATGCCAAGGGGCCAATTTTTCAGGTACTGTGTCCTGAATTCAACAAGGTCAACAAGAAAAAGGGTTAGGAAAGACACCCCACCCCCTACAATACACACACCTACCGAGGCAGCACACAGCCTGTCCTCCTGTGAGTTGATTCTTCCAGGGAAGTGCAGAGATCCCACCAGTTACACTGTAAGGGGTTGTGACCCCCTCTACTCTCTTCCCTGGTGGCTCAGAGGTTAAAGGGTCTGCCTCCAATGCGGGAGACCCAGGTTCGATCCCTGGGTGGGGAAGACCCCCTGGAGAAGGAAATGGTAACCCACTCCAGTATTCTTGCCTGGAGAATCCCGTGGACAGAGGAGCCTGGTAGGCCACAGTCCATAGGGTCGCAAAGAGTCGAACACGACTGAGCGACTTCACCTCACCTCACCTCTACTCTCTTACAAGTGATTTTCTTTCTTTCCCCTCTATATTTTGGCCCTGATGTGGGATCTTAGTCCCCTCACCAGGGATTGAACCTATGCCCTCTGCAGTGGAAGTGTGGAGTCTTAACCACTGGACCACCAGGGAAGTCCCCCAAGTGATTTTCATCTGTTCGCTTCTGTAACTGTTGACTGTTGGTTTCCAACAGCTCTTCGCCTTCTTGGGTTTCCCCACTTCTTGGGTTGCTTTTTCAGACACCCCTGAATTGGAGAAGACCTGAACAGGGGTTTGGGGTCACTGTGGGCCTCTTGGTTCCTGTCTGGGCTTTTCAGGTAGACCAGAGCCCAAGGATTGTAGGGGGAACCCTACAAGGGTTAGTCCGCTGAAACTCTTCCTGCTCCCCTCTTCCACATGGAGCTTGATGAGGACTTGTCCTCCCTGGCCCCCCTCCCCTCTCAGAGCGGATGATGAGAAAGGAGGTGAGCCAGGTGGGGTACAGAGTCTGGAATGGGGCCACCACAGACTCCCGGAGACATCTGGAGTTGGTGGTGTCCCAGGAGGGCTATTTAGGAAGGACCCCTAGACTGAGAACCCTCCCTCATCCCATAGGCGGTATCCCCCACCCTCACTCAGGCTGTGGAATAGTGACTGGATCCTAGACACAAAATTCAGAGTGTTTGCCCTAAGCTGAGCCCTGCATTTTCACCACTGTGGCCCTGGTTCCCGCCCAAGTGTGCACCCCCAGGTCACAGCATTGCATACACCCCTCCAATCGGGTCCAGAGGCTGCACCAAGAAGAGCAAGAAAGAAAAGGAGCTTTGCCCACTTTCGAGGGGCTCAGTTCTCCCTGGGACTTCCCGGATTCCAGAGTCCCAGTATGGGGAGCCAGCCTCAGGGCTGTGCCCTCTGCACTCTAGCATCCTCTGGAAGCTCCCCCAGGATAGGAAGCCACCTAATCAGGTGGCCCTGATCTCATCTTCCTGGATTCCTGGGGACACCATGGCCTTGAACCATGCCCCTCTCCCACCTCTCCTCATCTTTAGGCACTTGATCTCTGTCCTGAGGCAGAGACAGCTTGGAGAAGGACAGAAAGGGGCCTGACTTGCACAGAGAGTTCCCTGGGGACCTGCAGGCAGTTTCTTTGCCCTGGAGGAGGGACCCTGCAGGGACCGAGGTGCCAGTGGTGGCCCAGAGCCAGACCGTGTGGAGCATACAGACAAGGGACAATAAGCAGGCCCTAAAGGAAGAAGGCAACTTGATAAATGAAGTACATAGATGTCTTACGCACACGCATACACATACATATCTGTATACCAAGTATGACTCTACTTTTATGAGAGAGAAAAAAAAAACTTGTATCTGAATATGTATGTCTAGTTGAGGGGTGCAGCCCTGTGCAGAAAGTAAAACCATGCTGCAGGAACCCTCCTGCTCTGTTGGTGGCAATGTACACTGGTATAACCATAATGAGGAACAGCATGGGGGTCTTTAAAGAACTATGTTTACAACCACCCTATGATCCACTAACCCCAATCCTCAGCATGTATTACAGAGAAAACCATAATTCGAAAAGATACTTGCACCCCATTCCCATTGTTCATTACAGAGCTATTTACAATAGCCAGGACATGGGAGCAACCTAAATGTCCATCGACAGAAGAGTAGATAAAGAACATGTGGTATACATATAATGGAATATTACTCAGCCATTAAGAATAATGAAATAATGCCATTGGCAGCATTATGCGTTGTCATATTGAGTGAAGTAAGTCAGAGAAAGACAAGTATATGATACCAATTATATGTGAGGCCTTGGTACAGATGAACTTATTTACAAAGCAGAAATAGTCATGATGTAGAAAACATGTTTATGGTTACCAGGGTGGGAAGCAGGGGAGAAACTGGGAGATTGGGATTAACATATACACAGTATTAAATATAAAATAGATAGCTAATAAGAACTCATTGTGTAGCACAGGGAACTTTATTCAGTATTCTGTAATAACCTGTATGAAGGTTATAGTTGATTTATAAGTTATACATATATACACTTTTTATATGTATAACTTATAAATCAACTATACTCCAATAAAAATTTAAAAACAAAAAATACACCATGGTGCAAGCTTTGTGTTTTTCTTTTTAAGATTTATTTATTAATTTTTTGGCTGGTCATTGTTGTTGCACATGGTCTTTCTCTAGGAGAAGAGCAGGGTCTACTCTTCATTGCAGTGTGAGGGCTTCTCATGGTGGCTCTCTTGTTGCCAAGCACAGGCTGTAGGGCTCAAGGGCTTCAGTACTTGTGGGTTGCAGTCTGTAGAGTGTGGGCATGTAGCATCTTCTCAGACCAGGGATTAAATGAGGGTTCCATGTATTGCAAGGTGGATTCTTTTTTTTTGTTTTGTTTTGTTTTGTTTTCAAATAAAATATTTTATTCAAGTTACCAAATTTGGGGAGTTATGTTGGGCTTGAAGAAAAAGGCCAAGTTAAAAAATGGAAATAAACTTTTCATATGGTGGAAGCTGAAACCCATGTATACATTCTAATCAAAGATTTGTCTCATGTTGCATTTTTCAAGTTTTTAGAGTCTACCAGGTCAAACCCTTTGCTGCCTTCATGGCTTTTACTTTGCTTTTTCCCTTCTTTCTCTCTCGCTTTGCTTTCAGCCTTTTCCTTTGCCTCTGGTTCATCCATATGGGGTACTGCCCATGCTGGTCTAGAAGAGTCTTTTTGTTTCTCTTAATATCAGTCTCCATTTTCATGTCATCTGTTTCATCCTTCACCACACACTGCGTTTTCTCTTGACAATGTTTGGGTTCCACCACAGTTGCTATCTCTTGAACGTCTTTCATTAAAACATCACCATCTATTTTAAGAATACTTTTAAGTCTGCTGAGCTCCTTTGGGGCATTCTTTTTTCTCTTTTCAGCACGCATCTTCCTTTTCACTTACTCCATAAACTTTTAGCCATATTTTACCTGCAAAAACCCAGGAATTCAAATAATGCACGATGCTCAAGCCACCTGAATTCCTGCAAGGTGGATTCTTAACCACTGGGCCATCAGGAATGCCCCAAACTTTGTTTTTGTTCCTGAGACTTTTCACTTTCTTTTTCACAAGTTTGTATATTGAGGTACACCTTTATTAACAGTCACCATTTTCATATTTCATTCATTTGAAATTGCAGTGTATATTGAAGAATAGGGCTTCCCTGGTGGCTCAGACTGTAAAGAATCTGCCTGCCAATGGAGAAGACCCGGGTTTGATCCCTGGGTTGGGAAGATCTCCTGGAGAAGGGAGTAGCAACTCACTCCGGTATTCTTTCCTGGAAAATTCCATGGGCAGAGGAGCCTGGCAGGCTACAGTTCATAGGGTTGCAAAGAGTCAGACACGACTGAAGCAACTGAGTGCACACACAGATTGAAAAACCTTACAGTTGCCCAGCTTCAAGACCAAAGAGCCCAGAGACAACAGTGGTTTAATGGACAGGGGATCTTACCCAAAGCAAGGTCCTGAAGAGATACACCTACCATGGTCCACAGACAGCAGGCAGGATGTGGCAGCAGTCTTTTTTTTTTTTTTTAACTGGGAATGAGAGGGAGGTTACCTGCTTTAGGTATATAGGGATTGACGTGAGGTTGACTCATTGGTTCCTCAGTTTGACTCCGACTCCATATCCTGAACACAATTCTATGGACTGCTGCTTTCATGTGTCATGTACAATTGTGTGTCATTCCCTCCAATAAAGTGAACAAGAACTTCACCATCACTTCTGTGTTTTCAGGTTTTTGGTGTGGAACCCAGGATGGAGATACACCTTCTGAACAGAGCAAATCTGCAGAAGGAGTGTCACAAATTAGCACTCCCAGGGTAGGTTCATCTTCTGAGAATGTCCAGTCCTGTAAGATATGTACCCCAGTTTTGAGAGACATTTCACATTTGACTGAAGAGCAAAGAAATATTAATAAAAGTGGACAGAAAGCATACACATGTGGGACATGTGGGAAACAATTCTTTTTCACTGCAAATATTCAACAGCACCAGATGCAGCACACTGAACAGAAATCCTTCCAGTTTGGTATGGGGAGCCCCACATTTTTGAAGAGCTGCATGATGCATGGAAGAGAAAATCTCTCTCCCAAAATGGAGATAGCGAACAACTTTGTGGCCAGCATGGAACTTCAGCAACAGGACACTAGTACCAGGGAGAAACAAAACAACAATAAGGAGTGTGAAGCTGTTTTTCACAGTGGAAAAAGTCATCAGAGCTGGAAAGAAGGCAAGATAGTCTCCAGCCACATAGACATACTTGTTGAGGATGAGGGAGTCCTCACTAGTGAAGGGTTTTGTGAGTTCAGCAAACATAGGAAAGCCAGCACCCAAAAACTTAACCTTATTCACCAGAAAGTTCACACTGAGGAAGGGCCTTATGAATGCAGCCAATGTGGAAAATTTTTTAGCCACAGATTCCGTTTCCTTGCCCATCAGAGAGTTCGCTGTGTAGCAAGGCTTTATAACTGCAATGAATGTGGGAAATCCTTTAGCCGAAGGAAGAACCTCACTGCCCATAGGAAAATCCACAGTGGTGAAAATGCTTATGAATGCAAGCAATGTAATAAATCTTTCACCCAAAAGTTCAACTTAATTGAACATCAGAGAGTTCACACTGGAGAAAAACCTTATCAATGCAGCCAATGTGGAAAATCTTTTGCCCATAAATCCAGTTGTCTTGCACATCAAAGAGTTCACACTGGAGAAAGGCCTTATGAGTGCAGTGAATGTGGGAAATCTCTTACTAATAGGTCATCCCTCTCTTATCATCTGAGACTTCACACTGGAGAAAAGCCATATGAGTGCAATGAATGTGGGAAATGTTTTACTACTAGATCTATGCTTTGTAATCATCAGAGAGTACACAGTGGAGAAAGACCTTTTGAATGCAGCGAATGTGGGAAATTCTTTAGTCGAAATGAGCAACTCAGTGACCATAAGAATGTTCACACTGGAGAAAAGCCTTATGAGTGCAATAAATGTGAGAAATCTTTTACTAGTAGCTCCAGTCTTCGACATCATCAGAGAGTTCACACTGGAGAAAAGTCTTATGAGTGCAATAAATGTTGGAAATCTTTTACTGGTAGCTCCAGCCTTCGTTATCATCGGAGAGTTCACACTGGAGAAAGGCCTTACAAGTGCAGTGAATGTGGCAAATCTTTTGCTGCTAGGACTGGGCTCCGTCATCATGAGAGAGTTCACAGTGGAGAAAGGCCTTACGAGTGCTGTCAATGTGGGAAATTATTTTCTGGTATTTCCAGCCTTCATTATCATTGCAGAGTTCACAGTGGAGAAAGACCTTATGAGTGCAGTGAATGTGGGAAATCTTTTATTGATAAGTCAAGCCTTCGTCATCATCAGAGAGTTCATATTGGAGAAAGATCTCTTTGAGTGCAGTGAATTTGGGGAATCATTTACTCAAATACAGCTCCATATCCATAGGAAAATTCACATTGCAGAAAAACTTTATGAGAGCCGCTGCTGCTAAGTCGCTTCAGTCGTTTCCGACTCTGTGCGACCCCATAGATGGCAGCCCACCAGGCTCCCCTGTCCCTGGGATTCTCCAGGTAAGAACACTGGAGTGGGTTGCCAGTTCCTTTTCCAATGCATGAAAGTGAAAAGTGAAAGTGACGTCGCTCAGTCGGGTCCGACTGTTTGCGACCCCATGGACTGCAGCCTACCAGGCTCCTCCGTCCATGTGATTTTCCAGGCAAGAGTACTGGAGTGGGGTGCCATTGCCTTCTCCAGTAAGAGAGCTAGGATTGTGATAAGGCTTATCCAAAGGTGCCACTTGAGTAAATACCAGAGAGTTCACATGGGAGAAAGGGCCTTGTGAATATAGCAGATGTGGACAGCAGTGATGGAGGAGTTTGAGGTGGTAACAGTGGGAAAAACTGATGTAGTTACTGTGCATCAAATGGATCCTCTCTTTTGTGGAAACTGAGACAAAGAGAGGATGCATCATTTGCGTGTGATCTCCCAGCAATGAACGGGGATCTGGGATTCAGCGTCAGGTTGCCTGGTTCAGGGTTTGAAGAGTCTGGTCACTTCACTCCTTACCCCTCGCCCAGCCCCACCCTCAGGTTTGGGGACTAAAGAACACCTTGATTATCCTCATATTTCTTCCCTCCTTAATCCTCCTGCCCCATGAGTCCTGCTCATACCCCAGCCCCATACTGATGGACAGGAGTATCTTTTTCTCTGGCATCCAACATTGATGCCTTTCACCTAAATGACATTTATCTACCCAACAAAACTAATGCTGTGATTCTATTATTATTTGCCATTTGTGAAAGAAGGGGTGTCCAGCTTAGGCAGAGGAACTTCCACAAGAGCTCACTACTGCCAGACCTTTCATGAGAGCAGTTCCTCTACACTGCACATGTCAACTGGCATCTCTTCTGCCCCTCAGAGCAGGGCCTCCATTTGCTGTAAACTACTCACATGAACTCCCCACACCTGACATCTTTATTTCCACCAGGGCCCCCCAGTGCACATCTTCCTATAAACACTCCTGTTTGGGAAGTTCTTCACTGGGACAGCAGCACTAAGGCAGGCCCTCCGGACTGGGTCATGGGTGTCAACCCAGCCTTGGCACTGCTTTCACCGCCATATGCAGTGATTGGTTTCAGATATCCTGTTTATCTTTTCATATCCTCACATCAAGTGTCCATGTTGCCCTGTTATGCAGTTGACCCACTCACTGTTCTGGGAATTATGAGGGACTCTGACAGACTATTTGTGGCCCTCACATGGCCTGGTGCACAAGGCTCTTCCTAACCCCTTTACTCCTTGTCTCACTGCTTTCTACCACCACTTCCTGAAAAATGTTAAGTCACCAGCTAATGATTGTTAATTAACAAGAATTTACCCACCTCTTTTGGGACCTACACTTCAGCAGCCTAGCTTAAAAACTAAGACTGAATGCATGCAGACACCTCCAATGAAGACTGTAAAACCCACTGTGAAATCATTTTAATTGCATTTCTTTCAGGATTCTTGCGGAGAAGGCGATGGCACCCCATTCCAGTACTCTTGCCTGGAAAATCCCATGAATGGAGGAGCCTGGTGGGCTGCAGTCCATGGGGTCATGAAGAGTCGGACACGACTGAGCAACTTCACTCTCACTTTTCACTTTCATGCATTGGAGAAGGAAATGGCAACCCACCCCAGTGTTCTGGCCTGGAGAATCCCAGGGACGGGGGAGCCTGGTGGGCTGCCATCTATGGGTCGCACAGAGTCGGACACGACTGAAGCGACTTAGCAGCAGCAGCAGCAGCAGCAGGATTCTTGATTTGAGTTTTGTTTCTTTTTCATGTGTCTATTTCTTTTTTTCTTAACTTGTGCATCTTGTTTGGATGAATTTCTATTTGTATATTTTGTCTTCCTTTATTTTGTTAGATTTGGGTATTTTTTCTCTTGACAAGTAGATCAGCCAAACATCAAAGACATATGTGAGATTTCACCCATTCACCAATGGTGACCAAAGTCAGTGACTTCTTTTCTCAATGTAATTGTAATCTGGAATACTGAAAGAATATGTTCTCTATTTTTTCTCAATTTTATACTTTGCATAGTGCAATGGCCATATACATTATACACGTTTAGGATAAATCTGAATTATTAACATATGCTATCTCAGTCTTAAGTCCAGACTTTCAGTTACATAGTAGATTAGTCTCTGCTTTGTAGTGCCTGCCAATATCTGTGGTGTAAATATTCCCACCATAGCCAAAGTCAAGTTGCCAACATAATGTCACTGGAATTGGGAAACATTGTCAATAGCCCACCATTGTCTTCTTTATTTACCATTACAGATATAGTAGCCACAGATAATTTTAAGAATGTAGTTCATAAACCATAGCAGAATGATTATAAAAAGAAAAGTTTTGTATATTTGATTTTAAAATGGTGTCATGGATGTGGAGTTGACTTACAATAAATTGCATGTATTTAAAGTGTACAACATATTTTTTTTGTATTTGTGTGATGTATAATTCTAGATATGTCATTAAATAACTTCTTAGAATACATTTTTCATTAAAAAAATTTTTTTTTGCTGTAGTTGGTCTTTTTTGCTGCTCATGGGCTTTTTTTAGTTGTGGCACAGAGAGCAGACCCTCTAGCAGAAGTGCTTGTGCTTCTCCTTTTGGAGGCTTCTCTTGTGGAGCACAGGCTCTAGGCACGTGGGCTTCAGGAATTGCTGCAAATAGGCTGAGTAGTTGCATCCCTCTGGCTCTAGAGCGCTGCTGGATCAGTAGTTGTGGTGCAAGGGCTTAGTTTCGTCCCAGACTAGGGATGCAGCCTGTGTCTCTTGCAGTGCAAAGAGGTTTGGTAACCACAGGAAGAGCCTTTTCTAGGGGAACGTTTCCCTCTTGTGCAATTGCTTCAGGCCTGTGCAAAATCTCCACATTCCCAGTGAGGGTTCTGACTTATTTTGGTCCCTGACCAAAACTGACAAAATGACTTTAACTCTCCATTTCAGAAGAAGTGGGATAATGTTATTTGTTTCCTGCCACCAGTGGATTTACACGTAGGTTGGCTTCAAGGCGTCTGAGATCATGTCCAAAGTCTTCAATAAGTAACGTTAGATTCTTCAGTCAGTTCAGTCGCTCAGTCGTATCTGAATCTTTGCAACTCCATGAATCAAAGCACACCAGGCCTCCCTGTCCAACACCAATTCCCGGAGTTCACTGAGACTCACGTCCATCGACTCAGTGATGCCATCCAGCCATCTCATCCTCTGTCGTCCCCTTCTCCTCCTGCCTCCAATCCCTCCCAGCATCCGAGTCTTTTCCAATGAGTCAACTCTTCGCATGAGGTGGCCAAAGTACTGGAGTTTCAGCTTTAGCATCATTCCTTCCAAAGAAATCCCAGGGCTTATCTCCTTCAGAATGGACTGGTTGGATCTCCTTGCAGTCCAAGGGACTCTCAAGACTCTTCTCCAACACCACAGTTCAAAAGCATCAATTCTTTGGCGCTCAGCCTTCTTCACAGTCCAACTCTCACATCCATACATGACCACTGGAAAACACAGATT
Source organism: Bos javanicus (assembly GCF_032452875.1). NCBI lineage: Eukaryota > Metazoa > Chordata > Mammalia > Artiodactyla > Bovidae > Bos > Bos javanicus. The sequence goes on along the minus strand of NC_083885.1, from coordinate 65,416,023 downwards.
CTTAGATTCTTAAGTGTTCTGAATACGCCTTGTCCCCGTGGGTCCCCGCCCCCTTAAGAAGGCTAGAGTCCCTCCTCAGCACTAAGGTCGTTTCCCAGTGCTCCTGGGGGTGCTGCTTAGCTTTTTCGAATTTGCTTCTTGTGTGGGGCATCCTTCCTTGAGACTTTTGCACTTCATTTTCCAGAAGGATTTCTGATCAAGGGCAGAGATGTTCACCCACTGAAAATTGAGTCAGAGGGCTTTTCCCTGATTGCAAACCCTCTGGAGAGGGAATTCCGGTTTCTAAGTAGCGGCCGTTTTGGTTACGGTGAGGTTTGTGGAGCTGGTCGGAAGGTCTGGCTTGTGGTGTTGGGTGCGGGCTTGCGGGACAAGAGGAGGGTCTTTCTCTCTGGGGGTCAGGGATACCGCCGCCTGCGGGGAGTTTCCGTGCAGAGTGAGACCTGGTAGCTCGACCGTCACCGCCTCACTCCGCCCAGAAGTTACGATGGCGGCGCCCGCGCTGAGGGACCCGTCGCCTCAGGTAAGCGAGGCGTGCTCCGGGGTCTCCCCGGCCTGTTTCCACAGAGTTAAGAATGCCAGGGGTGAGAGGCGCCTGTCCACGTCACTCTACCCCCAGACCCTTGGCCCGGTGAGACCTTCAGGGGTCGTTTCTCTTTTTCCATGTGAGTGAGGCTTGGAGATGCAACTGAAGCTGAACCATTCAGGGAACCGGAGTCCAGCTTATTTCTGCCAGGAAGAAAGCTTGAGGCCAGGCCGCACCTGGAGGGGTGGGTGAGAGGTTGTACCTTCCTTCTTATGGCGCTGGGAGCGGTGGAGGGTTTGAGCACAGGATGGACGTCACCTGAATTAGGCTTTTAAAAACACTCCATGGCAGAAGCCAGCAGGATGTTGAAGCAATTATCCTCCCATTAAAAGTAAATTTAAAAAGTACTCCAGAGCTTGTTCAGTGGAAGCACGGACTTCAGGGGATGATGAGGTCACTGAGGCAGAGGGAGGACGTGACTCTTCCTGTCACTACTGGTAATAGATAGACAGAACTGGGAACAGAGGCACAGAGGAGTGGCTTGCCAGTCCGCCCGAGGTTCCCTGGCTTCTGGTACCTGGCAGAGGTCCAGTTGTGAGAAGAACTGAGCTGTCCTCAGGGAAAAGGAGAGGAGCCTGGCTCAGAGGATAGGGGTGGGCGGGCAGGCCTTATCCAGCGTGCGGGAAAGTGCGTGAGGCTCTGACACACTGCCATGGTCGCTGCCCTCCGCAGCCTGCCTTTTCTTACACATTCGAGGCTGAAGAAGCACTTTGGGCGAGTGGAGGTCGTTCCAATCCCTCACTTATTCTCACCCTCATGCACACATTCTCTGTTTTTGAGGCGGGTCTTGGGGCTCTTCCCCTGACATTCTCCCAACCCTTTGTTTTTGGGACCCAGGAGAACCCCATACTCAGGGACCTGAGCGCAAGTCAGGTTCTCAGAAGGGGGTTCCCATTTCCTTCCACCCATGGTCCTGGATCCCATACCAGTATGTGGATGTTCTGTGAGCTGAGGACTAGCTGGTTTAGGTTAAGTGCAGGTATCCTTCCTTTTCAGTGGGAATAAAGAGCAGGGAAGAGCAGGATTTAGGCTTGAAATGACTGCCTGTGTATCTTGGAAGCAATGAGAGGTTCACATCAGAAAACAGAAGCTTTCCCAAAAGACATAGGCTGGCTGAGCAGATGAAAACATGTGCATGTATGCACTTCCACGTAACCACATCACTCTGCTTCAGTTCAGTGCAGTTGCTCAGTTGTGTCCAGCTCTTTGCAATCCCATGGACCTCAGCACACCAGACCTCCCTGTTCATCACCAACTGCTGGAGTTTACTCAAACTCATGCCCATTGAGTCGGTGATGTCATCCAACCATCTCATCCTCTGTAGCCCCTTCTCCCACCTTCAATCTTTCCCAGCATCCGGGTCTTTTCCAGTGAGTCAGTTTTTCGCATCAGGTGGCCAAAGTTTTGGAGTTTCAGCTTCAGCATCAGTCCTTCCAATGAACATTCAGGACTGATTTCCTTTAGGATTGACTGGTTGGATCTCCCTGCTGTTACTCTGCTTGAACTACCCACCCCCCCAATTGTATGTAATTATTTTATATTGTTGGGTTAATCAGGTTAGGCTTGTCATCGTCTTTTATTTTTGTCTATTGAATATGAAAACTGATAAACATCTATTTTACTGTTGTGGGAGAAGAAAAGGTTTTCTTCCCAGGTCTAAGGTGGCTCCACCTGATTGGGCAGTAGTGCAGATGTGTGGCAGGTTAGATGGTGGGTTCTTAGGAGTGAGACTGTTCATGGTTTTATTCGTCCCTGTTCTACCAGGGCAGTGTGACCTCTGAGGATGTGGCTGTGTACTTCTCCCAGGAGGAATGATGTCTTCTTGAAAAGGCTCAGAAACACCTGTACCTTGATGTCATGCTAGAGAACTTTACACTTGTATGCATGCTGGGTAAGACCCTCACACCCAACCCTATCCTCTTAGCTAGGCTCTGCCTTTCTGCTTTTTCCCAAGGGCAGCTGTGTCCTTCTCACGTGTGGACTATGGGCAACTACTTTCTTAAATTCCTTGGTCATGTGCGGCAGTCACTACGGTTAGGCAGAGTGCATCCCTACTCCTCAGTGCCATGACACCTGAAGCCCCAAAGTCTTGCGGGGAACCATTCAGTTTCAGTAGTCTTACAACCCCAAGGCCCTTTCCCAAGATTCCAATGTCTCTGTATCCATGGTGGCACCTGTCAAGCACTGCAGTCAGCAGTGAGTAAAATTCCTATTGCTCCGCACCTTTCCCAGCATTTGGTGTTGTGAATGTTTGGATTTTGGCCATTCTTACCAGTATGTAACAGTGTGTATTTTTTCAGTTGAATTTGCATTTCCTTGCTTCTTTGTATATTTAGTTATTTTTCATCTGTATATCTTCTTTTAACATAGTGTCTGTTAAGGGAGTTTTCTCATTTAGTATTTGGGTTTTTGTTTTCTTAGTAAATTTTAAGTGTGTTTTTTTTTTAACATTTATGTCCATTTTGAGTTAATTTTGTTGTGAAGGGTATAAGGTTTGTGTCTAGGTTGATTTTTTGACATGTGATGTTTAGTTGTCCTAGTGCCACTTATTACAAAAACTTCCTTTTTCTCCATTATATTGTGCTTGCTCATCTGTCAAAGGTCAGTTGAGTGTATTTTGGGTTTATTTCTGGGCTCTCAATACAGTTCATTAATCAATTTCTCTATCCTTTAAACAATCCCATATTGGCTTGATTACTTTAGATACTAAGTCTTGAAGTTGAGTAGGATCAGTCTGCCAGCCTTGTTCTTCAGTAGTGTGCTGTTCATTCTGGGACTTTTGTGTCTCTGTATAAACTTTGGGATCAATTTATTTAAATCCACAAAATAACTTGCTGGGATTTTGATTTTGATTGCATTGAATTTATAGATGACGTTGGGCAGAACTGACATCTTGATAGTGGGTCTTCCTATTTATGAACATAAAATATCTATTTATTTAGTTCTTTGATTTCTTTATTAGTGTTTGTTTTTTGTCCACACTGCTCAGCTTGAGGGATTTTAGTTCCCTGACCTGGTATCCAACCCAGGCCAACTACTTCAGTGAAAGCATGGAGTGGTAACCACGAACCACCAAGGAATTTCTGATTTCTTTATCAGAGTTTTATTGTTTCCCCTCATGTATATCTTGTCATGCATATCTTGGTAGATTTATAACTTAGTATTTCTCCCCCCCCCGCCCTTTGACGGGGTGCTATGTACATGGTTTTTAATTTCAAATTCATTTGTTCATTGATGGTATTGACATGATTGGTTTTTGTATATTAACCTTGTATCCTGACACCTTGCTATAAATTGCTTCTTTGGTCCAGGATTTTTTTTTTTTTTAATCTACTTTTTTGTTTTTTTATGTAACTAGTCATGTCATCTGAGAATGAAGAGACATTTATTCCTTCCTGATCAGTATAACCTTCTCTCATTGCCTTTGTTTTGACTTCCAGTATAAAATTGAAAGGGAGTTGTAAAAGGGAACATCCTTGCCTTCTTCATTGTAGAGGGAGAGTTTCTAGTTTTTCTCTTGTAATTGTGATAGCAGGTGGAGGATGTTATTTAGATCATCAGTTTGAATATATTTTTCTGTTTTTAGGTTATTATGAGATTTTTATCATGAATGACTGTTGTATTTTGTCAGAATAGGTGAGATGATGAGTTTTTGTTTGTTTGTTTTTTCAGTTATTTCACTGCACTGGGTCTTAGTTGTGGTATGTGGGATCTTTGGCTGCAGCTTCAAACTTAGTTGAGGCTTGTTGGATTTAGTTCCCGGACCAGAGATTGCACCCAAGGCCCCTGCCTGGGAGTATGGAGTCTTAGCTACTGGGCCACCAGGGAAGTCCCCAAGAGTTGGTTTTTAACCTGCTGATGACATGGATTATATTAGTTTTTAAATGTTAAATCAGCATTGCATTCCTTGGATCCTTTTCAGGTGGTCACAGCGTATAATTCTTTTCCAACAGTTTTTGAAACAGTTTACTGGTAACTATGTTGGGATTGTTGCAACTATGTTCTTGAGAGGTATTGATCAATAGTTTTCTTGTAATGTCTTTGTTTTGGTATTTTCTCATGAAATTGGTGTGGAACTATTTCCTGGTTTTTGTTTTCTGAAAACAATTAGAGAATTGAATAATCTCTTTTTTAATGTTTGTCAGATTTGACTAGTGAAGCAATCTGGGCAAATGGCATTCCCAGAAAATTTGGAAGTGTATTCATCATTGAGTCAGTTTCTTTAACAGATGTAGACCCATTCAAACCATCTATTCTTGGTAACTTTGCTTACATGAACTCTGTTTTGATACTAATACAGTTATTATTTTTGACTGTTCAGTATGTGGGATTGTGGGACTCAGTATGCAGGAATCTGATGTGGGATCAAACACATGTTCCCTGCAATGGGGGCGGGCTGTCTTAACCACTGGACCACCAGGGAAGTCCCTACGCCTGCTTGTGGCATTTAAAGTGGGTTTCTTGGAGACAGCGTATAACTGAGTCCTGTTTTTTGATCCAGTCTGATAATCTTTCTTTTAATTGGTGCATTGAGCCTATCAATGTTTAATATAGTGATATAATTGGATAAACATCTAACATATTTGTTACCATTTTCTTTTCATTGCCCTTGTTCTTCCTATTTAATCTTCCAGTCTGCTTTTTGTAGTTTTAATGAAGCATTTTGTATGATCCTTTCTCTCTCCTTTGTTAGCATATCAGCTATCCTTGTTCCTTTTCATTTTTAATGTATTTGCACTAGAGTTTCCAATATTTATTTAAAACTAATTCAAGTCCACTTTCAGGTGACACTTTATGGCTTCATGGGTAGTTTAAATAGCTTATAATTTTAAAAAATACTAATTGTTTTCTCTCCATTATATTGTTGTTCTCATTTGTTTTAGTTTTATATAAACATACATATATGAGTGTGTTTGAAAATGCATGATGGAGTACATTGTTGCTGGGTTTTTGTTTTGTTTTTGTTTGTATAAACTGTTATCTGTTAAATTGGAATACACAGCTTTTTGGAATAGATACAAAAATGGGAATCTTCTGCATGAAAAGATGCTCAGTATCAATAATGGTCGTGGAAATGCAAGTCAATATCACAATGAGATACCACCTCACACCTGTTATTATATCTGTTATGAAAAAGACAAGAAATACATATTGGTGAAGATGTGGAAAAACGGGACCCCTTGTGCAATGGTGGTGGGACTGTATATTGTTGCAGCCCCTGTGGAAAGGAGCATGAAGAATCCTTATAAAACTAAAAACAGTACTATCATATAATCAGCAGTTCCATCACTGTGTATTTATCCAAAGGGATTGAAATCATCATCATCTCAAAAAGATGTACCCCATGTTTACTGCTGCATTATTTATAATCTCCAAGACTTAGAAACAACCTACATGTCCATTGATAGATGACTGGATGACAATCGTGTCATATATATGGAATACTATTCAGTTTTATTCAACCATAAAAATAGAAGGAAAATTTCCCATTTACAACAATGTGATTGGATTTTGAGGGCAGTGTGCTAAAGTGAAATAAGTCAGAGAGAGAAAGACAAATCCAGTGGTCAATCCTCAGTTTCCACAGAGGATTGGCTCCAGGATCCCATGCATATACTGAAATCTGTGGATGCTTAGGTCCTTTCTGAAGTTTCCCAGTTGTGGATTCATTCAACTAAAGATCATTTAGTGTTCTATTTACTGAAAAATATCCCTGTATGAGTGAATCCAAGCAGTTCTAACCATGGTGTTCAAGAATCGTAAAAAATTGTAAAAAAAAGTAAAATAAAAATCGTAAAAAATCGTAAAATACATAAAATTAAAAAATCAACACCACCACCAAACTCAGATGCAGACAACAGATTAGTGATTGCCAGAAGAGAAGATAGGTAGATAAAATGAGTGAAGGATATCAGAAGTTACAGACTTCTAGTTGAAAGATGATTAAGACTTGTGGATGTAATTCACAGCTTAATGACTTTAGTTAACAAAACTGAATTGTATATTTAGAAGTTTCTAAGTAGAAGTTGGCTAGGCTGTGGAAGATTTGGAACCCTTGTGGTATTGCTGGTGGAAATGTAAAATGGTGGAGCTGCTATGGAAAATGGTATGACAAAATCTTAAAAAATTAAACATAGATTTAACATATAACTCAGCAATTTCACTTTTAAGCATATACTCCAAACATTTTAAAGCAAGGACATGAAGATACATTTGTACAGCCATGTTCATGGCAGCGTTATTCACCATAGCCACAGGTCAAAACAACCCAAATGTCCATCAACCACTGAATGGATAAACAGGTGTTGTATACATACACTGGAATATTATTCAACTTTAAAAAGGAAGGAAATTTTGATACCTGCCACAACATGGGTGAATCCTGTGAACAACATAAATGTACTCTATACTTTTAAAGAATGTACTTAGAGATGGCTAAAGCAGCAAATTTATGGATGTTTTTAAAAAATAGTAAGTTCAGTTGGTTCAGTTCAGTCGCTCAGTCGTGTCCGACTCTTTGCAACCCCATGAATCGCAGCACACCAGGCCTCCCTGTTCATCACCAACTCCCGGAGTTCACTCAGACTCACATCCATCGAGTCAGTGATGCCATCCAGCCATCTCATCCTCTGTCATCCCCTTCTCCTCCTGCCCCCAATCCCTCCCAGCATCAGAGTCTTTTCCAATGAGTCAACTCTTCGCGTGAGGTGGCCAAAGCACTGGAGTTTCAGCTTTAGCATCATTCCTTCCAAAGAAATCCCAGGGCTGATCTCCTTCAGAATGGACTGGTTGGATCTCCTTGCAGTCCAAGGGACTCTCAAGAGTCTTCTCCAACACCACAGTTCAAAAGCATCAATTCTTTGGCGCTCAGCCTTCTTCACAGTCCAACTCTCACATCCATACATGACCACAGGAAAAACCATAGCCTTGACTAGACGAGCCTTTGTTGGCAAAGTAATGTCTCTGCTTTTGAATATGCTATCTAGGTTGGATATAACTTTCCTTCCAAGGAGTAAGCGTCTTTTAATTTCATGGCTGTAGTCACCATCTGCAGTGATTTTGGAGTCCCAAAAGATAAAGTCTGACACTGTTTCCACTGTTTCCCCATCTATTTCCCATGAAGTGATGGGACCAGATGCCATGATCTTCATTTTCTGAATGTTGAGCTTTAAGCCAACTTTTTCACTCTCCACTTTCACTTTCATCAAGAGGTTTTTTAGTTCCTCTTCACTTTCTGCCATAAGGGTGGTGTCATCTGAATATCTGAGGTTATTGATATTTCTCCCGGCAATCTTGATTCCAGCTTGTGTTTCTTCCAGTCCAGCGTTTCTCATGATGTACTCTGCATATAAATTAAATAAGCAGGATGACAATATACAGCCTTGACGTACTCCTTTTCCTATTTGGAACCAGTCTGTTGTTCCATGTCCAGTTCTAACTGTTCACATATTGCTGAAGCCTGGCTTGGAGAATTTTGAGCATGACTTTACTAGCGTGTGAGATGAGTGCAATTGTGCAGTAGTTTGAGCATTCTTTGGCATTGCCTTTCTTTGGGATTGGAATGGAAACGGACTTTTTCCAGTCCTGTGGCCACTGCTGAGTTTTCCAAATTTGCTGGCAAATTGAGTGCAGCACTTTCACAGCATCATCTTTCCAGATTTGAAATAGCAAAAATAGTAAAGGTGAGCTAATTCTGCCCACAGGATTAACACTTCAAGAAATGATATTGGTGTAAATAAACTGATGTGTTTTTTAAAATTTGGTTGCTTCTTACGTGCCTTTTAAGCATTTAAGAAAATGTGATATTTAATAAAAATGCTTGGTCCTTTGCATATCTACCAGTTTTGCATCTGCAGAGTCAAGCAACCATGGATCAAAAATATTAAAAAATCCCAGAAAGTTCCAGAAAGTAAGACTGGTATCCTCTGTGGATTTTGGAACCAATTTCAATCAATTATTAAGTGCCTGGGTAGCCTTGAGTCCATCCATTTATAAATTTGAAATTTCCTGAGAAAGCTGAGACCCCTCTGTTCATGATTGGGTCCAGGCTGCTGCACGAGCCTGGCTGGCCTTTCCCCTGTTTACAGGGAGTGTATGTGAGTCTGCTGAGACTTAAAAAAGGAGCATCTACATTTTCCACCAATATTTCCATTCCAGCCATGGCTCTTTACTTCCTCCCGCTTTCCCCTCTGGCAGATTCTTCTTGTACCAAACAGAGTACTCCTCCCCACTACACTCTCAATTTAGTTCTGCCCTTCAGCACATCCCTCTTCAGGATTCATCTGACAGTAAAACCTGCTCTCGTGATCTGAGCACAAGGCTTGATTCTGGTCCAGGCCTCAGGGTCCCTCCTCAAACTCCAGACCTGGAATCCAGTTGCTTATGTGCCACCTCCACTTTGGGGCATCTCAAAATCCCCATATCCAAAATCCAACTGATAATCTGCCCTGAATCCTGTTTCTCCCACCAAATTCCCCATCTCCATTCTCCTAGATGTTTGGGCAAAAAATCTGAGGGGTTATTTACTTCGATCATTAAGATCCATCAAGAACCTGCATTAATCTCCAGGCTACCGCCACTTCTAGAACTGTCCACCGCCAGAACTGTCCTCCTGTGCCTCCTCACTGGTTTTCCCCCCTCCACTTTCATCATGCCTTGTCCCACCCAGTCTGCTCGCCCTGAGCAACATCTCAAATACTTTGAAAACCACGGCTCAGAGTCCCTGCTGTCTTCCAACGTCCATGATTCCCAGGAGCCCCCGACTGAAGACCCAGCTGCTTGGACTGCCCAAGTGTGCCTCCTTTCACACTGCTTCCTGCGGACACGAGAGGGAACCCAGGTTTCCAGAATGGTCTTGGCTCGTGTGTGCCTCCAAGGCTTTGAATATGTGTGTCCGTCTGCCTGTAACACTCTTCCACATTTCATCATCCCTGTCAGAACTGGGGACCCTATGCCTATAACTGCCCCGCTGTTCTGGAAATAGGAGCATGCACTGCTATAGCCAGAGCTGGAGACCCTTCGTTTTTAAGTAGGGTTAAGGTTGAGAGTCTGGCGAACCGACATTCACCTGGGCCTGGGCCTTCAGCGTGGCCATGGGAAGGTGTGGGCGGAGCAGTGCCAGGGCTACGCGGGAGATGAGAGGTAGCCCTGAGCAGGACACGGTGGAGACACTACGGCAGCGCCCACACTGAATGTCAGACCCACCACTGTGCAGTGGGGACCTCGAACCTCCGATCCAGCGAACGGTATCAAAAACAGTCATAATAACCGCTATGTGCCAGATGCCGGAAGTCCCACCCCGACACGTTGCACGCTCTCGGAGCGACTCTTCTGGTTGTTAGCTCATCCCCCACGCAGTCTGCGACCTACTGAACCCGTCATTCTGGGAAATGTTTCCATCATGGCGGCATCTGCAGGGATGGTTGGCCCATTCTGATATCCGGAAATTAGCTAAGTGGTATTGTGGGCAGGCAAGGATGAAATACATTAAAGATAAGAGCAAAGCCTATGGTTAATGGAGTAAAAGAAGAGGCCTTAAACTCAGGACTCTCAACATAAAAGCGGAGACATGATTACAGTCAAAATGTTAAAAGAGCGTTGGCACAGCGCTTAGTTTTTGTTCTATTACATGTTTTGTCTATATGACTACCTCTGTGAAAATCTTGGAGAGAACTTTTAACTGCACTGAATCTTAGTTGTGTCATGTGGGATCTAGGTCTAGCAATGGAACCCGGTCCCCTGCAGTGGAAGCACAGTGGCCTAACCACTAGTCAGCCAGGGAAGTCCCAGTGCCATTCTAAATATTAGTGGAGATTAATGATTTCCTCAGGAGGCACCTGACTCAGATCAACCAACCCCTTTACTTCTTGGGCAGAGGAATCCTCAGCTCCCAGTGCCTTCTCCTGCCAGCCCCTCCATTTACACCACAATTTCTTGCACTGTATCTCTGACCATGACCACTTCCCCTTGCTGCTGCTACTGCTAAGTCACTTCAGTCGTGTCTGACTCTGTGCGACCCCGTGGACGGTAGCCCACCAGGCTCCCCGTCCCTGGGATGCTCCAGGCAAGAACACTGGAGTGGGTTGCCAGTTCCTTTTCCAATGCATGAAAGTGAAAAGTGAAAGTGAAGTCCCTCAGTTGGGTCTGACTGTTTGCGACCCCATGGACTGCAGCCTACCAGGCTCCTCCGTCCATGGGAGTTTCCAGGCAAGAGTACTGGAGTGGGTCGCCATTGCCTTCTCCCTTCTTCCCCTTAGTTACACCCAAATATCAAGAATCTTTGCATGAACTTTACTAAATCATCATCTTTCACCCTCCCACAGCACCACTGCTAGGCCCACAAACTTCCCCTGAGACATAAACCAAGACTGATTGTAGATCTCACAATTTTAATGTACTTTACAGCTCTACCAAGATAATATCACTGATCCCCCAAATTACAGATGTTTTCTTGGCTAATGCCATAAAAAAACAGCAAACCTAATTATGGGCCGACCTGTAAAAACTCCTTTTATCTGGACTTAGGGTCCTTCTCTGGACTTCCCTGGTGGCTCAGATGGTAAAGCATCTGTCTACAATGAGGGAGACCAGGGTTTGAGCCCTGGGTTGGGAAGATCCCCTGGAGAAGGAAATGGCAACCCACTCCAGTACTATTGCCTGGAAAATCCCATGGACAGAGGAGCCTGCTAGGCTACAGTCTATGGGGTCACAAAGAGTCAGACATGACTGAGTGACTCACTGACTCTCTAATGGGTACTTTCTTAGATTCTGTATCTGTCAGTTTGGCAGAGACTAATCACAGGGCCAACCTCAGAGCTAGAGTTGTGTTCCTATTGCAAATAGCCTCCCTGGAGCACACCATTCAAGTGTAGATTCAGGGCTCTGCCACCTGCCACTTACACACAAGGGAATGTTTCTCCTGTCCTAAATCAACCCAGGGCCAGGAACTAGATGACTAGGGAAAGGGCTATTTACCCTAAAACCTGTGGAAATCATTCAAACCAGCCAACCTTAAGCTTTTTACCCAGCCCTGCCTTGCCTTTCCTGCAGAAACCCCAACAAAGCCTGTGTTCTAGGAATCCCCATTCTTTCCCCTATTTCTCCCTTCCAATTACCCTGGTCACCAAATATGGGGATATGTTATTAGAAACGGAAAGGACCAAATGAATAGAAATGATGGACCAAACTTAATGTGTTGTGGACACAATATTAGTAATTGCACAAGTGTCAAGAATGCGTGAATTCTTCAAACTTTCTGAAAACTGCATAAACTGATACAAAGGAGGATTAAGTACGTCGATGTTAATGGGATTTGTGAGAAAGCTTATATTTAAAAAAACTATTAGCCTAATTTAAGACAGTAAAGATTCCTATTGCAAGCCAATTGACAAGAGGTGGACTCTCTTCTGAGTTATCAATACAAGGTTCAAGAAAGTTGTATTAAAAATAAAAGAATGAAAAAATATAGAAGAATGGTTAACATAAAAACAAAAACCGGTATCATTTTTTTCAGGTTAACATTTAATAGAGATTACTGTTTATAACTGACTGGAAAAGGAAAGGGGGCTACAGAGGATGATTGTTGGATGGCATCACCGACTCAATGGACATGAGTTTCAACAGACTGGGAGATAGTGAAGGACAGGGAGGCTTGGCATGCTGCAGTCCATGGGGTTGCAAAGAGTCAGACATGACTAAGTAACTGAACATCATTGCTTATAAATTTGACCTATGACATGCAAATTAACAATTCCTGTATAAGACACTCTGGAGAAGGAAATGGCAATCCACTCCAGTATTCTTGCCTGGAGAATTCCATGGACAGAGGAGCCTGGCGGGCTACAGTTCAATGGGGTTGCAAAAGAGTGGGACACAACTGAGTGACTAACACACACACACAAAGACACTACTGCACAGCCCACTGGCAGTGCCCACCAGGCCTGCTCTAGGACATGACTTCTGCTTCTGTTCTTCACTTACTCCATATCCTGTGCTTGAGGAGAGCATGTGAAATGCTGCTCTGATACTTCAGTGAGTGTTTGTCTTTATACTGGTGCCCTTGCCTACTGCATATATCGCTTACATCAGCAATTTAACGGGCTCTGCAGGGCTGGAAAAACCATGCGTTCAGGAGGCCTGTGCAGTTGGTAACAGACCAGTTACATGCCTTATGAAGGTAGTCGGGAGACAGATCTGTAGGTTTGCTTCTCCACACTCTGATACCGTGAGCTAATGGGAATAAGGTCTATGGGGTCTTAGTGTGCTAATGGGCTTCCCAGGTGGCTCAGTGGGTAAAGAAACTGCCTACAATGCAGGGGACCCCAGAGACATTGGTTCGATTCCTTGGTTGGGAAGATCCCCTGGAGGAGGGCATGGCAACCCACTCCAGTATTCTTGTCTGGAGAATCACATGGACAGAGGAGCCTGGCTGGCTACAGTCCATAGGTTGCAAAGAGTTGGACACGACTGAAGTGACTGAGCACAGCATATTGCTTTTAAATGTTAAAAAAGTACTGTAAAATAAATGATAGTTTTCTCACAAACTTTAAAATAAACAAAGGAAATCATTGAACATGTGTATATTAACTTTATAAAACAACAGTAAAATAGATTTGATAATTTTGGAATTAAGTAAGATTAAAGACTCATAATTTTGGTATGTAATAAATGCTATTGGCAGTTGAATGTAGATATTTACACATGTGTGTACATTATATCTAGACTTCATTAAAATTGCTGGGATTTCCAATTACAAAAGATTGAGTAAGACTTTAAAAAATAGAGCACACTCAATTATCCAGAGATAAACAGACCTTTTAAAAAAATAAGCTATTAGTATTTAAAGTCAGAATATTTTGAAATTATTTGAGTGAAAACAGCTGATAAAAATAAGTTTTAATTATTTAAATACTTAATGTTGGCCATTAGAAACAGATAATATATTTCCTTTTAGGGTTAATTAATACCCAACACTTAAGAGGTCCCCAAAATATTCACAAATGTTGAGATAAATATTTGAATGCCACTGAGAACAGACTCATAGAACAACAATCACATTAGCAAACAGTGTTTTCCTTGCCCTACAGGCAAAGCAGAACTGAGAGATACGCGTGTCCTTGATAATGAGCACAAAGGGGCTGAATGCTGGAAAACATGTGGCCAAAAGGACAGAGGTGTTCACCATCCACTGCCCTGGGTTTGCAACTAGAGTCATCCAAATTGTCAAAATGATGTAGACTGTATAGAATGTAACAAAGGAGCTTACCAGGACCAGGACAGTGCGTGTGGCTCTGCCCTCACAGGAAGGTCTGGGGGAGACTCGGTGGCTGCAAATGCGTTGGATTCGCCGTTTGTGTCTGCACAGGAAAAGAACTATAGAGCCACTGGCCCAGACCATAAAACCTAAACTCAGAATATCAAGGAAAAAGTACATGACTGTGTATAGTGAGCCCAGAGAACCCTCTGTCATATACCAAGAACAGTACCCGTAATTATTTCTCGTACTGAAGTTCTTCTCATTCAGTGGACCCTTTACTATGATAAGAATACAAGAATTTATCAAGATATGCCCAATCCAGCAGAGGAAACAGCAGAAGGCAATGAATCTTAGAGCTCTCATCTGGAGTTCCATCCACCTCCAGATACTGGGCTTGAGCTTAAGGGCCTGGAAGCCATTGAAGAGGCAGGTGGTGCTAAAGGAAACTCCCGTGGCTACTCTGTGGAAATAGAAGACAAGTTTACATCCAGTGTCATCCAGGAAATACCTCCATCCGAAAGCTGCCAGTGTCTGTGGTATGCCTTTAGAGAAAAGAACTGTGGCATTGGCGATGACCAGTTGCATGAGGATTGGGTCTATGGGCCTCAAATTATGTCCAGTGAGCAAAGTGAAGTTATAAAGACAAAAGAGGGAGATGTTTCCCATGAGGCCAATTCCTGTCTGAATGAGGAATATAGTCCCCATTTCCAAGCTGGCAGAAAACATCACATCAGTGCCTAGAGGGCGCTGGTTTTACTGAAGTTAGAGGAATGAAGAGTGAAAAGGATGAAAAGAAGTGTGTCATAATCACCATGTCCCTCAATTTTCAATATTAAGCCTGCATCTCATATAATCTCACGTTAAGTGGGCACTTAGAATTTTTGCTCATGTGTGCAAAGGCAATGGAAATGAAGACTACGATCATGAAGTCATCTGCTGCATGAGTGGAAGTGGCCAAACGCACAACAGGAAACTCTGAGGCTGCAGAGATGTGTGAGGGAGTTATCTGTGCACTGATACAGATCTTCCGCCACAATACACTCTGAGAAGAAAAATGTAAGATATAAAACACGTGTATGTTTCCAATTTTTTCTTTTTAAGAAAGTAGAGGAATATGAATCGAGGCAAAGATTTCACAGGATAGAAGGATAAACTAGGCTTCATGAAGTAGTTTTACACATATAAATATGTCACATAATTGTTGAAAAATATTAATCAAAATTAGATATCAAGATTCAAATAAAAAATTTTCCCTGGTTGTCCATCAACATGATGTTCTATGTGTACTTGTAAAAAACATCAGAAGTTACACAGAGGCATATATGAAAATAAAAGTATCTATAAGGTATATTAAACATTTGTCCATACTCACATTTTGCCAGTTATTTGGCATTAATTATTAGAAACACATGCAAAGTGTATTAATATAATTGGCAAATAAGACTTTCATCATAAGGCAAAAGAATATACAAATATTTTAAATGAAAACTCAAAATTCTACACATTTTCAAAGAAATAAGGCATGTATTAATAGTACATAATTTTAAGACATGTTCCAACCACCCCCCTCCCCAACTGAGTCTGTCTAGACACTGAACAAGTCTATGGTTAGCAAATGTAAGCTTTTGAATGGATAAACAAGGTCCTACTGTATAGCAAAAAGAACTATATTCAGTATCCTATGATAAATCATAATGGAAAAGAATAAATAAATATATATATTTGCAGTACAGCAGTGATTAGCATTGTAAATCAACTATACTTCAACTTTAAAAAAGTCTATGGTAACAACCATCTAAAATACCAAGATTATGATATCTAAAGCCGTTTCTTGCTAATAGCGAAATATCTTGGAGAAACATAATGCTTCTGGTGTGGGGCAGAAAACATCCGACCTGTCCCTATAACGTCTTGTCAAACACAATAGTTAGCCATATGTTTCTTTAAATCATTGTCCCTGACACTGGAGATGAAATGAACCTTACTTTTCTCTAAATAAAAGTTAACTTTCATCCAAGAACAGAACTTTAAAGGCATATTAAGACAGATTGCGTTTAACCCAACATACTCTCTCCCCCGACCCCAAAACAAAACACAGACACCAGATGTCAGCTCAGCTGCTGGGAGCTCATCTCTATCTTTTTTTTTGGCCGTTTGCCTGTAGCATGAAACCTTGACAGTGAAAACTGTGTTGAGTCAGAGACAAAGGAGAAAGAGAGATGTCAGGCGGTCTCAACACAGGTGAATGAGGGTAGCACTATGCTGAGGGTATCCTGAAAAAACCCTGTCCTGCCTGCTGTATAGCACAGGGAACTCAGTGTTCTGTAATAAACGAAATGGGAAAGAATCTGCAAAGTATATGTATATGTATAACCGAATCACTTTGCCGTACACTTGAAACTAACACACTGTAAATTAACTATACTTCAATATGAAATAAAAACATTTAAAAATCTGTCCTGAGTGTGTATGCATTACAGGTGTGTGTATACTTTTATATTCCAACCCCCTGAAACAGAATTTTTTTTCCATATGGACGACTGAATTTTCTAATGAAGCTGGTCTCAAAATCTGACACTTACCTGAAGCACACTGCTGCTCACCTGACTGGTATTTCCCGTCAGCACAGTAGACGCCTGGGCCGCAACTGCGCAGGTGTGAGAAGGGGCATCTCAACTCTGAAATAAGGCTTTGTGTTTCTATGACCTCATCTCCTTGTTGGGAAGTGATTACCATGTCACCTGTAATAGCGGTGACAAGGTCTGCAAAGGGAATGGTGAGTCTCTGTGAAAACCATCTGTGAAGTGTGCACATAAGCAAAGCGATTAAGGTGAGAGAGGCATCTAACAGAAATGGCAGAAACAGAGGAGTGAAACCACTTGTTCAAAACGAACAATAATCCCAGTGGAAGTTAAATGGAGGACATCAAGGTCCCGTAAGTGGGAGAAGTTGTACACATGGCTGTGTGAAATTTGTAGTCCCTGTTTTAGTCTTGTCTTCAAAATACAATTGTTGTTTTTATGCCTGAGACTCTAGGGTAGTCAAAATGAAGGGAAGACAGAGAGTGGTTCTAACAGATAGGAATATCACAGAGACACCGAGTGCTTCAAGAAACATTCATTCTATAGCTTATGTGGGTCACACCCGTTCCTGGGGTGCAGAGGATAGGTCAGCACACAAACCATTACAATGATTTTGCCACCTTGAAATTTTTATCCTGGTTGAGGGAAACAGACCATAAGTGAGGCACTCAAGTTATTACGCTGTACATTATTATATGCTGATGGGTTGTATGCAAAAGAGAAAAGGACAGGAGCATAGTAAAACACAAGAATAGGCGTGGGTCACAAAACTGAAATGGATGTTTGTAGTAGGACTCAGACTGATGATGCTATTTTAGAAAATGCTTTAGTAATGGAAATCAACCCGAAATATTCATTGGAATGACTGATGCTGAAATTGAAGCTCCAATACTTTGGCCACCTGATGTGAAGAGCCAACTCACTGGAAAAGACCCTGATGCTGGGAAAGATTGAAGGCAGGAGGAGAAGGTGGTGACAGAGGATGAGAGGGTTGGATGGCATCACCGACTCAATGGACATGAGTTTGAGTAAACTCCGGGAGATGGTGAAGGACAGGGGGGCCTGGCGTGCTGCAGTCCACGGGGTCGCAAAGACTTGGACACAGATGAGTGACAGAGCAAGATGAGAAAAAACAGGGTAGCTTCTTCCTTTGCCGTTCTCTCTCTGTACATATGTGCATGTACTCAGTCGCTTCAGTCATGCCCAACTCTTTGCAACCCTATGGACTGTAGCCTGCCAGGCTTCTCTGTCCATGGGATTCTCCAGGCCAAGAATACTGGAGCAGCTTGCCATGCCCTCCTCCAGGGGATCTTCCCGACCCACGGATGGAATCTGCATCTCCTGCATTGCAGCTAGATTCTTTACCTACTGCTGAACCACTGGCGAACCCTCTATGTGACACAGGGATAATTCTTTCATCCCTGAACTTGGGTGAAATATTTTAATAATGGACCTTTATTTTTGATGTCTGTGGTAGGGTTTTGTTCTTAATACTTTTTAGAAGTTTAAGGAAGTTTCCTTCTAATTCTAGTTTGTTTTAAAAATTTCAAGAAAGGTTGAAATTGCATAAATATTTAATTCACTTAGGTTGATTATATAAAAGATCTCATTTCTTACTAAGCAGTGAAACACATGAAACAATTTTTCCATTTAAAAAATTTTGACACAATTTCCAACTTACAGGAAAGCCACAAGAATTTTAAAAATATATACTTGTGAACACTTTTTCCAAATTTAATAATTATCTTTTGCTGCATTTACTTCTTTTTTCTTTCACCAAACACACATCGTGTATGTATGTGTACGTATATGTTTATATATACATATATATATCTTCTGAACAACTAGCATATAATTTAAATTTTTCCTATATACCAATGAGTACTTCAGTGCATAATTCCTTTAGACTTAGAGAACTTCTTATACATAATCAGAGTTCTGTAATAAAATCAGGAATTTCAATATTGACACAATACTATTATTTAAACAACATACATATTACATTATCATTTGTTCCAATATTCCTCTTCATATTTTTCTTTCTGTAGGACCAAATGAAATTAATGCATTACATTTAGTTTCCACGTTTCTTTATAAAAGTCCTTTCACAAAACAGTTCCTCAGCCTTCAACTGAGTTCCTTGGACTTGTCGTTTTTTACGTGACAGGCCCTCTAGTTTGAAACTTTCCCCTCTATTTCTCTAATGTTTTCAACTTATCTGAATAAGTTTCTAGATATTTTGCAGGGAAAATGTCTCTCACAGTT
Source organism: Bos javanicus (assembly GCF_032452875.1). Taxonomy (NCBI): domain Eukaryota; kingdom Metazoa; phylum Chordata; class Mammalia; order Artiodactyla; family Bovidae; genus Bos; species Bos javanicus. The sequence goes on along the minus strand of NC_083885.1, from coordinate 65,397,338 downwards.
TTGTATAGGAGAAAGATGTTCGTATTTTTCAAAACTGATTATTTTTGTCACTTAAATTTTGTCAGGCTTCTAGACTTTAAACATAATACTTTCCCCATTATATTTAATAATTAATTAGGAGATATTTTGAAAACATATAAATATCCTGATCAATGACAAATTTCTATCACTAGTTTTAAAAACAACTGAGTACTTTCTAACTCTCAGTCTATATATTTTACCTGACCCTAACTGACCTCCCATTTCCTCTACTAATCATTCATAAAGTTTCATTCATTTATTCACATACACATGAATTTGTGGATTCTTAAATATTTAATTTTTTTTTCTCATTGCTCCTTTAGGACAATTTCTTATTGTCCAGTCAGTACAGTGCAGTCACTCAGTCATGTCTAACTCTTTGCAACCCCGTGACTGCAGCACACCAGTCCTCCCTGTCCATCATCAACTCTTGGGAGTTTACTCAAACTCATATCCATTGAGTCGGTGATGCCATCTAACCATCTCATCCTGTCGTCCCCTTCTCCTCCTGCCTTCAGTCTTCCCCAGCATCAGGGTCTTTTCCAATGATTCAGCTCTTCACATCAGAAGAGCTTCATATCAACTCCAATATTTGGCCAAAATATTGCAGTTTCAGCTTTAGCATCAGTCCTTCCAATGAACATTCAGGACTGATTTCCTTTAGGATGGACTGGTTGGATCTCCTTGGAGTCCAAGGGACTCTTAAGAGTCTTCTCCAATGCCACAGTTCAGAAGCATCCATTCTTCGGCGCTCAGCTTTCTTTATAGTCCAACTCTCACATCCATACGTGACTATGGAAAAAGCGTAGCCCTGACTAGATGCGCCTTTGTTGGCAATGTCTCTGCTTTTGAATATGCTGTCTAGGCTGGTCATAACTTTTCTTCCAAGGAGCAAACATCTTTTAATTTCATGGCTGCACTCACCATCTGCAGTGATTTTGGAGGCCCCCAAAATAAAGTCTCTCACTGTTTCCATTGCTTCCCCATCTATTTGCCATGAAATGATGGTACCAGATGCCATGATCTTAGTTTTCTGAATGTTGAGTTTTAAGCCAACTTTTTCCACTCTCCTCTTTCCCTTTCATTGAGAGGCTCTTTAGTTCTTCTCTTTCTGCCATAAGGATGTTGTCATCTGCATATCTGAGGTTATTGATATTTCTCCCAGCAATCTTGATTCCAGCTTGTGCTTCATCCAGCCTGGCATTTCCCATGATGTACTCTGCATATAAGTGAAATAAGCAGGGTGACAATATACAGCCTTGACGTATTCCTTTCCCGATTTGGAACCAGTCTGTTGTTCCATGTCCCATTCTAACTGTTGCGTCCTGACCTGCATACAGATTTCTCAGGAGGCAGGTCAGGTGGTCTGGTATTCCCATCTCTTTCAGAATTTTTCAAAGTTTGTTGTGATCCACACAGTCAAAGGCTTTGGCATAGTCCATAAAGCAGAAATTGATGTTATTATGGCACTCTCTTGCATTTTCGATGACCCAGCGGATGTTGGCAATTTGGTCTCAGGTTCGTCTGCCTTTTCTAATCGAGCTTGAACATGGAAGTTCACGGTTCACGTACTGCTGTTCACGTATTATCCATTGTTGTCAGTGATAATCTTCCCCAAGTGCCCTTGCCATTCCGCATTCCCAAATCAGCGACTGTGGATTCTGCCAATGTTTGGTGTCATCAGTGTTTATTTTATGCTTTCCTCTGCACTTGGAATGATCTGTCATTAAGGTTTTAATTTTCATTTCCCTTATGACTGATAGAGTGAAAACACTTGAACATTGTGTGTGAAACATATAATGCACTTGCTTCAACATAAAATTTCACGATTTGTTCATTGTACTCAGAATATGTGAATTACTGTTCATTCAGGAACCATAACCAAAGTATTCATTGGTCCAAGGGTTTAATGTTCCCAATTTAGTCTCAAAACATTAAAAAGAAAATGTGTACACATGGAGAGAAAATATTTATAAAACCAAGATAAAGGAATCTTCACTCATAAAGAATATGAACTAATTCCTTAGAAAATCTATCTCAAACTTGACTGTAAAATTATTCCCTTGAGATCAGAAATCAAAAGAAGACGGCCACTCTCTGCACTGATACCACATGGTGCTGGAGGTCCTACTGGAGGTCTTGCCTCACACAGTAAAGCAAGACGACAAATACGTAAGAGCCCTCAAAACTCCAGCTCTTCCCACAGATGCCATCTTGGCTGTGAGTTCTGCTGGGGACACTCTTTACTATTTCAACCCACCCTAGTCCACTGTCCTACTCCTGTTCTGTTTTCCATAAATAGAAATACAATGCAAGCTAGTAACTGAGGTGCTCTGTTGATTGTATGTTTCTAGCAACTACAGTTTAAGTTCCATAAGGAGAATTTGAAGTTTTGGATACTGATATAAGGCAAAAAAAAAAGTCCTTGATCCACAGAAGAGATACAATAAATATTTGCTGAAACACAGTATTCCCATTGACTTATACCAACCTGGAAACTCCCTTTGCTCTACTAACACTATTTCTGCTTTCAACTTCAGAAAACTTCCTGCACTTTGGGAAACAATCAAACGATTTTTGTGTCAAAACTCTCCTGATGGTTCGACATCCATTGGAGTCACGTGCTCACCTCCATTACCTTACTTGGATCTCTGTGTCCTCTGCTTAGCTGCCCTTGAGATTGTTTTCCACTTTCATTTTTCCTAGTTAAGCTGTTCCCCAGCTACTTCTGTAACTCCCACTGGAAATTTTTAGTTGGAAATTAATAGTTTCCAGTAATACACACAAGTCACAAATGCTTTCCACAGTGTCCACTCCCCTTGCAGGTACTGTCACTGCAATTACAGGTGAAGCGATAATCACTCCCCATCAGGGGGATGACATCATGAAATCAAAATCTTTTCCCTCGGGCTAAAATATCCACTTCCCACTTCTGCACAGATGCTACCCCTGCAACGCAGAGTCCTGACAGCAAATTCCCATCAAGTAAGTAACACTTGTCTTCAGATAACTTTCACATTCTTAGAAGGAAAATATCTCAGGAAATCTAACAATGCCTATTTGGGCTAAAATATTTATGTCTTCTGAGTTTGAAACAAAAGTATTTTTATATTCATGTATGTTGAAAGTTTGTTTGCTGAGAAAATGAAGTATATTACCACCATTATCCACCTCTCCCCTCCCAATTTGAGCCTGCTCTGAAGTCATCTCTCCCTCAGCGAGATTTCACTAACTGAAATATGAGGGGAAAGAGTTATACCATAAAGTCTTATTTCTATAAATCTTATATGAAATACACCCCAAATTGGAGGGGTTTTGTAAAAGAGGTAAAAGTGGGTGAGGAGACCATACATATATACATATGTAAATCTCAGAGTATTCAGGTTTTCAACATCTTTCAGAGTTTAGGTTAGCATAAAGAATTACCAGTTGTCAAATTAACAAGTCCTGGGGATGTAATATACAGCATGATGACTATAGTTTTTCAGTCGCTAAGTCACGTCCAACTCGGCAACCCCATGGACTGTAGTCTGTCAGGCTCCACTGTCCATGGCGTTCTCCCAGCAAGAATACTGGAGTGGGTTGACATTTCCTTCTCAAATAGTTAATAATAATACTATATTTGAAAGTTGCTAACAGTAGATCCTCAGTCCATAGTTCATCAGGCACTCTATCTATCAGATCTAGGCCCTTAAATCTATTTCTCACTTCCACTGTATAATCATAAGGGATTTGATTTAGGTCATACCCTAATGGTCTAGTAGTTTTCCCTACTTTCTTCAATTTAAGTCTCAATTTGGCAATAAGGAGTTCATGATCTGAGCCACAGTCAGCTCCCAGTCTTGTTTTTGCTGACTGTATAGAGCTTCTCCATCTTTGGCTGCAAAAGAATATAATCAGTCTGATTTCAGTGTTGACCAAGGCTATGCTATGGTTTTTCCAGTAGTCATGTATGGATGTGAGAGTTGGACTGTGAAGAAAGCTGAGCACCGAAGAATTGATGCTTTTGAACTGTGGTGTTGGAGAAGACTCTAGCAACCTAGATGTCCATCAGCAGATGAATGGATAAGAAAGCTGTGGTACATATACACAATGGAGTATTACTCAGCCATTAAAAAGAATACATTTGAATCAGTTCTAATGAGGTGGATGAAACTGGAGCCTATTATACAGAGTGAAGTAAGCCAGAAAGAAAAACACCAATACAGTATACTAACGCATATATATGGAATTTATAAAGATGGTAACAATAACCCTGTATACGAGACAGCAAAAGAGACACTGATGTATAGAACAGTCTTTTGGACTCTGTGGGAGAGGGAGAGGGTGGGATGATTTGGGAGAATGGCATTGAAATATGTATAATATCATATATAAAACGAGTCGCCAGTCCAGGTTCGATGCACAATACTGGATGCTTGGGGCTGGTGCACTGGGATGACCCAGAGGGATGGTATGGGGAGGGAGGAGGGAGGAGGGTTCAGGATGGGGAACACATGTACACCTGTGGCGGATTCATTTTGATATATGGCAAAACCAATACAATATTGTAAAGTTAAAAAATTAAAAAAAAAAAAAAGTCCCTTGGACTGCAAGGAGATCCAACCAGTCCATTCTGAAGGAGATCAGCCCTGGGATTTCTTTGGAAGGAATGATGCTAAAGCTGAAACTCCAATATTTTGGCCACCTCATGCCAAGAGTTGACTCATTGGAAAAGACTCTGATGCTGGGAGGGATTGGGGGCAGGAGGAGAAGGGGACGACAGAGGATGAGATGGCTGGATGGCATCACTGACTCGATGGACGCGAGCCTGAGTGAACTCCGGGAGTTGGTGATGGACAGGGAGGCCTGGCGTGCTGCAATTCATGGGGTCGCAAAGAGTTGGACACGACTGAGCGATTGAACTGAACTGAACAGTAGATCGTAAAAGTTCTTATCACAAGAAAATTGTGATTATGTGTGTTGATGGATGTTAACTAGACTCACTGTGGTGATCATTTCCCTATACATGTGAATGAATCACGCTGTACACCTGAAACTAGTGTGATGCCACATGTCAGTTATGTCAATTTACACAAAGAACTGTTAGTTGTAAACATGCTTAATTTATTATGGTTTGTCATAGCAAGTGAAAGGTAAAACTTCTTTCAGAGGAATTTGATCCAAAATAATGTATGTTATAGTTGAAAATAATAGAATGTCACCTCAAATTCATTTGTGTTTTTCTGATGATTTGTGAGCCATATGTTAAAAGTTTTACTTTTTCTAAGGACTGCCCCTTCATACATATTAGCAGCATTTCTTGGTCGTTTTTTTAACTGTATAGTGTCAACACTGAGGTGATTACTGATACTTTTTTATGTCCTACTATATTCTATTCTAATTAATATTTTAATAAATATTTTAGTTATACTAATTTTAATGCGTGGCCTGTTCCTTCTGCCTTCATTATTACATTTTAATGAAATAGTCTTTTGTCTGTGGCATATACAGTATTGATGTACTCTATCAAAGATTATAAAACTATAGTCAGTATTTTATCTATGACATTGGTTATTTATCATTTTAGGTCCTGTAGTTTATTATTTCTTTAGGTCCTGTTTTGAAAGCTCTCTAAGGTGTGAGATAAAAATATACCTCTAATTTCAACCTCTATTCTTCTAATACTGTGTGACAAAGTGAAATACGTAATTCCCCAACTAATTAAAGATACTGCAGTCATAGGGCTGCAAAGAGTCAGACATACTGAAGCAATTTGGCAGGCACATGTGGACCTTAGCTTCCTGACCATGGATCAGATTCATAGCCTCTGCATTGGAAGGTGAAGTCTCAACCACTGGACCACCAGGGAAGACTTTGCCTTTGTTAGGGAAAAATTCTTTTCATTGCAAGTTTCAAATCTTATTAATTTTTTTAAACTATTTTTAAGTTGCAGGGAAAATTTAGAAAAATTTTCGCTTGAATGATATTAAACCATATATTTACATAAATGAAGGTTCCCACATAGCTTAGTCAGTAAAGCATCTGCCCGCAATGCAGGAGACCAGGGTTGGGAAGTTCCCCTGCAGAAGGAAATGGCAACCCACTCCAGTATTCTTGCCTGGAGAATTCCATTGACAGAGGAGCCTGGCAGGCTACAGTTCAATGGGATCGAAAAAGAGTTGGACACGACTTAGCACTACCTTTACATAAATGAAATGATTTGCAATATTTTAACTCTTTTAGTCTACAGTGTACCTCTACTGATGTTCATTTTGTCCTGAAGTCAATATATAAAATTAGTCCTTACTTTTGTTTCAATATCCCTTTATCAATTTATAGAATAAATACTCTCTTCCTTAACTTCCTGAAAACTTAACCACTTACTTAAGCTAAAGTAATCCCAGATGTTTGGGGAAATTTCCTTGCTTGATGGTCTGAGAAAATATTCCAGGCACCTTTTATTTTACTTTTTTTCTTTTTTTTTTTTAAGATACATGTTTTCTTTCAGTAAGGAACTGTTTTTGTGAACACAGTTGTATAATGGGAATTGGAGTTGGTCAAAGTCTGTAGATATGTTCAATGGAATGGTATACAATATATATTTATGCTTCAGATAAAATACAGCTCAAGTTAATGATAATTCTTTCAAACAAATGTAAAAGTATAAAATTTTCTCTTAAACTCTTTGCAGTTTTGTTTTTTCTTAGTTTCATTTCAGTTGAGTTCAGTCGTTCAGTCTTGTCTGACGCTTTGCGAACCCCATGGACTGCAGCACACCAGGCCTCCCTGTCCATCACCAACTCCCGGAGTTTACTCAAATTCATGTCCATTGAGTCGGTGATGCCATCCAACCATCTCATCCTCTGTCATCCCCTTTTCCTCACACCTTCAATCTTTCCCAGCATCAGGGTCTTTTCAAATGAGTCAGTTCTCCGCATCAGGTGGCCAAAATATTGGAGTTTCAGCTTCAACATCAGTCCATCCAATGAATATTCAGGACTGATTTCCTCTAGGACGGACTGGCTGGATCTCCTTGGAGCCCAAGGGACTTTCAAGAGTCGTCTCCATCACTACAGTTCAAAAGCATCCATTCTTCGGCACTCAGCTTTCTTTATAGTCCAACTCTCACATCCATACATGACCACTGGAAAAACCATAGCCTTGACTAGATGGACCTTTTTGGCAAAATAACGTCTCTGCTTTTTAATATGCTGTCTAGGTTGGTCATAACTTTCCTTCCAAGGAGTAAGCGTCTTTTAATTGCATGGCTGCAATCACCATCTGCAGTGATTTTGGAGCCCCCCTCCCTCCCCAAAATAAAGTCTGCCACTATTTCCACTGTTTCCCCAATCTCTTTGCCATGAAGTGATGGGACTGGATGCCATGATCTTAATTTTCTGAATGTTGAGCTTTAAGCCAACTTTTTCACTCTCCATTTTCACTTTCATCAAGAGGCTCTTAGTTCCTCTTCACTTTCTGCCATAAGGGTGGTGTCATCTGCATATCTGAGGTTATTCATATTTTCCCCAGCAATCTTGATTCCAGCCTGTGCTTCATCCAGTCCAGCGTTTCTCATGATGTACTCTGCATATAAGTTAAATAAGCAGGGTGACAATATACAGCCTTGACGAACTCCTTTTCCTATTTGGAACCAGTCTGTTGTTCCATGTCCAGTTCTAACTGTTGCTTCCTGACCTGCATACAGATTTCTCAAGAGGCAGGTCAGGTGGTCTGGTATTCCCATCTCTTTCAGAATTTTCCACAGTTTGTTGTGATCCACACATCAAAGGCTTTGGCATGGTCAATAAAGCAGATTTTGCAATTAGTATTTTAAGATAGTTGGAAATTTCTTAGTTTAGAGGAAGCCACATTTTCCAACTATCATAAAATATTAATTTCAAAATATTTATATCCCTGTTTTTATTAATATGGTCATAGGAAATTTTAACATCTTTGAAGGTATTTTTACTTTGATATATAGTTCAGTTGAAATATGTAGTCCAGCCGTGACCCTACAGTGGTTAGTACTCTGTAGTGTGAAATATACAGACCAAACTTCTTTTTCTTTTTGCTGCACCGAGAGCTTGCAGGTTCTTAGTTTTCTGACCAGGGCTTGAACTGGGGTCCCAGCAGTGAAAGCACTGAGTCCTAACTGCTGGACCACCAGGGAATTCTCCACCAACTTTTTTTAATGACATGTTTTTATTGCTGTATTTGCTGTGATTTTTTAGCACAGTCAGGGTGTCCCTGCAGGACCCCCACCCCAACCCAGCCCCACCCCTGCAGCCCACGTTAGAGTATGAGGGAAGCCTTTCTAGGACTCCCTTGGCTATCTCAGATTGGACATGACACAGATGTGGGCTAAGTGAAGCTGCTTCAAGGAAGAATTCAGTCATAGAAAGTTCCTCAGCCTTCAGTTCGAAGGCCCCCAAGCTTTTCTTTAAGTATTTATTTGACTGAACCAGGTCTTAGCTGCAGCACACAAGATCTTTCGTTGCAGCCTGTGAACTCTTAGTTGCAGTATGTGGATCTAGTTCCCTGACCAGGACTTGAGCCTGGGCCTCCTGCACTGGGGGCATGGAGTCTTTAGCCACTTGGCTACCGGAGAAGAGCCCTCAAACATTCTTTAAGTTAAAGTCTTACCTTGTACAGATAGGACACATACCTATTACATAATATAATGAGCCACATATGTTTTATTATAGATTTGCCTTTGAATTTTAGGAATGTTTTAAATCCATTTTAGGTGAAACAAATTTTAGTTTTTAAAACTGTAACACAAGATCAATTCATATATATCTAGCTTTCATTTCTGCCCTTCCAGCTTCTTCTTCCTATGCATTGCTATGTCATTCAACTTAATATGGGTTTGGGGTTTGTTCTTCCGTGGATTTTTAAAGCAGTTTAATACACATACATGTGAGTGTTCATATTCATTTGGAAGCCTAAGAAAGTTGCAGCATACTATGCCTTCTCTTCCCCATCTCTTCTTTTACTTAAAAACTATATTCTGGAAATAATTTCATATACATGTATAGAGAGGTTTCTCATTCAGTTTTAGAGATGTCAGTATTCTATTGTGTGAATGGTGCATTATTTATTTAAACATCCTTTTTTAGTTGGATATTTGTTTACAACATGGGACTCTAATTAATAGGCTTTTAATCCATAAACACATATGAATGCCTGTTTAAAGTCAGAAAAGTGTATTGCTGCTGCTGCTGCTGCTAAGTCAATTCAGTCGTGTCCGACTCTGTGCGACCCCATAGACGGTGGCCCACCAGGCTCCCCGTCCCTGGGATTCTCCAGGCAAGAACACTGGAGTGGGTTGCCATTTCCTTCTCCAATGCATGAAAGTGAAAAGTGAAAGTGAAAAGTGAAAGTGAAAAGTGAAAGTGAAAAGTGAAAGTGAAGTCGCTCAGTTGTGTCCGACTCCTAGCGGCCCCATGGACGGCAGCCCACCAGGCCCCTCCATCCATGGGATTTTCCAGGCAAGAGTACTGGAGTGGGGTGCCATAGTGTATTGCTAAGAGAAGAGAAAAATGTGTTAGGTTTAGGCTGGGCAGATGAAAGTAACACATTGTTGCTTGTTTTTCTACCATTTTGGGACTCAAACTCGGCATCTCCTAGGTACTGATGTAATGGGCTCTTCCAGTTTGAAAATGGGGATTACCTTCCTCACTCAGACTGGAGCTGGGATCCTGGGAAACTCTTCCTGGCTCTGTTTTTATAACTTCACTTTACTCAGCAGAAACAAGCTGAGACTCACAGACCCGATTCTCCATTGGCTGTTCTTAGCCAACAACTTGGTCCTTTTCTCCAGAGGGATCTCACAAACCATGGCAGATTTGGGGTTAAAATATTTCTTGGATGTGGCTGGATGTAAGCTTGTCATCTATGTACAGAGTGGCTAGAGGGGTGTCACTTAGCACCACCTGCCTCCTCAACGTTTTCCAGGCCATTAAGCTGTGTTCCAGGACCTCAAGGTGGATGAAGCATAAAGTGAGATCCCAGAAGTACCTTCATTTCTGCTGTGTACTCTGCTGGCTCCTGTATATCTTGGTAAAGGTCTTTATTCTAAAGAGAGTCATCAGACCAAGAAACAGCAAAAACATTAGTGCAAAAAAAAAAAGTTACAGATATTGTTTGTCACTCAGATCAGAAAGATTTATGGTCACACAACATGCCATCCTAGTTTTTTCCTTTGATGTTACATGTCTGGGCCTCTTTGTATGGACTGGTGGCTCCATGGTCATTGTCCTGATCAGGCACAAGCAGCGAGCTCAGCACATTCACAGCAGCAGACTTTCCCCCAGACCTTCCAACGAGGCCAGAGCCACACGTACCCTCCTGGTCCTGGTAAGCTTCTTTGTCTTCTTTTATTCTCTCTCTTGCATTTCAGCTCTTTCCATTAACCTTACTGTGTCACCAAGCCAGTGGCTGGTGAGCATTTCTGTGTTCCTGGCTTCATGCTTTCCAACATTCAGTCCCTTTTTCCTTATGACCAGTGATAACCAGATCTGTCAACTCTTCTCTGATTTCTGGGCCAAAATTTCATTTATTGCTAATCTGGTTAAACAGCTATAACTATGTTGATTTTTGCAGTTGGATACATAATTAGTTTTGAAAAAATTTAATGAATAAAGGTTATTGTCAGATGCTAAGAATCCTGCTAGGAATCTGGTGAATAAAACCAAATACATTTCTGCTTTCCTAGAATTTCTAGTATTACCAGAAACTGAAATCATATACTCAGTTATACTGAACTTACTTCATTTACTGATGCTTCTTTGTCATGAATGGAGACTCTTGGGAAAGTTTTGAGGAAGTAAAAAGGAGCAAATTAGCAAATTTTGTGATAAAGACTGATATTATGTGCTTATTTTTCGTATAGTTAACCTGAAAATTTATGAATTTTTTTGTATCTTTACAAAATGAATTTTTTAAAGCATATTTGTATCCAGTAGTTTCAGATAGAGAAAAATCACCTGAAAAGACCCTTTAACTGCAAGTCACAGTAGCCCTCAGAGATCTCATGAAATCGGCCATATCTGCTGTTGATATACAGTGAGGAGGACCATGCTGGAATGTGAAACAATAAATATACATTATGACTGGTTCTGACACATACTATAAAACTAGTCATGAATTCTAATCCTTCTTGTAAAAATAATGACAGTACAATTTAGCTTTAATTAGATGGCCCACATTAGCAGCTCTGATTATTAGAAATCAGTAAAATATTCGGAAGATCCCCTGGAGAAGGAAAAGGCTACCCAGTCCAGTATTCTGGCCTGAAGAATTCCATGGACTATAGCGGGTCTCAGAGTTGGACACGACTGAGTGACTTTCATTTTCCCTTTAATTCAATTTAATATGTCTATCATAAGAGTTACATTTTTACCATCTTTAATTTCAGTTGATATTTTGTCTTAATTGTTCTGAAAAAGTGAATCACTAATTTTTGTAAGATCAAATTTTGTTACTTAGAATCTTTTTTTTTTATGATCAGGTAATGCAAATTAATGGTAAAATGTTTAGCATAAAACATTACATTTCTTCTTTTTTCTAGATTTTCTCTCTCTCTTTGTTTTTGTTTTTTGGCTATGTGGCTTGTAGGATCTTATTTTCCAGACTAGGGGTCAAACCCATGCCCCCAGCAGTGGAAACACAGAGTCTTAACCACCAGATTGCCAGGGAACTCCCTCTTTTTTCTAGTATTAAAGCAAAAAACTATCTTCTTTGCAATTATCTAATTATTATCTGCTTGTTATTTAAGGCAAGTTTTTCTGAGGCTTTTCATATGTCTATGTAAAAACCAAAATGCCTGTGTCTTTTTCATGATAGATCAGATATCTCATATAAGTGTTTTGAAATTAGTTACATAATGTCTTGAATTTCATTTCCTGGAAATACACAACCTATAATCTTTCGTACCAACACTGTGAGCTTAAGTCATCTCCTTATTACAGAGCTATCTTATAATTTTTTCTTAAATCACAGTGGTCTTCAAAACTGAATATGTATCAGGAAAAAAAGTTTGTGAATATCTATGAAACCCATATTCTGGGCTCCCAACTCTAGTGTTTCTGACTGAGTACAGAAGAATTTACATTTCTAATAAAATTTACAGAGCATACTATGATACTAGTCCAAGGAATTATTTTGTGAACCATTAATCTAATTTTTATTAAAGTGCACATAATATCTATGAGTTTTTGTGCCCTAACTTATGCTTTATTACAACAATTTTTTTTTCATTTTTATCAACCCAGTTCTTTCCAGATTTACCACAAGGAAAGGAGTCCATATCTTTCATATAATGCTGGTTTAAAATCTTTACACTTAGAAAACAAAAACTCACCAACAAAAGTGACCTTAGTGAAAATAGTGGAGAAGGAAATTTGAAATCTCTATCCTGCCACTTAAGCAAAGATTACGCCTATGAAAACTCTCAGAATCAGCTTTCTCAGGAATCTGAAATCTAATTTTAAAACTTACAATCACCAAAGGAGTATTAAATGAACAAAGAAGTTGCCAAATGATGGAAAATATTGCAGCCTGTTAACTTACTGCCTACCATCCCCAACTCCCCTACCACCTCATGGGCTTGGTTGTGTATTAGTGGGCCTTATGGATCTTATTCTCAAAGACTTATAGTCTTGAGCTTTAGCATGTCTGATGGTGGCATGGGCCATCAGCTAAGGGACCTGTCTCTGTTCTGTCCACCTCACATTAGTTCCCAGAGCTGCAGTGGCTTTCTGAGGGACATCAGCCAAAAGCACTAAAGATAAATATCTCAGTTGTTTCTTTGAAAAGATAACAAAATTGATAAGCCTCTAACTAGAAAGATAATGGTATCTGGTCCCATCACTTCATGGCAAATAGATGGGGAAACAATGGAAACAGTGGCTGACTTTATTTTTCTGGGCTCCAAAATCACTGCAGATGGTGACTGCAGCCATCAAATCAAAAGATGCTTACTCCTTGGAAGGAAAGTTATGACCAACCTACACAGCATATTCAAAAGCAGAGACATTACTTTGCCAACAAAGGTCCATCTAGTCAAAGCTTTGGTTTTTCCAGTGGTCATGTATGGATGTGAGTTGGACTATAAAGAAAGCTGAGCGCCAAAGAATTGATGCTTTTGAACTGTGGTGTTGGAGAAGCCTCTTGAGAGTCGCTTGAACAGCAAGGAGATCCAACCAGTCCATCCTAAAGGAAATCAGTCCTGAATATTCATTGGAAGGACTGATGCTGAAGCTGAAACTCCAATACTTTGGCCACCTGATGCAGAGAATTAATTCATTTGAAAAGACCCTGATGCTGGGAAAGACTGAAGGCAGGAAGAGAAGGGGACGACAGAGGATGAGATGGTTGGATGGTATCACCGACTCAGTTTGAGTAAGCTCTGGGAGTTGGTAATGGACAGGGAGGCCTGGCGTGCTGCAGTCCATGGTTTCGCAAAGAGTCAGACACGACTGAGTGACTGAACTGAGACTGATTAGGAAAAAAAGAGTGCAGGCTCAAATTACTAAAATCAGAGATGAAAGAGGGTTGTTATTACTGATCTGGCAGAAATAATCAGGATCAGAAGGCAACACTATGAATAAGTACACTCCAACAAGTCAGATAACAGATTAAATGAACAGATTTCTAGAAACACATAAAATATCAAAACCAACTCAAGAAGTAGAAAATCTGAATAAATCTGTAACAAAGACACTAAAATAGTAATACAAAAACTACTACAAAGAAAATCCCAGGGTCAAATGGCTTCTCTGGTGAATTCTAACAAACATTTGAAGAGGAAATAACACTAATCTCTCTCAAATTGTTCAAAGAAAAAGAAAAGAGATGGATAGGACACTTCATAACTCAGTCTACAAGGCCAGTAATACCTTATACCAAAAACAAAGACATCACAAGAAAAGAATACTTCAGAACAATATCCTTTATGAATAAAAATACAAAATGCTAATAAACCAAATCCATCAGTGTGGTTCAATTTACAGAAATCAATCAACATAACACATGTTGATAGAATGGAGGGAAAAAAAAAACAAATCAAGGCAATTGATGCAGAAAAGTTTTGATGAATTCAACATCCTTTCATAATGATAAAAATACTCAACATGCTAGGATTACCTCATAAAGTGCATTATGAAAATCTCATAGATAACCATACTCAATGATGAAAGACTAAAAGATTTTCCCCTTAACCAAGAATACTACAAGAAGAAACCTAAAACTTTCACCACTTCTATTCCACATTGTACTGAAACATCTAACTGGAGCAATTACTTAAGCAAGAAAAAGAAATAAAAGGCAACCAAATTGTATAGGAGAAGCAAAACTCTCTTTGCAGATGACATAATCTTACAGGTATACAATGTCAAAGAATATACACACACATAATTAGAACAATAAATGAATTAATGGAATTGTAGGATATAAGACCAATACACAAATATTATGTTTCCAGACATCGGAAATCTGAAAAAGAAATTATAAAAACAATTCCACTTACAATAGCTTCAAAAAGAATAAAACACATAGCAATAAGTGTAACCACAAAGGAGAATGGCAGGGATGGGCACAGTAGGTAAAGGGCACTACGAGGAACACACTTCCAGTTTTAACATAAGTAAGTCACAGGGATGTAATACACAAAATATGGAGCGGAGTCAATAATACTGCAACACCCTTGTATGTGACAGATGGTAACTAGCTGATGGTGATCATCTTGTAATATATGTAAATACTGAATCCCTATGTTTTATATCTGAACTAAACATCTCGCATGCTGCAACAAAGGTTGAAGATCCCTCATGCCACTATGAAGACTTGGCAGAGCCAAATGAATAAGTAAACATTAAAAAAAAAAAAAACACTCACAGAATACCTCAACAGCTCTGTCACCACACATAATCTTAGACAAGACCTTCTCTGTATCCACCTTTCTCCGGGAGCAGAGGTATAACATTGCTTTTAGTACTTTTTTGGTTCTGGTGGCAACTTACTCCTCATTTGCAAATTTTACTTTCAAATGAAAATCAGCTGGCACCCCTCATTAGCACCCTCAGCAACTCTTCCACTGTAAAAGTTTTGGCAACCTCTTCTCACATATCCTGGAACTTTCTGAACAACTCGTGATGACTAGAAGTTGCTCAAAGGCTTCTAATGCAAGGAACTGCCCCCTCTTGGTTCCATGCTCTACACTATTAAAAAAAAAGAAGAAGAAGAAACAACTAATGACTGGTTGATGACTAATGATTGATGCATTTGAAGTGTGGTGTTGGAGAAAACTCTTGAGAGTCCCTTCGACTGCAACGAGATCCAACCAGTCCATCCTAAAGGAAATCAGTCCTGAATATTCATTGGAAGGACTAATGCTGAAGCTGAAACTCCCAATACGTTGGCCACCTGATGCAAAGAATGGACTCATTGGAAAAGACCCTGATGCTGGGAAAGATTGAAGATGGGAGGAGAAGGGACAACAGAGGAAGAGCTGGTTGGATGGTATCACCGACTCAATGGACGTGGGTTTGAGCAAGCTCCAGTAGTTGGTGATGGACAGGGAAGTCTGGTGTGCTGCAGTCCATGGGGTTGCAAAGAGTCAGACATGCCTGAGTGACTGAACTGAACTGACTGAATGACTGGTTACAGAAATTGTGATCTTGAAAATAGAGGCTCTCATAAACCCTGAGTTCATGACCCTCCATACCGCAGTACCAATTATGCTTTTAGTCAAGGAAATAGCACCCCACCTGCTCAGAATGGATACCTAGGCCTCCATAAAACAGGGTGAAGACAAGCCTGGGACTCCTAGCAAACTATTACGACCCCTGCAGGAGGAGTGCTTTACCCTGTGCTCAGTCTCTTCCCAGAACTTGGTGCTGGAGAGGTCATGACGTGCTCTGGACGCAAGGCTACCTGGAGAGCCCCTTGGGATTTACTAAGCGATAGACAATTCCTAGACTGCATCAGTGGCACGGCTGACCATCAGTGCACGGTCACTGTTCTGCATCCCTTAGCCAGGATGCCCCTGGTAAAGGATGGGAGAGAAAGGTCAATACAGCCGACCACACTTCAGGCAGTTATCTCAGCACTGGATGCCCTGGCGCACCTTCACGTTATCAGAAAAAACTGTCCCCTTCAAGCTAAAGGACTCTGGGAATCTCCTGACTCACACATATCCAAGCGTACATACATCAAAAAATCACTCATGAGGAACTCCCTGGCAGTTCTGCTGTGGGTGCAGGTTTGATCCCTGGTCAGGGAAATAAGATCCAACATGCTGTACAGTGTGGCACAAACAAAAACCCACTCACGTCTCTACATATACTAAGCCTCGCCATAATACTCCTTATATCTTTTGGAGTTACAGACATTATTGATAGTAACCAGGACGTACATTTCACGTCGCACAATAACACAATGCGGGCTCTTGGGAAAGACATCAATAAAACTCTCATGTTCCTATAGACCCCAAACAGCTGTTTTAACTGACAGACTCAGTCGTCTCCTCAAGCAGCCCCTTTTAAAATTCTAGTCTAGCGAACACACCTCTGAGAGTCTCTACTTTGCTCCAGGCCCTTCGGGTGGCTTACACCTCACACCAACGTTAGCAATTTTTCCATTGTCTTCTCCTACATTTAAAGGGAGGTGTGTCTCACCTTCAAGTACATGAGGCCCTTTAATTATGTCTCTTATAAG
The DNA here is from genome assembly GCF_032452875.1 of Bos javanicus. Classification (NCBI taxonomy): domain Eukaryota; kingdom Metazoa; phylum Chordata; class Mammalia; order Artiodactyla; family Bovidae; genus Bos; species Bos javanicus. The sequence continues at coordinate 65,380,616 of NC_083885.1, read as the reverse complement.
TTTTGGTCCTGCCCCCATTCGACAAGGGCTGGAGGTAAGACGGTGGGTGCATACAATCCTGAGACCCTTTATCCATAGATTATCACATGGACTCACCAGCTACTCATTTGATAGGGCACCCATTTGAGCTAAACATCTACCACAAAAACAAAATTTTGATGCAGCAATTCCACTTCTGGGTATTTATCTGAAGGAAACAAAACATTTAACTCAAAAAGATATGCACCTCCATGCTCACTGTGGCATTATTTACCACAGTCAAGAAAGCAACCAAAAGGTCCGTCTAGATGAGTATTAAAGAAAAAGAAGCGTATATAATACATATAAATGGAATATTAGTCATAAAAAGATGAAAATCTGGCCATTTTCAACGTGAACCTTGAGGGCATTATGCTAAGTGACATAAGCCAAAGAAAGAATATAACTTATAATACTGTATTGTATATATGAAAGGTATTAAGTAGGTCTTAAAATTTTCATCACAAGAAAAAAATTGTAACTATGTACAGTGATAGATGTTAACTAGTCACACTGTGATCACTGTGCAATATATACGAATATAGAATCGTGTACACCTGAAACAAAAATAATATTACGTGAATTATGCCTCAATGTAAAAGAACTCACATATCTTTAAATTTTATAAGTTGAATAGCATTGGTGACTGAAATCCACATGATGAAATTTTGTTTGCAAACAGATAACAGAAAAACCAAGCATGTTTCATTAATTTTATCCAAAGAAGGTGAGGGCTGGGGTGATTATTTCCTGCACTGGTTTGAAAGGACAGTGTGGATAAAAAGTTCTGTGCACAGTTGAGGCAAAAGCCAGCGTGTTGGTAAATCACCCAACATGCATTAGTGAGCGGGTTTCCACCTGGAAAACTGGTGCTCAGTCACACTGAGAACCCGCTGTTTGCCATGCAGAACAGGTCCAAATCTTGGAAAGGGGAAATTCTGTAGCATAAATTGTGATGCTTCTCTGATTTCCTCACTGCATCTGAAATTGCTGAAATGCAAGTCTGTGTGCCTCCCACACAGTGAGGCCAAATAATATCAAAACTTTGGACCATGGAACAGAGGAAAGTTTACTGCAGAGCCATGCAAGGAGATAGGTGGCTCATACCTTAAAACCCCAAAAGCTCTCAGCAAAGCCCTCTTCTAGGAAAGGTGAGGGAGGGGTGTGGTTAGTTGTTACAAACTTCTTGGCCTCAGCTCCTTTGTTTCTGAGGTTAGGTCATGGCCAGGAAACAATTTTCCTGTAAATCTCTACCAAACGAACGTTATTCTCTATTCTGACAAGAAAGGGCAAGGTCCCAAGGCACAAGTTTCACCCTCCGAGGTCCCAGTCCGGCTAAGAGGAGGCAGATCGCAGCTGGTGGCTCCCTCATGACAAAGTACCCAGATCCTGCCCAGCTGTCACCACCGAGGGAGCCTGGCACCCAGGCCTCAACCGGCCCTCTGGCTTCCCAAGACGCCCTTTGCGGGGGGTGGGGGAGGGGTGCGGCAGGTCCCACAGACTGCAACTCAGGCAGAGAGCCATTGCTGTTAGGTCTCAGAGGTGACCTGGGCCCCTCAGCTCTCCAGATGGCTCAAGCCCAGTTGAGCTGGAGGGCCCGGGGTAGAAGGCCAGCGCCCACTTCTTACCTTACTCCACCAGAGGCCCACCATTCCGCTGGCAGTTGGCTGAAAATGGCTCACTGATGGTGGCTCATCGACAGTTGGTTGCTTGTGGGCGGCTCCATGGAGACATCAACTAACGGCTGAGCAGGACCGCTAACAGTCTCCTAGTAACAGTTGCCTGGCATAGGGTGCGGCAATAACGCTGCACAGCGACTGCCCCAGCTAAAGGGCTGACTGGGCCGCCCTCTGTTATACATTTAGCTACAGAAGGGAGAACTATCGGACTAAGCATAACATCCGCTGTGAGAAGAAACCTATAACCCATCCTCTTTCCTGGACTGTGTCGCACCAAAACTTGAGTCACGGACATCAGGGACAAAATGTAAATTGGCCAACACAGGGGCATTAACGAAAACGAAACTTAACGTAACACAGCTGCAGGACTTTCCAGTTCTCAGAAATCAGCGGAGAATGTCAGCCAACCTTCAAACTCCCAAGTCTGGTCACACCATCTCTGGATCTCCCTGTTTCCCTTTCTCAGCTACCCTGGTCCAAATATAAAAGATGACTAGGCAATCAATCAGCTGAAGTTTTAACTCCCGCATTTATCCTGCAAGAATCCCTTAGTCTGTAAGCAACTCAGAACTCGTTACTCCGATATCTGTGAGTTTCCTGACTTGCAGACTGAAACTCAGCAATAAACTTATCTTTCTTCTTTGCTTTACTTACTGTGCAGGCTGGGTTTTTAACAATTATACCCAGGTGCTTTGCTACTGTGAACATTGCTGTACATGTCATCTTGTACACGAGCTTCTTTTTAGAAAAATCTGAGGTGGGAATATATCTTTCAGGGTGGTTTTACTAATTATCACACCATCAGTAAGTAACGGCAAGACCCCTGAATGTCCACGTCTTCTGCAACACTCAGTGCGGCATCCTGTCCACTTTAATTCCCAAACCTTGGAAAACGTTTATTGGAGTGAGCAAGCAAGACTAGGGATTAATACAGACCTCTCCCCTCCCACCCATGCATTGCCAATATGCTTGGAGTTTTCAGGAGAAATAAATTCTTGACAGATTTCCCTGACGCATTAAATGCCTGTCAGATCCTGCTGGACATCATGTCCTGTAAAAATCCTAAATATGCAAAGGAAGCGTCAGGCCCCAACCCATCTCCGCATATCCGTGACTACATCCAGAATTCACGGATACAAAGGCTTTCCGGTGAACTTTCTTGTGCAAAAGTCCTTGCACACGTATTTACAACGCACTTAGCGTGTTAAACTCCCAGGAATGAGAAAGAGAACAGGACAATATGACAACTACCGCCTGCACGCACCGCTGATACAGGAAACGACGCGCTCCGTGACAGCTTGTCTCGCGAGATGACAAGGTCTCGCGGAGGATGTGAGCCCTCCCACCACGGAACGTAGCGAATCCCGGCTTGAGGTGGGGTGGGGTGGGGCCTGCGGCTCCCGGAATCCGCTTCTGCCTGGAAACTAAGTTTCCCGCTGGAATGGATTCTCCCTGTGTCGCTGGGCCTTACATTAACTACATTCCCATCTCACATCTTCACTTGTAAGATTATATTATATATTGAGGGGACTTCTCTGGCGGTCCAGTGGTTAAGGTTAAAGGAGACTCCACGCTCCCAATGCAGGGGGCCCGGTTCGATCCCTGGTTGGGGAAGATCCAATGTCGCTAGCGCGACATCCCCCACACCCTCTAAAAAGGGGCATCTTCATCTCTATTTCAAATTATGACAGGGTTTTTAATTTCCTAAAATTTTGTTTAGGATATTCTGTGTCCATGTTCATGTAGGTGTTGGTCTTCAGTTCTAATTTTGGTATCAAGTTAATCTCCTAAAACTAGTTGAGAAGAGTTCCATCCTTTGAAAAAAAATGATTTGAGTAGAATTGGAATTACTTCTTCCTTAAATGTCTAGAAGAATTCACTAGTGAAGTCATCTTGGCACAAAGTCATAATGGGAAAATTTTAAACTGCCAATTTAGTGTCTGTAATAGAGGCCACTTCAGAGTACTCATTCTTCCTCAGTGAACCTGAGTTGTTGAGTATTTCAAGAAATTTTTTGGTCAGTTTCTAGTTTTTGTAGAGTTGTTGGAAAGAGTTGCTAATATCGTATACTCCCTGGAGCCCTGCCTGGGAACTGTCTTCCTTGCTAGAACTCAGGCTGAAGGACGCAGCTCCTATAGCAGATTTGAGGTCAGGGCCCAGGGCACAAGGGGCCAGGAGGGGACGTGTCAAAGGGCATCAGAGGCTCTACCCTTCTTTCCTGTATCCTGTGGACTCACTTTTCTGCGTTACCAACACTGGCCTGAGGTAGGCCCCTGTTCATCCCTGGTCAGGGAATTAAGATCCTGCGTGCTGCGTGGCAAGTCCGCCCCGCCCCTGCAAAATTAACTAATTTTTGTTGTGATTTGTTTTTCAACCCAAACATAGTTTGTTTTGCCCAACTTTTTATTGGGCCAACCCTGAGAGAGAGGAAACCCACTGCTGTGAGATGACTGGAGTGGCGCAGCTGCTACATAAATCAAGGTTTTGTTTCATTTTAAATAAAAATGGAAAAATCACATATAACCTGGACTTCCCTGGTAGTCCATTGGTTAAGACTGCACTTCCAGTGCAAGGGACATGGGTTCAATCCCTGGTCAAGGAACTAAGATTTCACGCGGGGCAGCCAAAAATCACATTTAATTCTTTTTTGGTCACACCATGCAGCATGGGAAATCTTTATAATTCTTTGAATGTTTTTACTGCATCTAGTGCTATCCCATCTTTCATTCCTTATATTGGTAATTTTTTTTCCCTGATCAATCTACCTAGAGATCCATCAATTATATTGATCCAGTCAAAAGACAGCTTCGGAGTTCACTGTTTTTCTATATTTTAATTATTTTATTAATTTCTGTTCTTTATTCTTTCCTCTTGCCTACCTTGGTTTTAATTATGTTTATTTCTAATAGTGTCTTAACTTGGATATTAAATATTTTAGTTCTTCCCTTACTTTCAAAATACTTAAATCTATACCTTTTCTTCTAATCTCAGCAATAACAAATCTTGATATATTAGGTTTCACTCCACTTGATTCAAAATATTATCTAATTTCTCAGGGTCTTCCCTGATGGTCCAGTAGTTAAGATCCTGCATTCCCAATGCAAGAGGGCATAGGTTCAATCCCTGGTCAGGGAACTAAAATCTTGCATGGTACGTGGCATAGCCAAAAAAAAAGAAAAAAATTGTTTTAACTTCCAAATATGTTAAACCAGGGAGTTTTTCTAGCAGTGTTCTTTCATGAATTCTAGTTTAATTCTCCTGTGCTTAGAGTATATATCTTAATGGTTTTAATTTTATATTTATTGATATTTTTATGGCCTAGAATATTGTTTATTTTTGTGAAAATTCTTTGTGGCCCTTAAAGTTCTCTAAATGTTAATAAGGCAAAAGGTGGCAGCTAGATTAGTCCCCACAAACTGAGTGGCTTAAACACTATTTTATGCTCTCATAACTGTGGAAGCTAGAGGTCTGAAATTAAGATGTTAGTAAGGCCATGTTTCTTCTGATCTAGAGGATTCCTTGACCTTCCTATCTTCTGATGGTTGCTGTCTGCTTTTTAAACAAATAGGGAAATGTCTCAGCTCTTCTCCTTTCCTTCCTGTTTTTTCTTTCTTGTTATGCTCTTGCTTCTGGCCTTCCAAACACATGTATGCTAGATCATGTGGCGTTTTCCTACAAGTCACTATTGCTGTTATTTTTTCAGTATGTGATTTATTTTGCATAATTTCTATATCTTTAAATTCACTGATTTTTTTCCTTCCATATTATCTCATCTGCTTTTCATATTACACAGCACTTTTCTACTTTCTGGCTGTGCCCTGCAGCATGCGAGATGTCAGTTCCACCAGGGACCGCAGTGAAAGCCTGGAATCCTAACCACTGGCCACCAGGGAATCAGCGTCGTCTTTCCTCAGTTCTTTGCTCCTCCCCTTTCTCTGTACCCCTCATCTCTAGCTCCCTCCTCTCCTTACTATGCCACCTGAATCCTAGTCACACTGGCCTCATGTACCCTGAGCTGTGTCTCTAGATGGACAAATCACAGTGCTCTACTCCTGTTTCCCTTCTGGAAAGCCAAGTGTCCCAGGAGCTACTTCTGATTTTCCTAAGACTCACTGAACAGTTGGAAACAAAGATAAAGAAAACTGGCCAGAAAACAGGAAACAAATAAACAAGGGTCTTTGCCAGGTGCAAAAAAAAGGAAAGCTAGAGAATGAAACTGTCACAAACTGTCACGTCAGAGCTTTTTTTCTGATGAGAAAACTTCAGCATTTGCCCAAGTATGGGCCTCTTGTTCCTGGGGAATCATTCAAAATGCCCAGAAAAGAAAATGTCTTCCCTAGAATTCACCCTGAATTAGGTATACATTGGTACTACACACACCTGTCTCTCACAAACACCCCCATATATCACCACCTGAGGATGTCCACGAATTCTAGGTTCAACTGGACTACCTTCTCTCACTCTAGACTTAATATAGCTACACTTATTTCAGTGTTTCCTCTATGACACAGGATGATGGAGTGACTTTGCAGCAGGGCCAGGATTTGAGGCACTGGAGACTTGGGCATAGGGGCCTGCAGAAGCAGGGAGATGCCAGCTGCGGCCCGAGGCAGAGTAGTGGGTGTGAGAAGTAATCTTGGCCACCAGGGCAGAGGGGTCAGAACCCTTGATTCTGCAGGAGAGTTGGGTGTAGGCAGAGGGTGTGGAGCCATTAGGTGAGACGGTGGAAGCAAAGCACTCAAGCCATTCTACTCCAAAATACACTGCAGACTGTTCCAACAGCAGCCTCCTCAAGTTAACGTCTGGACCTTCTAATACTCTGAAATCCAGACAAAATCAGGCCCACAAAGCCCTGAATTTTCACCTGTTAAGCTTTTGTCAGCAATGCGAAGTGTTCTTTGCCAACCTGCTGTTCCACTTGAGGCACCCAAAGTTGAAAGCCCCTACAAACACTGTTTACCTCCTCAGTTTGGCAGAGCCTAATAGTTTCCAAACCACTCCAATAAAAAGAACCTCCATGGTTAAAGGTGGTTTAAATAATAAGGTATTTATTATCACACAAACCAGAGCAACATGAGGCAAATAATTATCCAGGTTGGGTGACTTGGAGCTGGAAAAATGTTACAAGAATCACATGAGAGTGAAACCAACAATGTCCATGAAGAAAGTAAACCTTCTCTGTTACCAGAACACAGCTCAGATCCTCTTGGCTCAAGATGGGTCATGCCCACACCTTTGCCAGTCAGAGGGGAGCAAACAAGGACCCCCATTTAACTCAGGTTTCCATTTACTTATTTATGGCCACACGGCTTGTGGGATTTTATTTCCTCAACAAGTGATTGAACCCAGGCCCTCAGAAGGAGCATAGAGTTCTAACCATTGGACCACCAGGGAATTCTGGAACTCAGGTTTCCTACAATTCCCTCCAGGGACTAGAGAGAGACTACAAAGTTCTGCCTCCCCTGAGGATATTAGAGTAACTAAGCTGGTAGAGTTGAGATGTTTTCAGCCACAGGCATCGATCCTAAAAAACTCAGCAAGGGACCCGAGCAGGTCTGAAAGTGCAACATAGCTTCTGAAAGCTTCCCCTGTACATGGCGTTCATAAACTCTCTCTCAACTGGCACTGTCTAGACATACACGGTTCAACACATGATTTGACGTCTCCCTCTCTACAGGAAGTCACAGAGCTCTTCCCGTGAGTCCTGCTGTGTTAAAAGCACTCCTAAAGCCTTCCTGCAGCATGAACCTTCTGGTGCCTAATGAGGTGGGAGCTTAAGCTATATGATTTCCCACACTCATTGCATTCATATGGCCTCTCTCCAGTGTGAACTTTTTGGTGCCGAACAAGGTGGGAGGTTCTGATGAAATCTTTCCCGCATTTGCTGCACACAAAAGGCCTTTCACCTGTGTGAACTCTCTGGTGTGCAATAAAGTCAGAGCTTCGACTAAAGAATTTCCCACATTCAATGCACTCGAAAGGCCTTGCCTCAGTATGAATTCTCTGGTGTTTAATGAGGGTGTATTTGTGGCCAAAGGATTTTCCACAGTCACTGCAAACATAAGGATTTTCTCCAGTATGGATACTCTCATGCTGAACAAGTGTGGATTTGTGTCTGAAGACTTTCCCACAATCATTGCACTTGTAAGGCCTTGCTCCATTGTGAACTCTCTGGTGTACAATTAGGTTGGAGTGATGGCTAAAGTATTTGCCACACTCACCACACTTATAAGGCATCTCTCCGGTGTGAACTCTCTTGTGCTGAGTAAGGTTGTCTTTGCGGCTAAAGGCTTTTCCACATTCACTGCACTCGTAAGGCTTTTCTCCTGTATGGATTCTCTGGTGCTGGACAAGTGTGGCTTTGCGGCTGAAAGCTTTCCCACATTCACTGCACTCGTAAGGCTTTTCTCCAGTGTGGATTCTCTGGTGCTGAATGAGCGTGTCCTTGCGGCTGAAAGCTTTCCCACATTCAATGCACTTGTAATGCATCTGTCCAATGTGCAAAGCCAGCCCACTCTTAGGACTCCGTGTCTTCCTCTTGCTGGGGGTAGCCTTTTGCTGGTGACTACCCAAACTGGCCTGGAATTTCTTCTGCTCCTCCTTATATGCAAAGGGCTTCTCTGACAGCAGAGGTTCTTCACAAGCTCTATAGTTAGTAACAAATGATGTCTTGCCTTTGTCACCTCTTAGGAGTTTCTCTACATCGTACAGCTTCTGAGGCTGGTCAAAGTTCGCACTGAACCAGAATTGCCTCCCACACGCCCCACATGTGTAAGGTTTCAGTCCATGGCGTGTTTCTTTGTGTTCGTCCAGGTGCAAAACATCTTTCAAGATTGGGCCACATAAGTTACAAGGATGAGCCATCTGAGTCAATGAATCTGCCTTGGAAGTATGAATGTGTGACACTGCTACAGAAACACTCTGCTCAGAAGCTGCCTCTTCCTTGTCCACTCCGTGCCAACAACCTGAAAGCAGAAAATTGTCACTGAACAGCATGTTGACTTCAGTGGGAGTGGACACCCTCATCACAAATGTGTCCCCAGCACAGCCATGACTGAGTCCATAGAGTTGTTGCCAAGACAATAGATTTAGGGTCAGGTTAAAGAAAGCTGCTGTGCAGTAATGGACTCTCTATGGGTCACAGGATAGGGAAGGCTTCACAACAGCAAAGACGTAGGGATGGGGTGTGGCTCAGGGAGACGAGGCAGGCAAGATCTCCAACTCACAACAAGCAAATGACTTTCAGAAGGGCCTTGGCACGACTGAGAGGGGACCACTGTCCAGAAATATGTGTCTAGGCCCAGAAAATCTGACCTAAAATAAGTAATTGGTATTCAAAAACTATTCTAAGGATATGCTTATGTCTCAAGACACATGAACACTGTCCAAAAGAGAAAGTACCACAGAGGAAGCAGTAGAGAACACTGGTGAGTGGGGTGGGCAGCCCTGGGCCACAGATCAGAATAGAAGTGACAAGTAAAGTGTCCAGAATGGGGAGGAAAAGAGAAATAAGGTATGGCCTGTAGCCTGGGCACCAAACAGTAGTGGGCACAGGACAGGTTTCTAGTGCTATGTGAACCCATCCTTGAAGTTACACTCCTTCCAGGCTCCCACCCACCAGGACCTGTCCAAGCTCCTTCTGTTGTGACTTGAGTTATTACCTCTCAGAGCTGAGTCACAACCTCTCAGTTCTACAGAGGATTTAGAACACACTAGTCACAGAGGAAAGACAAGGCAAGTGAGAAGGAAAGCACTGGCCAGGGGAGTCCACCCATGGGTGAGAAAAAGAAAACTAAATATTACAAAATGAATGTCTTAAAGCAACAACCCAGTGGGCCCCACAAGCAGTGACTGACTATATTTCACGACAGAGGTGTGCCCAAAGGAATGACAATTAAAGGAAGTGAACATAATCTGGAGCACGTGAACGTGAAAGTCGCTCAGTCGCGTCCAACTCTTTGCAACCCCATGGACTATACAATCCGTGGAATTCTCTAAGCCGGAGTAGTGAAATGGATAGCTGTTCCCTTCTCAAGGGATCTTCCCCACCCAGGGATCGAACCTAGGACTCCCGTATCGCAGGTGGGTTCTTTACTAGCTGGGCCACCAGGGAAGCACAGAGGTGCCCTAAATGAAAACAGAGCCACCGCCCAGGGAGAGGCCGGGTGGGGTAGTATCCACTAGGTTGACCACGGGATTCTCAACCTTCCCGGCAATTTTGGGCAACAGAAGCTGGGAAGAAATAGGGAATTCCCTGGTGGTCAAGTGGTTAGAAGTCCACAGTCTCGGTGCCAGAGGGCGCAGGTTAGCACAGGGAATGGAGAAGGCAGCACACACAGTCGAGCCCTGGCACCCAGACGATCTATGTGAGGGAGCGCCCCTGGTCCAGTTACAGGAAGGAAATCACAACCTCTAGGGGGAAAAGGGGAAGGGGAGAACATGTAAAACTGGGAGATGCAAGGCCTTACCCAGGAAAACCGTGAGAGCAAAGCACAGAAGGCACTGCACCATGATGTGAGTGTCTCAGAGCCTTATCAAGAAGCCCCATTGCTCCCAGGAAAAATACACAGATCCTCAAGGTCAAGTGCTCCTGCATGAAGTGGACAACTGAGTAAAAGGGCAGCCTCTCCCAGGGTTCCTGGCCTACCTGCCATTCACTTTCCTCCCAGGCTCCCCAACTCAAAGCAAGACAGCAGGCCCTGGGTAACTGACACCTCCTCTCTCATTTCCCATCAACCATCCTGTCCAGCCTAGAGCAAGTAAGCGGACAGGCACTGTATAGTCTGGGCCTGGCAAGAAGGGACCAACCCTTCACTAGTTCCCATGGAATCCAGGGATGATGCCCCTCATACACAAATCTGAGCTTCGCATTCCTTCTAGAGCCCTCAGTACCAAAGCCCCCAGGCCGTGACTTCAGATTGCACCTCAAAGGGCATGTCACTCTTTAGACCACACTTCCATGTTACCTAAGAAGGCTTACAACACAAGTACCTCCCTTGTGTAAACCTGCACACAGCATCCAGAGAATGCTTGGTCACTGCATCCAGGATCACCTCTGGCCCCGACTGCCATAGGTATATCCAAACACAGCTTTAAATTCTTCCTTCCTAAATTCACCTTCAACAGTCCAGAGCCACGTGCAGATTATCAGATAAAGCCAACCCTTTCCCACCTTGCTACAGCATGTTTGGGATACTATACCCTCATCAATCACAGGGTTCACACTTACACTAAGTCCTCCTTCAAAGCCCACACCCGCTGGCCTTCCACCCAAGGACACCCAAGCTCTGTCAGCTGACCCAATTTAGCCCTGAACTAACCCATCAGCTTGACTGAAACTTGCCAGTGCCCACAAAGGTCACAAAAACCTGAGAAGCACAGGGACAGGGGAAGAAGCACTGACTTTGGTCTCACTTTCACCTCATCTCCTTTACTGCTTTACCCCAGCATTCATCTCATGTCCACTTTCTCCCTAGAAAACTTCCTCAACGGCCACATCCCATTTTCCTTACTCACCATGGACACTAGTCTCCCTTTTCTTGCCTTGAAGGTAACTCTTCCTTCCACTCCACTGTCCCCACCTCCTTTCCAGACCCTCATGACATAAAGGTTCTCTCTCTAAACCTGATACACGACTCTACCCTAGTCAGTTACTGGCTGTCATGTTGTGAATGTCTCCAACTTGAATCCCACCTCTGAACTCCATACCCATGGGTCCAGCTGTCCACTTGATACCTCAATTCAGATGTCTTTGGAACATCGCAGATTCAACATGATCAAAACCTAACCCCTGATACTACCTCTGAAAGTTACTCTCACCAGCAACTTCACAAATTCAATTGAGGCTTTTTTTCCCCCTTACATCTTCTCAGGCAAAAAAAATTGTGGAGTCATCTGTGACTCTTCCCCTTCTTTCTCACACCTTCCACATCAGAAAATCTGGTTGGTTCTACTTTTAAAAAACAAAACAAAACCCACCAGAATCCAAGCACTTGTCTCTCATCTCTGTAGTCACCACTCTGGCCCAGCCATCATCAACAGTCCCCTTTCCTATACCCCCATAGTCTTTTCTTCACTGTACAGCCAGAGATATCCTGTTAAGGACAAAATCGGATCACTCTCTTCTCTGCTCCAAACTTTTCATAGCTCCCACCACTTTCAAAATAGAAGCCCAGCTCCAAAGGTTCCCAGTCCAGAGCTGAATCCTGTCCCCTGTTTTCTGATCACCAAACATAATGGAGACCTTAAGTTCCCTGAACACAACCTGTTCAGTCTTAAGTGATGTATCTGCACAGGCTGGTTCCCATGCCTGGGACACTGTTCCACACTTCACCGCATTGCTTGCTGGAAATGGAAACCCTTTGACATAATTCCAGACCAGTTTTCAGAGCACAAGACCTCTGGGGCCACAAGGGTCTGCAAACCCAATGGCAGGCAGAAGGGTAGGTTAGACTTCCCAAGACCCCACTATTTGCCATATAGGTCACCAAGACCATGGAGGGGTGGGCTAGGCTGACAGGACTGGCACACTTTGCACTCATTTATGCAGCGATAATAATCACTTCTGTCACTACAGCAGCCTGGTAGGAAGAAGGATCTGGGAATGCTAGGTTACTCCACTGGGGTCTCACAGACTTAACTGTTTGCCTCATCCCTGCTCTGCCCTTTGGTGAGAATGATTTCAAGTTGTCTAACTTTAGATACTCAGACCTTAGTGCTGCCTCCTACCAGCTATGTGACCATAACCCAAGCTCTCTGTATTCTCATGTATAAAGCAGGGATAATGACGATATCCACCTAATAGGGCTGTTTGTATCAGATGTGTTGTTGCTGCTGCTGCTAAGCCGCTTCAGTCATGTCCGACTCTGTGCAACCCCATGGACCGCAGCCTACCAGGCTTCTCCGACCATGGGATTCTCCAGGCAAGAACACTGGAGTGGGTTGCCATTTCCTTCTCCAATGCATGAAATCGGAAAGTGAAAGTGAAGTCGCTCAGTCGTCTCCGACTCTTAGTGATCCCATGGACTGCAGCCTACCAGGCTCCTCCATCCATGGGATTTTCCAGGCAACAGAACTGGAGTGGGGTGCCATTGCCTTCTCCCTCAGATGTTAGTACACACCAATTTAGTAGACATCAACCTTGGAATTAACTTTTACTGCATATGCTTAACAGTTTGCATATTTTCAGTGCAAATGAAGTAATAGGTTCTGAGTTTTTAAAACCTTTAATTTATAACTGTCTACTTACGTATACTTGCCAAGTATACACTAGGTCCTCTCACCAAGCCAATCTGCCAGGTATGTATCGGTGAGCATGCTGTTGGCTCTTCACCTCTTCTCACCTGAGGAGCTGGGGAACTGATGTACCAGTGCCCTGAGATAGGGTGAGGCTGATCCACTAGCCTGGCTGACTTCTCCTCTGTGCCACGGAGGGGCATGCTGAGTCCACAGGGTGGCAAATTTATAGCACCTCACACCTTGCTCTCCAACTCAGGTCAGGTCCTAACACCCTATGGCCCTCTCCTTCTGCTTACACCAGCCAGAACCCGTTCCAAGACTTCTCCTTTCTGGAGGAAACCTCAGGGATGCCCCCCTCTTCTTCCCTGTACTCTAATGTCTCGCCTCAGGGACCACATAAAGTAACATCCTTAACATTCTCCCGCTAAATCTCATCGCCAGGCTTTGACCTGAGGCCTCATTCCTCAGAGGTCTCCAGCCTAGCTTGCTCTGCATAACTCTGGACCAGCACTACCAGATGCCCCTGTGACGCCTCCACTGTGAGACACTATGGATTTATCATGTCCATGTCCCTGCCATGTTCTTATCTGCCCCCAAGAATGGTACTCCCTGTTCCAATCTACCCACTTTGATTCTTTCAGATATTCAGGAGAAAAACAAAACAAAACTTGGGTAGTCTTTCACACTCTTTTTTCACTTAGTCATATTTGACGCAGCAGAAAAATCTTAGTTCTATCTTTAAAATCTCTCCAGAATGTAACGACTTATCCACTCCCAACCCTTCCTGCCACTGTTCTGGAACAGCCTCCACACATTCCTGGAATTTACAGTCTCCTTACCGGTGTGCCTGCCTCCATCCTCGTCACCTCCATCCCACCCTAGTTTGTCTTCCCCTAAGCTTTGGCATCCTTTTAAAAACTTCTGGTCAGATCATATCCCTGCAGGGCTGAGGACGTTGTACTTGTACTCGCCTCACCTCCACTCCAGGAACGGCTACCACTCACCCCCTCTGCTCCCCGAGGATGTGAACACCCACGTTCCCCGAAGGCTCCCGGCTCAGTCGCAGTCCCGAGGCGTTGCTCCTGCTAGTCCCTGGGCGGGTAACACTCTTCCACGCCCCAACACAAAAGCCGTCAGAAATGGTGGCTCCACCCACAAACGCCCCGGACCCTAGATCACAAAGACCTCGATAAACACCACTCATTCAGGGTCCCACGATTCTGAGGTGGGGGTCGCCACGCGCCAAGATCCGGGGAACGCAGCACCCACCTACACGGGTCCACTGCTGCCGCCGCCGTCAGTCAGGACCACAGAGTCCGGAGGGATCTCACGTCGGACCGCGCACCGCTGTCGGTCGGCGTGGTGGCGGAAGCCTCGCGAGAGTTGCCACCGCCGAGCCTCTTTGCAGCGAGAACAGTGTCTCCTCCCGCGCCTTCTCGCTTTCTGTCACCTCTAAACTGGACCACAGATGCCGAGGCTCTACTCAGACAGGTCGACCTAGGACCGATAAGATGTCCGCCGCGAGAAAGACGCCGGAAGTCCCTCCCAGACGACCTCGCACGTACAGAAACACCGTTTAGCAGTGCCGCTCTGTGGCGCAGAGGCATCTGGTTAATGTAGTTTCCGCTGAGACAACCGTTGCAGCAATTCGAAGACGCCCTTGCGGCCTTGGCTCCGAGGATGGGGAGGGGCTTCACTCTTTAGAAGCCCGCACACAGCTACCATGTAGGGATACCTACCATCTGTAGGGATGGAAGAAACGTTTAGAAATGTCTTCTCAGATTTTCCCCAAAGCTCTAAATTCAGTTCAGTTCAGTCCCTCAGTCATGTCCGACTCTTTGCGACCCCATGAATCACAGCAGGCCAGGCCTCCCTGTCCATCACCACCAACTCCCCGAGTTCACTCAAACTCATGTCCATCGAGTTAGTGATGCCATCCAACCATCTCATCCTCTGTCTTCCCCATCTCCTCCTGCCCCCAATCCCTCCCAGCATCAGGGTCTTTTCCAATCAGTCATCTCATCGCATGAGGTGGCCAAATTATTGGAGTTTCAGCTTTAGCATCAGTCCTGCCAATGAACACCCAGGACTGATCTCCTTTAGGATGGACTGGTTGGATCTCCTTGCAGTCCAAGGGACTCTCAAGAGTCTTCTCCAACACCACAGTTCAAAAGCATCCATTCTTCGGCGCTCAGCTCTCTTCACAGTCCAACTCTCACATCCATACATGACCACTGGAAAAACCATAGCCTTGACTAGATGGACCTTTGTTGACAAAGTAATGTCTCTGCTTTTCAATATGCAATCTAGGTTGGTCATAACTTTCCTTCCAAGGAGTAAGCGTCTTTGAATTTCATGGCCATAATCACCATCTGCAGTGATTTTGGAGCTCCCAAAAATAAAGTCTGACACTGTTTCCATTGTTTCCCCATCTATTTCCCATGAAGTGATGGGACCAGATGCCATGATCTTCGTTTTCTGAATGTTGAGCTTTAAGCCAACTTTTTCACCCTCCTCTTTCACTTTCATCAAGAGGCTTTTTAGTTCCTCTTCACTTTCTGCCATAAGGGTGGTGTCATCTGCATATCTGAGGTTATTGATATTTCTCCCAGCAATCTTGATTCCAGCGTGTACTTCTTCCCGCCCAGCGTTTCTCACGATGTACTCTGCTTATAAGTTAAATAAGCAGGGTGACAATATACAGCCTTGACATACTCCTTTCCCAACCTGGAACCGGTCTGTTGTTTCATGTCCAGTTCTAACTGTTGCTTCCTGACCTGCATTCAGGTTTCTCAAGAGGCAGGTCAGGTGGTCTGGTATTCCCATCTCTTTCAGAATTTTCCACAGTTTATTGTGATCCACACAGTCAAAAGGCTTTGGCATAGTCAATAAAGCAGAAATAGATGTTTTTCTGGAACTCTCTTGCTTTTTCAATGATCCAGCCAAATGTCACTGAGTCCAGTCACACTCCATTCATATTTCCTTTTTTCAAAAACACAGATGGAAGCCTTAAGTGGTTTTTGTGAGTTTCAGCTGTGTTAGGGATAAGAGAGACTTATCACTGAAGGCTCAGATGATGGTTAGCATTTTTATAAAAAATAAAGTATCTTTTAAATAAAAAGTATGCCAATACTTTAAATAAAGCAGTCCTTTTTTTTTTTAATTATTATAGTGCTATTGCACACAATAGGCTACAGTATAAACATAACTTTTATTTTAGTTGGGAGACCAAAAAATTATGTGACTTTCTTCCACTTCTCCGAATGTGAGAAATCTTTTAACCAAAGCTCCAGCCTCATTCAACACCAAAGAGTTCACACAGGAGCAAGGCCTTATGAGTGCATGGAATGTGGGAAATCCTTTAGAAAAAGATTTAGATTCACTCTACATTGGAGAATTCACACTATAGAAAAACCTTATCAATGCAGTTGAATGTGGAAAATCATTTAGCCAAAACTACAACCTCATTCAGCACCGTAAACTTCACATTAGATGAAGGCCTCAAGAGTACAGCCAACATGAGAAAGCCTTCAGTTAACAATATGCTCTGACTGAACACCAAAATCTCAATTCAGACCTTAAGTTTTGGGAATTCTGCTTATGTGGGGAAAAAAAAGCTTTCTGCATGACAAAATCTACATGAGGTAATGGCCTTTGACCTTCAAGGAATGTGTTCTCTGCTCAGTGTGATAGCACTAGAGAGCCTCTATGAGGATACATCTGCCATGGGTTCCAGGTATGTGAAGAATCTTCAGGAGCTGTGTTTTATATTTTACCTGCTCAGGACCCTTGCCATAATTAAGTCACTGCCAGGTTTTATGGCAGAAGTCATCTCACCTTTGCCACCAGACAGATCCTCATAGAATATCAGTCACTACAGCATCCTCAGAGAAGATAGATGTCTGTCTATCTACAAAGCCAGCAGTAAAGAGGAAGGGGTAACAGATGGAGGCAGAAAAGTTGGGTGAAGCCAGGAACTAAAAGTCAGAGTTAAAATGACAAGTTGGCCAAGTATAAAGAATGAGGGAAAAGATGTAAACGAGGTGTGGTACCCAGCAATGGTTCCAAAACACTAGTCTAAACAGGTTCCTGGTAAGATGTGAACTCTGATGTCATGTTCTCACCCCGCCCAGCCCAGGCCTCTGTATTCCATCTTGCCATGGTAGGACTGATATCCATTCTGTGAGACATCCAGGTCTCCCCTGCAACCCATGCTGAGCAACTACATGGAACCTAGAAAACTAAAGTCCTGAGGGAAAGGCAAGACAGATAAGTGGCCAGTACCCGTCCAGAGAAACTTATCACATGACCGATCACAGAAAAGAAAGCTAAATGTTACTAAAGAACCTCAGACGAGGGTATCAGGAAAATAGCTCATTGTGCACCTAAGTCGGAGAAGGCAATGACACCCCACTCCAGTCCTCTTGCCTGGAAAATCCCATGGATGGAGGAGCTTGGTGGGCCGCAGTCCATGGGGTCGCTAAGAGTTGGACAAGACTCAGCGACTTTGCTTTCACTTTTCAGTTTCCTGCATCGGAGAAGCCAATGGCAACCCACTCCAGTGTTCTTGCCTGGAGAACCTCAGGGACGGGGGAGCCTCGTGGGCTGCCGTCTATGGGGTCGCACAGAGTCGGGCATGACTGAAGCGACTTAGCAGTGCACCTAAGTAGTGCCCACCTCAGTGATGGCAATTCTCAGCACAGGCAAGTATGAAAGAACTGTGAGAAGAAGGGAGCCAAACCAAGCAATCATGGGTCTGCAAAGTGATCCAACCACGGAAAGGACAAACAAGATGGGATCCATTCAGCTTCCTACTAGGCTTCAGGACAGCAGGTATTGACGCTCCAAGGAGAGAAAAGGGTAGAGCAAACAACTCAGCCCTGGCACCAATAGTATCTACCCAAGGAACTAGGGAAAAAGAGTAATCCCCATGGTTTGCATGCAGGAAGGGCAGAGCAGCCCCTAAGGAAAAGCAGAAAGGCAAAGTCTAGCCCAGGTCACAGAGGGTGATTGTGCAGGCCTTACCCAGTGAGGATATAAGTGCAAAGACCTGCAGCATCACGCCACGGTACTGGCGCCTCTGAGCCTCATTAAGGAGGCTCCATTCCTCCCAGGAAAATACACAGTCACGTCCTCCAGAGTCACATTGCCCTGTCACGATGGGGACAGATGAAACTGCCGGTCCTCTCTCCTGAGGATCCACAATCCATCCCACACACATCTACTGCACACCCAGGTTTCTCTTGGGCTCTCCACCTCAGATGAGACACCAGAACCTGAAGCCACCGGTACTGCCCTCCACTCATGGTTCCACTCATCACTGTGCCCCGCCCTCAACAACTACACACAGGAAGGCAAAGAGATGCCATCAGAGATGCTCAGACACAGAATTGCAGGACTCAATCCCTTCCTGCCAGGGCTTCCCTGGTGGCTCAGCTGGCAAAGAATCCCCCTACAATGCAGGAGACCCAGGTTTGATCCCTGGGTCAGGAACACTGCCTAGAGAGGGAAATGGTAACCCTCTCCAATATTCTTGCCTGGAAAATCCCATGGACAGAGGAGCCTGGCAGGCTACAGACCATGGGGTTGCAAAGAGTCAGACGTGACTGAGCAACTAAACATCCCTTCCTGCCAGGCAATTCCCGTGGGATCTTCCATATCATGCCTCACAACACCCAACCCTTATATATCCTAGGGCCCAGGAGCCATCAATTCATGCTTCCTACCTCCACATGTACCTCTCTCACATCTCCAGACCCCCACAGCTGCATCCCTGCAGCCACTGCCAACTCCTTGTCCCACACCACAGTCATCTCCCTGGACTCACCCCAGAGAATAGGGCAAAACCAAACAGTATCCAGTTCTACCCATGACCTCTCATGGATCCCAACACCATTTGAAAACCTCTTACCTGTCCCTAATTCTTGCTTTAACATTAGTCATACTGAATCATATGTGAATTTTAGATACCTATCACTCTCTACCTAGATAGCATATTCGAAAGCAGAGACATTACTTTGCCAACAAAGGTCCGTCTAGTCAAGCCTATGGTTTTTCCAGTAGTCATGTATGGATGTGAGAGTCGGACTGTGAAGAAGGCTCAGTGCCAAAGAATTGATGCTTTTGAACTGCGGTGTTGGAGAAGACTCTTGAGAGTCCCTTGGACCTCAAGGAGATCCAACCAGTCCATTCTGAAGGAGCTCAGCCCTGGGATTTCTTTGGAAGGAATGATGCTAAAGCTGAAACTCCAGTACTTTGGCCACCTCATGTGAAGAGTTGACTCATTGGAAACGACTCTGATGCTGGGAGGGATTGAGGGCAGGAGGAAAAGGGGACAACAGAGGATGAGATGGCTGGATGGCATCACCGACTCGATGGACATGAGTTTGAGTGAACTCCGGGAGTTGGTGATGGACAGGGAGGCCTGGCGTGCTGCGATTCATGGGGTCGCAAAGACTTGGACACGACTGAGTGACTGAACTGAACTGAACTCTCTACCAGGCTTACCAGGTGGTTCAGTGGTAAAGAATCCACCTGCCAAGAACGAGACACAGGCTCAGTCCTTTGTTGAAGAGACCCTGGAGTAGAAAATAGCAACTGCCCCAGTACACCTGCCTGGAAAATTCCATGGACAGAGGAGCCTGGAGGGCTACGGTTCATGGGGTTGCAAAGAGTCAGAAGCAATTGAGTTCACACACACATGCTGAACTGCACCCCAGATTCCCAGACTTTTCTGTCCAGCTGCCTACCTGAGGCCACCACTCATTTGTTCTCTGAAAAAAAAAAAAAAAACTCAGAATGGAAACCCAGCCAAAAACAAAAACTCCTGATATCTCCAAGGAAAATCACTCTTACTACTGAACATCTCATCTCAAAGTTAGTGAAGCTTCCAGGCTTTCAGTCGCAAGACCAAAGCTTTACCATCAACCCTGACTCTTAGCTTTCTCTCTCTCACCCTCAAAATCAGAAAATCTGGGCAGCCTATCTCAAATAATGAATCCAGAATCCAACCACTTATTCCACCTCCACAGCCACTACTCTGGCCCACGACCATGCATCAAGACTTCTGCAGTAGCCTCCTCCCTGGTCAGCCTTCCTCCCCCCAAAGTCTGTTCTCCACTCTGTAACCCGATCAAGCCTGGAAGTAAGGTTATCTCCCTCCTCTGTTCCAAATCTGTGTTACTTCCACAGCAGATGCCCGACTTCACAGGCAACCACATTACAAGACTGACTCCTCTCCCCCTGCTCTCTGTTCCTAAAAGAAAGATCTGTGCCCTGTTCACAGCTGTGGCCACCCAACCAAGCACTTGCACGTGCTGGTAGGTGTTCCCGAGATAGTCTTGTACACCTTTTCCCATTGGTGGCAGAAAGAGCAATTCCTCCAGAAAACCCTTTGGCCTGAACTCAGAATGAGTCTAGATGATCTCTCCCAGGTCCCCAGACCCAAGGGCTTGGAAAATGGCAGACAAAGAGTCCTAGGACACCACAATCTCAGGTTCTATGAATGAGATCCAAACCAGCGAGGGCCTGGGATACCCTCCACTTCTCTGTGTAGGTTCCATTAAGTGATTCTTCAGCCATGGGGATCTGTGAGTAGAAGCAAGCCATAGAGGTGCATTCCAAGGGATTCAAACCTCCCCTATACCTCTCACCAACCCTGGAGACCAGATAACCTCGGGTTAAAAGACTAAACTGTGTGCTTCAGTCAGCAGAGCTGCCTCTTTGCAGCTTTGCTGGACAAGGACTCAGCCTCCCTGCACCTCACTGCCGGCATCACTCCCATTTCAGTCTGTTCTCTGAGTAGCTCTTGGAAAACTTTCAAAATCCTAAATCAGACTGTGTCTTTCTTCTCTTCACAACTCTCCATGGCTCAATGGGTTCTCAGAAGTGAAAGTGAAATTGTTAACTGCTCAGTCCTGTACAACTCTTTGTGACCCCACAGACTGTAGCCTGCCAGGCTCCCCCTCCATGGAATTCTCCAGGCAAGAATACTAGAGTGGGTTGCCATTCCCTTATCTGATGAATCTTTCCCACCCAGGAATTGAACCCAGGTCTCCCACATTGCAGGCGGATTCTTTACTGTCTGAGCCCACAAAACTCTCAGCTTGACAGTCTAGGCGAGACTCCACCTCACACTTTCTGCTCTAGGCAGGTACAAGACAGATCCCAGTTTTTTCGAATTCTCCCACCACAGTCCAACCTCCAAGCCTCTTCGCCTGTGGGTCCCTTTCCCACTAGCCATCACAGTCCATCAGACACAGCCCATCAGTCCATCCCACGCCTTGCAGTCCGTTAGTCCACACACAACCACCTCACGTCCTGGACCCCACTTCTTGGGCTGCGGGCACATGAGCAGGCGCCTTGGACTAAAGAGGAACTGAAGAGCCTCTTGATGAAAGTGAAAGAGGAGAGTGAAAAAGCTGGCTTAAAACTCAACATTCAAAAAACTAAGATCATGGTATCCAGTCCCATTCCTTCATGGCAAGCAGATGGGGAAACAATGGAAACAGTGAAAGACTTTACTTTCTTGGGCTCCAAAATCACTGCAGGCAGGGACTGCCGCCATGAAATGAAAAGACGCTTGCTCCCTGGAAGAAAAGCTCTGACAAACCCAGACAGCATGTTAAAAAGCAGAGGCATCACTTTGCCAACAAAGGCCCTTATAGTCAGAGCTGTGGTTTTTCCAGGAGTCAGGTATGGATGTGAGTTGGATCACAAAGAAGGCTGAGAGCTGAAGAATGGATGCTTTTGAACTGTGGTGTTGGAGAAGTCTCTTCAGAGTCCCTGGGACTGCAAAATCAAAGCAGTCAATCCTAAAGGAAATCAACCCTGACTATGCATTGCAAAGACTGTTCCTGAAGCTGAAGTGCCAATATTTTGGCCACCTGATGTGAAAAGCCTACTCATTGGAAAAGACCCTGATGCTGGGAAAGATAGAAGGCAGGAGGAGAAGGGGACGACAGAGGATGAGATGGTCAGATGCCATCACTGACTCTATGGACGTAAGTTTGAGCAAGCTCCAGGAGATGGTGAAGGGCAGGGAAGCCTGGCATTGCAGTCCATGGGGTCGCAAAGATTTGGACGTGACTGAGTGACTGTACAACAAGAAAACACTAGAAATAACTCAAATATCAATAAAATAGATGAATGAACAGTCAATTATACATGGAAGAGAAAAGTACTGAAAAATAAGAATGTTCCTATAAGGAACATTTAATGAATTAATGAACAATTAATTTATATTTAATGAACAATTCATTAAATGAACGTTTAATGAATGATTAATCAATCACAAAGTAACTATATAGGATCGATGAAATCAGAAAAAGATGTAAACATTTCATGATCAATCATAAAATTCTAAAAATGCAATCTATTGTAAAGGAATGTACATAAGTGGCTGTCTGTCCAGCCAGGGCGAGTCAGGAGACTCTAAAACAGCATAAGGAAGACATGCAGGTGACAGGCATACTCATTACCATAATAATGGTTTCACAAGTGCATACAGGTAAAACTTCTCAAACTGTACACTCTGAATACGTACGAGTTATTCCATACCTTCACAGAGGTTTAAAAACTGCTTCCATAATAAAAATCCAAATAAAAATCTAAATGCCCGATTCTTCAGAAAATGACTCCACTATCTCGATTCTCAAGACTTGAGGTGCCATCTCTTCTCAGTGGCAGGAAATACTGGCAAACAATGAAGGCCATCTCCTACTGAGTCAAGAGGACTGCTGACTGGATCACAAAACCACATTCTGGACACAGTACGTCTCCACACTGCTTCTGCTGCCTGTATAGCAATGGCCTTGAGGTGAACAGCTCAGAAAGCCTAGCAGAATCCCCCCAACCCCTTATTTTGTCTGCCAATGACTTCACAACATAAACATACCTAAGGTCCTGAGATTTCTGGACATACTCATCCTGTAGTCACTCACTGGAACATGTGTGGCTGTATCTTTAGAAGAGGTACCTTCTTCCACACAGCTTGCTGCAGTCTCCTCCCCTCTCTAGTAACCGATGTTTCCATACCAACTGTGGTCTCCCCTGCCCCTGCAGTCTTCCAACCATGGACACTAGCCTACAGAATTCTTGGTATCAGGGTACATGGCTCCTTTGTAGGAGAACTGGGATTAAGATTCCCCTCAGCAGAGCTCGACATTGTGCATTATCCCCTTTAAGTAAGGAAAAACAAATTCATGTTGTCTCCAGTAATAGAATCCACAGACCTCTGGCATCCAGGCAGAAAATTATAATACAAGGCAGTCTTTCCTAGGAGGCCTTGGCAGCAATGCAAACTACTACAAAACAAGAATGCCATATTCAGCCATCTCAGGCACCTGGAGTTTGGATCTCCACTACAAAAGTAATTTATCCGTCAGGTTGACAGTCCTATTGTGCTTTCAAACTATTCCACACAGTGAAGAGCATTTCCAAGACTAAGGTGCTGAAACAATAAGGCCTTTATTATCATACAGATCAGAGTAACATGCAATAGGCAGTTTCTGGGTCAGTGACTGGAAAGCCGGAAAGCCCCATCACAAGCACTACACGAGGTCAACTGTGTCCTAGAAAAGCTAGTTCTCTGCCAGGACCCAGACGGCAGTCGGAGCCAACACACGCTCAGGGCCAGGCCCTGACTTGTCAGAAGAAAGGGAAAGAAGACTCCTTAAGGGCTGACGAGAGTCATCACCTCCTCCAACACATGGGAGAGTACAGAGGCCAGTTGCTCTGAACACACCAGGGTGGTGACTGATGCCAACCATCAGGACACGCCAGATGCTACAGGTGAGATGGTTTCTGGCCAAGAAACTGGCAGTGAACCTGGCAGGTCACACGTGCTTCCCACACAACCGTGAAATTTCCAGTGAATCAATCTCCAGTCTGTGGACAGCCCAAGACGAGATTTAACTTAGGTGGATGGTTCCTCAGACACTTACCTCCACCACATCTATACTAAGGAAGGAGAAAGCATACATTCAATGTGTATACAAGGCCTTTCCCCAGTGTGAATTCTTTGGTGTTGACTGACATTAGATTTGCAGCTAAAGGATTTTCTACATTCACTGCACATGAGCTCTCCTGTGTCGAAGGAGACTAGAGTACTGAGTAAAAGATTTCTTACATTCACTGCACTTATAAGGCCTTGCTTCAGTGTGCACTGTTTGGTGTCGAATGAGATGGGTTTTGCGGCTAAAGGATTTTCCACATTCACTGCATTCATAAGGCTTTTCTCCAATGTGAACCCTTTGGTGTTGAATGAGGACAGATTTCTGACTAAAGAATTTCCCACACCCACTGCACTCATAAGGCTTTTCTCCAGTGTGAACTCTTTGGTGTTGAACAAGGAGAGATTTCTCACTAATAGATTTTCCACATTCAAGTCATTCATAAGGTCTAACCAGTGTGAACTCTCCAGTGTCAAATGAGATGGGTTTTACAGATAAATGATTTCCCACATTCACCACACTCATAAGGCCTTGCTCCAGTGTGAGCTCTTTTGTGTCGAAGGAGGACAAAACTTTGGTTAAACATCTTCCCACATTCACTGCATTTATAAGGCCTTTCATTAGTGTGAACTCTCTGGTGTTTAATGAGGATGGATTTCTGGATAGTCCCACATTCACTGCACTCATAAGGCCTTTCTCCAGTGTGAACTCTTTGGTGTTGAATGAGATCAGATTTCTGGCCAAATGATCTCCCACAGTCACTGTACTCATAAGGCTTTGCTCCAGTGTGAACTCTCCAGTGTCAAATGAGGTGGGTTTTACGGCTAAAGATTTTTCCACATTCACTACACTCATTAGGCCTCTCTCCAATGTGAATTTGACGGTGCTGAACAAATCTGTATCTGCATTTGTCACACTCATCAAGACCCTCTCCAGTGCAAACTCTCTGGTGGTGAAGTGTATGAGTGTTGCCAAAAACTTTCTTGTATTCAGTCCACTTCAGATGACTTTCTCCATTGTTCAAGGCCTCCTCACACTCAATGCTGCTGGGTGGCTTCTCACCATTGAGAGTGGCCTCGTGCTGAGGAAGGCCCAAGGTAGCTAGGAAGTCCTTTCCACTCTCCTCACTAGGGACAGGCTTCCCTAACACATAGAATATGCAGCTCGTCACAATCGAGGCCCTGTTCATGTCCATTTTAAAGACTTTCTCTCCACTGCCATGCTCTTGGTACTGGGGAAGGTTTGGGTTCAACCAGAAGCCTTTGGACCACCCACCAAAGTATGGTGTCTACCCAGGATATGCTGCCTGAAACTCAGTCAGCTGCAAAGTATCTTTCAAGACTGGGATACATTTCTCACAGAGATTAATCTTCCGGGTGGATGGACTGAGAAGTCCTGACCTATGACTCTCCTACAGAAAGGCTCTGCTCAGAAGGTATCACCTCATCCTCCTCCATTTCACACCAACAACCTGAAAGCAGAGTAACACTAATAATGTGCATGCGAGCTTCAGTGGGAAATGGAAGTCCCACAAAAAGGCATGTCACACACATACATTCAAGCCAGAGAATGAAGTCATGTAAGTGTTTTCAGGATGAGGTACTGATTTGAAGGGAGGGCTGTTCTGCAGGGACATGCCTCTAAAGATCACAGAAGGGAGACTTTCCAGAACAAAGGGCATAAATATGAATGCCACATGAGGAGGAGAGGCAGGATCAATGAATCACTCCTCTGCCAACAACCTTCAGCAAGATATTGTCAGCTGAGAACATGTCCATTCTATGAAGAAGGATGGCAGTGTCCAGGCCCATGGAAATACAACTGGAACTGAGCAACTGGGTTCAAGGACTATTTAAGAATATGCACACACCTCATTTTACAGACATACCTCATTATCACTGCACTTTGCTCTATTGCCTTTTGTAGATACATTTTTTTTACCAATTGGAGATCTGTAGCAATGCTAAGTTCAGCAAGTCTATGGGTGCCAATTTCCCTATAGCATTTGCTCACTTCGTGTCTCTGTGTCACATTCTGGTAATTCTCACAGTCTTTCAAACTATTTCAATATTATTTTAGTTGTTATGGTGCTCTGTGAATCAATGATCTTTGATGTGACAACTATGAGTCACTGAAGGCTCAAACAATGGTTAGGATTTTTTGGCAAAAAAGTACTTTTTAATTAAGGTAGGTGTATTGTTTTTTAGACATTATTTTATTGCACACAATATACTAAGGGATGGTATAACTTCTATATGCACTGGGAAACAAAAAATAATGTGTGATTCACTTTATTGCAGTGATCTGGAAACGAATCCACAATATCTCTGAAATATGTCTGTTAAGTGTAAGTCGCTGTGGGAGAACTACAGAGGGTGCAGTGGAGACAAAAGTGATGCATGCAGATCAGAAAGGCAGGGCCAGTCAGAAACTGAAATGACAAATCAAGAAAGTGTCAAGATGCAGAAGCAAGTGTTGAGATGATCTGTGTCCAGTGTGACTCGCAACAAAACTCTGGTGGACACACAGTAGGTTCCTAGTATGATTTAAACACAATCTCATTTTCATGCCCTCACCTCCTTTGACACTCACTAGGGCCAGGCCTTCTTTGAGATTATCTTGCCCTGTTCACACTGTAAAGCAATCAGGGCTCCCCCAACATTCCCCATTTCCATAACTACACGAGACCTGAATGAAACAAGTCCTTAGGGAAAGACAGGAAATGTCAGCACTGGTCCAGAGCAACTCAAGAAACAAAAGACCACAGGAGAGGAAAGAATATTGCAACAAAATCTCAAAACAGGGTCTTTCAAGAAAAACCTCCATATAGATAGCGACCATGACAAGGTCTAGAATTCCTGATATAGACAGTCACAAGGAAGTCTTAAAATTAAAAGTTCTCATCATAAGGGGGAAAAAAAAAATGCAAATCTGTATGGTGATGGATGTTAACCAGACTTGCTGTTGAGAGCATTCTGCAGTATACACAAACATCAAATCTTTATGTCATATACCTGAAACTAATATGCCCTATGTCAGTTATATCTTAATTTAAAAAAAAAAAAAAAGAGGAAAAGAGAAGAATCTGGGTCACAGGGTGTCATAGATATGGACAGTCATCCAGTCAAGGAGAAGGCAGGAAATGTGAGCTCTATTAGGCTGACTGCCAGACTGACTCCCAGACACTTCCCTGCATGCCTCAGGGTAGCAGATGTTGGGGCTGCACACAGCTCAGCACTGACACCCACAGCACATATGCCAGGAAGGGGGGAAGGAAGCAGAGACCATGGTCCAGCTGTGGAATGGACAGAGCTGTCTCCTGGAGAGAGGGAAAGATGGGAAAAGACAGAGGTCAGTTGACGACACTGGGAGGAATATGAAGGCCTTACCCAGGGACGTTGTAAGTGCAAAGTTCTCCAGCATCACATCACAATACAGGAACCTCTGTGTCTCATTAAGGAGCCTCCACTCATCCTGGGAGAAGTAAATGGCCACATCTTCAAAGGTCACACAGGCCTGCCATGATGGGGACAATTCGTTCCATGATCAGCTTCTTTCACAGGACCCCAAGTTCATCCACCCACCAATCAAACCCTGCTCACCCACCTCCCTATTTCCCATCTCAGAGGAGATACCAGGCCTGGTGGCTCTGATGTGCACATTCTTCTCATGGCCCCTTTGATTACTTTGTCCACCCACAGCAACAGGCAGGTGGGCAGACAGATGATCCCTAAGCTCTGGGTCTGGCATGCAGGGACTTTCAGCTTCCAGAAATGAAAGTATTTTAACTCCAAACTTCCCACTAACAGGTGGGGTCCCTCCACCTGTCACCCTCTCCCAGGAGCCATCAGTCAGTCACAAGATCCCCCCCACAGCCACCTCACCGTTCTGGCCCCCGGCGCCTGAGCTGCCGGCACGTGAACACTCGGGGCTTTAGTGGCTGGTGGGATGAGGGCGGTGCGGGCCCTGAGTACCAGCGTTTACCTGAGGCGGGCCTCTCAGCGCCGCCGCCGCCATCGGACTCTGTGGGCGGAGCGGGGGCAGGAGAGGCGGGGGGACGCGGGAAGAGCGGTTCCTCTCCTGGGCGTCGGGTGGCAGGAGTCTGCCCTCGGACTGTCTCGATCTGCACTCGCCGCTCCGGAACCTGAGACTGGGCGATAGCACCCAAGAGCCTACAAAACGACCGCCACCTGGAAAATGCCGGAAGTCCCGCCCCAACGCGATGCTCACATAGGAAGTGCACTTCTCCTGAGTTCTGATTGGCTTAACGCCGAAGGCGAGCGGGGCAGAATGCTCTGGGTAATGTAGTTCTTCCGGCTTTATGCCTGACCTAGAAGCGCAGCTTACCAGGACCTCCAGGTAAACTCTCAAGGTGAGGGCCATAAGTGCAAAGAAGATTCCGGAACCCTGAGATAAAGGTTTGGGATATCAGCCTTTCTCTTTAAACAGTCTTGAAGCTGTGGAGTTCTGCTGGGAAAAAGACTTCTGAAAGGACACATATATCTGGAAGGCTGTGATCCAAGGCCGTTTTTGCTGAATATAAATAAGCCCAGTCTCCGGAACCAGAGGGAGCACACAGCTCTTCTTAAAAATGTGTGCTTGAAATGAATTCTAAATATCTAGGCAAAAGATGTGCTCATGTGTACAGAGCAAAGAACAACAACGCAACACCTGATGGAAAACAACAAAACCAGAATAATCTGGGGGAAAATATCTCGTGTTCACAGAGACAGTGGTATGATTTGTTCCAAATTCCTAAGCAACCTTCTTGCTAACACCAGTGGACATAGAATCTGTGTGATACTATACACCTCAAGGATTTAAATCTATTCAAACTTAAATAAATAAAAGTGTGGAAAGAACAACCAAAAAGAAAAAAAATTGGGGTCATCAGAATCTGATCTCTTTGATGAGAAGTGATTACTGTCATGGTCTGGGTGCGGGTTGGAAAAGAATTTCCAAACAGGAGACAGAATGAGCGGGAAATAAAGTTTATTAGAATGTGAGACTGTTACAACAGCAGGCCAGCTCAAGGGAAAACTGACGTTGAACAGGGGTTCTTAGTCCACTTTTATGTCCAGGGTACAAGGAGTGGGATAGGGGTCTTGCAGGTCATTTGCTGATTGGGTGAGGCGTGTATATGTGGGGGAAGAGTAGGGCAAATACCTTCTCTTTATGGGGTAGGAGGGGAGACAGGTTATACTGTTCTGTTAACAGTTACAACATGGGGGAGGGTGGACGATACAGGTCTGGTTTTTCCATTCCTGCATTCCAAGACCCTCCTTGGTTTTATCTGCTCTTTCGTCCTTGGGTCAAAACAATTATCATTCCTACTGTCACTGCAAAGATTGCATCTGCGTGGGGAGTGGAGATGATTCCAGAAAAGGTTGTGAAATGCAAGTCACTGAAAGCTGTTAATGTAGTTTTTTCAGAAATAGTGGCTGGATAGCTCTGGCAACATATCTGCAGAGGATTAAAAACAAAAGTTAAGATCTCAAAGAAAACTGAACAGGATGAGAACAGACAGTTATCTGAGCAGTGGCTATGTGGAAATTTTTGCCACTCAGGATTTTGTCTTAGAAATTTGATTATTTTTCCTTTCTTTAAAACATTAATACTTTGAAGTACAGTTTTAAGACCTTTAAAGTAGCCTTTAAACAGTAAAAACTTAAAATGGATAGGAAACTGGGGTCATGTTTATTCGATTCTTTAATAAAGTAAACGTTTAACAAAAAATTAAATGTTCAATGAGTACCTACTGATTTTCAAGCTGTATTGTAGTTTTGTATTTACATAAAGATTTTGCCACATTCCACACAGCCGTAAAGCCTTTCTGCAGTGTGAACTTCCGAGTGGTCACTGAGATGGGAGTTTGGGTATCAGATTTACCCTATTCACTACCCTACAAATAAGGTCTTTCCCAGTGTGTACTGCCTAGAGCTGAACACCTGAGCACTTGCTGTAAAAGCTTTCTTACATTTGCTAGACTTGTAAAGCCTTTTCCCAGTGCAGACTCTGATTTGATGATCAAGAACGTCTCTGTGGCCAGAAAGAAGTGACCTGATTGGGCGCTTCTTATTCTTAGGACACAGATGGGGGTAAGGTAGGGTGAGGACATGGAGAACCCTGAATTACATGAGGAGGGTCGCTCAACACGGTGACTGCCATCCCAGGTGTGCATTGAGTGGGATCCCTAAGGGGAGGAGGAGAAGTACAGGATCCAAGCACATTTGTTATTCACCATCGTTGACCTTCAGATATGTCGCTGTGAAGTTGGGGTGGGGGTGACATTTGCATTCGAGCCTTCCTGGGGCCAGACACCACATTCTTGAAGCTGTGATGGAGTGTACAGACCCAGCAACAGACAATGACCGCCACCTGTGTGATGCTGGATGTTCTGCCCCAAGCCTATGGTCCAGACACTCCGGATTACCCAGAGTTCCCACTGCTCTATAGGCTTTGGCAAGGGGCGTGCTGCGTCAGTCACAGGGAACAGGTGTACACCGGCCCCACTAGGGACAATGGGCATGAGATTGAGAAACTCCGGGAGACAGTGAAGGACAGGGAAACCTGGCGTGCTGCAGTCCGTGGGGTTGCAAGAGTCAGGCACCACTGAGCGATGACAATAGGGACAACGGGAAGTGGTGCGGCCAACTTCTGGGAGCAGAGGAAGAGCTTCAGTGCAGTTCAGTGCAGTCGCTCGTCGTGTCCGACTCTTTGCGACCCCGTGAATAGCAGCACGTCAGGCCTCCCTGTCCATCACCAACTCCCGGAGTTCACTCAGACTCACGTCCATCGAGTCGGTGATGCCATCCAGCCATCTCATCCTCTGTCGTCCCCTTCTCCTCCTGCCCCCAATCCCTCCCAGCATCAGGGTATTTTCCAACGAGTCAACTCTTCGCATGAGGTGGCCAAAGTATTGGAGTTTCAGCTTCAGCATCAGTCCTTCCAATGAACACCCAGGACTGATCTCCTTTAGGAGGAAGAACTTAACTCCTTTTAAAAGAGGCCAAAGGCTGATTTCTGGGAATCTTGTCTGTAGATCACCAGAATGTTGAGAAAGAAATCACTTCAGCCTCCATCAAGCGCAGCTACTTCTGTTTGGGACTAAAAATAACTGCTTGCCTGCACAGGTAGGGTAAGCCTCACAGAGCAGGAAGGGCACAGCCCTTAGCAGTAGCTGTTGTTGTGCTTCATTACTTTGCACCCTGCTACTAGGCAACAGGTCTTGCTCAGCCATTGCCCAGTGCCTCAGTGGGCCCTGCCCACAAGCAACCAACTGTCAATGAGCAACCTGGTAGTTGTCCTGCTCAGCTATTGGTCAGCACCTCAGTGGGCCCTGCCCACAGGTAACTGTCAATGAGGGACCACTGGGGAAATGATTCAGTCAAAGGTCCATGATGTGGTGGTCATTAAGTGGAGAGTGAGGTAAGAAGCAGATTCAGACCTTCTCCTGGAGGCCCTCCAGCTCACCCACATTGGGCCAGTGGGTGAGCTGGAGAGCCCAGGGAACAGACTGAGATCTACATCCTGAGAGCACCAGAGCCCTTACTAAGGCCCTCCACTAGCTGTGGCCCAGCCCTTGAAGCAGCTGTGAACCTCTCCCCCATCCCTTTCTCTGTAACCTAATAGCAGTGGCTGTCTGTGTGAGTTGCTGTCTGTGTGAGTTGCTGTCTGTAAGACCTGGTCTTCCACTTTGGGCAGCCTGAGGAGACAGAGGGCCAGTTGGGTTGGATGCCTGGCTTCCTCAGGGATGACAGCTGGGCAGGATATGGAAACCTGGTCCTGAAGGAGCTGCCAAGTGAGATCTGCCTCCTCTTAGCTAGGACTGGGACATTGGAGGGTGAAAGTTGTGCCTTGGGACTTTGCCAGGACAGATAATAACATCCATTTGGTAGAGACTTACAGGAACATCGTTACCTGACCATGACCGGACCTCAAGAACAAAGGATCTGACACTGAGAAGTCTTCAACAGCCAACTGAAAGCTTTTAGTAACTTTGGGGTTTTTAGGGCATGAGCCACCCATCTCTGTATGAATCTGTAATAAACCTTTCTCTGTTTCAGACTCTGTTTAGTATTGATGGACCTCACTCTGTGTCAGGCACATGGACTTGCTATTTTGGTAACAATTTATGGCACCCCCAGATAAGACCTCTGTGCCCATGGTAGATTGATCCGGGCCAGGGACAGCCCCTTCCCAAGTTCCCAGAAATTGCTCCAGGGAACTGGGAGGGATTCTCCCTGCCAGGTACCAGCCACTCAAGGGATGAGACTGTTTGGAGCAGAGAAATGTCCAGAGCTATGGACCACGTTTCGTGTCACCTGGGGTAAGTCACTCAAGGTTGCCCAGGCTGGGAATTCTCTCCAGTCCAAAAAACCCAATTGCCACTTAAAAAAATTTTTTTATGAAGTCCAGTTTATTTTTCTATTGCTGTTTTTGCTTTTGGCGTCTTATCTAAAATACCATGACCTAATCCAAGGTCATGAACATTTATTTGTTTTCTTTTAAGAGCTTTAGAGTTAAGCTCTTACATTTAGGTCTTTGATCCATTTCAAGTTAATTTTTGTATCTGGGGTTAGGTTGGGGGTCCAATTTCATTCTTTTGCATTTGGATTTTTTACTGATTTGACTGTGCTGAATCTTCATTGCTCCATGGGCTTTTTCCACAGTTGCAGTGACTGGGGGCCACGCTAGCTGTGGTGCACGGATTTCTAACTGTGATTGCCTCTCCCGCTGTGGAGCGTAGCCTCTAGAGCACTCAGGCTTCAGTAGTCCCAGCACGCCAGTCCAGTAGTTGCAGCTCCAGGGCTTATAATACAGGCGAATAGTTGTGGCACAGGGACTTTGTTGCCCTGCAGCGTGTGGGATCCTCCTGTATCAGGAATCCGACCTGTGTCTCCTGCATTGGCAGGCTCACTTTCCACCACGGAACCACCAGAGAGGTCCCCAACTGCCATTTTTGAAGAGCCTGGAGCAAAAGCAGAGGGTCAGGAGCAAAAGTAGGGTGCTGAGCCCCACCTTGGGGAGCAAGCAAACAAGGGAACCTATAATTTGTTTTCACTCCCCTCTGCTGCAGCAGGGACCTCAAAAAAGCCTTACCTGAATTTCTTTTCTGGCCTCTGATCAGTTTCTGTTGATTGAGAAAGGAGGCCAAGAACCCTGGTTGGTAACAAAGCCATTTTATTGAGCTTCAGGGGAAGGTCGAGGCCTGGGAGGGCAATAAGATCTGATGTCCTCAGCGGGACCCAAATCTCCCCAGATTCACAGTTGCTGAAAAGTTGAAGCCCACAAGATGAGGGGTGTGGACAGAGAACAGGGTAGCAGGCAGCAGTGGTCCTCAGTGGACCACTCTGAGCTGGTGATCGCGTGTTCTGGCATGGGAACTCACTGTCTTCTCGTGTGGGGCTAAATTTTAAAAATAACACCAATCTTAAAGATAAATTAATGTACTAAACAGATATTTACTAGTTGTTGGAAATGTGTCAGCTATTTCAAAGCACCTGAGATAAGTTAGTGAAAAAAAACTGAGAAAATACTTGTCTTTCTTAAACTTACATTCGGGTGGTGTGAGACAATGGGAATAACATGAGAAAATTATAAAGTATATTCCAAATGGAGAAATACTATGGAAATACACATATTCACATGCATATTTGTGTCCATTACATTGGGGCTGTAGCCGAGGAAGCTTAATTTAGTGTGGAGCACTTTTGAGGGTAGTTTTCTGGTGAAACCTAAGATGGCGGTGGTAGGTGGAGGACTGGCGGAAGCGTCTCTGGCAGAGGGAACACTCATAGGGCTTCTCTCCTGTGTGGGTTCTCTCATGAGCCTGAAGGTTGGTTTTGTGGGTGAAGGCCATTTCACATGTGCTGCACACAAAGGGCTTCTCTCCTGTATGAATCCTCTGATGCACGTGGAGGTCTGATGCCTGGAAGAAGCCTTTGCCACACTCGGCACAAATATATGTTCTCTCATTATTGTGTCTTTTCTGGTGAACTCTGAACCGAGAGGAATACCTGAAGGTCTTGGGACATCTCTCACATCTGTATACTTCTGGGGCTCTGAGGGATCTTTCCTGGTGTTTCCCACGTGCAGAAGTCCCCTCAGAGCTCTGGAGGGTAGAAACAGGCTCAGGGGTGACCTGGTCTGGTTCCACTTCCATGAGGACATCTTGAGAGGAGGGTCCTTTCAGGGATCCATCCTGGGGCCTGGAGGGGCCTGGGCCTGCTCCTCTTCTGGAGTTTCGTGGATTCTCCAGAGAAACACCTCCTTCTTCCAGCCTCAGATGATTCTCTTCTTGGACAATGATTAGGGAAGGTATCTGATTGCTTGGACTAGTAATACTGTCACTTTTCACAGAAATGTTGCCATCATGTTCTTTACCTTCATTTCCTGTAGGAGGCGAAAAAGTGACTCCGTGAAGTTGCACCCAAGAAAGAGCCCACATGGGCCACCCCTCTGGGACCTGGGCTCTGCCCACTCACTTTGTCCTGTTTCCAGGGATGTATCTTGCACAGTCCAGGATGGAGTTCCCATGTTCACCCCTCCTGTTGACAACTGATTGGTTAGATGAAAGATGATTTCTTTTAAGGACATATTTTCTGAAAAGAGGGCTTCCTGCCCCTGCATGTGGACATGGACCTATTAAAAAAAAAAAAAAAGGCATGATTATTTATCTACTATGTGATAAAACCGGTTTTGGAAAACCCACCTCAGTCAGGCTTTCCCAATATCTTTGTACTGTGGGCTCCCATACCTCTTTGTCCTGCCCTTATTTCTGCCTGTATCAAATTTCATGGTAATTTCTTTTTTAGTGTGTCTTCCATGATGAAAAAAGATGAATACTGCGAGTCCCTTGGACTTAAGGAGAAAGGAGATCAAAGTAGTCAATCCTAAAGGAAATCAACCCTGAATATTCATTGGAAAGATTAAAGCTGAAGCTGAAACTCCAGTACTTTGGCCACTTGATGCAAAGAGCTAACTCATTAGGAAAGACCTTGATGCTGGAGAAGATTGAGGGCAAACGGAAAAGGGGGTGACAGAGGATAAGATGGTTGGATGGCATCACCGACTCAGTGGACATGGATTTGAGTAAACTCCAGGGGATAGTGGAGGGAGGGAAGCCTGGCGTGCTGCAGCCCATGGGGTCACACAGAGTCGGACACAACTGAGTGAACCATAACAAGGCTTTCTGAAGGAAGAACCAGCTCTTGTCAAGGCATTTCTCATCCTGAGGTTTCTACCCAATTGACATTTTCTCAGTGGGGTCCTCTTAGCACTTCACCTATGAAAATCAATTACTCTAATTAATATGTTGGCTCCCATATGCCTCACTGAATAAACATATAAAATGTTGATTCTTGCTTACTTGGAATAGTAAGTATTTGTCTGAGGAAGAGTGATCTGACTAATAATTGGTCTACAGTAACCCTTCTTTCTCTTCTTCCAGGCATCAACAACTGAATGTATTGTTTATTCCTTACTCCTTTCTGCCCCTCATCCCAGAGGTCAGAACACTCTACATACCAAATCAGGTAGCTTTATGCAGTCATCATGCAGGTCTTCTGTGAATTTCTCCAGGTCTCCACCACTTGCTTTCCATTTCTCTTTCAAAGTAGACTTTTCACTGCAGTGCTTATTGATCATAAATTGTTCCAGGGCAAGTTGAAAAATAATTTCATGCTTGCTGTGTTTTTCTGGCTGCAGCCATAAGTGAAATGACTTATAGAGTCTTTGCAGTTCCTGCCTTGCACGTGAGTTATTACCATTTTGCAATAAGCCGGGCTGAGTGTTCTGCAACTGAGAGATATCCTCTGCTGTTTGCAGAGTGGGTCCTCGACTGGGGATAAAGTCTGTATTTGCTGACTTTGGGTCCTCCTTGGATGGTTCATGCTGAAATGATGCTCTGAAACCTAAATCCATTCTTGGCAATGTTTCTTATAGATTCAGCTGCCAGGATTTAGTTCATGACATCTTTTGTTTCTGGAGATCTGCTTTAAAACAACATCAGGACATGTATAAATAATATTTTATAAGTTTTCTTATTTCTTATTTTCTTATCTCACTATTTAGGTAACAATCAAATGTTGCATGAATGCTGCATACGTTGATACTGTTGGATGCTTAAAGATCACACAATAGAAACAGGAGATTTGTATCTAATTATATACATCACCAGTATAATTAAAAAAGAAAGAGAGAGCATACATTTCAGGCTCAGATAACTTCATAGGTAAATTTTGAGAAACTTAAGAAAGTAATAACTCTAATAATACACAAATTCTCACAGAGCATAGGGAAAGAGGAGACATTCCTATTTTAATTAACGACCCTTCCTGATCATGAAACTTTACAAACGCATTAAAGTAAGGGTGACTGCTGTCTAGCAACTCGTACGAGTATAGATGTGAAAACCCTCAACTAAATGTCTGCAAACGAAACCAAGTCATGTGTAAAGAAAGCATATTATGTGTGGATGAAGTCTATGTTCTGCATGCATTTTGGGTTAAATTTCAAAAAGCCATGTAATTTGCCACATTAATAGAACTGAAAGAACATACTACCACATAAGCAGATACATTGAATGTGTTTAATAAAAGTCAGTACTCAATCCTAAGAAAGACACTTGCTAAGCTAGGAATAGAAGGAAACTTTCATTGTGATAAATAATTACAAAATAACTACAACAAAAATTACTCTTAAAAGTACAACAAAAATTGTTCTTAAAAGTTTTATTCTTGGGATTGAGAGATGGAAGTCCGTTGTCAACTCTATACAACATATGGCTGGTACCCAGCCAGTTAAATAAGATCTGAAAATGTATCAAGGACTTCCCTGGTTGTCCAGTGGTTAGGACTCTGTGCTTCCACTGCAGGGATGTGGACTCCATCCCTGGTCAGAGAGCTAAGATTGCATATGCCACATGGCATGGCCAAAAACAGTTAAAATTTTAAAAATGTAAAAAAGAAAATGTATCAACTATTATTTATAGACAGCAGGATTTTGTTTGGGAAAAAAACCCTAAATATCTACAAATATTAGACTAGATGAATTTAACAAGGTGCCTTTTACAAGGTCAATATTCCAAAAGCAATTTTTATAAGAGAAACAAAATTAAAGTAATAACTTTATCATAATTTCCAACATTAAATACCTATGAACAAATCTAATGTAAGGTATGCAAGTTATCTGTAGATAACTACAAGATAATAAAGGTATGAAGAGAAAAGCCATGTTTATGAATTGATTGAAAGGCTCAATATTATTGGAAATGGAAGTTCTCTCTGGATGGATTGTATAGTCAATGAATTTTCAAGGAAAATCCAGAAGATGTGTGTGTGTGAGAGAGAGAGAAAATTGACAGAGCAATTCTAAATGACATGTAGCAAAAGGCCAAATAATAGACAGGGTATTTCTGAAGAATAAATTTGGAGGGAGACTTCCTGGTGGTCCAGTGGCCAAGACTCGGCGCTCCCAATGTAGGGGGCCTGGGTTCAATCCCTGGTCAGGAAACTTAGATCCCACATGCTGCAAATAAGACCCAGTGCAGCCAAACACATAATAAATAAATAAAAATAAATATTAAAAAATAAGCTTGGAGGATTTACACAATCAGATAATAAAATGCTATTGAAATTATAATAAAGATGGTGTCATAGTGCCACAAAAATAGAAAATAGAGCAACATAACAGAATAGTGTCCCAATACAGAGTGACATATATTCAGTCACTTGATTTATGGAAGACATAAGACCGGCTCAATGTAATTAAAGTGTCAGTTGCTCAGTCCCATCTGACTCTTTGCAACTCCATGGACTGTAACCAGTCAGGCTCTTCTGTCCATGGAATTCTCCAGGCAAGAACACTAGAGTGGGTAGCCATTTCCTTGTCCAGGGGATGTTCCCAGAGGATTGAAACTGGTCTCCTGCATTGTATGCAGATTCTTAACCATCTGAGCCACCAGGGAAGCCACCAGTTAAAAAAGGCAATGATCTGTATAAAGTATGTTCTTTTAATTACTGTAGGAAGGTAAAATACTAGGAAAAAATAGAGAAAAGTGAACCAAATAGAAGCAATAGGATGGAATCCATACACTTTATTTCTCTGTGCTGAAAACTACATCAGGCACAGACATCTGTCTGGCTACCCCAGCCACGTCACTGCGACACAGTTCAATGATACAGCACTTAGGAAAATCTCCCTCATCACATTTACTGTTTTGTTTTTCCCTCTGAAGTTACTCTTCCTCGTGAACAGCATTTGTCTCTGCTTCACTGTGTTTATCAAAGTTACAACTTTATTATGGTCTATCTGTGTTTCTAATCCCTGCCCTTTCCCACCTGTGTGTGGAAGCAAGTACAGACGGCACTATAGTTAATAATACAGAATTACATATTTGAAAGTTGCTAAGAAAGTAAATATTTGTAATTTTTAATTTTTTGAGAGTAAATCTTAAATGTTCTCATCATAAGAAAAATTTTCACAACTATATATGGTAATGATATTAATGACTTATTTTAGTGATTTTAATTAGCCATGAAAATAAGCTTTTTATTTAAAAAGTCATGAAATTAAAAGATGCTTGCCCCTTGGAAGAAAAGCTATGACCAACCTAGACAGCATATTAAAAAGCAGAGACATTACTTTGCCAACAAAGGTCCATCTAGTCAAGGCTATGGTTTTTCCAGTAGTCACACATGGATTTGAGAGTTGGACCATAAAGAAAGCTGACCACCAAATAATTGATGCTTTTGAACTGTGGTGTTGGAAAAGACTCTTGGAGAGTCCCTTGGACTGCAAGGAGATTCAACCAATCAATCCTAAAGGAAATCAGTTCTGAATATTCATTGGAAGGACTGATGCTGAAGCTGAAGCTTCAATACTTTGGCCACTTAATGTGAACTGACTTATTGAAAAGACCCTGATGCTGGGAAAGGTTGAAGGCAGGAGGATAAGGGGATGACAGAGGATGAGATGGTTGGATGGCATCACTGACTTGACGGACATAAATTTGAGCAAACTCTTGGAATTGGTGATGGACAGGGAAGTCTGGCATCCTATAGTCTATGGGTTACAGAGTAGGACACAGCTGAGCAACTGAACTGAACTGATTTTAGTGACTATTTCACAATATTATAAATATCAAATCATTATATTATACATCTGAAAGTTTATTTGTTTGATGTTTTGCTTGTATTTTTTTTGCACTGCTTGGCCCTTGGAAGTAAAAGCGTGGAGTCCTAACCACTGAACTTCCAGGGAATTCCCCATTTGAAACTAATATAATGTCATGTATCAATTATACCTCATTAAAAAATGATTAAGTCCATCTTGTATATAATTTGCCTATTTTTGCGTCCTTTTCAATTTTCTATATGGTCAGTAATTCAAGGATTCATATATATATACATATATTTTTTTTTTTCCAATTTTATACCATAAAACAAAAGGGCTTGGTGGGAGTATGATAGCTAAGTCGCTTCAGTCATGTCCGACTCTGTGCGACCCCATGGATGGCAGCCCACCAGGCTCCCCCGTCCCTGGGATTCTCCAGGCAAGAACACTGGAGTGGGCTGCCATTTCCTTCTCCAATGCATGAAAGTGAAAAGTGAAAGTGAAGTCGCTCAGTCGTGTCTGACCCTCAGCGACCCCATGGACTGCAGCCTACCAGGCTTCTCCGTCCATGGGATTTTCCAGGCAAGAGCACTGGAGGGGGGTGCCATTGCCTTCTCTGAGTATGATAGGCGCACAGAAAACAAATTGTTTTCTGTTGCATACCTGCGTGCTAAGTCGTTTTGTGTCCAACTTTTTTTGACCCCATAGATTGTAGCCCGATAGGCTCCTCTGTCCATGGGATTTTCCAGGTGAGAATACTGGAATGGGTTGCCATTTCCTCCTCCAGGGCATCTTCCCCACCCAGGGATCAAATCTCTTACATCTCCTGCATTGGCAGGCAGATTCTTTGCCACTAATGCCACCTGGGAAGCCCTGGTTTCTGTTAGTTGATGATATTTCACATTTGGTGTCAACCTCATCAAGCAGTCTGATCAGATCAACTGCCTTGATCTCATCAATAAAAAAGCAAAGATAAATCCAGAAGGACCCCATAGGAGAAAATTTAATACATTCTTTCCTTTTCTTAATGCATTTATCACATACTGGCAGATGGCCCTACATAATGCTAATCCTCTAAGGACACCCCGTTTTACCATTCTTTTCCCTCACGGAAAAATATCAAATCCTTCCTAGCAGCACAGGGCCTCGCTGGAGCATGCATTCCCCTGACCCACATCTTAGGTGCTCTGGGTGGTTCTCCATATCCAAGTTCACTGGCCTTTTATTATTTTTATGTAGATCCCACGGTTTCTCCATCTGGGTCTCCCCACAAGTTCTTTCAGCACAACCCCAGGCACATACGGACAATCTGGTCACACGTGCAGACATGCACTCAATCCCACAGGGACACCGTGGGGCATTGAGGTTAAGACCTTGGAATTTGGGGCTTCTCTGGTGGTCCAGTTAAGAATCTGCCTTGCAATGAAGGGGACACAGGATCAATCCCTGCTCCGGGAAGTAAGATCCTGCATGCCCCAAAGTGTGCCAGAGTGGGGAAGGGAAGAAAAAGAAAGAAAGAAGTGGCTTCAATCAGACTAGGTCTTTAAACAGAGTTCATAACATTAAACCCTCTGAGGCCAGAGAAGTTGTCAAAAAAAACATCCTCTAAGCTTGGAAAAGTGGGCTTCCCATGTGGCTCAGTGGTAAAGAATCTGCTGGCCAATGCAGGAACTACAGGCAATGCAGGTTCCACCCCAGGGTGAGGAAGATCCCCTGGAGGAGGAAATGGCAACCCACTCCAGTATTCTTGCCTGGAGAATCCCACGGTCAGGAGAGCCTGGCTGCAGTCCATGGGGTCACAAAGAGCTGTACACGACTGAGTGCCTGTACCTGAAAGCTTGGAAAAGCCGGTACCTATGAATTTTCCCCACATACGAATGCACTGAGCTTTGGCTAGAGTACAAAGTTTAAAGTTTTCCCTTTGTCCAGGAAACTCACCTCCTCCGGAAGACTGAACCTCAAGCTGGGTGATCCTGGGCTGACAGCTGAGGACTCTTTGCCGTGTGACCTGCTCTCTGAACTGGGTTCACCTGGTCTGCCCTCCCAAAGCTCCTCCCTTTTATAGGGCCTGGGACAGTAATGCATTCAAAGACATGATTGGATAAAACTTGCCTGCTGATTCAATCTTTGGAATTTTCACCCAGCTCCAGCTTTCTATAGTTAAACCAACTAATATTTCTGCAGTGAAGTGTAACAACACACACACTAATTGGAGGTACAAAGCTTAGTCTCGTGTTCTGATCAAGTTTTCTTTTTTTAATATAGAATATTTCATAAATATGCCTATAGTCCTTACTCAGGGGCCATGCTACCCATCTCTGTATCATTCCAATTTTAGTACCTGTGTTGCCTCAGTGAGTACTGATCAGGTCTTGTTCTAAGTGGGTGTAATAGAAACTTTTTTTAAAAATGCATCTATTTATTTTCGGCTCTGCTGGGTCTTTATTGCGATGCCCTGGCTTCTCACTGTGGTGGCTTTTCTCGTGCCCCACAGACCTCAGTAGCTGCAGCACGCGGGCTTAGTTGCTCCGTGGCATGTGGGATCTTCCCGGATCAGGGAGCAAACTGGTGTCTCCAGCATTGGCAGGTTTGCTACCCATTGTGCCACCAGGGAAACCCCTTTGGTACCACTTGCTAATTTTCCAGGGCTTGTGGATCGTGAGTGAGCCAGAGAACAAGGTTAATATTCTTTCCTTCTGTGCTAGTCTGGGGCTTGTGAGTCAGAGGGTTGCCCCAGGACCCGACAGGAAAGATTCCTAGTCCACCAAAGTTGCAGGGGCTGATACTAAGATCATTTCAGTGGGAAGAGAGAGAGCATTGATTATTTTACATTGACAAAGTACATCATTTAAGAGACTGAATGTGAGGACTGAGTGTGAAGTTGGAGTTTAAATGTTTTAAGGCTCCTGGTTTAAAAATTGGCTGTTGGCAGGGTTGTGTACTGAGTAGGAAGAAAGGGCTCCCCCAGGTCCCACGTGCTTCAACCAAGAGTTCTCATGCTGCAACTAAAGATCCCACACACCTCAATGAAGACTGAAGATCTCATGTGACATGACCATGACCTGGTCAGCCAAATAAATAGCCTTTAAAAAAGAAAGAAAAGAAAGGCAACAGGAGGAGATTCTTTGGAACTCCCCACCTCCATTTCCCAAGTCAGGTGGAGTGAGTGACCACCCCATATAAGATGAGGGAGAGTAAGAGTGTGGAAAACAAAACAAGAGGATTGTATTTGACAAGAAAGGACCCAGTGCAGCAGCCTGGTCATCATCTGTTCTCTTCTTTCAGTTGGATCCAGGATCAAACCACTTTTCACCCTTCCACTGCCAGGACCCTCAATCCTGTCAACTAAAATTCAATTAACAATCAAGAAGACAGTGGAAACTTTTATTCAAGTCAAACTGAAGGTTATAACCCAGAAGACAGGCTTTCAGAATCTCTGAGAACTGTTGCACCTGTTAGAAGTAGAAGGCACAGTCATATACATTTTTGAGACAAATGACCGTACATCAAAGTGACCTACAGACATTTTACATAAACTTCACTAATGCTACAGGGTCCAGGTCAGCGCATGTACAAGGCAAGCAACAAGTTCCTAAGACTCCTACAGAGTTGGGAAACAACGCTGATCCT
This sequence comes from Bos javanicus, assembly GCF_032452875.1. Lineage (NCBI taxonomy): Eukaryota > Metazoa > Chordata > Mammalia > Artiodactyla > Bovidae > Bos > Bos javanicus. Next base: position 65,337,982 of record NC_083885.1, on the reverse strand, counting down.
TTAAGACGGGAGTCCCCAGGCTCCAGGATCTAATGCTTGGTGATCTGAGGTGGAGCTGATGTAATAATAATAGAAATAAAGTGCACAATAAATATAATGTACTTGAATCATCCTGCAACCATCCCCTGTACCCCATTCCATGGAAAAAATAGTTTTCCACAAAACTTGTCCCTGGAGGACTTCCCTGGTTTTCCAGTGGCTAAGACTCTGTGCTCCCAATGCAGGGGGCCCAGGTTCAATCCCTGGCTGGAGAATTAAGATCCCACATGCTGTGCAACGTGGCCAAAAAAATTAAAAAAAAAAAAAACTTGTCCCTGCTGCCAGAAAGGTTGTGGACTGATGTTTAAGAAATAACTGTGGGGACTTCCCTGGTGGGCCAGTGACTGCGACTTTATGCTCCAAATGCAGGGGGGTCTAGGTTCAATTCCTGGTCAGGGAACTAGATCCCACACCCCACAACTAAAACTCAGCACAACCAAATAAATTTTATATATTGTGCAACTTCCTTGGCCGTCTGGTGGTTAAGATACTGCGCTTCCACTGCAGAGGGCATGAGTTCGATCTCTGGTCAGGGATCTAAGAGCCCATAGGCCGCGTGGCCAAACCAAAAAAAAGGTTATGTCGCTAGTGTCAGAAGAAAGAAAAAAAAATCTTTTTATGGTTCATCAGGAATTCCCTCCTGTGAGGAAATCTGGTTAATGAATAACACAGATGCTCACAAAAGGGGGAGAGGCGAGGCCCAAACAAACACACAGAGAATTTTATGCTTAAGTTGCCTTGTCTTACCCTCAAATATAAATTTTGTGTCATCAGTCCATCCTCTGTCTCTTGGCTTGCTGAAGTCAGCTCCTGACCGGCCTCTTCTTTTCGCCAGGCTTCAGTCTATTCTTAAAGTGGCCACTAGAGGGAGCCTGTTCTACAGTCCTCCAGTCCTGGTGCGGCTCCACCTTGATTTAGCAGAACTTCCCAAACTGGGAGGGCAAGGACCTGCCACCCACATCCCACCCCAACCCTCCTTCCCGCCTGCCTGAACACACTTTCTTCTTCTTCTTTTTTTTCTTTAAAGGGTAAGTAACCTCAGATAATCATTGAGAAAGAGAATCAGAGCCATCGCTGACACCCACTCTGGGTAGGCTTGGCAACTTCTAGTAATTCTAGATAGGGAAACAATGGAACTAGTGACAGACTTCATTTTCTTGGTCTCCAAAACGACTGCAGATGGTGACTGCAGCCATGAAATTAAAAGACTCTTACTCCTTGGAAGAAAAGCTGTAACCAACCTAGAGAGCATATTAAAAAGCAGAGACATCTCTTTGACGACAAAGGTCTGTCTAGTCTAAGCTATGGTTTTTCCAGTAGTCATGTATGGATGTGAGAGTTGGACCATAAAGAAAGCTGAGCACCGAAGAATGGATGCTTTTGAACTGGGATGTTGGAGAAGACTCTTGAGAGTCCCTTGGACTGCAAGGAGATCCAACCAGTCCATCCTAAAGGAAATCAGTTCTGAATATTCATTGGAAGGACTGATGCTGAAGCTGAAAATCCAATATTTTGGCCACCTGATGAGAAGAGGTGACTCATTTGAAAAGACCCTGATGCTGGGAAAGATTGAAGGTGGGAGGAGAAGGGGACAACAGAGGATGAGATGAGTGGATGGCATCACCAACTCAATGGACATGAGTTTGAGCAAGCTCTGGGAGTTGGTGATGGACAGGGAAGCATGGTGTGCTGCAGTCCATGGGATCGCAAAGAGTCAGACACGACTGAGCGACTGAACTGAGCTGATTGATTTATTTATTTTTGGCTGTGCTGGGACTTCCGTTGCTGCCCAGTGCTTTCTCTAGTTGCAGTGCGGGGATCGGGGTGGGGCTTCTCATTCTGGTGGCTTCTCATTCCGGTGGCTTCTCTCATTTCCTGCTCACCGCAGCGAATAATAGCCCCAACTGGCCACAACTAGAGAAAGCCTGCGCAGTAACAAAGACCCAGTGGAACCAAAAATATACACGTTTTTAAAGTGTCTTTGTCTTCCAGAGATAGTCACTGAAGTATTTAGGGATGCAGTGGTACGACTTCTGGGATTAGTTTTAACAGGAGAAAGTTTGCAAAGGTGACAGGGTAGGATTATACATAAAATGAGTTTCTCTGTGAATTGGTTCTGTCTATGGTTGTGATGGATTCACACAGTTACTCCATCCTTTGCAATTTTGCAGATGTTTGGTAGATTTCATAACATTTAAAATATTTCAGTAATTACCAGATGTTGACTGTTTTCTCCTACAGTTTTATTCTTTTGTTCTCTAAAGCACCATCTATGACTTAAACAACGTTGCAAGCTGTAAATCTGCTTAAAACATTGAATCACTCCCATTTTTTTTATTGTTAATAGGTCTGTGCCATGATCCGTGTTTTAAAAGCCTGTACTTTTATATATTAAATCTACTAGGTTTTAATTTTTGTGTTTATGTACAAGCACATAAATATATGTATTTATTTTAATGACATGAAGTAGAGTTTTAGTTCTCTTTTTCCAATAGTGCTCATATTTTAAAAATTCATTTTCACTCAACCATTACATTCCTAATATTTTGCATATTATACATCTAACTAATTTCCTACTTATGTCTCAGTCTCTTCAGTTCTCTGTCTCTCTTACCTTCACTACCCACACCAATACTTCGTGTTATTTACTCTTGAATACAGAAGCTTGTTAGGTTACACTCCAGAGTTGCAAAGAGTTGGACATGACTGAGCGACTTCACTTTCACATATTCAATATTACTGACTTTAATACATGATTCTCTACTAAATACATTACATTTGAAATTTTAAAACGTATAGTAGAACTGTATCTCCCATTAAATATGATTTTACTTATTGGACTTCTTGTTTTTTTGTCTATGTCATGTGGCTTGTGGGGATCTTAAGCTGGGGGTTCAGCCAGCAATTGAACCTGGGCCACTGCAGTGAAAGCACTGGCTCCTAACCACTGGACTGCCAGGAAATTCCTATTTGTCTTCTTTTTATCAGGTGTTTAGAAATGTTAGCATTTACACTGTAAAAATCATACCATTCTAGCTGATTGAATTTTTATTATATTCAAGTTTCCCACAAAGGACTATGTTTTATCTTTATGTTTATTTAGATCTACTTTTAAGTTCTTTAGTTTTTTTCAATGTTTCCACATATTTACTTAATTCTATGGTTGAACAGATTTTCATAAGGTGTTTTTCTTCATATTTTCAAAGATAATATTCTCTCTAGAGAGAAGATCTAAATTTTTTAAAAATTTGCATTTGAGGACTTCCCTAGTGATCCAGTGGTTAAAATTCCATGCTTCTACTGCAAAGGCCATGTTGAGGAACTAAGATCCATGTTATGGCCAAAACATTAAAAAAAAAACAAAAAATCTTGCATTTGTGTATAGTCTAAACTCATTAATATGAATAGAAAATAATTTTACTCTAGAATATATATACAACTGAATTATATACCAGTATTAAAACTGAATTCATGTATGCCCATAAATATATTCATGGTAATAATTTGTCTTTTCGATTGAGTATGCCAGATATCTAATGCTTAAGTAGTGGTTTCCAGCACTGCGATTAGACTTCTACACAATTTTAAACTGCTACTGAAGATATAACCATAGCATACCAGAAAAAAAGAAAGGACAAAATTACTATGTTTGAGTTTTTTAGAAAATATGTATTGTACATTAGATTATCGCCTTAGTACACTGCATGATTATTCATTACCAAGGTCAGGAAGGGAGAGATCACATACTTCACCTATATCAAGCACATCATTTATTGCCTGCATATGGTTTCAGCTATAATTTTTGTAATCCTTAAAACTGAGAATCTTTCAAACAGCCGTCTGGATCCGATGACTTGGTTTTGTTGTTGTTCAGTCGCTAAGTCATGTCTTTGTAACCCCATGGGCTGCAGCACACGAGGCTTTCCTGTCCTTCACCATCTCCTGGAGTTTGCTCAAATTCACGTCCACTGAGCTGGTGATGTTATCGAAACTTCTCATCCTCTGTTGCCCCTTTTTCCTTCTGCCTTCAATCTTTCCCAGCATCAGGGTCTTTTCCAATGAGTGGACTCTTTGCATCAGGTGGTAACACGAGTTAAAAAATGGCCAGTGGTTGGAACCACAGCCACTCGGGTGGGTCTTGAGACTTTCCAGGTTATACCTTTGCCTGCCTGGTTGACAGGACTGGTGTTCCCTGAGACTTCTTAAATACTTCACAGGTAAATTGTTCCCAAGCTCTTTCTGTAATTTTCAATAGAAACCATTATCATCAATAGTAATTGCTTTCAGTGATTTGAACAATGCACAAATATTTTTTCAAGATAATCTCAACTCCCTCTGAAAGTATTGCCAATGAAATGACAGGCGACGGGATAATCACTTCCCAATAAGGAGATGACATCATGGTATTCCAAACCTTTATCTTGGGTCCATTTGCCCCTTTCCACAGCTGCACAGATGCTGTCTGGGAACACACAGTCCTGCCTGCCAATGGTATTTGGTAAGGGTCTATTTTTTAGGTAAGTGTCAGATTCACAAGATAATTATATTACAGATAATTCAGTTTAAAACACCAATATACATCAAGTTCTCTCTCTCATGTTTCCTGGGATTGGAACACAAATATACCTTTGTATACAGTGAGGAATTATGTTTCCTGCACACATTTGATGGCATTCCTCCCCCTCTGCCCACTCCTCTGCTGTCTGATATCTCTCCTCTTTCCTCTCATTTTCAGCTTCTATGAAATCTTCCTTCATGTTTCTTTGAGTAAAGACGCTGAACCTCACAGCATTCACTCTCAAGACTTCACACTGCAGGCAAGTGCCCAGCAACTAGATAATGATGCTGATCTCCCAGCTCTGAGTGATGAGTTACCTGAGGCCTGAGTGAGAGGGTGGAATACATCTTTCATTTTGTTGTATCTTCTTGTTAGCCTGTGGTGCTGAATAGTGTCTTTAATAATGTGATTCTACAATTTTGGTCATCAACATGTTAACATTTATCTCTTATTTAGAAAACTGAAAGTCTTGTCATTCTCCTTTTAAGGAAATAAAATGTTTATTTAAAAAAAAACCCAAAATATGCTTAATTTTTGTGGGGTTTGAAAAAAAAAAGGATAATCAAAGACTTCAATACCTTAAGATCATCATATTATCATGGTATGTAATGTAACCGGATGCTAAGTGCCTCGATGTTCACCTGTGATTAATCTTTGCTCTGTCCACTCTCTAAAATGTGTGTTTATTAATTTAAAATGATAATAATACTAATCAAATAAAATTCTGACTAAAGAGTTTGTTTGATGGTCGTTTTCAAATCCTTCTCTAGGAGAACCGGAGTCACTTTATTTTAGGGCCTCCTTTTGTTACTCAAAATCTTGCAATTAAGGAAATACCATGATCCTTTACTGTCATGTATTGCTGGAGGTTTTAATAGCTGGAATGAGTAATAACCACAGCAAATTCCAGATTTATGGAATCCTGGTTTTTCTATGTAAACAAATTTTTATTAACTGGCATGTTCTATCTCCTTACTTGTTTTTTAAAAATGTATTTTTTAAAATTTTATATTATTTTTAAACTTTACAATATTGTATTAGTTTTGCCAAATATCAAAATGAATCCGCCACAGGTATACCTGTGTTCCCCATCCTGAACCCTCCTCTCTCCTCCCTCCCCATACCATCCCTCTGGGTCGTCCTGGTGCACCAGCCCCAAGCATCCAGTATTGTGCATCGAACCTGGACTGGTGACTCATTTCATACATGATATTATACATGTTTCAGTGCCATTCTCCCAAATCTCCCCACCCTCTCCCTCTCCCACAGAGTCCATAAGACTGATCTATGCATCAGTGTCTCTTTTGCTGTCTCGTACACCGGGTTATTGTTACCATCTTTCTAAATTCCATATATATGTGTTAGTATACTGTATTGGTGTTTTTCCTTCTGGCTTACTTCACTCTGTATAATAGGTTCCAGTTTCATCCACCTCATTAGAACTGATTCAAATGTATTCTTTTTAATGGCTGAGTAATACTCCATTGTGTATATGTACCACGGCTTTCTTATCCATTCATCTGCTGATGGACATCTAGGTTGCTTCCATGTCCTGGCTATTATAAACAGTGCTGCGATGAACATTGGGGTACACGTGTCTCTTTCCCTTCTGGTTTCCTCAGTGTGTATGCCCAGCAGTGGGATTGCTGGATCATAAGGCAGTTCTATTTCCAGTTTTTTAAGGAATCTCCACACTGTTCTCCATAGTGGCTGTACTAGGTTTGCATTCCCACCAACAGTGTAAGAGAGTTCCCTTTTCTCCACACCCTCTCCAGCATTTATTGCTTGTAGACTTTTGGATCGCAGCCATTCTGACTGGTGTGAAATGGTACCTCACAGTGGTTTTGATTTGCATTTCTCTGATAATGAGTGATGTTGAGCATCTTTTCATGTGTTTGTTAGCCATCTGTATGTCTTCTTTGGAGAAATGTCTATTTAGTTCTTTGGCCCATTTTTTGATTGGGTCATTTATTTTTCTGGAGGATAATTACTTCAAATATTGTGTTGATTTCTGGCATACAACAACATGAATCAGCCGTAAGTTCTTTCTACCTGTGTTATATTCAATTTTTTGATGTCTCTTCCTAAAGATTCTCAAATCTTTGCCTTTCTCATAATTTACTTCACTGTCCTAATGTTATTACATGTTTTTATTCAATTAGTTGTAGCCAAATTTCCTCTTTTCAGTCTTAAATATTTTCTAAGTGATAAAATTTTAATTGTAAAACTACAAATTTTATTATGAAAAATTTCACAAATCAAGATGTGTATAAATTTAAGGTGAATATTCAGTCTGACACCCCCTACCCTTCTCCTTTCCACCTTCTTACCTCAGATAAGTAGCCCTGCTTCACTTAGTGAATGTTTAGACTCAGTCACTAAGATTTCTTTTAGACAACATCTGCTGATTTATGGCTGAGTGACTCATTCTCTGTATGTCTTATAAAACATACTAATCATGTCCAGGGATGTGAATGGACATCAGTAATGAGATATGTTCGTGTCCTACTCACCCCTCCACCTGGTGGCTGAGTGACTCATTCTCTGTATGTCTTATAAAACATACTAATCATGTCCAAGGGTCGTGAATGGACATCAGTAATGAGATATGTCCATGTCCTACTTATCCCTCCACCTGGCCGGATTTCTTCATCACTAGTATCGTAGTTTATTTACTGAGGCATGTCCTCACACTTTATTTTATTGTATTTTATTTTTTCCGCTAGAGACCGAGGAAGGGAATACACCACGCACCACCCCGCAACTCGACCCCTAGGCCTCGGATGGCGGCGGATTGGAAACCCCAACCACAGCCACTCTCACACTTTAATACAAAATGCTTTATTTCCGTTCCTGAGATATGACTGAAATATATTTTACACAGCATTTAATTGACTTAATCCTAAACTGCACAGTCATTTTGGAGACAAGGTGAAAAAACAAATTTTATAAATATGTAGAATTTTATATTGATAAAACGTATAGAATTTTATGTGTTCAGCATGCTAAATGAAGTTTTTAATTTAAATGTGTGCTTGCTTTGTATCCTTTGATACATTCCATCAGATGAAGATACAGGAAGGAACGTGGGAGAGGTGCAGGGAAAAAGAGCTTATTATACTCACAGGTCCGAGAGAGACAGTCACTGGTGGCTAGAGGAGGCCACAAGCAGAGAGGTCACCCAGGGAGAGGGCACAACCAAATAGATGGGGAGGAGAGAGAGAAAGGGGGATGGATCTGTGGGCCAGTGCCAGGGAGAGCGCACAGCACAGGGTGAAAGATGGGATCTCACTGGAAGGTCTGAATGCTCTGCGGGCACAGGAGGGCAGGGCACGAAGGACAGCTGGTGGCAGTGGCCAGCTTTCACACGGGCGCCCCTGGGCACTCTGCTGGGGTGTTCACACCCTGTCTGTGGGAATGTTCAGGCAGCAGGAGAATATGGAGTTTTAAAATTTACAATATAGAAAATAGTAAAATTTGTTTGCAATTTTTAAATTATACAATTTAACATTTTTACAGTCTTTAAATTAAAAAAATTTTTTTATATATTTTTTTGTTGCACTGTCTAGCATCTGAGATATTTCCCAACTGGGTAATGAACCTGTGCTCCCTGCGCTGGAAGCTCAGACTCTTAACCACTGGATCACCATGAAAGTCCAAGCCCATCTTTTACAAACTTCAAAGTCTAAATCATATTTGATTAGGATTTTGATAGAGGATTTTTGATAGAAAAGATACATTATGTAATTCTTTATTAGAGGACATTAACCCTAAAATGAAATTCCAACACTCACGTGGGTATGTGAAACATTCAGTGTCCTTTTCAATATACTTTGGCTTATGAGAAAATGATAGTTTATAATGTGTGATTTCTTTTTTAAAAATTGCTTATTCATATACAGTTTCCCAAAAAAGCACTGAGGCTATAATCACCTCTTGGTGTTCTACATATCTAAATGTTTTCATTTTATGTTTTCGCTTTAGGAATCATTCAGCACAAGATATTATAAAAGTGAAAAACTTCTAATTTTTATCAGTATGAAGACGAAAAAATATTTAAATCCTCAGGTTTTGTACACGCTTAGTAATACTTTGCCCAGGCAACATCATGAGGATACACTGCAGTACTTTTCCCTAAGGTATTAACAGTTCCTTATATATAGATCTAGTATTTATTTTTTTCTCTAAGGTTAAAGTTGGAAATATAGCTCTAATGTCCTAATTAAATCTCCAGAGATTTTCATATTCTCTGTTAAATAAGTAATTTCTCTAAACTAATTAATGAACTTTTATCATATATAAACTTCATAGACTTCAGTTTAGTTCAGTTCAGTCACTCAGTCGTGTCTGATTCTTTGAGACCCCATGGACTGCAGCACGCCAGGCCTCCCTGTCCATCACCAACTCCCAGAGTTTACCCAAACTCATGTCCGTTGAGTCACTGATGCCATCCAGCCATCTCATCCTCTGTCATCCCTTCTCCTCCCACCTTCAATCTTTCCCAGCATCAGGGTCTTTTCAAATGAGTCAGCTCTTCACATCAGGTGGCCAAAGGATTGGAGTTTCAGCTTCAGCATCAGTCCTTCTAATGAACACTCTGGACTGATCTCCTTTAGGATGGACTGGTTAGATCTCCTTGCAGTCCAAGGGACTCTCAAGAGTCTTCTCCAACACCACAGTTCAAAAGCATCAAATCTTCGGCGCTCAGCTTTCTTCACAGTGCAACTCTCACATCCATACGTGTGGATGGAAAAACCATAGCCTTGATGAGACAGACCTTTGTTGACAAAGGAATGTCTCTTCTTTTTAATATGCTGTCTAGGTTGGTCATAACTTTCCTTCCAAAGAGTAAGCGTCTTTTAATTTCATGGCCGCAGTCACCATCAGCAGTGATTTTGGAACCCCCCAAAATAAAGTCAGCCACTGTTTCCACTGTTTCCCCATCTATCTGCCATGAAGTGATGGGACCAGATGCCATGATCTTCGTTTTCTGAATGTTGAGCTTTAAGCCAACTTTTCCACTCTCCTCTTTCACTGTCATCACGAACGTCTTTAGTTCTTCGTTTTCTGCCATAAGGGTGGTGTCATCTGCATATCTGAGGTTATTGATATTTCTCCTGCCAATATTGATTCCAGCTTGTGCTTCATCCAGTCCAGCGTTTCTCATGATGTACTCTGCGTATAAGTTAAATAAGCAGGGTGACAATATACAGCCTTGACGTACTCCTTTTCCTATTTGGAACCAGTATGTTGTTCTATGTCCCATTCTAACTGTTGCTTCCTGGCCTGCATACAGATTTCTCAAGAGGCAGGTCAGGTGGTCTGGTATTCCCATATCCTTCAGAATTTTCCACAGTTGGTTGTGGTCTACACAGTCAAAGGCTTGGGCATAATCAATAAAGCAGAAATAGATGTTTTTCTGGAACTCTCTTGCTTTTTCCATGATCCGGTGGATGTTGGCAATTTGATCTCTGGTTCCTCTGCCTTTTCTAAAACCAGCTTGAACATCTGGAAGTTCACCATTCACATATTGCTGAAGCCTGGCTTGGAGAATTTTGAGCATTACTTTACTAGCATGTGAGATGAGTGCAATTGTGCAGTAGTTTGAGCATTCTTTGGCATTGCCTTTCTTTGGGATTGGAATGAAAACTGACCTTTTGCAGTCCTGTGGCCACTGCTGAGTTTTCCAAATTTGTTGGCATATTGAGTGCAGCACTTTCACACTTATCGTATTAATATTTACAAATATAAACTTGCAAGCTCCATGCTCTATTCTGTTTTTGGTTTTGGCCAGTAGAAACCTGTAATTATTATTCTATTTTATACATAGTAAGGCAAGTTCATTTTGTTAAACTTTTTTTTTTTTTTTACAAAATTTGTGTTATTTTGATATTAGTATTCCATTTTCATTGGAATTTTATTCATACTTCTCAGTGTGAACTGAATTATTAATATTGGGAAAATAGCCATTCTGGACAACAATTTTCTCTGCTGTTACTTAAAATGAATCCTATGATTTAAATATAGTTATAGGTTTTCATTCAGTGTTTTCTGCACATCACTTAATTTTAATATTTTTTTTAAAATTTCATTTATGTATTTTTGCTTATACATTTAAGGAGACTCTTGCTACAAAAGGAAAAAAATTGGCTATCTTGATTTGTGACTATTCTAAATTATATTGCCAATTCTACTAATGATTCCATTATTTCTCAAGTGTAAAATGATTTCAGTTCTTGATCATGGAAATGGAAATTATCACACAACAGTTATTCTGACTTTAATGAAATGAGCATGCCAGGAAGACAGTGACTCAATAACATACTGTCCAGCATAGTGGACTTGTGTCTTCACAATTTGAAAATATCCTTGTATTTCATCATCCAATAATAGAAACATTAATGCATCTGGAAGAAGGAGTTGTCCTCATGGGGAAGTCTCTCCCAACATGTTGAATTTACTTTTTATTATTTAATTTGCATCTCTGTGTATTTTCCCACGGTGAATAATGTTTTTATGTCCATCCACAGGACCCACTCCAGTACTCCTGCCTGGAAAATCCCATGGACGGAGGAGCCTGGTAGGCTGCAGTCCATGGGGTCGCTAAGAGTCAGACACGACTGAGCAACTTCACTTTGACTTTTCACTTTCCTGCATTGGAGAAGGAAATGGCAACCCACTCCAGTGTTCTTGCTTGGAGAATCCCAGGGACGGGGGAGCCTGGTGGGCTGCCGTCTATGGGGTCGCACAGAGTCGGACACGACTGAAGCGACTTAGCAGCAGCAGCAGCACAGGTCTTATCCAAAACAGTTCAATTTTATGTTCAGCACTAAGATTTCTTCCTGTGAAATGTAGTATGTACAGTTACTACAAGAGAAATGGTTGATATTCACCCTTTATTAGTTTTCTGAATAATGAGCTGTTTCCTTAACCTCTTCCAACTTTAACTTTTGTAGTTATTTTTATTACACTTATAGGCATTTGGTTTATATGCGTCCATTTTGGGGAGTTACTACAGTACGAAAATCATGCAGGAGCAGCTTCTTAAGGTGGAATCAGTGACATCAGTGTTCTATTTACTTGTTTTCTGTCTATGATAAGTAGCTTCACAATTAACTGTTGGAAAATTCCTGTCCTAAGTATGAAATAAACATTTCCCCCTCCCCTCAAAAATCTCTTTACTTATACTGGGACATATATTGAATCCATAAACTGGGTGCTAGAATTAGGCATTGTTGTAGGGTTGTCCAAAATTTTCAGCTTTTTTTTCAATGGAAAGTAAAATCAAATACATATCAATTTAAAGCCTAATAATACTTGTGTTAGTACTGTGTGCTGTCATCATTTGTCAATTTTAACTTTATTCAAATTCTTTGGTTTTATATTTGCATTTATTCCATTTCCCATAATTCCTCTTTCCCAATGATATTAACATATTTGATTCCAACTACCAATACATTATAGTAAACTGTACAGACAGTACATAAGCTGGCTTTGTCACTAGTCTGGCCTTCATAGTTTCCTTGTAGGGGTATACAGTCAAATTCTGTATTTTCAATTACTTGAAGTATTTCCTTTACATATAGAGGCCACTAGTCAATTTTTTTTTAACTTGTGAATTTAATGTCTTTAAAACATTTCCTTTGCTCTGCTGCTGCTAAGTCACTTCAGTCGTGTCCAACTCTGTGCGACCCCATAGACGGCAGCCCACCAGGCTCCACTGTCCCTGGGATTCTCCAGGCAAGAACACTGGAGTGGGTTGCCATTTCCTTCTCCAACGCATGAAAGTGGAAAGTGAAAGTGAAGTTGCTCAGTCGTGTCCGACTCTTAGTGACCCCATGGACTGCAGCCCACCAGGCTCCTCCATCCGTGGGATTTGCCAGGCAAGAGTACTGGAGTGGGGTGCCATTGCCTTCTCCTTCCTTTGCTCTAATATCTTTTAATAATTAGGTGAAATATGTACACTTCTACAAATCAAACAGTCTAACCAGTTTTTTTTTTCCTTCAAAGTCTAGCTTGAGGACTTCCCTGGTCGTTCTGTGGTTAGGAATCCACCTGTCAAAGCAGCGGGCACAGATTCAGTCCCTGGCGCAAGAAGATCCCAGTGCCACGGACCAACTAAGTCTGTGCACGGCCACTACTGAATCCCTCTTGCCAAGAGCCTGTGCCCCTCAACAAGAAAAGCCATGGCAACGAGAAGCCCTGCACTGCACCACAGTGAAGACTCAGCACAGCCAAAATCAATACATACAAAGTTAATATTTTTAAAACACATTTGGTGAATGAGAAAAAAAAGTCTAGCTTTAAATGCCTCCCCTCCCTATATAAATATGTGTTCTGTGCCTGTATATTCATTTCTACCCATATCTGGGAAAACTCCAGCCCATTCTACACAGAGTTTCGTACCCAGCTTTTCAATGCAAAATGCATCCAGGTCATAACTGTAGATAAGAGGGTACATACCTTCTTCACTCAATTTACACATGTACAAAACTCTGTTGCACAGATATGCCATACAGATAATGCTTGCACACAAATCACGTTTCCACGTAGAACCAGATCATCATGGGTAAAGTCTGCACCCATGAGCACATACTTGACGCTCATTTAAATTGCGAAAATATGTATTAGGCTTAACACTGGAGGATACTCGGCATGGAGGTGGTGGTAACTTTTCTTTTTCTTTCTGGAACTAACCATTCCTCTGGTTCCAACTATTAATAAAATCAATGTCCCATAGATACTAATATGATGGCTTCTTCAAAATGGGAAATGGGAATCATCTTAGTTACTCAGATGGGACTGGGAATCCTTGGGAACTCATTCCTCTTTTGTCTTTATAACTTCACTTTGCTCACGGGACGCAAGGTGAGACCCACAGACTTGATTCTCAATCAACTCGTCTTAGCCAACTCCTTGGTGCTTTTCTCTAGAGGGACCCCTCATACAATGGCAACTTTTGGATCCAGGAATTTCCTGAACGAGGCTGGATGTAAATTTCTCTTCTATTTTCAAAGAGTGGCCAGAGGGATTTGCCTTAACATGACCTCCCTCCTCAGTGGCTTCCAAGCCATTAGGCTTTGCCCCCATTTCTCTAGGTGGCTGGAGCTCAGAATGAGATCATCAACGTTTATTGGCTTCTGTGTCTTCCTTTCCTGGATCCTCCACCTTCTGGTAAATAGTTCTATTATTCTGTACATCACTAGTCCAACACACAATGAAAGCTATAGTATAAAAGTAAATTATGGATACTGTTCCTCACTGGATGCAGCCAGAAATGTAAGGTTTGTATGTCCGGCCATATTCTTCACAATGGACTTTATATATTTGAGTCTCATGGTCTGGACTAGTGGCTCCATGGTGGTTTTCCTGCTCAGGCACAAGCAGCGAGTCCAACACATTCACAGCAACAGCCATTCTTCCAGAGCTTGTGCTGAGGCGAGAGCCACATCTACCATCTTGATCCTTGCGAGCTCCTTTTGCTCATTGTACTCACGGTCTGCTCTTTTGTCCATTTGGATGAGTCTAGTTGCTATTCCGGGCCACTGGCTGGTAGACACCTCTATATTTTTGTCTTTATGTTTCCCAACAGTTAGCCCCTTTGTGCCTATTTGCAGTAATATTCGTGTCACTTATAAGACACTTTTGTCATCTTGGAGGTGAGGAAAATACTTTTTGCTAATTTGGCTGTGACCATTTGACTCTATTCTCCATAGAAAACTCAATTTCTTTCCCTCATTTGTTAATATTTAGTTTACTAACAATTTTCAGACTGCTTTGCACAGTTTTCCCCTGTAGTTTATCCTGAATCTCATAGCGCTATGATTGGAAACGATGCGCGATATGATTTCAATGTTCTTAAATTTACTGAGTATCACTTTGTGTCCCAGCATGTAGTCAATACTGGAAAATGTTGCACGTGCATATAAGAAGGTGTATTTTGTTGCTTTGGGATAGAATGCTCAATAAATATCAATTAGGTGCACCTCGTGTAAAGTGTCATTAAAAGCATATGTTTCCTTATTGATTTTCTGCCTGGGTGATCTGCTCATTGATGAAAGTGGGGTGATAAACAACCCCCATTATTATTGGATTAATGTCAAGTTCTCCCTTTATGGCTGTTCAGTTCAGTTCAGTTGCTCAGTCGTGTCCGACTCTTTGTGACCCCATGAACCGCAGCACACGAGGCCTCCTTGTCCATCACCAACTCCCAGAGTTTACCCAAACTCATGTCCATTGAGTCGGTGATGCCATCCAACCGTCTTACCCACTAGTATTCACCTTATATATTGAGGTTCCCCTATGTAGGGTGCATCTACATTTACAATTGTTATAGATTCTTGAATTGAACCCTTAGTCATTATGTAGTGCCCTGCTTTGTCTCTATACCAGTCTTTACTTTAAATTCTATTTTGACTGGCATGAATATTGCTACTCCAGCTTTCCTTTAATTTTTATTTGTGTGAAATACTTTTTTCCATCCCATCACTTTCAGTCTGTGTGCTTCCCTAGATCCAATGTGGGTCTCGAAGACAGCATATATATGGGTCTTGTTTCTGTATCCATTCAACTAGTCTATGTGTTTTCATTGGATCATTAAATCCCCTTACAGTTAAGGTATTTATAAATATGTTATTATTGCCACAATTTTCAGATTATTCATAAAAAGAGTATATTGTATGTAGATGGAAACAATTATGTCCTAAATGTTTATCCGTATAAGAGGTCTAATATTGTTGGTGAATATTTATACCATCAAACTAGCCGTGCTAGCTTCAACAACAGAAAAGTTCATGAAGTTTTGAAGTAGTCTAACAGGAAGATTTTGGGGGGAATTTGGACAAAAATCTCTCACTTTGCAGTTTTTTTTGGTATGTGTATATATAGCTTTGAATTATATATAACAAGAAATTGCCATTTTAATACTTTTCAAGTATACAATTAAGTGGCAATAAATATATCTGCAATGTTTTGCATCTACCACCACTAGCTTGAAAAAAATCATCAAGCCAGATGGGAAAATACATACCCATAAAGCAATAATTCCCCATCTCCCTCTTGATCCAGGCTCAGGAAATCTCTGATCTACTTTCAGTTGGTAAGATGTTCCTTGTAAGTGGCATCATACATTATTTTTCCTTTTATGTCTTGCTTTAATTGTTTAGGCTGTTTTCAAGGTTTACCATACTGCAGCATGTGTCAGAACTTCAGTGCTTTTTATTACTGAATGATATCCCAGAGTATGAAGGTACCGCGTGTTAGAAATCCATTCATGTGTTAATGGACACTTGAGTTGTTTCCACTTTTGGCTGTCATAAACAACGCTGCTATGAACTCTGGTGCACAAGAATGTGTGTGCGTCTGGGCTTTCAATTCTTTCAGGTGTATCCCCAGCAATGGGGGCCCAGAGGAGAGGATCTTTGTGGGAACATAACAGCACAGAAGAGAAATTTCAGCTCATCACTGGAGGAAAAAAAAAAAAAAAAGAATATTGAGCACATTGAAGAGAGTATGAGAATCAGTTTGACTCTCCTGTCAACCCACCCCATACCAAGTTCCAAGAGAGGCCTTCTCAGTTGCAATTTCTCCTTAGTGGAGAAGGAGAGTGTGTGAGGAAGTGCCTGATCCCCCAGCTGCTCAGGATGCTCAGTTCTCATTCCAAGACTGCTCATGTTTCTCTCATCTTAGAGTGTTAAAGTGTGAGCTGCAAGATTAAGCGGTGGGGAGTGTCTGAGAGAACAGCTCAGGACAGAACATATAAAAAGGGACTCAAGGACTTCCCTGGTGGCCCAGTGGTTAACACTCCACACTTCCAGTGCAGGGTGCATGGGTCCAATCCTGGTCGGGGAACGAAGATCCCACATGCCCAAGGTGGCAAGGTCAGACGTGTTTCATTAAAAGTCACTCAGATCCCCCTAAGCATGATTCAACCCCATCTCACATAAGATTTCTAGGTCAAATGTTACATTTCTACTTCTGTGTGCACTACACCATGCTCACCACCAAAAATTTAAAATCCATTTATCACACACTGTGGACCCCTTTTACCCATCTCTCCCTCCCACCCCACCTCTTCCCTTCTGGTAATTGCAGATCTGTTCTCTGTCTATGCATTTTTGTTTTTGTTTGGTGTGTTAATTTTTTTTTCCCATTCCATATGTGAGATGAATCTTAGTTTATTGTCTTTCTACATCCGAATTATTTCACTTAGTACAAAACCCTCAAAGTCATCCATGTTATCACAGATGACAATATTTCATATTTCTTATGCTGCTAAGTCTCTTCAGTCGTGTCTGACTCTGTGCGACCCCGTAGACGGCAGCCCAACAGGCTCCCCCGTCCCTGGGGTTCTCCAGGCAAGAACACTGGAGTAGGTTGCTATTTCCTTCTCCAATGAAGGAAAATGAAAAGTGAAAGTGAAGTCGCTCAGTCGTGCCGACTCTTCGCAACCCCATGGACTGCAGCCCACCAGGCTCCTCCGTCCATGGGGTTTTCCAGGCAAGAGTACTGGAGTGGAGTGCCATCGCCTTCTCCGTCATATGTCTTATGGCTTACTATTAATAGTGTTCCATTGTGTTCACGGTCTATCGTGTTTCCATACAACCCTAACTTTTTAACAAAGAATTTATGTAATCTTGCAGAGGGGGTTGCCTGTAGAAGCCCCCACCCCAAGTTTGTAGTCTGGCAGAACACCATTCAAGTACCTCTTGGATCAGTGCCACCCCTGCCACAGTCCTAACCAATGCCAAATTAACATCTCTTTATTTCAATCAGGTCTCTGTTCATGAAAATTTTTTTAACATGCCTCACCTCTTTAAAATATTTGCTGAATTATCATCTTCCCTATCTCCTAGGTTGTAGTCCTCAGTTCGGCTTGAATAAAATTGTTTCCTATTCCTAATGTGTGCTGTGTATGCTAAGTCACGTCAGTCATGTCTGACTCTTTGCAACCCTATGGATTGTAACCTGCCAAGCTCCACTGTCCTTGGGTTTCTCCAGCCAAGAATACTCGAGCGAATTGCCATTTCCTTCTCCAGGAGATCTTCCTAACCCACGGATCAAATCTGCATCTCTTATGTCTTCTTCATTGGTAGCCGGTTCTTCACCATGGGCACCAGTGGTTATTTCTGTTGACACGAGATAATGAGACGACAGCATTGTTTTTTTACTTATTAGATCTCAGTTTTTCTGTCTTGCTCCATGTTCTATGAGTCTTTAAAAAAATATTTCATAGGAAAATAGTTCACGAGGTATTTCAGCAATTTTTAATAGAAAACTCTATAATCAATAATAATTGCTTTCAATGAATTGTACAATCTGCAACTATTTTTCAAAGATAATTTCAACTCCCTCTGAAAGTATTGTCACTGAAATGACAGGTGGCAGGATAATCACTTCCCAGTAAGGAGATGACATCACGGTATTCCAAACCTTTATCTTGGTTGGGCTCAGATGCCCTTTCCACATCTGCACAGATGTTGTCTGGGAGCACACAGTCCTGATTGAGAATGTTACTTGGTAAGTGTCTCTTTTATAGTCAAGGCTCAGATTCACAGGATAACCATAGCACAGAAAATTCAGTTTAAAACACCAATATAAATCAGCTTCTCTCTCATGTTTCCGGGGGTTGGAACACAAGTATACCTCTGTATCCAGCGAGGAATTATGCTTCCTGCACACATTTGATGCATTCCTCCTCTACCCACTCCTCTGCTGCCTGATGTCTCTCCCCTTTCCTCGCATTTTCAGTTTCTATGAAATCTTCCTTCATGTTTCTTTGACTAAAGATGCCGAAGCTCTCACCATCCACTAAAGACTTCAGTCAGCAGGCAAGTGCCCAGCAACTGGATAACAATGCTGATCTCCCAGCTCTGAGTAGTGAATTGCCTGAGGTCTGACTGAGAGGATGGAATACAGTTGGTTTTGTTGTATTTTCTTGTTAGCCTGTGTGGTAAAGGGAGGGGGGGGTCTTTATAATAGAGTTGTCTCATCAGCTAGAGTGCTCACATTTATCTCCTGTTTAGAGAACTGAAAGCTTTATCATTCTTCATGTAAGGAAATGAAGTCTTTATCTTAAAAGAAATTATCTCTAATGATTGTAGGGTTTGGACAAAAAAGATGAATGAAAGCATTCACTATCTTAGGATAGTAACATTACCCTGACATGTAATGTGACTGTTCCAGGAAAGTGGATCCCTTCCAGGACCTAAAACTGGGCTCTTGTCTAACATTCAGAGATGAATTGTCCCAGGAGACACATATGCTGACAAAGCAAGAGATTTTATTGGGAAAGGGTGCCCGGGTGGAGAGCAGTAGGGTAAGGGAACCCAGGAGAACCACTCTGTTGCATGGCTCACAGTCTCAGGTTTCATGGTGATGGGATTAGTTTCCCAGTTGTCTTTAGCCAATCCATCTAACTCAGAGTCCTTCCTGCTGGTGTGCGCCTTGTTCAGCCAAGATGGATGTCAGCAAGAAGGACTCTGGAACGTGGTCAGACATGCGGTGTCTCCTTTTGACCTTTCCAGAACTCTTCCAGTTGGTGGTGGCTTATTAGTTCCATGTTCCTCATCAGGACCTCCTGTCATAAAAGAACTCCTGCAAATGGTTACTATGGTGCCTTGCCAGGGTGGGGGATTTTGATCAGTGTGCTTCCCCGAACATAACCAGATATTAAAATATCTTGCTGTTTACATTCTGCGAATAGTTTATTGCTCTGCCTATGATGTATGTCGATCAGTCTAAAAAGATAAGAATAAAAACAGTAAAATAAAATTCTGATCGGAGAACTTCATTGATAGCCAGGTCCACGTGCTTCTCTCTGAGAATAGGAGGAACTTAATTTGGTGCCTCCCTTTGTTACCCAAAACCCTATGATCAGGGAAGTATCATGGTCCTTTATTGTAATGTATTGCTGAATTCTTTAAGAGCTGGAGTGAAACAGAAACTTCCATATGCATAGCATCCTGGCTTTCTAGTTAAACAAATTTTTATTAATCTGTTTACCGTGTCTTCTTACCTGTTTTACTTTTAAATTAACTTCTGATGTCTCTTCCTAAAGCTTCCTAACATGGTCCCAAGGCAATTCCATATTGTTATTCCATTATGCCCAATTTTCTCCTTTCTATCTCAAGGGCTTCACAAATGATAAAATTTTAATTGTAGAACTATACATTTGATTGTGAAAACTTTTACAAATCAATTCATGGATAAATTTCACTCTGACACCCCCTACCCTGCCCCTGTCCACCTTCTCACCTCATATAGGTAAGCTTGCTTCCCTCAGTGAGTATAGTTCTGGCGAATTTATACTCAGTCACTAAGATTTCTCTTAAATCACAATTGCTCCTGTATGGCAGAGTGAATTCATCTTCTGAGTCTCTTACACTAAAACATACTAATCAGTGTCCAAGGAATACGAATGGACTTCAGTGATGATATATGGAAGTCTCCTACTCACACCTCAACCCACCAGATTTTTTCTTCAAAAATGTTGTAGTTTGTTTACCAAGGCATGTCCTCCTACCTTAATACAAATTGTTCTCATTATTTCAGTTATTGAAATTTGATTGAAATATATTTTACATAGCATTTGATTTACCTAATCCAGAAAACTAAGATCATGGCATCTGGTCCCATCACTTCATGGGAAATAGATGGGGAAACAATGGAAACAGTGTCAGACTTTATTTTGGGGGGCTCCAAAATCACTGCAGATGGTGATTGCAGCCAAGAAATTAAAAGACGCTTACTCCTTGGAAGGAAAGCTATGACCAACCTAGATTGCATATTAAAAAGCAGAGACATTACTTTGCCAACAAAGGTCCGTCTAGTCAAGGCTATGGTTTTTCCAGTGGTCATGTATGGATGTGAGAGTTGGACTGTGAAGAAAGCTGAGCACTGAAGAATTGATGCTTTTGAACTGTGGTGTTGGAGAAGACTCTTGAGAGTCCCTTGGACTGCAAGGAGATCCAACCAGTCCATTCTGAAGGAGGTCAGTCCTGGGTGTTCATTGGAAGGACTGATGCTAAAGCTGAAACTCCAGTACTTTGGCCACCTCATGAGAAGTGTTGACTCATTGGAAAAGACCCTGATGCTGGGAGGGATTGAGGGCAGGAGGAGAAGGGGACGACAGAGGATGAGATGGTTGGATGGCATCACCGACTCGATGGACATGAGTTTGAGTGAACTCCAGGAGTTGATGATGGACAGGGAGGCTTGGCGTGCTGCGATTCATGGGGTCACAAAGAGTCGGACACGACTGAGTGACTGAACTGAACTGAACTGAAACTGCACAGTCATTTTGGATACAAGATTGGAAAAATAGATAAAATTTTATGTGTTCAGCACACTAAATAATTTTCAAAAAGACTTAAATTTGTGTTTGACATGTATCCTTTTATATGCTCTGTCAGAAGCAGCTACAGGATGGAACAAAGGAGAGGCCCAGGACAACAAAGTTTTCTCTACTCACAGGGACAGTCACATAAGGAGGCCACAGGGGAGAGCTCAGCCAGGCAGTGGGCTCCGTGAAGTAGGTGGGCAGGAGAGGGGAAGAAGGGGCGGATGATGTGAGGGCCAGTGCCTGTCCTGCGGTTCTGTGAGAGCACAGACCAAAGCGTGAAGGGGGATCTCACTGGCCACTCTGAGTGCCCCGTGTCACAGTGAGGAGAGGCGAAGACAGCAACTGGTGGCAGGGCCAGCCTTCCTGCTGGTGCACCTGGCCGTCTTGGGGGGACGTTTACACCCTGTCTGTGAGGATGTTCAGGCAGCAGGAAAGTATGACGTTTTAAAATTTACAATAGAGACAACCAGGTTTAGGGTGTTTTTTTTAATTTTTAATTTTTTTGTTGCACTGCACAGCATATGGAATATTCACTGGACTGACAGGGACGTCCGAGCCATTTTTTTTTTGTTTGTTTTTACAAACTCCAAAGTTTAAATCATATTTGACTAGGATCTTGATAGAAAAGATAGATTCTGTAAATCTTTATTAGAGGACTTGGCCCTAAAATGAAATTTCAGCATTCATATGTGTATATATGAATCATTCGGTGCCCTTTTCAATATAATTTGGCCTTTTTTGGTGTTTATGAGAAAATCATATTTTATAATGTGTGATTTCTATAAATTGCTTATTCTTATCTAGTTCCCCCAAAAGCACTGAGGTTATAATCACCTCGTGGTTTTCTATATATTTAAATATTTTTTCATTGAACTTTTAAAAATAAGTGATTGCTGTTTTATTAATGAGTGATAAATTATTCCTATATGATTTTGTTGACTCTTCCTTATTTGAACTCAATCTGGGTGAAGATGGTTGGTGGCTTCTCGCCAGCGAGGGTGGGAGGACAGGCCCGCTGCTCCTGCAGAAGCAGGGCCGTGTACTTTGGCTGCTCCCAGGGCTGCTGCGCCAGGCGCTGCCCCAGGGGAGCCCCATGAGGGCCGCCTGGTTTCCTGAGCACCACCCTACCCCACAGGTGCCCCAGCAGGAAGTCCCCCACCCACCCCCCTGGGCCCAGAAGTGTCTGAGGCCGAGGTCAGGCTGGGGAGCAGTCCCTGAAGGCCCTGGGCGTTGCTGGGGACTCCCGCAGCTGGGCACCAGGGTTCAATGGCATTAAATAGTTTCATAGAGCCTTATATTCTTTGTTTTAGGAATCTTTCAGCACAGGATAATGTAAAAATGAAAAAAGTTATAGTTTTTATAAATACAAATGTGCAAAAAATGTTTTAAATCCTGAAGTTTAGTACATGTGTAGTAATACTTTGCCCAGGCAACATTATGAGGATATATTGCAATATTTTTACCTAAGACATTAACAATTCCTTATCTGCAGATCTAGTATTTATTTTTTCTCGAAGATTAAAGTTGGAAATATAGCTCTAATGTCCTAATTAAATCTAATACCATATATTAAATAAGTAATTGCTCTAATATAATTCATGAATTTTTATCAAATACAAAATTCTATATAGACTTACCATATAAATACCTGCAAACATAGATAACTTGCAAGCTCCTTGCTCTGTTCTGCTTTTTTCTATTGTCAGTGGCAATGTGTAATTATTATCCTACTTTATGTAAGGCAAGTTCATTTTGTTAAACTAAATTTTTTTTCTACAAAATTTGTGTTTTGCTATTAGTATTCAGTTTTCTTTTTTTTAATAATTTGTATTTTTAGTTTTGGCTGTGGTGGGTTTCATGGCTGAGCGTGGGCTTTCTCTAGTTGTGGAGAGTGGCGGCTACTCTCTAGCTGCAGGTCACAA
The DNA here is from genome assembly GCF_032452875.1 of Bos javanicus. Classification (NCBI taxonomy): domain Eukaryota; kingdom Metazoa; phylum Chordata; class Mammalia; order Artiodactyla; family Bovidae; genus Bos; species Bos javanicus. The sequence continues at coordinate 65,315,121 of NC_083885.1, read as the reverse complement.
GTCTCTCACTGTGGAGCGTGGGCTCAGTAGCTGTGGCACACAGGCTTAGTTGCCCCATCATATGTGGAATCTTCCTGGACTGGGGATCGAACCTGTGTCCCCTGCATTGGCAGGCAGATCCTTAACCTCTGGACCACCAGGGAAGTCCTAGTATTCAACTTTCATCAGAATTTTATTCAGTAACATAATTTTTAGTGAGAACTGAATTAGTCACTGAACTATTTAGTGAGAACTGAATTATGGTCAACACCAAAATCAGATTGATTATATTCTTTCTTTGCAGGCAAAGATGGAGAAGTCAGCAAAAACAAGATCGGGAGCTGGCTGTGGCTCAGATCATGAGCTCCTTATTGCTAAATTCAGACTGAAATTGAAGAAAGTAGGGAAAACCACTTCTTCGCTTCCGGGTCCGTTGCCAGCTGCACACGCGCAAAACATATATATCAATATATCAATAGGAACATATATATCAATAATTACTTTAAATGTAAATGGATTATATGCTCCAACCAAAAGACACAGACTGGCTAAATGGATACAAAAAAGACCCATATATATGCTGTCTACAAGAAACCCACTTCAGACCTTAAGACACATGCAGACTGAAAGTGAGAGGATGGAAAAATATATTCCATGCAAATGGGAAGCAAAAGAAAGCTGGAATAGCAATCCTAATATCAGACAACATAGACCTTAAAATAAAGAAGATTACAAGAGATAAGAAAGAACACTCCATAATGATCAAGGGATCAATCCAAGAGAAACACATAATAATTGTAAGTATCTATGCACCCAACACAGGAACACCTCAATACATAAGAAAAACACTAACAGGCATAAAAGGAGAAACTAACAGTAACACAAAAATAGTAGGAGACTTCAACACCCCACTCACATGAATGGATAGATCATCAAAACAGAAAATTAATAAGGAAACACAAGTCTTAAGTGATACGTTAGATGAGATGGCTCTCACTGATATCTTCAGGACATTCCATCCAAATGCAGAAGAATACACCTTCTTTTCAAGTACACATGGAACATTCTCCAGGATGGACCACATCTTGGGTCACAAATCAAACCTCAGTAAATTTAAGAAAATTGAAATCGTATCAAGCGTCTTCTCCGACCACAATGCTATCAGACTAGATATCAATTACAAGAAAAAAACTGCAAGAAACACAAACACATGGAGATTAAACAACACGTTTCTAAATAACCAACAGGTTATTAAAGAAGTCAAAAGGGAAATAAAAAAAATTCTAGCATCAAATGACAATGAGAACACGAGAACTCAAAACCTATCAGTTCAGTTCAGTTCAGTACAGTTGCTCAGTCGTGTCTGACTCTTTGCGACCCCATGAGCTGCAGCATGCCAGGCCTCCCTGTCTATCACCAACTCCCAGAGTCCACCCAAACCCATGTCCATTGAGTCGGTGATGCCATCCAACCATCTCAACCTCTGTCGTCCCCTTCTCCTCCTGCCCTCAATCTTTCCCAGCATCAAGGTCTTTTCCAATGAGTCAGCTCTTCGCATCAGGTGGCCAAAGTATTAGAGTTTCAGCTTCAACATCAGTCCTTCCAATGAACACCCAGGACTGATCTCCTTTAGGATGGACTGGTTGGATCTCCTTGCAGTCCAAGGGACTCTCAAGAGTCTTCTCCAACACCACAGTTCAAAAGCAACCATTCTTCTGCACTCAGCTTTCTTTATAGTCTGACTCTCACATCCATACGTGACCTCAGGAAAAACCATAGCCTTGACTAGATGGACCTTTGTTGGCAAAGTAATGTCTCTGCTTTTGAATACGCTATCTAGGTTGGTCATAACTTTTCTTCCAAGGAGTAAGCATCTTTTAGTTTCTTGGCTGCAATCACCATCTGCAGTGATTTTGGACCCCAGAAAAATAAAGTCGGCCACTATTTCCCCATCTATTTGCCATGAAGTGATGGGACCAGATGCCATGATCCTCGTTTTCTGAATGTTGAGCTTTAAGCCAACCTTTTTCACTCTCCTCTTTCACTTTCATCAAGACTCTTTAGTTCTTCTTTACTTTCTGCCATAAGGGTGGTGTCATCTGCATATCTGAGGTTATTGATATTTCTCCCAGCAATCTTGATTCCAGCTTGTGCTTCTTCCAGCCCAGTGTTTCTAACGATGTACTCTGCATGTAAGTTAAATAAGTAGGGTGACAATATACAGCCTTGACGTACTCCTTTTCTTATTTGGAACCAGTCTGTTGTTCCACGTCCAGTTCTAACTGTTGCTTCCTGACCTGCATACAGATTTCTCAAGAGGCAGGTCAGGTGGTCTGGTATTCCCATCTCTTTCAGAATTTTCCACAGTTGATTGTGATCCACACAGTCAAAGGCTTTGGCATAGTCAATAAAGCAGAAATAGATGTTTTTCTGGAACTCTCTTGCTTTTTTGATGATCCAGTGGATGTTGGCAATTTGGTCTCTGGTTCCTCTGCCTTTTCTAAAACCAGCTTGAACATCTGGAACTTCACGGTTCACGTATTGCTGAAGCCTGGCTTGGAGAATTTTAAGCATTACTTTACTAGCATGTGAGATGAGTGCATTGTGTGGTAGTTTGAGCATTCTTTGGTATTGCCTTTCTTTGGGATTGGAATGAAAACTGACTTTTTCCAGGCCTGTGGCCACTGCTGAGTTTTCCAAATTTGCTGACATATTGAGTGCAGCACTTTCACAGCATCAACTTTCAGGATTTGAAATAGCTCAACTGGAATTCCATCACCTCCACTAGCTTTGTTGATAGTGATGCTTCCTAAGGCCCACTTGACTTCACATTTCAGGATGTCTGGCTCTAGGTGAGTGGTCACACCATTGTGATTATCTGGGTCGTGAAGATCTTGTTTGTACAGTTCTTCTGTGTATTCTTGCCACCTCTTCTTAATATCTTCTGCTTCTGTTAGGTCCCTACCGTTTCTGTCCTTTATTGAGCCCATCTTTGCATGAAGTGTTCCCTTGGTATCTCTAATTTTCTTGAAGGATCTCTAGTCTTTCCCATTCTGTTGTTTTCCTCTATTTCTTTGCATTGATCGCTGAGGAAGGCTTTCTTATCTCTCCTTGCTATTCTTTGGAACTCTGCATTCAAATGGGTATATCTTTCCTTTTCTCCTTTGCTTTTCATTTCCCTTCTTTCACAGCTATTTGTAAGGCGTCTTCTGACAGCCATTTTGCTTTTTTGCATTTCTCTTTCTTGGGGATGGTCTTGATTCCTGTGTCCTGTACAATGTCACAAACCTCCATTCATAGTTCATCAGACACTCTATCAGATCTAGTCCCTTAAATCTATTTCTCACTTCCACTATATAGTCATAAGGGATTTGATTTATGTCATACCTGAATGGTCTAGTGGTTTTCTCCACTTTCAGTCTGAATTTGGCAGTAAGGCTTTCATGATCTGAGCCACAGTCAGTACCTGGTCTTGTTTTAGCTGACTGTATAGCGCTTCTCCATCTTTGGCTGCAAAGAATATAATCAATCTGATTTCGATGTCGACCATCTGGTGATGTCCACGTGTAGAGTCTTCTCTTGTGTTGTTGGAAAAGGGTGTTGCTATGACCAGTGTGTTCTCTTGGCAGAACTCTATTAGCCTTTGCTAATAGAGTTGTGTATTCCAAGGCCAAATTTGCCTGTTACTCCAGGTATTTCTTGACTTCCTACTTTTGCATTCCAGTCCCCTATAATGAAAAGGACATCTTTTTTGGGTGTTAGTTCTTGAAGGTCTTGTAGGTCTTCATAGAACTGTTCAACTTCAGCTTCTTTAGTGTTACTGGTCGTGGCATAGACTTGGATTACTGTAATATTGAATGGTTTGCCTTGGAAACGTACAGAGATCATTCTGTCGTTTTTGAGACTGCATCCAAGTAAAACCTATGGGATACAGCAAAAGGAGTTCTAAGAGGGAAGTTTAAGCAATACAATTATACCTCAAGAAACAAGAAAAACATCCAATAGATATCCTAACTTTGCACCTAAAGCAACTGGAAAAAGAAGAAGAAAAAAAATTAGTAGAAGGAAAGAAATCATAAAGATCCTAGCAGAAATTAATGAAAAAGAAATGAAAGAAAGAATAGTAAAGATTAATAAAACTAAAAGCTGGTTCTTTGAGAAGATGAGCAAAGTTGACAAACCCTTAGCCAGACTCATCAAGGAAAAAAGAGAGAAAACTCAAATCAACAGAATTAGAAATGAAAAAGGAGAGATTACAACAGACAATGTAGAAATACAAAGGCTAATAAGAGACTATTATGAACAACTATATGGCAATAAAATAGACAACCTGGAAGAAATGGACAGATGCTTAGAAAAGTTCAATCTTCCAAGATTGAACCAGGAAGAAATAGAAATTGTGAACAACCCAATTACAAGCACTGAAATTTAAGCTGTGATAAAAAGTCTTCCAAAAAACAAAAGCCCAGGGCCAGATGGCTTCACCAGAGAATTCTATCAAACATTTAGAGAAGAACTAATGCCTATCCTTCTAAAACTCTTTCAAAAAATGTCAGAAGAAGGAACACTTCCAAATTCATTCTGTGAGTAAATGAATTTGATCTATTCATTTGATACCAAAAGCAGACAAAGACAACACAGAAAAAGAAAACTACAGGCCAATATCACTGATGAACATAGATGCAAAAATCCTCACCAAAATTCTAGCAAACAGAATTCACCAACACATCAAAAAGCTCATACACCATAATCAAGTTTGGTTTATTCCAAGGATGAAAGGATTCTTCAATATACAGAAATCAATCAATGTGATACACCATATTAACAAATTGAAAGATAAAAACCACATGATCATCTCAGTAGATATAGAAAAAGCCTTGGACAAAATTCAGCACTTATTTATGATTAAAACTCTTCCAAAAAAATGGGCATAGGAGGAACCTACCTCAACATAATAAAGTCCATATATGATAAGTCTACAGCAAACATTATTCTCAATGGCAAAAAACTGAAAGCATTCCCCATAAGATGAGGAACAAGACAAGGGTGTCCACTTTCACCAGTATTACATAATTCTGGAAGTCCTAGCTACAGCAATCAGAGAAGAAAAAGAAAGAAAATGAATCCAGATTGGAAAATAAGAAGTAAAGCTCTCACTGTTTGCAGATGACATGATACTGTACATAGAAAACCCTAAAGAAAGTATCAGAAAATTACAAGAGCTAATCAGTGAATTTAGCAAAGTTGCAGGCTACAAAAGCAATACACAGAAATCATTTGCATTTCTATATCCTAACAATGAAAAATCAATAAGAGCAATTAAGGAATCAACCCCATTCCCCATTGCAACAAAAAGAATTAAATATCTAGGAATAAACCTACATAAGGAGACAAAAGAACTGTACACGGAAAATTATAAGACACTAATGAAGGAAATCAAAGATGACATAAACAGATGGAGAAATATTCCACGTTCCTGAGTAGGAAGAATCAATATTGTGGAAAATGACAACACTACCAAGTGTAATCTACAGATGCGGTGTGATCCCTATCAAATTATCAATGGCAGTTTTCACAGAACTAGAACAAAAAAAGAATCACAGTTCATATGGAAACACAAAAGACCATGAATAGCCAAAGCAGTCTTGAGGAAGAATAGAGCTGGAGGAATCAAGCTTCCTGACTTCAGGTTATATTACAAAGCTACAGTCATCAAGACAGAATGGTACTGGCACAAAAACAGAAATTTAGACCAATGGAACAAGACAGAAAGCCCAGAAATAAACGCATGCACCTTTGGGTACCTTATTGTTGACAAAGGAGGCAAGAATATACAACGGGACAAAGACAGCCTCCTCAATAAATGGTGCTGGGAGAACTGGACAGCTACATGTAAAAGAATGAAATCAGAACACTTCCTAACACCATACACAAAGATAAACTCAAAATGGATTCAAGACCTAAATGTAAGACCAGAAGCTGTAAAACTCTTAGAGGAAAACATAGGAAGAACACTGGATGACATAAATCAAAACGAGATCCTGTATAACCCATCTCCTAGAGTAATGGAAATAAAAATAAAAGTAAACAAGTGGGACCTGATTAAACTTAAAAGTTTTTGCACAGCAAAGGAAACTATAAGCAAGGTGAAAAGACGACCCTCAGAATGGGAGGAAATAGTAGCAAATGAAACAACTGACAGAGGATTAATTTCCAAAATATACAAGCAGCCCATACAACTCAATACCAGAAAAACAAACAACCCAATCAAAAAATCGGGAAAAAAACCCAAACATACATTTCTCCAAAGAAGACATACAGATGGCTAACAAACACATGAAAAGATGCTCAACATCGCTCATTATTAGAGAAATGCAAATCAAAACTGCAATGAGATATATCACCTCACACGGGTCAGAATGGCCCTCATCAAAAAGTCTACAAACTATAAATGCTGGAAAGGATGTGGAGAACTGTTGGTGGGAATGTAGATTGATACAACCACTATGGAAGATGGTATGGAGTTTCCTTAAAAAACTAGGAATTAAAAAAACCACCATAGGACCCAGTAATCCCACTCCTAGGCATATACCCTGAGGAAACCAAAATTGAAAGAGACACATGTATCCCATTGCTTATTGCAGCTATTGCTAGTTACAATAGCTAGAACATGGAAGCAACCCAGACATCCATCGACAGATGAACGGATAAGGAAACTGTGGTACATATATACAATGGAATATCACTCAGCCATAAAAGGGAATGCATTTGAGTCAGTTCTAATGAGGTGGATGAACCTAGAACCTATTATACAGAGTGAAGTGAGCCAGAAAGAGAAAGATAACTACTGTATTCTAAGACATATATACAGGATCTAGAAAAATGGTACTGAAGAATTTATTTACAGGGCAACAATGGAGAAACAGACATAGAGAATAGGCTTATGGACATGGGGAGAGGGGAGGAGAGGGTGAGACGTATGGAAAGAGTAATATGGAAACTTACATTACCATATGTAAAATAGACAGCCAAGAAGAATTTGCTGTATGGCTCAGGAAACTCAAAGAGGGGCTCTGTATCAACCTAGAGGGGTGGGATGGTGAGGGAAACGGGAGGAAGGTTCAAAAGAGAGGGGATATATGTATACCTATGGCTGATTCTTGTTGAGGTTTGACAGAAAACAGGAAAATTCTGTAAAGCAATTATCCTTCAATAAAAAATAAATTAATCTTTTTTTTAAGTTCATGAAGGTTTGAAGTACTCTAACAGGAAAATTTTGGGGGGAATTTGGACAAAAATCTCTCACTTTGCAGCTTTTTTGGTGTGTGTATATATAGTGTTTAATTATATACAACAAGAAATTTGCTATTTTACTACAAGTATACAATTAAGTGGCATTAAATATAATTGAAACCTTTTGCATCTACCACCACTAGCTTGAGAAAAAGATCAAGCCAAATGGAAAATACATACCCATAAAGCAATTACTGCCCCATCTTCCCTTGGTTCAGGCTCAGGAAAATCTCTAATCTACTTTCAGTTGGTGCAAGTTTGTCTATTAAAGATATTTCTTTTTTTTTTTTTCTTCCAATTTTATTTTATTTTTAAACTTTACATAATTGTATTAGTTTTGCCAAATATCAAAATGAATCCGCCACAGGTATACATGTGTTCCCCATCCCGAACCCTCCTCCCTCCTCCCTCCCCATACCATCCCTCTGGGCCGTCCCAGTGCACCAGCCCCAAGCATCCAGCATCATGCATCGAACCTGGACTGGCAACTCGTTTCCTACATGATATTTTACATGTTTCATTGCCTATTAAAGATATTTCTGATAAGAGGCATCATACATTATCTTTCCTTTTATGTCTTGCTTTAATTGTTTAGGCTGTTTTCAAGGTTTATCATATTGCAGCTTGTGTCAGAACTACACTGCTTTTTATTACCAAATGATATTCCATTGTATGTATGTACCACATGTTAGAAATCCATTCATGTGCCAATGGACACTTGAGTTGTTTACACTTTTTGGCTATCATAAATGACACTGTTATGAACACTGGTGAACAGGAATGTGTTTGAATCTGGGCTTTCAATTCTTTCAGGTGTATCCCCAGCAATGAGGTTCCAGCTCTGGAGCCTGGAGTGACCCATGAACCAGCTCCAGCCTATCTTGGCTGCTATTAGGAGCCCCTGGAAAACGTTGATTTAGAGAAACACCCATGGAGGAGAGGGTCTTTGTGGGAACATAACAGTCCAGAAGGGAAATTCCAGCTCATCACTGGAGAAAAGAAAAATGAACACTGAGCACATTGAAGAGAGTAAGAGAATCAGTTTGACTCTCCTGTCAACCCACCCCTTAAGTAGTACAACCAAGTTCCAAGAGAGGCCTTCTCAGTTGCAATTTCTCCTGTAGGGGGGAGGAGAGCATGTGAGGAAGTGCCTGCTCCCCCAGCTGCTCAGGATGCTCAGTTCTTATTCCAAGGAGGCTCATGTCTCTCTCATCTTAATCAGAGTGTTAAGGTGTGAAGCTACAAGATTAAGGGCTGGGGAGTGTCTGGGAGAACAGCTCAGGACAGAACATATAAAAAGGGACTCAAGGATTTCCCTGGGGGTCCAGTGGTTAACACTCCACACTTCAAAAGCAGGGTGCATGGGTCCAATCCTGGTCAGGGAACTAAGATCCCACATGCCACGGGCAGCAAGGACAATTTCAATAAAAGCCCTCATATCCCCCATCTTACATAACATTTCTATGTAAAATGTTATATTTCTACTTCTGTGTGCACTACACCATGCTCACCACCAAAATTTAAAATCCATTTATCACACACTGTGGATCCCTTTTACCCATCTCTCCCTCCCACCCCACCTCTTCCCTTCTGGTAATTGCTAATCTGTTCTCTGTCTATGCATTTTTGTTTTTCTTTGGTGTGTTAATTTATTTTTTTTCCCATTCCATATGTGAGAAGAATCTTATTTTATTGTCTTTCTCCATCTGAATTATTTCACTTAGTACAAAATCCTCAAGGTCATCCAAGTCATCACAAGTGACAATATTTCAAATTTTTATGGCTTAGTATTAGCAGTATTCCATTGTGTGTGTGGCTTTTCAGAGTCTATTGTGTTTCCATACAATCCTAGTGTTTTTTTTTTTTTTTAACAAAGAACTTATACAACCTTGCAGGGGGGGTTTGCCTGTAGAAGCCCCCACCCCAAGTTTGTAGTCTGGCAGAACACCATTCAAGTACCTCTTGGATCAGTGCCACCCCTGCCACAGTCCTAATCAACCCCAAATAAACATCTCTTTATTTCAATCAGGTCTCTGTTCGTGAAAATTTTGGTTAGCACTCCTCACCTCCTTAGAATATTTGCTGAACTATCGTCTTCCCTATCTCCTAAGTTGTAGTCCTCAGTTCGGCTTGAATAAAACTGTTTCCTGTTCCTACTGTGTGCTGTGTGTGCTAAGTCACTTCAGTCATGTCCCACTCTTTGCAACTCTCTGGACTGTAGCCTGCCAGGCTCCACGGTCCTTGGGATTCTCCAGGCAAGAATGAGCGGATTGCCATTTCCTTCTCGAGGGGATCTTCCCAACCCATGGATCAAATCTGCGTCTCTTATGTCTCCTTCACTGGTAGCCAGTTCTTCACCAGGGGCACCAGTGATTATTTCTGTTGACACTAGATAATGAGACAACAGCATTGTTTTTCACTTGTTAGATCTCAGTTTTTCTGTCCTGCTCCATGTTGCGTGAGTCTTTAAAAAATATTTCACAGGAAAATTGTTCCCAAGGTATTTCTGTAATTTTCAATAGAAACATTATAATCAATATTAATTGCTTTCAATGAGTTGTACAATCTGCAACTATTTTTCAAAGATAATTTCAACTCCCTCTGAAAGTATTGTCACTGAAATGACAGGTGGCAGGATAATCACTTCCCAGTAAGGAGATGACATCACAGTATTCCAAACCTTTATCTTGGTTGGGCTCAGATGCCCTTTCCACATCTGCACAGATGTTGTCTGGGAGCACACAGTCCTGATTGAGAATGTTATTTGGTAAGTGTCTCTTTTATAGTCAAGGGTCAGATTCACAGGATAACCATAGCACAGAAAATTCAGTTTAAAACACCAATATAAATCAGCTTCTCTCTCATGTTTCCGGGGGTTGGAACACAAGTATACCTCTGTATCCAGCGAGGAATTATGCTTCCTGCACACATTTGATGCATTCCTCCTCTACCCACTCCTCTGCTGCCTGATGTCTCTCCCCTTTCCTCACATTTTCAGTTTCTATGAAATCTTCCTTCATGTTTCTTTGACTAAAGATGCCGAAGCTCTCACCATCCACTAAAGACTTCACTCAGCAGGCAAGTGCCCAGCAACTGGATAACAATGCTGATCTCCCAGCTCTGAGTAGTGAATTGCCTGAGGTCTGACTGAGAGGATGGAATGCACAGGTGGTTTTGTTGTATTTTCTTGTTAGCCTGTGTGGTAAAGGGGGGGTCTTTATAATAGAGTTCTCTCATCAGCTAGAGTGCTCACATTTATCTCCTGTTTAGAGAACTGAAAGCTTTATCATTCTTCATGTAAGGAAATGAAGTCTTTATCTTAAAAGAAATTCTCTCTAATGATTGTGGGGTTTGGACAAAAAAAGATGAATGAAAGCGTTCACTATCTTAGGATAGTAATATTACCCTAACATGTAATGTGACTGTTCCAGGAAGGGGGACCACTTCCAGGACCTGAAACTGGGCTCTTGTCTAACACTCGGAAATGAATTGTCCCAGGAGACACATATGCTGACAAAGCAAGAGATTTCATTGGGAAAGGGTGCCCGGGTGGAGAGCAGGAGGGTAAGGGAACCCAGGAGAACCGCTCTGTCGCATGGCTCACAGGCTCAGGTTTCATGGTGATGGGATTAGTTTCCCGGTTGTCTTTAGCCAATCCATCTAACTCAGAGTCCTTCCTGCTGGTGTGCGCCTTGTTCAGCCAAGATGGATGTCAGCAAGAAGGACTCTGGAACGTGGTCAGACATGTGGTGTCTCCTTTTGACCTGGCCGTCTTGGGGGGACGTTTACACCCTGTCTGTGAGGATGTTCAGGCAGCAGGAAAGTATGAAGTTTTAAAATTTACAATAGAGACAGCCAGGTTTAGGGTGTTTTTTTTAATTTTTCTTCTTTTTTTTTGTTGCACTGCACAGCGTATGGAATATTCACTGGACTGACAGGGACGTCCGAGCCATTTTTTTTGTTTGTTTGTTTTTACAAACTCCAAAGTTTAAATCATATTTGACTAGGATCTTGATAGAAAAGATAGATTCTGTAATTCTTTATTAGAGGACTTGACCCTAAAATGAAATTTCAGCATTTATATGTGTATATATGAATCATTCCATGTCCTTTTCAATATAATTTGGCTTTTTTTGGTGTTTATGGAAGATCATATTTTATAATGTGTGATTTCTAGAAGTTGGTTATTCTTATCTAGTTCCCCCCAAAAGCACTGAGGTTATAATCACCTCTCGGTGTCCTACATATTTAAATATTTTCATTGAGCTTTTATTTGTATTGAATAAGTAGTTGCTGTTTTACTAACGAGTGATAAATTATTCCTATATGATTTTGTTGACTCTTTCTTATTTGAAATCAATCTGGAATTGAGATGGTTAACGGCATCTCACCAGCAAGGGTGGGAGGACAGGCCCGCTGCTCCTGGAGAAGCAGGGCCCTGTACTTTGGTTGCTCCCAGGGTTGCTGCGCCAGGCGCTGCCCCAGGGTGAGACCAGGAGGGTGGCCTGGTTTTCGGAGCAGCCCCACACCCCATAGGTGCCCCAGCAGGAGGTCCCCCACCCGTCCCCCTGGGCCCAGAAGTGCCTGAGGCCGAGGTCAGGCCGGGGAGCAGCCCCTGAAAGCCCTGGGCATCGCTGGGCACCTGGGCACCAGGGGCCACCTGCATTAAATGTTTTCATTGAGCTTTATTTTCTTTGCTTTAGGAATTTTTCAGCACAGGATATTATAAAAGTGAAATAAGTTATAATTTTTATAAACACAAATATGCGAAAAATATTTTAAATCCTCAGGTTTGGTACATGTGTAGTAACACTTTGTCCAGGCAACATTGTGAGGATATATTGCAACATTTTTACCTAAGACAGTAAAAATTTCTTATATGCAGATCTAGTATTTATTTTTTTCTCTGAGATTAAAGTTGGAAATATAGCTCTAATGTCCTAATTAAATCTAATACCATATATTAAATAAGTAATTGCTCTAATATAATTCATGAACTTTTATCATATATAAATTTCTATATAGACTTACCATATGCTGCTATTGCTAAGTCACTTCAGTCATGTCGGACTCTGTGTGACCCCATAGACGGCAGCCCACCAGGCTCCCCGGTCCCTGGGATTCTCCAGGCAAGAACACTGGAGTGGGTTGCCATTTCCTTCTCCAATGCATGAAAGTGAAAAGTGAAAGTGAAGTCGCTCAGTCATGTCCGACTTTTAGCGACCCCATGGACTGCAGCCCACCAGGCTCCTCTGTCCATGGGATTTTCCAGGCAAGAGTACTGGAGTGGGGTGCCATTGCCTTCTCCGGACTTACCATATAAATAGCTGCAAACCATAGACAACATGCAAGCTCCTTGTTCTGTTCTGCTTTTTTCTATTGTCAGTGGCAATGTGTAATTATTACCATACTTTATGTAAGGCAAGTTCACTTTGCTAAACTAAATTTTTTTTTTACAAAATTTGTGTTGTTTTGATATTAGTATTCAATTTTCATTGGAATTTGTATTCAGTAACATATTTCTTAGTTACTGTAGGAGAAATGCTTGATATTTACCCTTAATAAGTTTTCTGAACAATGAACTGTTTCCTTAAGCTCTTCTAGCATTAACTTTTGCAATTAATTTTATATCATTTAGAGATATTTAGTTTACCTGAGTCCACTTTTTAGAGTTACTACTGTATGAAAACTGTGCAAAAGTAGCTTCTTTAGTGGAATTTGGTGACATCTGAGTTCTATTTCCCTCCATCCTGTGTATGACAAGCAGTTTCAGGATTGTCTTGGAAAGTTCCTGTCCTAAGGGTTAAGTAAGCTTGCTTTTCCCCCTCCCCTCAAGACATTGTGTTTACTTATACTGGGACATATATTGAGTCCATAAACTGGGTGTTAGAGTTAGGCATTGTTGTAGGGTTGTCCAAAATTTCCAGATTCTTTTGAATAGGAAGTGAAATGAAATACATGTCAGTTTAAAATCTAATACTGTATGTGTATTTCCTGTTACCAAATGTCAATTTTAACTTTTATTCAAATTCGTTGGCTTTTTATTGGCATTTATTTTGTTGTTGTTCAGTCACTCAGTTGTGTCTGAATCTTTGTGGCCCCTTGGACTGCAGCACGCCAGCTTCCTTGTCCTTCATCATTTCCTGGAGCTTGTTCAAACTCGTGTCCATCGGTTCAGTGATACCGTCCAACCATCTCCTTCTCTTTCACCCCTTTCTCCTCCTGCCTTCAATCTTTCCCAGCATCAGGGTCTTTTCCAATGACTTGGCTCTTCACATCAGGTGGCCAAAGTATTGGAGCTTCAGCCTCAACATCCGTCCCTCCAGTGAATATTTAGCATTGATTTCCTTTCGGATCATCTGGTTTGATCTCCTTGCAGCCCAAGGGAATCTCAAGATTCTTCTCCAACACCACAGTTTAAAAGCACCAATTCTTCAGTGCTCAGCCTTCTTTATGGTCCAACTTTCACATCCATACATGACTATGGGAAAAACCATAGCTTTGACTATAGGGACCTTTGTCGGCAAAGATTTTATCTCCCATAAATACTTGTTCCCATTGATACTAAGTATTTGATTCCGAGATATTCTGCCACTACATTATAGTGAAGTATAGAGGTAATATGTAATGTTTATTTGCAAGTAGTTTTACCTTCATACTATCTCCTTAAGGATATACAGTCAAACTTTTGTATTTTCAAGTCACTTGAGGTGTTACCCTTACACATAGAGACCACAATTCATTTTTTTAAATTTGTAAACTTAGTGTCTTTAAAACATCTACTTTGCTTTAATCGGAGAAGGCAATGGCACCCCACTCCAGTACTTTTGCCTGGAAAATCCCATGGATGGAGGAGCCTGGTGGGCTGCAATCCATGGGGTCGCTAGAGTCGGACATGACTGAGCGACTTCACTTTCACTTTTCACTTTCCTGCACTGGAGAAGGAAATGGCAACCCACTCCAGTGTTCTTCCCTGGAGAATCCCAGGGACGGAGAAGCCTGGTGGGCTGCCGTCTATGGGGTCGCACAGAGTCGGACACGACGGAAGCGACGCAGCAGCACTTTGCTTTAATATTGTTTTATAACTATGTGAAATATGCACACTTGTACAAACAAAACATTCTAACCAATTTTTTTTTTCCGTCAACGTCTAGCTTTAGGATTTGCCTGGTGGTCCAGTGGTTATGATCCACCTGCCAGTGTCGGGGACACAGGTACAATCTCTGGTCCAGGAAGATCCCAATGCTGTGGAGTAACTAAGCCCATACAACTACTGAATCCCACAACCTAAACCTGTTCTCCTCAAGAAGAGAAGACACTACAGTGAGAAACCCCTGGGCCACAATTAAGACCCAGTGCAGCCAAAAATAAAAAAATTAAAAAAAAAAAAAAACTTCTGGTGAATGAGAAAAAAAGGTCTAGCTTTAAATTCTCCCCTACTCTATACAAATACATGTTCCTTGTCTGTATAGTCATTACTCCATACACTTGGGAATACTCAAGTACACTCTACACACAGTTTTGTACCCAGTTTTTCAATGCATCCGGGTCATAACTATAGATAAGAGGGGTAGAGAACCTTTTCACTCAAACATGTACAAAACTCCATTGCTCATTCAGGGCCTAATGTATTCACCCATATCCTAGAAATAGACATTACACATTACCAAGTAGAACCAGGATCTTCAGGAGTAAAATCTCCACCCATAAACAGATATTTGATGCTCATCTAAACTGGGAAAGGATGTATCAGCCTTAGCATTGGAGAATACTGGGCATGGTGGTGGTGGGAATAGATTTGTTTTTTTGTTGTTGTTGAGCTACTCATTTCTCAGGTTCCAACTAAAATAAGTGTCCCATAGATACCAATATGATGGCTTATTCAAAGTGGGAAATGGGAATTGTGTTAGTCATTCAGATGGGAGCGGGGTTCCTTGGGAACTCATTCCTCCTTTGTCTTTATAACTTCATTCTGCTCAGTGGATGCAAGGTGAGACCCACAGACTTGATTCTCAATCAACTCGTCTTAGCCAACTCCTTGGTGCTTTTGTCCAGAGGGATCCCTCATACAATGGCAACTTTTGGATCCAGGAATTTCCTGAACGAGGCTGGATGTAAATTTCTCTTCTATTTTCAAAGAGTGGTCAGAGGGATTTGCCTTAACATGACCTGCCTCCTCAGTGGCTTCCAAGCCATTAGGCTTTGTTCCCATTTCTCTAGGCGGCTGGAGCTCAGTAAGAGATCACCAAAGTGTATTGCATTCTGCTGCTTCCTTTGCTGGATCCTGAATCTTTTAATAAATGTCTGTATTCCTTTCCATGTGACTAGTCCAACTCACAATGAAAACCTTAGTGTAAAGGTGAACTATGGATACTGTTCCACATTGAGTCCAAACAGAAATTTAAGGCTTGTATATCCGGCCATATTCTTCACAATAGACTTTATATGTTTGAGTCTTCTAGTCTGGACTAGTGGCACAATGGTGGTTTTCCTGCTCAGGCACAAGCAGCGAGTCCAACACATTCACGGCAACAGCCATTCTTCCAGAGCTTGTGCTGAGGCGAGAGCCACATCTACCATCTTGATCCTTGCGAGCTCCTTTTGCTCATTGTACTCACTGTCTGCTTTTTTGTCCATTTGGATGAGTCTAGTTGCTATTCCAGGCCAGTGGCTGGTAGACATCTCTATATTTTTGTCTATGTGTTTCCCAACAGTCAGCCCCTTTGTGCTTATTTGCAGTGATACTCGTGTTACTCATAATATATTTACTTCATCTTCTAGGCAAGGAAAACACTTTTTGCTAATTTGGCTGTAACCAGTTGACTCTATTCTCTACAGAAAATTCAATTTCTTTCCCTCATCTGTTTATATTTAGTATACTAAAATTTTTCATACTGCACTTCCCAGTTTTTTCCCTGAATTTTATTTTGAAGCTTCTAGCACTAGAATTGGAAATTATGCTCGATATGTTTTCAATGTTTTTAAAATTACTCAGTATCAATTTGTGTTCCAGCATGTGGTCCATACTAGAAAATGTTCCACGTGCATATGAGAAGGTGTGATTTGTTGCTTTTGGATAAAATGCTCAATAAATATCAATGAAGTACACCTGGTCTAATGTGTCATTAAAAGTATATGTTTCCTTATTGATTTTCTGTCTGGATGATCTGCCCATTGATGAAAGTGGGGTGATAAACAACCCCCATTATTACTGCATTAATGTCAAGTTCTCCCTTTATGGCTGTTAGTATTCACCTTGTATATTGAGGTCCTCCTATATTGGTGCATCTATATTTACAATTGTTATATATTCTTAAATTGATCCCTTAGTAATTATGTAGTGCCCTCCTTGGTCTCTATACCAGTCTTTAATTTAAATTCTATTTTGTCTGATATCAATATTGCTACTCCAGCTTTTTTTTTAGTTTTCATTTGTGTGGAATACTTTTTTCCATCCCATCACTTTCAGCCTATGTGTACATCCTTAGATCTAATGTGTGTCTCATAGACAGCATATATATGGGTCTTGTTTCTGTATCCATTCAACTAGTCTACGTGTTTTGGTTGGAACATTAAATCCACTTACATTTAATGTATTTATTGGTATGTCTGTTATTATTGCAACAATTTTCGGATTATTTATAAAAGAGTATATTTTATGCAGATGGAACCAGTTAGGTCCTAAATGTTTATGTGTGTAAGAGGTCTAATATTGTTGGTGAATATTTATACACTCAAAACTAGCTGTGCTCGCTTCATAAACAGAAAAGTTCATGAAGAAGGGAGAAAAAGATGGCAGAGGAGTAGGTGGACATGGAGTACATCTCTCTCCATGGATACATGAGAAATACA
Source organism: Bos javanicus (assembly GCF_032452875.1). NCBI lineage: Eukaryota > Metazoa > Chordata > Mammalia > Artiodactyla > Bovidae > Bos > Bos javanicus. Next base: position 65,297,997 of record NC_083885.1, on the reverse strand, counting down.
CCTTCAGACACAGATGTGCAGGCAGAACACCAGCTGAGAGCAGACAAGAGTACTTGACCAGTGGAAAAGACTATACAGAACCATGCAAAACTTGGTAGGACAAAAGTACTAGGCAGGGAAACAGAGGTGTTAGTAGGACTTGACCTGCCCTTGGCAGGTGGGGAACTGAGGCAGGGGTCTGATCCCCACAGCGGGGCAATTGTCTGAGTCAGAGGACAAACATTTAAGGTTGAGAGTGAAACACCTAAATTTAAGGTTTAGGTGAGCACCTAAATGGAATGAGAATCAGACAGTCCTTGCCACAGCCATACATACACCAGGCAGGAACGCGGGTCTCCTGGAAGGGACAGAGATTGGGAGCTGAAGTTTAGGGATCGTGGAGCAATCCCAGAGTGAGGGCTGCTGCTGACTGTGGAAAGACAGGTCGAGGGGATGTGAGGGAAGAGATCGTGGTGGGAAATGCTTGGTGGGCTACCTGGAAACAAGGCGATACTGCTGAGTCATGCGTAGGGGGTGGAGCCATCACCATAGCCTCTCTCCACACACCAGCATCAGCAGCTGAACAATGGAGAGGCTGTCCCATCAAACGTCTGACGCACTGAACTACAGAGTAGGACCCCACCCAGGGTGCCCCTTTAAGTGCCTAATGCACCGATTTACAGAGTAGGACCCCAGTCAGGGCATCCCCTCTATGTGCCTGACGCACCCAACAACAGAGAAGGACCCCAGGCAAGGAAGCCCTCTAAGTGCCTGAATGGGCAGAGTTATAGAGAAAGATTGGCCAAAGAGGCCTTCTGATCGCCAGCTACAAGAGGCTTGAAAAAGACTCTGATAGGGCCATAACTTCTGCCACGGAGGCAGTCCGTGTCCCTGAACACTTGGCGCCACCAGAGTCCCCACAAGCCAAGCACTGCCACCACCTTCATGCTCAACTCTCACTGGGGCAGAGCTGCCACAGGCAGGAAAAAAAAAAAAAAAAAAGCCTTGTATTTATGCACTTCAGTAGTGTCACGCGAGTGTATGTTCCTCGGTTCTTTGTCTCATCACAACAAAGATTTGGAGTGATGGACATTAAAGCCCCCTCAGCGTGTCACAGCTCTCAGGTCTTGGATAGACCATGATATAGCTCTCAGGTCTTGAAAGGACCATGTTATAGCTCTTAGACAAATCAGTGTTACAGCTCAGTGTTACAGTTCTATTTTATTTAGAAGATAGCAGGAAAATCCATCTCTGAGGCGTGAGGGCACGTGGATCCAAAGACGAGAAGAGTGCCCCAGCGCGCGGGAGAGAGAGAGCTAGCTTTGGCTCCTCTTTTTATACGTTTTTCTCTCCCTGGGCCTGTCCTATGTAAATTGGGCCAGCCAGGAGTGTTGTTTGTTTTACCTGAGGCCCTCACTCCAGTCCTCGGACCTTCCTTTGTTCTATTTTCGCGGGCTTTTCCCTTCCTTGTCTTTTAGCCACCAGCATTTTGGACTCCTTTTCCCTATTCTACCTACCTAACAAGAGTGTGCAACTCTTTGTGACCCTGTAGACTGGCCTGCCAGGCTTCTCTGTCAGAGAGGGGGGTTCTACAGGCAGGAATACTGAGCATATTGGCCAATATTGGTTGACATATCCATCTAGAGCACTGTATTTCCTGCTGCCCTAGCCGCCAACCTTCCTGAGTACGTGGTGCTGCCAGAAACACTGCCACCCTAGCAGCTGCACCACTTCCACACTTGGCCTTCACAGGGGCAAACCCAAGCCCTTCAGGGCAGCCTCAGAAGCTAAACCCCAGGGGATAACCCACATGCAGAGGTGAAAATAAAACCACAATTGAAACCCAGGGGCAGTGTGGCTACGGAAGAAGATTCAAAACCTTCTGACAAGCTGTACAAGCTGCGGATTAAATCCACACGATCAATTAGGCAGACTCTGTATCTATGACATATATAAAAGGACATTAAGAGCTCCCACAAAAGAAAACACAGTAGCTCTGATAGCTGTGGTCATTGGAGGCAAGAACACACAGGAGTAGGACCAGATTAGAATCTGAGCTGCCCCCACAGCAGGTCCAGAGATAACAGAGTGTTGGAGGGCATCCTAGGGAGGTAAGGTGGACTGTGATTCCCAGAACTGGAAATGACTCTGACAGCAGTGACTCAATAAAAACATTTATTATTCTTATTTTTTGACTGGATGATCTGCCCACTGATGAAAGTGAAGTGATAAACAACCCCCATTATTATTGTGTTAATGTCAATTTCTCCCTTAATAGCTGTTAGCGTTCACCTTATATATTGAGGTCCTCCAATGTTGGGTGCATCTATATTTACCATTGTTATATATTCTTGAATTGATCCCTTATCATTAGGTAGTGCCTTCTTTTATCTCTATTTCAGTCTTTAAAGTCTGTTTTGTCTGATGTGAACATTGCTACTCCAGCTTTCTTTTAATTTCCATTTGTGTGGAACACTTTTTTCCATCCCATCACTTTCAGTCTATATGCATCCCTAGATCTGATTTTTCTCTCGTAGACAGTATATATATGGGTCTTGTTTCCATTCTACACTGAATCCAGAAAGAATTAGAAGGTTTATATTCGTGGCTGTATTCTTCACAATAGACTTTACATGTTCAGGTCTCATGGTCTAGGCTAGTGGCTCCATGGTTGTTTTCCTGCACAATCACAAGCAGTGAGTCCAACACATTCACAGCAACTTCCAGAGCTTCTGCCACATCTACCATCTTTGTCCTTGTGAACTCCTTTTTCATCATTTACTCACTGTCTTCTCTTCTGTCCATTTGGATGAGTCTATTTGCTATTCCGGGCCAGTGGCTGGTAGATACCTCTATATTTTTGTCTTTATGTTTCCCAACAATCAGCCCCTTTGTGCTTATTTGCAGCGATACTCATATCACTCGTAATATATTTGCTTCATCTTCTAGGCAAGGAAAACCCTTTTTGCTAATTTGACTGTGACCACTTGACTCTATTCTCTATAGGATTTCAAATTATTTCCCCTTAACTATTAATATTTGGTTGACTAATATTTTTCAGATTCTTGATATGAAAGCAAATTCTATGTTGATAAGAACAACTAGGTCCTAAAATTCATATTCCAATAAAAGGCCTAATATTGTGGGTGAATATTTATACAATCAATCTAGCTGTTCTAACTTCATCAAAAAACAAAAAGTTCATGAAATTTGATATAGTGTAACAGTAAAATTGAACTTAAGAATTTGGACAAAAATCTCTCACTTAGCAGTTTTTTGGTGTGTGTGTATATACAGTGGTAAATTATATATGACAAGCACTTTGCCACTTTAATTTTCAAATATATAATTCAGTGGCACTAAATACATCTACAGTGTTTGGTATCTACTACCACTAAATTAAAAAAAATCAAACAAAATGTAAAATATGTTAATACTCATTCCCCTCTGTGGCCAACCCCTGGAAACCTCTAGTCTACTTTCAGTCTGTACAATTTGGCTATTCTAGTTATTTCTTATAAGTAAATTTGTATACTATCTTTTTATGTCTGGTTTTAATCATGTATTACATTTTGAAGGTTCATCATGTTGTGGCATGTATCAGAACTTCATTCCTTTTTATAACTGGATAATACTACACAGTATGAATGAACCACATTTTTAAACGCCATTCATATGTTAATGTACATTTAAGCTATTTCTGCCTTTTCCCTATCTCGAATAATGCTGCTATGAACATTGCTGCCCACAGATGTGTTTGAGTCCCTGCTTTCAATTCTTCGGGTGTATACCTAGGAGTGGAATTGCTGAACCCAGTGGCATTTCTGTGTTGTTTATGGGGAGCTGTGGAACTGGTTTTCATATTATTAAACTCGTTCTCACATTGCATCATTTTATATTCCCATCAGCAATGGGCAGTTGTTCCAATTTCTCCACAGCCTCATCAATACTTATTTCCCCTCTTTCCCTGGTAGATGTAGACTGGTATCGCAAGGTTTTAATTGGAATTTCCCTAGTGAACAGTGACGTTGACATATTAAGTAATTCAATCCTGTTTTTCATAATCCGTTTCCTCCCTATTTCCCCCTCTCTTCTGACCTCTCATCAGTGTACAAACGTGGACTGATACATACTTTCCTAACAGGAAAACTCTCTTCTGTCCACTACCTCCTCAAAGTGTTATCTATTTCCTGAGGCTCCCTGGCTCCTCTTCCCCACTGCCCATCCCAATCAGGTTAAATTCCTTCTTTCACAATCTCCCTTCCACTCCCCAAAGTCAGGGAGAGCCATCTTTCTTCCTGGAATAAACTGCATATTGCATACAGCAAAATCGATCTCCAACAGGATATGGGTACATCCCATTAGGAACAGAGGTAGTATATAATGTGACTTGAGCCTGTCATTTTGGGATTTTCTGCCCCGCTTTCAGCTCAGAAAACAATGTCCTTAACTCCAGTAAGTCTCTTTGAAGGCGCTTCTACTTCAAACCACATTTCTTCCAGGCTTTAAATTATTTGCAAGTTTCATGCTATACTCTGAATTTCCAAGTAGTCAGAGCTCAGGGCAGAGGATGGTTGCATTCCTGTATGGGCCTGACAGAAAATGGGATGCCAGCAAGGAAGATGTCTCAGAAATCTGCATGGGGCCACCAGGGTGTCTGGAATAAAACTAAACTGTGCCTGGTCAGGGTGACACTTCAAAAGGAGGCAGAAATTATTGCTTTTAGGGCTGAGAACTGACTGGAGGATGATCTGGCAATATTAGACCCACCAGAGTAGGGACACCTCCCTGAACACCTTAGGTATGGTCGGTGGAGACCCCAGAGAGGCTTCACTAAGGAGTAACAGGGTGGCATATATATATATATATGGACAGTAAAGAATCCGTCGGCAATGCAGGAGACCTAGGTTCGACCCCTGGTTTGGGAAGATTTCCTTGAGGAAGGCATGGCAACCCACTCCAGTATTCTTGCCTGGAGAAGCCCACGGACAGAGGAGCCTGGTGGGCTACACTTCATGGGGTCGCAAAGAGTCGGACACGACTGAGCGACTAAGCACAGCACCCTAAGTCACACAACACTGCTGAAGCAGGTGGAGGGGTCAGGAGGAAATGAGAGCAGCCCTGGCTCCCTGCATTTAGGTTTTGACGGTGTCCTACTGCCCCACAAGGGTTTCCCTACTTCCTGAATTCTCTTCAGGTACTTTATTATTTTCTCGTTAAATAACGGGAGGAATTATACTTTAACAGAATCCTCTATTGAACCGTATTGCTTTTCCAGACACCCCGACTTTGGGAAAATGTGCAGGTGAGGGAGATGAGGAGGACCACGGGCCGCCCACCCCGTCCACGGCTGGCCTCCCTCAGAAGGCCCCGGGCCCAGGCGCAGGCAGGTCTAGGGCCCTCCCAGCGCTCTACGCCGGGGGTAGGTTCTGGCCCAGGCTGTCCCTGCTATCGTTCCAAGGGAATCTAGTTAGTTCTTTTCTCCGGAAACAGACGCACTTGAAGGTAGGGAAGCCACTTGTGATCTGAGGTTGCATCCTGAAGAGGGCACCGTCGCCTAGACACAGTGGCGGCGGGAGGAGAGACAGGCTGGAACTTCAGACCCCATGGTGCCCACTGCCCGTGGGCTGACAGTAACTAAGGCAGAGAGCAGCGGGGCGCAGGAGCCCAACGAGACCCCCGGGGGGAATGGGCACTTTCCTCCCTGGCCCGAGTCTGCGTTCCTTTTCACCCAAGGGCTGAATTCCGACTTCCAGGAGCAGCTGCCAGGGGGCGCCCGCGGAGCCCCGCTAGCTGCCTTGGAGGCGTTCCGAGTGAGAGAGCGCAGAGCGGCTGGGACGCCCCGAGGGCCTCCAGGCACCGCAGAGGCTCCTCGGTTCTTCACGCTCTTCCTGGGAAGGTTCAGCCTGGAGCCCCCAGAAGGTTTCCCCCGGCCCCTCTGGGCTTCAGGCACGGGCTCTCCTGTGACGAAGGTCCGCACCCCTCCCCGCCCCTCTCAGAGGTCAAGCCCAGACCCCGGCCGCCGGCGACCAGTCCACGCGGCTCTCCGAGGACCGAGTCCACCCCCGCCCCCCGAAGCCCCTGGCAGTCTCAACTTTTCGCCTATGAAGCCAAATCCCGATCTTTTCCAGGGTAGCCCCCAGGTGGCGCAGCCAAACCCGCCGCCAACCCTGATCCTGTCAGATCACGAGCCTGTTTTGCCGTCAGGGGTCGGAGAAGGGTGGGAACGGCTCCCACTCCGGGGAGAGACTCAGGACGCTTCACAAAAGATGCAATGGGGTCTCCCCTCAACCCCCGCTCCCGGGGAGACCTCCCACGTAGCTCAGACCACCCGGCTCCGCGTAGGGGGTCCAGATGTGAGGTCGAAGCGTCGCCAGCCCCTCACCCGGACAGTTCCCGGGAGAGCCTCCGTTCAGGCCCACAGGGAGACCGCCACCCCTCCGGGACTCCGCGGTCTCGGGGTGGGCGCCAGCTTCCGTGGCTGGTGGCGCCGTGGGAACTACGTTACCCACAATGCCGGATGTCGGGCCCAAGGCATGTAGCCAATGAACGCTCGGAATCAGCGCGTTTCCGCGACCCGAGGATCTGGGCGGGACTTCCGGCGCCTCTGTGGCGGCAGTACGGTGATTGCTCAGTGTACAGCTGCCCTCGGAGACCTTTTGGAGCGTGGACGGAGCCTGGGGGATGAACAGAGCGAGGAGCCTCTAGGGGAGAGGTTGTCCCCACAGCCCAGCGACGAGTCTGCAGGGCTGCGGCGGTAGATGATAATTGTACACAAGTTCCGTCTCTGTCGCCTGTCACTTAAAACCCCGCTGCTTTCAGACTCCGATGGCGGCCGCCGCGCTGAGGGACCCGCCTCAGGTAAACGCTCGACCTCCGGGCCCTCACCGTCCTCACCCCACCAGACACTAAAGCCCTGAGTGCGGAGCGCCTACTCGCGTGCCCTCAGCCCGGACCCCCGAGTCCAGGATGGTGAGGCGGTCGTGGGTGGGGCCCTGTGTTTTACAGACAGTGTGATGACGCGTGGGAGAGGGTGACAGGCGGAGGGACAGGTTTATGTAAATTCGCGGAGAATCTTTCCCGTTTGGAATGGAAAGGGGAGGAGTTTTTCTCTCAGGACGCTGGAAGCCATGGAGGGATGTGAATACAAGAGGTGTGAGTTAGGCTTTTCAAGTTTTCCAGAAGTTGCTTTTTGAACAGACTGCAAAGGGGATGAAAACACCGAGGTACAGGGAGGTTGACTCTTTATCCAAGATCACACAGTTTAAGAGCACTGAGGTCTCAGAGATAATGAGATACTCATTATACTCAGAGATAATGCAGTTATCTCAGGTCACCTTGCTTCGGGGCTACACAGAAGTAGAGGGAGGCCTGAGCCTACTGAGCCTGCCATGGTTACATGCCTGTAATGACCTCCCTCTTCCCACAGACTCCCATGAGGACAGAGGTGCTTAGGGACTCTTCAAAGGTGAGCAGAGGATGTTCCAGGCCCTCAATGGTCCTGACACCACCCTTTGTCTCTGAAATTCTTCCAGACCGTGCAACTGGGCACCCTGAAGAAACCCAAAGCCCACATTCGGTTATCTCTGGGAGACACAATTCAGGAGTCCAAGGGGAATTACCTGACAAAAGGGTGGATGTCCTAACGCCAGGCTCAGAGTTTAGATGATGTCTCCCTGCCCACATGCCTGTAGTTGGTGAATAGACCGTGATCCTGATACCATAAGAGGAGAGCATGGTACCTGTGGCCCCAAGGCCTGATACTTCCTTCAAGGTGGGGACACTGGGAGGAGAGTTAGCAGGGGATGGATGTCTGGGTGAAGGAACTTGGAATCCTAGGAGAGAAATTGATCATGGAATGATCTGTCCCCCTCATGGCAGGCCTGTGTGACCTTTGAGGACGTGGCCATTTACTTCTCCCAGGAGGAGTGGGGGCTCCTTGATGAAGTTCAGAGACACCTGTACTGCAAGGTGATGCTAGAGAACTTTGCACTGACAGCCTCGATGGGTAAGGCCCTCACCCCAGTGTACTGATCTGGGTCGTACTTTCTGTCCCCCAGAGGCAGCTCTGCTCTTTCCATAGTCAGACTATGGGCTCTGTTTACTTCCCCACTTTCTTGGCATATGTGGTGTGGGTGCCAGTGCTGAGCCGAGTGCACTGCCCCAAGTAGTTCTAAGTCTGTTGCCCAAGCTTGCAGGTGAGGATCTGGGATGTAGGAATTTGGCAGTCAGGCTAAAACAAGGCATCTTACCTTGTTTACCTCACCCTGGCAGGATGAATATCCCAGGTGTCATGACACCTGGTGTCCCAAGTCCTGATTCAATAATTTTAACAATAGGCATATAATATTTGACAAACTGTATATATGATATATAATTTTTAGTGATGTTATATATGGAGTCCTGATGGATGGGATCACAGCATTCAGTTCAGTTCAGTTCTGTTGCTCAGTCATGTCCGACTCTTTGCGACCTGATGAATCACAGCACGCCAGGACTCCCTGTCCATCACCAACTCCTGGAGTTCACTCAAACTCATGTCCACCGAGTCGGTGATGCCATCCAGCCATTTCATCCTCTGTCATCCCCTTCACTTCCTGCCCCCAATGCCTCCCAGCATCAGGGTCTTTTCCAATGAGTCAACTCTTCACATGAGGTGGCCAAAGTATTGGAGTTTCAGCTTCAGCATCAGTCCTTCCAATGAACACCCAGGACTAATCTCCTTTAGGATGGACTGGTTGGATCTTGTTGCAGTCCAAGGGACTCTCAAGAGTCTTCTCCAACACCACAGTTCAAAAGCATCAATTCTTCGGTGCTCAGCTTTCTTCACAGTCCAACTCTCACATCCATACATGACCACTGGAAAAACTATAGCCTTGACTAGACAGATCTTTGTTGGCAAAGTAATATCTCTGCTTTTCAATATACTATCTAGGTTGGTCATAACTTTTCTTCCAAGATAAGCGTCTTTTAATTTCATGGCCGCAGTCACCATCTGCAGTGATTTTGGAGCCCCAAAATAAAGTCTGACACTGTTTCCAGTTTCCCCATCTATTTCCCATGAAGTGATGGGACCAGATGCCATGATCTTTGTTTTCTGAATGCTGAGCTTTAAGCCAACTTTTTCACTCTCCTCTTTCACTTTCATCAAGAGGCTTTTTAGTTCCTCTTCACTTTCTGCCATAAGGGTGGTGTCATCTGCATATCTGAGGTTATTGGTATTTCTCCCGGCAATCTTGATTCCAGCTTCTGCTTCTTCCACCCCAGTATTTCTCATGATGTACTCTGCATATAAGTGAAATAAGCAGGGTGACAATATTCAGCCTTGGCATGCTCCTTTTCCTATTTGGAACCAGTCTGTTGTTCCATGTCCAGTTCTAACTGTTGCTTCCTGACCTGCATATAGGTTTCTCAAAAGGCAGGTCAGGTGGCCTGGTATTCCCATCTCTTTCAGAATTTTCCACAGTTTATTGTGATCCACACAGTCAAAGGCTTTGGCATAGTCAATAAAGCAGAAATAGATGTTTTTCTGGAACTCTCTTGCTTTTTCCATGATCCAGCGGATGTTGGCAATTTGATCTCTGGTTTCTCTGCCTTTTCTAAAACCAACTTGAACATCTGGAAGTTCATGGTTCATGTATTGCTGAAGCCTGGCTTGGAGAATTTTGAGTGTTACTTTACTAGTGTGTGTGATAAGTGCAATTGTGCAGTACTTTGAGCATTCTTTGGCATTGCCTTTCTTTGGGATTGGGATGAAAACTGACCTTTTCCAGTCTTGTGGCCACGAGTTCTAGTAATCCAACATGAGTCACCTTTTCTTTCTTGCTTGCTTTCTTGTTGCACCTCTAGTTCCTGCAGGTTGGAGCTGCTCTCTAGTTGTACTGGATGGCATTTCCTTGTGGTGGCTTCTCTTGTTATGGAGCACAGGCTCTAGGGCATGCATGCTTCAGGTGTTGTGTACATGGGCTCTCTATTTGTGGCACACAGGCTCAGTGATTGTCATGCACAGGCTTAGTTGCCCAGTGGCATGTGGGATCTTAGTTCCAAGACCAGGGATTGACCCCACGTCCCCTGCATTGCAAGACAGATTCGTAACCACCAGACCACCAGAGAGGTCCCTAGCCTGTGATTTTCTTGTGTTGTAGTGTTCTTCTTTGGCTTTGGTATAAGGGTGATACTGGCTTTATAAAATGTGTTCCCTCCTCTTCAGTGTTTGTGTTTTGTTTTGTTTTGTTTTGAGCGTTGGTATTAAATGTAATGTTTCCACTTTCGTTTATAATTTTGAGTCCTCTCTCTCTTTTTTTATTACTCTAGAAGGTTTGTCAATTTTATCTTTTCAAAAACTTCTTAGTTTTCATCTTTTCTATTGTCTTTCTAGTCTCTATTTTATTTCCACTTTAATCTTTATTATTTCCCTCCTTCTGCTAACACTGAGTTCAGTTTGTTCTTCTTTTTTAATCTTTGAACTGTGAAGGTAGGGTTATTTTAAGGTTTTTCTTAGTGTATGTATCTGCTAAAACCTTCCCTTTTAGAACTACTTTTGCTGGGTCCCATAAGTTTTTTATCATATTTTGGTCAGAAAAGAGATTTGATATGATTTCAATTTCCTTAAATTGGTGAAGACTTGTTTTATAGCCTGCTCTATGATCTAATCTGGGGGATTATCCCTGCATTCTTGAGTAGTGTGTATTTTGCTGCTGGTTGATGAAATGTTCTGTATATGTCTGTTAGGTCTATTTGATTTATAGTGTTTAAGTCCAGTGTTTCTCTGGCCATGAAGGTTTCTTAAGATATCTAAATGTTGTATTATACAGAAAGTTAAAAGAAAAACAAAACATGATGAATACTCTCCTACCATAATCAGCATAATTCACAAATATTTCTCTTCTTTCAGTTTGTTTGCATGAAACACAGACTAAGGAGACACCTTCTGAGCAAAACGTTTCTCTAGAAGCTTTGTCACAGGTCAGGACTCCAAAGGTAGGTCCATTCACCGAGAATGCTCACCCCTGTGAGAAATGTGTCCCAATCCTGAAAGACATTTTGTACCCTGCTGATCTACCGGGGCAGAAACCATACTTTACTGGGGCATCTGCAAACCTACAACAGCTTCAGAAGCATTTCACTACAGAGAAAAGTGATGTGGATAAGGCAGCATTTGTAAAAAGCTGCATAGTCCAGGTGTCAGGGAATCCCTTCACCTGTAGGAAGGTTGGAATGGACTTACCAGGTACAGTGGGTCTCCTCCAGCACCAGATCACTTCCAATGGTGAGAAACCCAACAAAATCACCAAGTTTGGGGAGACTTTTAATGGTAGAAAAAGTCATTACAAATTGCGTGAATGTGGGAAAGCTACCAGCCACAAACACAATCTTATTTACCACCTAAGAGTCTCTGCTAGAAAAAGAGTTTATGAGTTTAGCAAATATGGGAAAGCCATGCACTGTAAGTACTCACTTGTTCAGCTCCAGAGAGTCCGCACTGGAGAAAGGTCTTATGAGTGCAGTGAATGTGGAAAATCTTTTAGGCAACGAGCCACTCTTATTATACACCAGAGAGTTCACACTGGAGAAAGGCCTTATAAATGTGGTGAATGTGGAAAGTCCTTCAGTCAGTGCTCCAATCTTATTGAACACTGCAGAATTCACAGTGGAGAGAGGCCTTTTGAGTGTGAGGAATGTGGGAAAACCTTTGGGTGCAAATCCAATCTTGTTCGGCACCGGAGAACCCACACTGGAGAAAAGCCTTATGAATGCAGCGAATGTGGGAAATTCTTTAGACAAAGCTTCACCTTGGTTCAACATCGGAGAATTCACACCACAGCAAGGCCTTATGTTTGTGTCCAGTGTGGGAAATCCTTTAGCCAAAGAGCCACTCTCATTCGACACCAGCGAGTTCACACTACTGAAAGGCCTTATGAGTGTGGGGAATGTGGGAAAGCTTTTGGATCCAAATCCAAACTTGAGCGACACAACAGAAGTCACACTGGAGAAAAGCCTTATGAGTGTGCTGAATGTGAAAAATCTTTCAGACAGAGTTACAGCCTCGTTGAACACCAGCGTATTCACAGTAGAACAAGGCCTTTTGAGTGTAGCCAGTGTGGGAAGTCCTTTAGCAGAAGAGCCATCTTCACTAAACACCAGAGAATTCACACTGGAGAAAGGCCTTATAAATGTGGTGAATGTGGGAAATCCTTTAGCCGAAGCACAAGCCTTATTCAGCACTGCAGTATTCACACTGGAGCCAGGCCTTATGAATGTGGGCAGTGTGGGAAATCCTTTAGGCAAAAGTCTGTTCTCATTCAACACCAGGTAGTTCACACTGGAGAAAGGCCTTACGAATGCAGTAAATGTGGCAAATCCTTTAGTCAACGTTCCAGCCTCAATCTCCACCGAAAATTTCACACTGTGGAGTGGCTCCATGAATGCAGGAAATATGGGAAATCCTTTACTCCAAACAGCTAACATTGTTTAGCACCAAGTAATGGTGACTTCATCCATGAAGTTAAAAGACGCTTACTCCTTGGAAGAAAAGTTATGAGCAACCTAGATAGCATATTGAAAAGCAGAGACATTACTTTGCCAACAAAGGTCCGTCTAGTCAAGGCTATGGTTTTTCCAGTGGTCATGTATGGATGCGAGAGTTGGACTGTGAAGAAAGCTGAGCACCGAAGAATTGATGCTTTTGAACTGTGGTGTTGGAGAAGACTCTTGAGAGTCCCTTGGACTTCAAAGAGATCCAACCAGTCCATTCTGAAGGAGATCAGCCCTGGGATTTCTTTGGAAGGAATGATGCTAAAGCTGAAACTCCAATACTTTGGCCACCTCATGCGAAGAGTTGACTCATTGGAAAAGACTCTGATGCTGGGAGGGATTGGGGGCAGGAGGAGAAGGAGACGACAGAGGATGAGGTGGCTGGATGGCATCACTGACTCGATGGACGTAAGTCTGGGTGAACTCCGGGAGTTGGTGATGGACAGGGAGGCCTGGCGTGCTGTGATTCATGGGGTCACAAAGAGACACGACTGAGCGACTGAACTGAACTGAATCCACACTTTGAGAAAGATCTTAGAGCTGAAGAGTGTGCTCCCTCCTTTTTCATTATAACAGCACTAGACAGCTTTTGTAAGGGAGCCATCTGCCTGAAATTGAACCTCATACTTGCAAACATCTAATGACTTGAAATTCTCAATGAGTTCCAGGTGTCTGTGAGGCTTACAGGAGCTACATTCCATGTTCTAAACTCCCCAGGGCCGTCATCAGAGTTACATCACTGCCAGTTTCTCTGGTAGAACCCATCTCACCTCTTCCTTGTACAGTATTTCATTAGTCACTCTGATTTGCTGACACAAGGGTGATGTCGGTGTGCCCTCATGTTCCCTGGAGGAAATCTTGAGTAGTATGTGCCCTTACATTTTCCTATTTCAATTGATTAAGTATGAGTTTGACCTTCGAATTCATTGGTTTCACTTGATATTTGTGGTTGGTTTTCCTGCCTCCAGGTCACCAGTTTGGAATTGCCCCCTATTTCTCTGGTTTGTGCAGCAATAAAGGTCTTATTGTTTAATCTACCTTTGATCTTGGGGTTGTATTCACTGTGGAGGTGGGTGGAAAACAGAAGTGGCCTGTTTGTTTGAAAGGATGGACAGCTTTCATGGGTGCTCAGCTTTATGTGCCTCAGCAGGGATGATATAATGATAGGAGAGTATAATTTTATTCCAGTTTTAACCTAATATGAATTCCTCCTCAAGGTCTCTTAGGAACTAAAGCAGTGTTTTGTTTAGTTCCTAAATGTGTGACCTGGAATATATGACCTAATGTGTGATCTGGAAGCTTACATATTGTGTGACCAATAGGTTCCCCCTGGGGCTTCCTAGGTGGCGCAGTGGTGAAGAACCTGCCTGCCAATGCAGGAGACACAAGAGATGCAGGTTCAATCCCTGGATTGGGAAGATCCCCTGAAGTAGGAAATGGCAACCCACTCCAGTATTCTTGCCTGGGAAATCCCGTGGACAGAAGAGCCTGGCGGGCTATAGCCCATGGTGTCACAAAGTCAGACACAACTGATTGACTAGGCAACACAGCATATGTAGGTTACCCTGAGGAATGGTCACTCGTTCCAGCAAGCTCCAGGGCCTTTGGGAATGTCATGAATTTGTTTTCATATTCCCAGAGGGTATCCCTTAATGCTTAGCACTGTTGAGGGGAAGCGTTCCACCAGGTTCTACAAAGGAGCCAAATGTCCTGGAGTTCATAATTCTGTGGACTAGTATCCCTCCTCAGACATCAGGATCCAGGTTTCAACCTTAATTGGTACTGAAATTCTGTTGTTGAGTCACTAAATCATGCCCCACTCTTTTGCGACCCCATGGATTGTAGCCTGACAGGCCCCTCTGCCCGTGGGATTTCCCTGGCAAGAATATTGGGTTCCCATTTCCCCCTCCAGGGGATCCTCCCAACCCAGGAATTGAACCTGAGTCAATTATGTCTCCTGCATTGTCAGACAGATTCTTTACCACTGAGCCACCAGGGAACCCCCTGAAATTGTGGGTGTGATTAATAATCAGTGGAGGCGCCTGCATCAAATTAAATGGAATGTGCCTCTTCTCATGTGCATCCATAAATCTCCCAGTGACTATGGCTGTGTGGAATCACAGCCCTTCCAGAGCTGTGTATCTCCTGTAGCTGAATTTATTGTTGGCAACGTAATCTAAAGGTTTTGTGAATCCCCATTGTCTTTCTGGGCTGGCCACCTCCAGGTCATTGCTGTACAGACAGGGAAATGAGAACAGAGAATGGAGATCCTGCTGTCCAGTAATGTGGCTTTTCTGGTCCATCCAGTGGTCCTGTTGTCCCAGACTGGAACAGCCTCTGTTGCTTGCCAGTATTTCCTGCACTGGTTCAGAGCTACCCTTCTCCAGGAATGGGGAAAAATAGGGTGGAGTTAGTATTGAGTTGAGAGAAGGCAATGGCAACCCACTCCAGTACTCTTGCCTGGAAAATCCCATGGACAGAGGAGCCTGGTAGGCTGCAATCCATGGGGTCGCTAAGAGCCAGGCACGACTGAGCGACTTCACTTTCACTTTTCACTTTCATGCAATGGAGAAGGAAATGGCAACCCACTTCAGTGTTCTTGCCTGGAGAATCCCAGGGACGCCAGAGCCTGGTGGGCTGCCGTCAATGAAGTCGCACAGAGTCGGACACGACTGAAGCGACTTAGCAACAGCAGTATTGAGTTGTTAAACCTGGTTTCCAGAAAGAGTGGGAAGTCTGGGTTTTGTTTTGTTTTTTTTTTTTTTAATTTTGAACCATTTTTAAAAGAAATTTTATTGAGGCATAATTGACATACAGTATACATATTTAAGGTATATAGTTTGAAAAGTTTTGCTATAATATAAAGTCATAAAACCATCAGAATCACGATGATGAACACAACCTTGATTTACCTCATTTCCTTTTACAATCTCTCGTTGTCCTTCCCAAGCCTATAGAATGCCACTACCTTCAACAGTAACTTAGTTTGCGTTGTCTAGGATTTATGTTTATCCATCCATCTGCTAATGTGCAGTTGGGTTGTTTCCAGTTTGGTGTTGTTAGAAATAAAGTTCCAATGAACATAAGCATACAATTCTCTTATGAACATGTGTTTTAGTTCTCTTGTGCCAGTACCTCAGAATATGTGAATTGCAAACTGCCAAATTGTGATCTAAACTGGTTGGATCCTTCTGTGTTCCCATCAACAGTATATGAGAGCTCCTGTTCTTCCCCATCCTGCCGATACTCAGTATTGTCACTCTGTTTAATTTCAGCTGTCTTGGTGGGGTGTAATGGCATCTCACTGTAGTTTTTTAACTGTAGTTCTCTGATGTTTCATGATGTCAAGCACTTTTTTCCTGTTTATTTGCCACTTGTATATCTTCTTTAATGACTATTAATACCAGTTGCTTATTTTGAAATGGATGTTGACTGATGTTTTCCTTTTTATTAATAAATAAAAGACATTTGTCGAACAAAGATGTGCTGGAACTTCACTTACTCTTCCGCAGTGATGTGTCATCTTTACTAAAAGGAAATACTGTTTTTGATGCTATTGAGCGAGTCATTTCCTAGGCAGGTTGATAGGGAGTCTAGGGGTCCCCAAGGAGAGAGGGGTCTGGAATTCTCAAGGAGGAAGAAAGGACAAACTTTTTTTCTTTCTCCACATTCCTTAGGATTATATAACAATCATGTATCCTGCCTAAGGACAGTCTCTGGATTAAACCTTCTGTTATCTTAAAATGTAAATTATGGGAGTAGACCTGGTTTTTACAAGGATGTATCCTGCCTGAGGACAGTGTTATCTTAAAATGTAAATTATTGTCTGATGAGGTCTTTACAACCTCCAGACATTCTTTGGGTTATATAACTTCATTGTTAACACTAGCAAGCGGGTACTCTTTCTGCCCCCTTCTGATGCCTATGTCAGAAGCTTTCTCTGTCTCCTTTATACTTTAATAAAACTTTATTCCACAAAAGCTTTGAGCAGTCAAGCCTCATCTCTGGCCCCGGATTGAATTCTTCTCTTTGGGGGCCAAGAATCCCAGTGTCTTCACGTGATTCAACAACAACCTTTCATCTTGGGGGCTCATCCGGGATCCTTCAGGACAAGGTAAGGATGCTTGGAGCTTTAGTTCTTTGTTCTCTTAGCGAACACGTTTTCTGCTGTGCTTTACGAACTCTACCGTGTGCTTGTGTGAATGAATGGCATGCCCTGCGTGAAGCAAGTAAGGAGCCCTGCTCTGCGGTTCCACGGTGATCTCATACGGCTTATGGCAGAAACCTGTCGGGGCGTTATACCGACCTGCCAATGCCAAAGGCACCCAATATCTCCTTCGGGAACCGACCAGAAATGGGCAAAGCGTGTGGACCGAACTCTCCTTTTTCGGTCTCTTTGACCATTTCATAACTCCTTGGGAATTAGAAGTACTAACCTAATCTATCGGATCATAGACTTTCAAGGGACTTGTGATCTATACTGTTACTGTGTACTGCAGCTTAGGTCCCAAACTTGGACTGGTATTCAAGAAAGCGCCTAGCCTCGCTAGGAATCGAAAGTTCAGAAACTAGATGGAGCTCTAGCTCCAAGAACATCTCTGAGGTTAAAGGTTACTCAGATTGGGACTGCGATGGGTTTTTTTTTTTTTCTTTGGTAACGCAGGCTTTTAGTGGATCAGAGGAGGCTGTTATACTGGTGTGGTGATGCTTGGAAAGAACATCTCAGTTTTATGTTCCTGTCGGTCTTATTGTAGTCAGGAAATACTCAGGGTCATTCACAGGCACTCAGGTGATGAATGTTTCCCCTAGTAGTCTTAGCTTGGGAGGCATTCTGGAAGGTTACTCTGATTCACCCCTGGTGACATCAGAGGCAAGCAAGGTGAAGAGCTGGACGTCAAGTAGGGGTGCTATCAAGTCTACCCCTGGTACATCCCCACCCCATCTTGGTGGTAGAACTGGGAGGGACGTGGACTGCGCCTGCGTCGGTAAGGGACAGACTAAGTCAGACCAGGAAGGAAAAGCTTTTGGTGTAACGTCTGTCTACACCCCCATCTAGAGCAGGGAGGGATGCCTCCAGTAGAAAAAATGGCGCTGGTCGCTTTTTTTTCTCTCTTACAGATGGGAGCTAACAATTCCAGCCTCACTCCTTTGAACTGTATCCTGAAAAACTGGGATAGATTTTAATCCCCAGGGCTTAAAGAAGACACACCTGGTCTTCCTATGTGATACTGCATGGCTATGGTATCCATTGGAGGATGGCGAACGGTGGCCAGTTGGAGGGTCTCTTAAGTATAATACTGTTGTACAATTAGACCGGTTCTGTAAAGAACAAGGGAAATGTGTAGAAGTAGCATATGTGTTGCCCTTTTTCTCTCTGCAAAACATGCCCGACTTATGTCTTAAGGGTATAGATTTGGGCGTGAAACCTTCAGCTCCCTCCTGTCCTCTTACTTTGCCCCCGTACCTGGAAATCCAAACTGAGATTCAGACTGCCCACATGGAGGGGGAGGTCCAAACATCTCCTGTCTCAGTACGACCTCAGACTACTCTGGTTTCAGTAGAAACTCAGACCATCGAAGTAAGAGATGAGATGGAGGACAGGAGACAAAAAGAAAAACAGGTTTTTCCAATCTATCCCTGGGATCATATGCGCAGAGCAGCCAGAGAGACTGAGGAACAGCCACACAAGCTGTTGCCTCTTTATGAAACACCCACCAGGAGAAATAATCAGTCTGTGAGAGTTAATAAGCCTTTTTCTTGTCAAGAAATACAAAGAATCAAGGAGGATCTGGGAGACTATTTAGAGGACCCAGAAAAATATATTAGAGCTTTTAAAGGTGTTACTCTGCTTTATGACCTCACTTGGAAGGATGTGATGTATATCTTGGGACAAACGCTGACTCCCGAGTCAAAGACTCGAGTTTTGGGAAAAGCGGTTGCTTATGGAGATGAATGGCTTGGTAATGAATCAGTAGGGAAGAGGGAGAACGAGATAGCGACCCTCCCTACTGGGAATCAGGCGGTCCCAACTATAGAACCAGACTGGGACTACAACACAGCTAAAGGAAGATGGGATCAGAGTCATTTTGTTAGATGTATCCTTGAAGGACTTAGGCAGGTGCATTCTAAGCCTTTAAACTATGGCAAATTGGCAGACATAGAACAGGAGGAGAAGGAAGCTCCTGGTAAATTCCTAGATAGACTGAGAGAAGGCCTTCGCAGATTCACTGAGATTGATCCCGAAAATGAAGAGGGAAAAGTGATCTTAAAGGATAGATTTCTCACTCAGTCGGCTCCAGATATCCGCCGTAAGCTATTAAAACGGGCGTGTAGACCAAATCAGTCTTTAGATACTCTGTTACAACTGGCTCAGACAGTCTATTATGGTAGGGAATACGAGGAAAAGAAAGAAAGGCAAAAAAAGACAAAGGAAAAGGCGGAAGCCTTCGCCATGGCTATGAAAAACGTTCTTAAACAGCCTGAGAAAAATGCCCAGAGGGGCCCAGGTGAAAAGGGATGGGCTAGCTATTACTGTGGAAAGGAGGGGCACCTCAAGCGGGATTGCCCTCAGGCATCTAAGCCGCCCCCGGCTCCGTGTCCGGTCTGCAAAGGACCATACTGGAAGAGACTACTCCCAGAGGTGTAGGTCTCCGGGGTTGGACTCTCAAGACAATCAGGACTGAAGGTGCCCAGGGGTCCCCACACAAGCTCCCATCCTAATAACACCTGAGGAACCCCGGGTATTAATAATTGTGGGGTGCCAATCCGTCGATTTCCTTTTAGATACTGGGGCAAAACTTATTCTGTGCTTACTGAAGTCCCTGGCCCACTTTCTTCCCAATCCGCTTCCGTAATGGGACTGTCTGGACGAGCCAAAAGGTATTATTTCAGTTATTCTTTATCTTGCAACTGGGATTCTGTGCTGTTTTCACACGAGTTTCTGACTGTGCCAGAATCTCCCTCACCCCTTTTGGGAAGGGATATACTGAGCAAGGTCCATGCCTCTGTTTTCATGAATATGGAGCCCTCCCTTTCTCTCCCTTTAGTTGAACAAAATGTAAATCCTAGAGTATGGGCTGATGGAAAACCTGTGGGTCGAGCACAAAATGCTATTCCTGTAGTTATTAAGCTCAAAGACCCGCATGTATTCCCACATAAGAAGCAGTATCCATTGAAACCTGAGGTTAAGGAAGGGTTAAAACCCATCATCGAAAATTTAAAGGAGCAGGGACTATTAATTCCCTGTAACAGTCCTTGCAACGCTACTATTTTGGGTATAAAGAAATCGAATGGTAAATGGAGACTAGTTCAAGATTTACAAATAATAAATGAGGCTGTAGTTCCTTTACACCCCGTGGTGCCTAATCCTTATACTCTATTGTCTGAAATTCCTGAAAGGGCCAAATATTTCTCAGTAATTCATTTTAAGGATGCCTTCTATTCAGTGCCTTTGGCGGAAGAAAGTCAATTTCTATTTGCTTTTGAAGATCCTACACAGCTAGCTTCTCAGTTAACCTGGACAGTTTTGCCTCAGGGATTTTGTGACAGTCCTCACTTGTTTGGACAAAGTTTGTCACGGGATCTACAAAACTTTAATAGCTCTGAAGCAGTGGTGTTACAATATGTAAATGATATTTTGCTCTGTGCTGAGACAGGAAACTTGTTCGCGAGCCTCAGAAGATTTCTTAAACTTGCTGGCAGGCTGTGGTTACAAGGCATCAAGAGAAAAGGCTCAGCTTTGTCAACAGTTACATATCTGGGCCTAATCATATCAGAAGGGAGTAGGGCCATAGGCCCTGAGAGAATTAAACCTATACTAAATCATCCCCTACCTATGACTTTAAGACAATTGAGAGGATTTTGGGGAATCACAGGTTACTGTCGCATTTGGATTCCGGGCTATTGGGAACTTGCCCGGCCTTTATATAAACTTATAGCTGAAACTCAGCAGGCCCAAACCAACAAACTGATTTGGTCTCCAGAAACTCAAAAGGCTTTTAAGGTTCTTCAGACTGCTCTCCTGCAAGCTCCAGCTCTGAGCTTGCCCACAGGCTCAGAATTTAATTTGTTTGTCACTGAAAGAAAAGATGTGGCATTGGGAGTTTTGACACAACCCCGAGGGCCTCACCAGCAACCTATTGCTTATCTAAGCAGAGAATTAGATGTAGTTTCACGTGGGTGGCCCCACTGCCTAAGAGTAATTGGGGCAGCGGCCTTATTAGCACCTGAAGCTTTAAAAATAATTAATGGATGAAACCTTACTGTACTGACTTCTCATGATGTGAGTGGGATATTAAATTCTAAGTTTAATATTTGGATGACAGACAGTAGGCTTAAGTATCAGTCATTGTTGTTAGAAGGACCAGTAACTAAGCTTAAAGTTTGTGGAAATTTAAATCCTGCCACTTTCCTTCCTGAGAAGGAAAATGAAACACTTGATCACGATTGTTGTCAATTCCTAACTTTAAACTATGCAGCTCGGGAGGATGTCCAGATTTGGAAATCTACATCAGCAGGTTTCACGGTGTTCCTTGAAGTCTTAAAAAGTGAAAGTGAAAGTCGATCAGTCCTGTATGACTCTTTGCGACCCCATGGACTGTAACCTGCCAGACTCCACTGTCCATGGAATTCTCCAGGCCAGAATCCTGGAGTGGGTAGCCTTTCCCTTCTCCAGGGAATCTTCCCAACCCGGGGATCGAATCCAAGTTCCCGCATTGCAGGCAGATTCTTTGCCAGCTGAGCCACCAGGGAAGCCCAAGAATACTGGAGTGAGTAGACTATCCCTTCTCCAGGGGATCTTCCCGACCCCAGGAATCGAACAGGGGTTTCAGACATTGCAGGTGGATTCTTTACCAGCTGAGCTACCGTGGTGTCCTGAGAGCGGTCAATTTCAGGGGTTCACGGTATCCTAACTCCGTTGCTTAAACATTCCCATGATAGGGAAGCGGCAAGGAGGCCGCAGAAATGCCGGGACCCGCCCGCCACCCTTCTATCACCGCAAAGGTTTCCGTGACGTAGGGGCTCATTCATAAAACGCTGTTATAAACTTAGGCGCCGGCGACTGGTTCTTGCCAACCGCACTGCGAGCAGCCCAGCCGTGGGCGGAAAGACAGAGACCGCCCGCCGCCCCCGGGCTCCGCCCCCGAATTCCTCCGGCCTGTCACCACGTGGCGTCCTCCTGCTTCGCCTGCGCCGGCGGGACCAAGACAGTCTCTCTTGATGCCGTTCCCTGGCTGACTTCCACCGCGGGCTCTCCAGACCACGCTCAGGAAGGTTGGGCTAGAGGGGCCGGCAGCTTGGGGGTCACTCCTTCGCTGGGAAGGGAGGCTTCTCGGAGCGCTGGACGTGCTGGAGGCGCGCGCACTGTTGTCCCAGTGAGAACGGTCCCTTCCTCGCGCCGGCTCTTTCTGAGCGCTTCGGCCCTTGGCTCGGTGGCTGGTGTCCGACGAGAGCCGATCAAACGGGTGCCAAACGGACTCCTCACTGGAGGCCGGCTCCCCGAGGGGACAGCAGAAAGCGGTCGTCCTCTCCCCGACGGCCCCCCGGAGCAGGCCGGAGGGGCGGGTGTGGGAAGTTCATTGATAAAAAGCGAGTTCCTTCAGGTGACTCTAGGGGGCTCCTGTATCAGTGCAGAAGTCGGGGTATGCTTATAAACAACCCCTGCGACTGTGTTCCTAGTATTCCCTCACTATCCCTGGCTCGAAAGAAGGCCGATGACTCAGCTGGTAAAGAATCCGCCTGCGGATGCAGGAGACACAGAGGAAGTTTCCATCCGTGGGTCGGTAGGATGCACTGAAAGAAAAAATGGCAACCCACTCTAGTATTCTTGCCTGAAGCATCCCATGGACAGAGGAGCCTGACCGGCTACAGTCTATGGAGACCAGCACCTGGGGGTGGGGGTCCCCTAGATGAGTGCTATTACTGGGGAACAGGGCAGTGTACACAGGTAACAGTCATGAGGGGATTTCATTGGTGGGTTGGAATACCACTAGGTCACAGGGGGAGATAAGGGAAGCTTGAATTGGGGCCACAGCTGCATCGCTCTTGTGTATCTGGTCACCCGGGCGGGGTTCCTACAGCCAGTCTGCGGGAACGCTGAGGCAGAATATTTAACTTAAATATTTTATAATACAAACATACATTACCATATGTAAAATAGACAGCCACTGGGAATTTGCTTTATGACTTAGAGAACTCAAACCTGTGTTCTGTGACAACCTAGAGGGGTGAGATAGGATGGAAGGAGGGAAGTTCAAGCCAGAGGGGCCATACGTATACCTATGGCCGATTCATGTTGATGTATGGCAGAAACCAACACAATATTGTAAAGCAATTATCCTTCAATTAAAAATAAATTTAAAAAATTTAAAAGTTTATGTTACAAGGGTCTTAAAAGACAAGACGCAGAAAACACAACAGGGACGCCTTCAGGAACATTCCATGCCTCGCCTGCTTCACTAGAGCCTCTGCAGTTCCTCCGCCAGCTCTTCTCCAGACCTCGGGGCCCCAGGGTCCTCTGGAGACACCTTTCTCCCGGAGGGATGCTGAAAAAGAACTACCCAGAAGCCTCTGCTACGTTTGGGAGCGCCAGGCTGATGACGTCAATGAAAGGGGCGTTGCCGGCTCGCGTGGTCTGAGGCCGGACTTCCTGCGCCGCCAGAGCAGGGTTTTCCTTTCGAGGCTGGTGTCCCCGCACTCGCTAGGATCTGTAAACGGGATTTGGGTTGCTATTTCCACTCCAGGGGACCTTCCTGACTCAAGGGTCGAACCCGCGACTCCTGCATTGGTAAGCGAATTCTTTTTTGTCAGTGATTGGGACGCGGTGTAAAAGGGAGAGGAAGTGTCTTCTAGAATCCCCCTGACACCATGCCGCTGGTGTGGAAGGACTCGTAGGGCAAAGCGCACACCCCACAGTCCGGAGACCGTTCTGTATGTCTCAGCCACACTCCTTCCCAAGTATAGGACCTTGAGCAACTTTCCCTGCTGCCCTTGGCTTTTATATTAAAGTTCCTCCAACTGGATTGAAAGAACTAGAAAACGCGCATGAGCTACCTGACGTGTATTCCCGTGTTCAGTGCGGTCCAGGGAGCATCACTCTGGCTCTCTTTTCATGGAGGTGCCTCCTGAGCCCATGTTGATGGCAGAGGCTCATCCCTGGGGGAATCTGACCCTTGGGCTTCCGTGTCCTGTATCCTCTATAAAGATAAGGAGTGGGATGGGGAAGAACAGCAGTTGTCTGCAGCACTTTGGGGATTGCTGTTCTACTAGGACAGAGGTGTAAGGACAGTCCAGGAGCCCAGGCCAAGGAATTTACCTTTCAGTTTACAGCCAGTGAATCTAGCTTCCCCTTGACAGTCGTAAATCTATCTTCCTGTTTGTGGTTTGGTTGTATTTGACAAGTGAGTCTGTTCAAATGGTCAGGTATGATGGTGTACAGGAATGTGGGTCCTTTTGGACATAAAAACAAAAGAGGTCCTGCAAAAGAGGGTAACTGCATATCCATCGCCCTGAGTGCCCTCATCATAGTCTTGATCACTGTCAGAACTTGTCTTATTTGTTACTTTCCCACCCACTTGACGCCCTTCCTCACTTTATGTCAGAATCACTCCCATCCGCTGTCCCGAGAGAGGCTTTCCCGGTGCCCAGTCACAAGTAGACAGTTACCTCAGTCGTCTCTGTTTTCTTGAGTTCGGAACCTTTAGGTCCTCTGACATGGCTGTTGTTTAGTCACTCAGTCGTGTCCTACTCTTTGCGACCCCACGGGCTGCAGCACGTCAGGCTTCCCTGGCTATCATCAACTCCCGGAGCTTGTTCAAACTCATATCCATCAAGTCGGTGGTGCCATCCAACCATCTCATTCTCTCATTGCCTTCTCCTCCTGCCTTCAGTCTTTCCCAGCATCTGACATGGTGGTGCCCATTTATTTAGTTGCTTGTTTAGGATCTCTTTCCAGTTCCAGAGTGTGAGCACCTGTTGCTGCTCTCTGCTAAGACATAGAGCAGCTGAGCCTGTAAAAGGTGCTCAACAAATGGTTGAGTGAATGAATGGGTCTCCCACTCAGGTGCTCAGGTCACACTTACATAGTCTTTCTCCCAACTATGGCCCACAGGGCTATACTAGCTCTGCCCCTTGCTTACCTCCACACTTCTCCCCCTTCTGTTCTTCCCTTGCTCACTGCATTCATTCCTGCCCAGTGTACAGCCTTTGCTCTTGCATTTCATTTTGTCTGATTCCAGATCTCTGCAGGGCTGTCTCTCCCCTCTCCCTGTGCCTCAGTGTCTCCTCTTAGGATAGTCTTTTCCTGGCCATTTTCCTTCTGGCTGAGATACCCCTGGCTCCCACCTGCCCATCTTCTGGAAACTCTCTGCCATCTTTTGCTGAATGTTCAAATCTCACATCCTTCCTTAAATTTGAGGTTGTAACTGACTTTCTTTCCCTTCCTTCTTCTCTCCCTCTCTCCCCTCCCCCCTTTTTTTCTTTTTTTCCTGCAAGGCATGTGGAATCTTAGTTCCCCAAGCAGGGACCAAACCTGTGGCCTCTAGTGGAAGCATGGAGTCCTAACCACTGGACCATCAGGGAATTCCCTGTGGCTGACTTGCTGGAGCTGCCTGGACCTCAGGCCTCTGCCTGAGACACAGAGTTGATGATGGCCTTTACCTCGTGTGCCGAGTGGGGGGATTAGTAAAAGTCAAAAAGGACATGGCACACTTCACTGTGCCAGCCCTCCCGCATCTGGTGTGTGAACATGTTATTTTCTCTTTAGTTCTCAGAATCACGGCACAGTGGGAATGAGCATAGTGTTGATAGTGACACTGATGCTTGGAGAAATGAAAAGATGTTGTGTCTACGGTCACACTGCCAGCGTCAGACTTCAGACTCTTCATTTGAACCCTGGATCTCTGGCCCAGAGCAAGGGATCTGCAGTCACTTGAATGTCAGCGTGTGAAGCCCTCCGCCTGGGCAGGTGCTCAGACAGGGTGAGGGCAGCTCCGGTGTTGTCGCTGCTGTGGCCATTGTTGGAGTTACGTCTTGAGCATTTTTCCCAGAGCACTTCCCTCTGCCCCCAGACCTCGTGGAACACCACTGCTGTGTCCTCTCCCGTGGCCTCCTGCACCTGAGGCTTTCCTCTCAGCCACAACTGCTTTATGTCCCAAGGCTGCATCTGCTTCCCCCTGAACCCAGCACAGAACTTGGCCATCAGAGGCCTCATGATTCAGGCCTGGGTCTCTGCACCTTCACCAGCACCACGGTGACAGGCACCAATGTTGCTGTGTTTGACTCTCCAGGTGGTGGTGACCTTCAAGGATGTGACCGTGACCTTTACCCCGGAGGAGTGGGGACAACTTGACCTAGACCAGAGGACCTTGTTCCGGGAGGTGATGCTGGAGACCTGCGGGCTCCTGGTCTCCCTGGATACGTGCTCAGCTCTTAGACCTTTGGGGACCCCAGGCTCCTCCTGGTTTCTGGCTGATCAGA
Source organism: Bos javanicus (assembly GCF_032452875.1). NCBI lineage: Eukaryota > Metazoa > Chordata > Mammalia > Artiodactyla > Bovidae > Bos > Bos javanicus. The sequence continues at coordinate 65,272,008 of NC_083885.1, read as the reverse complement.
AGGTCACAGGAGTCACCTTTCCTGCTCCCCACGGGCCCTGCAGTTTGCTTGCCCCTCCTCCTCCTGCCTGATCTGTGTATGTAGCAGGGATCAGAGGGATAGAAGCAGTGTCCCTCTGAACACCAGCCCTCATCCCAGTGCTCAGCACCCTCAGGCTCAGTCTGAGGTCCCTGTTCTTGACTCCTCTGCTGGGAAGCTGACTGACCCAACACGTGGTGGGGTCACGTGTCCTCACAGCTCAGTTAGCAGGGCTATTCTCAGAAGGGGGTGGGGGTCAGGCAGATCTTCATGGCATTTGTCATCAGTGCCACAAGGGATCTCCCTGACCAGCACAGTCTCAGCAGAGAGGCCCCCTGGTTGGCATGACCCTTACATGGTCCGGGGGCCCTGGTGGGTTGCGTGGGACAGTCCTTGGAGGGCCAGGAAGAGCTTTCTCAGGAGGCTGTATATGCTCGGAATCATCAAATGACAGCTCAGACTCTTTGTCCCCTAACGTGGAAGCAAGTGGCAGACACGTGAGTGGCACCACTGACAGTTAACCACAGTGAGGCACGAGGGGACACTTTTGCTTTCCGTCCCCACGAAGCGCTGATTGTGTAGAGGTCTTCGTTCTAATGGGAGTTGTGCTTCTACTGCTGCAAAAGAACGACTCCGTTGTCCTGGAAGGTGACCCTGCCCATCAGCCACTTTGTGCTCCTCAGACTTCTGAATCAACAGGGAGAGAGTGACTGTGTTGGCTCCGGTGGTTCAGTCTGATACCAGGAGCAAATTGGACTCTATTTCCCACTGCTACTTGCACAAAGGAAGTGTGTCTGGAATGCAGAGGCCCCTGAAGGTGTCTTATTGTGACCCATGATTAAGGTCAATGAGAACTATAACAGCCTTATTTAGGCAGGACAACTCATAGCCCAGACCCTTCAGGAAGGAATGATTGGTCACCTACTAGGGAATAAAAAAGGAATATGTGAAGTGGTACTGAGAACCAAAGGATTTGGAATGGGTTGCAGAAGAGATACATACTAGTTGTGGGTTTTTGACCATATAGAAATGAGGATAGTAACCTGTAATGTCATAAGTATTTCTTCCTTCTTTTGCCATGAATATGTGTGTATGTTCAATATCTTTCTCTTCCTTCTTTCATCCCCTTATATAACAAAAGTAGTGTTGGGTAGTTCCTGATAGTTCAGTGGTTAGGATTCTGCATTTTCCCTGCAGTGACCCAGGTTCAATCCCTGGTTAGGGAACTAATCCTGTAAGTCACCTAGTTCAGTTCAGTTCAGTTCAGTCACTCAGTCATGTCCGACTCTTTGCGACCCCATGAATCGCAGCATGCCAGGCCTCCCTGTCCATCACCATCTCCCGGAGTTCACCCAAACTCACATCCATTGAGTCGGTGATGCCATCCAGCCATCTCATCCTCTGTCGTCCCCTTTTCCTCCTGCCCGCAATCCCTCGCAGCATCAGAGTCTTTTCCAGTGAGTCAACTCTTCACATGAGGCGGCCAAAGTACTGGAGTTTCAGCTTTAGCATCATTCCTTCCTAGTACAGCCAAAAAAAACCCCAAAAAGCTGACTTAACATCTTAATATTTATTCACTATATATCATTAAATTTACACTATTTCCTTCTGTTTTTTTTTTCTTTTTTTTTTATTCTTCCAATTTTATTTTTAAACTTTACATAATTGTATTAGTTTTGCCAAATATCAAAATGAATCCGCCACAGGTATACATGTGTTCCCCATCCCGAACCCTCCTCCCTCCTCCCTCCCCATTATTTCCTTCTGTTTTATGCTTTGGTATTTTGGCCACTAGGCATGTGGAATCTTAGCTTCCTGATCATGCATTGAACCCACATCATTGGAAGGTGAAGTCTTAACCACTGGACCACCAGGGAAGTCCCCATATATCATAGTATTTGGTTGTAGCATATCAAGCAGAAGAGTGACCATCACCCAAGGAATCTGCATCCTTTCTGTAGAAAATGTTAGTGTATTTTCTGTCGTACATAGGATAGTTGTATCATGTTAGGTGGAAGTATGACCTTGTTGTCTTTATTTGGAGGATAGGAATGGTTTGAGTTTCTGTGGATGCCAAATTGTCAAGAGCTGGACTTGTGATGATTAATTTTATATTCAACTTGACTAGGGTGTATGACATCTAGATGTTATTCAAACACCAGTCTAGCTTTTGCTGTGAAACTTTTTTTTTTTTTTTTATGGACTGCACCTAATATTTTTTATTTATAATTTTTAAATTCATAGATCAAACACATATTCAAAAAGTATGACTTCAACTTAATGGCATATTGTCCCTTAAGTAAGTAGGGGGGAAAAAAGAAAGTAGAAAAGTAAGGCAAATTAAACAAGACTTGGATTCAGTAGCATACTGAAAATTTTAGTAAAACTAGACATCTATTTAATATTGAGATGTAGGTTATAGTCACCATAACGAGGCAATAAAAAGAAATAAAATTACTCCAAGTTAAGGGTAAAATAAAATTGATCTAATTGATCTAGCTGGGCTGGAAGAAGCAAACGCTGGAATCAAGATTGCTGGGAGAAATATCAATAACCTCAGATATGCAGATGACACCACCCTTATGGCAGAAAGTGAAGAACTAAAGAGGCTCTTGATGAAACTGAAAGAGGAGAGTGAAAAGGTTGGCTTAAAGCTCAACATTCAGAAAACTAAGATCATGGCATCTGGTCCCGTCACTTCATGGCAAATAGATGGGGAAACAGTGTCAGACTTTATGGGCTCCAAAATCACTGCAGATGGTGACTGCAGCCATCAAATTAAAAGACACTCCTTGGAAGAAAAGTTATGACCAACCTAGACAGCATATTAAAAAGCAGAGACATTACTTTGTCAACAAAGCTCCATTTAGCCAAGGCTATGGTTTTTCCAGTAGTCCTGTATGGATGTGAGAGTTGGACTATAAAGAAAGCTGAGCGCTGAGGAATTGATGCTTTTGAACTGTGGTGTTGGAGAAGACTCTTGAGAGTCCCTTGGACTGCACAGAGATCCACCCAGTCCATCCTAAAGGAAATTAGTCCTGAGTGTTCATTGGAAGGACTCATGTTGAAGCTGAAACTCTAATACTTTGGCCACCTGATGCGAAGAGCTGACTCATTTGAAAAGACCCTGATGCTGGGAAAGATTGAGGGCAGGAGGAGAAGGGGATGACAGAGGGTGAGATGGTTGGATGCCATCACTGACCCAATGGAGATGAGATTGGGTAAACTCTGGGAGTTGGTGACGGACAGGGAGGCCTGGCATGCTGTAGTTCATGGGGTCAGCAAAGAGTTGGACATGACTGAGTGACTGAACTGAAAATTGATCTATGGAGAAAATTTTATGGGGTCTACCAAAAAAACAAAAACAAAAACAAAAACATATACAGTGGAATACAGAAAGTGAAAGTGAATACTATTCAGCCATCAAACACGATGAAAAACTTCCATTCGCAACACCATGGATAGACTTGGAGAGTATTATGCTCAGCGAAGTAAGTCAGACTCAGAAAGACAAATTCAGTAGGACAGCACTTATTTGTGGATTTTCTTTTTTGGCCATGCTGCATGGCCTAGGGGAATCTTTGTTCACCGGTCAGGGTTTGAACCTGTGCCCCCTGCAGTGGCAGTGTAACATCTCAACCACTGGACTGCCAGGAAAGTTCCCAGGATATATTCTTAAGTGAAAAACTATAGTCTAGAGCAGTGTACAAAGTATACCATATTTTTTGAGTCATGTAGAAGTAAAAATATATAGGACGGAGATTTAACAATTTGGAAAGACAGGAATGTAAGTTATCACATTTTCTTATGTTATAGTTTTGAGTTTGTAGAAATTTAAGTGTTTTCTATAATGTTTAAACAGCATTCAATCAAAATAGAATTTAAAACTCCATAAAATCAATAGTAAAATTGAAGAAAAAGTGAGAGAGACTGTATATTATATTGATGGCACATCTAGGACAAAGAAAAGTGGCTTTAAACCTGGAGGAGGGACTTCCTTGGCAGTCCAGTGGTTAAGACTCTGACTTTCACTGTAGAGGGCATTGGTCTGATCCCTGGTCAGGTAACTTAAGACCCTATGTGCCATGTGGTGTGGCCAAGAAATAAAAATAAAAGCCCTGAGGAATAAACACACACACACTTGAGTACAAATCTAACTAGGGGAATCTGAATAAGTTCAGGGGATAGTAACCAAGTCAAACCATTGTGGTGTCATAACACAGTCTTACTGTTAGGGAAACTGGGTAAAGCACACACAGGGTCTCAGCTTGTGAATCACTGATTTTCTCCATAAGTATTTCAGTTTAAAAATCCAAGGGAGGAGGAATTCCCTCATGGTCCAGTGGTTAGGGCTCTGCTTTCATTCATTTGAATCAACCCCTTTTTAAAATTTTATAATTTATTATTTTTGTTGTGCTGGGTCTAGTCAAGGCTATGGTTTTTCCGGTGGTCATGTATGGATGTGAGAGTTGGACTGTGAAGAAGGCTGAGTGCCGAGGAATTGATGCTTTTGAACTGTGGTGTTGGAGAAGACTCTTGAGAGTCCCTTGGACTGCAAGGAGGTCCAACCAGTCCATTCTGAAGGAGATCAGCCCTGGGATTTCTTTGGAAGGAATGATGCTAAAGCTGAAACTCCAGTACTTTGGCCACCTCAGGCAAAGACTTGACTCATTGGAAAGAACTCTGATGCTGGGAGGGATTGGGAGCAGGAGGAGAAGGGGACGACAGAGGATGAGATGGCTGGATGGCATCACTGACTCAATGGAGGTGAATCTGAGTGAACTCCGGGAGTTGGTGATGGACAGGGAGGCCTGGCGTGCTGCGGTTCATGGGGTTGCAAAGAGTCAGACACGACTGAGTGACTGAACTGAACTGAACCTCAGTAAGTAAAATTTAAAGAACAGTTAATCTTGGGTTTCCTGAGATAAACATCTTCTAAGAATCAGATACCTGAAATGAAGAGATACTTACCAAATTTGTTTGCTCCCAGGACAAGGTCTGCCATGGCAACCTCTGTGCATCTGCAGTGAGGGCACATAAGCCTGAGATAAAGGTTTAGACCCCCTATGATGTGATCTGGCCCTGGCAAAGTGATCACCTGTAAGTGCACCAACAGTTGTTTGTGTAGGGCATGGAGACAAATTCTGAAAAATGGGGCTTGTAACTACCAAGAGTTATGGAAAATGCTTCGTGTGATAGATATCTGTCATCAGTGGAAGAAATTGATGGTGGGAAACTGGTTTTTGAAATAATCAAAATCCCACGGGAATGTATGGGGAAAAAACCCCTGAGTTCTAATCAGTGAGGGAAGGAAAATGCCTACTGGGGATTTTTTAATTGATTTAAAGGCTTTTTGCAAAACATGATTTCTTCCCATAACTCAGCACTGAGGGCAGGGAAACTGAAGGAAAAAGCAGAGTGAGGAGAGTTAGAAAGCATATTCACAGTTGTATAAATGAGTAAGTATGTATTTTCAATTTGTTCTATATTTCAAGACATTAATATATATCCTAGGAGTTTCAGACATGTTTCTAGAAATATGGAATATGTCAATGCACAACATTTAAATACATATTTCCCTGCTGGAATTTAGTATTTGATAGAAAAATACAATAAGCAGTTCTTCTATTTAAGTTGCATAGTGTCATAGAAGGTGATAGTTCCTAAGGAAGTAAGGGCAGCAAATGGGTGACAAAAAAATAAATAAGTAAGGAGTTTATGGTGAGTCCAGTCATTAAATTGAGTGTCCATATCTGGACCACTAGTGAAGATGAAAACTAAGGACATACTATGGATGGTTTATTTCCTCATTTCCAATTGCTTCGTATTTATTATTTTGCTTTATAGTGAAATTGGAACTCCAGGATAATGCTGAATTGAGAACAATGAGCAGCTGTCCTTCTTTTATGCTAATAGGAATATTTTAATAATGGTTCAAAAATACAGTATTTATAATAATTTTTGTAGGTGTTATTTATAAAATAATTAAGAAGGATTGCTTCTGTCTGCAGTTTGATATCTCTCTCGGTGTACTAGCACTGAACAATTCACAAAGAAAATTTAATTCCCATTCACAGTATTACCAGATTTAGAAAACACATATGCAAGACCAATAGAAAGAAATCTAAAAAACTGTTAACAAAAATTAAGATCTAAATAGAAGGAAATGTATCATGTTTATGGATTAAGACGGACACTCAGTATTTCTTCCTAAATTGAAAATTAAGGAAATGTTCTGATGGTCCACTGGTTTAGAACTCTTGTGTTTTCACTGCCATTGCCTCGGTTGAGGCACTCTAGATCCTGTAAGCCACACAGCATGGCCAAAAATCAAAAATAAAAACAAATCAATGCAATCCCAGTCAAATTCCTAGTAGGATTTTTGTACTGTATAAACTAGAAGGTGGATTCTAAACTTCATATGAAAAGCAAAGATCCAAGAATGGCTATGAAGAATTTGAAGAATAAAAAAGGGAAGTCAAAGGAGTACACAACCTTGATTTCAAGACATATTATGAAAACAAATGAGTCAATACATGAAAATACTGATATAAATAAAGTAGGTAAATGCAACAGAATAGAAATTCCAAAAATAAACATACATAAATGATTGACCTTCAATGAAGTACTAAAGCAATTCGGGGGAAAGGTATAATCTTTAAATTACTATCATGGCAGGAATTGGGTGTCCATATTTTAAAAAATAATCTCCACAATAAACTGAAAATAATTCCCTTACATCAGTAAAATCCCCAAACCATAAAAGTTACAGGAGGAAGCAAGAGAAAAAGTAAAGAGAATAAATGAACAAATTAGACCACAATAAAATTAAAAACTTTTTCTCTGGATAAGCGATTGAAAAGACAAAACCAATTCTTGAAGATTGTATTGCTAAGTATTTCCATTAGAGTACCTTAATCAGTAAGCAATGACAAAATGTCAAAACTCAGTAATTAGAACAAGTTGTATGAACAGAAATTTCAAGAATGATATGTGGTTGGAGATCAACACATGGAAGACCACTTGGCATCATATCATTAGAGAAATGCAAATTAAAATCACTTGGTCCCACTATGCGACTATGGTGTCACTAAAACGGGAAAGCCTGAACATACCAACTAAGAATGTAAAGAACAGGAACTTGGCTTATGGTACTTCTGATGAGACTATAAAAGGACACCACCACTTTTAGAAGAGTTGGACTGACCCTACATGAGTTTAACATTCACTTACTCTATGACAAGGAGTTGTGCTACTAGATATTAACTCAAGTGAAGGAAAGCATGAGTCCAGAAGGCATTTCTCCAGTGTGAACATTGGTGGCGCAGTGGTAAAGAGTCCGCCTGCCAATGCAAGAGGCATGGGTTCAATCCCTTGGGCCGGAAGATCCCATGGAGTAGGAAATGGCAACCCAATCCAATAGTCTTGTCTGGAGAGTCCCATGGACAGAGGACCCTGGCAGGCTATAGTTCACAGGGTTGCAAAGAGTTGGACATGATACAGTGACTGAATGTGCACGCGCGCGCACACACACACATTGGATCATGACCTTGGAGCTGTGTACAAAGAACTACACGCATAAGGCCTTTCTCCACTGTGGGTTCTCTGGTGGACAATTAGACTTGTTTTGTAACTGTAAGGCTTCCCACACTCATTGCACTGAAAAGGCTTCACTCCAGTGTGGATCCTCTGATGGACAATAAGACTTGTTTTGTTACTGTAGGGCTTCCCACATTCACTGCACTGGAAAGGCTTTGCTCTAGTGTGGACGTTTTGGTGGCTAATTAGTGTGTTCTTTAGCTTGAAGGCTTTCCCACATTCATTGCACACATAGGGTCTTTCTCCAGTGTGGATTCTCTGGTGCTCATCGAGTGTGATTTTCCTCTTGAACCCTTTCCCACATTCACTGCACTCATAACGCCTCTGTGAGGTGTGAACATTCTGGTGTTTGTTGAGGGCAAAGCTGCTCATAAACAAATTCCCACATTTCTTACAGGCATAAACTTTTTCTCCACTGTGGATTCTCTGGTGGACAATAAGACTCTTTTTGTTGACATAAGCTTTCCCACACTCACCACACATATAAGGCCTTTCTCCAGTGTGAGTTCTCTGGTGGATAATAAGACTTGTTTTGTAACTAAAGGACTTCCCACATTCAGTGCACTTAAAAGGCTTTTCTCCAGTGTGGATTCTCTGGTGCACAAGGAGTTTATTTCTGTACAGGAAGAGCTTCCCACATTCACTGCACTTATGAGGTTTCTCTCCAGTGTGGACTTTTTGGTGCTGGACAAGTGAATCCTTGCGGGCATAGGCTTTCCCACATTCCTGACACTCATAGGGTCTTTCTCCAGTGTGGACTCTTTGGTGCTGAACAAGCTTACATTTGTAGATGAAGACTTTCCCACATTTACCGCAATCGAAAGGCTTTTCTCCTGTGTGCACTCTCCGATGATGAGAGAGACCCCCCCGGAGTCTAAAGAATTTCCCGCAGTCATTGCACTTGTATGGTTTTTCTCCAGTGTGAACTCTCAGGTGCTCTGTGAATTTGTACTTCTTGCTGAAGCCTTTGCCACATTCGCTGCACTTGTAATGCCCCTGCCCAGGGTGAGAGCCCCCCCTGCTCTGCCTGCGTCTGTCTGGATGCTCTCCATCGTGGGAGGGCTGGTGTTGGAGAAAGCCAAGGCTACCGAGGAGATCCTGCTCAACCGCTCCACATGTGAACACAGTGTCAGGTACAAAGATCTTGCAGCTTGTCACGAGCAAGGCCCCGCTCTCATCCCTCCTGAGCCGCTTCTCTGCACTTGGCTGTGTCTGGCACTGCTGCAAGTGAGAAGTGAGCATTTTCCCAGAAGCCCCAGAAGAGGGCAGGGTTTTCTCCACCAGGGCACACATGTCAGTGGGAGTGACAGCCTTCAGGATAGATGAGTCCACCTGTGGATTCCTGTCTCGTGTCACTTGTTCTACAGAAACACATTGGTCAGAACGGGCCTCTTCCGTATCTCCTCCACGCCAACACCCTGAAACCATAAAAAGTGCTGATAAAGTGTATGGAGACTCTGGTGGGGAAGGACACATGTAGGAATGAGCCCATGGGTTTGTGTTCAAAACAAGGTAGGAAGGGTGAAGTGGTAGAAGGGGATACTGTGCATTTCTCGGCCCCTGGTGGTCACAGAAATAGAAATGTTTCAAACCAAGGAGAACACGGGATATGGAGCTATGCCAGGAGGAGACACTGGAGCAACTCAGTCCTTGGCCAGTGGCAGTCAGCAGGGTTTTCTGGTGGAGACAAGTGTCAGCTCTGTAGAACATGTGTCCTAATCCAGGAAAATGCAATTATACCTGTTTGCCTGGTGTTCAAAAACCATACAAGTAAACATGCAACTTTAAAAATACATTAAACATATAAGATATGCTAAACACATAATACTGGAGAACGTTTCAAAGAGAGAGGGAACGGAGATGTGGAGGACACTGAGGGAGAAGTCACAGTGAGAGGACAAGTGGGCCGAGTGTCGAAACAGGGAGGAAAAGAAAGAAAAGAGCGTGACCATGAGGAATCGGGCACTAAAACCCTAGTGAGCAAAGGGCATTTCCCTGTAGGATAGAAATGACCTATGATGTGCAGTCCTGCAGCCCCTGCGCACCAGGCCCAGGATCCAGGAACCCTCTTCCAGTGACTAGAGAAGTGTCCACCTCATCAGGCACCCAGGGCCACCTCCATCCCCAGGTCAGGGTGGGTGCCTATGGGACTTACTAGATCAAAGGCCTGAAGGGAAAATGGGGCCGTTATGAGAAACACTGGCCTAGGGTCAATCAACCAATGACAGACCTCAGAAAAAAAAAAATATATATATATATATACATATATATAGTACTAGAACCTTAAGTAGTCTCCTGCAAATAACCTAGTGTTGACCATAAATGCTGACCACATGTCTCTAATTCCTGAGACAGGCAGTACACACAAAAACGGTTAAAACCTGTGATACAGATCTTCCACTCAGCAGAACAGTCAACACACAAGTGATGGCAAAGCAAACTGCAAGTGGACAGTTCACAAGCCTCCAAGACCAAACTCTTCTGTGAAAGGCATCAGGGCATGTGATACAGGACTAGACATGCAGAGGTTGGGGCACAAAGCTCAAACGCCAGGAAGCCAGGGAAGGAAGCAGTCAGTGTCCACGGCCCAGCCTGGGGAGGCTGGAGTGAGCCAAGCAGAGAGCAGGGCCGAGCCCAGCACAGCGGTGTGTGTGGATGCAGTTCTTACCCAGGGAGGCTATCAGGGACAGGTTCTCCAGCATGACATCATAGTACAGGAGTCTCTGAGCCTCGCCGAGGAGCCCCCACTCCTCCTGGGAGAAGGACACCGCCACATCCTCAAAGGTCACATGGCCCTGTCAGGAGGGGGACACGAGTTCACAGCGGCCTCTGTAACCAAAACACCCTCCCCACCCACCCCAAGCTTCATGGCACCAACACTGTGACCTCAGGGCCTGGAATCTGACATGGCCCCCCTGCTGTCCACCTGCTCAGGAGTATCTTCACACCTGGACCCCGCCCCCACCTGATCTCCAGATGTGTGTCTAGTTGTACACCTGACACCTCCCGTGAGACACCCCTGCCACATCTCACACTCAGCACGAGGATACGTAATTCTGGACAGTCCTTCTCATCACTCCTACTTTTTGTTGGCTGCACCAGCTCTTATTTGGGGCATGTGGGATCTAGTTCCCCGACCAGGGATCGAACCCTGGGCCCCCTACATTGGGAGCGCAGAGTTTTAGCCGCTAGGCCACCAAGGAAGTCCCATCACTCCTACTTCTCACTTCCCGTCTCAGACACAGTGTCCCTACTCTCACCTAAAGGCAAACGTCATGGTGTCATGTCAGACGACTGTCTCTCACCCTGCACAGCAGAAAATCATCCAGCTCCTCAGGCTGCCACCCCAGGAAAGGCTCTGCTGTCTTTATCCACCCACGTTCTGGGTCCTGCAGTTTGCTGGACACGCCCCACTTGGTCTCACCTCCAGGCACACGGACAGGCTGGCTCCTGTCCCAGGAACATCTCACCACCTCACCTTCTCCAGTGGATACAGGAGACCACCTCAGTACCACTTCACGGGTCCTGTGCCTGAGGTGACCCCAGGGCCAGAACTAAAGCCCAACAACCCCAGGACAACTGTGTCTCCTGTATCTGTGTGTCAATACCAGGGGTGGGATGACGTCAGGAGAGGTACTGGGGCTTCTTCCACTTACCTGTCCAGGGACCGTAAAGGTTGCTGCTACCATGGGAACCTGTAAAAAGAGGGAGGATCTGAGATCAGGGTCATCTTGGTGAGGATGGAAAGGCGGAGCTGTGTCCTCCCTTCCCTTTCCTGCAGATGAGTCATCTCAGGCTGACCTCTGACCTCAGAGCTATAACCTGACAACTCAGATAGTCTTTGATAAAGACTCAACCTCCTTGAGTCTCAGTGTCTTCAGGTGTAAAAGGGCAACACTTAAGAGGTCTATCTCCTAATGTGTAAACATCAAATGCATTATTAACCTCTCCCAGGCTAAGATTCACTATGACATAACACAGGATTAAGATTTCTATAATTTTTTTTTTTTAAATCAGGATTTCCTTACATGTCTTTCAAGGCTTTCTGAGACAAAGTATCTCTTTTCCACCACCAATTATTTGATTTCATGATAGAATTCACTCCTATTATTACACTCCCTAAAATACGTGACCATAAGTTTAAGAGCTCAGTCCCATAAATTGCCCTCTTCTGAGAAGCCAGTTCCAATCCCTGGCCCCCAGGCTACCGGTACTTCTGTCCCACCAGCTACAAATTCAGGGATTCCCCTGAATCCATCAGTACTTATAATTTGATAAAATAACACATGAAAGCTAGGAAAACACTTTTCTTCCTTCTGGATTACTGTAATGGATATAACTTAGAACAGCGCAATGGAAGGGATGTGTAGGTCTAGGTAGTGGGGGTGCAGGGCAGGAAGGGGTTTTAGGCCCTTTGAGTACATGCCACCCTCCCAGGATTTCCATCATTTCAAGGTGTTCCGCGATCTTGAGGCTCCTTGAATTTCATTCCTCAGCAATTTTTATACATAATCTCCAGTTCCCCTCTGATTCTTGGGAACTTCCACATGGGGCTGAGAATTTAACCTTCTATTCTTCCTGGTGACCAGTCCAATCCTAAGTCACCTCAATTATAAATAAACGCCTGTGCGAAACAGGGGCAAGTTGTAACAAAGACTAGTCCTAAAGCTAGGAAATTCCAAGGAGGCCAAGATAAAACCTAAACATATGTATATTATTATAGCACGGATATTCATTCTCATTTTAAACAGTTAGTACTTGCTTACACAAGATTAACTTGTTAAATCTATACATTTTTAACCTTGTAGTTTCCTGGAAGAGCTGAGGCACCTGTGCCCTTGACTGAACCTAAGACTGACTGGTCAGCATCACCCAATTTTTGTGGCTCCAAAAGGAACAGTCAGTCAGCTGGCTGAGTATTCATCACAGTCAATGTACACAACCTCACCCCTCCTTTTCCACCTCCTACCCACCCTTGCTTTCTTAGAAAGCCCTAGAGCCTCAGGATCCTCCCATTTTCAGGCAGCATCTGAAAGTCCTACCCACTCTGCTCTCCAGCCCCACCAATTCTTTCATCTCAGGTCCCCTTTCACCGGAAAGTGAAAAGATTTTCCCACCTAAATTTGAGATCCAGACTTAGGTGTCACCACAAGGACATCCTTGAGCCAGTGACCTCCTCCCTCGATTCCAGACTATAGATTCTACCAGCCTCTACATTACCTCAATTTTGGAATCTCAGAAATAGCAGGTCTCAAATTCAATTTTTCTTCTCCCCCTAAAACTGACTTCTCACATCAGTGCGGTCTCAGGTCGTAAAGAAAACCTTTACTGTCCTTTACTCTGTCTTTAGCTCAGAGCCATATTTACTTCACCAGGCAATCGTGCCAAATACCTGTAAGGCTTATTAGGAATATTATGTGTTACGTTCCTTTGGGGGAAAAAATCAATAATTAATAAACAGAAACCTCAATGAGAGTTGGCACACCAGAAGGGGGAGCCCTCACTGACCAGAGACAAGAATGGTATTCCAAAGGAAGAAGAGGCTCCTCTTTCCTGGAAAGGACTCAGCCAATGAAAAGCCATGCGCTCTTTGGTGCCTACGACCCTTTTAACTTCCCTTTGTAATCTCTATAAAAGTGTTAGCTCCCCCATAGTCACATACCCCAATTGCAATTCCCCAAATGATCCTGGAAAAAAAAAAAAATTTAAGCCCATTTTTGTGTGCTAAATACAGGGCAGGCTATTTGTTTCAGGTCAGCAACTTCCATACCCACCACTCAAGTCCATACAACACCTTATTCTTCGGTTTCTAACTCAGAAGCCTCCCCCAGGTCTCCCCGCCTCCACTCTCATCTTCTCCTCCCCAATCTGTACTCCTCGGAGCTGGCTTTGAAATACTTTAAAACTCAAATGTCTTCCTAATTTATTCGCAACCCTCCATGCCTCCCAGAATGCTGTCGGCCCAACTGACCCAGACGATTGACTCTTTATATGCCCGGTCCCTGCAGTTCAGTTCAGTTCAGTTGCTCAGTCCTGTCCGACTCTTTGTAACCCCATGAATCTCTGCACGCCAGGCCTCTCTGTCCATCACCAACTCCCGGAGTTCACTCAGACTCTGCAGAGAGGACTCCAACCCCAAGTTTCCCTAATGCTCTGGCTCGTGTGCCCCTCCAAGGATCAGCACGTGCCGGGCCCACGGCCTTTAACACTCCACACTTCAGCACACAGCGTGTCAGAAATGGGACCGCCACACACGCAGGCCTAAAGTTCTGCAGACGGGCCTAAGCCGCGGCGCCGTGAGCAGGAGACCCTCATGGGGGCTTGAGGATCCGGGGACAGAAGTGTCACCTGGGCCGGGTCCTGCAGCGCGTCGGTTGCCATAGGACCCTGTGGGCGCAGTGGTGCCAGCAGACGCGCGGGATAATGGCGGAGACTTGGGCCGAAAATCCTGAAAGTGTCCTGAAATCCGCTCACTCCTGTGCACTGTGGACGGCGCCCCTTGGGTTCTTCCCAGTTTCTCTAAGGCCGGCTGCACCCAGTTATCTAGAGTCTCCGGTTTTGCAGTCGGCAGCAAAAGCCGTCAAACGACCGCCATCAAAAAGACGCCGGAAATCCCACCCCTTCCTATTTCACAATCCCGGAAGAGCCCGAGTTTGGGGGGCTTCATTGGTGCGGAGATCAGGGCTGACCGGCGCGTGGTCTTCTGGGTAGTGTAGTTCCCTCGCTTCCGGTTTGAGTTACAAAACCCTCCGGGTCTCGCCTTACCATATTCTGACGAAAGTACAGATTAAAAAGTAGACCTAAGAAAGTCTCTAGGTATCATCTTTAGAAAATTCTGATTTAACTACCATTTCTCAGCTAAAAGTTAATACAGGTTTAGCAAACAAGCGTTTCCCTCATGAAAAGACTGAGAGTAGCCACAGTCCTCAGTTTCTATTGCTTTTTATGAAAATCTTGGAGAAATTTTAAAGTAAGTAAAATCAAGTCAGTATGATTTGAAGGGAAAAAAATTTAAAGGGAATTATATGAAACAAAATATCTCGGTGTTTTTCATTACTGGCGAACAGGAAAACCATATGGTCAGATAATAAAGTCTGTAACGGGTGCTGTGGACCTAAATAAACCCCAGAGGCAATAATGTTGCCCAACACGTTTACATAGGATCAAAGAGTTACAATTGCGAACACATTCAAATAGCCGCACTAAAGGTGTCCTGATAGGGAATAAACGTCAGGAGCTTTTAAAGGCAAAGAGAGGTTTGTATCACAAAGAATTTTAATTGCAGCTGGACTCAGAAGCTAGAGTATGGTAGCCTAACAGGGTAGAACGGGGTTGAGTGCCAAGGCCGTCACTAGAGGAAGATGTAAGCCCTTTATTGTGGCAAGTTTCAGGCATCTTTCTGAGTCCTTGGAATATTTACCCTTTGGACCTGGTCAAAGTTCATAGTTTTACCTGGTAGGGAGGTGCAAAGGGTGCACTAATTAACATGTTCAGTTCAGTTCAGTCACTCAGTCGTGTCCAACTCTTTGCAACCCCATGGACTGCAGCACACCAGGCTTCCCTGTCCATCACTAACTCCCAGAGCTTGCTCAAACCCATGTCCATCGAGTTGGTGATGCCATCCAACCATCTCATCCTTTGTTGACCCCTTCTCCTATTACCTTCAATCTTTCCCAGCATCAGGGTCTTTTCAAATGAATCAGCTCTTTGCATCAGGTGGCCCAAGTATTGGAGTCTGAACTTCAACATCAGTCCTTCCAATGAATATTCAGGACTGATCTCCTTTAGGATGGAATGGTTGGATCTCCTTGCAGTCCAAGGGACTCTCAAGAGTCTTCTCCAATACCACAGCTCAAAAGCACCAATTCTTCAAAGAAAGCGCTCAGCTTTCTTTATGGTCCAACTCTCTCATCCATACATGACTACTGGAAAAACCAGAGCTTTGACTAGATGGACCGTTGTTGACAAAGTAATGTCTTTGCTTTTTAATATGCTGTTTAGGTTCGTCATAACTTTTCTTCCAAGGAGCAAGCATCTTCTAATTCCATGCTGCAGTCACCATCTGCCGTGATTTTGGAGCCCCCCAAAATAAAGTCTGTCACTATTTCCCCATCTATTTGCCATGGAGTGATGGGACCAGATGCCATGATCTTAGTTTTCTGAACATTGAGTTTTAAGCCAAATTTTTCACTCTCCTCTTTCACTTTCATCAAGAGGCTCTTTAGTTCTTCACTTTCTGCCATAAGGGTGGTGTCATCTGCATATCTGAGGTTATTGATATTTCTCCCAGTAATCTTGATTCCAGCCTGTGCTTCATCCATTCCAGCATTTCTCATGGTGTACTCTGCATATAAGTTAAATAAGCAGGATGACAATATACAGCCTTGACATACTCCTTTCCGAATTTGGAACCACTCGGTTGTTCCATGTCCAGTTCTAACTCTTCTTGACCTGCATACAGGTTTTGCAGGAGGCATGTCAGATGGTCTAGTATTCCCATCTCTTTAAGAATTTTCCACAGTGTGTTGTGATCTACACAGTCAAAGGCTTTGGCATAGTCAAGAAACCAGAGGTCAAGAATAAAGCAGTGGCCACAGGACTGGAAAAGGTCAGTTTTCATTCCAATCCCAAAGAAAAGCAATGCCAATGAATGCTCAAACTACTGCACAATTGCACTCACCTCACACGCTAGCAAAGTAATGCTCAAAGTTATCCAAGCCAGGCTTCAACTGTACATGAACCCTAAAATTCCAGATGTTCAAGCTGGATTTAGAAAAGGCAGAGGAACCAGAGATCAAATTGCCAACATCCGTTGGATCATTGAAAAAGCAAGAGAGTTTCAGAAAACCATCTACTTCTGCTTTATTGACTATGCCAAAGCCTTTGATTGTGTGGATCACAACAAACTGTGAAATTAATGTTAGTTAATTAGTTAACTAACCAGCTCCATGTTAGTGTTAGTCACTCGGTCGTGTGTGACTCTTTGCAACCCCATGGACTGTAGCCTGCCAGGCTCCTCTGTCCATGGGATTCTCCAGGCAAGAATACTGGAGTGGGTTGCCATGCGCTACTCCAGGGAGCTCCATGTTAATCTCTACCCAACCCCCCGTTTTTTTGTTTGTTTGTTTTTGTTTTTGTTTTTTTGCCTAATTGCCCTGTATGCAGGATCCTAGCTCCCCAACCAAGGATCAAACCCTTGCCCTCTGTACTGGGAGCATGGAGTCTTAACCACTGGACAACCAAGGAAATCCTAGATAAAAGATATTCTTGATTGCTGTATTTGGTTGCATTGTTTCACATATTATACTTTAAATTCACTTACAAATGGTTGTCAAGTCAGAGACCTCTATCAACTAAATTTCATTAGGTTGAGAGGCCACAGAGCCCTACCCCTGGAAAGCAGCATAGAATTCATCCCTCAGGAAGCCTCAGTGATTCAAGATTGGGACTCTCTCCACCTTTCCCAGTGAGCAATAGATTTCAGTATCAGTATCAGTTCAGTCCCTCAGTCGTGTCTGACTCTTTGCGACCCCATGAGTCGCAGCACGCCAGGCCTCCCTGTCCATCACCAGCTCCCAGAGTCCACCCAAACCCATGTCCATCGAGTCAGTGATGCCATCCAACCATCTCATCCTCTGTCGTCCCCTTCTCCTCCTGCCCTCAATCTTTCCCAGCATCAGGGTCTTTTCAAATGAGTTGGCTCTTTGCATTAGGTAGCCAAAGTATTGGAGTTTCAGCTTCACCATCAGTCCTTCCAATGAACACCCAGGACTTATCTCTTTTAGGGTGGACTGGTTGGATCTCCTTGCAGTCCAAGGGACTGTCAAGAGTCTTCTCCAACACCACAGTTCAAAAGCATCAATTCTTTGGCGCTCAGCTTTCTTCACAGTCCAACTCTCACATCCATACATGACCACTGGAAAAACCATAGCCTTGACTAGACGGACCTTTGTTGACAAAGTAATGTCTCTGCTTTTTAACATACTGTCTAGGTTGGTCATAACTCTCCTCCTAAGGAGTAAGCATCTTTTAATTTGATGGCTGCAGTCACCATCTGCAATGATTTTGGAGCCCAGAAAAATAAAGTCAGCCACTGTTTCCACTGTTTCCCTATATATTTGCCACGAAGTGATGGGACCAGATGCCATGATCTTCGTTGTCTGAATGTTGAGCTTTAAGCCAACTTTTTTTCACTTTCATCAAGAGGCTTTTTAGTTCCTCTTCACTTTCTGCCATAAGGGTGGTGTCATCTGCATATCTGAGGTTACTGATGTTTGTCCCGGCAATCTTGACTCCAGCTTGTGCTTCATCCAGCCCAGCGTTTCTCATGATGTACTCTGCATATAAGTTAAATAAGCAGGGTGACAATATACAGCCTTGATGTACTCCTTTTCCTATTTGTAACCAGTCTATTTTTCCATGTCCATTTCTAACTGTTGCTTTCAATCTCATATAAAACCTCAAGATCAACTGGCTGACTCTGGCTCTCAAGCCATTGATGACCTTAAAGAACATGACTGGGTTGTGATGGAAGATTCTAAACTCCCAGTCTTATTTGGTAAGAACCTCTATGCCATGTGGACAACCCAAAGCTCTCTCCTTGGCTGCACCTTTTCCCTCTTTCCTCGCTGATGTCAACTACAAATTGGCACTTGCCAAGAGCATTTGCCAGAGACGAGGAACAACAACAACAAAGGCATTTACCATCTGCCTTCCCTGGTGATTCAGATGGTAAAGAATCTGCCTGAAATGCAGGAGACCCAGGTTTAATCTCTGGGTGGGGAAGATCCCCCTGGAGAAGGAAATGGCAACCCACTCCAGTATTCTTGCCTGGAGAATTCCATGGACAGAGGAGCCTGATGGGCTACAGTTTCAGTTCAGTTCAGTTCAGTCACTCAGTTGTGTCCAACTCTTTGTGACTGCATGGACTGCAGCATGCCAGTCTTCCCTGTCCAGCATCAACTCCCAGTTCAGTTCAGTTCAGTTCATTTGCCCAGTCGTGTCTGACTCTTTGCGACCCCATGAATCACAGCATGCCAGGCCTCCCTGTCCATCACCAACTCCAGGAGTTCACCCAGACTCACGTCCATCGAGTCAGTGATGCCATCCAGCCATCTCATCCTCTGGCGTCCCATTCTTCTCCTGCCCCCAATCCCTCCCAGCATCAGAGTCTTTTCCAATGAGTCGACTCTTCGCATGAGGTGGCCACAGTACTGGAGTTTCAGTTTCAGCATCATTCCCTTCAAAGAAATCCCAGGGCTGATCTCCTTCAGAATGGACTGGTTGGATCTCCTTGTAGTCCAAGGGACTCTCAAGAGTCTTCTCCAACACCACAGTTCAGAAGCATCAATTCTTCGGCACTCAGCCTTCTTCACAGTCCAACTCTCACATCCATACATGACCACTGGAAAAACCATAGCCTTGACTAGATGGACCTTTGTTGGCAAAGTAATCAACTCCCAGAGCTTGCTCAAACTCACGTCTATCGAGTCGGTGATGCTATCCAACTGTAACAGGAGGGAAAGGGGCAGGCAGGGCACAAATTTTAAAAGAATGACATAGCCCAAGGACACAACATAAACGTATCTGACTCTTTGCGACCCCATGGACTGTAGCCTATCAGGCTCCTCCTTCCATGAGATTTTCCAGGCAAGAGTGTTGGAGTAGATTGCCATTTCCTTCTCCAGGGGATCTTCCCCACCCAGGGATCAAACCCTGGTCTCCCACATTGCAGGCAGATGCTTTACCGGTCTGAGCCACCAGGGAGCCCTCAACATAAACCGATTAGAATCAAATGGGACCAAGATTTCAGACAAGATTAGACCTTGATCCTCAATCAGCAAGTGAAATGACACACCCAGAGGTGCCACACGAGTGTTCCAAGGCACTGTCAAAAGACCAAGGAGTGAGTGGTGGCCCAAATCCTGGAAATCTCCACCCCTTCCCAAAAATAGTTGGAATAATCTTCCTACTCATTAACATGTGAAATTATCAAGCCTATAAAAACTAACCACGCCACATTTCAGGACCACACTCACCCTCTGCGATGGCCCACACTCTGTCTGTGGAGTGTGCTTCTCTCTGAATCTGAATAAATCCACTTCTTACCTATCACTTTGTCATCACTGAATTCTTTCTGTCATGAGACATCAAGAACCTGAGCTTCATTAGATCCTGAAACCAGCTACAGTGGGTTTTGGCTGGGTTTGAGTCCCAGCCACATGGGTTTGAATCTCAAGCAAGGTTTTGGCTGGGTTTGAGTCCTAGCCACGTGGGTTCAAGTACCAAACTGGGTTTTGGCTGGGTTCAAGTCCCAATCTGAGGTAAATGAACTCACAATCATCTCATCCTCTGTTGGCCCCTTCTCCTGCCTTCAGTCTTTCCCAGTACCAGGGTCTTTTCCAGTGAGTCAGTTCTTCACATCAGTGGCCAAAGTATTGGTGTTACCGCTTCAGCATCAGTGCTTCCAATGAATATTCAGAACTGAATTTCCTTTAGGATGGACCGATTGGATCTCCTTGCTGTCCAAGGGGCTCTCAAGAGTCTTCCCCAGCACTACAGCTCAAAAGCATCAATTCTCCAGCACTCAGCCTTCTTTATGGTCCAACTCTTACATCCATACATGACTACTGGAAAAACCATGGCTTTGGCTATAATGGAGCTTTGTTGGCAAAGTAATGTCTCTGCTTTATAATATGCTGTCTAGTTTGAGCATAGCTTTTCTTCCAAGGAGCAAGCATCTTTTAATTTCATGGCTGCAGTCACTATCTGCAGTAATTTTGGAGACCAAGAAAATAAACCCTCTCACTGTTTCCACTGTTTCCCCATCTATTTGCCATGAAGTGACAGGACCGGATGCCATGGTCTTAGCTTTTTGAATGTTGAGTTTTAAGCCAGCTTTTTCACCCTCCACTTAGTGAAAGCACAGGTGGAGCACAGGTTCTAGGCACTTTCTTCGGTAACTGCAGCTTGAGGACTCTAGAGCACAGGCTCAGTAGTTGTGGTGCACTGGCTTGGTTGTCTTGCGCATGTGGAATTTTCTCAGATTAGGGATCGCACCCATGTCCCCTGCATTGACAAGTGGATTCTTAAATACTGGATCACCAGGGAAGTGGGGATAAGTTGCCCCCTTTGCACACATGCTCAGACTGTGATCATGCGGTCAATGTCCTAGTAGGAAACAGCATTTAGTAAGTTGCTCTTCTCTTCAGATGTCTCGTTGTTTGTTTTTTTTTTTTTTTTTAATTGTATCTGTCCCAATCCATTTGAAACTAGTTTAGGTCGCCTGCCCACGCCCTCGGTGGCACTTTCGGCAGGGCTCATGCATAGTGCCCTGCTTTTGCTGCAGACACCTCAGAAGAGATACCTGGGTGTTTGGTTTTTTGGCATCTTACTGTTTATAACTTGTCCTAACTTCACATGTACACAGTTATTTTTAGTCCCCTATAGCTTCTTTGTGGGCTTCCCTGATGGCTCAGTGGGTAAGGAATCTGCTTGCAATTCAGGATACAGCAGAAGACTCAGGTTGGAACCCTGGGTGGGGAAGATCTTCTGGAGAAATAAATGGCAACCCACTCCAGTATTCTATCTGGAGAATTCCATGGACAGAGGAGCCTGATGGGCCACAGTCCATGGGGTCACAAGAGTCAGACATGGCTGAAGCAACTGAGCTCTCACACACATGATATCCTGGGAGCCCGCTCAACTTAGTAGAAGGAAAGCCCAGAGACAAAGAGGGCCCCTAGACAACCACCGTTATTGTTGGATCCTGAGGGCTACAGGCAAATGCCATGAAGGGACTTCACTGGTGCACTGGAATGTCACTCGTCACAAGCGAGAACAAGAAGGGAAGCTAGTTCCGGGAGCCACGGCCTCATCACTCTGCTGTACCCTGAATGAGGGTGTACCCTGAGTGGCGTGCCTGAGCTCAGTCATCACTTGAGCGGGGTGCTCACAGACTGTGGGGATGGTGAAGCAGCAGAACACAAAGTTTAAAAAATTTACAGTAAGTACGTCCACTTGCTTAGAAACATGCAATGCCTCGTCTCCTTGGTTGGAGTCTCTGTAGGCCCTTTGCCCGCTTCAGTCTCCAGGCCTTTGGGCCATTGGCTCCCAGAAGGAGTGGATTCCTCTTCCCGGCAGAGAAAGCAATGGCACCCCACTCCAGTGCTCTTGCCTGGAAAATCCCATGGACGGAGGAGCCTGGTAGGCTGCAGTCCATGGGGTCGCTCAGAGTCGGACACGACTGAGCGACTTCCCTTTCACTTTTCACTTTCATGCACTGGAGAAGGAAATGGCAACCCACTCCAGTGCTCTTGCCTGGAAAATCCCATGGACAGAGGAGCCTGGTAGGCTGCAGTCCATGGGGTCGCTCAGAGTCGGACACGACTGAAGCGATTTAGCAGCAGCCCCTTCACGGACGGAAGCAGGACTACATTACCCAGAAGGCTATGCTCTACGGGGGCTGGGAGGGACGCGAGGATAATATCACAGAAGGGGGCGTTGCCGGTCCGCGTTTTCTGGGGCAGGACTTCCTGCGTCGCCAGGGAGGCTGTCGGTTGTTGATGGGGAGGTTTTGTCTGTCTTTGGAGACTGTTTCCCGGGCTTTGGGGACGGAGCGGCGAGGACAGCAAGGCAGGCCCACGTACGCCTCTGTGCGACCTGGCGGAGGGTCAGCTAAGCCGTCTGGCCCCGCCGCTCGCCGGCGTCGTCGCGGGATCCTGCACTCCCCGCGGTGCCATGGCGGCGCTCTTGACCCCGGCGCAGGTGAGTGGACGACGCGCACCCGTTCGGACCTACCCACGTGGCCCGGGCGCACTGCGGTGCTGGACGGCGGTGTCCTGTGTCTCGTCGCCTTGTCCTCTGCAGGACACTGTCTCGGAGCCTCGGGAGAGGGTCGCTTGTGCTCCGTGTGGGAGCCCAGGTTAGGGCCTCCGTACGGTGGATCCTATTTCTGTCAGTCACTGGGACGCCGAGTAAAAGGGAGAGAGGTGCCTTCTAGAATTCCTCCCTCCAAGCCCACTCCAGTGGCGTGGAAGGACCCGCAGGGCGGAGCGCAGGCCGCACAGTCCCGAGACTTTTCTGCGTGATGAGGCCGCGCCCCTTCCCGAGTCTAGGACCTTGAGTAACTTTCGTTGCTGCCCTTGACTTTTTTTTTTTTTTTCGGCTGAGTCGTGAGGCATGTGAGATCCTAGTTCCTCGAGCAGGGATCGAACTGGTGTCCCCTGAATAGGGGATTATTAACCACTGGCCCGCCAGGATAGTTCCTGTGCTTGGCTTTTACATTAAAGTTCCTCCACCTGGGATTAGGGAACTGGAAAAGGCACGTGGATGACATGTATTCCCAAGTGCCCAGCGTGGTCCAGGGAGCATCACTCTGGCTCTCTTTTCATGGAGGTGCCTCCTGAGCCCGTGTTGATGGCAGAGGCTCATCCCTGGGGGAATCTGATCCTTGGCTTCCCTGTCCTGTATCCTCTATAAAGATAAGGGCTGGGCTGGGGAAGAGGCAGCAGTAGCCTGCGGCAGTTTGGGGATTGCTGCTCTGCTAGGACAGAAAAGGTGTCAGGACCAGCTGGGAGCCCAAAAGGCCAAGGAATTTACCTTTAAGCTTCCCGGGTGGCTCTAGAACCTGCTTGCTAGTGCAGGAGATGTAAGGGATGTAGGTTCAATCCTCAGGTTGGGAAGATCCCTTGGAAGAGGGCATGGCAACCCACTCTAGTATTCTGGCCTAGAGAATCCCATGGACAGCAGAGCCTGGCAGGCTACAGTCCACAGGGTCTCACAGAGTCGCTCTAAGCCTGACAAAGGACACACACACTTCAGAAGTGGCAGTTGGGTTTTGGTTGGTTTACAGCCAGAGTGAGTCCTTTCAAATGGTCAGATATGATGGTGTACAGGAATGTGGGGTTCCTTTGGACATAAAAGCACACGAGGTCCTGGGTAACTGCATAGCCATTGCCCTGAGTGCCCTCTTCACAGTCCTGATCACTGTCAGGACTCGTCCTATTTGTTAATTTCCCATCCACTTGGTTCCCTTCTTTATTTCAGACTCAGTCCCGTCGGCTGTCCTGAGAGAGGCTCTCCCTGGTGCCCAGTCACAAGCAGGCGGTCACCTTCTCAACCTTCCGGCTCGGTTTCCTTGAGTTTGGAAGCCTTTGGTCCCTCTGACATTGTTGTTCATTTATTTAGTTGTTCCTTTAACATCTGTTTCAGCCCTAGAACTCGAGCACCTGTAGTGCTCTCTGCCAAGACCTGGAATGGCCCAGGCTTATAACAGGTGCTCAGGAAATGGTGGAATGAACGAGCCTCCCACTCAGGTGCTCTCAGCACACCTACGATAAATACAGTCTCTGCCCTGGCCCACACGGCTGTACTGGATCTGCCCTGTGGGCTCCTCCATGCTTCTCCCCCTTCCGTTCTTCCCTTGCTCACTGCACTCATTTCTGCCTGGTGTGCAGCTTTTGCCCTTGCGTTTCCCTTTGTCTGGGGCCCTGATCCCAGATCTCTCCCCTCTCCTTGTGCCTCGTCTCTCCTCTTAGGATAGTCCTTTCCTGGCCATTTTCCTTCTGGCTGAGGTACCCCTGGCTCCCACCTGCCCATCTTCTGGTAACTCTCTGCTTTCTTTTGCTGGATGGATGTTCAGTTCCCAGTTCTGTTCCTTTTTTTTTTACCATGCAACATGGCTTGTGGGATCTTAGTTCCGCAACCAACAATCGAACCCTGGGCTTTGGCAGTGAAAGCATGGAGTCCTAACCACTGGGCCACCAGGGCATTTCCCTACTTCTGTAACTTAAATCTGAGGTTATGGGTGACTTTCTAGGGCTCCCTGGACC
The DNA here is from genome assembly GCF_032452875.1 of Bos javanicus. Classification (NCBI taxonomy): domain Eukaryota; kingdom Metazoa; phylum Chordata; class Mammalia; order Artiodactyla; family Bovidae; genus Bos; species Bos javanicus. The sequence continues at coordinate 65,247,559 of NC_083885.1, read as the reverse complement.
TAGAGATCTGGCTGAGACAGGGAGGTGATGATAACCTTTCCCTCGAGGGCTGTGGGGGGATTAGTAAAGTCACAAAGGACGTGGAGCGCTTCACTGTGCCGGTCCTCCCGCATCTGTTATTATCTCTTTAGTTCTCAGAATCACGGCACAGTGGGAATGAGCATAGTGTTGATGGTGACACTGATGCTTGGAGAAATGATAAGATGTTGTGCCTACGGTCACACTGCCAGCAAGTGTCAGACTTCAGACTCTTCATCTGAACCCCGGATCTCTGGCCCAGAGCAAGGGATCTGCAGTCACTTGAATGTCAGCGTGTGAAGCCCTCCGCCTGGGCAGGCGCTCAGACAGGGTGAGGGCAGCTCCGGTGCTGTCGCTGCTGTGGCCATTGTTGGAGTTACGTCTCGAGCATTTTTCCCAGAGCACTTCCCTCTGCCCCCAGACCTCGTGGAACACCACTGTCTGTGTCCTCTCCCGTGGCCTTCTGCACCTGAGGCTTTCCTCTCAGCCACAACTGCTTTATGTCCCAAGGCTGCATCTGCTTCCCCCTGAACCCAGCACAGAACTTGGCCATCAGAGGCCTCATGATTCAGGCCTGGGTCTCTGCACCTTCACCAGCACCACGGTGACAGGCCTGATCCCACCCAAGTGCACATCACCAGTGCTGCTGTGTTTGACTCTCCAGGTGGTGGTGACCTTCAAGGATGTGGCCGTGACCTTTACCCCGGAGGAGTGGGGACAACTTGACCTAGACCAGAGGACCTTGTTCCGGGAGGTGATGCTGGAGACCTGCGGGCTCCTGGTCTCCCTGGGTACGTGCTCAGCTCTTAGACCTGTGGGGACCCCAGGCTCCTCCTGGTTTCTGGCTGATCAGAAGGTCACAGGAGTCATCTTTCCTGCTCCCCACGGGCCCTGCAGTTTGCTGGCCCCTCCTCCTCCTGCCTGATCTGTGTATGTAGCAGGGATCAGAGGGATAGAAGCAGTGTCCCTCTGAACACCAGCCCTCGTCCCAGCGCTCAGCACCCTCAGGCTCAGTCTGAGGTCGGTCCCTGTTCTTGACTCCTCTGCTGGGAAGCTGATTGCCCCAACCTGGTGGGGTCACACGTCCCCACAGTTAGCAGGGCTGTTCTCTGAAGAGAAGGTGAGTCAGGCAGGCCCTCCATAGCATTTGACATCACTGCCACCCGGGACTTGAGAACTATTGATGCCTCGATGTGACCCTGAGCAATTTTGTTTCTTTTGGTTTAAGGTTGGGCTTAGGCATCCTTGGGTGGTTCTGAAGCACAGGGTGACTTAGAGGAATCATGAAAGACGTTCCGGAAGGAGCGTCCCCTTCCCAGGGTCCTGTCCTGTGCCCCTGCGTGGGGCCGGCTTCCAGTGATGACGTTCAAGGGCACAGGTGTTGTGCAGACAGACAACCCCACCCTCTACGGCAGTGGCAGCCCTGGAGTGGTGTGTGCGCCCTTGGTTCCAGGTCACAGATCAACACTTTATTTACTTTGGGAGCAGCTACATTCGTGGTCTTCCTTTTCCTGTCACAGAGTCCCAGACAGGGTGGAGGTTTTCATTCTTCTCATCAAACACCTGTATCCTGTTTCTTGCTCCATCCACAGGGCATCCAATTCCCAAACCAGAGCTGATCCACCTGCTGGAACACGGGCAGAAGCTGTGGACAGGAACCAGAGGCCTCCCGCATAGCACCAGCCCAGGTAGGAGCTGGTAGCTGCTGGCCAGTTTGGCTCATGGCAACCTTCAGAACGTGCGGGGACCGGTGCCTCTGAGCTGCCATGTGAAGCCCTTCATGGGGTCTGGAGGTTTCTCTCACATTGAGGTTTAGTGTGCGTCAGCTGGCCAGCTCGGGACCACACCATTGTTTAGAGATCCAGACACCGCCTCCTCCTTATTTTTTTCTTCTTTAATTTTCTCTATTAAATTGAGTACAGTTGATTTCCAGTGTTGTGCTAGTTATGCTGTACAGCAAAGTGACTCAGTTACACACATCTGTATATTCTTTCTTTATATTCTTTTCCACTATGGTTTATCCCAGAACATCCGATATAGTTCGCGGTGTTACAGTAGGACTTGTTGCTTATCCATCCTATATGTAATAGTTTGCATCTGCTGATCCCAAACTCCCAGTCTTCCCCCTCATCACTGCCCCACTTGGCAACAACAAGTCTGTTCTCCACGTCTGTGAATCTTTCTGTTTCATAGACAAGTTCTTTTGTGTCGTATAGTTAGATTTCACATATAAGCGATACCATACGGCATTTGTTTTTCTCTGTCTGACTTATTTCACTAAAGCATAAGATCAACACGGTTCCATCTGTGTTCCTGCAAATGGCATAATTTCATCCTTTTTACGGCTGAGTAATATTCCGCTGTATTTAAGCAGCACGTCGTCATCCATTCATCAGCCGATGGACATCAGGCTGCTTCCGTGTCTTGGCTGTTGTGAGCAGTGCCGCTGTGAACACGGTGGGTGTGTCTGACAGCCTGCAGTGAGCGGTGGACATGGGGGTGTGTCTGACAGCCTGCGGCGAGCGATGTCACATTCACGATCTCCAAAGAGTTAGCTTCAGGACCAGGGACCAGGCTTGATCACTCAAAAGCTTTTGTGTAGCAGAGTTTTATTAAAATGAAAAACTGCCAGAGAAAGCTTCTGACGTAGAGATATCAGAAGCGGGACAGTGAGTGGCCCTCTTGCCAGTCTTAGCAAGAGAGCTATATACTTTTTAATTGGTTATTACAGTGAATCAAAAGAATGTCTCATCTCATTCAAAATTGGTGGAGAAATCAAAAGCTTTTCAGACAAGCAAAAGTTAGAATTCAGTGCCACCAAACCAGCTTTACAACAAATACTAAAGGGACTTATATAGTAAGAAATACAAGAGAAGAAAAAGATCTGCAAAAGAATGTCTCAAGGTTGTAAAGATCTTCCTAGACCCGCTCCCACAATTTGCATTTTAAGATGACAGGATTCAGATCAGATCAGATCAGTCGCTCAGTTGTGTCCAACTCTTTGCGACCCCATGAATCGCAGCACGCCAGGCCTCCCTGTCCATCACCAACTCCCAGAGTTCACGGAGACTCACGTCCATTGAGTCAGTGGTGCCATCCAGCCATCTCATCCTCTGTCGTCCCCTTCTCCTCCTGCCCCCAATCCCTCCCAGCATCAGAGTCTTTTCTAATGAGTCAACTCTTTGCATGAGGTGGCCAAAGTGCTGGAGTTTCAGCTTCAGCATCATTCCTTCCAAAGAAATCCCAGGGGTGATCTCCTTCAGAATGGACTGGTTGGATCTCCTTGCAGTCCAAGGGACTCTCAAGAGTCTTCTCCAACACCACAGTTCAAAGGCATCAATTCTTCTGCACTCAGCCTTCTTCACAGTCCAACTCTCACATCCATACATGACCACAGGAAAAACCATAGCCTTGACTAGACGAACCTTTGTTGGCAAAGTAATGTCTCTGCTTTTGAATATGCTATCTAGGTTGGTCATAACTTTCCTTCCAAGGACTAAGTGTCTTTTAATTTCATGGCTGCAGTCACCATCTGTAGTGATTTTGGAGCCCAGAAAAATAAAGTCTGACACTGTTTCCACTGTTTCCCCATCTATTTCCCATGAAGTGATGGGACCAGATGCCATGATCTTCGTTTTCTGAATGTTGAGCTGTAAGCCAACTTTTTCACTCTCCACTTTCCCATTCATCAAGAGTCTTTTTAGTTCCTCTTCACTTTCTGCCATAAGGGTGGTGTCATCTGCATATCTGAGGTTATTGATATTTCTCCCAGCAATCTTGATTCCAGCTTGTGTTTCTTCCAGTCCAGCGTTTCTCATGATGTACTCTGCATGTAAGTTAAATAAGCAGGGTGACAATATACAGCCTTGACATACTCCTTTTCCTATTTGGAACCAGTCTGTTGTTCCATGTCCAGTTCTAACTGTTGCTTCCTGAGCTGCATACAAATTTCTCAAGAGGCAGATCAGGTGGTCTGGTATTCCCATCTCTCTCAGAATTTTCCACAGTTTCTTGTGATCCACACAGTCAAAGGCTTTGGCATAGTCAATAAAGCAGAAATAGATGTTTTTCTGGAACTCTCTTGCTTTTTCTATGATCCAGCGAATGTTGGCAATTTGGTCTCTGGTTCCTGTGCCTTTTCTAAAACCAGCTTGAACATCGGGAAGTTCACGGTTCACATATTGCTGAAGTCTGGCTCGGAGAATTTTGAGCATTACTTTACTAGCAAGTGAGATGAATGCAATTGTGTGGTCGTTTGAGCATTCTTTGGCATTGCCTTTCTTTGGGACTGGAATGAAAACTGACCTTTTCCAGTCCTGTGGCCACTGCTGAGTTTTCCAAATTTGCTGGCATATTGAGTGCAGCACTTTCACAGCATCATCTTTCAGGATTTGGAATAGCTCAACTGGAATTCTATCACCTCCACTAGCTTTGTTCGTAGTGATGCTTTCTAAGGCCCACTTGACTTCACATTCCAGGATGTCTGACTCTAGGTCAGTGATCACACCATCGTGATTATCTGGGTCGTGAAGATCTTTTTTGTACAGTTCTTCTGTGTATTCTTGTCATCTCTTCTTAATATCTTCTGCTTCTGTTAGAATTAGACTAACAATAGACTAACAATAGAACTAATGACAGGATTAGAACTAACAATAGAAAGATCTTTAGTTCAGTTCAGTCACTCAGTCGTCTCTGACTCTTTTCGACCCCATGAATCGCAGCACGCCAGGCCTCCCTGTCCATCACCAACTCCCGGAGTTCACTCACACTCATGTCCATCGAGTCAGTAATGTCATCCAGCCGTCTCATCCTCTGTCGTCCCCTTCTCCTCCTGCCCCCAATCCCTCCCAGCATCAGGGTCTTTTCCAATGAGTCAACTCTTCGCATGAGGTGGCCACAGTATTGGAGTTTCAGCTTTAGCATCATTCCTTCCAAAGAACACCCAGGGCTGATCTCCTTTAGAATGGACTGGTTGGATCTCCTTGCAGTCCAAGGGACTCTCAAGAGTCTTCTCCAACACCACAGTTGAAAAGCATCAATTCTTCGGTGCTCAGCTTTCTTCACAGTCCAACTCTCACATCCATACATGACCACTGGAAAAACCATAGCCTTGACTAGACAGACCTTTGTTGGCAAAGTAATGTCTCTGCTTTTGAATATGCTATCTAGGTTGGTCATAACTTTTCTTCCAAGGAGTAAGCGTCTTTTAATTTCATGGCTGCAGTAGGCATCTGCAGTGATTTTGGAGCCCCCAAAAATAAAGTCTGACACTGTTTCCACTGTTTCCCCATCTATTTCCCATGAAGTGTTGGGACCAGATGCCATGATCTTCACTTTCTGAATGTTGAGCTTTAAGCCAACTTTTTCACTCTCCTTTTTCACTTTCATCAAGAGGCTTTTTAGTTCCTCTTCACTTTGTGCCATAATCCATAATATACATTTTAAGATAACAGGATTAGTCAGAAGGTTTTCAAGAAGGAGAAACTCTCCTCAAGCAGAATACATTGTTGTTATACAATCGTTAGTACAGAGTTGAAGCTGAGTTGTTTAGTTGTGTTAAAGAAAAACGTTTTATATGACTAAGACTAAGGAATGTAGAAAAGTTTGTCCTTTTCTCCTCCTTGAGAACTCCACACCCCTATCTCCTCCTCAGGTACCCCAGAGTTCTTATCAGCCTACCTAAAAATTGACTCTCTCATGTCTTTTCAAACTAGAGTTTTGTCTGGATATGTGCCCAGGAGGGGGATTTCAGCTTCACTTTTTTTTTTTTCAGCTTTGCTTTTTAATGTACATATAAAGTGAAGTATCCTTTACTGCACCTAAAATTTAGAATATTTCCAGGACTGTGGCCGGTTCTGGGTCCCCATCCTTGTCAGTAGCTGCTCCTATGGCGGTCCCCACTGTTGACACTGTCATTGTGGATAGATTTTCTTTTTTTTTTTTTTTTTTCCTTTGGTGCATGGGCCGGGAATGTGGATAGATTTTCTTTGTTTCTTTCTGAGGATGGGAGTGGGTGCCTTGAACAGCAGTTTCGTTTCTCGAGGCTGGGTGTCACCAAGGTTGGTTTCTTCTGAGGCTTCTTTGTTTGGCGTGTAGAACAAGATGGCTTGTCCTGGATGGTGGAGTTGCTGTTATCCTAACTGCCCCCTAAAGCAATGAGGATACTGACATTAGACTGCTTCAGAGAATCAGAGCCAAAAGAGATATGTGTCCATTGAGATCTATTCTATTGATCTGGCTTCATATGATTGTGAGAGCTAAGAGATTTTGAAATCTGCAGGGCAGGCCAGAAAGCTGGGAGAGTAGATGCTTGCAGCCTTAAGTCTGGAGGCAGAATTCCTTCCCTCCTAGGGCATCTCAGTCTTTTCTCTCTCTCTTTTTTTAAAAGAATTTATGTATTTTTAATTGGAGGATAATTGCTTTACAATGTTGTGTTGGCTTCCGCCATACATTAACATGTATCAGCCATTGGCACACATACCTCTCCTCCCTCTTGGCCTTCCCTCCTACCTCCCACCCCTGTCTTTGCTCTTCAGTTCAGTTCAGTTCAGTCGCTCAGTTGTGTCTGACTCTTTGCGACCCCATGAATCGCAGCACACCAGGCCTCCCTGTCCATCACCAACTCCCGGAGTTCACTCAGACTCACGTCCATCGAGTCAGTGATGCCATCCCGCCATCTCATCCTCTGTCGTCCCCTTCTCCTCCTGCCCTCAATCTCTCCCAGCATCAGGGTCTTTTCCAATGAGTCAACTCTTCGAGTGAGGTGGCCAAAGTACTGGAGTTTCAGCTTCAGCATCATTCCCTCCAAAGAAATCCCAGGGCTGATCTCCTTCAGAATGGACTGGTTGGATCTCCTTGCAGTCCAAGGGACTCTCAAGAGTCTTCTCCAACACCACAGTTCAAAAGCATCAATTCTTCGGCGCTCAGCCTTCTTCACAGTCCAATTCTCACATCCATACATGACCACTGGAAAACCATAGCCTTGACTAGACAGACCTTTGTTGGCAAAGTAATGTCTCTGCTTTTGAATATGCTATCTAGGTTGGTCATAACTTTCCTTCCAAGGAGTAAGCATCTTTTAATTTCATCGCTGCAATCACCATCTGCAGTGATTTTGGAGCCCTAAAAAATAAAGTCTGACACTGTTTCCACTGTTTCCCCATCTATTTCCCATGAAGTGATGGGACCGGATGCCATAATCTTCATTTTCTGAATGTTGAGCTTGAAGCCAACTTTTTCACTCTCCTCTTTCACTTTCATCAAGAGGCTTTTTACTTCCTCTTCACTTTCTGCCATAAGGGTGGTGTCATCTGCATATCTGAGGTTATTGATATTTCTTCCGGCAATCTTGATTCCAGCTTGTGTTTCTTCCAGTCCAGCGTTTCTCATGATGTACTCTGCATAGAAGTTAAATAAGCAGGGTGACAATATACAGCCTTGACGTACTCCTTTTCCTATTTGGAACCATTCTGTTGTTCCATGTCCAGTTCTAACTGTTGCTCCCTGACCTGCATACAGATTTCTCAAGAGGCAGGTCAGGGGGTCTGGTATTCCCATCTCTTTCAGAATTTTCCACAGTTGATTGTGATCCACACAGTCAAAGGCTTTGGCATAGTCAATAAAGCAGAAATAGATGTTTTTCTGGAACTCTCTTGCTTTTTCCATGATCCAGCGGATGTTGGCAATTTGGTCTCTGGTTCCTCTGCCTTTTCTAAAACCAGCTTGAACATCAGGAGGTTCATGGTTCACGTATTGCTGAAGCCTGGCTTGGAGAATTTTGAGCATTACTTTACTAGCATGTGAGATGAGTGCAATTGTATGGTAGTTTGAGCATTCTTTGGCATTGCCTGTCTTTGGGATTGGAAGGCTACTAATTAATGGATTTGGCCCAACATATGAAGGGGAACCTGCTTTTCTCAAAGTCTGAGAATTTCACTGTCAGTAGTACCTAAAAAGTACCTTCACAGCAGCATGCCAAATGGTATTTGGACAAAGAGCTCGGCACAACCATCAGGCCAACTTGATGTACAAAGTTAACCACCGAAAACACTCATACGGCACCAAGAGCTGTGCCAAGAGCTTTGCAGGCATTTTCTCATTTAACCCTCACGACAGCTGGAGAAACAGTCTTCTCGTCTCTCAGGTGAGAAAATTGTAACTTAGAGAAGAGAGAAGGGACTTCCCTGGCAGGCCAGTGGCGAGAGCTGTGTGCTTCCACTGCAGGCGGCAAGGGTTTGATCCCTGGTCAGGGAACTAACATCCCACAAACCACACCTGGACCCGAGGCATTCTGACTCCAGAGCCCTTCCTGCTGACACCACATTAATGCCCCTTAGCAGTGGAAAATTGTGTTTCCTACCATTTGGCCTGGTGTGTCCCTCTGCCCCTTCTGAGATTTTCACTGTCTCCTTCCTGTAACCGCCCCTGTAGTGTTGCCTTCATCAGGCTTCTCTTGCTGTTTTCTTTTTCTAACTCTTTTTTTCCTTTTGGTGACATCACAAAGGCTTGTGGGATCTCCAGAGATTGAACCTAGTCCTCAGCAGTGAGGACATGGAGCCGTAATCACTGGGCCGCCAGGGAATTCTTTCTCTCTTTTTTTTAGGCACTGTTTTCAGTGTTCTGTGTATCAACCACTTGTTTTAGTTCTTGTTAACTCGATAAATCGTGTCTGACTCTTTGTGACCCCATGGACTGTAGCCCGCTGGGCTCCTCTGTCCGTGGGATTCTCCAGGCAAGAATACTGGAGTGGGTTTCCATTTCCTTCTCCAGGGGATCTTCCTGACCCAGGGATCGAACCCATTTCTCTTGCATTAGCAGATGGATTCTTTACCACTGAGCCACCAGGGAAGCATCAGCTACTTAGACAACACTTATTACCTCCCAGGTCATCTTCTCGGCACCTGTTTTTAAAAATCGGAGTAGAGTTGATTTACACCGTCGTGGTAGTTTCAGATATACAGCAAAGTGATTGAGTTATACACACGTATATATGCTTTTTCAGATTCTCTTCCTGTATTGGGTATTGCAAGATATTGAGTATAATCCCTGTGTTATACAGGAGGTCTTTGTTGTTTATCTATTTCATATATAGTAGTGCGTATCAAGTAATCCCAGACTCGTATATATCCTTCCCTCCTCACCCTTTCCCCTTTGGTAACCATAGTTGTTTTCTGTCTGTGGGTCTGTTTCTGTTTTGTAAATAAGTTGAATTTGTATCTTTTGGGTTTTTTTTAGGTTCCACATATAAGTGATATGATATTTATCTTTCTGTGTCTGACTTACTTCACTTAGTATGATCGTCTCTAGGTTCATCCATGTTGCTGTAAATGCTTTCATTCTTTTTTTATGGCTGAGTAACATTCCATTTTCTTATAATTCTTAAGCAGTCTCTAGGGGTGAGTCTACTCACACTTACTCTTCTATTTCAACCCAGTACCCATCCTTCTTTCTGGCAACTCCAGTGTCTGCATTAGGACCCAGCTTACAGGCTTCCCAGGTGGCACAGTGGTAAAGACTCTGCCTGCCAGTATAGGAGACACAGGAGATGTAGGTTCGACCCCTGAGTCAGGAAGACCCCCTGGAGAAGGAAATGGCAACTTACTTCAGTATTCTTGCCTGGGAAATCCCATGGACAGAGGAGCTTGGTGGGCTACAGTCCATGGGGGTCATAAAGAGTCAGCCATGACCAAGCATGCACGCCCGCCCGCACGCACGCGCGCACACACACACACACACCACGTCTCAGGGAAGATGGGCTATTTCTTCCCAGCGTCGCAAGGTGGCATATTTCTGCACTCTCACAGAACCAAGGCGTCAATCCTCGGGGCACATGCTCTCCAGACAGTGTTATTGAAACTGTCCTCCCTCCCTTGCTCCAGGTCCTCTGTCTCGCAGCCCAGCTTGCCCTTGGCCCACCCCTTTTGTGCTGTCAGGTACAAGGATCGTAAAAGGTGATTGGAAATCTAGGTTATGTTGGCGTAAAGCTACAGCGGGTGTCGGGGGTGCTGCTCTCATCCTCGTTTGTCCACTGAAGTGTTGCTTTAGTTCCTTCCCTGTTGCAGCACTAAAATCCGCCTTCATGTATCGGCTTCTTTCCAGGTGACAGACCAAAATGTCAGCCCAGAGACTCAAGCAGTTCTCAGCCAGTTTTATCTGAGGAAGCCTTGCTCCAGGGAAGCCTGACTCTGGGATCTTCCTGGGACTCCAGGTTGGGGCGAGCCGGGGCTCCACAAGGGCTCTTGGAAACGCGGAGAGTTCCAGAGACGCCAGAGATGGATGCTGGCAAGGAGGCGCATCCGGGGAAGGTGAGCCTTGAGGATGACGGTTTAGGGGCAGGTGATGGTCTGCACTTAGGGGCGTTCCAGAAGAGCGTCTCTCGGGGGGATGTTCTCCATGAACGTGACCCACAGCGACCTGGAAAAGGCCCCCCCAGCCATCACCTCTACAAGTGCAAGCAGTGCGGGAAGGCTTTCAACAGGAAATGGTACCTCGTGCGCCACCAGCGGATTCACACGGGCATGAAGCCCTATGAGTGCAACGCGTGTGGGAAAGCCTTCAGCCAGAGCTCCACGCTGATCCGCCACTACCTCATCCACACCGGGGAGAAGCCATTCCAGTGCGGCGAGTGCGGCAAGGCCTTCAAGCGCAGGTCCTACCTCCGGCAGCACCAGCCGGCGCACACCGGGGAGAAGCCCTACACGTGCAGCCAGTGCCGCAAGGCCTTCACCCACCGCTCCACCTTCATCCGCCACCATCGGACCCACTCCGGCGAAAAACCCTTCGAGTGCAAGGACTGTGAGAAGGCGTTCAGCAGCCGAGCGCACCTCATCCAGCACTACGTCATCCACACTGGGGAGAAGCCCTACGAGTGCGCGGAGTGCGCCAAGGCCTTCCGCTGCAGCTCGGAGCTGCAGCAGCACCAGCGCGTCCACACCGGCGAGAAGCCCTACAGCTGCACCCAGTGCGGCAAGGCCTTCCACCGGAGCACCTACCTCCTGCAGCACTCGGTCATCCATACGCCGGAGACGCCGTTCAAGTGCGCCCAGTGCGGCAAGGCCTTCAAGCGCAGGTCACACCTCCTGCAGCACCGGAGGGTCCACACTTGAGAAGGCGGCCTTCACGCGCCGCTCGCCCGTGGTCTCTAAGGACGAGGTCCAGGCTGGAGGGAAAAGTTCTTCCCAGCAGAGAACGCTGGAGAAGGCTTTTTGGGCCCCTCTTCAAACCCACAGGCGGTCACATGGGAGAGACGCCTGTGAACGCAGTAAATATCCGGAGCCTTCAGCCCCCGTCGTGGGAGGATTCAGGCTGTAGAGAAACTCAGTGAGAAGCCTGGGCACCCGTGGGCCCCCCTCTGTCACCTTCAGAGCACACACCAGGAAGAGACAGCCTGCAGATAACCTGAGCCAAAGAGAAGGGTCTCCTTCCACCTGAGGTGGTGTAGTGAAGAGGCACCACGCAATCATTGCCTTGAGAAAACCTTCTGTGTCAGGTCATCCACCACGCGTGACGCTAGAGCCACGTCAGAACCTCACAGAGCTCGGGCTTTTCCTGTGACGAAGCATAGAGGGGACAAACTCAGGGGCGTTTTCAGGTACAGCAACCTCCAGCCCCAGGGCTCCCTTGGGTTTGCACTTAAGAGGCAATCTCAGCATTATGTTGAAAAGGAAAATAACAAGGCAACTCCCATGTGGTCCAGGGGTTGCGATTCTGTGCTCTCACTGCTCAGGGCCTGGATTCAATCCCTGGTCAGGGAACTAAGATTCTGCAAGCCCCACAGTGTGGCCAAAAAGAAAAATAGCAAGGAGGTGGAGGGGATGAAAAGGAAGACTATAAACATGAAAAGTGGAAGTGTTCGTCACTTAGTCATGTCAGACTCTTTGTGACCTCATGGGCTTCTCTGTCCATAGAATTCTCCAGACAAGAATACTAGAGTAGGTGGCCATTCCCTTCTCCAAGGGACCTTCCTGATCCAGGGATTGAACCCAGATCTCCTGCATTGCAGGCAGATTCTTCTCATCTGAGCCACCAGGGAATCACAAACAAACAACAAAAGTCCCTTTGCAAGTTCTTTCACACTTTCCTGCCAAGGCTGCTGCTGTTTTTGGTCAGTTCTATTTTTGAGGGGCAGTACTTGGGAGAGAAAAAGGTTGCAGCCCTTTATTTTTATATGTTCACTGCTGTTCCCAGCCATTAGGCACTTAATTATTTGTGAGAAATATGAAGGCTTGAGTCATGAGCTACTTGAAGGAGTAAGAAATTGGAATACTAAAAATATCATTCAGTTCAGTTCAGTCGCTCAGTCATGTCCGACTCTTTGCAACCCCATGAATCGCAGCACACCAGGCCTCCCTGTCCATCACCAATTCCTGGAGTTCACTCAGACTCACATCCATTGAGTTGGTGATGCCATCCAGCCATCTCATCCTCTGTCGTCCCCTTCTCCTGCCCCCAATCCCTCCCAGCATCAGAGTCTTTTCCAAGGAGTCAACTCTTCGCATGAGGTGGCTAAAGTACTGGAGTTTCAGCTTTAGCATCATTCCTTCCAAAGAACACCCAGGACCAATCTTCAGAATGGACTGGTTGGATCTCCTTGCAGGCCAAGGGACTCTCAAGAGTCTTCTCCAACACCACAGTTCAAAAGCATCAATTCTTCAGTGCTCAGCTTTCTTCACAGTCCAACTCTCACATCCATACATGACCACTGGAAAAACCATAGCCTTGAGTAGACGGACCTCTGTTGGCAAAGTAATGTCTCCGCTTTTGAATATGCTATCTAGGTTGGTCATAACTTTCCTTCCAAGGAGTAAGTGTCTTTTAATTTCATGGCTGCAATCACCATCTGCAGTGATTTTGGAGCCCCAAAAAATAAAGTCTGACACTGTTTCCACTGTTTCCCCATCTATTTGCCATGAAGTGATGGAATCAGATGTCATGATCTTCATTTTCTGAATGTTGAGCTTTAAGCCAACTTTTTCACTCTCTTTCACTTTCATCAAGAGTCTTTTGAGTTCCTCTTCACTTTCTGCCATAAGGGTGGTGTCATATGCATATCTGAGGTTATTTATATTTCTCCCAGCAATCTTGATTCCAGCTTGTGCTTCTTCCAGTCCAGCGTTTCTCATGATGTACTCTGCATAGAAGTTAAATAAGCAGGGTGACAATATACAGCCTTGACGTACTCCTTTTCCTATTTGGAACCAGTCTGTTGTTCCATGTCCAGTCCTAACTGTTGCTTCCTGACCTGCATATAGGTTTCTCAAGAGGCAGGTCAGGTGGTCTGGTATTCCCATCTCTTTCAGAATTTTCCACAGTTGATTGTGATCCACACAGTCAAAGGCTTTGGCATAGTCAATAAAGCAGAAGTAGATGTTTTTCTGGAACTCTCTTGCTTTTTCTGTGATCCAGCGGATGTTGGCAATTTGATCTCTGGTTCCTCTGCCTTTTCTAAAACCAGCTTGAATAACTGGAAGTTCACGGTTCATGTGTTGCTGAAGCCTGGCTTGGAGAATTTTGAGCATTACTTTACTAGCGTGTGAGATGAGTGCATTATGCGGTAGTTTGAGCATTCTTTGGCATTGCCTTTCTTTGGGATTGGAATGAAAACGGACCTTTTGCAGTCCTGTGGCCACTGCTGAGTTTTCTAAATTTGCTGGCATATTGAATGCAGCACTTTCACAGCATCATCTTTCAGGATTTGAAGTAGCTCCACTGGAATTCCATCACCTCCACTAGCTTTGTTCGTAGTGATGCTTTCTAAGGCCCACTTGACTTCCCATTCCAGGATGTCTGGCTCTAGGTCAGTGATCACATCATCGTGATTATCTTGGTTGTGACGATCTTGTTTGTACAGTTCTTCTGTGTATTCTTGCCACCTCTTTTTAATATCTTCTGCTTCTGTTAGGTGCATACCATTTCTGTCCTTTATCGAGCCCATCTTTGCATGAAATGTTCCCTTGGTATCTCTAATTTTCTTGAAGAGATCTCTAGTCTTTCCCATTCTGTTGTTTTCCTCTATTTCTTTGCATTGATCGCTGAGGAAGGCTTTCTTATCTCTTCTTGCTATTCTTTGGAACTCTGCATTCAGATGTTTATATCTTTCCTTTTCTCCTTTGCTTTTCGCTTCTCTTCTTTTCACAGCTGTTTGTAAGGCCTCCCCAGACAGCCATTTTGCTTTTTTGCATTTCTTTTCCATGGGGATGGTCCTAATCCCTGTCTCCTGTACAATGTCACAAACCTCAGTCCATAGTTCATCAGGCACTCTATCTATCAGATCTAGTCCCTTAAATCTATTTCTCATTTCCACTGTATAATCATAAGGGATTTGATTTAGGTCATACCTAAATGGTCTAGTGGTTTTCCCTACTTTCTTCAATTTAAGTCTGAATTTGGCAATAAGGAATTCATGATCTGAGCCACAGTCAGCTCCTGGTCTTGTTTTTGCTGATTGTATAGAGCTTCTCCATTTTTGGCTGCAAAGAATATAATCAATCTGATTTCGGTGTTGACCATCTGGTCATGTCAGTGTTTATAATGTATATTTAAGGAGAAAATGGTCCGCATAAGGATCACCACATTAAATCTGCACCCAAAAGGCTTTTGAATTTTTTTTTCTAATAAATATACTTGTTTGTCTGGTTCTAAATGCCCAATACTCTCACTCTTCTTATGTTTTTAAGTTTAAAAATAAGTACATTTATTAACATGCACACATTTTGCAAAAATAGCAACAGCTAGTGTATTTAGGGAAATTCACTCCAAAATTCATCAAACCTCAATGAAAGGAAGTTGCATGCAAATCAGTTACTCAAGGCTGTTAGTAGACTGCATTTTCAGTCTTCACCAGGGTCTTTTTAAAGATATTTAGCAATGTGGAAAATAAATTGATCCACATCACTTAGGGGCTTTATTTTTATTGGAATATAGTTGATTTTCAATGTTGTGTTTCAGATGTACAGAAAAGTGATTTAATTATTCATATACATACATTCATTCTTTTTCAGATTATTTTTCCTTGCAGGTTATTACAAAATATTGAGTATAGCTCCTTGTAGTATACAGTAGGTTGTTCTTGGCTATCTATTTTATATATAGTAGTTTGTGTATCTTAATCCTAATCACACAATTTATCTTCCCTCCCCCAACTCTCACTCTTTAAAAAAAAAAATTGTATTTATTTATTTATTTTTAATTGGCGGATGATTGCTTTACAATATTGTGTCTGTTTCTACCATACATCAGCATGAACTAGCCGTAGGTATACATGTGTCCCCTCCCTCTTGAAGCTTTCTCCCGCTTCCTACTGCGTCGCTCTTTCTTGATTCCATTCTCAGGTGGGTTTTTTTTAATCATTCTTTTTTCACTTAGATGCCTGAATCACTGTTCTGGGCACTTGAAAGGCATCATTGAACCAAAAAAGTTGAAAAAAAAAATCTTGCCCTGCAGAGGTAACATAAACAGCATGATAAACTGTGTAAAAAACTGGATGGTCATAAGTATTACTGAAGGAAAAAACTGGAGCAGGGTAAGTTGAACCATACACACCAAGCTATGAGGGGATAAGGACAGGTCATAAGTGTATCAAATAAAGTTGGGACATCTTCAGGAAGGTGGCTTTTATACAAAGACTTGGAAGAGAAGGCACAGGCTCTGTGGGTATCAGGAGAAATTTTCTCCACATAGAGGGAATGTCCAGTTCAAGGGTTTTATGGCTGGAATATATCCTGGAATGTTTGAGGCATATCAGGGAGGTCATGCAGCTGAATCAGTGATGAAGAGGGAATAACAGGAGATTATTTCAGAGAGGTTTGGGGTTCTGTTTGCAGGCAAACACTGCATAACACTATGAGGGTCTTGGCTTTGACTCTAAATGAAGTGGGGAGACATTGCAGGATTTGAAACAGAAATGGCTTCATCTGCAACGTCTTTGAAGGGCCACACTGCCTGATGTATTGAGTGTGGTTTGTCGGTGTGTTTGTTTTCTTTATTGTCTCTTGACAGCAAGGTGATCGTCCTGTACAGGTGTGACCTTCTGAGGTGAGTACTAGTGTTTTCCTCTTTCTGCTGTTTCAGGCTCTCTAATCCTGGGGAGAGGACCAGACATTTCCAAGTCCCCTCTCTGCAGCTTTCTACGGAAAGAGTGAAAGAGTTAGTCTCTCAGTCATGTCTGACTCTCTGCGACCCCATGGACTGTAGTCCACCAGGCTCCTCTGTCCATGGGATTCTCCAGGCAAGAACACTGGAGTGGGTAGCCATTCCCTTCTCCAGGGGAATCTTCCTGATCCAGGGATCAAATCCGGGTCTCCTGCACTGCAGGCAGATTCTATACCATCTGAGCCATTCAGTAAAATAAAACACATCTGAGTTAAGATGACTATAAAGGGGAAGGAGTCTCCTTGTCCAGTCTTGTTTGTGTGAAGTTTTTTTTTGTTGTTGTTTGTTTGTTTTTTAATAGAAGTGCCAGGGATGTTAGGTGAGTCCAGATGTAAACATGTAGGTATGTTTATGTGGGTTTCACAGTTGGAACCATGAACTCACTTCTTTGCTCTGGCATTGGATGTGAGTGCTTAAAATTTGTCCTGAAGGGTTTTTTTAATCAGTACTAACTTAAAAATTGAGCCATACAAGGACTACCTTGGCAGTCCAGTGGTTAAGGTTCTACACTTCTACTGCAGGGGGCACAGACAATTTCCAACATCAGTAGACTTCACATTAGGACTAAGATGGATGGTAACATTCTAGCACATATTTCAAGGTGAGAGAAGACAGTTTATGTCTTCCTTTTTAATGCAAATATATATATATACATATATATTTTTTTCTCATATAGAATTAAGTAGTTCCCATGGAGTACTGCTGAAGGACAGAGAAGATACCAATTATATTTCTTTAGTCCCTGATCTTAAGAGAAATATAACATCATGTATATGGTATATGTTGTCGAATTTTTTTATAGATTAGATGTTTAAGGAAATCCAGTCTATATTTTGCTTTTAAAAAATGGGTGAATTAGCATCAAGTTATACTTTATGCATCTTTTGAATTGATTATATGATATTTTTTTTAAATTTTTCATATAGCTTCAAACTTAGAAAAGTTGCAAGAATAGCAAAAGACATTCTTGCATAAATTTTACCCAGGTTAAACAAGTATCTGTTTGGCACCTTTTTCTTGATCATTGTCTCCACGTACACACTATTGTGTATTTCTGAGCAATTTGCGTTTAATTTGGAAGTATTTTGCCTACAAGTGAATACTTCAATGTATGTTATACCTAAGAGTACATTTTATGTTAGAGTAGTATCATAATCAGGAAGTTCAATATTGGTAAAATACTAATTAAGAAAAAAATTTGGGCCATGTTAAATGGCTTGTAGGATCCTAGTTACCCAACCAGGGCTCAGACCTGTGCCCCCTGCAGTGGAGTCACACAGTCCTAACCACTGCACCACCAGGGACTTCCAATACTATTATCTAATCCATAGTCCATATTCAAATGTCATCATTCATCCCAGTATTGTCCCTTAGCATTTTTCCTGGTCTGTGACCAAATTCAAAATTGCATGTTACATTTAGTTATCATTACCCTCTGCATTCCTTTAATGAAACAGTTTATCAGTGTTTCACTGAGTTCCTTAGACTTGATTATCTGGACAAATATAGGTCATTTATTTTGTAAAATTTCCTTTTATTTTTCTGATGTTCCCTAATGATTGTATTTCATCTCTGTATTATTTAACAGAGAAACCACAGGAGTGATATGTTATATTTCACAGTACTTCTTATCAGGAGGCATGTGGTGTCCATGCCTCTCAATGTTTATATTCATTTTAGGCACTTATTTAAGTTTGTGTTCTTGACTTTAGAATTACTATTTTCCTTTCCAATAAATATTCAGAAGATATTTTGAAACTTTGTAAATACACTGATCCATATCAATATTTCATCCCTTAGTTTTAGCCACCGCTGATGACTTTCAGATTCCATCAGTTTTCTTATTTATTTATTTGACGGCACTGGGTCTTAGTTGTGACATGCAGCATATGGAATCTAGTTCCTTGACCAGGGGTTGAACCCAGGCACCCTGCATTGGGAGCACAGAGTATTAGCCACTGGATCACCGGAGAAGTCTTCCTTCAATTTTCCATAGTCGTTGGCATTCTACTTTGAAATTCAGCTTCCCAAGCGAGTTGCCCGTTAATCTGTATCAATATCAGTGGATTTTTAAATATTTAAGTCATTATTAAGCAGGTTAAAGTCTAGCACTGTCATTTGGTTTGAAACTTAAAATTTCCCAGAGTTAAGTCCATGGGGTTTCCTTCATGCTGGCTGGTTTGTCTCATTTTCATGTCAATATCATATTTTGTGCACTTAGCTGTGGTACAAAAGATATTAACAGTTTTATCCTGCAAGTTGCCTTTCTCCGCAAGGAATCTATTTGTATAGATTTATATGGTCTGATGGTGATTGCAGCCATGAAATTAAAAGACGCTTACTCCTTGAAAGGAAAGTTATGACCAACCTAGATAGCATATTCAAAAGCAGAGATATTACTTTGCAATAAACGTCCGTCTAGTCAAGGCTATGGTTTTTCCAGTGGTCATGTATAGGTGTGAGAGTTGGACTGTGAAGAAAGCTGAGCGCTGAAGAATTGATGCTTTTGAACTGTGATGTTGGAGAAGACTCTTGAGAGTCCCTTGGCCTGCAAGGAGATCCAACCTGTCCATCCTAAAGGAGATCAGTCCTGGGTGTCCTTTGGAAGGACTGATGCTAAAGCAGAAACTCCAGTACTTTGGCCACCTGATGTGAAGAGTTGACTCATTAGAAAAGACCCTGATGCTGGGAGGGATTGGGGGCAGGAGGAGAAGGGGACGACAGAGGATGAGATGGCTGGATGGCATCACTGACTCAATGCACATGAGTTTGGGTGAACTCCGGGAGTTGGTGATGGACAGGGAGGCTTGGAGTGCTGCAATTCATGGGGTGGCAAAGAGTCGGACACGACTGAGTGACTGAACTGAACTGATATGGTCTGAATTTTCAAACTTAAGTTTTACATTCCATTCTTGAAACTCTTCCTTCTTTTTTGATGCTTTTGACAGGTATAGCAAGGCTACTTAGAAATACCTGACGTGTTTTCTGATTGGTACACGGGTTTATGCGGTGCATATATCAATGGAAGTTTGCACAAAGGAACAAAGGTTTAAAGTAACAGTAGTGAGAGTGAACGTCGGCTTTCCTTGGTTTGGGGAAATGATGAAAAGTGAAAGTGAAAGTTGCTCAGTTGTGTCTGACTCTTTGTGACCCCATGGACTATACAGTCCCTGAAATTCTCCAGGCCAGAATACTGGAATGGGTAGCTATTCCCTTCTCCAGGGGATCTTCCCGACCCAGGAATCGAACTGGGGTCTCCTGCATTGCAGGCAGATTCTTTACCACCTGAGCTATGTAGTACTAAATGCTTTTTGCAAAATAATTTTAATAGATAACCTAACGAAGGTTTATGATATTTATTAATTTCTGTAATGTTACCGACATTAGATAATATCAGACTTACTTAGGTGTCATCAATCTGATTGGTTGCCTTTTCCTTTTCCTAATGAAAAATAAAATAATTTTTTTTTAATGTTCATGTGTTTTGTAATTCTGATCTCAAGTGGCATACGAGAATTTTGTCTTTGAAGATTTTCAGTCTTTTCCTCGTTAATTTGTAGTACTTGTTGAATTTACTTATTTATATATTAAAAAATTTATAGATAGCTCAGTATCTTAAGTGTTTTCTTGTTTCAGTTTTTATGTGGTTTTTTTTAAGCCTGCTATTTTCATATAGTTTGTGTATATACTGTGAAAACATTTATATTTGCTTTGAAAACTGTAAGGCATGACAACTCAGTAATGTTCGGAAATGTGAAATAAAGTGGACTCATTTATGTCAAAGGGCTTTTAACCTGGATTTAGGGTGTTTTTTTTTTTTTTTTTTTTAATTCTACCAGTTTATTGCTACCAACCCAATCTCCTTCCACCCTCATGCATGCGTTCTCAGTCATTTAACCCCATGAACTGCAGTCCGCCAGGCTCCTCTGTACTGGAGTGGGTTGCCATTTCCTTCTCCATAGGAGGCTTTTAATTGTGGGTCTCCTGTACCTCCCCATCTTGTGAAACCATGAACTTTTGATCTGGACCAACCTGCAAATATTCCAAGGACTCTGCAAGAACGTCTGCAACTTATCCCACAGGTTACCTCCCTCTAGGGACAGCCATAGCACTCAAGCCTTTTCTTCCAAGACTAGCTTTTGCCTCCAACTCCAATTAAAATCCTTTGTAATGTGAACCTCTTTTTGTCTTTAAAAGCTCCTTTTACTCCCTAGACAACATCTTTTTTTTATTGCTATTGATACTTTAATGTGCCTGCATGCTCAATCCCCTCCACTCTTTGGGAACAGCGGGCCAAGCTCCTTTCTCCCTGGGATTTCCCAGACGAGAACACTGGAGTGGGTGGCCATTTCCTCCTCCAGGGAATCTTCCTGACCCAGGGATCGAACGCGAGTCTCTTGAATCTCCTACACTGGCGGGCAGATTCTCACTGCCCCACCTGGGAGCCCTGATACTTTAATGTGCACCGAGTTGCAATTCTTTGATCACAAGTGAATGTGCTGTGGTTGATTATTACCTCGGGTTTACTTAGGCAGACGGTATCCACTATAGAGTTCTGTTATCTAGTTTCATGTATTTTTTTAGACAATAATACAGAATTGCCTTTTTTATCCCAAAATCTTATTTCCTTACTTGCAAATGCTTCCAAGATTTTCATAAAAAACAAACAACGACTCTGGCTACTCAGTCTTTAGGCAACTGGAATGCATTTTTTCTAATCTTGTATCATATTTTATGTTGAGAAATGAGAGTTAGATCAGAATTTTTAAAAGATTATACATACAGGCTTTGCTGGGTCTATTTTGATGTGTTTTTAAGAGGTTCTTCCGGCGGATTTGACCAATTAGTGCCCTGCAGCGAGGGGGAGGGTCTGGTCCACACAGCAATCCCTGGACGCAGGGGAACTACATTGTCCAGAAGTCTGTGCGCGGCCTGGTACTCAACTGGGGCTTTTCCGGGAATGTGAACTAGGAGGAGGCGGGACTTCGGGCGTCTTTCTGATGGTCGTTTGACCGTTTTTGCTGCTGTCTGCAGGATCCAGGGCTCTAAATCACTGGGTGGAGCCGAGCCTAAAGAAACTGGCAAGATCCCGAGGGTCGCCGTCCACATTGCACAGGAGTGAACGGGTTGCGGAACCACTTTCAGGATTTTCGGCCCAGGTTTTCCCTGCTGCACCGAATGGGTCCTATGGCAACCGACGCGCGGCAGGACCCGGCCCAGGTGACTGTTCGTCCCCGGATCCTCAAGCCCCCATGAGGGTCACCTGCCCAGGGCACCGCGGTTCAGTCCCCTGAGTGCAGAACTTTAGGCGTGCGTGTGTGGCGGTCCCATTTCTGACACGCTGTGTGATGAAATGTGGCGTGTTAAAGGCCTTGGGCCCGGCACGTGCTGATCCTTGGAGGCGCACACGAACCAGAGCATTAGGGAAACTTGGGGTTGGAGTCCTCTCTGCAGGGACAGGACATTAAGGAGAAGTCAACCATCTGGGTCAGCTGGGCCGACAGTCCGCATTCTGGGAACCATGGAGGGCTGTGAACAAGTCGGGAAGATGCTCGACTTTTAAAGTATTTCAGAGGAGGACTGACTGGGGAGGAGGTGATGAGGTGGAGACTGGGAAACCTGGGAGAGGCTTCTGCGTTAGACTCCAGAGAGTCGAGTGGTTTCCGGACGACACTAGTGACTTTGGAAGTTGCCGGCCTGAAACAATTTGACTGCCCCATTTCTTTTGTAAAGATGTCTCCCCGCTCAGGAGCATCAGGGATTTGCAGTTGGGGTGTGCCGCTATTACAGCAGGCAGGTCACTAGGTATGAGCGGAGAAATGGGGGCAGGGGCGCCTGCGTCTTGTAAATAGCAGGGATCCAAAGGCAGAGGAAAGCAGTAACTTCCAGCCTGATAGGAAATCACAGATCTTGGGTGGTAAGTGTCTGGGTAGCAGACAAAGAAAGGAGGAGAAAGGTGGGAATCTCCTGTGTCCAAAGGTAACTTTGCTCATGATGCCCTCAATTCGGTAAGATTAGCCGGACAGATGAAGAAGTACCCATCAGGCACGGACGTCGTAACACTTCTGATCGAAGCTAAGCAAGGACAAAAATCCCTTCTCCCCTTGGAAACGGTGCTGGATTAAAATCCAGGAATCTGACCCCCGGACTTCTCCTTCCTCGCGAGCATTCCACCTCTTCATTTCTATCCCCCTCATAACTGCCTTGCCTGAGAAACCGGGGACGCCAGGTTTTCACCTGTCTCTCCTCTCCCGCTGAGAGCATAACCTTGCTTAAATAGACTCTCACTTTACTTTCTTAACCTCTCTATTTGTCTCTAAATTCTTTCGCTGTGAAGAAAGAATTTTAAATTCAAGGGCAATACAACCGTCCTGAGCTAACACTCTATGTAGATTAAAGAAGGAAGTTAGATGGGCTGTAGTCACCAATGAGTCCATGGCTTTTCATTGTCTGAGTCCTTTCCAGGAAAGAAGAGACTCTTCTTTTGAATACCATTACTGTCTCAGGCCAGCAAGGGCTCCCACCTCCAGTGGGCCAACCCTAATTGAAGTTTCTGTTAATTAATTTTTTTCAAACTTTTTATTTTGTATTGAGATATAAACAATTAACAATGTTGTGTGTTTATTAATTTTTAATAAATGAATTAAATAATAAAAGGAATATGAATGATATTAATTAAAATATAGGCATTAATTATATTATTTATAAGGAACAACAGACTAGTTCCAAATAGGAAAAGGAGTACGTCAAGGCTGTATATTGTCACCCTGCTTATTTAACTTATATGTAGAGTACATCATGAGAAACGCTGGGCTGGAAGAAGCACAAGTGAAATCAAGATTGCCGGGAGAAATATCAATAACCTCAGATATGCAGATGACACCACCCTTATGGCACAAAGTGAAGAGGAACTAAAAAGCCTCTTGATGAAAGTGAAAGTGGAGAGTGAAAAAGTTGGCTTAAAGCTCAACATTCAGAAAATGAAGATCATGGCATCTGGTCCCATCACTTCATGGCAAATAGATGGGGAAACAGTGTCAGATTTTATTTTTGGGGCTCCAAAATCACTGCAAGTGGTGATTGCAGCCATGAAATTAAAAGACACTTACTCCTTGGAAGGAAAGTTATGACCAACCTAGATAGCATATTCAAAAGCAGAGACATTACTTTGCCAACAAAGGTCCTTCTAGTCAAGGCTATGATTTTTCCTGTGGTCATGTATGGCTGTGAGAGTTGGACTGTGAAGAAAGCTGAGCACCGAAGAATTGATGCTTTTGAACTGTGGTGTTGGAGAAGACTCTTGAAAGTCCCTTGGACTGCAATGAGATCCAACCAGTCCATCCTAAAGGAGATCAGTCCTGGGTGTTCATTGGAAGGACTGATGCTGAAGCTGAAACTCCAATACTTTGGCCACCTCATGCAAAGAGTTGACTCATTGGAAAAGACCCTGATGCTGGGAGAGATTGGGGGCAGGAGGAGAAGAGGATGACAGAGGATGAGATGGCTGGATGACATCACTGACTCGATGGACGTGAGTCTCAGTGAACTCTGGGAGTTGGTGATGGACAGGGAGGCCTGGCGTGCTGCGATTCATGGGATCGCAAAGAGTCAGACACGACTGAGTGACTGAACTGAACTAAACTGAAGGAATATAAATAATTGTATCATAAAACCTTAAAGATAATTGGCAGGATTTCCTGGTGCAGTAAATGTGGCTCTGAGTAAAGGACAGTAAAGGTTTTCTTTTGGCTGAGCATCTGTAAGACCTGAGACCACACTGATGTGAGAAGTCAGTTTTAGGGAGATAGTAAAAGTTGAATTAGGGATGTGCTGTTTCTTAGATTCGGAAGTTGAGGTAACATAGGGGTTGCTGAAATTTATAGTTTAGAATTGAGGGAGGAGGTCACTGGCTGAAGGATGTCCATGTAGTGATAGCCTAAGTGCTGGACTCCAGCCATGTCTGGATCTCAAATTTAGGAGGGAAAGTCTTGTCACTTTTCAATGAAAGGGAACCTGAGATGAAAGAGAGAGCTAGGGCTGGAGAGCAGAGAGTGGGACTTTCTGAGGTTGCCAGATGGGAGGGTCCTGTGTCTCCAGAGCTTTCTGGGGGAAGCAGGGTATAAGCAGTAAGGAACCTTGACTGGGGTGGAGATGGAGAAGGAGCCGGGCGGTTGTGTGCACTGACTGCTGTGAACACTCAGACAACTTCTGTTCCTTGTGGTGCCAGAACAATTGGGCCATACTGACCAGTGAGTCAAGCTCAGATTCAGTCAAAGCACAGACGCCTCAGGTCTTTCAGGAAACCACACGGTTAAAAATGTATAGATTTAACAAGTTAATCTTGTGTAGGCAAATAATAACTGCTGAAAATGACAATCTCTGTCTGTGTATAATCTTACATATATATTTAACGTAGTTTTTGTCTTGGGCTCTTCACATAGATCTCTGAACCCCGTGGAATTTCCTAGGAGTTTAGGACTTTTTTTGTTATTCACAAGTAGCCCCCTTTTCACTCAGGAGTTTTTATGATGAGATGGCTTAGGGTGGGTCTCCTAGGTAGCCTTAGCATGGTATCGGTCACCAGAAAAACCAAGCAATTAGTGTAAACCCCCATCCCCACCCTAGGGCCTCCCAAGGATCAGAAGGAAACTAGATTAGGTATAAAAACTGCTGAAGAATGAAATGAAGTTTCCTTCAGATTGGTGAACACATTGAAATGGTGGAGGTCCTAGGATGGTGGCATGTACTGAAAGGACCTGGAAACCCCCTGCTTCCCTTCACCCACCCCCACCCCGCCTTCCCCACCTAGCCTTCTCTTCCACTGGGCTGTTTCTAAGTTGTATGCATTACAGTGAACCAGAAGAAAGGAAAGTGATTTCTTTACTTTCGTGGGTCATTTTATCAAATTATCAAAACTGAGGAGGGGTTCATGGGAATCCTTGAATTTGTAGGCAAGTGGAACAGAAGTACTGGTAGCCTGGGAACCACAGGTCAGAACTGGCCTCTCTAAAAGGGGATAGTCCAGTGAGACTGAGCCCTTAAACCTTCAAATTTTGTCCCTAACCTCTGGATGCCAGAATACGATTAATGTAGGGCACCCAGTTGGTATCATGGAATCTGATCATTGGTGGTAGAAAAGATATCATATATTTGGTGTCAGATAGGAAATTATATGGAGAAGGCAATGGCAACCCACTCCAGTACTCTTGCCTGGAAAATCCCATGGAAGGAGGAGCCCGGTAGGCTTCAGTCCATGGGGTTACGAAGAGTCAGACACGACTGAGCAACTTCACTTTCACTTTTCACTTTCATGCATTGGAGAAGGAAATGGCAACCCACTCCAGTGTTCTTGCCTGGAGAATCCCAGGGACAGGGGAGCCTGGTGGGCTGCCGTCTCTGGGGTCGCACAGAGTCGGACACGACTGAAGTAACTTAGCAGCAGCAGGAAATCATAGAAGGAATCTCATAAACTTCAAGGTGTTGATTAAATGTCAGATTTATATAATGACTTAAAAGACATGTAAGAAGTATCAAATTTTCAAAAACATTTGTGAATGTGTTAATCCTGTGTTCTGTTATAGCTCAGTGATAGCCCAGACATACAGTAACAATGCATCTGATGCCTACAGTAACATCATGAGATAAGCACCATAAATGTTGCCATTTTACACATGAAGACACGGAAACTGAAGGAAGTTGAATCTTTGTCGAAGGCTATCTGAGTTGTCAGGTGATTGCTCTGAAGCCTGAGGGTGTAGGGTCAGAGCCTGAAGTGACTCATGTCCAGGAAAGGGAAGGGAGGACACAGCTCCGCCTTTCCATGCTCACCAAGATGACCCTGATCTCAGATCCTCCCTCTTTTCACAGGTTCCCACGGTACCAGCAATGTTTATGGTTCCTGGACAGGTAAGTGGAAGAAGTCGCAGTACCTCCCCAGACGTCATCCCACCGCTGGTCCTGACACACAGATACAGGAGACTCAGTTGGCCTGGGGTTGTTGGGCCTTAGTCCTGGCTCTGGGTCACCTCAGGCACAGGACCCTCTTTAGACTGGCCAATTCTGGTCTCTGGTTCCCAGGCTACCAGTACTTCTGTCCCACTTGCCTACAAATTCAGGGATTCCCATGAACCCCCTCCTCAGTTTTGATTGTTGTACTGAGGTGGTCTCCTGTGTCCAGTGGAGAAGGTGAGGTGGTGAGATGTTCCTGGGACAGGAGCCAGCCTGTCCGTGTTCCTGGAGGTGAGACCAAGTGGGGCGTGTCCAGCAAACTGCAGGACCCAGGACGTGGGTGGATAAAGACAGCAGAGCCTTTCCTGGGGTGGCAGCCTGAGGAGCTGGATGATTTTCTGCTGTGCAGGGTGAGAGACAGTCGTCTGACATGACACCATGATGTTTGCCTTTAGGTGAGAGTAGGGACACTGTGTCTGAGACGGGAAGTGAGAAGTAGGAGTGATGGGACTTCCTTGGTGGCCTAGCGGCTAAAACTCTGCGCTCCCAATGTAGGGGGCCCAGGGTTCGATCCCTGGTCGGGGAACTAGATCCCACATGCCCCAAATAAGAGCTGGTGCAGCCAACAAAAAGTAGGAGTGATGAGAAGGACTGTCCAGAATTACATATCCTCGTGCTGAGTCTGAGATGTGGCAGGGGTGTCTCACAAGAGGTGTCAGGTGTACAACTAGACACACATCTGGAGATCAGGTGGGGGCGGGGTCCAGGTGTGAAGATACTCCTGAGCAGGTGGACAGCAGGTGGACCATGTCAGATTCCAGGCCCTGAGGTCACAGTGTTGGTGTCATGAAGCTTGGGGTAGGTGGGGAGGGTGTTTTGGTTACAGAGGCCGCTGTGAACTCGTGTCCCCCTCCTGACAGGGCCATGTGACCTTTGAGGATGTGGCGGTGTCCTTCTCCCAGGAGGAGTGGGGGCTCCTCGGTGAGGCTCAGAGACTCCTATACTATGACGTCATGCTGGAGAACCTGTCCCTGATAGCCTCCCTGGGTAAGAACTGCATCCACACACACCGCTGTGCTGGGCTCGGCCCTGCTCTCTGCTTGGCTCACTCCAGCCTCCCCAGGCTGGGCTGTGGACGCTGACTGCTTCCTTCCCTGGTTTCCTGGCATTTGAGCTGTGTCCCCCACTCATAGGTGTTCAGTCTGTGTCACACGCCCTGAAGCCTTTCACAGAAGGGTTTGCTCTTGGAGGCTTGTTGCCTGCTTGTCCACTTCTTTGCTTTGCCAGTACTTGGTGTATTGACTGTTCTGCTGGGTGGAAGATCTGTGTCACGGGTTCTAACCTTTTTTTGTGCAGCACCTGCCTCAGTGATAACAGACACTTACGTGGTCAGCATTTGTGGTCAACACTAGGTTATTTTTTCAAGACTCTCCTCAAGGTTCTCCTAATAAAAGTTTTTTTCCTGAAGTCTGTCGCTTTCCTGAAGTTGGGTCACTCTGGGCTGGTGTCTTTGACTGCCCAGTTTGATCTGGTAGGTTCATCAGGCCTTTGATCTGGTAGGTTCCACCTTCACCCATCCTGAGCTGAGGGGCAGAGGCAGCCCTGGGTGCCTGACGAGGTAGACATCTGTCTGGTCATAGGAAGAGGGTTAACAGGATCTAGGGCCTGGTGAGCAGGAGCTGTAGGAAGGCACGATGTCACTGATGAGTTCTAACCCTGCAGGAACAGGTCTTTCCGCCATGACTGGGTTAGTCTTTAGCTTATCCTGGCTGCACCTCGTTTCTATCTTCCCCATTTTGACACTTCCCCCTTCTGTCTATTTCTCTGAGTTCATACCCCTGTCCTTTTCTACCCCAGTGTCACCTGCGTCTCTCCTTTCCCTCCCTCCCTGAAATCTTCTCCAATAGCAGTCTGGTCTTTTTTGCTAGTTTTTGTGTTTGTTCACTGGTTTTTGCCACACTGCTGGCATGTGGGGTCTTAGTTCCCCAACCAGGGGTGGAACCCCCTCCCACTCCAGCATTGGATGGTGGATTCTTTACCACCAGATCACTGGGGAAGTCCCAGTAGTTGATTCTTTTTTAATTTTAATTGGAAGATATTACTTTACAATATTGTGATGCCTCCACCATACGTCAACATGAATTGGCAATAGGCATGCGTATGTCCCCTCCTTCTTGAACCCCTCCTCCCACCTTCCTCCCCACCCCATCCCTCCAGGTTGTCACAGAGCACCGGCTTTGGTCATACAGCAAATTTCCATTGGCTCTCTATTTAACATATGGTAATGTATGTTTCAATGCTATTCTCTCAAGTCATCCCACTTTCTCCTTCTTCCACTGTTTCCAAATGTCTGCTGTTTCTGTCTCTGTCTGTTTTGCTACCCTGCACTGTTTACAATAGCTAGCATGTGGGACAACCTAGATGTCCATTGGCAGATGAATGGATAAGGAAGTTGTGGTACATACATATAATGGAATACTGCTCACCTATAAAAGGAACATACTTGAATTAGTTCTAATGAGGTGGATGAACCTGGAACCTATTACACAGAGTGAAGTAAGTCAGAAAGAGAAAAACAAATATATTAATGTGTGTATATATATGTGTGTATGTATATATATATATTTGAAATCTATAAAGACAGTACCAGTAGTCCATTCTTAGTGTATCTTGGGAGGTGCACATTCTTATATAGTCCTCAAACACTGAGTAGTCAGGTGTGAATGCATTTTCCTGAAGTGGGACACATTCTACCTAGTACACTTGTCACCACCCCAAAATCCTGCTGAGCACCACTAGCAGAAGAGTGGGTAGTTCCTCTTAGCACAGCACCATATCCCGGCATCCTGTCTTTTTCCCTCTTCTCTGATCACAGAGGCCTAGTATTCGCAGTAGCCCCTTCTGCCACATGTCTGCCTCCCTTTTTTGAATCATTTGCCGTGGACTTACTCTCTGGTGTCATACAGAAATCTGCAAATGGGTTTCTGTCCGACAAAAGTCTCCACACTATCAGTACTTTTTGTCTTCCTTTCAGGTTGTTGGCAGGGAGGAAAAGCTGAGAAGGCCATTTCCAAACAGTGTGTCTCTGTAGAGCAGGTGACACAGGACAGAAGCCCACAGCCAGACCCTTCTATCTTGAAGACTCTCGCCTCCAGTGTGTGTGCCCTGGTAGAGAGAGACGTTCTCTACCTGGCTGACACTGTGCTCAGGCGCAGAGAGATTGAGAAGACTTTCCTCGGCAGCCTGGGCTTTCTCCAGCACCATTCTTCCCACGATGGAGAGCATCCATGCAGAAGCAGGCAGAGGAGAGAGGCCCCCCCCGCTCTGGGCAGGGCCATTACAGGTGCAGCAAATGTGGCAAAGCCTTCAGGAAGAAGTACAAATTCACGGAGCAGTGGAGAGTTCACACTGGAGAAAAACCGTATTTGTGCAGTGACTGCGGGAAGTTCTTTAGACAGAGCTCCAGTCTTATTCACCATCGGAAAGTTCACACAGGAGAAAGGCCGTATGAGTGCTGTGACTGTGGGAAGGTCTTTGTCCACAAATATAAACTTTTTGAACACCAGAGAACCCACACTGGAAAAAGACCCTATGAGTGTAATGAATGTGGGAAAGCCTTTGCCCGCAAGGATTCACTTGTCCAGCATCAAAAAATCCACACTGGAGAGAATCCTTGTAAGTGCAGTGAGTGTGGGAAGTGCTTCCTGTACAGAAATAACCTTCTTGCTCACCAAAGGATCCATCCTGGAGAAAAGCCTTATGGGTGTAGCAAATGTGGTCTTTCATCTTCAAAATAAGGCTGCTTTATCACCAGCGAGTCCACACTGGAGAAAAACCTTTCATGTGCAGTGAATGTGGGAAAACCTATGTCTACAAAGGAAGTCTTGTGTGCATAAGAGAATTCATACTTTGGAGAAGGCATATGGGTGTAACAAATGTGGGAAACTGTTTACAACCAGCTTTGCCCTCAACAGACATGAGAATATTCACACTGCACGAAGGCGTTACCAGTGCACCGAATGTGGGAAAGCTCTCAATGGCAAAGTTAAACTCGATGAGCACCAGAGAACCCATGCTGGAGAAAGACCCTCTAAGTGTAACAAATGTGAGAAAGCCTTCATGCGCAAGGCTACACTTGTTCAGCACCAAAAAGCCCACCCTGGAGTAAAGCCTTTTAAATGCAGTGAATGTGGGAGGCCCTTCACTTACAAAACAAGTCTTGTTGTCCACCAGAGAACTCACACTAGATGAAAGCCTCATAAGCATGGTTCTTTGTAGGCAGCTCCAAGTTCATAAAAAACAGGAAAGTTCACACTTGGGAAGTGCCCTTCTGAATTTAGACTTGCCTTCATTCGAGTTAACATCTGGTAACACAGCTCCTGTGTTACGAGTAGGTGGGTGTGCAACTTTTGTAGAGTCACTCAACCTTTTCTAAAGTGGTTAAATCTTTACAGTCTCACTGGAAGCACTAGAATCCGAGTTTCTGTTCTTTCCATTCTTGCCAACACTTGGTGTGTTTGGGCTTTCTCATTTCTGTGATATCATAGCTGTATCCAATGATTTGAAGTAGCATTTTCCTAATGACATGATGCTGAGTCATTTTCCATGTGTTAATTTCCACGCATATATCATTGAAATTGCTGTTCATATGATTTACCCTCCTAACTACTGACTTAATCTTTCTTCATGGATTATTGATTAAGGTACTCTGCTGGAAATATTTACCAGTATTCCACCACACTTGGTCGTCTCAGTTCAGTCACATTTCCAGAGAAAGAGTTTTGTTTTGTTTTGTTTGTTTATTTGTTTATTTATTTTTGGCCATGCTGCTGGGCATGAGGGATCTTAGTTCCCCAACCAAGGATCAAACCTGTGCCTCCAGCAGTGGGAGCACAGAGTGCTAACCACTGTACCACCTGAGAATTCCCAAGACGCTTTAATTTTAGTGTAGTTTAATTTGTCCATTTATTCTTTTACTGATTATTCTTTTTGTATTGTAAATAAGAAATGTTTCCCAAATTTAAAGACAGAATTTTTCCTGTATTTCCTTCTGTAACTTTTAAATTTAGATATCTTAATATTAATGAGCCATACTCAGTTGATTTGGAAAGTTATTTTTTTTAATATGGATACCCAATTGCTGCAGTGATATTGATTTAAATAGTATAGCTTATTTCTTGAATTGCTTTCGTATCTTCGTGGAAGGTCAATCATGTATGTATATGTCTATTTCTGCACTTTCTCTTCAGTTGCATTTATCCACTTTATTTATGCCAATACTTTCATGTGTTGAATAATTTATTTTTAACAATCATATGTCTTGATCTCAAGGTTGTATACTCCTTGGACTTTCTTTATCCAAGTTATTATGGCCATTCTTGGTCCTTTGCCGTTCTGTACGAAGTTTGTTTCGCCGCTCAGCGTATGGGATCTTAGTTCTCTGAGGAGGAATTGAACCTGTACCCTTGGCAGTGGAAGTGCAGAGTTCTAACCACTGCATCACCAGGGAATTCCCCCATATAAAGTTTAGAATCCACTTTTCAATTTGTGCATAACAAAAATTCCCACTAGAATTTTGATTGGAATTGCATTTAATCTTCAGTATGGTGAAAGTGAAAGAGGAAAGTGAAAAAGTTGGCTTAAAGCTCAACATTCAGAAAACGAAGATCATGGCATCTGGTCCCATCACTTCATGGGAAATAGATGGGGAAACAGTGGAAACAGTGTCAGATTTTATTTTTGGGGTTTCCAAAATCACTGCAGATGTGAAATTAAAAGACACTTGCTCCTTGGAAGGAAAGTTATGACCAACCTAGATAGCATATTCAAAAACAGAGACATTACTTTGCCAACAAAGGTCCGTCTAGTCAAGGCTGTGGTTTTTCCAGTGGTCATGTATGGATGTTCGAGTTGGACTGTGAAGAAAGCTGAGCACCGAAGAATTGATGCTTTTGAACTGTGGTGTTGGAGAAGACTCTTGAGAGTCCCTTGGATTGCAAGGAGATCCAACCAGTCCATCCTAAAGGAGATCAGCCCTGGGTGTTCTTTGGAAGGACTGATGCTGAAGCTGAAACTCCAATACTTTGGCCACCTCATGTGAAGAGTTGACTCATTGGAAAAGACTTTGATGCTGGGAGGGATTGGGAGCAGGAGGAAAAGGGGACGACAGAGGATGAGATGGCTGGATGGCATCAGCAACTCGATGGACGTGAGTCTGGGTGAACTCTAGGAGTTGGTGATGGACAGGGAGGCCTGGTGTGCTGCAATTCATGGGGTTGCAAAGAGTCGGACACGACTGAGTGACTGAACTGAACTGATGGTGGTGCAGTGGTAAAGAATCTGCCTGCCAATGCAGGGGACCTAAGAGACTTGGGTTCCATCCCTGGGTTGCGAATATCCCCTGGAGAAGGAAATTGCAACTCTCTCCACTATTCTTGCCTGGGAAATCCCATGGACAGAAGAGCATTTTGTGCTACAGTCCATGGGGTCACAAAGAGTCAAACAACTGAGCACACACACATATAGAAGAAAGACTGTGTCCCAATCTATAAACATAATATACCTTTTTATTCAGATCTTTAATTTTGTTAGCTGTGTTTTTTAGTTTTCCCTTTGTAGATCTTAAATGTTTCCAGGTATTTTCTACATGTGATGATATTGAATGGAAAAATCTTCAATTTGTGGATTGTTCATATCTATTACACTTAGATATCAAAGTAAGGATAGAAGTGATCCTTCTTGTTTGTGTGTGTGTGTGTGTGTGTGTGTGTTTTCCCCCCTTGGTTTTTCTCTTTTTTTTTTTGGACAGCTTGTGAAATCTCAGTTCCCAACCAGGGATTGAACCCAGGCCACAGCAGTGAAAGTGCTAATCACTAGGCAACCAGGGACCTCCCTAGGTAGTGATCTTTCTTAATCTTACAAATAAATAATATCTACATAAAGCTATTAGAAAGACTACCTTTGAACCATTGTTAGAATATCCCCATTAGAATAAAAGGAGGACAGTGGGTTCTAGTGTCATCCTGGAGTTCCAGTTTCATTCAGTAAGGCAAAATGACTGCAGCAATTGGAAAGGATGAAATAAATCACCTAAAATACGCCCTCAGTTTCCATCTTCACTAGAAGTCCAAATATGGACACTCAGTTTAGTGCCTCAACCCATCATAAACTCCTAATTTTTTCATCATCCATTTTTTGCCCTTCTTAACTTCCTTAGGACCCATCACCATCCATTATACTATGCAACTTAATGTCGTAGATGAGCTGCTTATTATATTTTCTAACAAATACAGAGTAAGTTCCAGTAGGAAAATATGTGTTTACATCCATATTCCTAGGTGCATGTCTGAAACACCAACACATATCAATGTCTTGAAATAGATAAGATGAAAACACACAGTTCATGTTCATTTGCACAACTGTGGATATACTTGCTAACTCTTACCCCGCTTTTTCCTCTAACTCTTACCCCGCTTTTTCCTCTATGTTTCTAGAAACTTGTCCATTTCTTCTAGGTTGTTGAATTTATTGGCTTATGACTGTTCATAGTATTTTCTTAGGATTTTTTGTTTGTTTTTCTATAGTATCAGTTGTTACTTCTCTTTGATTTCTTATTTTGTTTATCTGGGTTGTCTCTCTTCTTTTTGGTGAGCCTGACTAGAGGTTTTTGATTTTGTTTATCCTTTCAAAAAATTATCTCCTGGTCTTATGAACCTTGTCTTTGAAAAAAAAAAAAACACCTGTTTTATTTATTTCTTTCACATTTATAATTTTCTTCCTTCTGCTGACTTTGGGTTTTGCTCCCCTCCCCCCTAATTTTAGGTGGTTGGTTCGGTTGATCTTTTGAGATTTTGTTTGTTTCTGGAGGAAGGCCTATATCACTATGAACTTCCCTCTTAGAACTGCTTTTGCTGCATCCAGTAGATTTTTATAAGGCTGTGTTTTCATTTTCATATTTCTTGAGGTATTTTCTGATTCCCTGCCTGATTTCATCATTGACCCATAGGTTTTTTAGTAGCATTTTGCTTAGTCTCCATGTAATTGTTTTTTTTTTTTCCTCATTTTTATTTCTGTGATTGATTTTCTGAGTTTATACTATCATGCTCAGAAAAGATGCTTTAAATTTCTGTCCTCTCAAATTTATCGAGGCTTGTTTTGTGAGATTGTGTGTAGTCTATACTAGAGAATGTTCCATGCACACTTGAAAAGAATATATATTCTGGTTCTTTAAAAAAAAAAACAAAAAAAAAAAACCCAGGAAAAGAAAGTCCAGGATTGGACTGCTTCACAGAGGAGTTTTACTAAACATATAAAGAAGAGCTAATATGACTTCTCAAACTGTTCCAAAAAACTAAAGAGGATGAAACACACTTAAATTTATTCTACAATGTCATTCACTATTGCCCTGATACCAAAACCAAAGACACTATAAAAAAGAAAAAGAAAATTAAAAGTAGGGACAGGGGACAAATTTTGATCCTGAGTGTTGCTTGAGGTTGATATCTTAATGCATGGTTTGACTGCATGACTTGTGGTTTTGTCCTGTCTTTGAAAAACAACTCAGTATTTTGTTAGAAACAGGGTAGGACCAGATTTAGTCTGAATCTGTAGCTATACATTGCAGGCAGTTTTCCTGGCCTTTGCTTATATTCTTATGGAAGAGAAACCTAATATCACTGACATGATTCACATGATTGATATCTTAGGTTTGACCAAATATATTCTGCCTAAGGTTGGGTTTTGCAGAAGCAGAACCTGACCAGAGTTCAACGACATATGATTTATCTAGGGGAAATTAATATGAGAAGTTTAATGACTGAGTACAAGGAAAGGAAAAGAGCTGGCAAGGGTGCAGCCTGATATGAAATCTCTTATCTGAAATCTATGTTTCGGAGATCAGGAATGTGAATGGTAGGTACCACATGTTTATTCCACCTTAAGGAAAAGGAGCATCTTTTTGTAGCTCCAGACAATCCTTTAATATTTCCCAGATATCCCGCTGTTTATTTTTTCTAAAACATTAAACTTACCTGTAGCTGCACGAATCCAGGTATGTGACATTTTACTTGGTATTATTTCTGTACATTAATTTCTTCTCTTGGGGAGTCTGGATTGCATAGCTCTGGTTATTCTTTAAAAATCAGCCCATCAAAGAGTAAAACATCTCACTTGTTTTGCCAAAAAAGAGTCAGGGCTTCCCTGGAGGCTCTGGAGTGGTAAAAATCCACCTGCCAAAAAAAAAGAATCTGCCTGCCAGTGAAGGAGACATGGGTTTGACCCCTAACCTGGGAATACTCCACAAGCCATGGAGCAACTAAGCCCGTACACCACAACTGCTGGGCCTATGCTCCCCAACAAGAGAAGCCACTGCAGTGAGAAGCCTGCACACCTCAGCTAGAGAGCAGCCCTACTCACCAAAACTGGAGGAAAGCCCACACAGCAGTGAAGACCCAGCATAGCCAAAAATAAGTAAATAAATAAAGTCATTTTAAAAAAGCAGAATATCAGAGTCCTATATTCAAATGCCTACAGTTTGCCTCACTTGGGTGTTTGATAGATTCTAAGATAAAATATGTTCAAAAGCGAATTTTAAATATTTCCTTCTAACCTCCTCTTTTAAATATTTCCTTCTAACCTCCTCCATCTACACCACACCACCCTTCCCATCTCAATGACTGATAAATCTATCCTTCCAGCTTAGATAGAAACCTTGAGTCATCTTTTTTTATTGTAGTGTGAGGCTGACTAGGAGATGGAGAAGCCATGTTTTGATCTGATGACATGAAGCTGTGTAAGCACAACCACGTGCAAATCTTCAGTAATAAAGACACTATATAATGAAAACGTGGCATCTTAGAGTGAATTTTCATTGAATAAAGACGAATGTACAGAATGAAGTGATTGTGCATAATCTTGCTACCAGACTGAAACTGGTGGGGAATCACCTTTCACAATCTCAGAGATAATTTCAAATCATTTGGCAAATAGTATTGCCATTACACTAGACTGAAATTCAAAACAAAACAAAACAAAAAACATTATGTTTATCTGAGTTCAGGAGGCCACTCTGTACACATTTCTACCACTGCAGGAAATGTCTTGCAGAAAATGAAATTTGGTAAATCTCCTTTTCAAATAGATCTCAGGTGTCACACCACTAAAAGAAATAAACATGCCTTGTAATGTGCAGTGAGAAATACTATATTGATATAACAAGGTGGGCTGGATAGGAATACAATCAGTGAGTATAGAGGCAGGGAAAACGTGTTTTCTGAGGGAGAGAGAGACAGCATCTTGGCCACATGATTCAAGGCTGCCTAATATCTCCGTCTTCCTGTCTTTGAAGTCTTTTCACTGTGTTCCATCACAGGTGTTGAAGTTCACAGAATGACCCTCAGGCTTCTGTCTCCCTGTGACTGAAGAGCAGCAAGATAACGTTTATCAGGTCCAATCTTTGAGTGGATGCACCTTTTTTTCCCCCTGCTGCACCACACGTGGGATCTTAGTTCCTTGATCAGGGACACAGCCGAGCCCTCTGCACTGGGAGCACGGTGGCTCAGGATTTTGCACCACCAGGGAAATCCCTGAATTTGCTTTCACTCTGCTTATCATGGTCCAGCGTATCCCTCTGAGATTTTAGCCTCCTGGCACATGAAATAACACGTTTAAGAATATTCCTTAGCTGCGGAAGATACTACACGGAAACGGGGTGGTGGCCGTT
The DNA here is from genome assembly GCF_032452875.1 of Bos javanicus. Classification (NCBI taxonomy): domain Eukaryota; kingdom Metazoa; phylum Chordata; class Mammalia; order Artiodactyla; family Bovidae; genus Bos; species Bos javanicus. Next base: position 65,210,724 of record NC_083885.1, on the reverse strand, counting down.
TAAGACGCCAAGAGCCGCTTCCTCCCCCGCCACCCCTCTCCTCCCCGCCCGCCGCCGCCCGGAGCCCGAGGATGTCCTCTTCCAGAGCCCTTTCCGCGGGTACTTAGAATCCTCGACAGAAATTCCCAGAGTCGCGCCCTTCGCGGTACCAGGCTGCGTTGCGTGGCCGTATTACCCAGGCGGCTCTGCGGCAAGAGGCGGTTGCTCTGGACCAATGATTGCGCACGACCGGGACCCCGCGCTGCACGAGACTTCCGGCGGCGCCCGCGGCGGGGCCTCGTCGCCTCCGCCGGAGTTGTGCTTGGCTTCGCAGGCGCGTCGGAGCCTGTCCGCGTTCGCGAGGCTGGAGCAGAGCGAGCGGGGAAGAGCCTTCCTCCCCGCGCTGCCCAGTGGAGTCGAGGGTGGGCGCGGTGGGGAGTTGCGGCGGAGCACAGTTAAGCCCTCGGAGCCCTCCGTGATTCCCCACCTTGCGTGGCCGGGGGACCCTGCGCAGGGCACCATGGCGGCCCTGGCGGCAGAGACCTACCTGGCACCGGTGAGTGGATGGCCCCTTCGGCCCTTTGAACGCCCCGCCACGTCGTCCCAGCGCCTCCATAGAGAGGAAGCTGTTGTCCAGGGTCTCTTCGCTTCCCCTAACTCTGGGGCTTGTGGAGGCTGGTCAGTCAGTCCCAGCCGAGTGTCCTAAATCCAGGCCGGGGTTGATATGGATGGGTTCCCAGTGCAGTTGATCTGTGCAGCGGTGTCCCAAGCCCATGAACCACTAGATGAAAATGCTGGAGGTGAGGCTCAGCGGCGTTAAGTTGTGACTCGCATAGCCTGTTGGAAACCGTGGAGAAAGATCTGGAATGGCGGACTGAAGGAAGGGTCCACTTCTTAGGTTGGCGGGCACCATGGAGGATTTGGAGGCAAGGAGGGAAGGAAGCTGATCCAGATTTTAATAAGTTTCCTCTGCGAGTCGAGTGGAGTCGCCAGCGAAGGACAGGGCTCCCTGTAACCCCCACACGTACGTGGAACCCTCTGTGCCATCCTCCATGTGTGTTGCAGGTGTGCAGAACGAACTTTAGAGCCCGCATCCTGGGTTCAGCGCCAGGGTCTGTCCCTGCCCACTAATGGGGAAGGTTGCTAGGTCCTGACTCCACAGTTTCCTGTGCTGTGAAATGGGGTTAATCCCAGCATATTCTTTCTGCGTTCTGGTGAGAGATGAGTAGGGCAGGGTGTGAAAACCACTGAATGCAGCACAGTGCACCCAGAGACGCTCAGGAAATGCTAGTTATGGCTCTTCCGTTACTCTGATTTCTAGGGTCGAAGGAGGTCTTTTTCCCTAGGCTTGTCCTAACGGCAGTGCTAGAGAAATGGGCTGTCTCAGACCGTCTCTGTCTCTGGACCACCTGAATGGAGCGCTTTGAGGAAAGCACTCAAGCAACAGGATGGAGACTTCAGTGTGTGTTGTGTCTGTGTCCCTCCCAGGGCTGTGACCTTGAGCAGGTCTCATCGCTGCCCTTGTCTCCCATCCCTGCCCTTGTCTCCCATCCCTTGGGGTTAATGAGGATATTAACATTTCCTTCTCCTGGCTTATGGTGATCAAAGAGAGTGTTGCCCAGGATCCAGCCAGGTAGCACCGCTCCAGACAATTCAGGAGCAGAGCCCCTTGTCCTAGAATGATCTTAGGGACACCCCACCCCCGCCGGGGAATCAGGTCTTGGGGTTCCCCTGGTCTCAGGCTGTGTCCAGGTGAGGCCTGCAGGAAGAAGGAGAGCCTGGGGACAGATGCACAGTGTGTGCAGCATTTTTAGAGTCAGGATAGTCAGTCGTGGCAGACCTCGTTCGCTCCTGTGTCCCCATGGACTGCCGGCCGCCAGGCACCTCTGTCCATGGCATTCTCCAGGCAAAAATCCTGGGATGGGGTGCCATTTCCCACCCCAGGGGATCTTCTCGACCCAGGGTTTGAGCTCGCGTCTTGCGTCTCCTGAGTTGGCAGGCAGGTTCTTTACCACTAGCGCCACCTCACTGCTCCTCTGCTAGGGGGATCCTGGGGTGGGCTGGGAGCCAGGAAGGTCACTGGATTCATCTTGGCAATTGCCATCTGCTTATGCAAAACTAGCTTGCCATTTTCAGCAGCAAATTCATCCTTCTGTTAAAGACATTTCCTTTCATGTGAAAAGTGAGGTGATTAAAGATAGGGTGGTGGGGCCTTGTGGGAGCCTTTGAATGTCAACACGCAGCAGGTCCCAGGATTCTCTCCAGCGTGTGACACTGTTTGCTCTTGTCACAGCCCCAGTCACCGCCAGTAATTGTCTTGTGTATTTGCTGTTTGTTTGTGTGGCCCTTCCTCAGAGAGGGCTTCTCACATTTGCTCCCAAACTATGCGCTTCCCTGATCCCTGATAGCTCAGTTGGTAAAGAATCTGCCTGCGATGCAGGAGACCCCGGCTCGATTCCTGGGTTAGGAAGATCCCCTAGAGAAGGGACAGGCTACCCACTCCAGTATTCTTGGGCTTCCATTGTGACTCAGCTGGTAGAGAATCTGCCCACAATGCGGGAGACCTGGGTTCGATCTCTGGGTTGGGAATATCCCCTGGAGAAGGGAAAGGCTACCCACTCCAGTATTCTGGCCTGGAGAATTCCATGGACTGTGTAGTCCAAGGGGTTGCAAAGAGTCGGACATGACTGAGCGACTTTCACTTTCACTTTCTCTAATCTTCCCACTCTGTTTTCTTTTTTTTTTTTTTTAATAGTTTTATTTATTTTTGGCTGTTCTGGGTCTTTGTTGCTGCACAGGCTTTTTCTGCTTGCGGTGAGCCGGAGCTACTCTTTTTTGTGGTGTGCAGGCTTCTTATTGCAAAGGCTTCTGTTGTTGCAGAGCCCAGACTCCAGGCGCTGGGACCTCTGTAGTTTAAGCACATGAGCTCAGTAGTTGCAGCTCCTGGGCTCTAGAGCACAGACTGAGTGTGATGCCTGGGCCTAGTTGTTCTGAGGCATGTGGGATCCTCTTGGACCAGGGATCAAACGGGTGTTTCCCGCATTGGTAGGTGGATTTTTTTACCACTGAACCATGAGGGAAGCCGCCCCTCTGCCCCCCACTCCGTTTTCTCATCATCAGAATCCTTAGAGCCAGCTGATGTTGTCTTGCTCAGTTATTCAGTTGCTTATTGAGAATCTGTGAATCCCTGTTTGCTGCTTTATCCCTGGGCCTGGAACAGGGCCGGCCCTATATGTAATGAGCTCACTAGCTGCTTGTGAGCTGGTGGGCACTCATGACCCTTGGAATCAGTTCAGACCCCAGCATGGCCCCCTGCAGTTGTCCCTCCGACACCCTCCGTGTGGAGTGTGTGTCCCCTTCCCCTCCATCCTTCCCCAGCTCACTGCCCTCCAGCTGCACCGTCCTCCACTCGCCAGACTCTTACCGACTTCCCAGCCTTTGCCCTCGCAGTCCTCCCCGCTCAGGATGGCCTCCAGTTCATCCCTGTGCATTGCTCAGATCTTTGCTCAAATACCACCTCTTCTTTGAAGCAGTCCTGATCTTTCTAGTTCCAGCTAAAGTACTACCTGCACCCATTTGCTTGGGATCTAGCTTTTTTGTGCAGAGCTGGGTGCTGGTTGAGATTTTCCAGGGCCTTAGAGGGGCAAAGAGGAGAAATTATCATTAAAAACAATGGTCATAGCGGGCTTTCACGGGGCCCTTGGTTTGCTCTGAGGGACTTTTGTTACCTTTCATCTCCTTCGATCCCCACCTCTTCAAAGTTAGGTTCTGTTATTTTCCAGAATGCTTTATAGACGAGAAACTTGAGGCTCAGAAGTGTTACCTGCACCAGGTTACGCAGCTCTCAAGTTAGTTGAAACTCACACCTTGTCCGTCCGCCACCAGAAGCTGTGCTCCCAAGTACAGCAGGCTGGAAAGGCCTGAGGTGAACACCTGAAGTAAGCAGGCTCTGATCCCACCCAACACCCCAAAGCGCATGATGCTACTCTGTTTGACTTGCCAGGCACCAGTGATCCTCAAGGATGTGGTTGTGACCTTCACCCGGCAGGAGTGGAAATTACTGGACCTGACTCAGAGGACCCTGTACCAGGAGGTGGTGCTGGAGACCTCCAGGCTCCTGGTCTCACTGGGTAAGTTGCTCTTCACCTCCGTGGTGGCAGGGGTGGGAGTTCTGCAGCCTCCTTCTGGGTTCCATCCTCTCGAGGCCTGGATGGTGGAGCCACCCCCCCCCCCCCACCCCCAACCAATCTTCCTCGCCATGTTCTGGGCTTGCTTCCTCCCACTTGCTCTCCCTTTGTCTCCAACATGGATGGTTGAGCAAGAAGCCTGGTCCTCCTGGCGGGAGGAAGTGGGGCTCCTGGGAGCAGGGTGTCCTGAGGACCTGTCCCCAGGACCTGGGAGAATCCACAGGCAGATTCGCACCCTGGCTCTGGGTCTCACCCTGACTTCTCTCTGTGAGTCTGCTCGGGTCACTGTCTTTTCACAACAGCATTGGGTAGGAGTGGGCACCTCAGTGCTTCTCTCTGAGACCCTCAGATTTCTTATCTCTACTCTTTTCAGCGTGTCTATGTCATGCCCTTTCTGTGAAGGTGTTTTTATGACAGAAAGTGACCTCTTGCCCCAGCACTCAGCAGGGGCTCCGCCTGAGGCCCCTGTAAAAGATTCCCATGATAGGGATCTGAGACCTGATTTGAACTGGCCTGTGGTGAGAATCCGGCATCACCTGGTGAGACACATGGACTTAGATTAATCAGAGAACGTCTATGGGAAGAGTGGGTGTCTTTTCCAGGGGTCCCGTGGCTGCACGTGCGCAGGTTTTGGATTCTACAGGATGGAGGCTGTTGTGTAGACGTTGCCCGAGGCTGGTGTTTGTGCCTTGGTTTCAGGACCCGGGGCAGCACTTTTTGTCATGCGTGGGAGTGCCGTTATTCTGAGACCTTCCACCCTAAAAACCACACTCGAGAGAGAGTCTTCATAGTCTTTACAAAACACCTTTGTTCTGTATCTCCACAAACAGGGTATCCCGTTTCCAAAACAGAGCTAACCTGCCTCTTGCATCCTGGACGAGAGCTACGGATGGTGAAGAGAGCACTTTCCCCAAGCACTTCCCCAGGTGGATTGCCAAGATCCAGGCAGCGGTGCTCACTGCAGACTGGGAGGGACTGTTGCCTCTGAAATTCTGGGGAAGCTTCTTATTGAGACCTCTCTGGGGATGCAAGTTACACCCAGAAGTTGAAAAGGCCAGAACCAGCTTTGAACAATCATTAGATCCCTTGTGCAGCCCTGCCCAGGTCTTGTTCATTATATGCAAACAATCTAGTTCTTATCCCTTATATACCCCACATCATTCCTGACTCCATCCCCTTCCTGAATGACACCCCGGTCCACCTCTCTCATCATCTCTTGTCTGCATGATACTGCACACCCCATGATCGCTGCACTTCTGCTCTGTCTCCTACACCAACTCTCCCAGCCACTCACCTCACCTCAAACCCTCACCACTCTCCACCTGCTGACCTCAGCCTATGAGAAAATTCATGTTGGAAATAAAGACTGCTTGCTTCTCTTTCCCTTCACTCAATCCTTTCAGACTCATCTGCATCTGATTGCCACTTGAAGCCTTTCTTCTCATTTCCCTCTGTCCTTCCCATGACAAATTCCTGAATTAGAAACATCTCCCACCTTCTTGGGCATTCTTATCATCTCTTATCCTCCGCCCCCTGCCCCCACTCCCTGAGCTCTAGAATGGCCTCTGATCAGTGTGACTATCTGTACAACCAGCTTCTCAGAGGCTGTTTGTAGAAGAAAGGCCTACATTACACTTCCATTCACCCCCCTTATTCTTTTTGTTTTTTTAAACTGAAGTTTAATTTACACATATCAGTGTTCATGACTCTTAAGGCCTTAGCTTGATGAATTTTGACACATGAATAAATCCAAATAACTACCATCAGGTCAAGATCCTGACCTTAGGAGGCTCCTGCAGGCCTTCTTAGTCCATACGACCTCTTACAAACATAACCACCAGTACAACAAGGAATTTTTACTATTTATGAGTAGGTGAAACAGAACTTCATAGTGTGTTTTCCTCTTATCTCCTTATTGATCATCGGGATGTCTGTGAGATTCATTCAGTTCAGTTCAGTTGCTTAGTCTCTTTGGGACCCCATGGACTGCAGCACGCCAGGCCTCCCTGTCCATCACCAATGCCCAGAGTTTACTCAAACTCATGTCCATCGAGTCGATGATGTCATCCAAGCATCTCATCGTCTGTCATCCCCTTCTCCTCCCACCTTCAATCTTTCCCAGCATCAGGGTCTTTTCAGATGAGTCAATTCTTCACATCAGATGGCCAAAGTATTAGAGTTTCAGCTTCAGCATCAGTCCTTCCAATGAATATTCAGGACTGATTTCCTTTAGGATGAACTGGTTGGATCTCCTTGCAGTCCAAGGGACTCTCAAGAGTTTTCTCCAACACCACAATTCAAAGGCATAAATTCTTCGGTGCTAAGCTTTCTTTATAGTCCAACTCTCACATGCATACATGACCACAGGAAAAACCATAGCCTTGACTAGACGGACCTTTGTTGGCAAAGTAACATCTCTGCTTTTTAATATGCTATCTAGGTTGGTCATAACTTTTCTTCCAAGGAGCAAGCATCTTTTAATTTCATGGCTGCAGTCACTGTCTGCAGTGGTTTTGGAGCCCAAAAAATAAAGTCTGACACTGTTTCCACTGTTTCCCCATCTATCTGCCATGAAGTGATGGGATCAGATGCCATGATCTTCGTTTTCTGAATGTTGAGCTTTAAGCCAACTTTTTCACTCTCCTCTTTCACTTTTATCAAGAGGCTCTTTCATTCTTTTTCACTTTCTGCCATAAGGGTGGTGTCATCTGCATATCTGAGATTATTGATATTTCTCCTAGCAACCTTTATTCCATCTTGTGCTTCTTCCAGCCCAGCGTTTCTCATGATGTACTCTGCACATAAGTTAAATAAGCAGGGTGACAATATACAGCCTCTACCTACTCCTTTCCCAACTTGGAACCAGTCTGTTGTTCCATGTCCAGTTCTAACTGTTGCTTCCTGACCTGCATACAGATTTCTCAAGAGGCCAGTCAGATGGCCTGGTATTCCCATCCCTTTAAGAATTTTCCAGAGTTTGTTGTAATCCACACAGTCAAAGGCTTTGGCATAGTCAACAAAGCAGAAATAGATGTTTTTTTCTGGAACTCTCTTGCTTTTTTGATGATCCAGTAGATGTTGGCAATTTGATCTCTGGTTCCTCTGCCTTTTCTAAATCCAGCTTGAACATCTGGAAGTTCACAGTTCACGTACTGTTGAAGCCTGGCTTGGAGAATTTTGAGCATTACTTTACTAACGTGAGATGAGTGCAATTGTGCAGTAGTTTGAGCATTCTTTGGCATTGCCTTTCTTTGGGACTGGAATGAAAACTGACCTTTTCCAGTCCTGTGGCCGCTGCTGAGTTTTCCAAAGTTTGCTTGCATATTGAATGCAGCACTTTCACAGCATCATCGTTCAGGTTTTGAAATAGCTCAACTGGAATTTCATCACCTCCACTAGCTTTGTTCAAAGTGATGCTTCCTAAAGCCCACTTGACTTCAAGTTTCAAGATGTCTGGCTCTAGGTGAGTGATCATACCATCGTGATTATCTGGGTCATGAAGATCTTTTTTGTATAGTTCTTCTGTGTATTCTTGCCACCTCTTCTTAACATCTTCTGTTTCTGTTAGGTCCATACCATTTCTGTCCTTTATTGTGCCCATCTTCCCTGGTGGCTCAGACGGTAAAAGCGTCTGCCTGCAATGTGGGAGACCTGGGTTCAATCCCTGGGTTGGGAAAATCCCCTGGAGAAGGAAATGGCAACCCACTCCAGTATTCTTGCCTGGAGAATCCCATGGATGGAAGAGCCTGATGGGTTACAGCCCATGGGGTCGCAGAGTCGGACACGACTGAGCGACTTCACTTTTTCTTTCTTTGCATGAAATGTTCCCTCAGTATCTCTAAATTTTCTTGAAGAGATCTCTAGTCTTTCCCTTTCTATTATTTTCATCTGTTTCTTTGCACTGATCACTGAGGAAGGCTTTCTTATCTCTCCTTGCTGTTCTTTGGAACTCTGCATTCAAATGGGTATATTTTTCCTTTTCTCCTTTGCCTTTAGCTTCTCTTCTTTTCACAGCTATTTGTAAGCCCTCCTCAGACAGCCATTTTGCTTTTTTGCATTTCTTTTTCTTGGGGATGATCTTGATCCCTGTCTCCTGTACAATGTCACAAACCTCCGTCCGTAGTTCATCAGGCACTCTATCTCTCAGATCTAATCTCTTGAATCTATTTGTCACTTCCACTGTATAATCGTAAGGGATTTGATTTAGGTTAAGTCAAATTCATGTGGTTGCAGTTGCTTGGAGTGTGATGCTTTCATACTGTATAATATCTCATTGTAGTAATATGTTAAAGTTTATGTTATTTCTTCTCCTGTTGATGAACATCAGTAGTTGTCATTCAGTCGCTCAGTCGTGTCTGACCCTTTGCAACCCCATGGACTGCAGCACACCAGGCTCCTCTGTCCTTCAATGTCTCCCGGAGTTTGTTCAGATTCATGTCTGTTGAATCGGTGGTGCTATCTAACCATCTCATCCTCTGCCACCCCATTCTCCCATTGCCTTCAATCTTTCCCAATAGTAGGGTCTTTTTCAATGAGTTGGCTCTTCGCATCAGGTGACCAAAGCATTTTTTTTTTAACATTATAAACATAACCACTATGAGCAGTTATGTTGGGTGTATACCCAGAATTGGGTTGACTCAGACATGGGATAGGTGTATCTTTAACTTGAAGAAAAAGCACCCAACAGTTTCCAGTGTGGTTGGCCTTCTGGCACTCCACCAGCCACATGTGAGTTCCCACTGCTCCCCACTCTGTCAGTGCTTGGTGTTCTGTCATTACGCTCTGTGGCACTTTAGAGGAGGTTCTCAGGACCATATACCTCCAGCCAAACCACAGGAGGGTATCAGGGGTTAACATTTCCATCTTCCTCTTCCTGCTTGCTTGGCGATTTTGTTTCTTCTGTGTTGGCATTACTAATAGGCCTCATTTGTATATTGGATTCCCTTCAGATGACAAAGCGAAAACCAAGACCACAGAGACTGCTGCTTCTCAGCAAGCCTTGTTCAAGGGACACTTACTTCAGAGGTCACTGACTCAGGAAGTCTGCTGTGCTTCTCCGTTGGGGCAAGCTCGGGAACTGGAAGGAGTGTCAGAAAAGCAGGGAGGGCATTTGAAGACAGGAACAGTCCTTCGCAAGGAAACCCTCCCTGGAAACAGGATCCCTGAATGTGGTGATCTGGGGAGAGGCGATAGTTTGGGCTCAAAAGATTTACAAGATCAAGTCTCCTCAGGAGATGCTTCTCATGCGTGTGAGTCGTGTGTTTCAAGGGCAGACCCACTGTTTCATGGAGGGAAGAATTCCTACGAATGCAAGGAATGTGGGAAAGGGTTTGTCAAGAATCGCTTCCTTCTTCGACATCAGCGGATTCACACTAGAGTAAAACTCTATAAATGCAGAAAATGTAGGAAGACGTTTCTCAAGAAAGCAGACCTCACTCTACACTACAGCTTTCACACTAGGGAGAAACTCTATGAGTGCGGTGAGTGTGGGAGAGCCTTCAGCCGCAAGTCTCACCTCACGGAGCACCAGCGGATTCACACTGGAGAAAAGCCTTTCATGTGCGCTGAGTGTGGCAAAGCCTTTAGCCGCAGGTCACACCTCACAGAGCACCAGCGGAGTCACACTGGAGAGAAGCCATATGTGTGCAGTGAGTGTGGAAAGGCCTTCGCCCACCACTCTGACTTCATTCGGCATAATAGAACCCACACTGGGGAGAAACCCTTTGAGTGCAAAGAGTGTGGGAAAGCCTTTAGTGAAAGCTCTTCTGTAACTCGCCACATGAGGTGTCACTCTAGGGAGAAGCCCTATGAGTGCAGTGAGTGTGGAAAAACCTACAGCTACAGCTCAACCCTCACCACCCATCAAAAGATTCATAGTGGAGTGAAATCCTACACATGTATGAGATGTGGCAAAGCCTTTTACAAGAAGACTGGGCTCAGTCAGCATCAGAGAACTCATATCGGGAAGAGTTCTTTAAAGTAACTATTGTGGTGAATAGTTTGGCCAGAAGAAAAGTGTTCTTTGGCATCTGAGACTATGTACCCAAGTAACCCCCTATGTCCCCTCATGTGCTCAGTTTTGCTGTGATTGTGTGTTGCCTGTAGCTGTAGCTGTAGCTGTAGCTAACCTCATCTTTCATCCCTGTTGCTGCACACAGTGTCCTGGGTTATGGAGATGGGTGACTGGGACATGAGTCTTGTGACTCGTGTCTAGAATGGGAAACAGACATGATAACACACAGGTGAGGTATGCCAGTGTTGTTGCTGTGATAGTAACATGCCTGCAATCCCCATCCAGCATAATGAAGAACAAGGTCAAAACTGGCATGGAGGCCAGATGTGATCAGGAGTCATCATCCAGTGGCTGCGAGCTTGGACTCTGGACAGTTGGGATGCCAACGTTCCTGAGCTGTGCCTATCACCATCTGGATGACCTTAGTCATGTCACTTCCGCACAAGTCTGTCTGCATGTCTGTGAAAGTAGAAAGATGTCTGTTAAACTGTAATGCGTGGGAAGAGGAACAGAAAGTATACAGGGATGATATGCAGACTGTGAGGTATGGAAGAGCCTCAGCCATGTTTGAAGATGGAGAAGAGCACTTGCAAAGGGAACAGCATGCGCCAAGATCCTGAGGTGGGCCAGAGCCGGGACTGTCAGAGGAAACAGGTGGTGGGCAGTGAGATGGAGGGGCAGGACATCATGAGAAATGTGGATTGTATTGCAGCTGCTCTGGGAGCTGAGGAAGGGACTCACAGCACAGTGGGATGGTGTCATTTGTCTCTAAGCCTCCCTTTGGCTGCTGTGTGGAGCATGGACTGAGGAAAAGAACTGATGTTGGAGAGAGGGAGGAGGCCACTACAGTCCAGGAGGACGTTGACAGTGGACTGGCCCAGGGTGGTGGCTTTGGAGATGACCTGGGACACGTGAGGAGGCAGAGTTGATGGGACATGTGCATAGTTTGGATGTTGGGGTGAGTCTCCGGGAATGACTTTACCCCTTCAGTCCTGACAGAGCCCTCTGCATCCATAGGAAATGTGACCCATGGCTTGACAGTGTGTTCCAGTTTCTTAGTCACAAGTTTCACAGTTCGCAGTTTCACAAGTGTGAGTGAGGCTGAAGGTCCTTTTCTGGGATACACAAAAGTCAGAAAGACTTGTTGTAGTTCATCCTGGTAGTTTGGGCAGTTGAGTTTTCCATGACCCAGGAAGGGTCCTGGCCCTGCTCAGATTACATGACTTTGGGCGGGAGGGTGCGTCGAGCAGTGATGAGATTTCCGTCACCTGGGCCACCGTTCTCAGCTGTGCTACTTAGTGGTGCCCGTGACTCAGACCAGCTCAGGGAACTTTGGGTTCTTGGTCTCCTCCCTTGTAAACTTGGAGTTGAATTAGCCGTTGGAACCTTCATTATTTATGAAACAAGTGTGTTGGCCAACATGCCTCCCCAGGTTGTGAGGTTGAAGGATAGTGTTGTAAAGAGACTGCCATTCGGCTGGGTATGTGGATGCGCTTCAAAGTTGGCTGCTGTTACTCACAAGTTCCCTCTCCACGCCATTCTCTTCCTTCCTCACCAGGAGATGTGCTGCTGGTAATTTCCTGATGGCTTTTCAGCAGGTTTTAGTTCTTAAGAAGCTTGATCATGGGCTCTAGTGACATTCAGCATAAGGTCTTGGTTCTCCATCAGCCAAATTTCTATTTCTCTGAATAGAAATTCAAAACCTGCCTTTAAAAATCTCTTGTGAAGGGAATTTTGAGCTGCCCAAAAGTGCTGACTGCTAATTTAATTTACCCCATATTTATTTAATGTTATAGTTGATATGCATAATTTGAGTTTAAATATGCACTCTTATTTTTTGGATTTTTTTGCATCACTTGTTCTTTTTCTCCCCTTTAAATTTTCTATTAATTACTTATAGGTTTTCTTTATTCTAGTTGGAAAGCATATTCTCTAATTGTGTTTGTTATTGTTTAAGATTTATAAGCACTTATTAAAAACAGTAGAGCACAGAATTATAAGTACTTTTTCTTCTTCGCTACTAAGACACTTAACAGTTTATCTGTATCTTAGTCTATGTGTTGAGACCTTGTATGTTAATTTCATCATTCTAACTCCACAAGGAAACATCATTCATGTTTAACACAAATTATGAGCAGTTGCATCCATCTACGCAGGCATTTACCCTCTTGGATCTTCATTGTTTCTATCATTGCAGGTCTTCCATCTGAGATCAGTTTCCAAATCCTTAAATATAAACTTTAGGATTTCATTTTTGTGTATTAATTTTCTATTCAATTTCCCATATGGAGTTCAAAACAGTCATACTCTTCTTTTTTTGGCTATGTCCTGTGGCGCGTGGGGTCTTAGTTCCCTGACCAGCATTCAAACCCGTGCTCCCTGCATTGGGAGCGAGGACTCAAGCACTGGAGCACCAGGGAAGCGCCTACTCATACTTTCTCTTAAAAGGCAACTTTGCTGTGTATATAGAAATCTACACTGGCAGCCTCGTTCTTCAGCAGGTCCTTCAGTGGGCCCTGCCACCGACTCCAGAACTATAATAATACTGGGAATGCGTGCCAACCTACTTTGTTTATTGCCTTGTTGTCTTAGTTTAGGTTAAGAACAGAGGAATGGGGTTTGAGGTTTTCAACCCGAAAGTAATAAATAGTGCTGAATATGTAGGGGGGATAATGAAATCCATTATCCCAGTGACTGAACTGATGAATTATACTAGAAACTGGGTAGATGGTCTCCTATCCAACTGTTTCTTTATCAACACACAGCTTATCTTCCATGGACCATGTCAATGAGTTTCGGACAATGGCATACGGGCAGAAGCGATTGTGAAATTGTCTCTTCACGGCATCATCTCATGTTTGCTTCTCTGCTGGGATGTCCTTGTGGGTGTGTGATTGCTGTTCTGACACACCCCAGGATTTAGTGCTGTCTTGGGAGCTGCAGGTTCAGGCTATCCATGGACTGACCATGTACAGGCAGTTTTAGCAAATTCCTTGGTGATGCTGATGTTACCAGCGTGGGAACCACTGAGTAAAATCATCATTTAATGTTAGTTCACAAAGACAGTGTAAGCAACTTATCTTTCTAGTACCATTTTTGGGTTGGTTTGTTTGTTTTTAGTTTTTTGCTCTGTTGGATACTCGTCAGCCATGAACCAACCGTTCACTCTCAGAAACAGACATTGACAGAATATCAAATTATCAGCTGCTCCCCTACCTCATACACTAGGCATTGTGTGTGCCTGCTCAGTCATGTCCAACTTTTTGCAACTCCGTGGACTGTAACCTACCAAGCTCCTCTGATTATGGGATTTTCCAAATGAGAATGGAGTGGGTTGCCATTTCCTCCTCCAGGGGATCCTGCCAACCCAAGGATCAAACCTGTATCTCCTGCACTGCAAGTGGATTCTTCACTGCTGTGCCATAGTCTAGTACCTACATTTAAATCCCCAACTGGGAATGGAACCCGGGTCCTAAGCAGTGAAAGCACCAAGTCTTAAACACAAGACCACCGAGGAGTACCCTTCCCCATGATTTTTAGTAGCATATTTTTCCTGAGGGTGTGACAGACTTAAGAAGCTTGCCAAGGGCTTCACAAACAGGGGTCTCCGATTCAATATCTCTTGTGGATGGCTTTGCCCAACATGGCCACAGAAATCTAGAGTGGTCATCTTTGGAATCACACAGCATTGTTTTCCAGGGTCTCGCAGGGTTGTTTGGCCTTCGCTGTGGAGAATGGGAAGGGTGGGATGCAAGACAGAAACTACATTACCCAACGGGCTGTGCTTGTGCGTGGGCGGCGGGACACTCGTCCAATGACGACCCAGGACAGAGCTGGACCCTCCCGCGGAGGTGGAGGCCGGACTTCCGATGACGTGACGGAGGCTGATGGGGGTCAGTGCCTCTCCTTGGTGGAGACCCGAGTCCAGACCGGGGGCTGTTTCCCGGGTAGCTATTAGGGATCAAATAAGGAAGGAAGGGAACGAGAATTGGACCCTACTCTGCGCCTTTGTGCAAGCCCCCCGCCTGGCTGTGCGTTCTTCGGGCTCTGCTCCAGCCCTCCTTCCTTCTGGCGCACTTGTCCTTCTGTGCCTTTTACACGTGGGGAGCCGAGGCTCCTAGTGCGGGTCAGCCAAGCTCACGCCTGACCAGGGCCGGATGACTAGGGAATCCACTAAGCTTGAAGGACCCGCCGGGCTCCCTGCTCCGTTCACGGGGTCCGCTGGCGACGGTCAGCTGGGCCGGACACAGGTGAGTGGGTGGCCTTTAGGCCGCCAGCTCCTGGAACCGTGGTCCTATTAGCCTCGGGATATGACATAGAGGATGCTGTTGTCCTAGGACTTTCCCCCTTCCACGCTCTCTGCCCTGGAATTTGGGGTACCCAGAGATGAGTCATTCTTGGCCCATGGCTCTTAATTGAGTAGGGGATTGTGTGAAACACGTCCATTTTGGGAACCCAGTAGGATGAGGTAAGGGTTTCAAGAACTAGCATGTGCGTATGCTTCGATGTGGCACTGGACTGGGGATGTTCTTGAAACCCTAAGTGTACTTTATGTTTTGGGGGACCTGAGACCAGGTAGGCAGAAATCAGCCACGGAATGGCAAATGAGGAGCTGGGCCTTGTGAGGGCTGTGGGAGCCAGAGAAAGTTAGAGCTGAGAGAGGTGCCCTAACTCAGCTCTTAATAGTGATGCCTAAAGCTCAGCTTTTCTGTTCACCTGTGTGAATTGAATCGCAGAGAAAGAGTTTTGGATGAAGTAGAAGGAGGACACAGCATGTTCCCTCTAAACAGTGTGTCCCTACTTGAAGAAGATAGTTGAAAGTTTTGTAGTAATTGTTCAAAGAGGGCGTGATCAGCATCAAACATTCTTCTGAATGATTGGTGGTGAGGTAAGTAGGAGTTTGCATCATCAACCTTCAGGTCCAGCTGGTCTGGGGTCTACATGCTTGTGGGCAGCATACCTTCTTAATCATTAATTTCTCCCACCTGGAGGGGGTTTCAGTATCTACAAAATACCTCAAAGATATTGTTATATGTATCCCATGGTGGGGAAACTGGACCTTCCCCCAAGGCTGCTCTTGACTGTTTCTCCCTGGTCTCACATCCCCTCCCTTCCCTAATTAACCACTGCTTGGAATTGTTACCTGCCCCTTGGAGCTCAGGTAAGGTCACAGAGGCTGAATGAAGGCTATTTCCTGTAACCAAAGAAATGAGGGACACCGAAAGGCTCTGCGCCCAGGAGCCCCACAGGGCCCTGCTTTTATCAACAGGCTTCTCTGGTCACTGAGCAGCCTGGGGGTGAGGGCCGATTGTTTCCCTAGTGTTCAGTCAGGCGTATTTTCCTCTGGTCAAATCCAGTGATGCACATTTTATTATTTTTACTTTCTTGTGGATTTAATTTGCTGTATATTTTTTCACCTTTATTCATTAGGACTGTGGTTGTGGTGGTGGTTTAATCGCTAAGTCGTGTCCGACTCTTTGTGACCCCATGGACTGTAGCCCACTAGGCTCGTCTGTCCATGGGATTTCCCAGGCAAGAATACTGGAGTGGGTTGCCATACCCTTCTCCAGGGGATCTTTCCGAACCAGAAACCGAACCCAGGTCTCCTTCATTGCAGGCAGTCTCTTTACTGACTGAGCCACCAGGAAATAGTTCTGTAATTATTTTGTGTGCTTGTTACATTTTTGTATCAGTTAGGCTCATCTCTTAAAATGAGTTGAGAAGCATTCGTTCCTCGTATTTTCTGAAAAGACATGTTATTGTGGTATTATTTACTCTTTAAATGTTTTGTAGAATTTGCCAGTGAAACTATTTAGGTCCTTAATATTTCTCAGTGGTGTATGATGATTTTTTTAATAGTTTTTGAACATATTTTTATTCAGTTTACTTCTAAATACATAGTTTGATGCTATTATAAAAGATATCTTTTTTTTTCAATTTCCAAACAGTCATTACTAGTATCAGAAACAAGTCATTTTTGTATATTGGCCTTTGATCCTGTGACCTCGCTGAACTCAATCATTCTCAATCATTTGATCTAGTAGCTTTTTAGTGAATGAGTTGTAATTTTCAACATAATCATGTCTTACTTGAATAGAAGTTTTGGTTCTACCTTTACAATCTTTTTTTTTTTTTTAGTATTTTTTATTTCACTCTGCCGGTTCTTAGTTGGCAGCATGTGAGCTATTAGTTGTGGCATGTCGGATCTAGTTCTCTGACCAGGGATTGAACCCTGGCCCCCTGCTTTGGGAGCAGAGTCTTAGCCACTGGACCACAAAGGAACTCCCTAACTTTACAATCTTTAGGCCTTTTTTTTTTTTTCCCTTCATGTTACAAACACAGATCTTTAGTACCAATACAATGTTAAGTAGAAGTGATGAGCATAGACACATTTGCATTACTCCCAATATCAGGCCAAAAGCATTAGGCTTTCAACATCAAATGTGTTAGCTGTGTTGTTTTTTTTTTTTTTTCATAGATGGACTACATCAGGAAGTTCCCATCTAATCCTAATTTGCTGAGAATTTTTATCATTTACTGGTTTTGAATTCTGTGACATGCTTCCACTACATGTTTGAGACCATTGTTTTTTAGTTTAATTAAGATAGATAACAGGTTCAGTTGTTAAATCATCTTTGCATTCTTGATAAACAGCACCAGGTTATGATTTATGTGTTTACATATGTATATGGCTGGATTCAGTTTGCTATGCTCATGTGGGTGCTAGTCGCTTTTTTTTCTTTTTATTTTATATTGAAGTATTCGTTGATTATTGAAGTTTGGCTTCCCAGGTGGTGCCAATGGTAAAGAAGCTGCCCGCCAGTGCAGGAGACATAAGAGACATGGGTTCTATCTCTGAGTCGACAGGATCCCCTGAAGGAGGCAATGGCAACCCACTCCAGTATCTTTGCCTGGAGAATCTCATGGACAGAGAAGCCTAGAGAGCTACAGTCCATGGGATAGCACTGAGTCGGACACGACTGAAGCCACTTAGCACACACATTAGCTGATTAACAGTTGTAACATTCACTTAACTATTAATAGTTGGGAAGTGTTTGAATCTTCTTTTAGAAGAATTTCTATACAATTGCTATTGTTTCCTCTTTAAGAAAACAAGAATATCAGTCCCACAACCAGAAATGTGTTCCACTGGAGAAGGGAATGGCAAACCACTTCAGTATTCTTGCCTTGAGAACCCCATGAACAGTATGAAAAGGCAAAAAGATAGGACACTGAAAGATGAACTCCCCAGGTCGGTAGGTGCCAATTATGCTACTGGAGATCAATGGAGAAATAACTCCAGAAAGAATGAAGAGATGGAGTCAAAGCAAAAACAACACCCAGTTGTGGATGTGGCTGGTGATAGAAGCAAAGTCCGCTGCTGTAAAGAGCAATATTGCATAGGAACCTGGAATGTTAGTTCCATGAATCAAGGCAAACTGGAAGTGGTCAAACAGGAGATGGCAAGAGTGAACGTCAATGTTTTAGGAATCAGCAAACCAAAATGGACTAGAATGGGTGAATTTAACTCAGCTGACGATTATATATGCTACTGTGGGCAAGAATCCCTTAGAAGAAATGGAGTAGCCATCATAGTCAACAAGAGTCTGAAATGCAGTATTTGGATGCAATCTAAAAAATGACAGAATGATCTCTGTTTTTGTTTCCAAGGCAAACCATTCAATATCACAGTAATCCAAGTCTATGCCCCAACCAGTAATGTTGAAGAAGCTGAAGCTGAACGGTTCTATGAAGACCTACAACAGCTTCTAGAACTAACACCCCCCAAAAGATGTCCTTTTCATTATAGGGGACTGGAATGCAAAAGCAGGGAGTAACAGGCATATTTGGCCTTGGAGTACAGAATGAAGTAGGGCAAAAGCTAATAGAGTTTTGCCAAGAGAATGCACTGGTCATAGCAAACACCCTCTTCCAGTAACACAAGAGAAGATTCTATACATGGACATCACATGTATAGATGTATAGATGTATAGATGGTCAATAGCGAAATCAGATTGATTATATTCTTTGCAGCCAAAGATGGAGAAAATCTATACAATCAGCAAAAACAAGACAGGAAGCTGACTGTGGCTCAGATCAGGAACTCCTTATTGCCAAATTCAGACTTAAATTGAAGAAAGTAGGGAAAACCACGAGGCCATTCAGGTATGATCTAAATCAAACCCCTTAGGATTATACAGTGGAACTGACAAATAGATTCAAGGGATTAGATCTGATACACAAGTGCCTGAAGAGCTATGGACGGAAGTTCGTGACATTGTACAACAGACAGGAATCAAGAACATCCCCAAGAAAAAGAAATGCAAAAAAGCAAAATTATTGTCTGAGTATGCCTTACAAATAGCTGTGAAAAGAAGAGAAGTGAAAAGGAAAGGAGAAAAGGAAAGATATACCCATTTGGATGAAGAGTTCCAGAGAATAACAAGGAGAGATAAAGCCTTCTTCAGTGCTGAGTGTAAAGAAATAGAGGAAAACAATAGAATGGGAATGACTAGTGATCTCTTCAAGAATATTAGAGATACCAGGGGAACATTTCATGCAAAGATGGGCTCAATAAAGGACAGAAATTGTATGGACAGAACATATTAACAGAAGCAGAAGATATTAAGAAAGAGGTGGCAACAATACATAGAAGAACTATTCAAAAAAGATCTTCATGACCCAGATAATCAAAATGGTGTGATCACTCACCTAGAGCCAGATATCCTGGAATGTGAAGTCAACTGGGCCTTAGGAAGCATCACTACGAACAAAGCTAGTGGAGGTGATGGAATTCCAGTTGAGCTATTTCAAATCCTAAAAGATGATGCTGTGAAAGTGCTGCACTCAATATGCCAGCAAATTTGGAAAACTCAGCAGTGGCCACAGGACTGGAAAAAGTCAGTTTTCATTCCAGTCCCAAAGAAAGGCAATGCCAAAGAATGCTCAAACTACTGCACAATTGCACTCATCTCACACGCTAGTAAAGTAATGCTCAAAATTCTCCAAGCCAGGCTTCAACAGTATGTGAACTGTGAACTTCCAGATGTTCAAGCTGGATTTAGAAAAAGCAGAGGAACTAGAGATCAAATCACCAACATCTGTTGGATCATAGAAAAAGCAAGAGAGTTCCAGAATTCTTTATTGATTATGCCAAAGCCTTTAACTGTGTGAACCACAATAAACTCTGGGAAATTCTTAAAGAGATGGGATTACCAGACCACCTGACCTGCTTCTTGAGAAATCTGTATGTGGTCAGGAAGCAACAGTTAGAACTGGACATGGAACAACAGACTGGTTCCAAACAGGAAAAGGACTATGTCAAGGCTGTATATTGTCACCCTGCTTATTTAACTTATATGCAGAGTACATCATGAGAAACACTGGGCTGGATGAAGCACAAGCTAGAATCAAGATTGCTGGGAGAAATATCAATAACCTCAGGTATGCAGATGACACCACCCTTATGGCAGAAAGCGAAGAAGAACTAAAGAGCCTCTTGATGAAAGAGGAGAGTGAAAAAGCTGGCTTAAAACTCAACATTCAGAAAACTAAGATCATGGCGTCTGGTCCCAGCACTTCATGGCAAATAGATGGGGAAACAGTGGAAACAAACTTTATTTTGGGGGGCTCCAAAATCACTGCAGATGGTGATTGCAGGCATGAAATTAAAAGACGCTTGGTCTTTGAAGTGAAAGGTTGTTGCTGAACGAAAAGACACCGGGATTCTTGGCCTCTGTGGGAGAAGAATTCAGTCCGGGGCTAGAGACGAGGCTTGATCACTCAGAGCTTTTGTGTAATAAAGTTTTATTAAAGTATAAAGGAGACAGAGAAAGCTTCTGACATAGGCATCAGAAGGGGGCAGAAAAAGTGCCCCCCTCTAGTCTTCAGCTGGATGTTATATAGTCACTAGCAGTCTGTTAATGAAAGAAAGGAATATCTTAAAACTCAGAATGGCACCAGGCCCCTCACCCATAAGATGCATTTTGGGATAATCTTGGCACCAGATGATTCATCCCAGGCCATAAAATGATTGACTTGAATCTTGTAGAAGGGCAGAATACCATACAAATAGTTTTGTTTACATAGATTGCTGCTGCTACTGCTGCTAAGTCGCTTCAGTCGTGTCCGACTCTGCGACCCAATGGACGGCAGCCCACCAGGCTTCCCCGTCCCTGGGATTCTCCAGGCAAGAACACTGGAGTGGGTTGCCATTTCCTTCTCCAATGCATGAAAGTGAAAAGTGAAAGTGAAGTCGCTCAGTCGTTTCCGACTCTAGCGACCCCATGGACTGCAGCCTACCAGGCTCCTCCGTCCATGGGATTTTCTAGGCAAAAGTACTGGGGTGGGTTGCCATTGCCTTCTCTGTTACATAGATTAGGGGAACAATATCTGAGTATAACATACTGGTTTGTCAAGTAGGTTCTGAGCCATCAGGCGCAACCATCTGAAGACAGAGTCTGGGGTAAATGCACAGTACATTAACATAGCTTAAGACAAACATTTCCATAAGAAAAATGCATTGGTTAACTTGAGGTTTGAGAATAGTTAACTTCAGGTGAAACCAGGTGTCATTATGGCAACACAGTATTTTAAGAGAAACCTCCTTTTAAATTTGTATAGAGAAGGAAAAAAATATCGCTAGTTTGTTTCCTCCTGCCGCTTTGTTTCCTCCTGCCGCTTAAGAGAGAGATAAAAATGTCTGACACTTGCAGCCTATTTCCTCCATTTGGAGACACCTGGCCTTCCTGCCTGTTACCCTCTCAGAAGGAAAGTTATGACCAACCTGGTAGCTCAGATGTTAAAGCGTCTGCCTGCAATGCGGGAGACCTGGGTTCGATCCCTGGGTCGGGAAGATTCCCCTGGAGAAGGAAATGGTAACCCACTCCAGTATTCTTGCCTGGAGAATCCTATGGATGGAGGAGCCTGGTGGGCTACAGTCCACGGGGTTGCAAAGAGTCGGACAGGACTGAGCAACTTCACTTTCACTTTCAGACAGCATATTAAAGAGCAGAGACATTACTCTGCCAACAAAGGTCCGCCTAGTTAAAGCTATGGTTTTTCCAGTAGTTATGAATGGATGTGAGAGTTGGACTATAAAGAAAGCTGAGCACTGAAGAATTGATGCTTTTGAACTGTGGTGTTGGAGAAGACTTTTGAGAGTCCCTTGGACTGCAAGGAGATCCAACCAGTCCATCCTATAGGAGATCAGTCCTGAATATTCACTGGAAGCACTAATGCTGAAGCTGAAACTCCAATACTTTGGCCACCTGATGTGAAGAATTGACTCATTGGAAAAGACCCTGATGCTGGGAAAGATTGAGGGCAGGAGGAGAAGGGGACGACAGAGGATGAGATGGCCGGATGGCATCACCGACTCGATGGACATGAGGTTGAGTAAACTCCAGGAGCTGGTGATGGACAGGGAGGCCTGGCATGCTGCAGTCCATGGGGTCACAAAGAGTCGAACACGACTGAGTGACTGAATTGAACTTAACTGAACCACAAATAACTGAAATTGTCTAACAACTCAAATGAGCAGGAAACAGAATTTCCTTTAAACACTCCAGGAAACAAAACAAAACAAAACAAAACACAACCTTGGTAACAACTTGAGTTTAGCCCAGTCGGACCCATCCGTGTCTTACTGGATATACGATCTACAGAACCATAATATAATGAATTGGTGTTGTTTAAGCCATTGGTTTGTGGTTATCTGTCAGTACAGCAATAGAGAGCTACTGCATCATTATTCTTTGACTATTTCTTTAGTTTTTGTTTTGTTTTTTTTTTTTTTTGGCTGTACTGCCCATGTAGGAGTCCTAGTTCCCCAAGCAAGGATCAAACCCTGTCCCATGCATTGGAGTGCAGAATCTTCGCCACTGTGAAGGAGTCTTTTGGGCCTAGAAAAGAAGACAACAGTCTCAAAGGCCCTTACTGAATCATCTGACTTTGGAGAAAACAAAACTGAACTTTAGGTCCCGCCCTGATGCTCCAGGCCGGTTGCATCTATCTGGGACTTCTGGGACTTATCACCCCCTGTCCAGAAACCTTCCACCCGCTACACCTGCCCAGAACTTATCACCCCCTGCCCAACTACAAATGCCATCTCAACTAAAGCATACCCAAAACATCCCGCCTGATTAACGTTTCCCTTATCGCTTCCACAAACCTCCCTGTAAATATGGAGCCTCCCTGATCCCTGTCAGCGTTCATCCTGGTCGTTAGGCTGATTGTTATCCCTCCTTGCCTGAATAAAGGTAACCTACTGCTGTTGAGGTCGTCTTTCCTTTTTCTGCCTCGGCCCGAACTATACCTTACACACTGGACCACAAGGGGAGTCCCAAGTACTTCTTTACTTTCTAAGGCAAGGATATTTCCTTGGCTTATGTTAAACTTTTCCAGCTCTAACCTAGAAGTGGCCTCTTATCTAAGGAGTTCTGATTCTTTTTACTGAAATACTGTATTCATAAGCCAATAACTGGACATTAAAGATGTTCACAGCTGCTGGAATATGTCTGCATTCTAGGCTGTCACTGAATAGATAGGGGTATGTTCATACGTAAACATTTCTACATACACTGAACTTCTTTGTCTGTGTTTAAATTAACAAAGATTTCACAAGATTTAGATATTTAAAAGGGCTCTTAGGGTTCCAATAGCATACCCAGGTAAGGTTTTTTTTTTTTTTACAGGCAATGATAAAGTACCATAAGAGAAAAAGAGCACAATACGAAAAGTACAACCAATAAAAGACAAATGGATAAGTTGTATTTCATGAAAATTAAGAAATTCTACTCTAGGGAAGATACTGTTAAGGAAACCAAAGCCACAGACTTAGAGGAAAGATTGGTTAAGTATATATCAAATGAGTCATTTGCATCCAGAATATATTAAGAAATTGCAAGACAGTTCTTTTAATAGTAGGCAAAAAACTTTGATCAGATAATTCACTAAAGAAAACATATGATGGCAAATACACAGGGAGAAATACTGAACACCAAGTCATCAGGGAAGTGCAAATTTAAATCACAATGAAATACTACTAGACATTCCTTAGAACGGCTAAAAATATATGGCCAATATTTTACATACGAAACTCAGCAAAGATACGAAGAAACTGGAAAACACACTCCAGGAAATGTGAAATGGCATAACTATTTAGAATACAAGGTGGCAAATTCCTAAAAAGTTAAATATTTGCATCAGCTTCCAGCATGACAGTGTGAGGAGCTTTGCAGGCCTGCTTCCCAGGGAAATGGGTGAAAATTATAAAAACATCATTTAAAGCCTCTGGAAATGATCTGAAGGATATACAGCAAATGAAGAAACATTTATTTAAGAAAATCTAATACTCAGGTAGAAAAGCAAGGGTCAGTCACAGTTGAACCTTGCAAGACTTTTCTCCACTGTGAACTTTCTGGTGCTGTATAAGGTTGAAACGCTGGCTAAATGATTTCCCACAACTGCTGCACTCATAAGGCATTTCTCCAGTGTGAATCCTCCGATGCTTAACAAGGCTGGAGCTGTGGCGGAAAAATTTCCCACACTCCCTGCACCCATAAGGTCTTGCTCCAGTGTGAACTCTCTGGTGTTTAACAAGGCTAGAATTCTCACTAAAGAATCTTCCACATTCATTGCACTTAAAAGGCTTTTCTCCAGTGTGAACTTTTCGGTGTTGCACAAGGCTGGAGCTTTGGCTAAAAAATTTCCCACATTCGCTGCATTCATAAGGCCTTTCTCCAGTGTGAACTCTCCAGTGATTAATAAGGCTTGACTTGTGGCTATAGAATTTCCCACATTCGCTGCACTTATAAGGTCTTTCTCCAGTGTGAACTCTCTGATGCTTCATGAGGCTTGAGTTAAAGCTAAAGAACTTCCCACATTCGCTGCACTCATAAGGCCTTACTCCAGTGTGGATTCTGTGATGCTGAACAAGTGTGGAATTGTGCCTGAAGGCTTTTCCACATTCACTGCATTTAAAAGGCTTTTCTCCAGTGTGGACTCTCCGGTGTTGAATGAGGTCAGCATTGCGGCTAAAGGATTTTCCACATTCACTACACCCGTAAGGCCTTTCACCAGTGTGAACTATTTGGTGTATAAAAAGGTTGGATTTATGGCTGAATAATTTCCCACATTCACTGCATTCATAAGGCTTTTCTCCCGTGTGTAGTCTCTGGTGCTGAACAAGTAAGTATTTCTGACCAAAGGCTTTCCCACACTCACTACACCTGTAATGCCTTTTCCCAGGGGGAACGCCCTCCCCACTTTTGGTGCTCCTATATGGCTCCCCTCCTCTAGGAGCCGCCTGAGGCTTGGGAAGACCAGAGCTTCCTGGGGAGACCTTCCCGTTCCCCTCATGCTCTTCTCTGGTTGAAGGTTTCTCTCCAGAGTTCGGGTCCTGGTGCTGGTGAAGGTTTGCTCTGTCGGCTTCTACACAACCACTCTGCTCGGAAGGGGCCTCGTCAGCCTCTGCTCCGCACCAACAACCTGCAGGTGCAGAAACGCCGATGAAGTGTCTGTGGAGTGTGTGGACTTTGGCGGGACAGGGCAGCACCCTCGCGCACGTCTGACACGGGCAGTAAGGGGTTGCTGGGGCCCTTCTCAGGTGTCGCCTTTGTCGCAACTTGCCTTCAGCGGCAAAACCCAAATCTTCCAGTGACCTTTAGCATCGCCACAGCTTAGGCGGCAAGTGTCACCCATTACAGTGAGCATTGCTAAGGCTGTTGAGATACCACAGCATCAACTGTACTGTGACCTGTGACGCGCCCTATTTCCAGCTGTGTCAGCATCCCAACACACGGGCTGGAGCTCCCTGCCCAGGCGCACTGGTGTAAGGAGGCTGGTCCCCCGCACAAGCAGCCCTTCTTGTCCTCCCCTGAGTGTGACCTAGTTATGTCCAAACGCACCCATAAAATCCCATCGTGCCTTTTCCAGTACTCTCCCTGTTGGGAAGCCCGGTACAAAATAGCCGATTGGAGGAAGTCCTTGGGAAAATGGCGAAGGGCCAGAAATACCCCGGCTTGATGTGCCCGGGCAGAAAAACATCTCCTGCCTTTGGTTATGCCCGGCGCCAATATTTAATAATAAACATTAAGGATGTTGCTTGAGAAAACGGGTTATGGGATAAGCTCATGCGTCACTTATAGCACGCTGTCCTTGAAATATTTTTACTGATTAGGTGTTAACCCTGTACGCGCTCTGCTGGCTGTATACTCTAAGCTCTTTGTTCCTACTTCTATAAAAAGGCTTGACTGCAGAAATAAACTTGTCAGGCCTTGCAAGAGACTGTCCGACTGTCCTTTCAGGTTCGTCGCTTCCAAGTCCCGGGGAGAAAATCCCCAACACTCCCCACCAACAAAGGCACCTGCTGACAGGTCCTCACCCTCTGCTTCCCCCTGCTTGTTGGAGCCCACTCTCTCCAGTGTGACTCCCGCCTCCCCCCTCGGCAGGTAGGGACTACCTCTTCAGACCTGTGAGCACAATCAACTTTGTTTTTTTTCCTTAGGCTCTCCTGTGTTTCCTCTCATGGCCACAGCTGACTGGCCATGTCATAAAACAGTAGAAAATGAGGCCAATGTCAGCGAGCACTGCAGAGTGGAAGAGAGGGTAGGTGACAGCCCTGGCAGCTGAGAAGTGGTCAGCTGAGGGAAAAAAGATGGAAATCAGCCTTAGCCCCTTGTCTGACACCAAAACATCAGGGCCTCCTGGGGAGACTCCTGGTGCGAACTCATCCCTGGGTTCACCCCCACGCTCCGCCACCTCCCTCCAAGTACCTGCTGGTGTGGCTGTGGTTGAGACTCCCCCAGTAGGCACGCAGGGCTCCCCCCGCTGCTCCAGCTGAGTCATGGCATGGGTCCTGGACGGTGTGAGTCCTACAGAAGGAACAAGGCAGGAGGGTCAAAGTGACCCACTCCTCAGCAGCCCACAGGAACTAAGGCTGAGTGTAACCAACAAGAAGGTGGGGAAAAGATGCTGCAGAAACATCCCGGTCAAGCAGTGGCCAGGTCAGCGCCTCAGTTCCTCACACAGGCAGATCCCACATCAGCCAAAAGAGGAGGGCCCAAGTTGGGTGTTGGACTGCCGTGGATCTCTTTGGCATCACCAGGTCAGGGAGAGGCCAGTAGCATAGGACCCATCTGATCGCAACACTTGGGATCCCCAAACCCATTCCTGCACAACCATGGAGCAGCTTGGGGACAGAAGTGGGTGCACCCGGGCTTGGCTGTTATACCTACTCTAGGACACAAGAAAGGATGCAGTACCCACAGACCAGCTTTGGGAGGGATGGACCTGCCCTTGGAGAGGGGAGGAGCTGTAGGGGGCAAGGACCTTACCGAGAGACGCCATCAGTGAGAAGGTCTCCAGCATCACCCCACAGTACAGGAGCCTCTGGGCCTCATCAAGGAGCCCCCACTCCTCCCAGGAGAAGTAGACAGCCACGTCCTCAAAGGTCACTTGGCCCTGCCATGATGGGGATGGTTCCGTTTACATGCAGCCTTCTTTCCTGGGACTCTAACCCTCCTCCCGCGCTCCCCACCTCAGTGGAAATACCAGGCCCTGGTGCTGCTGATGCCTGCCCTCCTGGCCACGCCAGCAATCACCATGTTCTGCTCTCAGCAACAGCAGGTGGGGGACAGGTGTCGCCTGAGCTCTGGTGCTGACCTACAGAGCCTCACCCTTCTGCAAGACAATTCACCCAGGATCCTTCAGACTGGGGTTCCCAAGAACACCCAAAATTGAGTCCCCTTCTCCTTTCACCCCAGTACAAGGGCCTGGGGCCATCAGCTGGCACTCTCTCCCAACATGCGTATTGTTCTTCACACCGCACGTCCCTCATGGCCCTGACCCTACTTGGCCCTTACCCTGGTTTCATCCTCAGCACCTTGAAACCTGGAGTAGATCTCAGGTACACTCAGCCCTCTTCCACTCTGTTACAAAGCAGTCCCCTGACCAGTCTCAGCACCTCTGACACTTGTTCAAAGCCCAGGTCCACTTGTCACACATCATGCCCACCAACAGTCCCAGGGGACCCCGTGTGCCTTTGTGCTGACCTCCAGGTCCTCACAGCCATAAGAACAAGAGCCCGGGGAACCCACAGCTGGATGAATCAGCAGTAGCACCAGCTTTGCTCTCATCTCCCTGCCTGGTCTCCACCTACATCTCAGGTCCACTCCCCATGGAAATCCGGCCTCCAGCCAGACCCTCCTCACCCCTCCAACGCCTCCCCACCATGACCATTACACTCCCCTCATGTGTTTCTATGAAACCCAGCACCCCATCCAGCAAGAGACCCAGTCCTCAGCCCCACACTCCTCTCCCTTGTTACCTAATGCACTGCCACAGGACGTGAAAGTGCCCCCTGCCAAATCTGATCACAGCTCCATCCTGGCCCACACACCATCCACACTGGGTGAATCCAATCTGAACCCTTCACCTGAACTCCAGGCTGTGTGTCCAGGTGCCCAGGGGAGGAATCTGCTCGAGGATTTCTGGGTTCAACAGCCAGAATCTAACTCTTGCCACCAACTTGGACGTGGTGGCACTTCCCTCCTTCTAGCTACTGAGGTCAAACATCTCAGAATCACCTGACTCTTCCTCTTTTCTCTCCCAACCTTCCACATCAGATAGCCTGCTCAGACCTACACGGAAGAACAAACACACACTCCCAACACGTTGCCCACCTCCACTGCCACTACTCTGGCCCATCTACCACCACACTCACCTGGGCTATTGTAGTAGCCTCCTCCCTGGGCTCCCTACACTCGACTGACTGCTTATTAAGCCTGGCTCAGATCAGTTCCTTTTTCTGCTCTAAACCTCCTGTGGCTCCCACCACCCTCTGAATTGAGGCACACCTCTGCAGACCACCATTCCAGGTCTAACTTCTGCTTCTTGCTGTTTCCACCACAAATGAGGGGGACCTAAGTTTGCTATGCATTCCCAGCTCAACGTCATCTCTAATATGTTCCAACAATCACTGTGAATGGACTCTCTTCTAGGCTTCATGCCACTGGCTGCCAGAAATGGGAACCAAACCATATGATTCCTGGTCTGCACTCAGGGACCTGATCTTGGATGACCACCTTCCAGGGATCTTAGATGGCAGGGTGAGGAGCATAGCAGGTAAAACGAGTCCCAGGATGCTACGATCCTGGAGCCCAGGCAAGTGGGAGGTGAAAAGGGTAAGGATCTAGGACACCTATCACTTACCTCTTCATGGTCTGGAAGCCACTCCGCAGCCACAGCAACCTATGGAAAAGCCAGGCCATGAGAAGCAGGCAATAATATTGGGCCCCAACGGCTCAACCAAGGTACCTCAGTCCTCGGTGATGCATGCCTCTTAACAGCTGTGTAATCTTGGACAAATACTCAACCTCCCTGTGAAGTGCTGTGATCTGTCAAATGTGGATAATAATGGTGTCCACCCAAGAGGGCTATTGTTTGCTCATTTCTATCAAGTTCTAACTATCGACTCTCACTGTCCTCATAAGTGATGCTTCTGTCAGCATTTCCCGGTTGGTATTAAAAATGTACTTTTTAAACATGCCTTTTAACTAAGAAAATACAATATTGAAGATGTTTGATTTAATCAAACGCTTAGCAGGATATTGATATTTCAACTAATTATTATATGTTAGCTTGTTAAAGCTGCATTGTCTTAACTGCCTATGTGTGTATGTATATACATACATATGTACATATGTATAGATGTATTTTCACCAGTTAGTGTTAAATGAGTATTTCATAAACTCACAAGATAAGAAACTGGGGGATTAGGCTTGAGAAAACTGAGTAGCTACTAGTCCAATTGGCAACTGGCTGCCTGGTATACACCCTCCTGGAGGGAAGCCTGCTAGAGGCCCTGCCACTGGAGCAGCGACTCATGCCTTCTGTCCTAAAAGCTGGGGGAACTTAGGCATCAAAGGAGACGCCCTATTAGCCTACCTGAGTGTTCTTTTTCTCCACGAGGGGAAAAGAGGGCCTGCTGAGCCTGGAGTGGCAAATCTACACCGCTGACCATCTCAGTCTCCAGCCCAGACCTGGGTCCACTAACCATTCTTCCACACCAGCCAGAAACACTTTGGAGCACAGGAATTCACACCTCTGGAGGTGGCCCACCCTCCAGGCTCATCTGAAATAAAAACTTTAACACTCTTGCTTCTAAATACAAGCCCCAGTCCATGCCACGGACCAGGCCACCCCCCACCATCCCTTGGATATCTCCAGCCCAGATCCCTCCCTGGAACTCCGGAACCCCTCAGGTGAGCAAGTTGCCCATGCGACACCTCCACTCTGGGAAACCTCAGGGTTACCACGTCCAAAATCCAACTCCCAATCTTTTCCCTGAAACCTGCTCCCTGCAAACCAAAAAACAGGTTCGTCCTTCCTTCCCTACATTTTCACAGCCACAGCCGGTGCAGCAGGAAATCCTGTCTGTCCCGCTTTTAAAGCCTGTGAGAGACCTGATCATTTCTCCCCTGTCTGGCCACCAGCGACTACAGTCCAGAGCCCACCAGCGCTCCATGGTATTTACTTCGTCACAGGTCTTCCAGTCTCCGCTCACACTCTCATCACCCCTACCCCTGTCTCTTTTTCCCTGCGAAGACTTTGGACAATTTTGACACACAGATTGAGCCTCTCCTCTTCACAAGCCTCCCTGGCCACTGGCGGCCGCACAGTGAAGGCCCAGCTGCTGCGGCTGCCTTGTCCCATGTGACTCAT
Organism: Bos javanicus; assembly: GCF_032452875.1. NCBI lineage: Eukaryota > Metazoa > Chordata > Mammalia > Artiodactyla > Bovidae > Bos > Bos javanicus. The sequence goes on along the minus strand of NC_083885.1, from coordinate 65,180,820 downwards.
CCTCTCATGCGGTTGCGTGCAGACTCCAGACAAATCTCAAGTTTGAGACTCTCAGTTCAGTTCAAGGCTTTGATCGTGCCGGTCCCGAGGCCTGTAACCCTTTCCGAAGCCCCATCATACTGGCTGACAGAAATACGGCCTCTCACCCACGATCTCCTTACTGACCTGGACCCAGGGGCCTGAGCAGGGGACGATCAAGGGGACCTTTATCATCTAGCGGGGCGACGGCGGTGAGAGACCGGAGGACGAACATTTACCTCAGGCGGGACTTTCAGAGCGGCCGCTGCCATCGGACTCTGTGGGCGGAGCAGGGCCAGGAGCTGTGGACCAGGTCGGGCCCCACGCATCCCTGTCCCGGAATCGGAATCAGGTGATTCCCGGGCGCCGCTGCTGAACGTCAGACCCGCATTAGTGCTGAGAAGAGAACGTTAGCCTCCTCTCGCGCCTTCCCGCTCCCGTCACCCCAGTCCAACACCAGCTTCCCGGAGCCTCTCATCCAGCACACAGACCCAAGAGACCCCCGAAAACGACCGCCCCCACTCGAAGGCGGAAGTCCCGCCCCGCGGATTCCAATGGGGAAATATCTGCGCTGTCGTCTGAGCACCATCCCCGCAGGAAGCAGCGCCTGCTGGGTAATGTAGTTCACTTGCCGCCAAACCTGCAGGAAGTGGACCGGTAATAGGGCGGGGCTGGGCGCAGCCGTCTGCTCGGGCCAGTTACCGCATAGCCCTTACCTCATAACCGTTACCGCGAGACAGCTGTGGGGACCGTTAGTTCCAGACCTAGGTAAGGCGGTTAGAGGTCCTGCTGGGCCAACCGGCCAGGTGCTGGTCCTCTGGTGGAGAGTGTGGCAGAGGGTGGCTTTCTCCCGGGGACGCTCCAGGACTCATGGCCTTGTGGCTGCAGGTGAGCTGAGGGGCACTGTTAGGGGGAGGCAGGGGCCGTGTCCTGCGGAGCTCCAGAGCCCTTGCCACCGTGGGCCACTGGTCTTGAGTGGTACCTAGGTCCTGAGGCAACGGGGAACCTCTCTGCCATCCCTGCCTTCGTGACCTGGTGTCAACAGCAGTGTGCATGGGTTGCAGTCCGCAGGACCCTGGGACGCAGGTACACTCCACTCCCGTTGGGGCATCTGAGGAGCCTGAGGGCTAGCTGGGTCCTGGGCACCTGGCTCCCTCAATGATGATAGCTGTGCTGAGTCTGGGGACCTGACCTTGAGTGGACTGCCTGCTAAAACCTGCCTCTTTTGCCCAGCCTGGGCACTGGCAGGAGGACCCAGGTTGGGCGCAGGATGAATGTTCCCTAACAGGATTATGGGCCCGAGCAGGAACTCTCTGCTCATCAGCCAGGACCTAGACCTTGGAGGGTGAAAGTTGTGCCCTGGGCTCTTGCCCTTTCTTGTCATAACAGAGAATAACATTCATTTGATGTACGTTTATAGAAACATCATTTGATCATGACTTGATCTCAAGAACGAGTGATCTGAAACCAAAATTTTGCAACAACTGTCAGGTTGGTTTATTTCTCTTCCTCAATTCTTGTCTCATCACAACAAAATTTGGAGCAATGGACCGAAAGGTGTAGGACAAGTTACAGCCTGGTTCAGGCTCAGAGAGATTTTTTTATTAGTTTCACACTCCCAAAGGAGTCCTCCTCATCCTTCCAGTCAAGCCCTCTTGGCTTTCCCCTTTTATACTTCCAGTCTTCTCCTTTTTAGGCATCAGTGAACTAAAATGGACTGGAATGGACAAACTTAATTCAGATGACCATTATATCTACTGCTGTGGGAAAGAAGCCCTTAAAAGAAATGGAGTAGCCCTTATAGTCAACAAAAGAGTTTGAAATGCAGCACTTGGGTGCAATCTCAAAAATGAAAGAATGATCTTGGTTCATTTTCAAGGCAAACCATTCAGTATCACAGAATCCAAGTCTATGCCCCAACCACTAATGCCGAAGAAGCTGAAGTTGAATGGTTCTATGAAGGCCTACGACACCTAGCTGCTTCTGCTAAGTCACTTCAGTCGTGGCCGACTCTGTGTGCCCCCATAGACGGCAGCCACCAGCCTCCCCCATCCCTGGGATTCTCCAGGCAAGAACACTGGAGTGGGTTGCCATTTCCTTCTAGAACTAACACACAAAAAAATGTCCTTTTCATCATAGGGGACTGGAATGCAAAAATAGGAAGTCAAGAGGTACCTGGAGTAACAGGCAAATTTGGCCTTGGAGTACAAAATGAAACAGGGCAAAGGCTAACAGCTTTCCCAAGAGAACACATTGGTCATAGCAAACACCCTCTTCCAACAACACAAGAGATGACTCTACACATGGACATCACCAGATGGTCAATACCAAAATCAGATTGATTATATTCTTTGCAGCCATAGATGGAGAAGCTCTATACAGTCAGCAAAGACAAGACTGGAAGCTGACTGTGGCTCAGATCAAGAATTCCTTATTGCCAAATTGAGACTTAAATTGAAGAAAGTATGGAAAACCACTAGGCCATTCAAGTATGACCTAAGTCAAATCCCTTACCATTATACAGTGGAAGTGACAAATATATTCAAGGAATTAGATCTGATAGAGTGCCTGAAGAACTATGGACGGGGGTTTGTAACATTGTACAGGAGTCAGTGATCAAAACCATCCCCAAGAAAAATAAATGAAAAAAGGCAAAATTATTGCCTGAGGAGGACTTACATACAGCTGAGAAAAGAAGATAAGCTAAAGGCAAAGGAGAAAAGGAAAAATACACCCATTTCAGTGCAGAGTTCCAAAGAATAGCAAGGAGAGATAAGAAAGACTTCGTTAAGTGAATAATGCAAAGAAATAGAGGAAAACAATAGAATGGGAAGACTAGAGAACTCTTCAAGAAAATTAGAGATACCAAGGCAACATTTTCATGCAAAGAAGGGCACAACGAAGGACATAAACAGTATGGACCTAACAGAAGTGGAAGACATTAAGGAGAGGTGGCAAGAATACACAGAACTATGCCAAAAAAAAAAAAAGTCTTAATGACCCAGATAACCGTGATGGTGTGATCAATCACCTAGAGCCAGACATCCTGGAATGCAAAGTCAAGTAGGCCTTAGGAAGCATCACTACAAACAAAGCTAGTGGAGGTGAAGGAATTCCAGTTCAGTTCAGTTCAGTCACTCAGTCATGTCCAACTCTTTGCGACCCCATGGACTGCAGCAAGGCAGGCCTCCCTGTCCATCACCAAATCCCAGAGTTTATTCAAACTCTCATCCTTTGAGTCAGTGATGCCATCCAACCATCTCATCCTCTGTTGTCCCCTTATCCTCCTGCCCTCAATCTTTCCCAGCATCAGGGTCTTTTCAAAGTTGAACTATTTCAAATCTTAAAAGATGATGCTGTGAAAGTGCTACACTCAATATGCCAGCAAATTTGGAAAACTCAGCAGTGGCCACAGGACATAAAGAGGTCAGTTTTTAATCCAATCCCAAAGAAGGGCAATGCCAAAGAATGTTCAAACTACCACAAAATTGCACTTATTTCACATGCTAGCAAAGTAATGCTCAAAATTCTCCAAGCTAGACTTCAACAGTGTGTGAAGTGAGAACTCCCAGATGTTCAAGCTGGATTTAGTAAAGGCAGAGGAATGAGAGATCAAATTGCCAACATCTGTTGGATCATAGAAAAAGCAAGAGAATTCCAGAAAAACATGTACTTCTGCTTCACTGACTATGCTAAAGCCTTTGACCGTGTGGATCACAACAGACTGTGGAAAATTCTTAAAAGATGGGAATACCAGACCATCTTACCTGCCTCCTGAGAAACCTGTATGAAGGTGAAGAACCAATAGAACCAGACAAGGAACATCAGACTGGTTCCAAATTGGGAAAGGAGTACATCAAGGCTGTATATTGTCCCCCCCCCCCCGCCCCCGTTTATTTAATTTATATAAAGAGTACAAGATGTGAAATGCCAGGCTGGATGAAGCACAAGCTGGAATCAAGGTTGACAGGAGAAATATCAATAACCTCAGATATGTAAATGACACCACTCTATAGCAGAAAGCAAAGAGGAACTAAAGAGCCTCTTGATGAAAGTGAAAGAAGAAAGTGAAAAAGCTGGCTTGAAACTCAACATTCAAAAAATTAAGATCATGGCATCTGGTCCCATCACTTCATGGCAAATAGATGAGTTGATAACGGAAGGACTGATGTTGAAGCTGAAACTCCAGTACTTTCGCCACCTGATGCAAAGAGCTGACTCATTTGAAAAGACCCTGATGCTGAGAAAGATTGAAGGCAGGAGGAGAAGGGGACGATAGAGGATGAGATGGTTGGATGGCATCACCGACTCAATGGACATGAGTTTGGGCCCAGGAGTTGGTGATGGACAGGGAGGCCTGGCGTGCTGCGGTCCATGGGGTCGCAGAGCCAGACACGACTGAGCAACTGACCGAACTGAACTGAACAATGGAAACAGTGACAGACTTTATTTTTCGGGGGCTCCAGAATCACTGCAGTTGATGACTGCAGCCATGAAATTAAACGACACTTTCTCCTTGGAACAAAGGCTGAGAACAACAACAACTCCTCCTTTTGGTTATGTCCTGTGCAATGTAGGGCTTGTACCTACCACAAATCAATGAAAGGGAATACAAATGGACATACACTCAAGGCTGATTAGCAATTATAAATTATATATAAGCAGGCTAAGTTGTTTATATCTGCCCATAATTCCACCTATGATAATTAGATGTAGAATATTCATAAACCCTGTATCAGCTCCTAACTGCCTAACTGGCCAAGGTTAGAGAGAGCTCCTGTGGTCATTTTTTATCCACTGTGTGCCTAGGGGACATATGTAGCAGTTGAAAAGTCTCTGCAGTTATTTTGTAGCATATATGTGAGCTCTCCTGGGTGTGTCTGGGATGGAGTTTAGAGATCAGCTTGCATCCCTTTCAGCCAGGCCTCCCCTCAACGCTCATGTCTTTCTACCCAATACAACTAACCACACCCCTCCCTCTCTTTTCAGTTTTCCTTAAAACTTTTAGAGAGTCTGGGGTTTGGGGTATGAGGAATCCATCTCCTTACCTGTCTCTGCAGTGAACCTTTCACTGCTCCAAACTCCTACGTTTTGGTACAATTTGGCCTCACTGTTAGTGGGTCACACAGACTTGCACTGAGTAACGGAGCTGCAGAGATGACGGTGGAGTAGTAGTGAGGGGCTCTGCCAGACGGTCATCCAGAGAGCATCCTTATTGTAGATGGGCTTGCATTTCAATGTCCCTGCGCAGCTGGTGCTCCAGTCTTTCATTCTCCTGAAGCACTTAAAGAGGATCTTGAGAACCACAAGAAAGTGGTTTCCTTAGAGTGAACCAATTATATGTTACCAAGTTTCCTTTGCCAGTGCGATGCCCAATATCAAAAACTTGGTGATGAAGCAAAGACTGAATGTAGGCGATGACATAGTCAAAGATCCCAAAAAACAAAAGCAAACCAAAAACCACATCAGCACATGCACTACTCAATATGGCCTTGGCACCTAGCAAAGGAATTTTATCATCAAAGGAGTACTAGCTTTGGCATCCCAGGAAGGGGAGATGTTTTTATCTTTATCTCAAAAATGGACAGTCTTTACTTCTGGTCGGTGTGTTTTTTTCTTTAAAACTAATGCAGATGTGCAGTGCACATTTGATAAGCCACACACAGGCAGTTTTGGTTAGCCTAAAGTTCAAGTTAATTATTGTATAAGCCAAAATGACTTTCCCATACCTTCAGTCAGTTCGGTCCAGTTGCTCAGTTGTGTCTCTTTGCAATCCCATGAATTGCAGCACACCAGGCCTCCCAAAGAAAGGCAGTGCCAAAGAATGCTCAAACTACCGCACAATTGCACTAATCTCACACACTAGTAAAGTAGTGCTCAAAATTCTCCAAGCCAGGCTTCAGCAATATGTGAACCATGAAATTCCAGTTGCTCAAGCTGGTTTTAGAAAAGGACCAAATTGCCAACATCCGCTGGATCATAGAAAAAGCAAGAGAGTTCCAGAAAAACATCTATTTCTGCTTTATTGACTATACCAAAGCCTTTGCCTGTTTGGATCACAAAAAACTGTGGAAAATTCTGAAAGATGGGAATACCAGACCACCTGATCTGCTTCTTGAGAAATTTGTATGCAGGTCAGGAAGCAACAGTTAGAACTGGACGTGGAACAACAGACTGGTTCCAAATAGGAAAAGGAGTACATCAAGGCTGTATATTGTCACCCTGCTTATTTAACTTATATGCAGAGGACATCATGAGAAACGCTGGACTGGAAGAAACACAAGCTGGAATCAAGATTGCCAGGAGAAATATCAATAACCTCAGATATGCAGATGACACCACCCTTATGGCAGAAAGTGAAGAGAACTAAAAAACCTCTTGATGAAGGTGAAAGAGAGTGAAAAAGGTGGCTTAAAACTCAACATTCAGAAAACGAAGATCATGGCATCTGGTCCCATCACTTCATGGGAAATAGATGGGGAAACAGTGGAAACAGTGTCAGACTTTATTTTGGGGGGCTCCAAAATCACCATAGATGGTGACTGCAGCCATGAAATTAAAAGACACCTACTCCTTGGAAGAAAAGTTATGACCAACCTAGATAGCATATTCAAAAGCAGAGACATTACTTTGCCAACGAAGGTCCGTTTGGTCAAGGCTATGGTTTTTCCAGTGGTCATGTATGGCTGTGAGAGTTGGACTGTGAAGAAAGCTGAACGCTGAAGAATTGATGCTTTTGAACTGTGGTGTTGGAGAAGACTCTTAAGAGTCCCTTGGACTGCAAGGAGATCCAACCAGTCCATTCTGAAGGAGATCAGCCCTGGGCTTTCTTTGGAAGGAATGATGCTAAAGCTGAAACTCCAATACTTTGGCCACCTCACGCGACGAGTTGACTCATTGGAAAAGACTCTGATTCCTGCTGGGAGGGATTGAGGGTAGGAGGAGAAGGGGACGACAGAGGATGAGATGGCTGGATGACATCACTGACTCGATGGACTTGAGTCTGAGTGAACTCCGGGAGTTTGTGATGTACAGGGAGGCCTGGCGTGCTCCGATTCATGGGGTTATGAAGAGTCGGACACGACTGAGTAACTGAACTGAACTGAACTGAGGCCTCCCTGTCCATCACCAACTCCCGGAGTTCACTCAAACTCATGTCCATCTAGTCAGTGATGCCATCCAGCCATCTCATCCTCTGTCATCCCCTTATCCTCCTGCCCTCAATCCCTCCCAGCATCAGTCTTTTCCAATGAGTCAACTCTGCACATCAGGTGGCCAAAGTACTGGAGTTTCAGCTTTAGCATAAGTCCTTCCAAAGAAATCCCAGGGTTGATCTCCTTCAGAATGTCCTGGTTGGATCTCCTTGCAGTCCAAGGGACTCTCAAGAGTCTTCTCCAGCACGACAGTTCAAAGCATCAGTTTTTTGGCTCTCAGCTTTCTTCACAGTCCAACTCTCACATCCATACATGACCACAGGAAAAACCATAGCCTTGACTAGACAGACCTTTGTTGGCAAAGTAATGTCTCTGCTTTTGAATATGCTATCTAGATTGGTCATAATTTTCCTCCCAAGGAGTAAGCATCTTTTAATTTCATGGCTGCAGTCACCATCTATGGTGATTTTGGAGCCCAAAAATAAAGTCTGACACTGTTTCCACTGTTTCCCCATCTATTTCCCATGAAGTGATGGGACCAGATGCCATGATCTTCGTTTTCTGAATGTTGAGCTTTAAGCCAACTTTTTCACTCTGCCCTTTCACTCTCATCAAGAGGCTTTTCAGTTCCTCTTCACTTTCTACCATAAGGGTGGTGTCATCTGCATATCTGAGGTTATTGATATTTCTCCCGGCAATCTTGATTCCAGCGTGTGCTTCTTCCAGCCCAGCATTTCATATGATGTACTCTGCATATAAGTTAAACAAACAGGGTGACAATATACAGCCTTGACGTACTCCTTATTTGGAACCAGTCTGTTGTTCCACGTCCAGTTCTAACTGTTGCTTCCTGACCTGCATATAGGTTTCTCAAGAAGGTCAGGTGGTCTGGTATTCCCATCTCTTTCAGAATTTTCCACAGTTTATTGTGATCCACACAGTCAAAGGCTTTGGTATAGTCAATAAAGCAGAAATAGATGTTTTTCTGGAACTCTTGCTTTTTCCATGATCCAAAACTCAGCCTAATCCTCAAACTTAAATCTTTTCTAGGCGGCGTTAGGTAGGTAGCTCCACTTGTGACCTGCAGGTGGCGCCAATGCCCCCACTTCATCGTTGGTGCTGTGGTAACTACATTACCCAGGAGCCTCGGCAGCTCTGGGCCAATGAGGCCCCACGGAAGGGGAATTTCCGTTCATAGGGACGATGCCTGGGTGGGACTTCCTGTTCCCGTTTTGGGCGGACATATTGTTTGCTTTCGGATTAGTCCACCAGATCCGTATCCAGAAGGCTACGTCACACACTGGGTGACGCGATGGGGAAAACGTGAGAGGCGTTGTTGCCCTAAACAGAGGCGGACCTGAGGATTGGTAGTGGCACTGATCGGGTGACCCGGCCGCCGGAGCCCAGGACCTAGCACCTGTCGCTCTGCAGCCACTCGCCTTCCCCAGTCCGCAGGTGCCGATGGCGGCCGCGGTGCTGACGGACCCGGCGCAGGTGGGTGCTGCGCCCCCGGGTCCTCCCTCGACCTCCGTCTCTGAATCCTGAAGCCTCGAATGAGGGAAGCCTCAGAGCCCCGCAGCTCTGGGCCCTGTGTCCCGACCGTAGGGGCGCTCTTGGGCGGACTTTTCTTACAGCCCGGGTGATGGGATGACAGGACGTTACAGAAGTTGGGGCCGGAATGTGCAGAGCATTTGGGAAACCTCGAGTCTGAGTCTTTGGTGTCTGAAAAGATCAGAGGGTCTGAGCCGCTGTGCCTTCGTTCTGAAGGTGATGGGAGCACGGAAGGTTCTAAACAGACCGTATCTGATGGTTTATGTAGACTGTCCAGGTGTGAAGAAACTTGACGTGAGAGAGAGGACAGTGGAGCATAGAAATGTTGAGAGATGGTCCAAGGCCACGCAGTTGTTAGATGGCCTAGTGGACTGGGGCACACAGGGTAGACTCAGCTCCAGGTCCTTATGGCCGAGCAGCAGCAGGAGAGAGGCCCGAGGCTCTCTTAGGGCTAGATCGTGGTTGCTTCTCTCTCAGTTTCCCTGTATCTACAGTTTCCCCAATCTCAGAAGTAATTGTGGGATTTATACAGTGAGACAAGGATGTCCAGTCTCTCATCAATTACACCTTCACCTTCACCCATCAGGGCCCCAGGATTGTGGTTTCATAGAACGCGTTACCTTGTACTCTCGCAGCTCTTGAGTCTGAGGACTCCTGAGAAACACCAACCTCAGAGTTCTCAGTCCAGTCCAGGGGTTATAATGCAGGACACTGACTCCTGGTGACCATTGAAATAAGGCGTGGCAGTTTGTTCCAGGCACAGGAACCAGCATACCTGATGGTGAGATTGAATTCGGAATTAAAAAAAAAAAACTACAGATCATCACCAAGTCTGGTAGCAGGAGTCAGGCCTGAAATGGCCAACTGAGAAGCCAGGCCTCTGTTCTGAGGGTGGTGTAGCCATGGCAGATGTGGAGCAGAGGAGCGAGGTGATCTGATCTGGGTTTTCACAGCTTCCCTGTAGACGCCATGTTTGATCCCTGGGCTGGGAAGATCCCTTGGAGAAGGAAATGGCAATCCACTCCAGTGTTCTTGCCTGGGAAATCCCATGGACAGAGGAGCCTGGCGGGCTACCATCCATGCGGTCGCAAAGAGTTGGGCACAGCTTAGTGACTAAACAGCAACAAAGACGATTCTGAATTCCAAGTGGAGAACAGGCTATGTGGTGAGGGTTGAGGGAATTAGGATAGAGGTGAGGAGAAGGACGGGAGAAGGCTGCTTCTGTATTCCAGGCGAGTTAGAATAAATGGTTGGGCCAGAGGGGTCGCTGTGTAGACGGGAGAAGTGATTGGGTCAGATTTTCTGTGTAAGAAAGAGACAGCCCCAAGGTGTTAGGCCATATCAGTCAGAAGGGTAGAAGCGCCATCAGCTGACGTGGGCAAGTTAGTGGTAGAAGGAACTCTGCATATGGGTATCAGTAGTTTATTTGTGGCCACGTGGAGAGTCTGAGATGTGCCAGAGAACCCTTGAGATATCCAATGAGCTGCTGGACACGGGGCTGAAGTTATATGGAGGGGTTCAGGAGAGAGACATCCAAAAAGTAGAAGATGGCATGTACACAGGTTTACAAGGGGGAAACTCCAGCACCACAACAGTACCGTCCTGCCGCGTCTGGCACAGAGGGTGAGAAAGACCTGATACAGTGAGCATGTGAGGAAAAAACAGACACATACAATTTGGCAAGCGGGGAGTCAGGGGACCCTCCTGCGCTCCATGACAGGAAGACAAAATGGCTCCTTTCAGCCCGCACTTTTATTGGCAGAAGTCACATGAGATCATTAGGGAATAGCTATACTGGGGAGTTTGATCAGCGCACCGTAAAGAGGGAGTAAAGTTATGGTTCTGCTGTTGATTAGAAATATCTTGTTTTGTTTCCATGGGGACGGACTCAGGGGCAGGCAGTGAAGCGCAGCAGAGAGCACGTCCCACCCGAAGAATGTCCGTTTGGCATACTTACTAGGACAGTCAAGAGAGTGCAGTTTGCCGCACCCTGGAGTCATGAGGCAAGGTGCTGGTCTCTGCTCCAGGCTGCAACACCCTCCTGCAGTCTCCCGGAAATGGTTTCCTGGTAACGGTTACTCAGTAACAGGTGCCTGCAAATGGCTGTGCGCCAGCTCCGCACCTAACCTGTTGATTTCCTCAAGGTTTGGCGGCATGTGAACTACATTACCCAGCAGGCTCTGCTCTCTGGGGGCCAGTTAATGAGCTAGGAAGATGATGGTGGAAGCCAATAACTGGGTAAGCGGCCAGAGTTGTGATCAGATCAGATCAGATCAGATCAGTCGCTCGGTCGTGCCCGACTCTTTGCAACCCCATGAATCGCAGCACGCCAGGCTTCCCTGTCCATCACCAACTCCCGGAGTTCACTGAGACTCACGTCCATCGAGTCAGCGATGCCATCCAGCCATCTCATCCTCTGTCGTCCCCTTCTCCTCCTGCTCCCAATCCCTCCCAGCATCAGAGTTCTTTCCAATGAGTCAACTCTTCGCCTGAGGTGGCCAAAGTACTGGAGTTTCAGCTTTAGCATCATTCCTTCCAAAGAAATCCCAGGGCTGATCTCCTTCAGAATGGACGGGTTGGATCTCCTTGCAGTCCAAGGGACTCTCAAGAGTCTTCTCCAACACCACAGTTCAAAAGCATCAAGTCTTCAGTGCTCAGCCTTCTTCACAGTCCAACTCTCACATCCATACATGACCACAGGAAAAACCATAGCCTTGACTGTACGGACCTTTGTTGGCAAAGTAGAGTGATCTAGAAGAGCAATGTGCATGTGGAAAAGGAGTGTGAATTGATGGCACTTGGGCCCTGATTTGAGGGGCTTAAGGAATAAAGATGAGCCTAACTTTGGTTGTCTGGTAATCATGATTTTAGCAACTTTCAAAGAACTGGCTGGAAGGAGGTGGGTGGAGGTCTCGTACGCCATACCAGCCCCAGAGTTTAGACAGGGCTTTCTGCCCCACCTGCCTGTTGTTGCTGTGGGTGGACACAGTGACCAACGGGACCCTGAGGAGAGAGCAGACATGTATGGCACCTGGTGCTGGTGTTTGCTCTGAGCTGAGGAGCTGGGTGGGAAGGAATGGTCAGGGGAGTTCTGTGGCGGCAGATGGGATCCTTGGGAAGGAGACTGCTCACAGACTGCTCTCCCCATTGTGGCAGGGGAATGTGACCTTTGAGGACGTGTTCGTGTCCTTCTCCCAGGAGGAGTGGGGGCTCCTTGATGAGGCTCAGAGGCTCCTGTACCGCGAAGTGATGCTGGAGAACTTTGCACTGATGGCCTCACTGGGTAAGGCCCTCTTGTCCCCTGCAGTGCCTGGACTAGGCTCTCCCCCTTCCCTGTTTCCTGAATCAGAACCATAGGCAGTACCACCACCGCCCTGGTTCCCTGGAGTAGGTACCATGGGTGCCAGGTGTGAACTGTGGGCTCTAGCACTTCTGGTTTCTGAGTGCTCCCACGACCTGCTGCCCTGAAGGCTTGCATGGAGGAATGCAGGCGTGAAGTGTCCAGTTGTTACCCAGTGGATCATGTCTGGTTTGTCCTCTCCCTGACTGGGTGCCTCTGTCCAGATTCATGGCACTCCTGTGCCCCAGATTGTGTCCCCTTCCTCTAGCTGACATTTCTCATAGCCTACCTGTATCAGGAATCCCAAGGACCCAGTACAATCACTACTTGTTGGGACCACTAGGCTATTCCTGCAAGACAATACTTCAGAGATATTTTCATATTTAGGTTTCTTTTCTGAAGGGTGGGTCACCCACACCTGGCCATTTACCTGTCCTGTCTTTTCCTTAAGATATGCATCTTCCATGTCCCATGGGGTTTCCCCACAGGAGCTGGGCAGGGAACCCTGGGTCTCTGACTGGGCTGACACAATTCCAGCCCTGACCAGAGAGGCTCAGAGTGCAGGTGGCCCTGGTGAGTGGGAGCTGGGGAAACTGTGATGTCAGGCTGGATTCTGGTCACTCTCCAGCCTCTCAGTGCCCACAGTGGTTTAAGTGCCAAGGCCACTGCCCACACTTCATTCCTGTCTTTACTGCCCTGTTTACCCACTTACCTTTTATGCTGTGACCTTTGGCCTTTGGCAGTTCCTCACCTCTGCCCACATCTCAGCTGTTCCTCTCCACTGCTTCCTCTGTACTGCTCTCCAACACTGGCTTATATGCTCTGTGTGTCATGAGAGGTGCACGTCCTTCAGATAATTCTTAAATACCAGCTATTCTATTCATTTGTAGCTGTTTAGTAAACACACTCTTCTGCATGTCTCCCCAGCCGCCAAGGCCTTCTACAATGCATTTGTGGATAATTTCATTGGGGACCCTGGCTCTTTCTGGGCTGTTCATCAGATCTGTGTCCTCTCCCCATCAAAGCCACTTCCAACCTGTGACCTTTAGATGCCAAAGACTGTGGAGCAGCCCTTTACTCAACTTGCACCCTGACCTTTTGTCCTGATGGCAGACCTCAGTCTTAGTTTTGATAAATGCACATTTGTAATAACTGCCCCTTCCCACCAGTGTCACTGTGTACTTTACCAGCATTTGTCTGCTTTCAGGTTGTTGGCATGGAATGGAGGACGATGAGATCCGTTTTGAGCAGAGCATTTCTGTAAAAAGAGTGTCTAAGGGCATGATTCCTAAGACGATTCCATCTTCCCAGAAGGCTCACCCCTGTGAGACATGTGGCCCGATCTTGAGAGATGTTCTGCACATGGCTGAGCACCAGGAAACACGTCCTGGGCAGAAACCATACTTGTGTGTAGCATGTGGGAAACAGCTGTGGTTCAGTGCAAACTTCCCCCTCCACAGTCAGCACAGTGGAGAGAAACCCCACAGGAGGGACGTGCACGGGGCCCTTCTTGTGAGCAGCTGCCCTGTCCAGTCGTCGGAGACACCTTTTACCACCGGGGAGGGTTGTGAGGACTTCCCAACCAGCTCAAGCATGTTTCAGCAGCATTACCCTCTTAGCAAGTGGAAGCCACAGAGTGACACCCACTGTGCAGAGGTCTTTCACAGTGGACAGAAGCATTATGAGTGCAGCGAATGTGGGAAGGCCTTCAGCCGCAAAGACTCACTTGTTCAGCACCAGAGAGTCCACACTGGAGAGAGGCCTTACAAGTGCAGCGAATGTGGGAAAACCTTTAGCCGCAAACCCATACTTGCACAGCACCAGAGGATCCACACTGGAGAGATGCCTTATGAGTGTGGCATATGTGGGAAAGTTTTTAATCATAGCTCTAATCTCATTGTACACCAGAGAGTCCACACTGGAGCACGGCCTTACAAGTGCAGCGAATGTGGGAAAGCCTACAGTCACAAATCCACGCTTGTTCAGCACGAGAGTATCCACACTGGAGAAAGACCTTATGAGTGCAGCGAATGTGGGAAATACTTTGGCCACAAATACAGACTCATTAAGCACTGGAGTGTTCATACCGGGGCACGGCCTTATGAGTGCATTGCATGTGGGAAGTTTTTCAGCCAAAGCTCCGATCTTATTGCCCACCAGAGAGTTCACAATGGTGAGAAGCCGTATGTGTGCAGTGAGTGTGGAAAAGCCTTTAGCCACAAACATGTGCTTATGCAGCACCTTAGAATCCACACTGGAGAAAGGCCGTATAAATGCAGTGAGTGTGGGAAAGCCTTCAGGCAAAGGGCTTCCCTCATCAGACATTGGAAGGTTCACGCTGGAGAAAGGCCTTAGGAGAGCAGGCAATACTCTGTCTTATTCAACATAGTGAGTGACACCAGAGAGAGGCTCCGAGAGGAGCCTTCGTGAATAGCTATAAGCTAGAAGATGAGCCTCGTGTTTGAACTCCCACCCTGAGGAGATTCTTCTGTGTACCAGCTCTGTGGGAAGCGTTCTGGGGCAGTATTGTACTTCATAACATGCCTTGGCCACTGTGGAAGGTCTCTGCTTGCTTGCCAAAAGCATGTCACTGCCAGTGTCTGAAAGAAGCCATACATCTGTGCAACAGCAGGGCCCCATATTGTGCGTATGTCACCCCAGATGCTTTGGTGGGCAAAATCTCTGCTCTTCCTGTCTTCCCTATAGGGCACCATCGGTAGCCTGACACTATTGATGATCCTCACTCCTTCCTGCTCCCTACTGGTGGAAGCATGGGTGTGACCCATTTTCGGTCAGAAGAATGCAACTTAGTTCTGCTGGTTGCCTGCAGAGATGTCCATGTTTCAGACTGTTGGTCTCTTGTGAGCCTCGTGATGAGTTTGACCAGCCCCCAAGTCACCTGACCTGGAAATTGTCTGCCTCATATTGTTCTGGTTTTGCAACACATGCCTTAGTTTCTAAGCTATCTTTTCTCCTGGGAATTTTGTTCACTCTGTGGGTTGAGTTGAGAACAGAATTGGGCTTGCCAGCCTGAAAGAATGAACAGCTTGTGTGAGAAGGCCGACTGTTGAGTCTCAGTGGTATTTGCAGAAGGATAAAGAAAGAACAGCTCTTATTCTAGTTTCAGCCTAATTTACATTACTGCTCAAGACCTCCTGGGAAGGAGTACCAGGCTTTGCAGGCCTAATTGTGTGTCCTGTATGTTGAGATGATTTGTGTGACAAAGGTCTTCTTGAGCAGGTTGTCAACCTCTGATGTATGTGGGAACATCATGAATTGGGTCCCTTGTTCCTAGGGAATGTTTCAGAACTTGATTCCCTGGGACCTGCCTGCATCCCTGACATTATTTAGGAGGGTAATATTTGGTAGGCAGATGTCACTGTCACCTACAAGGACAAGTTCAGTTCAGTTCAGCCGCTCAGTCATGTCCGACTCTGCAACCCCATGAATTTCAGCACGCCAGGCCTCCCTGTCCATCACCAACTCTCAGAGTTCACTCAGACTCAAGTCCATCGAATCAGTGATGCCATCCAGCCATCTCATCCTCTGTCGTCCCCTTCTCCTGCCCCCAATCCCTCCCAGCATCAGAGTCTTTTCCAATGAGTCAACTCTTCGCATGAGGTGGCCAAAGTACTGGAGTTTCAGCCTTAGCATCATTCCTTCCAAAGAACACCCAGGGCTGATCTCCTTCAGAATGGACTGGTTGGATCTCCTTGCAGTCCAAGGGACTCTCAAGAGTCTTCTCCAACACCACAGTTGAAAAGCATCAATTCTTTAGTGCTCAGCTTTCTACACAGGCCAACTCTCACATCCATACATGACCAGTGGAAAAACCATAGCCTTGACTAGACGGACCTTTGTTGGCAAAGTAATGTCTCTGCTTTTCAATATGCTATCTAGGTTGGTCATAACTTTTCTTCCAAGAAGTAACCGTCTTTTAATTTCATGGCTGCAGTCACCATCTGCAGTGATTTTGGAGCCCCAAAAATAAAGTCTGACACTGTTTCCACTGTTTCCCCATCTATTTCCCATGAAGTGATGGGACCAGATGCCATGATCTTCATTTTCTGAATGTTGAGCTTTAAGCCAACTTTTTCACTCTCCACTTTCACTTTCATCAAGGGGCTTTTCAGTTCCTCTTCACTTTCTGCCATAAGGGTGGTGACATCTGCATATCTGAGGTTATTGATATTTCTCCCAGCAATCCTGATTCCTGCGTGTGCTTCTTCCAGCCCAGCCTTTCTCATGATGTACTCTGCATATAAGTTAAATAAGCAGGGTGACAATATCCAGCCTTGACATATTCCTTTTCCTATTTGGAACCAGTCTGTTGTTCCATGTCCAGTTCTAACTTTTGCTTCCTGACCTGCATATAGGTTTCTCAAGAGGCAGATCAGGTGGTCTGGTATTCCCACCTCTTTCAGAATTTTCCACAGTTTATTGTGATCCACACAGTCAAAGACTTTGGCATAGTCAATAAAGCAGAAATAGATGTTTTTCTGGAACTCTTGCTTTTTCTATGATCCAGCGGATGTTGGCAATTTGATCTCTGCTTCCTCTGCCTTTTCTAAAACCAGCTTGAGCATCTGGAAGTTCACAGTTCACGTGTTGCTGAAGCCTGGCTTGGATAATTTTGAGCATTACTTTACTAGCGTGTGAGATGAGTGCAATTGTGCGGTAGTTTGAGCATTCTTTGGCATTGCCTTTCTTTGGGATTGGAATGAAAACTGACCTTTTCCAGTCCTGTGGCCACTGCTGAGTTTCCAAATTTGCTGGCATATTGAGTGCAGCACTTTCACAGCATCATCTTTCGGGATTTGAAGTAGCTCAACTGGAATTCCATCACCTCCACTAGCTTTGTTCGTAGTGATGCTTTCTAAGGCCCACTTGACTTCCCATTCCAGGATGTCTGGCTCTAGGTCAGTGATCACACCATCGTGATTATCTTGGTCGTGAAGATCTTTTTTGTACAGTTCTTCTGTGTATTCTTGCCACCTCTTCTTAATATCTTCTGCTTCTGTTAGGTCCTTACCATTTCTGTCCTTTATCGAGCCCATCTTTGCATGAAATGCTCCCTTGGTATCTCTAATTTTCTTGAAGAGATCTCTAGTCTTTCCCATTCTGTTGTTTTCTTTCTATTTCTTTGCATTGATCGCTGAGGAAGGCTTTCTTATCTCTTCTTGCTATTCTTTGGAAGTCTGCATTCAGATGCTTATATCTTTCCTTTTCTCCTTTGCTTTTCGCTTCTCTTCTTTTCACAGCTATTTGTAAGGCCTTCCCAGACAGCCATTTTTTGCCTTTTTGCATTTCTTTTGTACGGGGATGGTCTTGATCCCTTTCTCCTGTACAATGTCACGAACCTCTCTCCATAGTTCATCAGGCACTCTTATCAGATCTAGCCCCTCAAATCTATTTCTCACTTCCACTGTATAATCATAAGGGATTTGATTTAGATCATACCTGAATGGTCTAGTGGTTTTCCCTACCTTCTTCAATTTCAGTCTGAATTTGGCAATAAGGAGCTCATGAGTATAGAATAACTTAAAATGTATTTTTATGGTTCTAGCTTTTTAAACTCTGCATAATTATTTTGTGATTTATCAATGTTCTGTGTATCAGTTCATTCTTTTTCATCCATACTTTTACTTACAGTATTCCACTTTAGAGAAGTAGTTCCAAAGCAAGTGACCCAGGAGAGAACTCACAAGGACAAAGCTATACTTTCTGTTATGACCTTAACCTGGAGGTGATGTGCCACCGCTTCTGACTTACTCTATGGATAATACAGACTAATGCTGGTACATGGTGCAAGGGGACTCACTTTACAACAGTAAGATGCAACGTGGGAGGTATTTGGGGGAGCATTTCTTGGATACTGGTGACCACAGTCATGGTTTTTCTTTTTTTACCTTTGTGTATAGCCTTTTAAGGGAGAAGGCAATGGCACCCCACTCCAGTACTGTTGCCTGGAAAATCCCATGGACGGAGGAGCCTGGTGGGCTGCAGTCCATGGGGTCGCAAAGAGTCAGACACGACTGAGCGACTTCACTTTCACTTTCCACTTTCATGCATTGGAGGAGGAAATGGCAACCCACTCCAGTGTTCTGGCCCGGAGAATCCCACAGACGGAGAAGCCTGGTAGGCTGCAGTCCATGGGGTCGCACAGAGTTGGACATGACTGAAGCGACTTAGCAAAGCCTTTTAATGAGGAATTATATTGACTGATTTAAAAAGTTAAACTAACCTTGCATTTCTGAGGTAAATCCCATTTGATCATGATGCACTACTCTTTTTATGCATGGTTCAATTTTATACACTGGTTTTCTTTTCTTGTTGAAGATTTTTGTATCTATGCTCATGAGAGCTGTTAGTCTCTCTCTCTTTTTTTTTTTTTTTGGCTCTGATATTTTTAATGCTTGGGTTTGGTTGCTATCAGCGTAATGTTGGGTTTACAGAATAAGTTGGTTAAGTATCCCCTGCTCTTTAATTTTCTGGACAAGTTTGTGAAGAATTGACAGTGTTTCTTTCTTGTTTGATAGAATTCACCAGTGAAGTATGTAGGCCGGGAGTCTATTTTGTGGGAAAGTTTCTAACTGTAAAATTCCATAGTGAACCTGTGCTATGCTTAGTCGCTCAGTCGTGTCCGACTCTCCCTCTGGAGACCATCAGGTTCCTCTGTCCAGGGGATTTTCCAGGCACGAATACTGGAGTGGGTTGCCATTTCCTGCTCCAGAGGATCTTCCCAACCCAGGGACTGAACTTGCCTCTCTTAGTAGTGTAGTGAAGTGGCTCAGTCTTGTCCGACTCTTTGCGACCCCATGGACTGTAGCCTACCAGGCCCTCCGCCATGGGATTTTCCAGGCAAGAGTACTGGAGTGGGTTGCCGTTTTCTTCTCCAGGGGATCTTGCCTCTCTTGCGTCTCCTGAATTGGCAGGCAGATTGCTTACCACTAACGCCACTTGGGAAACCATAGTGGACCTAGGTTTATAGAATTTACCCCCTCCCCCCGCCCCCCCCCCACACACCTATACAATCAGTGAGCTTTGGTAGTTTGTATCTCTCGTGGAGTTTTTTAAATAGTCAAAATTTTCAAGCTATTGTCTTATTTTAGTACCTGTAGAATCTGTAGTGGTGCCTCATCTCTTATTCTTATACTGATAATGTCTGTATTTTTTTTCTTTACCAGCAGTTTATCAGCTTTATTGATCTTCTTCGAGCACTTGACTTCACTGATTTTTCTGTTTTGTTTTCCCTCATTTTGACTTTACTGTTACCTTTTGCTTTTATTATCTTTCATTTCTCTTCTGCTACATTTTAGCATAGAAGCTGAGTTCCTTCATTTGAAACCTTTGGGTTTTTTGCTAGTATAGTTGCTGAATACTAAGAACCACCCTGTAACAACTACTTTAATTACCTCCCACAAAACTTAATATGTTGTATTTTCATTTAAGTTATTTTAAACCTTTTCCAGTTTTGTTTTAAATTTCTTCTGACACATGGTTCTTTTAGAAGTATGTTATTTGGGCTTTTCTTTTTGGTAATTGATTTCTAATTTAATTCATTATAGTCAAAGTATACATATTATGACTTGAATTATTTTCATTTATAGGTATTTGATTTATGGCCCAGAATATGGGTTATCCTGCGTTTCACGTTAACTTGAAATGAATGTATATTGTTTTCTTGTTTGGTGGAGAGTTTCTACAAATGTCATCTCAAGTTAATGTAATTAATAATGTCTAAGTTTTCTGTGTCCTTACTCATGGGATGGGCACTGCTCTGTCAATTATTTGAATGGGGTTGTTGACATCTCTGACTCTAAAAGTGGATTTTCCTATTTTTCTGTTTAGTTCTATCATGTTTTCCTTTGTGCTATTTATTTTTATTCTATTTTTATTTTTCTATTTGCTTTGTGCCTTTTTATTAGGTGAATAAACGTTTCCTACTGTTATGTCCACTTAATGAGCAGACTTCTTTAGCATTAATAAAAGGCCTTCTTGGGACTTCCCTGGTGGTCCAGTGGTTAAGACTCTGTGGAAGTACCGTGTGCTAGCCGATTGTGCCACTGGAGCATTAGACTCTGTACTCCCAATGCCTGGGGCCTGGGTTCAGTCCCTGGTCAGGGAATAGATCCCCCATGCCACAACCAAGGCCTGGGGTCCTCTTTATCTATAGTGATATTCTTTGCCCTAAAATCCACCTTGTCACACACTTAACATTGTGTAGTTTTGATTCAATACTCATTTTGCCTTTTTGAGTGAGTGAAGGTCGCTTAGTCACGCCCGACTTTTTGCGACCCCATGGACTATACAGTCCATGGAATTCTCCAGGCCAGAATACTGGAGTGGGTAGCCATTCCCTTCTCCAGGGATCTTCCCAACCCAGGGATCAAACCCAGGTCTCCCGCATTGCAGGCAGATTCTTTACTAGTTGAGCCACAAGGGAAGCCCTTTGCCTTTTTGGGTACTGAAAATACCTGCTTTTCAGTAGATATTCTTTATATATTTTTAAGGTTTTTTTTAATGTGGACTGTTTTTTAAAAGTCTTTATTAATTTGTTACAATATTGTTTCTGTTGTATGTTTTGTTTTTTTTTCTTTGACCATGAGGCATGTGGGATCTTAGCTCCCTGACCGGGGTTCAAACCTGCACCCCCTTCATTGGAAGGCGAAGTCTCAACCACTGGACCGCCAGAGAAGTCCCAGAGATATTCTCGATATTTTACATGCTTAAGTTCCTTAGAAAGAGTATGATCTTTGGGGATCTTGATTCCAAACATTTTTAGGTGGAATTATTGCAGCAATCATTTTAAGGCTATTTTCTCACCCTCTGCTGAGACACAAGTCATTCTGTATTTTCTACCGTATGCTTCCTAAGGTTTCTGATTTAAACTGATTGGAACAGGTGCTATTCTGTTCTCTACATTATCCTTGGAAATTGTTTCATTGAATCCTTTTGGGTGTTTCTTTACTCAACCTCTGGTCCTTCCCTACCTATATATACAGATTTGTACTGAGCTGAACACTTGAAGATGACCCTCTGTAGGTCTGTCTTTTGTCCTGTGCTCTGTTGAACTCCAGACACCTTAGCAGGCCCAGGTTGTAAGTTCTTTCTCATATCAGGATGATTTTGGGGGTCTCCCTGGTCTCAGCACTTTTGTATTAGAGCCTGGGAACTTCCTTTCATGGAAACCTGAGATGGCCATGGGGCTCGTATCATTTATTTGCTCTCTCTGATAGGTTACTGGTATTTTTTCCAGTATATTAAGAATCAATTTCATGTACTTTATTTTTTTTTTCAAGAAAATGTATGAATCGTCCTAAAGCAGATACTTTGAATAAATTAGTAGAATTGATAAAACCTCCAATTACATCAGGAAAAAGAAAAAAAAAGAAATCACGTGTTTATAAATATAAGCAAGGAAAGAAGGTATAGCACTAGATATCTTTGAGACATAATGGATAATGTGTGATTGTTTTCTATTTTGACTGTGCCATGTGGCATGTGGGATCTTAGTTCCCTAAGAGCAAAACCAGGTAATGAAATATATCAGGGTGTGAGTGTAGATGCAAAAAAAAAAAAAAAAATCCTTAACAAAATTTTAGAGAATTAAATGTGTGTATTTATATATGGCATATTTTGAATTGTTAAGCCAGTTTTATACTCCTGATAATGATTACAACCTAGTGAGATTGATCATGAATATAAGGTTGGTTTAGGGGCTTCCCGGGTGACTCAGCGGTTAAGAATCTGCCTGCAATGTAGGAAACACGGGTTCAATCCCTAGGTCGTGAAGATCCCCTGGAGGAGGGCATGGCAACCCCCTCCAGTATTCTTGCCCAGAGAATCCCATGGACAGAGGAGCCTGGCAGGCTACAGTCCAAGGGTTGCAAAGAGTCAGACATGACTGAAGCGACTTAGCACGCATGCACACAACATTGGTTTAACAATTGAACATATATTAATTTAATCCGTATTAACTAGAAGGCATGGTATAATGATTATATCTGGTCTTTGTCCCAGGTTCCTGTCACAGAGCTTGAGAAATCATGAAATTCCTGGTATGATAGGAGTCTTTCTGGTGCTGATGGAGTGACTCTTGATAAGCCCCTAGAAAGTTTGAGGATGAAGACTGGTTACCAGAAAGACCAAGTGTATGATTAAAAGTTTGAAACTGAGCCAGACAGACCTGTGGGGAGAGAAGTGGATCTAGATGTTTTGTTCCGGCATGTGACCATGATTTAATCAGTTGTGTCTGTGTAATCAAATTCTGATCCAAACACTGGATGGACAAGACTGGATGGGGCTTCTGGTTGGTGAATATATTGATGTGCAGGAGAGTGGTATGTCTGTATTCCCCAGAGATAGGTCATGGAAACTTCACACCTGGGACCTGCCCATACCTTTCCCTTGCATTCATTCCATTGGCTGTTCCTGAGCTGTATTCTTGATAACAAAACTGGAATCATAGGTATAGCACTCTTAGTAAGTACTCTGAGCCATTCTAGCCAATTCTTGAACCTGAGGGGATCATGAGAACTCCTGAAATTATAGCCAGCTGGCCAGAAGTGCAGTTGGGCCCTGTGACTTGAAACTCCTTTCTGAAGTGAGGAGGACTTTCTTGTGGAGGACTGAACCCTTAAAGATGTGGAGACCGACACAAACTCTGGGTAGTTAGTGTCAGAAAATTGATGTCAGAACCAATATATGGTAGCGTTAGAGACCGAAAGCTGACATTACATTTAATGGGGAAAGTTTGGGTGTTTTCCCCCAATACCAGGAATAAGGAGGAATGTCCACTCTCACAGTTTCTATGTAATGTTGCACTGAGAGTCTGTTCTGGTGACACAGGAAAATTAAAGAGAATAAATGATGTGCACATTGTAAAGGAAGACCCAAAGTAGCCATTATTCACAGATGACATGATTATTTATTTAGAAAACCCTTTACTATATATTAAAAAAAAAATAAGATCTAATTGATTAGTCAAGGTTACAGGATAAAAAGTCAATATACAACAAATGTTTGGAAGTTGAAAAACTATACTGCTTATTGTAGCATCAATATATGAAATATATAGGAATTTACGAAAGAAAATACATTCAACAACTACAAAGCAAATTCACAAAACTTCACTGAGACATAACCATGTTTCTGGACCTAAGGACTTAATATTTTAATTTATTCTCCTGTAATTGTGCTGTTGGTTCATACAGCTATCAAATGTCCAGTGACTTTGGTAGAAATTGACAAAATGATTCTAAAATTCATGTGAAAATTCAAAAAACCTAAAATATTCAAATTTTGGAAAGAACACGAATTTTAAAGGTTTTAGTCTGATTTTAAGAATCAAATATAGAATTGTTAGCTTTACTAACAAAAGTGTAATATTGATGAAAGGATAGACAATAAAAATATATAGACCACAGAAACAGATCCACACCTGCACTGTCTATTTTCAATAAAATTGCCAACAATGTTTTCAACAAAATGCTCTAAGACAACATCCATATGAAAAATAAAGTGACAGAAACCATCAACATCTCATCATTGAGTAATTAATCTGAAGTTCATAACCTTGAATGCCTGAAACACAAACTATACATCTCATAGGAGATATGGATGAGGAGCACTCTTTGAACATGGGTTAAACAAAGACTTTTTTACCAGACATAAAAACCAAAACCGAAAAAAATAATAAATTGAGACTTCAGATCAGATCAGTCGCTCAGTCGTGTCCGACTCTTTGTGATTCCATGAATCGTAGCACGCCAGGCCTCCCTGTCCATCACCAACTCCCGGAGTTCACTGAGACTCACGTCCATCGAGTCCGTGATACCATCCAGCCATCTCATCCTCTGTCGTCCCCTTCTCCTCGTGCCCCCAATCCCTCCCAGCATCAGAGTCTTTTCCAATGAGTCAACTCTTCGCATGAGGTGGCCAAAGTACTGGAGTTTCAGCTTTAGCATCATTCCTTCCAAAGAAAGCCCAGGGCTGATCTCCTTCAGAATGGACTGGTTGGATCTCCTTGCAGTCCAAGGGACTCTCAAGAGTCTTCTCCAACACCACAGTTCAAAAGCATCAATTCTTCGGCACTCAGCCTTCTTCACAGTCCAATTCTCACATCCATACATGACCACAGGAAAAACCATAGCCTTGACTAGACGAACCTTTGTTGACAAAGTAATGTCTCTGTTTTTGAATATGCTATCTAGGTTGGTCATAACTTTCTTTTCAAGGAGTAAGCGTCCTTTAATTTCATGGCTGCAGTCACCATCTGCAGTGATTTTGGAGCCCAGAAAAATAAAGTCTGACACTGTTTCCACCGTTTCCTCATCTATTTCCCATGAAGTGATGGAACCGGATGCCATGATCTTCGTTGTCTGAATGTTGAGCTTTAGGCCAACTTTTTCGCTCTCCACTTTCACTTTCATCAAGAGACTTTTTAGTTCCTCTTCACTTTCTGCCATAAGGGTGGTGACATCTGCATATCTGAGGTTATTGATATTTCTCCCGGCTTACTCAAAATTAAAATATTTGCTATTAAAAAGACCCATTTGTGAAAGTTTCAGGAATGCCCTGGCAGTCCACTGGGTAAGACTCAGTGTTTTCATTGGGGTGGCCTGGGTTCAATCCCTGATTGGGGAACTAAAATCCTACAAGCCATACGGTGGGGACAGAAAAAGGAAAGAAGAAAGTTTAAAGTATAAACTAAACTTCATCTGATTAATAACTGGGGTCCAGAATTTTAAAATAACCTTTACAAGAATAAGGAAAACCGATTTTTTAAAAATAAAATTTTTGAATACATGTTTCACTAAAGAAGATAACATGAATATGGGACTTTCCTGGCGGTCCAGTGGTTCAGTGCAGTCGATCAGTCGTGTCCAACTCTTTGCAACCCCATGGACTGCAGCCCACCAGTCTTCCCTGTCCATCAGCAACTCCCAGAGCCTACTCAAACTAATGTCCATGGAGTCAGTGATGCCATCCAACCATCTCTTCCTCTGTCACCCCCTTCTCTCGCCTTCAATCTTTCCCAGCATCAGGGTATTTTCCACTGAGTCGGTTCTTTACATCAGGTGGCGAAAGTATTGGAGTTTCAGCTTCAGCATCAGTCCTTCCAATGAATATTCAGGACTGATTTCCTTTAGGATTAACTGGTGTGATCTCCTTGCTGTCCAAGGGACTCTCAAGAGTCTTCTCCAACACCACAGTTCAAAAGCATCAATTCTTCGGCGCTCAGCCTTCTTCACAGTCCAACTCTCACATCCAGACATGACCACAGGAAAAACTATAGCCTTGAGTAGACGGATCTTTGTTGGCAAAGTAATGTCTCTGCTTTTGAATATGCTATCTAGGTTGGTCATAACTAAGGAGTAAGCGTCCTTTAATTTCATGGCTGCAGTCACCATCTGCAGTGATTTTGGAGCCCCCCAAAATAAAGTCTGACACTGTTTCCACTGTTTCCCCATCTATTTCCCATGAAGTGATGGGACCGGATGCCATGATCTTCGTTTTCTGAATGTTGAGCTTTAGGCCAACTTTTTCGCTCTCCACTTTCACTTTCATCAAGAGGCTTTTTAGTTCCTCTTCACTTTCTGCCATAAGGGTGGTGTCATCTGCATATCTGAGGTCATTGATATTTGTCCCAGCAATCTTGATTCCAGCTTGTGTTTCTTCCAGTCCAGCATTTCTCATGATGTACTCTGCATAGAAGTTAAATAAGCAGGGTGATAATATACAGCCTTGACGTACTCCTTTTCCTGTTTGGAACCAGTCTGTTGTTCCATGTCCAGTTCTAATTGTTGCTTCCTGACCTGCATACGGATTTCTCAAGAGGCAGGTCAGGTGGTCTGGTATTCCCATCTCTTTCAGAATTTTCCGCAGTGTATTGTGATCCACACAGTCAAAGGCTTTGGCATAGTCAATAAAGCAGAAATAGATGTTTTTCTGGCACTCTCTTGCCTTTTCCATGATCCAGCGGATGTTGGCAATTTGATCTCTGGTTCCTCTGCCTTTTCTAAAACCAGCTTGAACATCAGGAAGTTCACGGTTCACATATTGCGGAAGCCTGGGTTGGAAAAATTTGAACATTACTTTACTAGCATGTGAGATGAGTGCAATTGTGCGGTAGTTTGAGCATTCTTTGGCATTGTCTTTCTTTGGGATTGGAATGAAAACTGACCTTTTCCAGTCCTGTGGCCACTGCTGAGTTTTCCAAATTTGCTGGCATATTGAGTGCAGTACTTTCACAGCATCATCTTTCAGGATTTGAAATAGCTCAACTGGAATTCCATCACCTCCATTAGCTTTTTTTGTAGTGATGCTTTCTAAGGCCCACTTGACTTCCCATTCCAGGATGTCTGGCTCTAGGTCAGTGATCACACCATCGTGATTATCTTGGTCGTGAAGATCTTTTTTGTACAGTTCTTCTGTGTATTCTTGCCACCTCTTCTTGATATCTTCTGATGAACTATGGAATGAGGTTCGTGACATTGTACAGGAGACAGGGATCAAGACCATCCCCATGGAAAAGAAATGCAAAAAAGCAAAATGGCTGTCTGGGGAGGCCTTACAAATAGCTGTGAAGAGAAGAGAAGTGAAAAGCAAAGGAGAAAAGGAAAGATATAAACATCTGAATGCAGAGTTCCAAAGAATAGCAAGAAGAGATAAGAAAGCCTTCCTCAGCAATCAATGCAAAGAAATAGAGGGAAACAACAGAGTGGGAAAGACTAGAGATCTCTTCAAGAAAATTAGAGATACCAAGGGAACATTTCATGCAAAGATGGGCTCGATAAAGGACAGAAATGGTATGGACCTAACAGAAGCAGAAGATAACAAGAAGAGGTGGCAAGAATACACAGAAGAACTGTACAAAAAAGATCTTCATGACCCAGATAGAGCAATATTGCATAGGAACCTGGAATGTCAGGTCCATGAATCAAGGCAAATTGGAAATGGTCAAACAAGAGATGGCAAGAGTGAATGTCGACATTCTAGGAATCAGCGAACTGAAATGGACTGGAATGGGTGAATTTAACTCAGATGACCATTATATCTACTACTGCAGGCAGGAATCCCTTAGAAGAAATGGAGTAGCCATCATGGTCAACAAAAGAGTCTGAAATGCAGTACTTGGATGCAATCTCAAAAACGACAGAATGATCTCTGTTCATTTCCAAGCCAAACCATTCAATATCACAGTAATCCAAGTCTATGCCCCAGTCAGTAACGCTGAAGAAGCTGAAGTTGGGCGGTTCTATGAAGACCTACAAGACCTTTTAGAAGTAACACCCAAAAGAGATGTCCTTTGCATTATAGGGGACTGGAATGCAAAAGTAGGAAGTCAAGAAACACCTGGAGTAACAGGCAAATTTGGCCTTGGAATACGGAATGAAGCAGGGCAAAGGCTAATAGAGTGTTGCCAAGAAAATGCACTGGTCATAGCAAACACGCTCTTCCAACAACACAAGAGAAGACTCTACACACGGACATCACCAGATGGTCAACACCAAAATCAGATTGATTATATTTTTTGCAGCCAAAGATGGAGAAGCTCTATACAGTCAGCAAAAACAAGACCAGGAGCTGACTGTGGCTCAGATCATGAATTCCTTATTACCAAATTCAGACTTAAATTGAAGAAAGTAGAGAAAACCACTAGACCATTCAGGTATGACCTAAATCAAATCCCTTATGATTATACAGTGGAAGTGAGAAATAGATTTAAGGGCCTAGATCTCATAGATAGAGTGCCTGATGAACTACGGAATGAGTCCAGTGGTTAAGATTCCCCAATTCCAATGAAGGGGGTAAGGGTTCAACCTCTGGTTTGGGAACTAAGATCCCAAATGCTGCACAATGCAACAACAACAAAAAGTATTAAGCATGTGAAAACATGATCAATATCATTCATCACTAAGAAAAGTGCAAATTACACACAAGACACCAAAGCATTGTTCAGAGCAGTGGAACTCACATTACTGGGGGAATGCAAAATGTTAAAACCCACTTTTAAAAACTCGTAATTTCTATAAAATGACAGATGCACTTATCATGTGATACAGCCATGTAATCTGTAGGTATATTGCCAAGAGGAATTTAAAAAGCTGTGTCCACAGAAATGCTTGTACTTTACTGTTCACAGCAACAGCAGCTTTTTTGATTCGAGCCAATAGCTAGGGGGAAAAGATTCTGCAAATGCACATGCATAAATGACCTGGCAATAGTACTAGTTTGCTAGGCCTGTCATCATAAAATGCCACAAACTGGCCAAACAATACATATCCTCTCATAGTTCTGGCGGCCAGAAGTCCAAGATCAAGATGCTGTTAGGTGCCTCTGCGGCCTCCTTGGTTTGCAGATAGCCGCTGTCTTGTATCCTTCCTCCGGAGTCCTCTGCAGGGGATGGGCTCAGCTGCAGTGCAGGAGGCCAGTGGAGCAGGCAGGAACTCCTTTGACTGTTTTCCTTTATTTCTGCATTTTTGCACTTCTCTGATTAATCTTATTCTTTGGCTAAGGTTTTTGCACAGACAAAATGCAGGTAGAAGACATGGGGCCAGTGGAGGAAGGACCATAGGACCCTGTTCTGTTTCACAATCCTTGAGTGTAGACCATTGTATTGTGTTCAGGGCTCATTTTCCCAGGGAGTTTCTCCCTCTGGAGAGTTTATCTATGGTCTCACATGTGGTCCATCTTTTTTTCTTTTTTTTTTTTAATGGATGGGATGAGACTGCTTTTTATTTTTATTTTTTGGCTGTGCCAGGTCTTTGTTGCTGCGTGGGCTTTTCTCTGGTTGTGGCAAGCAGGGGCTACACTCTAGTTGTGGTGTGTGGGCTTCTCACTGCGGTGGCTTCTCCTATTGCAGAGTATGGGCTATAGAACAAGCGGGCTTCAGTGGTTACAGCACGTGGGCTTACTAGTTGCAGTTCCTGGGCTTTAGACACAAGCTCAATAGTTGCGGTGCTCAGCATGTGGGATCTTCCTGGACCAGAGATCAAACCTGCAACTACTGCATTGGTAGGGAGATTCTTCACCACTGAACCATGAGGGAAGCCCTCCAGTGGTCCATCTTGATCTTTGGCTTGTTCCAGTTGGGAGTCCCCTGAGGGTCGCTGAATCTGCGATAAGACATCTTCAAACGAGGCCAGGTGAGAAGGCAAGGTGGTCTCAGGTTTTGTGTTGCCCCCTGAAGGGAATACAATATATAAAAAGGCTTCTATGTGATGGCAACATAGAAGAAAAATCTTATTGGGGAAAGGGATTTCGAGTGCAGCAAATACCAGAAAACCTCCATTAGAAAGTCCCATCTCATTTATCGCCAGAGAATCCACATTGCAGACAGAATGAGTGCTGTGGGGAACTCTTTAGATATAACCACATTAAACAGAATCCACAGTGGTAAAGACTATGTGAAAGGGTCTGTGCTAGTGTATGCCACAGGGAACTATATTAAATATCTTGAAATGACATAAAATGAAAAAATATATATATGGAATCGCTTTGCTGTACACCTGAAACATTGTAAATCAATTATAATTTTTTAAGAAATAAAAGACGTTATGAGTTCAGAAGTTATGGTAAATTAGGTACAATGATAAAGTCCTAGATTGCTGAGAGAAATATTGACAATCTCAGATATGCAGATGACACCAGTTTAATGGCAGAAAGTGGGGAAAATGGCAGAAAGAGGAACTAAGAAACCTCTAGATGAGGGTGAAAGAGGAGAGTGAAAAAGCTGGCTTAAAACTCAACATTCAAAAAACTATGATCACGGAATCTGGTCCCATCACTTGATGGCAAATAGAAGGGGAAAAAGTGGAAGCAGTGGCAAGTTTTATTTTCTTAGACTCCAAAATCACTGAGGATGGTGACTGTAGCCATGAAATTAAAAACCACTTTCTCCTTGGAAGAAAAACTATGACAAACCTAGGCATCATATTAAAAAGCAGAGACATCAGTTTGCCAACAAAGGTGTGTATTGTCAGAGCTATGGTTTTTCAAGTAGTCATATATGGATGTGAGAGTTGGACCATAAAGAAGGTTGAGCACCAAAGAATTCATGCTTCCGAACTGTGGTGCTGGAGAAACCTCTTGAGAATCCCTTGGACAGCAAGGAGATCAAACCAGTCAATCATAAAGAAATCAATCCTGAGTATTCATTGGAAAGACTGATGCTGAAGCTGAAATGCCAATACTTTGGCCAACTGATGGGAAGAGCTAACTCGTTGGGAAAGACACATACTGGGAAAGATTGAAGGCAAAAGGAGAAGGAGGCGAGAGGATGAGATGGTTGGATAGCATCATTGACTCAATGGACATAAATTTGAACAAACTCCAGGTAATAGTGGAGGATAGAGCCTGACATGCTGCAGTCTATGGAGTTGCAAAGAGTCCGACACGACTTAGCAACTGAACAAAAACCACAACCAATTCTTAACACTGGAAAAACTCCTATGAGTTATGTTGGAATGGGCCTTCTGTGTACAGTGAACATGGAATGTTGTTTTGGTAGAGCTATCTACAAGGGCTTCTCTTGTGGCTCAGCTGGTAAAGAATCTGCCTGCAATGCAGGAGACCTCGGTTCAATTCCTGGGTGGAGAAGATCTGCTGAAGAAGGGATAGGCTACCCACTCCAGTATTCTGGCCTGGAGAATTCCATGGACTGTATAGTCCATGGGGTCTCAAAGAGTTGGGCATGACTGAGTGACTTTCACTTTGCACTTTCCCACTCATTAGACATCGAGTTCACACCAGAGGATGGCCTTCTGAGTTCAAGTGAATGTTAAGATTCTTAATGGATTAGTGTGTTTAAAGTTCACATATGTGTGCAACTAATCTCCAGAATTAGTTTCAACTTGCATAAATGGAACTCTATATGCATTAAACAGCCTCTAAGACATCAGTGTAGTTGTATTTGAAAAATAACAAGATAGCTGATAGCTAAGAGTGGAGGCAGACTGTCATGCTATGTTGTAACCACTGGGGTGTGTAGGGCTGGGACCTTGCTGTGTTCCACAGAGTCTGAAATAACAGGAATGGAATGTGTGTGTGCTCTGCTGCTGCTAAGTCACTTCAGTCGTGTCCAACTCTGTGCGACCCCATAGACAGCAGCCCACCAGGCTCCCCCGTCCCTGTGATTCTCCAGCTGTGTTCAAATCTGTGCTATCCCATGGATTATAGCCCACAATGCTCTTCTGTCCAAAGGATTCTCCAGGCAAGAATACTGAAGTGGGTTGCCATTTTCTCCTCCAAGGGATCTTCCCAACCCAGCGATCAAACTTGTGCCTCCTCTGTCTCCTGCATTGGCAGGTGGATTCTTTACCACTGCGCCACCGGGAAGTGACAGAAATAACAGAGCCCTAACGAGAAGATGCTAGTAGTGAAGAACCCGCCTGTCAGTGCAGGAGACATAAAAGACATGGGTCTGATCCCTGGGTCAGCAGGATCCCCTGGAGAAGAGCATGGAAACTCATTCCAGTATTCTTGCCTGGAGAATCCCATGGATGGAGGAGTCTGGTGGGCTACAGTTCATAGGGTCACAAAGAGTTGGACATGACTGAGGTGACGTAGCATGCAACCTTTCTCAGCTTATCCAAGTGCGTGCATATGTGCTAAGTTGCTTCAGTCGTGTCCGACTCTTTGCGACCCTATGGACTGGAGGCCACCAGGCTCCTCTAGACTACCAGGCTCCTCTGTCCATGGGATTCTCCAGGCGGGAATAATTTTCCCGACCCAGTGATCCCAACCCAGATCTCTTCTGTCTTTCTTGCATTGGCAGACTGGTTCTTTACCACTTGTGCCACCTGGGAGTTCAGTTCAGTCACTCAGTCATGTCAGACTCTTTGCGACCCCATGGACTGCAGCATGCCAGGCCTCCCTGTCCATCACCAACTCCCGGAGCTTGCTCAAACTCATGTTCATCAAATCGGTGATACCATCCAACCATCTCATTGTCTGTCCCATTCTCCTCCTGCCTTCAATCTTTCCCAGCATCAGGGTCTTTCCCAATGAGTCTGTTCTTCACATCAGGTGTCCTAAGTATTGTAGCTTCAGCTTCAGCATCAGTTCTTCCAATGAATATTCAGGACTGATTTCCTTAAGGATGGACTGGTTGGATCTCCTTGCTGTCCAAGGGACTCTCAAGAGTCTTCTCCAACACCACAGTTTAAAAGCATCAGTTCTTCAGCGCTCAACTTTCTTTATGTTCCAACTCTCTCATCCATACATGACTACTGGAAAACCGTAGCCTTGACTAGATGGATCTTTGTTGGCAAAGTAATGTCTCTGCTTTTTAATATGCTGTCTAGATTGGTCGTTACTTTTCTTCCAAGAGCAAGCGTCTTAATTTTATGGCTGCAGTCATGATCTGCAGTGATTTCAGAGCCCAAGAAAATAAAATCCATCACTGTTTCCACCGTTTCTCCATCTATTTGCCATGAAGTGATGGGACCAGATGCCATGATCTTTCTTTTTTGAAAGTTGAGTTTTAAGCCAGCTTTTTCACTCTCCTCTTTCACCCTCATCTAGAGGCTGTTTAGTTCCTCTTCACTTTCTGCCATAAGGGTGGTGTCACTTGCATATCTGAGGTTATTGATATTTCTCCTGGCAATCTTGATTTCAGTTTGTGCTTCATCCAGCCTGGCATTTCTCATGATGGACTCTGCATATAAGCTAAATAAACAGGGTGATAATATACGGCCTTGATGTTCTCCTTTCCACATTTTGAACCAGTCTGTTGGCCCATGTCTGGTTCTAACTGTTGCTCCTTGACCTGTATACAGATTTCTCAGGAGGCAGGTAAAGTGGTCTGGTATTCCCATCTTTTAAGAATTTTCCATAGTCTGTTGTAATCCACACAAAGGCTTTAGCAAAGTCAGTGAATCAGAAGTAGATGTTTTTCCGTAATTCTCTTGCTTTTTCTATGATCCAACTGATGTTGGCAATTTGACTCTGGTTCCTCTGCTTTTTCTAAATCCAGCTTGAACATCTGGAAGTTTACAGTTCATGTACTGTTGAAGCCTAGCATGGAGAATTTTGAGCATTAATTTGCTAGCATGTGAAATGAGTGCAGTTGGGGTAGTTTGAACATTTTTTGGTACTGCCCTTCTTTGTGATTGGAATGAAAACTGACCTTTTCCAGTCCTGTGGCCACTGTTGAGTTTTCTGTATTTGCTGGCACATTGAGTACAGCACTTTAACAGTATCCTCTTAGGATTATAAATAGTTCAGCTGGAATTCCATCACTTCCACCAGCTTTGTTCTAGTGATGCTTCCTAAGGCCCACTTGACTTCACCCTCCAAGATGTCTGGCTCTAGGTGAGAGATCACACCATTATGGTTATCTAGGTCATAAGATCTCTTTTGTATAGTTCCTCTGCGTATTCGTTCCACCTCTTCTTAACATCTTAAGAGCCTGGGAACTCCGTTTCCCAGCGCACCAGAGGGACTCTAGGCAACTCTGAGAGTTGATAGGCGTTGCGGCAGCGGAAACTACATTACCCAGAAGTCTCTACAGTGCCAAGCGGTGTAGGCTGAGCCAAAAAAAGCTTAAGAGAGCCTGCATACGTGCGTACACATTGCCTGGGGGCGGGACTTCCGGCGTTTGCCTTGTAGTCTATGAGCTGCTGTCCTGCTGCTCACTTATTCAGGGGTTTTCAGTCGCGTGGTGGGCACCGAAGAGACGGAGCGGAAAGCGAGAGGAGATGCGTTGGCCCCGCTGCCCAGTGGCGGTGTGAGGCCCCCTGAGCCCGTAGTTGACGGCAGTGCCCTCGGTCCGTCCTCGCTCTTCCCATGACCGGCGACCGAAGCCGCGGCGATGACGCCGGCTCAGGTGGGTTCTCCGTCTCCCGGCCCCCACCCGGCCTGACTCCAGCCTCCGAGTCCCAGATCCGGACGGAGTGGCCCTGTCAGCCATAGAGTCCAGAACTGAGGGCAGCCTTGTGAGGGGTCGCCCTTCAGCCAGTGGACAGGGGTGAGGGAGAGAGTTCCCTCGGGGGGCGACGGTGCACGGCTTGCAGATGCTCACGAGTCCGGAGCATTGAGAAAACTTGGGGTCACTTTTTTCGGGGACAGAGGGAAACGAGCTGTCTCACCTGAAAGGACATTCTAAGCGGATGGGAATCGTGGAAGGTTGCGAAGGGAGTGAGGAAGACAGGACCTGTGATATTGTGATTTAGAAGCAATATAGATGTGTTCATGCGGATGATCATAATGTATTTCCCTTCTGTATTTGGTCTTGATCCACAGTTGTAGACTCACAACTGCCAGGACACTTGGAATTCCCTAAGTGTTGAGAGTGATTGTGTCTTGTAATGAGAGTGAGCTGACTTGTGGAAGCACCTCAGGATGGGAGCTGATTACCAGGAGAACCAATTTTAGGTTTTGAGGGCTGCCTGTTTCACTCCCACCTCACGCCCCTTCAAGGAGAGGAGAGGGCCTGGACGTTGAATCTGGCTCCCATAGCTAATTATTATTATTATTTTAAAAATAGTTTTCTATATTTTTGGCAGTTTGGGGTCTTCCTTGCTGCCCACTGGGCTTTCTGTAGTTGCGGCGGGGGCGGGGGTGGGGGTGGGAACTACTGTTCCGTGCACAGGCTTCTCAGCTGCAGTAGCTTCTCCTATTGGGAGCACGAGCTCTAGGGCTGTTCAGTACTTGCCACACGTGGGCTCAGTAGTTGTGGTTCCCAGGCTCTAGAGTGCAGGCTCAGTACTTGTACCACAGGGCCTTAGTTCCTCCGAGGCCTGTGGGGTCTTCCCAGATCAGGGATGGAACCTGCGTTTCCCTGCATTGGCAGTCAGATTTATTACCATTGACCCACCAGGGAAGCCCCCAAAGACAATTACTGAATCAGTCATGCCTGTACAATGAAGCCATTAAAAAACCCCAAAAGGCCAGGGTTCGGAGAGCTTCTGGGTTGGGAAGATAGGGAGGTGCTGTTGAGGTGAAGTTCCAGAAAATGTGGAAGCTCCTTCCACCTGGCTGTTCTTGAGCTGTGAGCTTTTATAATCAACCAGTAATCTAGTAAGTTAAGTGTTCTTTTCATTTCTGGGACCTGTACTAGCAGTTTATTCAAACCCAAGGCAGGGGTCTTGGGAATGTGTGATTTATACCCTGTGGGTCAGAAGCTCAAGTGAGCGCCTGGGCTTAGGACTGAATCTAAAGTGCTAGGAGCAGTTTTGTGGGGCAAAACCCTTAATCTGTGGAATATTAACTGTTTCCGGGTACATAGTGTCAGAATGAAGTTTAATTTTTGAGCGCTCTGCTGCTGCCTGAGGATTGCTTGGTTTTGTGTGGGGTGCCCTCCCCGCACCCCATTGGCACTGGATCCAGGAACTGGATGAGGTATGGAGGCAGGGAGGCTGGTGAGGAGGACGTGTCAAAGAATTCAGGAGAATTGTGACAGGAATTTGGATCGAATTGGCAGAATTTCTTGCTGCAACACAATGGCTGTGAGTAGAGAATAGAAGACCACTCCAAACTTTTTCCCCCTGAACATTTAAGGAATGGTGATGAGGAAGTCTGTCCAGTGAATGGGATTCAGGGAGGAGAAGATCATGAGTTGCATTTGGACATGGTTATTCTGAGACATTTTGAGATGGAGATGTTAGAAGATGGAGACATCTTGTGGTAGAGGAGTATAAAGGTCTGGAGGATTGGGAAGGTCGCTGGTCTGGTCCTTTCTGAGGGGTGTACTGTGTGGACTGGACCACATTGTAGCCAGGGTGTACTGTGTGGACTGAAGGAAGAGAGTCTTAGGTTGTTGTTTCACATTGTCTCCATGGTGAGGTGTGCAAGGCCTGAGACTGGGGGTGAGGGCACGGATGGGTGTAGGAGGGAGCAGGCCTGCTATCGGATGGATTCTGACCTGTGTGTAGAAGGATCCATCCAGGTGGACTCAGGAGCTGACCTGGGAAGGAGGTTGAGTGGTGAGTTGGTGTAGATTCTCCCCACTGCAGGCTTCGCAGGCCCTCAAAACCACTCCCTGTAGAACACGGCAGAGGTCACCTGGGCTACTGGAGCAGCCGGTCCCAGACCAGGGTACTACCTCATCTCCTCAAGCCCTCAGAGCAAGAGGGGTGGTGCGCTGTCCAGCCCAGGGCTCCCTGAAGCTCCCTCCAGGCTACTGTGTTACAGGCAGGCTCAAAAGGACTAGTAGCTGATTCGCTTGCTCAGCGCCTTCCTGCACCTCATTAACTTAAGAGTACATGACACAGTTACTGACTTAAACACGAATGAACCGATATCCCTCTAAATACACACATGTAGGTAGGCCATTAGAAATGAACATATTGAATTAGTTAAATTTATCCAGACACTTGATCGTTGGTTTGCATGATAATATACATTTACGTATTTGCTTACAATGTGAAATTTTACTTCTCACATCTTCTTAAAACCTTAAAAAGTAGGAGAAACACACACCCAAATTTCAAAACTACCAGTTCACTTCCACTGAAAGTGCACACAAAACCCTTGATTGTGTGGATGGTACCACTGACACATAGTGTGTACTTCTTATGTTTGGTATCAGTCTCAGCCCTCTGAATTGAAACCATCCTTATTCCCATTTTACAGGTGGAGACACTGAGGCCCTTGTGCCTTCTAAAATACTGACTTGGTGTGTGCGAGTTCGATAAGGAGGTGGTTCAGACCATGGAGGGGTTCCCAGGTGGCTCAGTGTAAAAGAATCCACCTGCCAAATCAGGAGACACAAGAGACGCGGGTTCCATACCAGGGGTGGGAAAATCCCCTGGAGGTGGGCACGACAACCTATTCCAGTATTCCTGCCTGGAGAACGCCATGGGCAGAGGAGCCTGGCAGGCTGCAGTCCATGGGTCACAAAGAGTAGGACACAAGCACTGAGTAACTGAGTGCTCATACATGTCAGACCAGAGACTCCAAATGGTAGGGAGATGTAAACGCATTTGGTGGTTAGTTTGGCCCTGGACTTGGTGGGTGAAGAGTAGGCCAATGCAAAATGGAAGGAAATACAGCACATGCAGCTGCTTATGGGGTGAACTATCTTAATTTTTGTTACAGGGCCTTGTGGTCTTTGAGGACGTGGCCATATATTTCTCCCAGGAGGAGTGGGGGCTTCTTGATGAGGCTCAGAGACTCCTGTACTGCCAAGTGATGGTGCAGAACGTTGCACTTCTGTCCTCCGTGGGTAAGGCCCCCTGCCCACCGCAGCGTCCTGGGCCGGGCTGTGCTCCTCGTCACTTTCTAGGGCTGCCTCTGACCTTCCCACAATTGGTTCTCATTCTGTAGGTTGTTTTTTCGTTTCATTTATGGTTTCCTCTGCTGTGCAAAAGCTTGTAAATTTGAATAAGTCCCATTTCTTGATTTTTGTTTTTATTCCTGTCGCATTGGGAGACTGACCTAAGAAAACATTGGTCTGATTTATGTCAGAGAATGTTTTGCCTATGTTCTCTTCTAGGAGTTTTATGGCGTCACGGCTTATGTTTAAGTCCATAACCATTTTAAGTGAGCTTCGTGTCCGGTGAGAGGGGCTGCCCTACTTCATTGATCCACTACTGGACTGTTCAGACCTGCTTTGCCCTTGTTCTGATCCCTTTAGAGCGTGGGATTTCCTACAGCGGGCCCCATCCCTCTCCCAGCCTTTCCTCTGAGTGCTCTCTTCAGGCCCAGGTGGTTGCTTACCCTGAGCAATAGGAGGGCCCTGGGTGCCTGACAGGGTGGACGTTATTTCCGTAAGGTCAGGAGAGGCTCGAGCGCATAGCCCTGGTACGTGGGGGTGAGGAAATGGTGAGACATCAGAGCTGGGGTCCTGTCACACCGGGCGTGTGTCCTATATCCAGCAGTGTGTGGTTCCAGAGTCCACACTTCACTTCCTCCTTTTCTTTCCCGTTGATTTTTTGACTCTTCACTCCTGGCCCTGGCTCTCATCCATTCCTCTCCACTGCTCCTTTTGCAGTGTTCTCAACATAACCTCCATTTAAAGTGGTGGAACATGTGCATGCATCCTTAAATACTCCTTGTCGCCCAACTGCCATGTTGCATTTAGACATTTGGGGTCTGGACAGAGCCTTCTACACATTGCTCACCAGTTACCAGTAGCCAGGCCTTGTTGAAGTGAGCTGTAGACCTTCCTCCCCTCCCTGCACCATACCCCTTCCTCCTGTCCTGGCCTGTCAGTTGTCTGGGCTCTGCCCTCGGATGAGCCTCCCAGGCTCCACTCTGCACCCCAGGCCTTCCTCACATGGGCTCTAGTCCCAGGCCTCTGCAATCCCACAGACTTATTGCTGGGCCGGTATGAGACACACTGATGGGCCCACCTTTATTAGCATCTCTCCTTCCAGGTTGCCGGCATGCCACCCAGGATGAGGAGGCCCTTTCAGAGCAGCATGATGTGGCTGCAAGGTCACAGGTCAAGACTCCAAAGCCAGGCCCATGCATCCAGAAGCCTCACCCCTCTAAGACATGCAGCCCACTCTTGAAAGACACCTTATGCCTGGCTGGGCACGGTGGGACACAGCCTGAGGAGGAGGTGTCCGTATGTGGGGAGAGTCCTTCCCAGCATCCAAAGGAGCCACGTCAAAGGAGACTCCCTGGATGGGGTGAGGGGAAGACTTGCTGTGTGAAGAATGACAGTGTTCACGTGACAGATGAGACCTGGCCATGTCGGGAGAGAGGGCAGGAGTTCCTAGCCCAATCCAGCACTCTCCAGCACCAGACCCCTCACACAGAAGGGAAACTGCACAGCAACATGGAGGGCAGGGCAGCCTCTGAAAGTGGGCAGGATGATGACAAGTGCAGTGAATGTGGGAAGACCTTTAGCCAAGAACACACAATTGTTGAGCACCAGAAAAACCTTTGCTGTGAAAGCGGGAAGACCTTCATCAGAAAGTTCCACCTGGTTCAGCAGCAGAAAACTGACACTGAGACAAGACTCTCTGAGCAGCTTGGATGTGGAAGGTTCTCTGCACAAAAGTCTGGCTTCACTGCACACCATCGAGTTCACACTAGGTTAGTGCCTTATGAGTGCAGCCAGTGTGGGAAGTGCGTTAAGGACAGCTTCACACTCACTGTTCATCAGAGAGTTCACACGGGAGAAAAGCCATATAAATGCAGCAAATGTGGGAAATTCTTTAGGTACAGCTTCACGCTCAGAAGACATCAGGGAGTTCACATTGGAGAAAAAACATATGAGTGCAGCGTGTGCAAGAAATTTTTTGTAGACAGCTCCAGGCTCATTATTCATCAGAGAGTTCACACTCGGGGAAGGCGTTTTGAATGCAGCAAATGTGGGAAATTCTTTAGGTACCACTTCACACTTGAGAGGCATCAGAAAGCGCACACTGGAGAAAGGCCTTATGAGTGCGGCATATGCGGGAAACTCTTTAGGCATAACTCAAATCACATCAGGCATCGGAGAAATCACACTGGAGAAAGACCTTATGAATGCAGTGTATGTGGTAGACTCTTCAGTCAAAACTCCCACCTCATTCGGCACCAAAACGTCCACACCAGAGAAAAAACTTATGAATGTAGCAAATGCGGGAAGTTCTTTGTGGACAGCTCCACCCTCATTATTCATCAAAGAGTCCACACTGGAGAAAAGCCTTATGAGTGCAGAGAATGTGGGAAAGTCTTCAGGTACAACTCCAGCCTCATTAAACATCGGCGAGTTCACACTGGGGAAAGGCCTTATGAATGCGTCAGCTGTGGGAGAGGCTTTAGCCAAAACTCCCACCTCCTTCGACACCAAGAAGTTCACACTAAAGAGTACTGCAAACAGGGGAAGACTTCAAAGCAAAGTCTGATCTGATTTAGCGCTGGGATGGACTGCTATCTAGGTGTTTAAAATCTTTTTTTAATTGTTGTGAAGTACATGTAACATAGAATTTACAGTCAACCATATTTAAGTGTAAGTTCAGTAGTAATTCATTGTGCACAAATATTCAAAAGTCTTTTCATCTTATAAAAGTAAACCCATCAGACAGCAATTCTTCGTCCCCTCTCTTACTGACTGACAACAACTATTCTGCTTTCCGTGTATGAATTATTCTCACTGTGTAACTTATATAAGAGTCGTCAAGTTATTATTCTTTTGTGGCTGGCTTATTTAACTGACTGTAATGTTCTTAGGGTTCCTCTATGTTCTGGAATGTGTCCGAATTGCATTCCTTTTTTGAGTAATGCTCCATCTTCTGTACATCCTACTTTTTCTGTTTCCTTTCATCATTGGGCACTTGAGTTGCTTTCCCTATTTGGCTGTTGTACATAATGCTGTTATAAATATAATGGCATAAATATTTATTTGGACCCTGCTTTCAGTCCTTTTAAGGTATATTCCCAGACAGAGTTTTTGGATCATTTAGTAATTCAATATTTACATTTTTTGAGGAACTGAAGGGCTGTTTTCCATGGTAGTTGGGCTGTTTTACATTGATACAGCTTGAGGTTTCCCATTTCTCTACACCCTCAGCAATGTTTTTATTTTCTTCTTGTTTTATTTTTTATTACACTAAGGGACATGAGGTGATATTTCATTGTGATTTTGATTTGCATTTAATGATGTTGAATAGTTTTTCATCTGCTTGTTGGCTGTTTGTATTAGTCCTTTGAGAAAATGTCTCTTCTAATCCATTGCCCATTTTTTAATGTGGTTATTATGGTCATTGTTATTGTTATTTAGATGGTAGAGTTCTTATATATTCTGTGTATTAAGTTGTTATTAAATAGTTTGCAAATATTTTCCTCCACTCTGAGGGTTGTCTTTTCACTGGGTCTACTTAGTAATTTTTTTTTTGCACAGAAATTTTAAATATTAGTGTAGTCTAGTTCATTTCTGTTAATGTTGCCTGTGCCTTTGTTATCATGTCCAAGAAATTATCACAAATCCACTGTCATGAAGCCTTTTTCTTATGTTTTCTTCTCCGAGTACTATGCTTTTAAACCTTAATATTTAGGTCTTTCATCCACTCGGTGTTCCTTTCTCTTTTTTTGGCCACACCACACGGCTTGTAGGATATC
Source organism: Bos javanicus (assembly GCF_032452875.1). Taxonomy (NCBI): domain Eukaryota; kingdom Metazoa; phylum Chordata; class Mammalia; order Artiodactyla; family Bovidae; genus Bos; species Bos javanicus. Next base: position 65,139,753 of record NC_083885.1, on the reverse strand, counting down.
AGCTCCCAACTAGGGACTGAACCTGGGCTGCAACAGTTTTGTTAAAAACCAAGGAAAACAGATTTCTGTGCTGTCTTGCTTTCTCTGCTTCTCTTGTGGCTCAGCTGGTAAAGAATCCACCTGCAATGTGGGAGACCAAGGTTCAATCCCTGGGTTGGGAAGATCCCCTGGAGAAGAGAAAGGCTACCCACTCAAGTATTCTGGCGTGGAGAATTCCATGGACTGTATAGTCCATGAGGTCGCAAAGAGTTGGACACAACTGAGTGACTTTCACTTTCACTTGCTGTATCTGGAGTATTGCCAGCCTTTTGAGCCCTTTGGTAAGAATATGTGCCCCACCCCCTTGATTGGTTAGTGTGGACATCACCTAGCTTTGCCAGAGGACTGGATCTGGCTTTGCTGGCAGTTTTCAGAGGTTTCCCTTGTTCAGGGTCATTAGTGATTGTCTCCTGATAGTCTTCACAGATTTTTCCAGCCTCCATTTTATCCGCTCCTCAAACTCCAGGCTAACCTTCCTGGTTCTTGCAATAAAGGTTTTTTTTTTTTTTTTTTTTTTAAATTGAAGTATAGTTCATTTACAATGTTGGGTTAATTACTGCTGTACAGCAAAGTGACTAATTATACATATATATTCTTTTTTAAAAATATCCTTTTCCAATATGGTTTATAATAGGGTATTAAGTAGAGTTCCCTGTACTTTACAGTAGGATCTTGTTGTTTATCCATGCTATGTATAAAAGTTTACATCTGCTAATCCTAACTTCCTATTCCATTCCTCCCCTCAGTCTTATTGTTCAAGCTATCTTTACTCTTTAACTTTTTGTGACCTAAAGGAAATAGCAGGAGGACAACGAACAGCTCTCAGTGTAAACCTGGCCTACTTGTATTGCTTCGTGAGACTTTCTAGGAAAATCTGAAGGGCCCCTGCACCAGGATCTCATGCCCTAGACATGAAAATTATTTGTGGATCCACAGTCACTTGGGGCAGATGGTTTGCAAACAGCAGTATTTGGCAGTAGCCTGAGTTGGGGCCCTTGAATTTAGTGAATGTCCCATGGCAAAACTGAGAGCTGTCTTCTGAGATCCACCATAGGAGTGTGTCCTGAAGAAAAAACTCATGTAGGTACATGTCCATGGACTTAAGATCTAAGGCCTAGGGGTGGGAACCATATTGTGTACAGAAACAGTGACTGGGTTAATAGGGACTGGGGGAGATTGCAGCAATGTAGAATCGATAAAGTGAAGTCGCTCAGTCGTGTCCAACTCTTTGCGACCCCATGGACTGTAGCCCACCAGGCTCCTTTGTCCATGGGATTTCCAGGCAAGAGTACTGGAGTGGGTTGCCATTTCCTTCTCCAGGGCATCTTTCTGACCCAGGGTTCGAACCCAGGTCTCCTGCATTGCAGGCAGATGCTTTACCATCTGAGCCACCAGGGAAGCCCTTTAGAATGGATAAGCCCCTTCTAAACGGGCATGTGTTTCAGCAACTGGCTAAGTGGGAAGAGAGTGTACAGAATGAAGGACCTACAGTCCAGTCCATGGAAATCTGGGTGCATCCCCTTTAAGAAATCTGAAAGCCACAAGGCTTCCTGTGTAGCTCAGACAGTAAAGACTCTGCCTGCAATGCAGGAGACCTGGGTTTGATTACTGGGTTGGGAAGATCCTCTAGAGAAGGAAATGGCAACCCACTCCAGTATTCTTGCCTGGAGAATCCCCATGGACAGAGGAGCCTGGCGGGCTACAGTCCACGGGGTCGCAAGAGTCAGACACGACTTAGAGATTAAACCACCACCACCACCACAGTCCAGTCCATGGAAATCTGGGTGCATCCCCTTTAAGAAACCTGAAACCCTGCCCGCGCCTCAGAGCCCAAGGATCCTCCTCTCCAGCAACTCTTCTGTGGTGTGGGGGAACATTTTCCGGATCTGGGGAGCACCGCCCCTTACCTGGACCTGGGACCCAGTGAACTGCTTTACCCAGAAGGCACTGCGCCGCACCTGTCACCGGATCACTGAAGACACAGGCACTTCCGTTCTGGAGGACGATGTCTGGGCGGGTCTGTTGATGTGCACCGCGGATGACATTTTGTAAATACGGATGTGTTTACTTGGTGGGGAGCTTGGAAACGTTTGACCAGCCCCAGATCTGGGAGGTGGGAAGCCTGCCCCTTCTGCTTCTCTTGAGGCGGGCACGAGGCAATTTCACTCCACGTGCCCATTCTGCAGCAATAAAGATTCAACTGCAGAATGGTATTATTAATATAGAGACTCGTTTGGAGGTTTGGAGGCCGTTTTTCTCCATTCCCCAACTGATCAAAAGGCCAGGCACTACTACAATAGAATTTAACTCTCTTCTTTTTTAACCCTTCGATTTTGAAGAATTTCCAGTTCTTAAGGATACAATCCAAAGGCGCTTCTTCTGGCTTAGAAGGGGATCCACCCGTGTTGAATAACCTGCAACTGAGAACTGAGGGTCACAGTGTTGCCACAGGTCGCCATGGAAATAGGGGCGCGTTGCCTTTACCAATAGGTCTGGCGCTTCAGACCACAGTTCCTCCCCGGCCTTTCCGCCTCACACGCCTCTGCAAGTATCAGGCAGAACCAGAAACGTGCCCTTTCCATGGGTGGATTAGGCGCACAAACTCCTTTACCTCGAGGCCTCTGCCCAGCGCGTCCGCACTGTGGCCCCACTGGTGGCCGCCCAGACGATGGGCGTTTCCGGAGGCCCTTGCAGGCGGAGGCGGGATTTCTGGCGTCGCGGTTGTGACGTGGATTCCGGGATTCCACGTGGAATCCGCGTGGTGCCCAGGATTCTGGAGTGCCTGTGTAGGCTGGGAGTCCTCACTGGGGTCCGCTTTGGGGAGGCTCTGGAGAGGCGAACAGAGGACAGAAGAAAAGATGGGACTTCTGTCCGCTTGGTTATTACGAAACATGGTTGCTGTCGTGGACGGGCCCCTGTCGCGGAGCTGTCGCCTGGGGCTGCGCTCCTTCGGAGGCCTTCGCGACCGCCCTCTGTCCCTGTCCGCTTCGGATGCAGCAGCCTAAGCTTCCGCGCCTTTGACCAGGAGGAGGCTGGGGCTCGGAGCTCCACCGTCCTCTCGGGCTCACCACACCCAGGGGAGTGCGCGGGTTCCGCCGGCTTTTCAACCCGGTTCTGCTCACAGGACCCACGGCGGCTGCCGCGCGCATGGACCGGGCTCAGGTGAGTGGAGAGTCCTCAAGCCTTCCCGACTCAGGTGTGGGGGCTGCTGTGTTCTCAGGCTTTCCGACCTTGGCCTTCGTCGCTCCCTTCTCTTGAGTATGAAGGCGGTGGAGGGCGGTCGGTCAGTGACGGTGAACACGTGGCAAGGAACCCCTTCCCAGGGTTGACCGGATGAGGTGCGAAATGGTTTGCAGGGCTTAGGAGCCCCAGGTACAAACACTTGGAGGTGAGGCTGAATTAGGCACTTTCTGGAAACGGCAGGTATCCGCGGTTATGTGTGCTGAGAACAGAGAGCACGCAGTCAGGAGGCCGAACTGGTATGGCAGCCTGGGGAGCTGGACCTCAGTTCTGACAGTGATGAGAACCACAGAAGGTTTATAACACAGAAGAGAGGTGATCTGACGTCGGTGTTGACAGGCTCCCTCTAAGTAGAGTGGAAAGCCTGGGGAAGCCTGAGGGTGGCAGGGAGACCAGGCGGGATTTACTGCCATAGCCCAGGTGTATTGATGGTGGGGCCAAAAGTGGACGTTACAGAGTGTATGGATTTTGGATGTTTTTAAACTAGGGCCGGTGGAGATTTTGATGAGAAGTAGTGATGTTCTGGGACTCTTCACCTGTCCCTCCCTCTGTGCTTGAGTCTGGGGGCCTTACAGTAGGAGTCCTTTTCTAGCCCAGCACCCCGAATCTAAGCCAAGAGTTATATGAAGAGGTTCCTGCTTTGGGCAGCCAGTAGGAGGAGTGGAAGGGTGTATTAGACTCAGGAACCGCTTGCACAAGTGCTTAAGGGGTTAAGATTGAGTTGTGAGTCATCAAGAAACCACAGGTCTTAATTCTGTCTGCTGAAAAAAAGGCCAGAAGTTGGGCAACAATAGCAGGCTGAGGAGCTGGGCTTCTGTTTTGAAGGTGATGAAAGACATGAACTTCCGGGATGCCTCAGTGGTAAAGATTGCACCTGCAGTGTAGAAGATGCAAGAGACAGGTTTGCTCCCTGGGTCAGGAAGATCCCCTGGAGGAGGGAATGGCAACCCATTCCCGTGGTCTTGCCTGGGAAATCCCATAGAGAAACCAGGAGGGCTGCAGTCCTTGGGGTCCCAAAGAGGCAGACTGACTAAGTGAGCATGTAGCAGGCACAAAAGACACGGCAGATTTGGAAGAGAAGAGAGATGCTCTGAATCAAAACAGGCTCCCTCTGGCTGCTGTCTGGTTGAGAATGGAGTGTGGGCGTGAGGGAGGAGGCTACTGCACTGGTCCACAGAAGTGCTGATGGTGGCAAAGAAAGTCCCAACCGGGCACTGAGGACTGGGTGTGTTGTTCAGGCACTGGGGTAGCAGTGGAGCCTGTCATAAACACAAAGGAGTTCTTCCGGACACTGTGCAGAGTGGTTTCAGGGGTGGGGTGTGATTTGGAAGTGTAGACTGGAAAGTTTTTAGTCTTAATGGAGGGGGACCCCAGATATGAGGAAGGTGTGGTTCAGAGTGGTGTACCTGGTGGGAGGAGCATGGACTGATGGCCTTAAAATTGTTCCTGGGAGGCATGGTCAGGAGGATGCCCGCGGGAGAGTGCTTGGTGCCCTTCCTGCCGGACCTATGGCTTACATAGTCTCTGTCTGCCCGCCTTCCTGATTTTGCTCTGGGCTGCCCACGGTGATCAGAGAGACAGGAGAGGGCACCAGGAGTGGTGTCACGGCTGAGTATCGCCTCCGAGTTGGGAGGCTGGGGAGCAGAGGAGCAGGGGGTGGGAGGTGAGTGGGGGCCTGGAGAGTCCTGTTGTGTGTGGGCTCAGCTGTCCCCATCGTGGCAGGGTGGTGTGACCTTCGAGGATGTGTTCGTGTACTTCTCCCGGGAGGAGTGGGAGCTGCTGGAGGAAGCTCAGAGGCTCCTGTACCGCGATGTGATGCTGGAGAACTTCGCACACGTGGCCGCCTTGGGTGAGTCCCTGTTTCAGTTACCTATTGGTACATGTCAAACTGCTCCAAAAGTGAGTGATGTAAAACAGTAAAAAGGCCTTATGGAAGTTTCAGTGTGTCAGGAACTCGTCACACCTCACCTGGTGCTTTTGGCTCAGGGTCTGCCATGAGGCTTCTCTCAAGCTCCCAGCCGAACTGTTCTCATCTGAAGGCCATTCTCGGGAGGATCTCAGTCACAAACTCACTCATGTTTTATGTTTCCAAGAGGTCGTTTCTTGTGGCTTGTTGGACTGTAAGGCTGTTAGTCAGAGGCCCCCTGGCTTCCTTGTTACCCTAGCCTTTCTGTAGCGCATCTCAAAGCAGTGAAGGAACCTTCTTTCTGAGCAGAGAGAATGTCCAGGACGGTAGCTTGTCTTTTTGTAACCTGACCTGGAAACAGTGATCCCATCATTTTTCTCTGTTCTGTTCTTAGAAATGGGTCAGTCAGTGCAGCCTCTGGTCAAGGGAAGTGGCTCGTGCAAGGGCAAGAACACCAGGTGACAGGTCTTCCTGGGTCATCGGAGAGGCCGCCTGCCACAGGCCCACATGCCTGCTGCAGTGTCCTTGGGTTCGGTTTTTCCCTGGTGCCCTGGGGGCAGCTCTTCCTGTCCTGCCAAATCAGGGGCTCTTCCCCCTCCCGTCTTGGTTCCCAGGGTAGGGGCTGTGGGTGCCCAGGGCTGTGAATAGTGTCCCCTCGCTGAGCAGTCCCGACACCTGCTGCCCAAAGCCTTTCTGGATGAGGTTAAGCGTTCAGGGCTCTCGAGTTGGCTTCACAGATTGTCCCGGGCTTGGGCCCTTCTAGACCCATAATGTGTCTGTGTCTGTGTTCTGCCCCCACCCCCTGGCTGACAGTTCTCGGGGACGGACTTTGCCAGAAATTGTCGCTATTGACATGTCACTGCTTATGGAGGGCATAGGGGTGCTCTGCCAAGTCCTCCTATGTGGTTTTTGTCTTTTTAATGTTAACCTTCTCTTCTCTCTGAGCTGGGTCTATCTGGGCCACTCACCTGTGCTATGTTTGTTTTTTGGTTTTTGTTTTTACAACTTCCGCCTTCCAGATCCCATGTAGGTGCCCAGTGGCAGAGAGGCAGAGAGCCCCGGGTGCCTGTGGGTGGACCTGTCTCCAGCCACACTGACAGCCCAGAGCAGGGGAGCTGAGAGAGAGCCATCTGAGGGTTGGGCTCACATCATACCGTCAGCCTGCTTTGTGTTCACCGGTGTTTTCTTGCCAAGGCCCATAGCAGTGCTCACTTCTCCCTTTCCTCACCATGCTTGGCACTTGACGTTGTTCTCCTGTCTTCCATCCCTTGGCTGTTTTCCCACCTCTCTGGCCTCCATGTATGCCACTCATTCTCCTCTGCTTACCCCACAACGCTCTGCCACATTGGCTGCATTAATGTGTCATGAGCTGTGTTCATATCCATATGTAGTCCTGAAGAGCCAGCTACTTACTTGCAATCAGATTTTCCTGGGCCTGGACAGAGCCTTCTGACAAATGAGCCAAGCTCACCTGACACCAACAGCTGCTGCTGCTGCTAAGTCGCTTCCGTCGTGACCAACTCTGTGCGACCCCATAGACGGCAGCCCACCAGGCTCCCGTCCCTGGGATTCTCCAGGCAAGAACACTGGAGTGGGTTGCCATTTCCTTCGCCAATGCATGAAAGTGAAAAGTGAAAGGGAAGTCGCTCAGTTGCGTCTAACTCTTACCGACCCCATGGACTACAGCCCACCAGGCTCCTCCATCTGTGGGATTTTCCAGGCAAGAGTACTGTTTAAACCCTGTTTAAACTGTTTAGACCCTGTTTAAACCCTTCTTAGAGGAGTGAGTTGGAGACCTCGCCTCTGCTTCCAGTACTGTTCACCATCATTGTGTCTTTACTCATCACTGGGAGTCCTCCATACCTTCCAAGGCCCAGGACTGACAATGGGCCCTTCCTCACTGATCCTGGCCCCTCATCCTGCCAGAGGCCCGTGGACTCACTCACTGGTGTGTCGCACACTCGGAGGTGATGGACTTGCTGCTTCTTACTGAAGTCAGCATGTCCTTCACTAGCAGCTCTTTGCTTTCAGGTTATTGATGTGAAGCAGACAATGAGGAGGCCCCTTCTGAGCAGAGTGTGTTTATGGAATTAGTGTCAGAGTTCAGGACTCTTGGGTCCTGTCCACTTATCCAGAAAGCTCACCCATGTGAGACAGGTGACCTGCTCTTGAAAGCAGGTCATTTCAACACCTGGATGAACACCAGGGTCATGCCCTTCACTGCACCTGTACACTTGTGACCCCTGTGGGCGAGGATTCCTGTTGAGTGAAAACTTTCATCAGCACCAGAAACCACATAGTGGTAAGAATCCTGTCAGTAGAATGATAATGTGGCCTCATGTATGAAGAGCTGTCCGTGAGTTAGGGAGACCTTTTATTGCGGGATGTGCAAGTAAAAGACTAGACTTTGGGCGACACCAGGGAGACAGTGATGAACTGATGCGCTGACAGTGAGAAGGCCTTCCTGAGCGCCTTCACTCTCAACAACCAGATAACTCAGGCTGAAGTGCGAGCCTGTAGGTGCCTGCCATGTGGAGATCTGTCCAAGGAGAAATCCGCTCTTATTCATCACAGAAAACTTCATGGTGGGGAAACATCACATGTGTGCAAGGAGTGTGGAGAGGCCTTCATTCACCTGTCTCACCTAAAGACCCACCAGAAATTTCACACTGGCAAAAGACAATATATGTGCAGTGGATGTGGAGAAGCTTACAACAGAAGCTTGCACCTTGTTCAGAACCAGAGAACTCACACCGGGGAAAGACCTTATGAGTGCAATGAATGCAGAAAACCCTTTGGTTGTAAAAGCACACTTGTTCAGCACCAGCGTGTTCACACTGGCGAAAGGCCTTATGACTGCACTGAATGTAGAAAAGCCTACAGCAGAAGCTCCCACCTTGTGCAGCACCAGAGAATCCACACCGGGGCGAGGCCTTATGAGTGCATTGAATGTGGAAAATCCTTTAGCCCTAACTCCAGCCTCATTAAACAAAGGAGAGTCCACACAGGAGCAAAGTCTTATTTGTGCAGCAAATGTGGGAAGGCTTTTGGCTACAAAGACACACTTGAGCAGCACCAGATAATTCACACTGGTGCACGGCCTTATGAGTGCAGCGAGTGTGGGAGGGTCTTTGGCTGTAAACACATGCTTGTGCAGCACTGGAAAATCCACACTGGAGAAAGGCTTTATGAGTGCAATGACTGTGGAAAACTCTTTAGCCATAGCTCCAACTTCATTGTGCACCAGAGAATTCACACTGGAGCAAAGCCTTATGAATGCAGTGAATGTGGGAAATGCTTTAGCCACAACTCCATCCTCATTCTACAAAAGACACATCACAGTAGAACAAGGCCTTATGTGCGTAGTGAATGAAGAAAAGCTTACATTAGTAGCTCCCACCTTGTTCAACACAAGAAAGTTCACACTGGAGCGAGACCTTATGAGTGCAATGAATGTGGGAAATTCTTTAGCCACAACTCCATCCTCATTCTACACCAGAGAGTTCACACTGGAGAAAAGCCTTATGTGTGCAGTGAATGGAGGAAGGCCTATAGCAGAAGCTCCCATCTTGTTCAGCACCAGAAAGCTCACCCTGGAGAAGGACCTCATGAATACCACAGTTTTGGTGACCCTTTAGCTGCATCTCTTAAACTTGTTTAATGCCCAGAAACTTCAACTGGAGAAAGGTCTTATGAATGCAGTCAATGCACTGTGTCCCTTTTGAAGATTACAGGACTCACAGCGGCAAAGGTGGGAATCATCTTGGTACAGAGACACTGAGATAATGCAGTGGGGATGACTGAGGCTCGTGAGGATGGGTGTCTGCTCTTAAGGCAGCGTCTCTATATGTCCCTGCGATTTTGGCTCTATGGCATGAAAGTATACAGAAATTCTCAGGACCTTCACACCTCTGAGTCTCCTGTGGTCAACACACTGTCTCAGTAAATAAAGGTTTGTGGATTCCTGTACCTCCCTAGGCTGTTTACATCTGGCCATCACTGCACAGGCAGGAACCCCAGCAGTGACAGAAGAGAGAACCAGGGCTCAGGCTTCTCTGACCAGCCAACATTCCTAGTGACTGAAGTGGACGTGGCCTTCATTGCTCTGCAGTTTTTGCTGATCCTGAGGCAGGGCTTATGCTCCTAAGTTATGTGGAGAGGGATATGGTAGAACTAGAACAGTTGGCAGATGGGACTTTCCAAGAAGAACGGTAAATATGGATATTTATGGGGAATATTTAGTTCCTAACATCTTTACTGAGGTATGGTGACATGAAATCAATATATGTTAAATATAAAATGTGTTAGGTTTCAGCATGTGTATATACTGATGAGACCAGACATCAAGATAATGGAGATATCCACCACAGCCAAGAGATTCCTTGTGTCTCTTTATACTGTTTCTTGCCCATTCCTTTCTAACCCCCATCCCACAATTCACAAGTAATAGCAAGCATTTTATAGTATTTTATATAAACAGAATCATGTGGTACATATTTTCTGGGGAGTGGGGACTCTGGCTTTTTCACCAGCCATGACTACTTTGAGACTGATCCACTTTGCCACAGGTATCAATTATTCATTTGTATTGTTGAATATTCGTCCACTGTATGGATATACCACGATTGTCTTTTATCCATTTGCCAGTTAGTGGATATTTGGGTTGTTTCCAGTTTTCACAGATAAAACTGCTGTGACGATGTGTGTATAAATTATTACTGAATCACCTTCCATTGTATGGTTGTACCACAGTTTATCCATTCACTGAGGGATATCTTGATTGCTTCCAAGTTTTGGCACTATGGCTAAACCTGCATTATGCATTGTTTTGTGTGGGTATACACTTCAGTTCATTGGGGTTCAAGCCTCAGAGCATGATTTGCTGGGTCACATAGTAAGGGAATATTTAGTTTTATAGAAAACTGCCTTCTAAAGTGGCTGTATCATATTGCATTCCCACCAACAGTAGGTGAGAGTTCCTGTTGCTCCATGTTCTTGTCAGTATTTGATGTTGTCAATGTTTTGGGTTTTGCCGTTCAAGTAGGTATGCTGTAATAGTATATTGTTGTTTCTTTCATTTGCAATTCTCTAATGGCATATGATGAATATCTTCATATTCTTTTAACAGCGTCTTTTGCTGAACAGAAATTTTAAACTTTAGTCAAGTCCAAATTACTCAGTGTTTCTTCCATGGATTGTATTTTGGTGTTGGATTTAACACATCATTGCCTAACCCAAGGTCTGTGTCCCCTGTATTACCGTCTATGTGTTTTATTACTGTTTTGTATTTAGGCTCATTATCCATTTTGAGAAAATATTTGTGAAAAGTGCGAGGTCTGTGTCTAGATCACGTGTTTTGTTTTGTTTTCCCCATGCTGTGCAGCTTGTAGGATCTTAGTTCCCAAACCAGGGATTTTAACCCACATCCCCTGCAGTGGAAGCAGGGAGTCCTCACCACTGGATCATGTTTTTAAGCCCCATTTGTTGAAAAAGACTATCCTTTCTCCATTTCTTTGCCTTTGCTCCCTTTTCAAAGATCAGTTTACTGTATTAGTGTGGATCTATTTCTGTGGTTTCTGTTCCAGTTTTTTCCACTTAGTGAGATAATCATCATGTGGCTGTGGTTTTTTTTTATTTTTTCCTTGTCTTTTATTTAAATGGTGCATGCGTGCTAAGTCGCTTCAGTCATGTCTGACTCTGTACAACCTGTGGACTGTAGCCTGCCAGACTCCTCTGTCCATGGGAACTAATCTTGCATTTCCTGCAAGAAATCCCACATGATCATCTTGCATAATCCATTGTATATATTGCTGAGTCGGTTTTCTGATATTTTGTTAGTGTATTGTATAGATAGATGAATGGTCATGGGTTTATAGGTTTGCTTTTCTCCGACTTTGGTATCAGAGTAATTCTGATGTCAAAGAAGAATGGTTTCCTCCTCCTTTATTTTCTGGAGGAGTTTTGAAGGATGAGTGATACTTCTGTTTTTAATGCTTGCTGCAATTCCTTAGTGAAGGCACCTAAGCCTGGAATTTCCTTGTGGGAAGACTTTCAATAAAAATACAGTCAAGTAATTTTTTCAATTTTGTTCTCTTGAACGGCTTTGGAGTATAGTTGATTAAGAATATTCTGTTAGTTTCAGGTGGACAGCAGAGTGATTTGGTTATACATATACATGTATGTATTCTTTTTCAAATGATTTTTCCATCTAGGTTATTTCAGTGTTTTGAATATATATACTATATATAGTAGGTCCTTGTAGGTTGTCTATTTTAAATACAGCACTGTGTACATGTCAATCAACTCAATAATCTCTCGCATCCCCCCCACCACCACCCCCCATTTGTTCTCTTAAGTTTGTGCATCTGTTTCTGTTTTGTAAATGTTTGTGTGTTTTTTAATCATCCCCTTATGACAACTTCAACTTCTTTAGTCAGTAGTGTCTTCACTCTTGGTTTTGTTGTCTTTTCAGTCAACCTACAGTTTTGTCAATTTTGAAAGAACCAACATTTTACTTCATTGACTTTTTTAAAGTTTTGTTTCAATATTTTGTTCTAATTTTACCATTTCCTTTCTTATCTTTGCTTTAGGGTTTGGTCTTATTTTCCAGGTTTCTCAATAAGGAAGGTTAGGTTATTGACATCAAATAAACTGTAAATAAAGCTATACATTTCCTTTAAATTTTTCCCTTGTAATTAGGATATTGGGCAGTGTATAGTTTAATAAGTCTCTTCCTATTAAATTTGCAGGGATGGTACCAGAGTGGGAAGAATGCTTATGATTTTTCAGTCCAAGTATTTATGGCTGAAATGGGGAAAATCTGGGTTATCTGAAATACCTTCCACTGTCAGGAAGAGATTGAGCTAAGCTGTTGGTGATTGATGTAGCATTATCCTCCATGTCTACCAGAATTTGATGAGGATGACCATGTACAGTCAACTCATCTTGAGTACTAAAGGGTATGGCAGGCTATTGGGCACTTTCCCGTCCTCAGGGCACCCCGTTTTGAGGTATATTCTTTGTGTCAGCTTTTCTTCATAAGATAGGAAAATCTTTCTCCAGTGTTCAGTCTATTTATTTGCAAGTGTTCTTGTCAATAGGCAGTTGGTTGGGATGTGGGCTCCTTAGCCTCTGCTCATCATCTGCAGGGACACGTTTCTTTGGATCCTGTCTTACAAATGTGCTAGTCTGTCCTGAAAACCTACAGCTTACACATATTTTTGTTTCGCTGATTAAATTGCAATCAATTTTTCTTTTTTTCCCTGGTGGCTCAGAGGTTAAAGCGTCTGCCTCCAATGCGGGAGGCCCGGGTTTGATCCCTGGGTTGGGAAGATCCTGTGGAGAAGAAGGAAATGGTAACCCACTCCAGTACTCTTGCCTGGAGAATCCGGTCGATGGAGAAGCCTGGTAGGCTACAGTCCATGGGGTCGCAGAGTCGGACACGACTGAGCGACTTCACCTTCACCTTCACCTCAGGTCTGGATTTTAGGAGCCTTAGACTTCCTTTCCTGACCTTTCTATGACCCTCAGGGTTTTCATGGAAAGAGAACCCCCTGTTGATCCTGATCAGTTCCCAACCAGCTTTTGTCACCTTATCACACAAGCTTAGCGTCTTATGTTCCAACCAACATGTATACAAGTTGTATAAATTAGATGACCTTAGATGTACCCTAAAGAATTCTAAATTTTTAAATAACTACTGCTGGTCTTACTTGGATTGAAGAGAATCTTTAGTTATATGTTTTAATTCAGCTCAGGTCCAAGGTTTAAATTCTACAATTTTCTGCATGTGACTCACAGCTGGGGTCGATCTTCAGAGGTAACTGGCATTTGGAGCTTTAAGAGAATTGTTGGGAAAAGGTAGTGAAACTGTGTGTGCATGCTAAGTTGCTTCAGTAGTGTCTGGCCTTATGGACTGTAGCCCACTAGGCTCCTCTGTCCATGGGAATTCCCCAGTCAAGAATACTGGAGCGGGTTGCCATGCCCTCTAGGGGATCTTCCCGACACAGGGATCAAACCCATGTCTCCTGCATTGGCAGGCGGGTTTTTTACCACTAGCGCCACCTCAGAAACTAGTTCCCCTGTTGAGTTTAACCTCCCTATCCAAAAATCTATCCCTTTTCTTTTCTCCTCTTACCTAAATCCTGTGCTAAATTCCAAATTAATAATACTTGAATATTACAAAAAGTCATTAACAATGATTATGTAGTTAGTGAAATTGGGAAAAATATATCGTTCTAGAGAAACTTATTTGTTATAGAGGAAATAAAAAGTTAAACTTAAGATCTCAATGGCTACAGTTTATTACAGTGAAAAGGATACAGATGAAGACTAGCAAAGGAAGATGGCATAATGTGACAGACTCCAAGAGGAACCACGTTGGCAGGTTCCAGTTGCCCCCTCACTTAAGTCTTGGTGTCTCCATTTCTGGCTTGTGCGCCTCTGGAAACGTTACCTGGTTTGGTAACAACCTCATATTCACAGCTGGAAATTGCCACAGTTTGGAGTATTTGTATCAGGAAAATTGGCAGACACTACAATCAGGAGTCAATTTGCTGTTTTATAAATTTTTGAGACTTTAGAAAGTAGTGCAGAATGAGTTAATAATGAGGACTATATATGGGGAATACCACAAACATTCATTCCACCCAGCCAAGTTGAACTGAAGAAAAGTCAAGTTCTAACACATTTCTTTTATTGTCTTCTTAGTTATTCACAAAAAAGGAAATATCAGCCAAAATTCACTACCAGATGGTAAATAACTATTATAAATATTTTATCAAAGACATGCACTTGGCAGGTGAACACATTAAAAATGTTCAACCAGATAGACCATCAGGCAATAGTGAGGTAAATACACACTTTGAAAATAGGTAGTATTTAATATTCTGACCATACCGAACAAGTACAGGTGAGGAATATAGGGGAGTTGGAATGCTCCCAATACTGTTGATGGAAATCCAAAAGGGTAATCATTCACTTTAGAATATGAAACCATATATTCATTTAAGAAAATTGATGTACATGTTCACAGTAAACTTTCTGTGATAGCCAAGCTGGAAACAAAGCGCAAAATCCCATTCATCCATTAACAGATAAGTGGATAAACAGTCAACAGGTTAGTATATCCAAACAGTGTATTTTTCAGGAATTAAAAAAATTAACTATCAGGGAATTCCCCAGTGGTCTCTGTGCTTTCACCACTGAGGGCCTGGGTTCAATCCCTGCTTGGGGAACTAAGATCCCAAAACCTTGTGCCATGGCAAAAACAAACAAAAACACAACCATTCATATCTGCAATATGGATAATTCTCAAGGTAATTATGTACCATGAAAGGAAAAGGCAAATACAAAAGTAAACACATTAACATTCCAATGACATTAAAATTCTAGAAAACTAATAGAATGTGAAATAAAGTAAATTGAATCCCAGTTGCCTGGGAACCCAGGGAGATTGCAAAAGGTAGATGTGGGAATAATGGATGTTTGTTATTATGGTGGTTCTGTGATTTTACACATAGTAGAAGTTACCACGCTATACATTTTAAGTATATTCAGTCCACTGCATACCAACTATACAGCTCAATTAAGTTTAAATAAAAATTGGCTTCACATAAAAATCTGAATCTCCTTTTTAGAAAAGTAGAACTCTGGAAACCAACACATTAACTACATCACCTCTCCATGTCTCATGCAAGGCACTGGGTCCCAGTAGCAATGAAGACAGAGGAGCAATGGAAGGTGTTTCCACTTGAGTTCTCCAGGAACTCTGCCTGGGTCCTAAAAAAATCACATGCCTGGACTACAGGATTCTCACTCTCCCTCTCTTTTTCCTCCACAACTGTGCAGCAATGGCCTTGAGATAAACAATCTGCAGATGCTATGAGGATCCTAAAACCTTTACATTATTCAGTCTGACTAACTGGAGGCTCAGGAGGAAGTAGCTCTGTAGATCTGGAGAATTTCTTTAAAAAATCTCCTAAACAACCAGTTACATTTGTGGATGAAACTTTAGAAAAGGCGCATTCCTTCTTTGCTAGTCTCTCAGGAGCTATTAATTCCGAGTGTCTTCTGTACCAAGTATGGTTCCCACTCAATGTCTGTAATCTAACACTCAGCAACACCAGCCTGCCATGTTGTGGACATTATGGTACATGGCTCTGTTCCAGCTGGACCTACAGAACTTCTTCCCTTGACCAGTACTGGGGGGATGATGTGACATCCCATATGAAAATAGAACAGTCATGCTGTTCCAAAAATCACTGGTGGTTCTCATGGCTGCCCTCTCATCTCAGGGTGACCTCTGAAACCAAAAAGTATGACATTCAGATCACAACAAAACCCTGCAGTCTACCCCAGGAGGCCTTGGACAACAATGCAAATTAGACCAAAACTGCAATGAAAACTACTCTCTGCCATGACACTGTCCTCACTGAGGACTACGGAGTTCCCAAACAGGTGACACACAGCTGGAAAAACCCATTCTGAGCATGACATGAAATAATGCCACTGAAGAGGGTAAACAAGCCCCCAGCAGAACGCAGACTGGGTCACCTTGGTCAAAGCCGGTTAAGCCAATGTTCTAGTCAGTTAGACATAAGAGAATAACATCCAAGTGCTCAGGCTACTCAAGCTTTCCTCCATAGAATGCATGAGCACAAAAGTCTACCAACCCTGATCACACTGAGATGACCACCAGTTGGTAGAAGTAAGATGATTTTTACCACAGAAACTCACAGTGACATGAAGTTTGGGAAGGGCCATGGGCAGATTAGAAAGTACAGCATAGCTCCTTAAAAGCTTCCAACGAATCAGGTACCCACAGGTAATCTCCACACTAGGGCTGTGCAGATGGGTGGCATTCAACTTCCAGTTGATGAGTCCCTCACAGAGCCTACTCAGTAAGATGTATTAGCTAAGGAGACAGTTCATTATTTGATTCTCTGCTCATCTCATTTGAAGGTCTTTGCCCAGTATGAACTTTCTGGTGACGAAGGAGGCTAGACCTTCGGCTGAAAGCTTTCTTACACTCACTGCACTCATAGGGTCTATCTGGGCTGTGATGTTTCTGGTGCTCAATCAGAGCGGACCTTTGACTAAAGACTTTCCCACATCTGTTGCACTCGAGAGGCCCTGCTCTGCTGTGAATTTTTCGGTGCTGAGTAAGCTGGGTGCTTTGGCTAAATAATTCTCCGCATTCAGTGCACTCATATGGTCTTTCTCCAGTATGAATTCTCTGGTGTTGAGTGAGGCCAAAGCTTTGGCTAAAAAGTTTTCCGCATTCAGTGCATTTATAAGGCCTTGCTCCAGTGTGAACTCTCTGGTGCTTGATGAGAGTACAGCTTTGGCTAAAAAGTTTTCCACATTCACTACATTCATATGGCCTTTCCCCAGTGTGGATTCTCTGATGTTTAATGAGGCTGGGACTTTGGTTAAAAAATTTCCCACATTCACTGCACTCATAAGGCTTTGTGCCTGTGTGAACCCGCCTGTGTTTAACTAGATTGGAGTTGGATGTAAAGAATTTTCCACATTCATTGCATTTATAAGGCCGTGATCCAGTGTGAATTCTCTGATGTTCATTAAGGCTGGAGCTTTGGCTAAACAATTTCCCACATTCACTACACTCATAAGGCTTTTCTCCAGTGTGAATTCGCCGGTGCCTAGCAAGTGTGGGTCTGTTGCTAAAAGCTTTCCCACATTCCCTGCACTTGAAAGGCCTTTCTCCAGTGTGGACTCTCCGGTGCTGAACAAGTATGTGTTTATAGCTGAAGGTTTTCCCACATTCACTGCATTCATAAGGCCTCTCTCCAGTGTGGACTCTCTGGTGCTCAGCAAGCCTGTACTTGCGGCAGAAGGTTTTCCCACATGCACTGCACTTATAGGGCCTCAGTCCATTGTGAGAGGCCTCCACACACTCAGTGTCCCCTTGTGGAGTGACCTGGTACTGGAGAAGGTCAGAGCTAACAGGGAAATCCTTCCCAGGCTCCTGGCATGGGAAAGACTTCTTCTTGGTTGTATGAACAATACGAGTCTTCATAAAGGCCTTCCCCATGTCTCTTCTAAAGAGTTTCTCTCCACTGTGCTGCTGAAATTTCACACCTGCCCTACACAGTGTCTGGACAGGGTTTACTCCCAGGTCCTCAGTGAGATGCAGACCACCTTCTACATCCAGGTTACCCATCTCCCAGGGATAGGCCTTCTGGATGGACAGGTCTGTCTTTGAAGTAATTATCTGTGGCACTTCTACAGAAGCATTCTGCTCAGAAGTTTTCTCCTTCATCTCTGCTCTCTGCCAACAACCTGAAAGCAAAGAAATGGGGGTGAATTTCATGTAGATCTTGGTAGAAGTAGGGAGCCCCATCACAATACATGTCTGACACAGAAAGAATAAATCCATGGGATTATTTTCAGGACAAGGGAGGTGGGAGCAGGTTAGGAAAGGGCTGCTGTGTGGACAGGGCCTCTACACATCACAAAACGGACAACTCACCAGGCAAGACACAAGGATGGGGTGCAGAACACAGGGAACCAGGGGTCCACAACTCACTCCTCCGGGAACGGTTTTCACCAGGGCCTTGGCTGCTGGGAACACATGTGTGCTGTGTGCAAAGCTGTATTCAGACCCAGGAAAATCCAACTGTTACTGAGTAGCTGGTGTTCAAGGACCGTTTTGAGGATAAGTGCAGGCCTCATGACATGTTAGGTGTAGGCCAATATTGAAAAGCAGAGAAGTGAAGATGGAGAGGACCACCGAGGAGTAGAAGGCAGAGAGGTGGGGGATAATCCTGGGCGCAATGTCAGAGTAGGTATGACGGAAAGAGCAAAGTGTTGGGAATAGGGAGGAGAGAGAGTAATGAGGTTCACAGTCACTGGCCTTGGCACCGAAATAGTGTTGCGCACAGGACACGTTCCTGATATGGTCTGAATCCAGCCATGACATCACTTCCTCCCCCTGATGCCAATCACCAAGGCCAGGCCCACTCTGAGCCCCTCTTGCTGTGCCTGGAGTCATGTCCACTCTGTCCTGTACCCAGGGTTCTCCTCCCAGCTCCAGCGGGACAACAACATAGGACCTAGAAGATGCAAGTCCTAAGGGAAAGACAGGACAGGTGAGTGGTCAGTACTGGCCCACGGGGGCAATTAATTCCAAAATAATCTCAGGAAACAGACACTATCACATAAAAAATCTTTGAGGGGGTATCATAGAAATAGCCAGGTGAACCCCAGAAATAGTGACTATGTTGGGTCCCAACAATTGCTAGTACAGTGAGGGCCAAGGAAATGTCAGCTGGAAGGGGGAAGAGCCTGGAGCACAAATGTGCAGGGGTCTACAGAGTCCTCTCAGCAGGGAGTGGCTGAGAACCCACAGAACTCATTCCAAGTCTTTGGGCTCAGAAAGCCTTCACTAGGAAAACTTCAGAGCCGCTGGCACTGGGGCTACCTGTGAAAGGAGTTGGTCCACACACTCACTCAGCCTTGGCACCCACAGCACAGAGGACAGGGAAGCAATAATAGAGAGGTGCCTACTGTCCAGCTGTGAGACGAATCAACTTGCCTTGGAGAAAAGTGGAAAGTCAGAGACCTGCCCAGGACGCTGGGACAGGGGTGAGGGCCTTACCCAAGGACGCAACCAGTGCAAAGGTCTCCAGCATGACATAGCTGTATAGGCGTCTCTGGGTCTCATCAAGGATCCTCCATTCCTCCTGGGAAAAGTACACAGCCACATCCTCAAAGGTCACAGGGCCCTGTGATGATGGGAACAGAGTGTGCATAAGCAGCCTGTCTCCCCAGGACCCCATAAGTACCCCCAACCTAGTCCAAACTCACTCCGGGGTCATCATCCTCCCCAGCGACCCAACTTAAGAGGGCAGTGGTACCCAAAACTCTTCATGTTTTCTTGAGCACTAGCTCCAACCCCAGGAACAACACGCACATCTGCAGACAGATGTCTTCTACGCTGTGGGCCTGGGATGCAGGGCCTACTCCCTCTCCTGCAAGACAACAGCCTGACAGTTCCCAGGGTGATGCACCCCAGATGCCAGCAACTTAGGCTCATACTCCTCTCTTAACCTCCGGGAATGAGGGCACTGGGACTGCTCACACACCTTCCCCACATCTGTGTCACCCACTGGACCACCTCATACATCTGACCCCCAACACTAGCACCTGGACCACAACACTGTCGTGTCTCCTGTCTCCTCATGCATCTTTCTGCACATGACACCTGAAAACCCATTCAATGCAACAGAATCCCACCAAAGCCCAACTCTCCACTGGCAGCTCACCAGCCCTGTTCTTCCTCACCAGGCCTTGATCCTAGTTCCAACCTCAGTCACAATATGCAGACCTGAAAACCCCTGGTAAGGGTCCATTTCTATACTGCACATTATGTCCCCTTACCAATTCCAATCTTTGTCCACATTCAAAATCCACGCCTACTTGACACACCTTACAGAAATTCACATGACATCCTGTCATAAACTCCCCAAGTTCCACCACAAAAGCCTGGTAACTGCACAGAAAGAGAAGCAAGCACCAGCCTGACTTTGCTATCACTTCATCTCCATTTCTGCTTTCCCTGTGCATCAATTTCACAGCCACTCTCCCATGAAAACCTGGGCCACCTGCTGACCCCCCCACACACCTTCCCGCTGATGACCTTTGTAACAGCCCCCTGTTCCCTTGTCCCATAATTGCATCCTGAAGCCTCCTTGGCCCTCTAGAGCTGCATGTTCAACCACCCATTTGTCTCCTATATTTGAGAGTCATTGGAACATCATCTGAGATTCATCAGGGCCAAAACCCAATTCCTAATATTCTCAGTGAAAACGACTGCTACCACTGACTTCCCTGAATCAGTTAATGCAACTTCCACCCTTCCAGATGCAAAGGGAATAAACTGGTGTTATGTACGACCCCTCCATTTTAGAAAATCTGGTCAGCCCTACTTGTAAAAATCCTGAAGCCAGGTATTTCTCCTACCTCCATATCCACCCCTCTGTCCAGTCACAACCAGTGCTCATCTGGATGACTGCAACAGCTTCCTTGATTATCTCCTCGTCTTTCCCTCCCCTAGTCTGTTCTGCACTCTCCACTTAAGAGGGAGCCTCTTAAAACCTAAGTCAGATCACTCTTCTTCTCTCTTCCAAATACTCCACGGCTGCCGTCACTCTGAACAGACTTCTGAGAGCACAGCTGCTCAGCAAAGCGTCATTCTAGGCCCGACTCTGGCCCTCTTGCTCTCTGTCTTCACCAGACATTAAGAGAGACTCACAAGTCCTAAAACACACTCAGCTCAGTTGCATCCTCAAGCATTTGTGTGGATTTCCCCCAGTACCTAAGACAAGCTTTCACATTTAGGCCACTGGCTGCCAAAAATGTGAATCTCCCCATGGAACCTTTGGCTTGGACTTGGAAACCTGGGCTGAGGGCTTCTCTAGGGTCTCCAGACATTAAGTCCAGGAAAAGTAGCAGCAAAAGACATCCAGGACACCAGACACTCACCAGTGAAGGGTCCATACGCGGTTCTTCTGAATGTGGAACCTGTGGGAAGAGAAGGGCCGTGTAACTTTAATACCCATCAGCAACAGACAAAAGATTAATGAGTGAACCATTCAATATTTCAGGCAGACCTAAGGGAAAACTAAAGCCATGTAAAAGAGGGCAGAAAATGTTATGCAGTTGTGCCAAAAAGTCATGTGGTGCCGGGAGTGAGCTCCGCCCGTGGCAAAGGTCATGAGGAAGGAGGCTGGGCATACGCAAAGGCGGGATGGAGCCTCAGGAGTCCCCCTGGAAATTCTTGAGCATCCACCCCCAAAACCAGAGTCTGCCTACTTTCTGCTTTGTGCTCTCACCTACACCTCTGACTTTACGGGGGGCTGTCCCCCACTACCTCTCTCTGAAAAAGAGTTAACTTACAGCTCCAGTTAATAAAGTTCCTGGGTGTGACAGTGTTTCAACCTACAAACTCCTTTGGAAGTCCTCTAGCCTGCCCGAATAGGTTTTTCCGGCCACATGTGATTGCTCAGAGCCTCCCAACTGTGAGAGCCATGAGATGTTCTAAACTGTCTAAATACAGATTCCTTTGAGCAGTTAAAAGATTGATTAGAAATTGTATTGGTGAAGGGATTTTCACTTCTAGGGTCAATGTTTGCTGCTAAGTTTCCATATCCCTTACCTGCTGTGTCCCTGGCAGTGTATTGATTAATATGATTGGTGTAAGTAGTAGCTTTAATGTTTGTAACCTTGGACCCTTGAGTTAATTCTGTTTCTTGTTACAGCCCACCACACCTTTGCCCTGTAGGAATGCAACTTTATCTAACACTTTTGGAGGGTGGCGCCTGACTAATCACCTTTAGAGAAAAATAAGTTTTCTGAAGAAAGGGTCTTAAAATGTTAACAGGCCTCCAGACCAGAAGATGATGCAAATCACCTAAACTTTTGCATATGATAAGTTTTCAGGAAGAAAGCCTGGCTTGCTGCATGACTCTACCCCTTCCCCCATTATCCTCTATGCATAACTTAAGGTATAAAAATTACTTTGGAAAATAAAGTGCGGGCCTTGTTAACCAAAACTTGGTCTCCCCATCTCACCTTCTGGCTGAATTATTCAGCCTCTTTTCTCCACTGAATTTCCTCACTGAGCTATCCTTATTTAACCACTCTTTATATCCTTAATTAACATTTAATTAAGCAATTGTTTCCTGATCCTCGCCGATGCCGTCCCCGCTTCGAATTCCCTGGATCCACGGGGCTGGACCCCAGCAATGTGGATAACTTGAGAAAAGGTTTTTCAACAGTGGTATAAACAAGTGCAAAGCCTCCCCATCAGAGTCCAGCCTGGTGTGTCTGAGTAGCACCCTCGAGGCTAGTGACTGCAACCCAACGAGCCAGAAGAGTAAGGGACTGTATTGGTGAGGAAACGCTGGTGGCAGGTCACACAGCACTATTATAACACTGAGCCACAAATATCAAACTTACTCCATTTTACGTTAGGTCTGTTTCTGACACTCCCTTTTGAGTCCCTTTTCTGTTTTCCTCCTGCCAATAATACATTTTTCTCTTCCTATCACTTGTGGCTGGCTCTAACAGCTGACCAGTTCTTATATGTCCTTTTCAAATTTTATTCTGGTTATATTAAAAGTTATTGTTGTATATAAAATTCCAGTTTACATAATCCAGATTAAATTCTGGTTTGAAATTATTATAACATTATATAGTATAATTCAAGAACAGGTATTTTTCCCATTTATCCATATTCTTTGATGTTAAAACTTTTCCATAAATATTCAGACAGATTATCTGTAATTTCTTACATGCTCTTCTCTCCTGTAGTAGAGAACAGAACCACCATGTACTGACTATGCATGAAAATGAATCTGATAAAGGGGTTGTTCCTTAAATCAGAGGAAAAGTGCTTTGCCTCCAGCATCTGGTGATGACTGGACCTCATTTTGGACTCTTTAAACTTAAGAGAAAGCATATAAGCGATAGGACCTGACCTCTTGTCATCCTCATTATAGAAACATGGAAATATCTTCTGGAGTTCTTAACGTCCTGTTATGGTTTTGAAGCATTATAATTTTTTATCCTTATAATGATAAGGATAATGATAATATAATGATATTATATATATTATATATAATGATATATCCTTATAATGATAAGGCCAAAGCCCACGTAAGACAGGTATTTAATAAAATATTTCAATAATTTTCCCTTACAAGATCACCAGAGGAAAACTATTTAACAGTGAAATAAATATTACTGGAAAAGCACAATCTTTTAAAATACTAAAACAGTCTATGTGTGTGTGTAGACTGTAAAACAAAAGTTTATATAAGGCATAAGTGTGTATCAAAATATAACTATGAAACAGTTTGATAATTTCATTCAAAGAACTAAGTTAAAATTAGTAGTATGGAGGAAAACAAATTCAGTAAGCGGAAATGTTAATTTAAATACAATAAAAATGTTAACATAGAAACTAAACAGATGTGTGCTTAATGTATCTTCCCAGAACACAGGGCAAGTGTGCCTACAGTACCACTATTATAGACGTATCGGACTAAAACAAACACCACCACCATCAACAACAAATACACCGAGGAAAGCCTTCAACAGAAGAATATAAAGACATTTACTTGTATATTCATATCTACAAAAACCACACAGAAAGGAAAATGACTGGCTACTCTGCATGAGGGAGGGTATCCCAATGGACATGAATTTGGGCAAACTCCAGGAGACAATGAAGGACAGGGAAGCCTGGCATGCTGCAGTCCACAGCGTCACAAAGAGTCGGAAACGACTTAGCAACTAAACAACCTAGCATGAGAAACATGGGTAAAGTCACATCGTATTTTGCAAATGAAGAAAAAGACATCGTAATACTTTTTATGATTCCATTCACTAAGTTTTAAAACGAAGGAGCGAAACTAAACTACAGCCGTCGCATATTTCCCACATAGTTGGCAAAACTGTCAAGAAACCATCAGTCGTGTCCGTCTCTTTGGGACCCCATGGACTGCAGCCTACCACGTTCCTCCGGCCATGGGATTTTCCAAGCAAGGGTACTGGAGTGGGTTGCCATTTCCTTCTCCAGAGGATTTTCCCGACCCAGGGAATCGAACCTGGGTCTGCCTCACTGTGGGCAGACACTTCACCGTCTGAGCCACCAGGGAAGCCTTATATGATTCCATTCACTAAGTTTTAAAACGAAGGAGCGAAACTAAACTACAGCCGTCGCATATTTCCCACATAGTTGGCAAGACTATTGAGAAAAGCAAGGAAACCCTTACTTTAAATAACAACAGACAATACCTTAACTTTGGGGGCATGGGTATGTTTTGGGCTTCCCTGGTGGCTCAAATGGTAAAGAATCCGCCTGCAATGTGGGAGACCGGGGTTTAATCCCTGGCTTGAGAAGATTCCCCTGCGAGAGGGCGTGGCAACGCACTCCAGTATTCTTGCCTGGAGAATCCCCATGGACAGAGGAGCTTGGCGGGCTACAGTCCATGCGGTCTCAAGGGCACGACTGAAGCGTCTAAGCACATAGGCGGCTTGCTGGGGTCCTGTTGATAACGCATATTTTTTCTCTCAGGCGGTTAACGTATACTAATTTTAGATCTGCGTATTCAACTGCACGAGTAAGTTCTCTGGTTTTTTCCCCCACGCAGGTCATATTTTAAAATCGGAAAGTCAAGGTTTGGGGGGCACGAATAAATATACACGTAAGACGTTAGTAAGGAGACACTAATAAGAACAAAGATAACTCAGGATAAAAAGAACAGTGGGAGGGCCCGGAGGACGCAGGATTCACCTGAATCGGAACCATCAATGTGGCTGCAGCCAAAGAAGTCCGTTGGCGAAGGCGGGGTCGGGCTCTGCAGACCCCGTCCCGAGACCCCGTCCCGACCCAGAGAGAGAGTCAGGTCGGATGGCGCCCACGCCGAGCCTGAGACTCGCCTCGGAATAGCAGGCACAGCGGCCTTCCAGCTCCCAGGTCTCAGGCCGGCTCAGCGTTAGGAAGTACCCCAACCGTGAACTGATCTGAGTTTACAATATGTCGCCGGGGACCCACACAGGAAGGTCCACCCAGAGACCGTTCTCTAGAACGGAAGTGTCTCTGTCCTGAGTCTTCATTGGTCCATTGTCCTTGGCGCCTCGCGCGGTGCCTTTAGGGTAATGTAGTTCATAGCGCTCCCGTCGCTGGCAAGAGGTAGTGTTCCCCAATTCGGGAGAATTGTCCCGCCTCACCAGTAGGGTTGCAGTGAAGTCCCCAGGCTGCGAAGACTGGGCCAGTTACACGCTTTTTACAGGGGTTGCACCCAGATTTCCATGAAACATAGTCTGTGCTGATGATCACATAGAAGTATAGTAACAGTAATATTTGAGATGTTTGGCCTCTCGTGCCTTCTGAGATGGTCCACTCTGTCTATGGAGTGTGTCTCTCTCTGAATTAGCCTTCTTTTACTTTTTTAAAAAAGAAAGAAAGAAAGAAATTTTGAGACGGTCCGCAAAGCTTCCCAGGTGGTGCTGGTAGTAAAAAAAAAAAAAAAAAAAAATCCACCTGCCAATATGGGAACCCAGGGTTCTATCCCTTATCCCATCTAGGAGGGAAATGGCAACCCACTCCAGTATTCTTTTTTTTTCCCACTCCAGTATTCTTGCCTGGAAAAATCCCATGGACAGAGGAGCCTGCCGGGCTACAGGCCATGGGGTTGCAAAGTCGGAGGTATCTTAGCGACTAAACTACAACAAAACTGGCCAAACTAAGTGGTCACATGATACCAGGTTGTCACTCAGACAAAGTGTATCCATCCATAGCTGGAGTCCAATAAACACTGTCTTATTGTTTTTCATATAAATGTAGCCTAACTTGTTGGCTACAGTTTACGAGTATCTCTGTGTTAGGTCATAGTCAAAAAACCTAAGACTCCAGATAGGGCCAT
Organism: Bos javanicus; assembly: GCF_032452875.1. Classification (NCBI taxonomy): domain Eukaryota; kingdom Metazoa; phylum Chordata; class Mammalia; order Artiodactyla; family Bovidae; genus Bos; species Bos javanicus. The sequence continues at coordinate 65,114,112 of NC_083885.1, read as the reverse complement.
GGTGAACAAGACAGAGGAGGGATGTGGGGCAACTAGAAGCAGGTGGACCATGTACCGTGTCGTTGCTTCCTTCAGAAAAAAACGTAGGTTTAGTGATGGTGTGTCCTATTCAGGAACTGACACATATTTCAGACTCCACATTTTAATACATATCCAGTTCTTTTCTTGGAGAAGGCAATGGCACCCCACTCCAGTACTCTTGCCTGGAAACTCCCATGGATGGAGGAGCCTGGTAGGCTGCAGTCCATGGGGTTGTGGAGAGTCAGACATGACTGAGCGACTTCACTTTCACTTTTCACTTTCATGCATTGGAGAAGGAAATGGTAACCCACTCCAGCGTTCTTGCCTGGAGAATCCCAGGGACGGAGGAGCCTAGTAGGCTGCCATCTATGGGGTCACACAGAGTCGGACAGGACTGAAGTGACTTAGCAGCAGCAGCAGTTCTTGTCTAGAAGCTAAAATCTACCTATCTGAAAAGAAAAGTGACTTATAACATGTCACTTCCTGCCTGGAAAGTGACTCCATGGTTACGGTCATAGCTTATTTGGGACAGGAGCAATTGAACCCTGAGATAAAGCCTTGCAACTTCATGATCCTCTTTCCTTTCTGGGGAGTCAATATAATTTCACCTGCAAGCACAGAGACCATGCATAGAGTTGAGATTACCTCAGGAAAATATCTGTAAATGTTGAAGATGTTGAAACCGATCATCAGTTATTCAAAGTTCTGGCCAAAATACCTCTTAGCCATGTCCACAAAGTTAGGGTCTTAGTGAAGCTTAAAGGGACACTGAAGACTGAGAGTGAGAAAATGAAGCTGAGTATGTAGTGACACAGGAACTTGGCTAGTCTGTGAATCTGGCTCTCTAAATGGTGATTTATTGTTTGTTTATTTATTTAATAAACAATTAATAATAATCTTTGGGTTTTTTTGTATACAAAACAATACCAGCTTGAAGGGAGATGTGGAGAGAGCAGACTGATTTGCCAGAACGCTGAAAGCAAACAGGGAATCCATAGCATCATATTTGTACCCTCGTTGACAAACACTCATTAAATTGCATATTCCATTCCAAGCACTACTTTGGCTGTATAGGCTCAATACCCAACGAGACCAAGAACCTCTTTCTTCTTGAGTCCGACCTTTTGGTCAAAGTGATAAACAGCACAAACTTAATGATAAGATATTCAATTACATAAGACTTATGTGCAATGAGTGTTAACCAAAATTTCAGGAAAAAAAAATACCTGATTGGTAGAAAGAGACATTTATTGGGGGTTTGTTAGGACTGCAGCCTGGAAGACACAGTTTTGAGAAACGTTAGAATCATGTTTCCCTAGACTACAAAATGGAGAAATTTGGGGATGCAAAAAAAAAAAAAAAAAAGGAAGGCCATGATTTTTTCAATAAATTGTGAAAAATTGTAATTGGAGCTGTCATGAAGTAAGGGTGCCAGTAAAGCAAGGATTGATTGGAACTGGAAATGTCTGCATACTTACAAGGGAGAATCTTGAGACTGCGAGGCTATGGGCAGAATTTTTTTTTAACAACTTTATTTTTAAATTTTTGGTTCCACTGGCTCTTCTTTGCTGTGCGTGGGCTTTTCCTAGCTGCAGTGAGCAGGGACTACTCTCCGTTTCAGTGCTTGGGCTTCTCATCGCGGTGGCTTCTCTTGTTGCGGAGCACAGGCTCTACGTGGCGCGGGCTTCTATCCTTGCAGGATGTGGACTCAATAGTTGAGGCGCACCGGCTTAGCTGCTCCCCATAATGTGCGATCTTCCTGGACCAAGGATCAAAGCCCTCTTCCCTGCACTGGCAGGCAGATTCTTATCCACTGAGCCACCAGGCAAGTCCAGTGGCAGAATTTTTAAAACATCTAGTGTCTGCTGTCCAACTGAACTTGCATTTTCTCGTTTGCTTTACAGCAAAGCCAATCTACTAACCGAGTTGTGGTGAATGAGAGTACATTGTTAATTGTGGGACATCAAGTGAGGAGAACAGGCAGCTCTAGCTCAAAAGACCCAGACTTCCTGATGGATTTTAGGCAATGGTGTTTGGAGGCAACATTTGGGTTGAGGGGTGCAGCTTGTGGACTTCCTTCTAACTGGTTGGTGTTGAGATAGCTGGGTGATGTTTTGGGAATATTATTGTAGGCATCAAGTAATCAGCATCCGCCACCTGGGTGGGGGGTTTGTTTTTTGTGTCAGTCGCTCACTCGTGTCTGACTCTGCGACCCCATGGACTGTAGCCTGCCAGGCTCCTCTGTCCATGGGATGCTTCAGGCAAGAATACTGGAGTGGGTAGCCATTCTCTTCTGCAGGGCATCTTCCTGACCCAGGGACTGAACCCAGGTCTCGATCAGGTGGCCAAAGTATTGGAGCTTCAGCATTAGTCCTTCCAATGAATATTCAGGGTTGATTTCCTTCAGGATAGATTGGTTTGGTCTCCTTGCTGTCCAACGGACTCTCAAGAGTCTTCTCCAGCACCACAATTGGAAAGTATTCTGGAGAAGGGAATGGCAAACAACTTCAATATTCTTGCCTCGAGAACCCCATGAACAGTAGCCTTTGCCATAAGTAAGTAAAAAATGTAGCATATACAGAACAGCAATACAGGACAATTGAACCACCAGCGTAGAGCAGTATAGGGCAAGGTACTCTCTTTTAGATATGGTTCCAAAGGAAAGGCAGTGATAAAGACTTCTAATTTTACCATTTATTCAGGAAGAGGGAGAAAAGAAAACTTTGTTTAAGGTTTATCTTATTTGTTTACTTAAATTTTTGGCTGCGGTGTGTCTTCATTGCTCCACCCTGGCTTTCTCTAGTTGCGGTGAGCAGGGGCTGCTCTCTAGTTGCGGTATACCAGCTTCTCACTGTGCTTCTCGCTGCAGTGGCTTCTCTCTTGTTTCAGAGCATGGGCTGTAGAGTGCTCAGGCTCCAGCAGTTGTGACTCAGGGGCTTAGTTGCTCCATGGCATATGGGACCTTCCGGGACTAGGAATCGAACTGGTATCCCTTTGGTTGCAAGGTGGATTCTTAACCTCTGGACCACCAGGGAAGTCCCAAGAAAACTTTTTTTCTTTTAAAAATTTCTAGGGAACTTCTTAGTGGAATTCTAGTGATTAGGACTCCACACTAGCACTGCAGGGGCCACAGGTTCGATCCCTAGTTGGGGAATTAAAATCCTGCAAGCTGTGCCAACGGGTCAGTAAATTTAATAAATAAAATAACTGTGATGGGAGAGTTCTGAACTCTACTAAGTGAATGGTGCATGTCAACTACCCTCCAGGCCCAGTCATGGAGAAGGTTCAAGATCATGTGGGAGAGCCTCCAGCTATTTCTACTGCTCAGGTCGTCAGCACTGGGACTTGTCCCTATATTTGGCCCTCAAGATTATTGGGAGAGGCCCTTGCTGGCCTTTCTGGATTGGCCCCTGTGCCCTGTCTGCTTGATCCAGCAGCCCTGCTGTAGAGGGTCTGGGCTCCTCTTGGCCGAGGATAGAAGGGGGTCAGCATTGCACTTAAAACACTTTAGAGTCAAGAAGGCAACAGTGGAGCTGCATGCAGGGATGGGAGGAAAGTCCCTCCCGACTCCGTTTTATTTCGGGTTCCTGTTAGACTGGTCCATCTTCTATGTTCTTTTCCTAAGGAATTCATCTTATTTTTACTTTTCCTTCATGGAGATTGCTTCCCTGATGGCTCAGATGGTAAAGAATCTGCCTGCATTGCAGGAGACCTGGGTTTGATTCCTGGGCGGGGAAGATCCCCTGGAGAAAGGAATGCCTACCTGCTGGGAGCTGGCATATTGTGTACTAAGTGCATATTGCATACTAAGTGCATATTGCATATTGAGTGCAGCACTTTCCACAGCATCATCTTTCAGGATCTGGAATAGCTCAACTGGAATTCTATCACTGCCTGGAGCCAGCGTGAGGAGCTCCACCCCTGACAAAGGTCATGAGGAAGGAGGCTCGGCATACGCAAAGGCGGGATCGACCCTCAGGAGTCCCCCTGGAATTCTCGAGCATCTACCCCCAAAACCAGAGTCTGCCTACTTTCTGCTTTGTGCTTTCACCTACACCTCTGACTTTACGGGGGGCTGTCCCCCACTACCTCTCTCTGAGAAAAGAGTTAGCTTACAGCTCCAGTTAATAATTCCTGGGTGTGACAGTGTTTCAACATACAAACTCCTTTGGAAGTCCTCTAGCCTGCCTGAATAGGTTTTTCCGGCCACATGTGATTGCTCAGAGCCTCCCAACTGTGAGAGGCATGAGATGTTCTAAACTGTCTAAATACAGATTCCTTTGAGCAGTTGAAAGATTGATTAGAAATTGTATTGGTGAAGGGTTTTTCACTCGTTGGGCCAATGTTTGCTGCTAAGTCTCCATATCCCTTACCTGCTGTGTCCCTGGCAGTGTATTGATTAATATAATTGGTGTAAGTAGTAGCTTTAATGTTTGTAACCTTGGACCCTTGAGTTAATTCTTTTTCTTGTTACAGCCCACCACACCTTTGCCCTATAGGAATGCAACTTTATCTAATGCTTTTGGAGGGTGGCTCCTGACCAATCACCTTTAGAGAAAAATAAGTTTTCTGAAGAAAGGGTCTTAAAATGTTAACAGGCCTCCAGGCCAGAAGATGATGCAAATCACCTAAGCTTTTGCATATGATAAGTTTGCAGGAAGAAAGCCTGGCTTACTGCATGACTCTACCCCTTCCCCCATTATCCTCTATGCATAACTTAAGGTATAAAAACTACTTTGGAAAATAAAGTGCGGGCCTTGTTCACGGAAACTTGGTCTCCCCATCTCACCTTCTGGCTGAATTATTCAGCCTCTTTTCTCCCCTGAATTTCCTCACGAGCTATCCTTATTCTATTACTGTTTATATCCTTAATTAAAGTTTAATTAAACGGTTGTTTCCTGATCCTCGCCGACGCCGTCCCCGCTTCGAATTCCCTGGATCCACCGGGGCTGGACCCCGGCACCTACCCACTCCAGTATTCTTGCCTAGGAAATACCATGGACAGAGGAACCTGGCAGGATGTGGTCCATGGGGTTGCAAAGAGTTGCACATGACTGAGCAACTAACACTTTCACTAACTGAGGTTACTTAATTTTTACAGTGCCTTTGAGACTGAAGAAGCATGGATTACCTAAGTGAACGTGAAAATGTTAGTCACTCAGTCATGTCCAACTCTTTGCGACACCATGGACTGTAGTTTGCCAGGCTCCTCTGTCCACGGAATTCTCCAGACAACAATATGGGAGTAGGTTGCCATTTCCTTCTCCAGGGGATCTTCCCAACCTAGGGATCAAACCCGGGTCTCCTGCATTGCAGGTAGATTCTTTATCATCTGAGCCTAGGTGGATACATCACTAATTCAGCAGGGATTAAAAAAAAAAAAAACACACCACATGTCAGTGTTTGTATGAGGAGTGCTTAGAATATGTAATATTAATATTAAACATGTAATATGTTTGTGAGCCTGCGAAAGCTGACTTGCAAGAGAAATAAGTTATTAGGTTGGCTTTGCCATAAATGAATGCTAAACATACAAATACAGAATCTTAGGAAACAGGAACATTCCTGCACACACAGAGAAGGTGGCAGAGTATGAGATAGAAGCACATCTTGGAGATGAAGCCACAGCTTCAGTTTCATTTTCTGGCTTTTCAGACTTCACTACCTCTAGCTTAAACTTGGCTAAGATTTTAATTTTTTTTTTTACATGTCACAGTTACTCTCACCTAGAATTATTTCTGCTGCCATATATATATATAACTGTATTGATTTGTTTCTGGCTGTGCTGGGTCTTGCTTGCTGCACAGCCTTTTCTCCAGCTGCAGTGAGCCAGGACTACTCTTTAGTTGTGCTGCATAGCTTCCCACTGCGGTGGAGATCAAGTTGGTGGCTTTGCCTTCTGCCTATTCATGAGGAGACTCTCCTTGGGCCTGTCTCTTTCCTGACTCAGGAAGGCCTAGGGGCTACAATTCTTTTTTATAGACAAGAGGCAGGCAAAGGATATGGAGTTGGGCAGAGGAGTCTGTTTCAGGAAAGACCCAGAGGGTCCAGTTCCATTTCAAGTCTACCGGTATCTGAAAAGCGACAACATAGATGATTATAGGAGTGCACACAGAGTATCATTATAATATGCTGTTGTCTCTTTGGATTTGTAGATTTGAGACCCTCCTTCTGTTTCGCAGGAGGGCCGAGAGGAGCTACTCCACGTTCAAGGTCAGGAGGGGCGGCGGTGAGGAGATACCCCTCGTCCAAAGTAAGGAGCAGTGGCTGCGCTTTGCTGAAGCAGCCGGGAAGAGATACCCCACGTCCAAGGTAAGAGAAACCCAAGTAAGACGGTAGATGTTCCGAGAGGGCATCAGAGGGCAGACACACTGAAACCATAATCACAGAAAACTAGTCAATCTAATCACACAGACCACAGCCTTGTCTAAATGAAACTAAGTCATACCATGTGGGGCCACCCACGACGGGCGGTCATGGTGGAGAGGTCTGACAGAATGTGGTCCACTGGAGAAGGGAATGGAAAACCACTTCAGTATTCTTGCCCTGAGAACCCCATGAACAGTATGAAAAGCCAAAATGATAGGATACTGAAAGAGGAACTCCCCAGGTCAGTAGGTGCCCAATATGCTACTGGAGATCAGTGGAGAAATAACTCCAGAAAGAATGAAGGGATGGAGCCAAAGCAAAAACAATACCCAGCTGTGGATGTGACTGGTGATAGAAGCAAGGTCCGATGCTGTAAACAGCAATATTGCATAGGAACCTGGAATGTCAGGTCCATGAATCAAGGCAAATTGGAAGTGGTCAAACAGGAGATGGCAAGAGTGAACGTCTACATTCTAGGAATCAGCGAACTAAAATGAACTGGAATGGGTGAATTTAACTCAGATGACAATTATATCTACTACTGCAGGCAGGAATCCCTTAGAAGAAATGGAGTAGCCATCATGGTCAACAAAAGAGTCTGAAATTCAGTACTTGGATGAAATCTCAAAAATAACAGAATGATATCTGTTCATTTCCAAGGCAAACCATTCAATATCACAGTAATCCAAGTCTATGCCCCAACCAGTAACACTGAAGAAGCTGAAGTTGAACGGTTCTATGCAGACCGACAAGACCTTTTAGAACTAACACCCAAAAAAGATGTCTTTTTCACTATAGGGGACTGGAATGCAAAAGTAGGAAGTCAAGAAACACCTGGAGTAACAGGCAAATTTGGCCTTGGAATACGGAATGAAGCAGGGCGAAGGCTAATAGAGTTTTGCCAAGAAAATGCACTGGTCATAACAAACACGCTCTTCCAACAACACAAGAGAAGACTCTACACATGGACATCACCAGATGGTCAACACCAAAATCAGATTGATTATATTCTTTGCAGCCAAAGATGGAGAAGCTCTATACAGTCAGCAAAAACAAGACCAGGAGCTGACTGTGGCTCAGATCATGAACTCCTTATTGCCAAATTCAGACTTAAATTGAAGAAAGTAGGGAAAACCACTAGACCATTCAGGTATGACCTAAATCAAATCCCTTATGATTGTACAGTGAAAGTGAGAAATAGATTTAAGGGCCTTGATCTGATAGATAGAGTGCCTGATGAACTATGGAATGAGGTTCATGACATTGTACAGGAGACAGGGATCAAGACCATCCCCATGGAAAAGAAATGCAAAAAAGCAAAATGGCTGTCTGGGGAGGCCTTACATATAGCTGTGAAAAGAAGAGAAGTGAAAATCAAAGGAGAAAAGGAAAGATATACCCATCTGAATGCAGAGTTCCAAAGAATAGCAAGAAGAGATAAGAAAGCCTCCCTCAGCGATCAATGCAAAGAAATAGAGGAAAACAACAGAATGGGAAAGACTAGAGATCTCTTCAAGAAAATTAGAGATACCAAGGGAACATTTCATGCAAAGATGAACTCGATAAAGGACAGAAATTGTATGGACCTAACAGAAGCAGAAGATATTAAGAAAAGGTGGCAAGAACACACAGAAGAACTGTACAAAAAAGAACTTCACGACCAAGATAATCAAAATGGTGTGATCACTCACCTAGAGCCAGACATCCTGGAATGGGAAGTCAAGTGGGCCTTAGAAAGCATCACTATGAACAAAGCTAGTGGAGGTGATGCAATTCCAGTTGAGCTATTTCAAATCCTGAAAGATAATGCTGTGAAAGTACTGCACTCAATATGCCAGCAAATTTGGAAAACTCAGCAGTGGCCACAGGACTGGAAAAGGTCAGTTTTCATTCCAATCCCAAAGAAAGGCAATGCCAAAGAATGCTCAAACCACTGCACAATTGCACTCATCTCACACGCTAGTAAAGTAATGCTCAATTGAGCATAATTGAGTAATGCTCAATTCCCCAAGCCAGGCTTCAGCAATACGTGAACCGTGAACTTCCATGTTCAAGCTGGTTTTAGAAAAGGCAGAGGAGCCAGAGATCAAATTGCCAACATCCGCTGGATCACAGAAAAAGCAAGAGAGTTCCAGAAAAATATCTATTTCTGCTTTATTGACTATGCCAAAACCTTTGACTGTGTGGATCACAATAAACTGTGGAAAATTCTGAAAGAGATGGGAATACCAGACCACCTGACCTGCCTCTTGAGAAACCTATATGCAGGTCAGGAAGCAACAGTTAGAATTGAACATGGAACAACGGACGGGTTCCAAATAGGAAAAGGAGTACATCAAGGCTGTATATTGTCACCCTGTTTATTTAACTTATATGCAGAGTACATCATGAGAAACGCTGGGCTGGAAGAAGCACAAGCTGGAATCAAGATTGCCAGGAAAAATATCAATAACCTCGGATATGCAGATGACACCACCATTATGGCAGAAAGTGAAGAGGAACTAAAAAGCCTCTTGATGAAGGTGAAAGAGGAGAGTGAAAAAGTTGGTTTAAAGCTCAACTTTCAGAAAACGAAGATCATGGCATCTGGTCCCATCACTTCATGGGAAATAGATGGGGAAACAGTGGAAACAGTGTCAGACTTTATTTTGGGGTGCTCCAAAATCACTGCAGATGGTGACTGCAGCCATGAAATTAAAAGACGCTTAGTCCTTGGAAGGAAAGTTATGACCAACCTAGATAGCATATTCAAAAGCAGAGACATTACTTTGCCAACAAAGGTCCTTCTAGTCAAGGCTACGGTTTTTCTAGTAATCATGTATGGATGTGAGAGTTGGACTGTGAAGAAAGCTGAGCACCAAAGAATTGATGCTTTTGAACTGTGGTGTTGGAGAAGACTCTTGAGAGTCCCTTGGACTGCTAGGAGATCCAACCAGTCCATTCTGAAGGAGTTCAGCCCTGGGATTTCTTTGGAAGAAATGATGCTGAAGCTGAAACTCCAGTACTTTGGCCACCTCATGCGAAGAGCTGACTCATTGGAAAAGACTCTGATGGTGGGAGGGATTGGGGTCAGGAGGAGAAGGGGACGACAGAGGATGAGATGGCTGGATGGCATCACTGACTCGATGGACTTGAGTCTGAGTGAACTCCGGGAGTTGGTGATGGACAGGGAGGCCTGGCGTGCTGCGACTCATGGGGTCGCAAAGAGTCGGACACGACGAGCGAGTGAACTGAACTGAAACTTTCTGTGAATTTCCTAGACTGCTCTATAGAAATCAGAGTACATCCCTTGTAAAAGCAAGCGAAACCCCGCCCCATCCTTGGAGCCTGAGAACTTGGTTTCCCTCAGCTTGTGGAAAAAAGGGAAGTGAGTTCTGCTTTGACCAGAGGCAAGTGTGGTGGCAGCGGAAACTACATCACCCAGAAGTCTGTACGGTGCCAGGCGGCTGTGACTGAGCCAGTGAAAGCTTAGGAGAGGCGGGCGTATGTGCTTGCGCACTGCGTTGGGGCGGGACTTCCGGCGTTTTCTCTCGTAGTCTCTTGGAGGCTCTTCGGCTGTTCACCAGCTACGGCCTTACCTTAGCCCGCTGGGCGGTGAGGTGACCTAGCGGAAAAGCGGGAGGACACAAGTTGTCTCCGCTATTCAGAATCGGCTCTGAGGCCCTTTGAGCCCGTAGTTGTCGGCGGTGTCCTTCCTGCCCCACTCGCCGCATCTCCTGGCCCAGCTCTTCCCACCGGCCAGTGACCGAGGTCGGCGCAGGTGGGTGCTGTGTCTCCGGGCCCCCACCTGGCCCGACTCCGAGTCCCAGATCCGGACGGAAGGGTGCCCGTTCAGGTCCCTGCCGGTCAGCCCCAGAGTCCAGAACTGAGGGCGGCCTTGTGAGGGGTCGCCCTTCAGCTAGTGGACTGGGCTGAGGGAGAGAGTTCCCTCTTGGGCGACGGTGCAGGGCTTGCAGGTCCTCCCCTAGTCGGCAGCCTTGGGGAAACTTGGGGTCACTTTTTTCTGGGACAGAAGGGAACGGAGTGCCTCACCTGAAATGGCAGCCTGAGCAGGTGCGAGCCATGGAAGGTTGTTGTGAAGGAGGCGGGACTGGGAGAACCGTGTCTAGAGTTAGAAGTTGGGAGAAAAGAATGCGAATGGAGGCAGGAAGAGTGGGAGGTGCTATAGACCCCAGGAGAATTTTGGGAGAGGCTGGGCCAGGGAGGTAGCGGGACATTGGAGATGGGATAAGACTCTGGGTAGGTTTCTTCAGTAGAGTCTACAGGACTTTCTGATGCTCCTTGTGTGGCCAGGAGGATGTGGACTGGCCCAGCATGGCGTGGGAATCAGATTGAGGAGGGGGTCATAAGCTTGTTGCCTGAAATGGGCCCTGGGGTGAGGGAGGGGAGGACTCAGAGTAGGAGGGCAGGACGTGAATGCTGGGTTCCGGCATCCCTCATGCTACTTCCAGGAAAGAGCATACCTGTCTGAGGAGGGATTCTGGCCTGTGTCTTCAGGGTAAAGAGTTTCACGTCTGTGGAGCCTGCTGTGGGTGCTGGAGTGGATTCTCCACTGGCAGGCTCTGCCGACCCTCACTGCCTCCCCGATGGAAGGAGGGAAAGATCAACCAGGCTGGTGGGGCCAGTGGGTCCTAGACCCACCTCACCCCTCACCTCACCCCTCAGGGCAGGAGGGATGAGACTCTGCTTCAGTCAAGGGCTCCCAGCAAGCTCCCTTTTGAGGATTATTTACTGAGTAGGCCTGCTTGCTGAATGGACTAGTAGCTGACCTGCCTGCTCAGCCCCTCCCAATGACTCATTAACTTAAGAATGTATGAAAATTAACCAAGAGTTAATCAATATTCCTCTAAATACACACACAGGCAATTAGAAATAAACCTGTTCACTCAGTTAAATCTTTGTGAACACTTTGTAATTGGCGTGTCGTTGCTTTACCTCTATATATTTGCTTACAAGGTAAAGTTTTATGTATGACATCTTCTGAGATCCTAAAAAAATGTGAAGACCCCAAATTTCAAAACTATACCACTTCAATTGCCTGAAAATACATATAAAACTATTGTTCTTATGGACAGTCATAGCTGATACATGGTAGGTCCTCCTAACATTAGATACCAATATGAGTCTTCTGAGGTTGGAATAATTCTTATCTTCAGTAGAATTTTCTTTTGCCTGAAGTTCAGGGAGGCTCAGTCCTTCTCCAGGGACACCTGGTAAGAGGCAGTACTGTTTGCTGACATGCTCAGTCGTGTCCGACTCTTCGCGACCCCATGGACTATACAGTCCGTGGAATTCTCCAGGCCAGGATACTGGAGTGGGTACCCTTTCCCTTCTCCAGGGGATCTTCCCAACCCAGGAATCAAACTAGGGTCTTCTGTGTTATAGGCGGATTCTTTACCAACTGAGCTGTCAGGGAAGCCTGAGCTTAGACTGACAGGCAGAGGTCCTGTTACACCAGGGCCAGGGAGAGCTGGAGGTCCAACTCTGCTGTAGGATTCTAGCACTGTTGCCCACGTCTCATGAAGTCTTTCTTCCCCCAGGGCCCCATGGCAGTGGTAGAGATGCTCATGAGTCCTGTACAGGTGAGTCGTAATTATCAATCTGATAGTTTTATCATCCTGATATATATGCCCTTGAGGAATGGCAGTGTCGCAAGACTTCTATCCCTATTTTCTGTCTTGCATCTGTAGACCATGTGCTCTCACCATGCCCAGGATCCTATATTTAGTCCTGTGTTATGTATTTGTCAGCAGTTTCATTGCTGACAGCTGATGGGGGAAGGTGTGGCAGGGAGCCCTGGCCACAGGATTTAAAATGTCCAGACAGTTGCTCATGATACTGAGGTGGAATATGCAGGGAACTGTTGGTTCTGTCATATCTGGTGAGAATGGGGTGCTGGGACAGGGGTGCACAGGTATCAGGCCTTGACTGATAGCCTGAGGTCCTGGTTCTCTAACCCTCAGGTTGAGGGCAGGTAGGGAAGGTTTGAAGCAGACCAGGAAGGTGCCGTGTCTCAGATTTTAATAGGCTCCCTGTGACTGCAGAGTAGGAGACAGACTGGGTGTGCATGAAGGCTGGGAGACATGAGGGGAATTTCTGCAATCATCCATGTGCTTGTTTGTGGGGGCTACACCTGAGTGGTGGCCGTGAAGGTAGGGATAGAACTGCCCATGTTTTCTTTGTTTCTTTGTTAATGTTGTTTATATTTTAAATTGAATGTATTTTATCATATTTTATATTTTAAATTTTATATTTATCATGTATTTTAAATACTATATATTTAGGTGGTTTACAATGATGTGTTGTCCATATTTTATGTAATGGAGAATGAGGTACTCAAGGAGGTAGGCTGATAGGAAGAATCAGGGAAGACCCCAGGTTTCTGGCTTCATTAGGAAGGATGGATACCTCATCAGCTAAAATGAGGAAGCAGCTCTAGTTGTAGGGAGAATTTCCAAATGGAATAAGAAGAGTTAGTTTTTGTCCATGTCACAGATGTTCCAGAGATTCCCAAGGGGAGGTATCCCAGAGTTGTCAGGAAGGTGCAATCTCACAAGTGAGATGCAGTGAGGAGGAGCGTGAACAGTTGGCCCTGAGCCCTGGCACTGAGCTTATAAGGACAAGGACAAATCTGAGTTTGTCTGAGGGTCAGCATCTGGGGGAGGGACTGCAGGGAATCACTTTCACACAGAGTCTGGGTTTCACAGGAAGGATCCAAGGTGGAGACAGCCGTGGCATCGGATCCTTGGGTTGGACTAAGCTGCAGGTAATATTTAGGCGGTATCATTTCTGGTTGGTGTTGGGGATGCCATTAGAGGACAAGGAGTGAGGATGAAGGGCCTGAGTAGTAGGTCTCTGGGTTGGATACCTGGTTGGTGGTGATGGGCATCACCAAGACAGATGAGGAAGCAAAGTGTCTGTGTGGCAGCAGGGTGTGGGTGTGAGAAAGTCTTCAGGCCAGTGCAGACAGGAGATGGATGTTGAGGGTGGAAAAGGAATTAGCTGAGAGAGTCTCTAGACCTAGGGTGCAGTGGGAATGTGACTGGAGAGGTCTGTGTGCCTGGGCTTCACGTGAAGAGAGAGAAAGGTGTTGACTGCTTGTGGGACAGTCCTTGCAGTGCAGAAGAGGGAAAGAGCTAAGGGGACATGAGGTCTCATGTAGGTGGGATGGCTAGAGAGGAAGCAAAAAACAGGGCCCTGTGGGGAGAGCTTCTGGGGTGTGCCTCCAGGGCTTGGGGTGGGCCCTGGCCTTAGAGGACTTTGGGGTTCGGGGGCAGGACTGGCTGCGTTAAATGTTGGATGCATTTGCCATTCACTGCCTGGACTCCATGTGCAGAGCGCCCTGTAGGAGGTGAAGGAAGTGCCTGAGGTGTCTGTGGTGGGGTGGGTGTGGTGCTGTCACCATGGAGGGGTCAGAGTTGTCAGGAAGGTGCAGTCCTACAAGTGAGATGCAGTGAGGAGGAGAGTAAACGGTTGCCCTGAACCTTGGCACTGGGCTTATAAAGACAAGGACAAATCTGAGTTTGTTTGAGGGTCAGCATCTGGGAGATGGATCCCAGGGAAATTTTCCAGCAGGAGAGGGGTAGGGTCATGCATGGCAGTCCACAGCCTACATGGTGGTTTGTTTTCTTCTGTGTACTGGACACAGAGATCCATGGTCATGAGGAGAGAGCAGGCACTGATGCCCTTAGGATGTATCTTGAGGGTGGGACATGTGGGAGGAGGCTGAGTGGGGACACATGCATAGGGGGAGGGTGAAGGTCCTGGAGAGGGATGTGCATCAGTGGTTGTACCCAGAGGATATTAACTTGTAGAAGTGAGTGAGTGGTGATGAGTGGTGACACAGAGAGGCCAATGACATTTCAAGCAAGTTTCATGGCTTACATTTCCCGAAAGGAGGCACACTGTGTAACCCAGGGTCATGTGGGGAATCACCATACTTGGTTAGCAGGTGCAAGCACCAGCTTGGGGAAACCAGTGGTCAGAGCCTTTTTTGGATTTTCAGGAGAAATGTGGGGAGGGTTGGACAGAAGGCTTAGGGATGAATAGTTTGGATAATTCTGTGTACCTGGAGTACAGGAGCTGTCTCTAGCTGTCTGGTACCTGGCTCTGGACTGATTTAGGGCAGGGGAAATACTGATCTGGTGAGTGAGAGTTAGTTCAGGAGTTGGTTCAGAGTATGAACTCTGGAAGCAAGGGAGATGTGAACAAATTTGGCCTTAAGTTTAGCCCTGTAATTAATGGATGGCAAATAGATAAATACAGAATCCACAAAACTAAGTTAAAACAGGAAGCTGTTCATGAACCAGACACTTTTGATTTTGGCAGGACTGTGTGTTCTTCGAGGACGTGGCTGTATATTTCTCCCAGGAGGAATGGGGCCTCCTTGATGAAACTCAGAGACACTTGTACCATGCTGTGATGACAGAGAACTTGGCACTCGTGACCTCCCTGGGTAAGCTCTGCACACTCACCCAGTGTTCTGAGCTGCACTCTGTTCTACCCCTTTTCCCAGGGGCAGCTCTGTGCTCCCCACATTGAGAGCTTCCTTTCCTGGTTTCCTGGTACATGTGCTGTTGGTGCTGGGGCTGGACCACGTGTGCGGTGTCACTGTTCTCCCGCAGAGCCCTGTCTCTCCCATTCTGAGAACTTGCACTACAGGGCTCAGAGTCAGAAATCTAAATTTTATCTGAGACCCCCTCTGACCTGGCTTGTCCCTGGTAGGTGATCAGACTAGATGCTTGGACTCTTGTTGCCCCAGGCTTTCCCCTCCTCTTGCTGACATTTCTTTCAGGCACCAACCAAGATACGAATTCTGGGACCATTACTGCTTCTGCAGTCTCTCCTATGAAGCTGTTAGAATTTTAGCATGTCAGATGCCCTGTGTTGAATTTCTGGACGTGTGCTGGCCCCTCCTCTTTCTGTCTTTCCTGTAGGACTGGCGTCTTCCTGATGCCACATCGGTGCTCACCTGGTGCAGGAGGGAGGACCCTGGGTGCCTGATAGTGTGGTCTTACTGCATCTGTGGCAGAAGACACTCAGAATTACCCGAGCTCAGTGTGCGGTCCTGGGAAATGGTGCCATGTCAGAACTGGGGACTTGTTCTGTGTTCACCATGGATTGATGCTATGACCACTGGCCGTACCTCATTTCTTCCTTTTCTTCTCAATTTTTATTTCTTCTGTCAGCCTCCAGCCACACCTTTGTGACCCTCACTTGTCACATGTTCCATATCACTGCTTTATATATAAGATGTCCTGAGGTCTGCATGTATAGATCCTTAAACAGTCTAGAACTTTAGCATCTCCTTTGTATCTGATGTTTCAAGGTCTGGGCACCATCTTTGTCATAGGGCTCACCTGTCACCCATAGCCATGGGTGTGGTGGAGGCCCTTTGCAGAGGACTGATTTGGAGGCCTGCTCTGGTCTGAATGTTTGTGTCTCCACACATTCCATATGTTGGAAACTTCATGCCCAAGGTGACAGTATTAGGAGATGGGGTCTTTGGGGTGATTAGGTCATGAAGGCAGAGCCTTTAAGAATGAGGTTAATGCCCTTTTGAAAGGGGACCCCACTGAGACTTCCCTGGTGGTCCAATGGTTAAGACTTTGCATTTCCTATGCAGAGTGCCTGAGTTAGATTCCTGTTGAAGGAACTAAGCTCCCACATGATATGCAGCTCAGCCCAAAAGATTAAAAGAGAAAAAAGGAGGAGACTGCACAGAGCTTCCAGGCTCCTCCCACCATGTGTGAGGACGCAATGAGAAGTCTGTGACCTAGAAAAATGCATACGGGCTCTGGGTTCCATCCTCTAGAAATGTGAGAAATAAACTTCTGTTCATTACAAGCCAGTCAGCTTATAATTTTATCATAGCATCCCGAATGGACTGAAAGAGTAACTCTTCCTTCAGTCTTTACCTGTTGACAGGACTGTGGGAGCTCCCCAGGTCCATCTCTGCACAGCAGATCTTCTTCTCTCTGGCTCTGATCTTGGGTGTGTGTGACACACATATTTTTGATGGGGCTGTCCTTTCCATCAAAGTCAACATGCACTTTACCAACATCTATCTGGTTACAGGTTGTTGTCATGGAGCCCAGGGTGAGGAGGCCTCTTCTGAGCAAGGTGTTTCTATAGAGACGTCAGAGGTCAGGACTGCAAAGCCAGATCCATCCTCCAGGAAGGCCCAGTCCAGTGACATGTGTGACCTACTCTCCAGAGACCTTTTACCCCTGCCTGAGCATGACAGAATGTACCCTGATGAAGGACTGTACATTTGTGGAGCAGACCTTTTCCAGCACCAGAAGGAGATTAGAGACAAACTTTGCCGAAGGGCTGAGGGGCAGCCTTCATTTGTGACCAACAGCAGTGTTCACACAGGAGAGAGGACCTTGACCTGCAGCAGAGATGGGAAGCCCTTCCTGGGCAGCACAGGCCTTCTGCAGCAGCTGGCCCCTCGTGGTGTGGGGCAGCCACATGGGGACACTGAGTGCCAGGAGGCCTTTGGTCATGAACAAAGTGGTTACAGGTGCACTCAGTGTGGGAAAGCCTTCAGCCGAAAACAGATACTTGTTGAGCACCAAAAAATCCACACTGGAGTAAGGCCTCATGAGTGCAGCATATGCGGGATGGCCTTCATTAGAAAATTTCACCTTGTTCAGCACCAGAGAATCCACACTGGAGAAAGGCCTTTTCGGTGTGGTGAATGTGGGAAATGTTTTAGGTACAACTCCACGCTCGTTAGTCATCAGCGAGTTCACACTGGATTAAGGCCTTATGAGTGCAGCAAATGTGGGGAATTCTTCAAGTACAATGCCAACTTCATGAAACATCAGAGAAAGCACAATGGAGAAAGGCCTTTTGAGTGCAGAGAATGTGGAAAATTCTTTAGGTATAACTATAGACTGATAAGACATGGGAGAGTTCACACTGGAGAAACTCCTTATAAGTGCATTGAATGTGGGAAGTTTTTCAGATACAGCTCCACATTCATTAGACACCAGAGAGTTCATACTGCAGAAAAGCCTTATAAGTGTAATGAATGTGGGAAATTCTTTAGGTACAATTCCACACTCATTAAACACCAGAGAGTTCATACCGGAGAGAGGCCTTACGAGTGCAGTGAATGTGGAAAATTTTTTAGATACACGTCCACCCTCATTAGACATCAGAGAGTTCATACTGTAGAAAGGCCTTATGAGTGCAGCTTGTGTGGGGAATACTTTAAGTACAAATCCAAACTTATTAAACATTGGCAAAATCACACCGGAGAAAGGCCTTATGAGTGCAGTGAATGTGGGAAGGCCTTTAGGTACCACTGCAGACTCATTAGACATAAGAGAGTTCACAGTGGAGAGAGGCCTTATGAGTGCAGTGAATGTGGGAAATTCTTTCGGTACAACTCCAACCTCATTAAACACTGGAGAAATCACACTGGAGAGAGGCCTTATGAGTGCAGAGAATGTGGGAAAGCCTTTAGCCACAAGCATATACTTGTTGAGCATCAGAAAATCCATACTGGAGAAAGACCTTACGAGTGCAGCAGATGTCACAAAGCCTTCATTAGGAAGTCCCACCTTGTTCATCACCAGAAGATTCACACTGAAGACACTATGAGTGCTGTGAATGTGGGGAACTCTTTAGATACAACTCCAACCTCATGAAGCAGAGTTCAGTGGTAGAGACCTTATGAAGGGGCCTGCTGTATAGCACAGGAAACTATATTCAATATCATGTAATAAGTTATAATGGAAAAGAATCTGGGAAAGAATTTTATATATAAACTGAGTCATTTTGATATATGCCTGAAACACTATAAATCAACTATACTTCAGTTAAAAAACAAAATACCATATAAGTACAGAAGCTATAGTAAATGAGGTACTACTCCAGACTCCTAACTCATAGGTGCTGGAGAAGCCCCTATGAGTTATGCTGGGCTATGTTCACTTCCGAGTACAGCAAACATGGAAAGTTGTTTTGGTACAGCTCCCCACTTTAGACATCAAGAGTTCATACCAGAGGCAAACCTTTTCAGTGAATGTAAGTTTTTAGCTTAAACTCCGACCCGATTACACGTCAGTGATTTCACAATGGAGAAAGGCCTTAGTGCAGCAGTTGTGGATACATGTTCTGCCGAAACTTCGACCTCATTCAGCACCAAAAAGTTCACACCAGAGGGAGTATTGCAAATGGGGAAAGATTAGCAAGTTGCTCTAATCTATCCCTGAGAATGTCTTTTTTTGATGGTGTAAAATATATCTAACAATGCTGGGCTTCCCTCGTAGCTCAGCTGGTAATGAATCCACCTGTAATATAGGAGACCCCGATTTGATTCCTGGGTTAGGAAGCTATGCTAGGGAAGGGATAGGCTACCCACTCCAGTATTCTTGGGCTTCCCTGGTGGATCAGCTGGTAAAGAATCTGCCTGCAATGCAGGAGACCTGGGTTCAGTCCCTGGGTTGAGAAAATCCAGTGGAGAAGGGAAAAGCTACTCACTCCAGTATTCTGGCCTGGAGAATTCTATGGACTATATAGTCCATGGGGTCGCAAAAGAGTTGGTCATGACTGAGCGACTTCAGGGCTTCCCTGATAGCTCAGTTGGTAAAGAATCCACCTGCAATGCAGGAGACCCCGGTTCGATTCCTGGGTCAGAAGGATCTGCTGGAGAAGAGATAAGCTACCCATTCTGGCCTGGAGAATTCCATGGACTGTATAGTCCATGAGGCTGCAAAGAGTCAGACACAACTGAGCAACTTTCACTTTCATATGTAACAAAATTTACCCTCTACCTTTTAATGTTCGGTGTAGTGTGTTTAAAAATTAATAGCTAGAAAAAAAAATTAATAGCTAGTTTCCAGAATTCTTTTTCATCTTGCAAAAATGAAACTCTGTACCCCTTAAACAACATCTCTCTCTTCTCCCTCCCTACCCTACCTGTCTACCTGTTTTACATTCTTGTCTATGATAAATTTGATTATTCTGGATACTTTGCATAAGTGTAATCATACATTTTTTTCATCTCTTTGCAGCTGGTTTATTTAGCTTAGAATAATGTCCCCACGTTGAAGCATTTGTCAGCATTTTCTTCTGTCTTGAGAAGGAATCAGAATTGACCTGCCTAAAACATGAGGAAGGGTGCTGATTGTCAATACAAGTTTGTCTGATATGATGACATTTAGAGAAACAAGAGATCCTGATTTTGTATGGAACATATATTAATAGCTTTCCTGAGGTATTGGCATACTCAATTTCATTTATTAAAACTGTAAACTGTATTTTCACATAGGTGTACACAGTGGGACTATCACCAAAGTTGTGATAATGAACATGTCCATTACTTACAGAGTTTCCATTTGCACCAACCCTACCCAAGTTGCCATCTCCAGGTAGACATTGTAGTTTACATTTTCTAGAATTTTATATAAAAGAAATCCTGCAGGTATTCTTATATGAATTTTCACTAAGTTCATAAATATATTTTTTATTATATGTGTGCAAAGGAATGATATCAAATAAAAATAAGCAAGGCTCTCTTATGTATTAGAGGTGCATTGTTTGTAAGCAAGTGTGGGTGGTTTTGTTGTTGTTCTCACTATCACTGAGAAAATGTTATTTAAAGTGGGAACTGAAGTTGAAACTAAACTGAAATTCAGTTTTGTATGAATTTTTTATGAATAAAAAATTTTGAACCTTTTGCATCATACACAGCTTCCACTGACATTTTTCTAGATTTTCTTCTTGACTTTTCTAGTGTCCTTATCCTACATCTTTGTGTCAAAGAAGTTCTTAGGGAATTTTTGCAGTGAAATACACAACATAAACTTTATCATCTCACTATTTTAAGTGTTCAGTTTCATGATATATTGGGATCTCCAGCAAAACAACCCATCAGTGTGTGTGTGTGCATACTCATACACATGCATTTGTGTAGAGACAGAAAAAAGAAATATATACATTTTTTAATTTATTAATTTTATTTGGCTATGCTGGGTTTTCCTTGCTGTGTGTGCTAGTTTTCTCTAATGTGGGATGGTGGTGGGGGAGTGAGGGGGCTACTCTCATTGCAGTACGTGGGCTTCTCATGCAGTGACTTCTGACTGTGGAGCATGAGCTTTAGGCCAGCGGGCTCAGTAGTTGTGGAGTACGGGCTTAGTTGCCCTGTGACGTGTGGAATATACCCAGACCAGGGATCAAGTCCGTATTCCCTGCGTTGGCAGGTGAATTCTTAACCAGTGGACTAGCACAGAAGTCCACCTTCCTGTCTTGCTCATCATGGCCCTGTCTTTAATCTTTACTTGCTTTACCCTGACCTATCACAGTGAAAGTTATAAATTGGATCTAATGCTTAGGCTACGTGTGTTTGCAGAGCAGTAGACCACCTGACCTGCCTCTTGAGAAATCTGTATGCAGGTCAGGAAGCAACAGTTAGAACTGGACATGGAACAACAGACTGGTTCCAAATAGGAAAAGGAGTACGTCAAGGCTGTATATTGTCACCCTGCTTGTTTAACTTATATGCAGAGTACATCATGAGAAACGCTGGGCTGGAAGAAGCACGATCTAGAATCAAAATTGCCGGGAGAAATATCAATAACCTCAGATATGCAGATGACACCACCCTTATGGCAGAAAGTGAAGAGGAACTAAAAAGCCTCTTGATGAAGGTGAAAGAGGAGAGTGAAAAGGTTGGCTTAAAGCTCAACTTTCAGAAAACGAAGATCATGGCATCTGGTCCCATCACTTCATGGCAAACAGATGGGGAAACAGTGGAAACAGTGTCAGACTTTATTTTTGGGGGCTCCAAAATCTGCAGATGGTGATTTCAGCCATGAAATTAAAAGACACTTACTCCTTGGAAGGAAAGTTATGACCAACCTAGATAGCATATTCAAAAGCAGAGACATTACTTTGCCAACAAAGGTCTGTCTAGTCAAGGCTATGGTTTTTCCAGTGGTCATGTATGGATGTGAGAGTTGGACTGTGAAGAAGGCTGAGTGCTGAAGAATTGATGCTTTTGAACTGTGGTGTTGGAGAAGACTCTTGAGAGTCCCTTGGACTGCAAGGAGATCCAACCAGTCCATTCTGAAGGAGATCAGCCCTTGGCTTTCTTTGGAAGAAATGATGCTGAAGCTGAAACTCCAGTTCTTTGGCCACCTGATGCAAAGAGTTGACTCATTGGAAAAGACTCTGATGCTGGGAGGGATTGGGGCAGGAGGAGAACGGGACGACAGAGGATGAGATGGCTGGATGGCATCACTGACTCTATGGACGTGAGTTTGAGTGAACTCCAGGAGTTGGTGATGGACAGGGAGGCCTGGCGTGCTGCGATTCATGGGGTCGCAAAGAGCCAGACACGACTGAGCTACTGAACTGAACTGAACTGAACTGAGGACACCACTTATTAGACCCGCACTGTGGATGGATGCCCTGTGTGTGTGAACGATAGCCTAGTTGTTGTTTGTTCAATCAGTCGTGTCCAACTCTGTAACCCCATGGACTGCAGCATGCCAGGCTTCCCTGTCCTTCAACATCTTCCAGAGCTTGCTCAAACTCGTCCATTGAGTCGGTGATGCCATCCAACCATCTCATCCTCTGTCGTCCCCACGATACAGCCTGGTATCTTGTGCCTATTTGGTTTGGTAGGTTTGGGGACCATCTGAAATATTGTCTCTGTACCTCTCGTGATGCATTGCCTTTCAGACGCGTGAAACCCCGCCCCAGTACTCAGAGCCTAGGGACACCCCTTCCGGCAATCCTCTGAGGTTGAACTTTGCCAGAGTTGGGCAGATAATTAGCCTGTGCTCTAGAGCTGGGGAGCCACAACTACTGAGCCCAAGCCCTAGAGGGGCCCCTTGCCAGGGCCTGGAACTCCGTAAACTACATTACCCGGAAGGCAGTGCGCCGCCTCCTACAGCACAGAACCAATGAAGCATCAGAAGAGAGGCAGTTTGGTTCTAGAGGACCGCGCCTGGGCGGTCCTTCCGGCGTCAACCGCAAGCGACTTCCTGTGAACTCAGTACACATTTGGTGAAATCGGTTCCCTGGTGGGGATCTTGGGAACCCTGTGCCGCCTTGAGGTATAGCGAGCTGGGTAGGCGCTGGTACAGCTGTCCTGAGGCGGATCTGAGGCTCGGCGTGGGCTCCATTCGGCCAGAATGCCCCTCCTTCGCCTACCGACTCGGCTGGAACGGCTGCGTGGATGAGTACGATTGAGGTAAATGCTTTGACCTCTGGACCCCTCGGCCAGCGTTTTGTTTTTTGTATTTTTTTTTAATACTTTTATTTTGCTATTGCTGCGCTGGCCTTTCTCTAAGGGCGGAGAGTGGGGTCTACTGTCTGTTGTGGTGCTCGGGCTTCTCATTGCGGAGCCGGGACTCTAGGGCTTGGGCTCAGTAGTTGTGGCTCCCCGGCTCTAGAGCACAGGCTAATTATTTGTGACACAGAGGGATCTGCAGCATGTGGGATCTTCCCGGATCAGGGATGGAACCCATGCCTCCTGCATGTGGACTCCAATTCTACTGCTGAGCCATTGAGGCAGCCCCCTAGTGGCTCGGACGGTAGAGTTGGCTTGCAGTGCCAGAGACCCAGGTTCAATCGCTAGGTCTGGAAGATCCCAGGGAGAAGGAAATGCCTGGAAAATCCCATGGACGGAGGAGCCTGGCAGTCTACAGTCCATGGGGTGGCAAAGAGTCGGACACGACTGAGTGACTTCACTTTCAACTCTTCATTTTTTAAAAAATGTTTTCTTTTTAGTCATATATTTGGATGCGCCAGGTCTTTGCGGCATGCAGGTTGAGGCATGTGACTGGGATCCTGACCTGGGATCCAACCAGGGACCCCTACATTGGGAGCACAGAGTCCTAGTTACAGGACCACCGGGGAAGTCCCTCAGCCAAGTCTTACCATTCTGTGGGACCTTCGTCCTTAACAGTGTTTTCTTGCAAGTGTCATATATTTCTATTTATTGTTTCCCCAAACGGTTGGTTTACCACATATAGAAATATGAGGTGTGTAGAAAAAATTGCAGAGAACCTCCTGGTAAAGTTGAATAAGCAGCTCTAAAATTAATATTCATTCTCTTCTCAAGCCAAGAAATTCAATATAGGGACTCTCCTGGAGGTCCAGTGGTAAATTGTCCGCCTTGCAATGCAGGGGAGGAGGGTTTGATTCCTTGTCAGAAAATTAGGAGGCTTCCCTGGTGGCTCAGATGGTAAAGAATCTGCAATGTGGAAGGCCCAGGTTTGATTCCTGGGTCGGGAAGATCCCCTGGAGAAGGGCGTGGCAACCCACTCCAGTATTCTTACCTTGAGAATCCCATGGACAGAGGAGCCTGGCAGGCTACTGTCTGTGGGGTTACAAAGAGCCCACACGACTGAAGCAACTTAGCACACATACACACAGGGAGCTAAGATCCCACATGCCTCAGAGCAACTAAGCCCATGAGCCACAGCTACTGAGCCCACATGAGGTAACTCAAGAGTTCCTGAACCACATGAAAAAGATCCTGAATGATGAAGTGAAGATCCCTAGTGTGGCAGTTAAGACCTGATGCAGCCAATTTAAAAGACAAAAAAGAAATGCAGTATAAATAGGATCCCGGAAGCTGCATAAATGTGGGTGTTCTAAAACAATTATCCCATCCCCCAAAAGTTAAAATTTTCTTTCATGGAAGCATTTCCTTGCTTTTCTTGATAAATTTGCCAGCTATGTGGAAATTACTCAAGGACTATGGCTTACCATCACTCCGTTGTTTTAAAACTCTTTTCTGAGTGGAATCACATAAATATAATGTATTTTCTTCATCTGCACAACTTGGCATGAGTTTATCCATGTTTTCATAGCTATTCATTTATTTTCCTTTTTTGTGCAGTATTCTATAGTATGAACATATGAGGACAGGGTCCTTATAAATTCAGCTGTTGAAGCTTCTTTTGTTTTTGTTTTGTTTTGGCATTTATAAACATTGCTATTGTAGATATACCTGCCATGTCTTCTGGGATATACCCAGCACACATTTGTGTAGCGTATATGTTAAAATTGTTATTTCATCTAAATGAATGTTTCCACTTTTTAGTCTTGTTTTATTCCTTGTTACTAATTTTTTTTAATTCCTTGTCACTAATTTTAACTTAGTTCTTTGAATAGCTTGATTACACTTAATCTACCTGTAGTTAATTTTGCTACACACTTATTATGCATTAGGTACATTTACAGTTTTACGTTACACACCCATGTAAAGAGTTTTTGCTTTTTCAGTCATTGTACTCTTCCAATATTTATTATTTATAAGTTATTTAAATCTACTCCAGTACTATTGCCTGGAAAATGCCATGGACAGAGGAGCCTGGTAGGCTACAGTCCATGGGGTCGCAAAGAGTCGGACACGACTGAGCGACTTCACTTTTCACTTTCACTTTAAGTCTTTACTCGGGTGATATCAGAAGAGAAAATGATGAAGATATCTTGTTAAAATATTTGTTATAAGGGGGACAAAGTGAATCATATTAAGGGTAATAAGTTATAAGGCTTTGAATCCATATCAAGATGTTTTAGAATCCAAGAAGATTTACAAATGATCTCTCTGAACATTGGTGGGAAAAAACCCGTATGGATTTATCAAAGAATATGAATAAAAAGTACATGTTCTTCAATTCTGTTGTATAATGTAATAATAACTTCAAATAAGAGTTTAATATATGAATTATGTAAGCTGAAATTTTATATCCAACAATTTTTAACATAACTGTTGGGGGAATGTGTAGTTTCCTCGGTTCTGTCTTGCCACAGCAAAAATTTGAAGCAATGGATGGATCAGCGTTACAGGTTGGGGTTACAGATCCGTTTTATTTGGCAAGCAAAGAAAAATGATCCTCAAGGCTTGAGAGCAGGCCGACCCAAAAAACACGAAGAGAGTAGAAGCCAGCTGTTCAATTTTGGCTCCTTTTTTATATGTTTTTTCTCCTCTCCCTGAGCCTGCCCTATGTAAATTGGGCTAGCCAGGAGGGCTGTTTGCTTTGCCTGAGGTTCTCACTCCCGTCCTCAGACCTTCCTTTGTTCTATTTTCAAAGGCTTTTCCCTTCTTTGTCTTTTAGCCACTACCATTCTGGACTCCTTTTTCCTATTCTAACTACCTATCATAACCAATGGCACCCCACTCCAGTACTCCTGCCTGGAAAATCCCATGGACGCAGGAGCCTGGTGGGCTGCAGTCCATGGGGCTGCTAAGAGTTGTACACAACTGAGCAACTTCACTTTCACTTTTCACTTTCATGCATTGGAGAAGGAAATAGCAACCCACTCCAGTGTTCTTGCCTGGAGAATCTCAGGGACGGGGGAGCCTGGTGGGCCGCCGTCTATGGGGTCTCACAGAGTCGGACACGACTGAAGCGACTTAGCAGCAGCAGCAGCAGCAACATAACCAAAGTAAACTTTGAAAGAGAAGTATAAGAACTCCTGGTCACTTGTTGTGGCCAGCTACAAGTGAGAAGAAGAGGAAAATGTATTATTGACAAGGGAGAAGCAAGAAAATCAAATGGAGGTGTCAGACCTGGACATACAGGAAGACTTAATTTTGATATTTGTAGCCTCGGGTATAATAATGTAATATGACCTGCCACAACCATTTCCTCACCAACATGATTGCTTTCGTTTTGTCTCATTGAACTTCAGTCACACTATCCTCATACATGGTACTCAAACACACTGCACATGACTGATAGACTTTTCACTTGTATCTTCCACTTCTGGAAAGCCTTTTCTCTAGACATCCATATTACTTTATGGAAGAACTCCATAATATTTTCTGTCATCTTTTGCATGCTTTGTTTTATCCTTAAGTATTTCTCTTTGCCTTAAATATAAAATGTTTTATTCATGGCTATTCTTTTTTGACTATGTTGCTGATGGAAATTAAAGTTACATGGCCCTGCTCTTCTCACAGGTTTCACATTCAGCAGAACCTTTTATGGACTCTTCACTGATGAGTGGCAGGTGTTCTGGAATGTTACGCTGCTACTCTTCCTGGACCTGGTGTCTGGAGATCCTAGAGAAACCCTAAGTCCAGAGTTCCAAGTCCAGGCCAGAGGTTATATGGAGGGATTCCCTTTTTGGCAGCCAGTGGACGGAGATGTGGAAAGTTGTCCTAGGTACAGGGGTAATCCGTGCAAATGCTTGAGCCTGTGATGGGGCGGGAGAGCTTTAGGCCGTGTGGGTTCCGTGCAAATGCTTGAGCCTGTGATGGGGCGGGCGTGCTTTAGGACGTGTGGGTCTTCGTTAATGTCTGGTAAGAACAGAGAGCAAGAGGGCCAGAGTCGGGCCTAAACTGCTAGCCTGAGAAGGTGAGTTTCTGTTCTGAGAATGATGGCAGATGTGGAATTTTTGGTACAGAGGGGAAAAGTAATGTGACTTAGGTTTAAAGAGGCTGCCCCTGGCTGCAGAGGACTCAATAGACTGGGGAAGAGGAAGACAGGCAGATAGCAAGGAGGCTATTGTAATCACCCTGATGAGCAGTAGTTGTGCCTAGATCAGAGTGATAGATATGGAAGTAGGAGAAATATTTGGCTCCTGAATTTGTTTTTAAAGTTTAACAGTAGACTAGATTTTATAATGTGGAGTGAGTCACAGATGACTCCAAAGGCTTTTTTCCCTTTACATCTGGAAGGGTGGTAGTGTTATCAGCTGAGATGGGGAAGTCAGCAAGCAGAATCCCTTTCTGTGAGACTGTTAGGAATTGGGTCTTGTGTTGAGTCTCAGATGTTCCAGTGACTCCTGCGTATAGGAGACCAGTGGATGGCTGAACTTGCAGATCTAGAGTGCTGGGGAGTCTTCAGGATGCCATTAGGGGACAAGGGAAGGTGGGGGGCTTTTACAAAGGTCATCAGCAGGAAGATAGGGGGTGGGAAAGTCCAGCATGTGGTCCAGGTATTTATGAGATAGTGCTTATGAAATTGATGCAGAGGAAAAGCAGAAAAGGAGACGAAGTGATGCCAAAGTCAGGCTGCTGCTTATTGACCCTCCTGTGTACTCACTAGGTTTTTGTGGTGGAATTTGGGGAATTTATGATAAAATGTCAGATGAGTTTACCCACGATCTGCCAGCTGGGTGTGGATTTTGAATGATTATTATGTGAACAAAGATTGTAACTTTTGAAGAGACATAATGTGCAGTATGGAAGTGGAAACTGACCAGGGGTATTTAGATCTGAATGTTGTGACTGAGGATAAAGTCAAGAACAAGGTTTAGTGGGGAATCCTTCAGAACAGGGCTAGGGAGCTGCCAGTGGAAAGTGGGTGAACAGTGGGGTTGTGTTGTATTTGTCAGGCACTTTCTGAATGTTCAGGAGATGAGGGGAAGCTGGAGACATGCCAATTTTGTGAACCAGGTGGCAGTGATCAGGGTCAGATATATAGTCCACTGAGTGATATGCTTGTGGGGAAGGTGTGTGAACTAACTTCCTGAGGTACTAGGAGTCTGAGAGAAAGGTGGGCCTAAGTTTCTGTGTGTCTGGGAGACATGATCCTGGGAACTGTGGCTGTTGTTTTACAAGAAAGGGAAGGGGCCCTGCATGCCAGGCCCACCACACAGATAGCCTCTGTCTATCCACCTGCCTGTAGTCACTGAGAACTGTACCTAGTATGCGAGGAAGGATGAAGTGTTTTGGGTACCACTGCCCTCTATGTTAGGAAATGGGAGGATGATGATGCCAGAGTTAGGGTGGGCTGGGGTTGGTTGATTATGGGGTCCTGGGGAGAGAAGCTGCTTATGCACACATCTCTTCCCATCATCACAGGGCCCTGTGACCTTTGAGGACATGGCTGTGTACTTTTCCCAGGAGGAATGGAGGCTCCTTGATGAGGCCTAGAGATGCCTGTACCATGATATCATGCTGGAGACCTTTGTACTGGTTGCATCCTTGGGTAAGGCCCTCACCCTTGTCCCAGCATCCTGGGCAGGTATCTGACTTTCCCCTTTTTTCCAAGCTCAAATCTGTTCTCTTCATAGCTGGACCATGGTTGCCTGTCTGGTACTGCTTCCCTGTCCTCTGTTTTGCAGGTACTAAGGCTGAGTGAGTGTGTGTCCCACCTCCTTTCACAGGTAGTCCCAATACCAGTGGCTCTGAAGTTTTCTCAGTGAAGATTGTCTAAGTCAAAAGACTTGGGATAAATTCACTGGATTCTCAGCCACTCACTGCCAGTTTGACTCAGTTGACCCCTGCATCTCTGTGCTCCAGGTTCTGCCTTGATCCAACTCCATTTCCTGGAGCCTGACTGACCAGGAATTATTGGAACCAATGTGGGACTATCTGTGGGGTCCACTTGGCTGTTGCTGCCAGACTGTCCTGTGGAGACGTCCATTATTGCACAGCACTGGTTTTCTAACCTGCCTGAGCTCCCTTGTCCTCAAAATAGTCCCATGGTTTTATTCCTTCTGTGTCAGACACATATGTGTGATGGGGCTGCCCATTCTACCAAAATCTATGTGAAATTCCTCCTCATATCTCTAGTTTCAGGTTGTTGGCATGGAATAAAGGTCAAGCAGAGAACTTCAGAGCAGCATGTTTCTGTAGAAGTGCCACAGAGAAATACCTCAAAGATAGACCTCTCCACCCAGCCTCTCCCTGGGACATGTGTAGCCTGAATGTAGAAGGTGGTGTGTGTGTAGCTGAGGACATGGGAATAAACCCCGGCCAGACCCTGTGTGGAGCAGGTTTGAAATTTCAGCAGAACAGTGGAGATAAACTCTTTAGAAGAGGCGCGGGTAAGGCCTTTATGAAGACATGCACAGTCCATGCCCTGGGGAAGGCTTTTATGTGCTGTGAGGCTAGGAAGGATTTCCCGGGTATCTCTCGCTATTTCCAGCAGTAGATTGTTTTTTTTTTCATCTTTTATTTTATTTTATTTTTAAACTTCACAACATTGCATCAGTTTTGCCAAACATCGAAATGAATCTGCCACAGGTATACCTGTGTTCCCCATCCCGAACCCTCCTCCCTCCTCCCTCCCCATACCCTCCCCCTGGGTCGTCCCAGTGCACCAGCCCCAAGCATGCAGCACCGTGCTAGATTAAATTGCAAAAGGGCACTGAGTTTTTGGAACTTTCTCATAATGGACAAAGGCAGCATAAATGCCACGAATGTGGGAAAACCTCCCAAAAGGCCAAGCTTGCTCAGCACCAGAGAGTCCACACTGGAGAGAGGCCTTATGAATATGCTGAATGTGGGAAAGCCTTCAGCTATGAATATGTATTTGTTTGGCACTGGAATGTCCACACTAGAGAAAGGCCCTATGGGTGCAGTGAACGTGGGAAAGCTTTTAGTGACAAACATGTACTTGTATGGCACCAGTGAATTCACTGGAGAAAGGCCTTACAAGTGCAGTGAATGTGGGAAATCCTTCTGTTGCAAATACAGACTTACTCAGCCTCAGAGAGTCCATGTCCATACTGGTGAGAGGACTTAGGAGTGCTGCGAATGTGGGAAAACCTTTACCTGTAAACCCATACTTTTTAAGCACCAGGGAATCCACACTGGAGAAAGGCCTTACAAGTGCAGTGAATGTGGGAAAGTCTTTAGATGTAATTCCAGCTTTGCTATATAGAAGAATTCATACAGGAGAAAGGCCTTATGAAGGTAGGGAGTGTGGAAAGCTATTTAGCCAAAGCTCCCAACTTGTTGTACACCAGAGAACTCACACTGGAGGCAAGCCATATGATTGTAGTGAATGTGGGAAAAGCTTCACCCCTAAAAGCAAACTTGTTCAGCACCAGAGAGTTCACACTGGAGAGAAGCCTTATGAATGCAGTGAATGTGGAAAAGTCTTTAGGTTCATATCCAGCCTCAGTAAACATAGAAGAGTTCACACTGGAGAAAGGCCTTACAAGTGTAGTGAATGTGGAAAGTTCTTTAAGCGAAGCTCCCACCTTAAAGTGCACTACAAAATTCATACTTGAGCAAAGACGTATTACGAGTGCAGTGAATGTAGGAAATGTTTTAGCCAAAGCTCTACTCTCATTACGCATCTGAGTTCACACCAGAGAAAAACCACACAAGTGCACTAAATGTGGAGAAGTCTTTAGCCAAAGCACCCAACTTAATTAACACCAAAAAGTTCACACCACAGAAGTGCAGCACCAGCACAGCAAGTGGGGGAATATTTTTTGTCAAATGTGTGCTCTAACTCAGCGCCAGAACCTAACAGCCCATAGAGCAGTGTAGTGAATGTAAAAAAGCTTTGAGCCGAAGGTCTAACCTTGTTTGTCATCAGAACACTCATACTGGAGAAAGGCCTTCAAATGAGATGAGGAGAGAAGAGAATGAGCTGTTGCCTTAGTTAATACATCTTGCTGAACTGGCTCTGTGAGGGACTTCTCAACTGTAAGTTGAATGTCACCTGTGTGCACGGCCCTAATGTGGAGATGGTCTGTGGGTACCCAGTTCCTAGGAAACTTTGAGGAGCTAGGCTGTGACCTCCCAGGGCCCTTGACAGACCTCGTGTCATTGTGACTTTCTTACCTCTACCAAGTGGCAGATCCTCATACTGGGCATCTACCAAGTGGCAGATCCACATACAGTGAGATCAGTGTAGGTAGACCTTTGTGCTCTCCTGTACCCTAGAGGGAAGCATAAGTGGCCTGAGGACTTGGGTGGTGTCACGCTCTTAGGTCCTGTCAACTGCATAGGACACAGCCTAAGCAGCTTTGCCAGTCTGGTTCTGCTGGAAGCTCATAGAGGTTTACATTATTTGGTGGTATTGGATCATTTTATGCTCAGGATGGATTTTCTAGCTCCAAGTCACCCTTTGGGGAACTGCCTCATTTTGCACTACTTTGTGTAAAAATAAAGACTATTGCTTAACACAACATGCGTCTTTGGTGTTGTTCACTTTGAGACTGCTGTTAAGAACCACATTGGACTATCAGGATGAAGAGGAACAAGTTTTGTGGGTGTTCTAAATTTTGTGTACTTCATTGGGAATGATAATGGCAGAGAACAGAATTCAGTCTAGTTTGATCTAATTTACACTGTTGTCCAAGGTCTCCTGGGGTAGACTGCAGGGTTCTGTGGGACTAATGTGACCAGATGTCAGAATTTTGGGTAGGTCTTCAGGTCACCCTGAGATGAGGACAGTTGTGAGCAGCACCAGTGTTTTGTTTTGTTTTGTTTTGTTTTTGGAGCTGCATAAGTTGTCTTTTCACATGAGATGTCACATCATGCCCCCAGTATTGTTTAAGGGAAGAAGGTCCCTAGGCCCAGCCATAGCAGAGCCACATGCCACAATGTCCACAACTTGGGGCTGGTGTTGCTCAGTGTTAACTTACAGACACTGGGTGGGAATCATACTTGTTGCAGAAACAGGCATAGAGTTAATAGGAACTGAGAGACTGGCAAACAAGGAGGGGCACACCTTTTCTAAAGCTGCATCCACAAATGTTCCCATGGCTGTTTATGATAAAGTTTTTGCCAAAATTCTCAGATGTTACAGAACTGGTTTTGGCGTCATATAGCATCTGCAGATTGTTTATCTAAGGCCATTACTGCACAGTGAAGACAGTGGGGAATAACAGCAGAAATCCTGTAGTCCAGGCATGTGATTTTTAGGACCCAGACAGAGTTCCTGGATAACTTTGATTGCTCACCAGTCTTCATTGCTACTCTGACAGAATCCCTCCCATGAGACCAAGAGAGAGAATGGATTTGAGGTGTGATAGCCAGAGTTCTCCTTTTCCAAAAAGATTCCGATTTTTATGTGAAGTCAATTTTTATACAGATTTAATTGAGCTTATGTATAGTTGGTCTGCACTGAATAGAACATCCCTAAATTGTCCAACTTGCTAAGTTTCAACCACGCATGGAACCATCATCATAACAAACATCCATCACTACCTGTAGAGCCCCTATGTGTGTACTGAATGTGACAAAGCTTTGAGCCAAAGGTCTAACCTCATTTGTCACCAGTATGCTCATACTAGAGAAAGGCCTTCAAATGAGATGAGAAGGAAACAAATGAGCTATCTCCTTAGTTAATACATCTTACTGAACTGGTTCTGTAAAGGACTCCTCAACTGTAAGTTGAATGCCATCTGTGTGCACACCCCTAGTGTGGAGATGGCCTGTGGGTACATCTCCAATTCAGTAACTCAATGTTTTCCAGAACTTTAATATCATTGGAGTGTTTAATGTTTACTTTTTTATTTGTCATTTTCTTTCTACATGCATAGTTACTTTAAGAATCATCCAAGTTGCCAATGTGAATAATTTTTTTCTGATAAATATATTATTTGGGTAGACCATCGTTTAACTGTTTATCCATTCATCTGTTAAAGGATGGGGTTTTGTGGTTTGTTTCCAGTTTGCCTGCCACAAGTAAGCAAACAAGTAAATAAAATCCTTTATATGGACACTTGGTTTCATGTTCTAAAATGAATGACTACCCATTTGCATTCCCATTGACAGTGTTCAATTCCCCGTTATTCCTCACCAGTAGTGGTTGGTATGGTTAGTATTTTAAATATTACCTGTTTTAAAAGTATGGAGACTATTATCTGATTGCATTTCCCTACTAATTCATGATGTTGGACTTTTTTTTTTCATTTGCCAGATAATCTGAGAAGACAATAAGTGTGTTGGAACTTCAGTTTTCTTCACTGAATGACTTGGCTAGGTTCTCAGAACATTATTCGCCACTTTATACTCCTAATATTAACATACTTGACATACATAAAAATATTTACTCATTTTTACATAGGACATTTAGCCCCACCCTGCCTCATTTAACTTTTAAATAATTCAAAGTGTATTTCCAGACTTTGACACTTTTTCATAATTTTCATAATTTAATCAAATACAGGAATCTCCTGCTTTCCAAAGTTCAGATTACATCACTTGTGTTTTATACAAGACACATTAGTACATGTTTTTATGAAATCCAAAGAAACTTCCGAAGTATTTTAATCACTTTTATGAAAAAAGCCATAACACCATATTAATGGCTGTTCATTGGGAAAACCGAAGTGGTGTATCAGAATTCTGAGAAAGAAGGGAATATTTCTGCTTTATGACATCTCAGTTTATGAAACATTTCCTAGGAAAGCTGTTCATTGGGATAGCAGGAGCAATCTGTAATTAAGCTCAAGTCACTAAACCGTATTCATTTTCTATGGCTGCTATAATGAATAACCACAAAGTTGATGGTTTCAGACGAAACATGAATTATTTTACTCTTCTGGACGTCAGAAGTCTAAATCACTTTCACAGGGATAAAGTCAAAGTGTGACTAGGGGCTTGGTCTCTCTGGAGGCTCTAGGAATGAATTGTCCTTGCCTTTTCCAAAGTCTAGAGCTGCATTCCTTGTGTTTGACGGCTGAAGACCACTTCCTTCCAAGACCAGCAGTGCAGCATTTCAGTCATCAAATCGCCTTCCTCTACCTGTCTTTTACGAGGAGACCTTGGAGTCCATCTCCGGACAAACATACTTTTGGGGTAATCTCCTCTCCAAATCCCTAATCGAGTTGGCAAAGTCTCTGACCATATAAGGTAACCTAAGTTCCAAAGATGACCCAGTTGTCTTCGGGGAATATTCATCAGCCTGCCGCTTTGAGTCTAAGTCCTTTAAAATGTGTTTGTTTTCAGGTATATTCATTGCAATCATAATGCAAAATATTACTTGTAGGTGTCTATCATAAATGTCTTTGACCTCTAAGTATGTATGACCTCATAATTTTTCCAAAATGTTGACGTCACTAAGTCCTCTACCTGTACCACATTCTCAATTTCAAGTTCTTAAAATTTTAGAATGCTTGATGCCCTGTGTGGCAGGACTCCCTACGCGTGCTGACACCTCCTTTTTCTGTCTTTGAGAAGAGTGGTTTCACGGATATCTGGGTGCGTCCCCTTTAAGAAGTGTGAATCCCGCCAGTAACTCGGAGCCTTGGAAAATTGCTTCCCAGCCACCGACCAGGGTCAGGCGGAACTTTCCTGGCAGTCTGGAGCACCGAACCTAGCCGTGGCAGACAGCGGAGTTAACTACATTTCCCTGAAAACAAAGCGCAGCCCGTGTGGGTCACTGGGCCAATGAAAACCCGGGGCTGAGCCACTTCCGTTCTGTAAGAAGGCGTCTGGGCGGGTCTTCCGGCCGGTCCCGCGGGCGACATTTTTAAACTCCAGCCTGATTTCGTGTGTGGAACTTCAGAATTTGGCCGGCCTGAGGTGAAGGAAGGCAGGAGGGCGCTGTGCCCGCTGCTCTCACGGGGTCTGAGGCTCTGCGCGGCGCCATCCGGCCTGACTCTGACTTGGGACAGAGACAGGCGCCGCGGGCCCAGGCCCCACCTTCGCCCTCAGGCTCAGCTGAGACGGCCGAGCTGACAGATCCGCTTCAGGTAAACGCTGCGCCCTCCGAGCTCTCAGCCAACTCTTCTCATTCTGCGGTATTTTTGTACTTACCTGTGTTCTCTTTCAAGTATCCTGTGTATGTTTTCATTTCTTAACCAAAACCTAGGTTTTTCTAATTTTGAAATATGACCTGCTTGGGAGAAAATAAATGCTTCTGACCTACGTGCAGTTGAAAAACCAGCTGTTATTAATAGCCGTTCAATGCTCAAATCAAGAAATGAGGCACAAGTAGGACCCAAAAGCCGCCGGTGGAGCTCCTTCCAAAACTATTGTCCCGTCTCCCAAATGTTAAGATGTTGTCTTTTGTTTCAAGTGAGCGGGTTTTTTTGTTGTTGTTTGTTTGTTGCTTTCTTGATTGTTTTGCTTCTTACACGTCTCTAGTGGTAGAACGTGCCTGCCCGTGCAGCAGACATAAGTGACGTGGGTTCCATCTCTGGGTCAGGAAGATCCCCTGGAGGAGGAAGTGGCAACCCACTCCAGTATTCTTGCCTGGAGAATCCCATGGACAGAGGAGCCTGGCGCGCTACAGTCCGTAAGGTCGCAAAGAGTCGGACACGACTGAAGCGGCTTAGCGCACACACATAGTTTTGCCAACTGTGTGGAGAATATTCGAGGACCGTAGTTGCCCTTTGCTCAGTTGCTTTAAAACTTTTACAACTGAAATAAAAAAAGTATTAAGTGTTTTTGTTTTTGTTTTCTTTTGGAGAAGATGGTGTGACGTCACCCATTTTTTCGTGTCTATCCGCTAATTTTCTTTACTTTTGCAGTATTATATAGTGAGTGTATAGTCTATGGGGCTTCTGAGGTGGCGCTAGTTGTAAAGAATCCACCTGCCAGTTCAGAAGACACAAGAGAAGCAGGTTCGATCCCTGGATATGGAAGGTCCCCTGGTACCCTATTCCAGTATTCTTGCCTGGAGAATCCCGTGGGTAGAGGAGCCTGGTGGGTAACAGTCCATGGTGTCACAAAGAATCAGACAGGACTGAGTGACTGAGCACATACATTATATGAGTAAGATGTCTTTATAAAATCAGCTGTTGAAGGCTTTTTTGGTCAGCTTTCTTTATTTATAACCATTGCTATTCCAGCCATAACTTCTTTGCCTTCTGTTGTGTGTTAAGGACATATCTGTCTAGCATATATGTTAAAATTATTATTGTATTTAAATGAATATTTCCACCTTTTGATCTTATTTTGCTCCATCTTACTAATTTTAACTTAGTTCTTTGAATGAGATGATTATACTTATTTTTAATGGATCCCGTAGTTGTATTTTCACACTCTCTTTTTGCATTATGCCTACCTAACAGTTCTGCAGTATACAGCCATTTAAGAATTTTTCTTCTCTTTCAGTGATTGTACTCTGCTAATATTTATTTCACCGTGACGTGATGCTCCTCTGGTAGTTTCGGAAGAAAATGATTATTTTGTAAAACACTTGTTTTAAAAGGAGGATTAAATGAATCATTGTAAAAATAAAAACTTATAATGCTGGGAATCCTTACCAAGATACTTAGAACCCAAGAAGGTATTTTCATGTTTATTTAAAGAGGATTGAACAGAGATCAGGTCATATAGGTTCTTTCCTTTGTCTTAAGTTTAAAGAGTCATCAGTGATGTCCAGTTATCTCAAACTGTTGGAAGCCACACACATTTACTCTGATTCTAGCAATAATCCCTTTCTCACAGATTAATTTTCTGGAGCCATTTTCTTCTTGTAATTCTCTCTCTCTGTCTCTCTCGTGTGTGTGTGTGTGTGTGTGTGTGTGTGTGGTTGCAGTGCTTGGCTTGTGGAATCTAGGTTCCCCAACCAGGTATAGAACCCAGGTCCACTGCAGTGAAAGTAGCACATTCTAACCACTGGGCAGCCAGAATTCTGAGATCCATTTTCAAAGCGAAGTCAGTGGTGTTTCCATTCTCTACAACAGGAGAAAAAAGCTTGTAGGAAGTTAATCTGTTTGAACATTTATGGGGGGAAAAACTGGATATATTAAAGAATATCGTTCAAGTATAAGTTTTTTAAAAAATAATCTTTAAGATAACCAAAGTAAAATTAGAAAAGGAGTATAGGAACTCCTGTCCAAATGTTGGGTCCAGCTACAAGCTATGAGAGGAAAAAGTTATTATTGGCAAGGGAGAAATGGAAGAATGGAATCAAATGGCAATGTCAGAAAGAGCTCTGCTTAATTTTTATATGCATGGCTTGGGGCTATAATAGCTCTATATGACCTGCCACAAGCATCTCCTATCTAACCAGGTAGCTTACTCTTTGGATCATTGGGCTCCAGTCGTACTAGCCTCATGGAGCTACTCAGACACATCAGACATGAATCTAATAGAAAGGCTTTGCACTTATTAGTCCCACTTCTAGAAAACCTTTTCTGAAGTCAGACGTATGACCTTATGGCACAACTCCATAACATTTTCTGCCCTCTTTATGATTTAGTTTTCTATTGAGTAATTTGTCTTCACCTGAAATATTGAATAGTTATCTCATTAATCTTTCTTGTCTTTGTTGCTGATGGGAATTAAAGTTACATGGCACTACTCTTCCCACAGGTTCCATGTTCAACAGAACAACTTATGGACTCTTCACTGGTGAGTGTTGGTGTTCTGAAAGATTTTTCTGCTGCTTTTCGTGAACTTGGTGTCTGGACACCCTAGAGAAACCCTGAGTGCAGAATTCCAAGTCCAGGCCAGAGGGTATATGGAAAGATTCCAAATTTGGCAACCAGGGGACTGAAATGTGCAAGATTGTATGTATAGGGGTTACTATGTCCAAATGCTCGAGGATGCAATTGAGATGAGTGTATTTTAGGACTGTTGGGTCTCTGTTTATGCAGTAGGAACAGAGAACAAGGGAACCAGGGTCAGGGCTAGACTGGTAGCCTGATAAGATGAGTTTCTGTTCTGAGACTGATGGCAGAAATGGGATTTTTGTAATAGAAATGAAAAGTGATATTACTTAAGTTTCAAGAGGCTGCCTCTGGGAGCAGAGTGCACAACAGCCTGGTGGAGAGGAAGACAAAGAAACATAGAAGCTGTCTTAATTTTCCAGATGTACATGGCTCTAGCTGCACCAAAGTGGTGTATGTGGAGATATGAAAACTACTTGGTTTCTACTTTTTCTAAGTAAAGGCTGATCAGATTTTCCAATGTGAAGGAATCACATGCTTCCAAAGTTTTTTCCATTTGCATCTGGAAAGGTGGAAGTGCCATCAACTGATTTGGGGAAGTCTGGTAAGAGGACTTTTCAGTGAGAATATTAGGAATTGAGTTTTGGCCCTGTTAAGCCTCAGATGTTGCAGTGGCTCCCAAGTGTAGGAGACAAGTGGATGGCTGAACATGTAGATCTAGAGTAATGGGGAGGCTTTTGGATGCCATTAGGGGACAGAGGAGACACAGACAGACAAAGAAGTGGAGTGGTCATCAGCAAGAAGGGAAGGGGAAGGGGAAGGCCAGTTGGTAAGTCAGCTTTCTGTGGGGAAAAGCTATGATACTGATGTGGAAGAAAAGCAGAAATGAGATAAATTGATAGCAAAGTCATGCTGGTGCTAATTTATTCTCCTCTGACTCACTAGGCTTTTGTGGTAGAACTTGGGAAGCTTGTGACACAATGTCACAGTTTCTTTAGGCTGTGTTAAGTGGGTGTGGATTTTGAATGGGTGTTATATGAGCAAAGATGGTAACTGTTAAAGAGACATAGTGCAGTATGGAAGTGGAATCTGACCAGAGGTATTTAGATTTTGTGTGTTGTGACTGAGATAAAGTCAGGATCAAGGCCTGGTGGGAAAGCCAACTTGGTGGTCCATATGGTGAAGATGGGGGTCAGATGTCTGAGAATGTCCACTGAGTGATATGATATGCATGTAGGGAAGGTGTGTGAACTAATTGACTGAGGGCTCTGTAGTAGGACTTTGAGAAGGGTGGGTTCAAGTTGTTGGTGTCTGGAGTGGATCACCTGGGGACTGTCAGACTGTTGTCTTGCAGGAGAGGAAAGGGGCTCTGCATGCCAGGCCCACAGCCAGAGTTTTGGGTACCACTGCCCTCTAAATTAGGGAGCCAGGGAGGATGATGACACCAGAGTGAATGTGGATTAGGGTTGGGGGTGTTCTTAGGGTCCTAGGGAAAGAGGCTGCTCATGCACACATCTGTTCCCATCATCATAGAGCCCTGTGACCTTTGAGGATGTGGCTGTTTACTTTTCCCAAGAGGAATGGAGGCTCCTTGGTGAGGCCCAGAAATTCCTGTACCGCGATGTCATGCTGGAGACCTTTGCACTGGTTGTGTCCTTGGGTAAGGCCCTCACCCCTATGCCAGCATCCTGGACAGGTCTCTGCCTTTCCCCTTTTCTCTAAGAGCAAGTCTGTTCTGTTCACAGCTAGACAGTGGGCACCTCTGTATTATTTCTTCCCTGTCCTCTGTGTTGTGGGTACCAAGCCTGAGTGAGTGTGTGTTCCACCTCCTTTCACAGGTGGCCCCAATGCCAGTGGCTGAAGTTTTCTCAGCAAAAATTTTCTGGATCATAAGCCTTGGAGTTAGCTTAGTGATTTCCATTCATTTCAGCTTCTCCCTGTCAAGTTGACTCTGTAGACCCTTGTACCTTTGTGCAGCTTCTGCCTCCTTCCTGCTGACATTTCTTTGGGCTTCACTGTTTCAGGAATTGTTGGGACCCAGCATGGTCACCATTTATGGGGTGCATATAGCTATGAGATTCAAAGATTATTTTTATCATTATTTTTTTCTTGAATTCTTTTGAGATTGGTTGTTTTCCCATGGGAAACTGTCTTGTTCTTTTCTTAGAATGTGGATCTTCTAAGTCCCATGTTGTTGTCCAGTTGAAGCTGGGAGGAGAACCTTGGGTATAGGAGAGAGTGGACATGATTCCAAGCACAGGAAGCAGGGCTCAAAATGGGTCTGGTCCTGATGATTGGCATCACAGGGAGCAGTGACGTTGTGGCTGGATTCAGTCAAATTTTGAATATGTCCTGGCCCCAACACTGTTTGTGGTCTAAGACCAGTGACTTGTTATCTCATTTCTGTTTCTTCTCCATTCTTGACACATTCCCCCTGTGATTTCTACCCTGGCTTCCAACCCAGGATTATCCCTCACCTCTTTGGCTTCCACTCCTCATTGTTCCTCAACATCCTCACTCTAATGCTTTCCATTGTTTGCCTATGCTTACTGTGTCATAAAACCTGCACCTCTCCTTAATATAGTCCTGAACACCAGCTACTCAGTGACACAATATCCTGGGCCTTGACATAGCTTTCCACACAGCACACATGTGTCACCAGCAGCCAAGGCCCTGGTGAAAACCATTCCTGTAGGAGTGCATTGTGAACCCCTGGCTCCTCCATTTAATATCCACCCTCTTGTGTCTTTTGCCTGGTGAGTCCTTCCTGTTCTGTGATGTGTAGAAGCCCAGTTCTACAGATTGGGGCTTTTCCTTACCTGCCCACAGCTCCTTGTCCTGAACTAGTCCCATGGATTTATTCTTTCTATGTCAGACACATATGGTGCAAAACATCTGCCTTTTTAAAAACCTTTTCCTACATTAAGTTCACCCGCATTTTTCTGATTTCAGGGTGTTGTCATACAGCAGAGGATGAACAAACACCTTCTGAGCAGAATGTTTCTGTAGAAGTGCCACAGAGAAATACCAAAAAGACAGACCTGTCCAGCCAGAAGGTCTGTCCCTGGGACATGGGTAACCTGGCCTTAGAAGGTGGTTTGTGTGGACCCCAGGTCCTGCGAACAAACCCTGGCCAGACACTGTGTGGGACAGATGTGAAATCCCACCAGCATGGTGGAGAGAAGCTCATGAGAAGAGATTTGGGTAAGGCCTTAATGAGGAACTGCACAGTCCATGCATTGGAGAAGGCTTTTAAGTGCCAAGAGGCGAGGAAGGATTTCCCTGGTACCTCTGACCATGTCCAGCGCCAGGTTAAACCACAAATGATGGAGTTTGTAGCAGAGTTTCACAATGGAGAAAAGCGTTTCAAGTGCAGTGAATGTGGGAAACTCTTCTACCGGAAGTCCAGGCTTGCTCAGCACCATCGAGTCCACACCGGAGAGAAGCCTTATGAATGCGGCGAATGTGGGAAAGTCTTTCGATGCAGCTCCAGCCTTGCTATACATAGAAGGATCCACACAGGGGAAAGGCCTTATGAGTGTAGAGAATGTGGAAAATTCTTTAGGCAACACTCCCAGCTTGTTGTGCACCAGAGAATTCACACTGGAGCCAGACCATATGAGTGCAGTGAATGTGGGAAAACATTTAGTACTAAAACCAAACTTGATCAGCACCGGCGAGTCCACACTGGAGAGAGGCCTTATGAATGTGGAGAATGTGGAAGAACCTACACCTGTAAACGCATGCTTATTCAGCACCAGCTGGTCCACACTGGAGAGTGGCCTCATGAGTGCAGTGAATGTGGGAAAGCATTTAGATACATGGCCAGCCTTGTTATGCATAGAAGAATTCACAGTGGGGAAAGGCCTTATGAGTGTAATGAATGTGGGAAGTCCTTTAGGCAAAGAGCCCACCTTCAAGTCCACAATAGAATTCATACTGGAGCAAAGACTTTTGAGTGCAGTGAATGTGGAAAATGTTTTAGCCAAAATTCTATTCTTACTACACACCAGAGAGTTCACACTGGAGAAAGGCCTTATAAGTGCTGTGATTGTGGGAAATGTTTTAGCCAGAAATCTACTCTCATTAAGCACCTGAATTTACACTGGAGAAAAGTCACCTGAGTGTACCAAATGTGGAGAATTTCTTTAGCTATAGCACCTGAACAAGGAAAAAAAAAGCTGAAAAGTTCACAGCACAGAAAGACCCCACAAGTGCAACAAATATGGAAATATTTTCTGTCACAGGTCAGCTCTGATTGAGCACCAGACCCAGGAGTGCAGAGAATGTAGGAAAGCTTTCAGCTGAAGGTATAACCACATTGGTCACCAAAAAGTTCATACTGGAGAAAGACCTTCAAACCAAATGAAGAGAGAAGCCAATGAGCTGTCTCCTTAATTAATATATCTTACTTAACAGGCTCTATGAGGGCATCATCAGCCAAAAGCTGAATGCCATCCATGTGCACAGCCCTGGTGTGGAGAGGGCCTGTGGATACTTGGTTCTCTGGAAGCTTTAAGGAGCTAAGATCTACTTCCTAACCTGTGCAGCAGCCTTGCCAGACTTCATGTCACTGTGAATTTCTTCCCTCTACCAGATGGCAGATTCCTGTTCTGGTTGTCAGTCCCGAAGTGTGATCAGGGTAGGTAGACCTTTGTGCTCTCCTGTCCCTTAGAGGGAAGCATGTGTAGCCTGAGCACTTGGGTGACGTCATGCTCTTAGATCCTGTCAACTGCCTAGGATATGGCCTAAGCAGCTTTGATCTTGGGCATCCAGTCTGGGTTCTACTGGCAGCTCATAGAGGTTTACTTTGTTTGGTGGTATTGGGTTGTGTCATGTTCAAGATGGATTTTCTAGCTCCAAGTCACCCTTTGGGGAACTGCCTCATTTTGCACTGCTTTGTGTAAAAATAAAGACTATTGTTTAAGACAACATGCATCTTGGGTTTTGTTCACCTTCAGACTGCTGTTAAGAACCAAACTGGACTGTCAAGATGAAGAGTAAAAAAGTTTTATGGGTGTTTCAGACTTCGTATAATACCTCAGTTGGAATATGACAGAGAATAGTGTTCAGTCTAGTTTGGGTCTAATTTGCATTGTCCAAGGGCTCCTGGTATGGACTCCAGGGCTCTGTGGAACTAATGCTGTGACCTGGATGTTAGGATTTTTGATGGGTCCTGAAGGAATTTTTGATGGGTCCCAAGGCCACCTTGAGATGAGGACTGTTAGCAGCAAAGTGATTTTTGGAGCTGTGTGGATTGTTCTCTTTTCACATGGGATATCACATCATCCCCCTAGTACTGTTCAATGGAAGTTCTCTAGGTCCAGCTGGAACACAGCCATGTGCCATAATGTGCATAATGTGGCAGGCTGGTGTTGCTGAGTGTTAGGCTACAGACATTGGGGGGGACCATACTTGGTTCAGAAATGGGGGATTAATAGGAACTGAGAATCTAGCAACAGGAAGGGATACACCTTTTCTAAAAGGGCGTTCATAAATGTTCCCATAACTGTGGCTGTTGATGATAAGGTTTTTGCAGAAATTTTCAGAAGTTACAGCCGTGTTTCTCTTCCTCTTGAGCCTGCAGTCAGTGACTGAAGAATGTAAAGGTTTTGGCATCACATAGCATCTGCAAATCTTAAGGCCATTGCTGCACAGTGAAAGCAGTGGGTAAATGAGAGTGAGAGTCCTGTAGTCCAGGCATGTGAGTTTTAGGACCCAGGCAGAGTTCCTAAATAACTCAAGTGTAAGCACCTTTTTATTGTTCAGCAATCTTCATTTCTACTGTGACAGAATTTCTATGAGACCGGGAGAGGTGGTAGATTTGAGGTGTGGTTGCCAGAGTTCTTTTCCAAAATGGAGATTCAGATTTTTATGTGAAGCCAATTTCTATCCCGATTTGGTTGAGATGTACAGTTGCCATGCTCTGAGCATAACTGCAGCTGAATTACCAAACTTACCAGCTTGGTAAGTTTTAACACTTGCAAAGTCACAGAACTATCATCATAGCAAACATCCATCACTACCATATGTCTCCCAGGATCCCCGGCAACTACTATTGACTGATTTTTCTCTCATTAAATTAGTGTTTTCCAGACTTCTAATATCATTGGTTTTTCTGGTGGCTCAGATGGTAAAGAATCTACCTGCAGTTAGGAAGACCTGAGTTTGATCCCTGGGTTCGGAAGATCCCCTGGAGGAGGACAGGGCAATCCACTCCAGTATTCTTGCCTGGAGAATTCCCATTGAGAGAGGAGCCTGACGGGCTATAGTCCATGGGGTTGCACAGAGTTGAACAGGACTAAGCACAGCAATATCGTTGAAGTCTAAATGATTACTTTTGTAGTTGTCATTTTCTTTCTCCACGTGCAGTTATTTTGAGAATCATCTAAGTTGCCAATGTGAATAACTCATTTTTTCCTGATAAATATACTATTTGATATATTTTCATTGTATTTTTTAATCCATTCATCTCTAAAAATGGGGTTTTGTGGTTTCTAGTTTGCTTGTCACAGATTAGCTTACTGTCATCATACATAAAACCCTTTATATGAACGTCCAGCTTCATATTCTAAAATAATGACTGTACCCACTTGCATTCCCTTCAGTAGTATTCAGTTCCCCTGTATTCCTCACCAGTACTTGGTTGGTATGGTCAGTATTTTAAATATACCTCTTTGAAAACTGTGGAGATGTATCTCCCTATGATCTGATTTCATTTCCCTGCTGATTCATGATGTTGACCATTTTTGTATTTATTGGCAGGTGTATGTCTTCTTTGACATAATGTCTGTTTTCTTATTAGTGACTGAGAATATGATAAATATGTGGGAACTTGACTTTCTTTCAGTGACTGACTTTGCTGAGTGGCATAAATATTTGTACTGACAACATTATTCACCATGTATATTCCTTTTGTGTGTGTGTGTGTGTGTATATTCCTCATTATGAACATACTTCTATTACTTTAGGCCTAGACAGTTCATAAAAAAGGCAACTGACCTTTCCTTGTTGTGTTTGCCAATTTCCTGGCACGAGGCTTCCAACTGTGGGCAGTTTCATGCTGTGTGTGTGTGGTTGCTACTGAACCAGAGGTGCAGCAAGCTAAACGCTGAGATGCCGAGGTTTGCTGGGGGGAATTTTCTTTCACAAGACAGCCACATGAGGACACAGAAGGACAAGTTTCAGAACCACCACCTTCTCGGAGGTGAGGTGCTTGTGATATTTAGGGGATAAAGAGGCAGCCTGCTCTTAGGTGTGGGGACAAGCAATCAGAGAAAAGGTGAGTTAACTGGCGTGTGCATTACATGCTCCGTCACAGATGCATGTTCATAAGTAGGCACTTTGCATGATCTGAGCATGGAATTTTAGCCATCTGATGTCAAAAAGTTACTCATCAGACACCTGGGCAGGCCCAGTTTTAGGGGTTGGTAGTTTTGATCATTTGTAGCCTGCTCAAGAGAAGAGTTGATCCAGGTTCCCAGGAACTTGAGATTCCTTTACTATAGTGACC
The DNA here is from genome assembly GCF_032452875.1 of Bos javanicus. NCBI lineage: Eukaryota > Metazoa > Chordata > Mammalia > Artiodactyla > Bovidae > Bos > Bos javanicus. The sequence continues at coordinate 65,069,189 of NC_083885.1, read as the reverse complement.
CATATGTCAGAGGTGTCACCTCTAGGGTATGTTAAGGTGTCACCTCTTGTGATAGCACTTTGGCCATGGGAAACTTGTGTACAACTAAAGAAAGGGATGGGAGGTCCCCAGAGCAAGCTTAATCAGTGAAGGCAGTTTACAGGCAGGAGGGTTTTAACATGCTGTTTTCTTTTCTGTAGTTCTGTAATACAAGCCCAAGAATTTGCTGTTTGTCAGCTTCTGTTCACCCTTGGGGCATGTTTCAAGGCCACCCGATGTGGACGTGGGAAGACAGGTGCAGTAGCACACCTTTGTACTCTATTTCCATTATCAGGTGACTTTAACCTTGAGAACTCAGATAATGTTAAAATGCAGTAAAATAGGAATGGCATGAGTTTTGAATATTTTCACTTGGCCTGCGTAAAGGAAGACATACAGGCCTGAGTTGTGCAACCTCTTCATTCCAAAGAAATGTCTGGCACTGACTTGCCCAACTCCTGGAAGATAACCTCGAAGCACTTGACATATTTGGCTCAATAAGAGTGTCTTTGTTTACCTGGGGCCTTGTGCTGGGCTGAGAAGTTTATGTTAATACTGTACTGGGATACTGGGAGGCTGAGGCTCTCAATACCAGTTTGACATTTGGAGAAGCTAGAGAGTAACAAGTCAGTGACACAGGTGCCCCTTGTCTGTGTGACAGACACTCAGAAAACCTGGACAACACCTAGGCTTGCATGGCGTTCCCTGTTAGCAATACTAGATGTGCATTGCCATATGTCAATGTCAGACTGAAGTGGAGTGGCAGGGGGCAACTGGAAGCTGGCAATGTGATCTCTCTTGGACTCTGTTCTATTGTGCCATCTTTCTTGGCTGATTTTTATCTGTATCCTTCACTGTAATAAGCCATAGGCCTTAATTAAACAGCTTCCATGAGTTCCGTGAGTCCTATGGAATCTGAGGGTGGTCTTGGGCATTCCAGAACATAATTCTGTTTTTAAAGAGCTTTCTTAAGGATAATTGATGTAAAACATTTTAGCAGTGCAGGCTTTGATAAAATTTTTCCAATGCTTATACTTCTCAAGCCAAAAGTTTTCTCATGCCATTTGAGAGTTGTCCCCCTTTTAACTATAAAATACAAACGTGAAAATCCTTTCTGGAATAGATATTTTTCAAACATAACAAAAATGAGAAGGGCCCTGTTTGATGCCCAGTGAACCAATTTGCAATTTTCCACCATTACTGATAATTTCTTGGGTATTGTTCATTCATATTCTCACATTATGGGTCATTTTCACATAGAACACCTAGCCTTGTCCTGTCTCAAAAGACTTATGTTGGTACTTATTTTCACAAAATCGAAAGAAACCTGGAAAGGATTTTAGTTACTTTTATAAAAAAAGCCATTACACTGTATGAATGGAGGTTCTTCCATAAAACTGAAGTGGTGAATCAGAACTTTGAGAAAGAAGGGTATACTCCTGCTTTATGGCATCTCAGTTGATGAAACATTTTCTAGGAAAGCTGTGCTTCAGAATGGCAGGAGCAACCTGTAATTTACATTACTAAATCGTATTCCGTTGTAGGAAAGGAGTTGTAATGAATAAGCTCAAAGTTGATGGTTTCAGACAGCATCTGTTTAATTATTTCATTGTTCTGGAGTCAGAAATCTTAAGTCACTTTCACAGGGGTGAAGTCAAGGTGTTGGTAGGGGCATGGTCTCTATAGAGGCTCTAGTGATCAGAAACGCCATCCTTGCCTTTTCCAAATTCCAGAGCTGCATTCCTTGTGTTTGTTGACTCAAGACCACTTCTTTCATCTTCAAAGAGCAGCAGTGCAGCATTTCAGTCATCAGATCGCCTTCCTCTGCAGAGTACGTCTCCCTCTGCTTGTCTTTTATGAGAAGACCTGTGAGTACACCCCCAGGGCAAACATGAACTTTAGGCCAATCTCATCTCAAAATCCCTAATGGCACTGGCAAAGTCTCTGACCATGTAAGGTAACAGTTAACGAGGTTCAGGGATGAGGACCCAGTTGTCTCTGGGGATATTAATCAGCCTGCCACTTTGGGTCTGAGTCTTTTAAAAACGTGTTTATTTTAAAGTATATTCATTGCAGTCATGATGCAAAACATTCAGTTCCGTTGTTCAGTCATGTCCGACTCTTTGCGACCCCATGAACCACAGCACACCAGGCCTTCCTGTCCATCACCAACTGCCAGAGTCCACCGAAACCCATGTCCATCGAGTCGATGATACCATCCAACCATCATCCTCTGTCGTGCCCTTCTCCTCCTGCCCTCAATCTTTCCCAGCATCAGGGTCTTTCCCAATGAGTCAGCTCTTCGCATCAGGTGGCCATAGTATTGGAGTTTCAGCTTCAACATCAGTCCTTCCAATAAACACCCAGGACTGATCTCCTTTAGGATGGACTGTTTGGATCTCCTTGCAGTCCAAGAGACTCTCAAGAGTCTTCTCCAACACCACAATTCAGAAACATCAATTCTTCAGCTCTCAGCTTTGTTTATAGTCCAAGTCTCACATCCATACATGACCACTGGAAAAACCATAGCCTTGACTACATGGACCTTTGTTGGCAAAGTAATGTCTGTGCTTTTTAATATGCTGTCTAACTGCTAAGTCACTTCAGTCGTGTCCGACTCTTTGCGACCCCGTAGACGGCAGCCCATCAGGCTCCCCCATCCTTGGGATTCTCCAGGCAAGAACACTGGAGTGGGTGGCCATTTCCTTCTCCAATGCATGAAAGTGAAAAGTGAATGGGAAGCCGCTCAGTCATGTCTGACTCTTCGCGATCCCATGGACTGCAGCCTACCAGGCTCCCCTGTCCATGGAATTTTCCAGGCAAGAGTACTGGAGTGGGGTGCCAAATATGCTGTCTAGGTTGGTCATAACTTTCCTTCCAAGGAGTAAGCGTCTTTTAATTTCATTGCTGCCATAAACATTACTTGTTGAATAATTACCTTTAATCTCTAAGTATGTCCTTTTAAAATTTTTTCCAAAATGTTGACATTATTGAGTCCTGTACCTAATTGGGATCTGCCACATTCTCAATTTCATGTTCTTAAGTTCTCAGAATTTTAGAATGCTGGATGCCCTGTGTTTGATCTCTTGCTATGTTTGCTGGCCCCTCCTTTTTCTGTCCTTCACATAGGACTGACCTCCTTCAGGTGCCACATCAGTGGAGCAGTAAGGACCCTGGGTGCGTGATGGTGTGGACATCACTGTATAGGTGGCAGGAGGTGCTTAAAAGTACGTGATGTTGTTGAGAGGTTGCTAGCAAAGTTGTGATGACAGAGCTGGGTGCCTGTCCTGATGCTTTGACCACTGGACACAAATCATTTTTTCCCCATTTTTCTTCTTGTTGCTACACTCCAGTGATGCCTGCGCAGCTTTCACTGGTCACATGTGCTGTTTCCTTGCTCCCTTTACGGTGTTTCACTTTTGACCTCTATGTTAGATGTTATGAAGTCTGTACATATCCTTACAGTCCTTGAAGCGAGGCATTGCTCTTGAGAATCAGGTGTGTCTACATCCGTCAGCAATGCTCAGCACAGCGCTCACTAGTCACCAGTAGCCACATGCGTGTTGAGAACCATTTGGTGAGAACCGACTTGGTGGCCAGCCCACGTCCATCTTTGTCCTTCATTTTTCTTTTTTTTTTTTTCCCTGACACCACATAACTTGTAGGATCTTAGTTCCCTGACTAGAGACTGAACCTACACCCACAACAGTGAAAGCTTGGAGTCCTAATTACCTAATCACTGGACCAGCAGGGACACCCTGCTCCCACCCAGCCTCATTTGTTGTTTGTAGAGAAAGGCTCCAGTTTCCTAGACGTTCCCTGGTTGCAAAGAGCAGTCTTAAGCAGTTCCTAAGCAGAGATTCTAAGAGTCCAGAAAAAAGGAAAAGCAGTCAAGTAAAAAAAGTTATGACACATTGAACAATAAGTCAGTGATAAAGCAATCAGAGGAAGTCTACTGCTTCCCAAAGGGATGTAAACAATAATCTAATGCATGTCCTTGTGGTGTTTTGCAGAAAGAAACCTGTACCCAGGTTGAGGATGATGACTACATGCTGATCACAAGCACACTGGCCTGAGCTTTCCTGGAACCAGAAGGTTGCTGATGAAGATTCTTGAAGCATTGCCTTGTTAACTTAAAGCCAACCAATCAGAAGGAAGTAGGTGAGTGCAAACAGGTTCAGTTCAGTAACACACTAGACTGTTTAAAATATCTGCTAGCTGCAACTTTGCAGTTTCAACATTCTCCCTTGTAACTGTACAGCCATTTCAGACCCAAACCAGTCTTTGCTTTACAAGTACCCTTGACTTCCCTGGTGGTCCAGTGGTTAAGAATCTGGCTGCCAATGAAGGGGACACAGGTTTGCTCCTTGCTCCAGGAAGATTGCAACTAAACACATAAGCTTCAGGGCAACTAAACACATAAGCCACCACTGCTGAGCCCATGCCCTAGAGCTCACGCTCTTCAAGAGAGCCACTGCAGTGAGAAGCCTGCACTCCACAGCTGGAATAGCCCCCACTTTCCACACCTGGAGAAAGCCCACACAGAGCAATGAAGACTCAGCGAAGCCATCAATCAATAAACAGAAGCACTGTTGATTGTTGCCAGCTCCAATTTTAATTCTTGGCAAATAACTTATGGAACCAACTCGGGCCTTTATTTTTTGCCATTATAAGCTTTCTCCATTTTTCAGTTCAAGGTCAAACAATTTAAGTGCTTCTGGCATCTCTGTCTCCTGGGCTGCTGTCCTAACAAGCCCTCAATAAATGCTTGTTGAGTTCAATTAGGTCTTCATTTCTGAAATTTTGGTTAATGCTCAGTACATAAAAGTATTATGTAATTGACTATGTTGTCATTAATTCTTACTGTCCATTGCCTTTAACCTGAATGATAGCCTCATGAAGGCTTTAGTCTTTGACTCTGTGGCCCTTGATGTGTGCCATGCAGCCAAAATAGTACTTGTAATGGGACAGATAATTAATATCTTTTTTTTTTTCAAGAGGGAGTAAATATGATGCTATAGATACTTTGTTTTTAAGTATTCTGGAAAAGCTATTTGCTCTGTTGTCATAGCCCTTCAAGGTGTACTTAAAAATTTTTTTAATACATTAATAATAGATCACATGTTACAAAACTATAATCACAGGTTAGCAGAGTTTCCTAGGTAACTGTGAGCTCTGCTTCATTCCCTCACTTCTCAAAAGTTATTGTGTCTAGGGACCTCGCTGAGATCTAAACATTCACATGGTGAAAAGTGATTTTGACCACTAACTGAGTAATTAAATAATGATTGGTTTCAGCAGTTATAACACTTCACGAATATTTTCAACTCTTCTTGCATTTTTTACTGCACTTGCTGGTGAAATTATATTGTCCCCAGCCAGGAAAGAGGATCTTGTAATCCAATCCTTTATCTCAGGCTCCAGTTGCCCCCTTTGGAAATAAACTAGGACTGAGACTATACAGTCACTGTCTGGGGAGAAAATAGCACGCAGGAAGTCACTTTTCAAACAGGTAGATCTTAGCTGCTGGAAAAGTACTGAATACACATCAAAATGTGAAGTAAGAAATATGTGTCGATTGGACAGTGTCACTTGGTTTACATTTCTTCCGAGGCTACCAGAGACACAGCACGTGGCCTGCTTGCTTCTGGTTACCCCTCACCCCTCCTCTGTCTTGCTTGCTATGGCTCTGTCTTTACTCTCTGCTTCCTTGACCATGGCCAAACACAGTGACACTCATAAATCTAAAGCATGAATCTAAAGCTGCAGCATACAGGTGTTGGTAGAGCAATAAGATACAGTTTGTTAGATGCACTTTGTGTCTGAGTGACAACCTGGTATCGCGTGCCCATTTGCGTTTTAGGTTGGGGAGACATGGGAAATACTGTGTCTGGGTTCCTCTCTCTCTCTCTTTTTTTTTTTTTTTTTGACTGCCTCCGGTCTTAGTAGTGGCATGTGGACTTCGTAGACCATGGACTTAGTTGCCCCTCCGCGTGTGGAATCTTCCAGGACCAAGAATCCAACCCCAGTTTCCCCTGCACTGCAAGGCAGATTCTTTACCACTGGGCCACCAGGGAAGTCCCAATATCTGGGTTCCTCCCTCTGATCAGTACAGACTACATTCCACGGAAATCTATGTCTGTCCCCTTTAAGTAGTGTGTTCCAAGGAAATCTGGGTGCGTCCCCTTTAAGAAGGGTGAACCCCACCAGTATTCTGAGCCTTAGGGAACTGCTTACTGGTTACCCAGAGAGTGAGGCTGAATTTTCCGACTTCGGTAGCACCGCCCCTTGCAGCGCCCTAGAGCGATGTTAACTACATTACCCGGAATGCAAGGCGCGGTGCGTCGGGGTCACTGGGTCAACTGAAAGCGCAGGACTGAGGCACTTCCGTTGTGGAGGACGGCGTCCGGGCGGGTCTTCCGGCGGGATCTGGGAGTCGCTGGGGAAGTTTGGGTCTTAAAGGTCCCCAGATAAAGATGCTGTGCCCGCTGCTCTGAGGAGGGTCTGAGGCTCTGCGTGGCGCCATCTGGCCTGACTCTGACTTGGGTCGGGGACAGCGCCGCCGTGCCCGGGCCCCACCGCCCTCAGACTCTGCCGGGACGGCCGTGCTGACAGATCTGCTTCAGGTAAGCGCTGCCCTCTCCGGGCCCTCCGCCAACTCTTAGCATTCTGCGGCATTTTTGTTCTTATCTGTGTTCTCTTACTAGTGTCCTGTGTGTGTGTGTGTATTTTTTTCCCCCAAACCTCTGTTTTTCTAATTTTGAAAAAACTGCGTGGGAGAAAAAAATTGCTGAGATCTTCCACCTGCAGTTGAAAAAGCAGCTGTTATTAATAGCCATTCACTGGTCAAGTCGAGAAACGAGATACAAGTAGGACCCAAAAGCCGTCTGTGGAGGTCCTTCCAAAACAATTATCCTGTCTCCCAAATGTTATGGTGTTGTCTGATGCTTCAGGTGAGCATCTCTTTACTTTCTTGATAGTTTTGCCAGCTGTGTGGAAAATATTCGACGACTGTAGTTTCCCTTTGCTCAGTTTTAAAACTTCTGGCTGAAATCATATATGTATTATATGTTTTTCTTCACTTACGTAAGATGGTGTGACTTTTCCCATTTTTTTCATAGCTATCCGCTAATTTTTCATTTTTTGTAACTTTGCATAGTGAGTGAGTAAAATGTCTCTAAATCCTGCTATTGAAGGCTTTTTTTCTCTTTCTCTCTCGGCTTTCTGTATTTATAATCATTGCTATTCCAGCCATACCTTCCATGTGTTCTGTTGTGTATAAAGGACATGTTAGTGTGTATTTAAATGAATGTTTCCACTTTTTGATCTTTTGCTCCATGTTATTAATTTTAGCTTAATTCTTTGAATGAGATGATTGTACTTATTAATGGATCCTGTAGTTGTATTTTCATACACTCTCATGCATTACGTAAAGTTAACAGTTTTACAGTATACAGCCACTTGGAGGTTTTCTGCTTTTTTTGGTGATTGTACTCTGCTAGTAATACTTATTTTACTATTAAGTCATCGTCCTCTGATGATATTGAAAGAGAAAATGATTAACATATCTTGTTAAAATATTTGTTTTCAGGGAGACTAAATTAATCATTGTGATGATAGAATGTTATAATGCTTGGAATTCCTATCAAGATGTTTAGAACTCAAGAAGATATTTCCATGTTTATATAATGAGGGTGGAATAAAGATCAGGTCCTATAGGTTTTTTTCTCTGTTTTGGGTTTGAAGAGTCATCAATGATGTCCAGTTATCTCAAGCTGTTGGAGGCCAAGCAGTTTTAGATTCTACCAACAACCCCTTTATCACAGACTAATTTTCTGGTCTCATTTTTTTCTTGTAACTCTGTATTAGTCTGTTTGAAAGTCTTGAATTCTATTATATAATGTTCTAATAATTTTAGATCAGAACTTAGTGTATACCAATTTTTTAAAACAATTTTTAAGATTACCAAAGTAAAATTGGAAAAGGAATCATAAACTGTTCAGAATTTAGGTCAAACTGCAGTAATCTATGAAAAATGTTTTATTGGCAAGGGAGAAAATAGAAGGCAGTCAAATGGAGGTGTCAGAAACAGATATACTTTATTTTGATATATTAATATATTAATACCTGGCTTACGGCTGTAATAGGGGCTTCCCCGGTGGCTCAGCAATGAAGAATCTGCCTGCAATCTAGGAGACGCAGGCTTGATCTCTGAGTAGGGAAGGCCCCTAAGGAGGGCATGGCAGCTGACTCCAGTATTCTTGGCTGGAGAATCCCACGGACAGAGGAGCCTGGAGGGCTAGAGCCCATTGGGTCACAAAGAGTCAGACACGACTGTAGTGACTGAGCACACATACACAGAGCTGTAACAGTTGTATATGAGCTTTCACCAGCATTTCATCTGCAACCCGATACCTCATTCCTCTGGATTATTGAGCTCCAGTCTACTAGACTCATGGATACTACTCAGGCACATCAGACATGACTGATAGGCTTTGCACTTGTTTGTCCCACTCTTGGAAAACCTTTTCTCAAGATATCCACATGACTTTATTGCATAACTCCATAGCTTATCTTTTACATGCTTTCGTTTTCACTTGAGTATTTGTCTTTGCCTTAAATGTTAAATGGTTCACTCATTAATCATCTTTTTTGTCTGTGTAGCTGGTGGAAATTAAAGTTACATTGCCCTGCTTTTTCCACATTCAGCAGAACCACTTATGGACTGTTCACTGGTGAGTGTCAGGGGTCCTAGAAGTGTTTTGCTGCTATTCTTCCTGGACTTGGTGCCTGGAAACTTCAGAAACCCTCAGCCCAGGTTTACAAGTCCAGGTCAGAGATAACCTGAAGAGATTCCCATTTTGGGCAGCCACTGGACTGAGATGTGAAAAGTTGTCTTAAGTTCACGGGGAAGTCCACACAGATGCTTGAGCATGCAGTTGAGGTGGATGTGCTTTAGAATTTGTATGTCTCTGTTAATGTCTGGTAAAAACAGAGCGCAAGGGGACCAGAGTTAGGGTAGACTGGTAGTATGCGAAGATGGGTTTCTGTTCTGAGAATGATAGTGGAAATGGAATTTTTGGAATAGAAAGGAAAAGTGATGTGACTTTGGTTTTAAAAGGCTGCCTCTGGCTGCAGAGTGCACAACCACTTCGGGGAGAGGAAGACAAGGAGATAATCAAAGGACTATCTTAATTTTCCAGATTTGCATTGGTTATAGCTGGATCAAAGTGGTGGATGTGAAGGTAGGAGAAATATTTGGTTTTTAAGTAGAGGCTGACCAGATTTACCAATGTGGAGGGGTCACATGCCTCCAAAGTCTTTTTATTTGCATCTGGAAGAGTGGAAGTGTCATCAGTTGATTTGGGAAAGTCAGTGGTTTTCAGTAAGAATATTAGGAATTGAGTTTCAGCCCTGTTGAGCCTCAGATGTTCCAGTGACTTCCAACTGTAGGAGACAAGTGGATGGCTGAACATGTAGATCTAGAGTGCTGGGGAGGCTTTGGGATGCCATTAGGGGACGGAGGAGGAGACGGGGTACTGTCACAAGACAGACAAGAGGAGTGGTCATCAGCAAGAAGGGAAGGGGAAGTCCGGATAGTAGGTCAGGTTTCTTTGGGGGAATGGCTTTGAAATTGATGCAGAAGGAAAGCAGAAATGGAGATGAAGTGATAGCAAAGTCAGGCTGGTGCATATTTCCCCTCCTGTGACTCACCAGGCTTTTGTGGTGGAACTTGGAAAGTTTGTGACAGGATGTCAGATGAGTTTACTGAAGATGTGTTAAGCAGGTATGTTCATGTAACATCATTTTAAATGGGTGTTATATGAACAAAGATATTAACTGTTGATAAGACATAATGTGCAGGATGGAAGTGTAACTGGACCAGGGGTATCTAGATATGCGTGTTGTGACTGAGGATAAAGTCAGGACCAAGGGCTGGTGGGGAAACCTTCAGAACAGGGCTGGGGAGCTCCCAGTGAAGAGTTGGGATATACTGGGAACCTGTTACATTGACAAGGATTTTCTGTTGCCATGTGCAGAAGGGTATATGAGGAGACAGGAGATATGCCAACTTTGTGGTCCAGGTGGTGATGATGGGGGTCAGATGTCTGAGGTGGTCCACTGAGTGATATGTATGTGGGAAGGTGTCTGAACTAGTTGACCCAGGGCCCTGTTAATAGGGAGGGTGGGTTCAAGTTGCTGGTGTCTGGAGTGGATCACCCTGGGGACTGTCAGGCTGTTGTCTTGCTAGAGAGGGAAGGGGTCCTGCATGCCAGGCCCACAGCCTAGAAGTCATCTGTCTTTAGACCTGTGTGTTGTTGCTGGGGGTTGGAGTTGGTGTTCAAGGAAGCACTTCTCTCTGAATCAGGGACCTGGGGAGGATGATGACCCCAGAGTATGGACTGGGCTTCGGGTACTTACGGGGTCCTGGGGAAAGAGGCTGCTTATGCACACATTGTCCCCATCATCCCAGGGTCCTGTGACCTTTGAGGACGTGGCTGTGTACTTTTCACAAGAGGAATGGAGGCTCATTGATGAGGTCCAGAGACTCCTGTACCACGATGTTATGCTAGAGAACTTCGCACTGGTTGCATCCTTGGGTAAGGCCCTCACCCCTGTCCTGGCATTCTGACCAGATTTCTGCCTTTCCCCTTTCTCCAAAGGCAAGTCTGTTTGTCTTAACAGCTGGACAGTGGGCACCTCTCTCTCAATGCTTACAAGTAGCTCCCATGCCAGCTATTCTGAAATTTTCTCAGTGAAGCTATTATAGGTCAGATGATTTGAATCAGCTCAGTGAGTTCCATTCCTCTCAACCACTGCCTGCTAAGTTGATTCTGTAAGACCTCTGCACCTCTGTGCTCCAGAGTCTTTTCCCTTCCAGCTGACATTTCCTGGGGCTCACTGTTCCAGGAATTGTTGGGATCCAATGTGGTCCCTATTTAGGAAGTACTCTTGGCTGTTTCTGTTAAACCATCATAGAAGATTCTTTGTACTATTATTTTGGACTCCTGGGCCAGTACTGACCACTCACCTGTCCTTTCTTTCTCTTAGCACTTGCATCTTCTAGGTCCCATGTTATTGTCCAGTTGGAGTTGAGTGGAGAATCTGTGTTATATAGGACCCAAAGTGGACGTGATTCTAGTGACAGGAAGAAGGGCTCAAAATGGTCTGGCCCTGGTGATTGGCAGCACAGGGAGGAAATGATATGGCTAGGTTGAAATCAGATTTGAAGCCTCCCCTGGCCCCAACACTGTTTGCAGTCCACGACCAGTGGCTGATTATCTCATTTCTGTTTCTCCTCAGTTCCTGACAGATTCCTTCTGTGATGTCTACTCTAGCTTCCAACCCAGGATTATCTCTCACATCTCTGTCTTCCACTCCTCATTATTCTTCAGCATCCTCACTCTCATGCTTTCCATTTTTCACCTATGCTAATGTGTCACGAGGCCTGCATCTAGCATTGAAATAGTCCTGAACACCAGCTGTTCAGTGACAATCAGAATATCCTGGGCCTGGACATAGCTTTCCACATAGCACACATGTGTCACCAGCAGCCAAGGCCCTGGCGAAAACTGCTCCTGTAGGAGTGTATTGTCTGATTGTGGCTCTTCTGTGCACTACCTCCCATCTTTGTATGTTTGCCTGGTGAATCTTCACTGTTCCGTGACCTGCAGAGGCCCAGTACGGCAGACTGGGGCTTTCCTGTCCTGCCCACAGTGCGTTTTTCCTGTTGGGTTTATTCTTTCTATGTCAGATATAAGTTTGTGATGGGGTTTCCTCTTTTTACATTTTTCTCCATGAAGTTCACTACCAGGTTTTTTTTTTTCTTTCTTTTTTAAATTTCAGGGTGTTGGCATACAGCAGAGGATGAACAGACACCTTCTGAGCAGAATGTTTCTGTAGAAGTGCCACAGAGAAATACCAAAAAGACAGACCTGTCCAGCCAGAAGGTCTGTCCCTGGGACATGGGTAACCTGGCCTTAGAAGGTGGTTTGTGTGGACCCGAGGTCCTGCGAACAAACCCTGGCCAGACACTGTGTGGGACAGATGTGAAATCCCACCAGCACGGTGGAGAGAAACTCATGAGAAGAGATTTGGGTAAGGCCTTAATGAGGAACTGCACAGTCCATGCATTGGAGAAGGCTTTTATGTGCCAGGAGGCGAGGAAGGATTTCCCTGGTACCTCTGACCATGTCCAGCACCAGGTTAAACCACAAATGATGGAGTTTGTAGCAGAGTTTCACAATGGAGAAAAGCGTTTCAAGTGCAATGAATGTGGGAAACTCTTCTACCGGAAGTCCAGGCTTGCTCAGCACCATCGAGTCCACACCGGAGAGAAGCCTTATGAATGCGGCGAATGTGGGAAAGTCTTTCGATGCAGCTCCAGCCTTGCTATACATAGAAGGATTCACACAGGGGAAAGGCCTTATGAGTGCAGAGAATGTGGAAAATTCTTTAGGCAACACTCCCAGCTTGTTGTGCACCAGAGAATTCACACTGGAGCCAGACCATATGAGTGCAGTGAATGTGGGAAAACATTTAGTACTAAAACCAAACTTGATCAGCACTGGAGAGTGCACACCAGAGAGAGGCCTTATGAATGTGAAGAATGTGGGAGAACTTATAACTGTAAACGCATGCTTGATCAACACCAGAGAGTCCACACGGGAGAGTGGCCTTATGAATGCAGTGAGTGTGGGAAAGCCTTTAGGTACTTCTCCAGCCTTTTTATGCATAGGAGAATTCACAGTGGGGAAAGGCCTTATGAGTGTAGTGAATGTGGGAAGTCATTTAGGCAAAAGGCCCACCTTCAAGGCCACCAGAGAATTCACAGTGGAGCAAAGACTTTTGAATGCAGTGAATGCGGGAGATGTTTTAGCCAAAAGTCTGTTCTTACTAAACACCAGAGAGTCCACACTGAAGAAAGACCTTATATGTGTAGTGAATGTGGGAAATGCTTTAGGGATAGAACTAGTCTCATTAAGCACCTGAATTTACACTGGAGAAAAGCTACCTAAATGCACTGAATGTGGAGAAGTCTTAAGCACCTGAAAAGAAAATTTCACACCACAGAAAGGCCTCACAAGTACAGTAGTGTGGAAACGTGTGTGTGTGTGTGTGTGTGTGTGAGTGTGTGTGTGTGTATATGTGTGTGTGGAAACGTGTGAGTGTGTGTGTGAGTGTGTGTGTGTGTGTCTGTGTGTGTGTGTGTGTCTGTGTGTGTGTGGAAACGTGTGTGTGTGTGTGTGTGTGTGTGTGGTCAAAAGTCTACTGCAAGCACCAGAACCATCGTAGCCCAGGTGGAGCCAAGAATACAGAGCGTGTAGGAAAGTTTCCACTGAAGGTCTAACCTCATCTGTCACCACAAAGTTCATAGTTGAGAAAGGCCTTCAAACTAGAGGAGACAGCAAATGAGCTGTGTTCTTAGTGAATACATCTTACTGAACAGGCTCCGTACGGGAATCATCACCTGGAAGTTGAATGCCATCCATCTGCACAGCCCTAGTATGGAGATGGCCTGTGGGCACCTGGTTCATTGGAAGCTTCTCAGAAGCTCAGGTCTACTTCCTAACCTGTGCAGCAGCCTTGCCAGACTTCTGGTCATTGTGAGTTTCTTCTGCCAAGTGACAGATCCTCTTTTGGGCGTCAGTCCCCTCAGTGTCATCAGGGTAGGTAGACCTTTGTGCTCTCCTGTCCCCTGAAGGAAAGCACGTGTAACCTGAGCACTTGGGTGGTGTCATGCTCTTAGATCCTATCAACTGCCTAGGAAAGGAACTAAGCAGCTTTGACCTTGCACATGCACTCTGGGTTCTGATGGCTGCTGACAGAGGTTTACTTTCTTTGGCATTGAGTCATGTCATACTTATGACAGATGTTTCTATCTTCAAGTCACCCTGCTTGACAACTGCTTTTTTCTAAGCAATTCTCTTTTCTTTTAATAAATAAAAACTTTTTTAAGCCACTGCATTTGTGTGTGTTCCTATCTTTGTATTCCTCACTGAGAATAGTATCATGACAGAATAGTGTTCACTCTAGTTTGGGTCTACTTTGCATTGTTGTCCAAGGCCTTCTGGGGTGGACTGCAGGGTTCCTTGAGACTAATGTTGAGACCTGGGTGCGAATTTTAGGTGGGTCCTGAAGTTATCCTGAGATGAGGACAAGTGAGAGCCACCAGTGATTTTTTGGAGCAGCATAAACTGTTCTCGTTCTCACGTGGGATGTCATATCCTGTCCCCAGTATAGTTCAAGGGAAGAAGTTCTGTAGGTGGCAGAGTCATGTGCCATAATATCCACAATGTGGCAGGCTGGTGTTGCTGAGTGTTAGGTTATAAACATTAGCAGGGAATCATACTTCATACTGAAACCATCAGGGCATTAAAAGGGAGTAAGAGATTAGAAAACAGGTATGAAAGGGTCTTTTCTAAAGCTGCATCCAAGAATGTGAATTTGGCTGTTTATAATCAGGGTTTTGCAGAAATTTTTCAGAGCTACAGAGCTGTTTCTCTCCTCCAGAGGTCCCAGTCTGTCAAAGTGATTAAAGGTTTTAGCATCCCATAGTATCTGCAGATTGTGAAGGTGAAAGTTGCTTAGTTGTATCCAACTGTTTGCAGCCCCATGGACTATACAGTCCATGAAATTCTCCAGGCTAGAATACTGGAGTAGATAGCTGTTCCCTTCTCCAGAGGATCTGTCGAACCCAGGTCTTCTGCATTGCAGGCAGATTCTTCCACCAGCTGAGCCACAAGGGAAGCCTTGTTAACGCAGAGCCATTTCTGCACATTCAAGATACTGGGGAAGGCAAGTGAAAATCCTGTAGTCCAGTCATGTGATTTTTTAGGACCCAGGCAGAGTTCCTGGATAGCGCAAGTGGAAACACCTTTCATTGCTCACCAATCTTCATTGCTACTGCAAGGGAGACAGGGAGACAATGAAGATTGTCTCCCTCACATGAGACAAGGAGACGTGATGATGTTAATGTGTGGTTGCCAGAGTGGTACTCAAAAGGAGATTCAGAATCAGTTTCAGGGATTTCCCTAGCAGTCAGGACTCTGCTCTCTCACCTCCAGGAGCCTGAGTTTGATCCCTGGACAGAGAACTAAGACCTTCAAGCCACCCATCTGTGGAAAAAAAAAAAAACTCAGATTTTTATGTGGTGCCAATTTCTATTAAAATTGTGCTGTTTAGTTGGTGTGCATTGAAATGAAAATCCCTACAATATACACCTTGGTAAGTTTTGATATGTGTAAATCCACAAAACTATCATCATTATTACAAATATCCATCACTCCCATATGCACCTTCTAACATCCATTTTAGAAGTCCCAGGCAACTAGTATTGATTTGCTTTTTTCCTATGTAATTTCTAGACAATATCATTGGGGTCTTAATGTTTACTTTTATATCTTTTTAATTTTATTTTTAAACTTTACATAATTGTATTAGTTTTGCCAAATATCAAAATGAATCTGCCACAGGTATACATGTGTTCCCCATCCTGAACCCTCCTCCCTCCTCCCTCCCCATACCATCCCTCTGGGTCGTCCCAGTGCACCAGCCCCAAGCATCCAGTATCGTGCATCGAACCTGGACTGGCATCTCGTTTCATACATGATATTTTCCATGTTTCAATGCCATTCTCCCAAATCTTCCCACCCTCTCCCTCTCCCACAGAGTCCATAAGACTGTTCTATACATCAGTGTCTCTTTTGCTGTCTCGTACACAGGGTTATTGTTACCATCTTTCTAAATTCCATATATATGCGTTAGTATACTGTATTGGTGTTTTTCCTTCTGGCTGGCTTCACTCTGTATAATAGGCTCCAGTTTCATCCACCTCATTAGAACTGATTCAAATGTATTCTTTTTAATGGCTGAGTAATACTCCATTGTGTATATGTACCACGGCTTTCTTATCCATTCATCTGCTGATGGACACCTAGGTTGCTTCCATGTCCTGGCTATTATAAACAGTGCTGCGATGAACATTGGGGTACACGTGTCTCTTTCCCTTCTGGTTTCCTCAGTGTGTATGCCCAGCAGTGGGATTGCTGGATCATAAGGCAGTTCTATTTCCAGTTTTTTAAGGAATCTCCACACTGTTCTCCATAGTGGCTGTACTAGTTTGCATTCCCACCAACAGTGTAAGAAAGTTCCCTTTTCTCCACACCCTCTCCAGCATTTATTATTTGTAGACTTTTGGATCGCAGCCATTCTGACTGGTGTGAAATGGTACCTCATAGTGGTTTTGATCTTTTTTCATGATGCATAATTGCTTGGAGAATGATTTGCTGTTACGAGTAATTCTTTTTTTCCGAAAAATACACTATTTGGATATACCACCTACTGATTGTTTACCTGTCTTTTTTTTTTTTTAATGTATTTTGTTGTGCCTGGTGTTAAATGAGGCACACAGTATATTTAGTTGCACCATGGGACCTGTTAGGTGCATCACGGGGAGTCTAGTTCCCTTATCAGGGTTTGATCTTGGGCTCCCTACACTGGGAGTGTGGCGTCTTAGCTACTAGACACCAGGGAAGTCCCTCCATTAATCTTTAAAAGGGTGGGATTTTGGTTATTATAGATAAACTTAACACGAAGATACACATAAAATTATATGACCATGTGGCTTCATACTCTAAAGTCAATGATTATACCCTATTGCCATCCCATCGATATCGGAGCATTCCAGTTTTCTTGTATTTATCACTAGTAGTTGGTTGGTATGGCCAGTATTTTGAGTATTACCTCGTCAAAAAGGGCTTCCCTGGTGGCTCAGATGGTAAAGCGTCTGTCCGCAATGCGGGAGACCCGGGTTCGATCCCTGGGTTGGGAAGATCCCCTGGAGAAGGAAATGGCAACCCACTCTAGTATTCTTGCCTGGAAAAATCCCATGGACAGAGAAGCCTGGTAAGCTACAGTCCATGAGGTTGCAGACTCGGACATGACTGAGCGACTTCATTTTCACTTTCATTAAAAAGTTTAGAGGTCGACTTCCCTGGTGGTCTGGTGGTTGAGTCAGCTTACCAGTGTATGGAACATGAGTTTGATCCCTCGCCTGGGAAGATTATTCATGTGGGGCAACTAAATACAGTGCACCACTGCTACTGAGGCTCACATGCTCTAGGGCCCACGTGATGCAACTACTGAGCATGTTTGCTGCAACTATTGAAGCTCACGCACCTAGAGCCCATCCTCTGCAACATGAGAAACCCTTACAGCTCAATCAAGAGTGGCCCCTCCTCTCTGAAACTAGAGAAAGACTGTGCAGCAGTGAAGACCCAGTGAAGCCAAAAATAAAATGTAGCTGTATCTCACTATGCTGATTGCAGTTCCCGAATGATTCTTTCTTAACATTCATTTGCCAGGTATGTGTCTATGATATAATGTGAGTCTTTTATTAGTAACTGAGAAAGCAAAAATCTGTTGGAACTTTTCTTCAGTGACTTTGCTGGATGGGATAAATATTTGTGTTCACAATATTATTTACCTAGTCCTCATTATTAACACAGTTTTCATTACTTTATGTCTAGACATGTATTAAAAAATATACCCACCCCACTTTTGATGGTCATATCAATTTCCCTGATATGAGCACTCCAATTGTGGGCAATTTCATGTTATGAATATTAAGTTTTTACTGCAACAGAGGTGGAAGAAACCAAATGCTGACATACAAAGGGTTGCAGGGGAGGAAGTTCATTCACAATGCAGCCAAGCCAGGAGACAGTCTCATATCCACCTTCCTGGAGGCCAGGTGCTTGTGATATTTAGGGGACAAAGAGACAGCGTGTTTTTAGGTGTGGGGACAGGCGATCAGTTAGCAAAAAGGTGAGGTAATTGGTGTGTGCATTACGTTTCTTTGCAGATACAAAAATGGTTTCCCCGAATGGGACACCATCACTGGCTCTGCTGTTTTCTGAGGGAACCAGAAAAACATGGTCCACCGGCTTCTTGTCGCCCCACATCCTTCCTCTGTATTGTTCACCATGACCGTGTCTGGAGTCTTTTCTCTTGACTCTGACCTAATAGAATGCAACTCATAAACTGAGTCTAAAACTTTAGCCTACATCCACTGGAAGAGCAATAACACCATGTCTATCAGATCCCAGCTATGCATGGATGAGATAGATAGCATCACCCGCTCGGTGGACATGAATTTGGGCAACTCGGGGAGACAGTGGAGAACAGAGGAGCCTGGCATGCTGCAGTCCATGCGGTCACAAAAAGTTACAACAGCATAAGTGGATGCACTTTATATCTGAGCGATAAGCTGGTATCATGGACCCACTTGGTTTTGCTGGTTTGGAAGCACCTGAAATATTATGTCTGGCCACCTCTCTGTGATCAGCTAAGACCACGTTCCATGGAAATTTCGGTTCATCCTCTTTAGGAAGCGTGAAACCTCACCCCGGTCCTCAGAGCTTCAGGACTCTTACTCAGCCAGCCTGGTGCTGAGGCGGGACGTTTACCGCAAGTGCGGAGCTTCGCCCCTTGCCAATTCCACAGGACACGAAAAGACGGATCTCTTTCCTCGGCGTCTCTGGACCAATGACGGCTCGGGACAGAGGCACTTCCGTTCTAGCGGACGGGGTGTGGGCGGGCCTTCCGGGATCTACAGGCCAGTTGTTCCCGCGCTACTTCCTGCGCGCCGGTGGGGAGCCGCTGATCGCTGGCCCGCTGAGGTCGGGGACTTGGGAAACGCTGTGCCCGCTGCTTAATTTGATTTGAGATTGGCGTGGGCTGACTGTCTCGGGCCGGGAGGTGCCTTTTTGCTCGGCCGCGTCTTCGCCAACAAACGTCGCTGGCCCCCAGCTCGGCGAAGGTGTAGCCCATTCAGGTAAATGCCGCGTCTTCCTCCCCCAGCTCTCCTCATTCCCCAGCGCTTTTGTTCTTTATCTGGGGTCTCCTGTTGTTTAGTCGTTCAGTCGTGTCCGACTCCTCGTGACCTGGACCGTAGCCCACCAGTCTCCTCTGTCCACGGAATTCTCCGGGCAAGAATACTGGAGTGAGCTGCCTTTCCCTTCTCCAGAACCGGCGTCTCCTGCATTGACAGGCGGATTCTTTACCTCTGAGCCACCTGGGAAGCCCGGAGAAAATAAGATACTGAAATATGAATTAGTGAATATTGGCTTCCCTTGACAGAGGGAGACAAGAGGTATTTTATTTAGGGAACTGAAGGTGCTCGGTGCAACCCTGAGATAGTTTCCATAAGTTTTTATGGAAGATAGTTTCCATGTTTTTAGAGTTGTGTACGAGCAGGATTTTCTTAGGCTGGATTAAATCTAGTTGGGTAAATGGATTTTGTTGGGAAGGGACTAGAACAAGACCGGAGTCTGTTTCTCCCTTCAAAGTTTTCTTGGAATACTGCTTTTGATAACAGCGTGTGCGTTCCTTTGCCTTTAAGTGATCTGTGTTTGCTGTTGAAGTCTTTTTACCTTGGTTAAGTATTTGATAGATTCTAAAATTTCTTTCAACCTCCAGCTAACTTTAAGATGCTTTAGAAGGCCAAGGATTCTCAGACGGAAATATTTTTTATTAATTTGTTAAATTACATGGGGGCGTCCCAGGTGGCTCAGCGGTAAAGAATTCGCCTGCCAATGCAGGAGATGCAGGAGGAGGTGTGGGTTCGATGCCTCGGTCAGGAAGATCCCCTGGAAGAGGGCAAGGAGTTGGACATGACTGAACAAGCTCGAGCATGTACATGCCCAAGTTGTGTGGTTTCTAAAAGTCTAGGGCCTGTGTGCTGTAGCCCACAGGCTCCTCTGTCCTTGGGATTTTCCTGGCCAGAGTACCAGAGTGAGTTGCCATTGCCTTCTCCAGGGAATGTCTTCCCAACCCAGGGATCAAACTGCTGTCTCCCGCATTGGCAGGGCCCTTCTTTACCACTGAGCCACCAGGGGAACTATAGTTATTTTTCTTTGTCCCCCAAAACCTTGGCTCTCTTAATTTTGAAATATGACCTGTGCGGTGGTGGGGAGTGCCAAGAACTTCAATGTGCAGTTGAATAAGCTGTAAAATTAATATCTATTCACTGCTCAGGTCAAAAGTGGTATATACATCGGACCTCAGAAGCTGCCTGTGGGGTTCTTTCAAAACAGCTCTGCCTGTCTTCAGAAAGCTAATGTATTGGTTAATATTTTAAGTAAACATTTCCTTTATTTTATTTGTTAATTGATTTCTTTTTACTGCACTGGGTCTTCTTTACTGCCCAAGGGCTTTGTCTAGTTGTAGAGAGCAGGGGCTGCTCTTCGTTGGGCTGCAAGCTTCTGTTGTTGCAGAGCACGGACTGTAGGTCAAGCAGGCTTCAGTAGCTGCAGCATGTGGAATCTTCTCGGATCAGGGATCGAACCCGTGTCCCCTGCACTGGCAGACGGATTCTTAACCACTGGGTCAACGGGGAAGCCCCTCCTTTCCTTTCTTGCTTCTTCTGCCGATTATGTGGGAACGTCTGACGCTTTTGTTTAGTGTCGCTCTTTTGTTTTAAAACTTCATGAAAATGAATGTTTTATGACTTTTTTCTTTTTTAAAACTTTATGAAAATGAATGTTTTATGACTTTTTTCTTTTGCACAATACGGTTTGACTTTACCCATGTTTTTCATGGCTATGCATTTGTTGCCGGAAGGGGTGAATCAGGAGGTAAGGCGACAGGTCACAGCCTTTAAAAGAACGACATATCCATAGGAGGTGACTAAAACTGGTTAGAACCAAGTGGGTCCAGGATGGCGTAGGATTTGAGTTCCCGGGGACCTTTTGAACCTCGTTAAGTTCTCAGTGGAATACATTAGCATCTAAATGAAACACCACCAGCGCCGTGACAGTTCTAAGGCTAATCATGAAAGGTCAAAAAGTGGGTGGTGGCCAATTCCTGAGAATCCGCGCCACTTCCCCCATAATGGTTGGAATGACTCTCCTACACATTAGCCTGTGACATTACCCAGGGCATAAGAAGCAACCTCATCATATTTTGAGGCCTCTCGCTTTTGAGGTGGCCCACACTCTGTGGAGTGTTTCTCTCTCAGTAAATCTACTTCTTCCCTATCTCTCACCGAATTCTTTTTGTGAGGAGACATCAAAAACCTGCACTTCATTAAGATCTGAGACCAGGTGTGTGATCTCAATTAAAAGTTCCCATGTGGGTTCTGGCCAGTTCAAGTCCTCTATGTGGGTTGCAGGGTCTCAGAGGCACCCCTTCCTAGGCCTGAGAGTGGCCTCTTGTCTAACACTCGGAAATGAATTGTTACAAGGGACACAGGTGCTGACAGAGAAGAGGCTTCATTGGAAAGGGGTGCCTGCGTGGGAAGCAGCAGGGTCAGGGAACCCAGGAGAACGGCCCCACCACGTGGCTCCAGTTTTATGGTAATGTGCTCAGTTTGCGGGTTGTCTCTGGCCCACCTTTCTGACTCAGGGTCCTTCCTGGAGGCACACACACCTCCCCACCAAGATGGATTCCAGTGTGAGGGATTCTGGGAGGTAGGCAGGACGTATCTCTTCCGTCCTCTCAGACCCTCGCGGAATCTCCCAGTTAGTTTTCATAGACTGCACCTCCATCTTTATCAGGACCCCCAGCTGGGAGGCAGCTCAGACAAGTGGTTGTCATTGTGCTTGGCCAAGGCAGGCAGTTTCAGTCAACAGTTCCCTGACACGCGGTTTTTCCTTTCTTGTGCTTTATTCTGTAGGTGTGAATATACGAGTAAAATGTCTTTATAAGTACTCCTGTGGAAAGCTCTTCTGTGTTTATGGATTTGTTTTTTCTTTATTTTTCTTTTCCCTGCTTTCTGTATTTATAAACATTACTGCTGTAGCCATACCTGCCATGTGTTCTGGGGTATATACAGCCTGCATTTTCTAATGTGTGTGTTAAAATTATTGTATTTTAACGTACATTTCCACTTTTTAATTTTGTTTTGCTCTCTCTTACTAGTGTTCACTTAGTTCTATGAATGAAATTATTATATATTATTACCTATGTTTTATCTATTCCATTTGTGGATTTTGATACACACTCATTATACAGTACATAAACTTACAGCTTCACACATACACACGTTTAGAGGGCTTTTACAAATAATGTTGGTTAGAGTAAGCTGATTTACAGTGTTGTGTTGGTTTCAGGTGTACCGGAAGTAAATCACACATACAGACACATGCATCCACTCTTGTAGATTCTTTTCCCGTGTGATTCGTCAGTATTGAGTAGAATTCCTTTGCTGTAAACAGTAAGCTCTTATCAGTCAGCTATTGTACATATAGTTGTTGTTCAGCCGATAAGTTGTGTCCAACTGTTGCAACCCCATGGACTGCAGCACACCAGGCTTCCCTGTCCTTCATTGTCTCCTAGAGTTTGCTCAGATTCATATCCACTGGGTCGATGATGCTATCTAACCCTCTCATCCTCTGCCGTCCTCTTCTCTTGCCTTCCATCTTTCCCAGCATCAGGGTATTTTCCAGTAAGTCAGTTCTTCACGTCAAGTGGCTAAAGTATTGGAGCTTCAGCTTCAGCATCAGTCCTTCCAATGAATATTCAGGACTGATCTCCTTTAGGATGGACTGGCTGGATCTCCTTGCAGTCCAAGGGACTCTCAACAGTCCTCTCAACACCACAGTTCAAAAGCACCAGTTCTTCAGGGCTAATCCTTCTTTATGGTCCAACTCTCCATTCCGTACATGACTACTGGAAAAACCATAGCTTTGACTAGACGGAACTTTGTCGGCAAAATAATGTCTGCATTTTAATATGCTGTCTAGGTTGGTCACAGCTTTCCTTCTAAGGAGCAAGTGTCTTTTAATTTCATGGCTGCATTCACCATCTGCAGTGATTTTGGAGCCCCCAAAATAAAGTCTGTCACTGTTTGCATTGTTTCCCCATCTATTTGCCATGAAGTGATAGGACTGGATGCCATGATCTTAGTTTTTTGAATGATGAGTTTTTAAGCCAGATTTTTTTACTCTCCTCTTTCACCCTCATCAAGAGGCTTTTTAGTTCTTGTCCACTTTCTGCCATTAGAGGGGTATCATCTGCATATTTGAAGTTGTTGATATTTCTCCTGGAAATCTTGATTCCAGCTTGAGCTTCGTCTAGTCTGGCATTTTGCATGATGTACTCTGCATATAAATTAAAAAAACAGGGTGACCTAAATAGACAGCTTCCCTGGTGGCTCAGATGATTAAGAATCTTCCTGTAATGCAGGAGACCCAGGTTCTGTCCCTGGGTCGGGAACACCCCCTAGAGAAGAGAATGGCAACCCACTCCAGTATTCTTGCCTGGAGAATTCTATGGACAGAGGAGCCTGACTGGCTAAAGTCCATGGGGTCACAAAATTGGGCACAACTGGATGACTAATACTTTGACTTTCAAACAGGGTGACAATATACAACCTTGTAATCCTTTCCCAGTTCTGAGCCAGTCCATTGTTCCATGTCCAGTTTTAACTGTTGCTTCTTGACCTGCATATAGGTTTTCTTAGGACGCAGGTAAGGTGGCCTGGTAGTCCCATCTCTCTTAAGAATTTTCCAGTTTGTTGTAATCCACCCAGTTAAAGGCTTTACGGTGGTCTAGGAAGTAAACGTAGATGTTTTTCTGGAATTCTCCTGCTTTCTTTATGATCCAGTGGATGTTAGCAATTTGATCTCTGGTTCCTCTGCCTTTTCTAAACCCAGCTTATGCATATGGAAGTTCTCGGTTCACGTACTGCTGAACACTTGCTTGAAGGATTTTGAGCATGACCTTACTAGCATGTGAAATGAGTGCAATCATGGTAGCTTGTACATTCTTTGGCACTGCCCTGTTTTGGGGATTAGAATGAAAACCGATCTTTTCCAGTCCTGTGGCCATTTCTGACTTTTCCAAATTTGCTGACATACTGAATGCAGCACTTTAACAGATTCATCTTTTGGCGTTTTAAATAGCTCAGCTGGAATTCCTTCACTTCCACTAGCTTTGTCTGTAGGAATGCTTTCTAAGGCCCATTTGACGTCATACTCCAAGATGTCTGGCTCTAGGTGAATGGTCACACCATCGTGGTTATCTGGGTCATTAAGATCTTTTTTATATAGTTCTTCTGTGTATTCTTGTCACCTATTCTTAATCTCTTCTGCTTCTGTTAGGTCCATACATTTCTGTCCTTTATCGAGCCCATCTTTGCATGAACTGTTCCCTTGGTATCTCTAATTTCCTTGAAGAGATCTCTAGTCTTTCCTATTCTATTGTTTTCCTCTATTTCTTTGCACTGGTCACTGAGGAAGGCTTTCCTACCTCTCCTTGCTATTCTTCGGGACTCTGCATTCAGTTGGGTTTATCCTTCTCTTGCTGCATTGCTTTTGCTTCTCTTCTTTGCTCAGCTCTGTGTGAAGTCTCCTTGGACAACCACTTTGCATTCTTGAATTTCTTTTTCTTTGAGGTGGATTTGGTCACTGACTTGTACAGTGTTACGAACCTCTGTCCATTGTTCTTCAGGCACTCTGTCTGTCAGATCTAATCCCTTGAATCTGTTTGTCACTTCCACTGTATAATCGTAAGGGATTTGATTTAGGTCATACCTGAATGGCCTATGGTTTTCCCTGTGTTCTTCAATTTAAGTCTGAATTTTGCAATAAGGAGTTCATGATCTGAGCCACAGTCAGCTCCATGTCTTGTCTTTGCTGACCGTATAAAGCTTCTCCATCTTTGGCTGCAAAGAATATAATCAGTCTGATTTCAGTATGACCATTTGGTGATGTTCATGTGTAGAGTCTTCTCTTGTGTTGTTGGAAGAGGGTTTACTATGACCAGTGCATTCTCTTGGCAAAACTCTGTTAGCCTTTGCCCTGCCTCATTTTGTACTCTAAGGCCATAATTTCCTGTTACTCCAGGTATCTCTTGACTTCCTACTTTTACATTCCAATCTCTTACGAGGAACAGGACCCGTTTTTGGTGTTAGCTCTAGAAGGTCTTTAAGTCTTCATAGAACTGGTCAGCTTCAGCTTCTTCAGCAGTAGTTGGGGCATAAACTTGGATTACTGTGATGTTGAATGGTTTACCTCGGAAAAGAAATGAGATCATTCTGTCGGTTTTGGGGTTGTACCCAAGTACTGGATTTCACACTCTTATTGTTGACTCTGAGGGCTATTCCATTTCTTTTAAGGGCTTCTTGCCCACAGTAGTAGATATAATGGTCATCTGAATTAAATAAATTCCTGTCCATTTGAGTTCACTGATTCCTAAGATGTTGATGTTCACTCTTGCTGTCTCATGCTTGACCACATCCAGTTTACCCTGATTCACAGACCTGACGTTCCAGGTTCCTATGCGGTGGTGTTCTTCACAGCACTGGACTTCACTTTCACCACCACACGGCCACAGCTGGGCACTGTTTCCGCTCTGGCCCAGCCACTCCGTTCTTTCTGGAGCTGTCGGTCGTTGCCCTCTCCTCATCCCCAGTAGCACACTGGACACCTTCCCATCTGGGGGCCCGTCTTCCAGTGTCGTATCTTTTTTGGCCTTTCATCCTGTTCATGGGGTTCTTGTGGCAAGAATACTGTAGTGGTCTACTGTTCTGTCATCCAGTGGACAGTGATCTGTCAGAACTTTCCCTATGACCCATCTGTCTTGGGTGGCCCTGCACGGCATGACTCATAGCTTCGCTGAGTTATACAAACCCCTTCACCATGAATATATATATATATATTCCCTGGTATTTAGCTGGTAAAGAATCTACCTGCAATGCAGGAGACCCTGGTTCGATTCTTGACTTGGGGAAAATCCCTTGGAAGGGAACAGCTACCCACTCCAATATTCTGGCCTGGAGAATTCCATGGACTGTTTTTTCCTTGGGGAATGCAAAGACTCGGACATGAATGAATGGCTTTCACTTCACTTCACCATGACAAGGCTGTGATCCCTGATTTATATATAGTAGTTTGTGTATCTCAATCCCAATTTTTATACTTCTCTGTACCTTCCATCCCTGCTTTCCCCACTAGTAACAAGTTTGTTTTTCACATATGTGGGTCTATTTCTGCTTTGTAAACAAATTTGTTTGTTTGTTTGTTTTCCTTTTTTCACATTTGACATAAAAGGGACATCATATGGCATTTGTTTTTCACTGTTTGACTTACGTCACTCTGCATGACAATCTCTAGGTCAATCCTTGTTGCTACAAATGGTATTACTTTGTTCCTTTTTTATAGCTAATAGTCCACTGGATCAGTTCAGTCACTCAGTCGTGTCCAACTTTTTGTGATCCCATGGACTGCAGCACGCCAGGCCTCCCTGTCCATCACCAACGCCTGGAGATTGCTCTGTCTCATGTCCATCAGGTTGGTGATGCCATCCAACCATCTCATTCTCTGTCATCCCCTTCTCCTGCCTTCAATCTTTCCCAGCATTAGGGTCTTTTCCAGTAAGTCAGTTCTTCACATCAGATGGCCACAGTATTGGAGTTTCAGCTTCAACATCAGTCCTTCCAATGAATATTCAGGACTGATTTCCTTTAGGATGGACTGGTTGGATCTCCTTGCAGTCTAAAAGACTCTCAAGAGTCTTCTCCAACACCACAGTTCAAAAGCATCAATTCTTCAGTGCTCAGCTTTCTTTATAGTCCAACTCTCACATCCATACATGACTGTTGGAAACACCATAGCTTTGACTAGACTGGACCTCTATTGGCAAAGTAATGTCTCTGCTTTTTAACATGCTGTCTAGGTTGGTCCTAGCTTTTCTTCCAAAAAGCAAGCGTCTTTTAATTTCATGGCTGCAGTCACCATCTGCAGTGATTTTGGAGCCCCCAAAATAAAGTCTGTCACTGTTTTCATTGTTTCCCCATCTATTTCCATGAAGTGATGGGACTGGATGCCATGATCTTCTTTTTTGAATGTTGAGTTTTAAGCCAGCTTTTTCATTCTCTTTCACTTTCATCAAGAGGCTCTTTAGTTCCTCTTTACTTTCTGCCATAAGAGTGGTATTATTTGCATATCTGAGGTTATTGATATTTCTCCCAGAAATCTTGATTCCAGCTTGTGGTGCATCCAGCCCGGCATTTCTCATGATGTACTCTGCATAGAAGTTAAATAAGCAGGGTGACGATATACAGGACGATATACATAGTCCTTTCCTGATTTGGAACCACTCTGTTGTTCCATGTCCAGTTCTAACTGTTGCTTCTTGACCTGCATACAGATTTCTCAGGAGGCAGGTCAAGTGGTCTGATATTCCCATCTTTTGAAGAATTTTCCACAGTTTGTTGTGATCTACACAGTCAAAATTTTTGTCATAGTCAATTAAACAGAAGTAGATGTTTTTCTGGAACCCTCTTGCTTTCTCAGTGATCCAGTGGATGTTGGCAATTTGATCTCTGGTTCCTCTGCCTTTTCTAAATCCAGCCTGAACATCTGAAAGTTCACGGTTCACATACTGCTGAAGCCTGGCTTGGAAAATTTTGAGCATTACTTTGCTAGCGTGTGAGATGAGTGGAATTCTGTGGTAGTTTGAAAATTCTTTGGCCTTGCCCTTCTTTGGGATTTAAATGAAAAGTGACTTTTTCCAGTCCTGTGGCCACTGCTGCAATTTCCCAGTTTGCTGGCATACTGAGTGCAGCACTTTAACAGCATCATCTTTTAGGATTTGAAATAGCTCAACTAGAATTCCATCACCTCCACTAGCTTTGTTTGTGGTGATGCTTCCTAAGGCCTGCTTGACTTTGCATTCCATGATGTCTGGCTCTAGGAGAGTGATCACACCACCATGATTATCTGGGTCATTAGGATCTTTTTTGTGCTTTCCTGGTGGTTTAGATGGTAAAGAGTCTTCCTGCAATTCAGGAGACCTGGGTTTGATCCCTTGGTCGGAAGATCCCCTGGAGAAGGAAATGGCAGCCCATTCCAGTATCCTTGCCTGGAAAATTCCATGGATGGTGAAGTCTGGCCAGCTACAGTCCTTGGGGTTGCAAAGAGTCAGCCACAACTGAGCGACTTCACTTTCTTTCTATGTGTTCTTGCCACCTCTTCTTAATATGTTCTGCTTCTGTTATGTGCATACCATTTCTTTCCTTTATTGTGCCCATCTTTGCATGAAATATTTTCTTGGTATCTTAGTTTTCTTGAAGAGAGCTTTAGTGTTTCCCATTGTATTGTTTTCCTCTATTTTGCACTGATCACTGAGGAAGGCTTTCTTCTCTCTCCTTGCTATTCTTTGGAACTCTGCATTCAAATGGGTATATCTTTCCTTTTCTCCTTTGCCTGTAGCTTCTCCTCTTTTCTCAGCTATTTGTAAGACCTCCTCAGACAATCATTTTGCCTTTTTACATTTCTTTTTCTTGGGGATTTTTTTTGAGGGGAGGATCATTTTGATCCCTGCCTCGTGTACAATGTCTTGAACCTCCATCCATACTTCTTCAGGTACTCTATCAGATCTAATCCCTTGAATCTATTTGTCACTTCCACTGTATAGTCGTAAGGGATTTGATTTAGGTCATACATGAATAGTCTAGTGGTTTTCCACAAGGCCCATTACCAGTTAGAGGCCCATTACACGCAGGAACTCAGGAAGAACGCTCATTTGTCTTCAAGGGACAGGAGGCTTGACAAAACTCCATTTGTTAGTTTACCCTGAATGTGCCTGGAAATTTAGATGATACTAGAGGAGCCACTTGCCTGTATCCAGAGGAATGCCAGAAGTTCTCATCCTGGAGCATGATGCCGCTGTTACGCGCCGGGAGGCAGGGATCTGGAGGCCCCATCTTCCTTGATGGTTCCCCTTTCTAAAGAGGTGGCTCCAAATATTGGGGGGGGGGACCCTTGGCTGTGAGAACTCTTTGCGTTCCCCTGGACTGTAGCCCTACATGCCAGAATACTGGAGCGCATTGCCATTTCCTCCTCCAGGGGATCTTCCCAACCCAAGGCTCCAACCCGCGTCTACCGCGTGGCAGACAGATTCTTTACCACTGAGCCACCGGTGGGCTGGGGCACCCCGCTAGTTTCCTGCGAACAAAAACACCACACTGAGGTCAAGCCGCCCCTGATTCCGCCCGCACGTCGGAGTCTGGGCCCCCAGGCCCTCCCGCTGTCCCAGACCCTGGGGCTTCAGGGTAAAGGAGGCAGAGCCCAGCCTCGGGGTTTTCGGGTTTGCCTGCAGGCAGGCCGGGTCGGGCCGGTCTCGGGAGACCCTGTCCGACTCCCCATGGCGGCTGGTCGATGGGCCGGGCGGGAATACTGGAGTGGGTTCGCCATTTTCTTCTCCAGGGGGATCTTCCCCACCCAGGGATCGAAGCCACGTCTCTTGTGTACCTGGCATTGGTGTTGGGGTCCTTTAATGGACCTGGCGGTCTGGAGGCGACGATAAGAAAGTGAAAGAGAGAAAGAGGCTGATACTCCCTGGTTTATGCAGAAAACCAACAAAGTCCTTAACACAGGACTTGCGTCTCTCACGAAGGCACCAGGCGCCCTCTCGAGGGGGTGAAAGCACAGAGTGCCTTCTTGAGAGAGTCTTAGAAGCCCGGGCAGGAGAGTGAGCAAGACGGGTCTCTGTGCTCCAGGGAATCAGCTGAAGAGAGAGAGCGAGAGAGAAGGACACGGGGCCCACGCGCTGATGGAGCAAAGGTGCTTTAGTGAGTTTCCTGTGAGTTATAGGCTGTGGCGCAAGGAGTTTCCTTCGTCAGGGATGAAGACCAGAAAACCAAACGCACAGTAACGTTACCAAGGGGACAAGGGAGGGTGATGCTCACAAGGTCAGGAGACAATCCGTATCTCAAGAAAGGGGGTTGAGACTAAGCAGTTTTGTCGTACAGAGAATGTTTACTAAAGGAGATTCAAGCCTGTCTCACACCATGACCCCAGTTCCTGGGAGCAGCGTGCTGTTCTGCCTAAAAAGAAACAAAGGACTTGTGAGAAACAGCACGTAGGGGTCCTCCTGTTAAACATTCCCTAATAGGCATTGGCAGGCGGATTTTTTTTTTTTTAACCTCCGAGCCACTAGGGAAGTACTTCAAAAGCTTTACCATGTATCTCAAAGGGACAGAGAAAGAATTTACCATCAGGGGCTTGCTAAGAGACTGCAGGAGATCCACTGCTGGAAGTTCCAAATACCCAACCGGTCTGAGAAGGTTACAGTGAATCCCAAAAGATTAGACACTGAGCAAACAGCCTGGGGCCTACTGACTCCCAGACAGTGGCAAACTCGAGTGACTTTTCCCGGGCCCAGCCTCTCATGAATATGCATTTATGCATGCCCCCAGGATTACAACTTCTTTCCCAGTGCAGGGCTTGGCGAGCTAGCTCCCCATCTCCTTGTCACAAGGAATAAATGCCTCTGAATTACCCAAAAGTCCTTGGCGTGTTCACTGGCTATGCTCGCCAAGGGAAGGAACCGCTGAACTCAGTAACATGAAGATACACTCAGCACAACTTGGAGGTCGTGCACATACACAGGTGGGGTCTGCAGGCTGACACCCCTCCGCAAGCCTGCACACACACGCACATTCCTCCATGTCCATGACAGAAGAGGTGTATCAGAGTTGGGAGACAGAAGAACACGACCAGGGTATGCGACACACATCAGAGGCTCATGGGAATGGATGGCAGTGTGAGGACACAAATGCACACAGGCTCCAGGGAGACAGGCACGGGAGAGGAAGGCCCCAGAGCCTGGTGTGTGGGTCACACACAGGCTCACAGTCACGCACATGGACTGTGACCAGGCAGCCTCGGCCTGTCTGGGAGACAACCCTGTCCTTCCCCAACCTACCGCCGCCCCTGCAGGTTTGATGGTGTGCTGATGGTTGGGGCAGTCTGAGCATGGGTTGGAAAAGAGTTTCCAGACGTAGTATTTTAGAAGAGAGAGTTTACTGAGAGCAAAAGAAAGAAAGAGGTAGTGAGGGGCCTTGAGAAGACAGCAGGCTGACTTCCTGACAGGGAGAGGCGACGCCTTTGTGGGGTTTTGGCCAATTTTTATAGGCTCAGGATAAAGAAAATTCTTATGGACGGGGTGGCATTAAGTCATTGGTCGGAGCTCTTTTGGTGCCCCCTTGACCTAATATGGAGATGGGAGCTGGCTGGTTAGGGACAGTATGGGTCATGACAAACAAGATGGCCCACGACAGTGGTTGCCATGGAGATGGGCCGATTCTGCCCAGCGACCTCTGCCTAGGGTTCTACACTGACGGCGCTCAGAACAGGAGTCGGTGCTCACCTTGCCTCACTGGCAGACTCACACGTTTGCAGACCAGTTGCACACAGGAGCAATCGGCCCACGCGCAGGGGCAGCAGACCTTGTGGGAAGTGCCTGCTGTGAGGGCCCAGTCTGAAGGGGACAGAGCCGGCGACAGGGCTGGGGGAGGTGACGGTCTCTACTGGAGCGCCAGCGTGTGCCGAGTCAGTTTCAGGGACAGTGGATTAAGGGTGGTTTGGGGAAGGGAAGAACTGTCTGGAGTGTTAACCGTTGTTTGGATGGTTTGTTTTACCCAGAGGGGCAGAGATGATCACCGCCCTGTGTGGCCGTCCTGGCTAAGTCCTAATTCTTTCTTCCTCCTGATGTTTCTTGAAGTCTTTCCTCTCTAGTGGACAAGCATTTCTAAGACT
Source organism: Bos javanicus (assembly GCF_032452875.1). Lineage (NCBI taxonomy): Eukaryota > Metazoa > Chordata > Mammalia > Artiodactyla > Bovidae > Bos > Bos javanicus. The sequence goes on along the minus strand of NC_083885.1, from coordinate 65,037,621 downwards.
ACCTGAGAAGTTTGCTATGTATTGAATTTCAGCTACAGCAATCCCAGTAAAATACATAGCAAAATTAAATTCCAGGCTTCCCAGGTGGCATTACTTGTGAAAAAAAAAAAAAAAAACGCATGGGCCAATGCAGGAGATATGGGAGACACAGGTTCAATCCTTGGGTTGGGAAGATCCCCTGGAGGAGGGCATGGCAATCCACTCCAGTATTCTTGCCTGGAGAATCTCATGGACAGAGGAGCCTGGAGGTCCACAGTCCACAGGGTTGCGAAGAGGGTCGCATGACAAGTGACTAACCACGCATGCAGGGTAAATTCCTGTTAAATTCAGAAAAGCAAACACGGAGAAGAAATCTCACGGCTTAGTATCATGAAAGTTTCTGGGCGATCCTACGGGTCTAACTTCCACAGTGTTTGGTCGGAACAGACCCAGGATGCCCCTTCCTTCAGCCTCCGATCACCCTCCAAACCTTTATTCAGTCGTAACCTCCAGGATCACCCACTCAACGTCCTTGACCTCTGGGACCAGCCAACACCATTTTCTGAGCTGAGCTGCTTATTGCCAGCCAGCTGTGAGCTCCCAGACTTGGTATAATTTCTCCACCCAGATGGAGACCGCGTCACCCGCGTGGTCAACATGCATCTACGGGCCTCCTACCCTACCTCTGAGGGCTTCTCTTTCCACCCCGACGACGAGGCGGCTCTGGAGGGGGTGGGCCACGGTTCCTCAGATTGACGGAGGAGAAGCAGGAGGTCCCCGAGCCTCTTGAAAATGCAGATCTAATGCTGTGGCTGCGCCCTCTTCCAGAACGTGCAGAAGCGGTCCGGGGTCGAGGGGTCAGACCGCGGATGCCGTGGGGCCGCCCTGCTCACGGATAAGAACCTGAACCAGGCCTTCGTGGGTCCCCAGACCCCGGGCTTTCCCCTTGCCGACCCCCCTCCCTGATTCCTGGAGCCACGTCCTGCACAAGCAGGTGAAACGCAAGATGGTTGCCCACCTGACCAACCTCCGCAGGCCGGCTGGTCCCCGGCTGGCCTGGGTGTTTCTCTTCCAAAGGTTCAGCCTCAAGCTGAAACAGTCAAAGGGAAACCACAATGCTTTTTGCAGGAATAAAAAAAAGGAAAGGAGTTTCTATGAAGTGTTGTAAAGAGCCTAGAAGTTTACCAGGCAAACCAGGGTGAGCCCGTAGCATGTGTGAGTCCCACAGTCCGCCTGTAGTCTGATGCCCCCAAGACGCTCTTATCAGTCAGGGTGTTTTCAAATTTCCTCCTATGGCTGGAAAAGTCTTTGGGGCTAATTTCAAAACTGGATGAAATAATCAATGTGACCTTTGGTTTTAAAGAAAAGTATTGTCCACAGAGATATAAATACAACAAGTCCTCACTCCGAGCCCTCCTTGGCGCCTTTTGTACAATCAGATGCGCGCACTGTGCTGCCAAGGGCACAGACCCTCCTGTGGTATTCTGTCCTGGCACATACAGGACAGGACGCATACAGCTCTTAGTGGGAAAATAGTCATTTTTCCTGCTAAATGTGCAATGTCTGAGGAATAGCTCGTGGTTTCTATATTCTTTGCAAAAGTGGCATTTTGAAGATGTATGCTCTTCTAGCTCGTCGCAAAATAATTGGGTTGTAGCTGTACCTGAATCTGAGCCCTGGGATCCATGAGTTGGAGATTGCAGAGCATTCACTCTCAGGAAATGATCCTTGGTTCGAAGCAGAGAGTTCTTCTTCCCATTCCTCGGAGCGCTTTGGGACAAGGGCTCGTAAAGAGACCAGGGCCCCCCAGCGCCAGAATTAGGGATGAGCTGCATCGCAATGGGTGAAGGGCCCACTAGGGTTCATTCTATCGTCCAGTTTTCTCTACGTCATCTTCATGGCTGTGGTCACTCAGAGGGGGGCCGCCGGTGGTCTGGGTGCTCCACACAGCAGGCACCGTGCTCTGAGGGGTGGGATGACAGGACCAGAGACATGAACAGGGAAGAAGGGCATCACTAAGAATGGCACACATACGTGAGAGCAGATGCGGGCAACGAAACATCTCTGTTACCAAGACAGAGTTCACGAGCGAGAGAATGGGAGAATCTTGACGTCGCCGGACAGGTGAGTAGGGTGGTGGTCCCTGTGTCTAGAGAGCTTTGATGTGGGAGACAGGAGTTTCAGGCCTTTCTGAGCTCTGCTGATAACCCGGGCCTGGGTGACTTTGAGGGTGGAAAAATCAACCCAACAGCTACAAGTCAATCAAATCTACTCACCAAGAAGGGATGTCTCCACAAGCTGCCTGCAGAAGCAGCCAGAGTCATCTGGTCCGGGGCTGCATATCACCACACCCAAAACTGGGGAGAGGGGTGGGGAGGGAGACATCCCAAATCAGGAGGCTGCTGAGCCCTCCAGAGGAAGGGTGAAAGTGTCACCGTCTACATGTACACTGACTCACACGCACTGCGTCCGTGCCATGTGGTGGAGGAGGGAAGGCTCTCTAACATATTGGCAAGGATTCCAGGCAGGTCCCAAAGGGCGAGGTTACTGTGAAAGCCTCCGTTGGACTCGGGACTTAAGAGAAGTTCCCTAGGATGTCTGGATGCTTGCAGTTCAATTCCTGGCTGATTCCTCCTTCACAAAGACTAACCTCCAGAACTTGCTCTGTGAGTGTGTAGGACAAGGAAAGAAGTACATGGCCCACACACCTAAGATGTTTCCCTGATTTAAATTTACTAGTGCTGTTTCACACTGTTCATGGGGTTCTCAAGGCAAGAATACTGAAGTGGTTTGCCATTCCCTTATGTAGTGGACCACGTTTTGTTAGAACGCTCCACCGTGACCCGTTCGTCTTGGGTGGCCCTACACGGCATGGCTCATAGTTTCATTGAGTTAGACAAGGTTGTGGTCCATGTGATCAGGTTGGTTAGTTTTCTGTGACTGTGGTTTTTAGTCTGTCTGTCCTCTGATGGTGAAGGATAAGAGGCTTATGGAAGCTTCCTGATGGGAGAGACTGACTGAGGGGGAAACTGGGTCTTGTTCTGATGGGCAGGGCCATGCTCAGTAAATTTTTAACCTGATTTTCTGTTGATGGGTGGGGCTGTGCTCCCTCCCTGTTGTTTGACCTGAGACCAAACTATGATGGAGGTAATGAACATAATGGTGACCTCCTGCAAAACGTCCCATGCATGCACTGTTGCACTCAGTCCCCCGACCCTGCAGCAGGCCACCACTGGCCCACGCCTCTGCCAGAGATTCCTAAACACTCAGGCAAGTCTGGGTCAGTCTCTCGTGGGATCACTGCTCCTTTCTCCTGGGGCCTCGTGCACACAACGTTTGTGCCCTCCAAGACTTTTCCCATTCCTGTGTAAGTTCTGTAATCAAATCCCACTGGCCTCCAATGTCAAATTCCCTGGAAGTTCTGAAGTCTTTCTGACACTGAAAGATGAATTCCCCAGGTAGGTAGGTGCCCAATATGCTACTGGAGAATAAGGGAGAAATAACTCCAGAAAGAATGAAGAGACATCAGCCAAGGTGAAAAGAGCACCCAGTTGTGGATGTGACCGGTGATGGAAGTAAAGTCTGACGCTGCAGTGAACAATATTGCATAGAAACCTGGAATGTTAGGTCCATGAATCAAGGCAAACTGGAAGTGGTCAGACAGGAGATGGCAAGAGTGAACATTGACGTTTTAGGAATCCGTGAACTAAAATGGACTGAAATAGGAGAATTTAATTCAGATGACCATTATATCTACTACTGTGGGCAAGAATCCCTTAGAAGAAATGGAGTAGCCCTCATAGTCAAAAGAGTCTGAAATGCAGTACTTGGGTGCAATCTCAAAAACGACAGAATGATCTCTGTTCCTTTCCAGGGCAAACCATTCAACATGACAGTAATCCAAGTCTATATCCCAACCAGTAATACTGAAGAAGCTGAAGTTGAATGGCTCTGTGAAACCCTACAAGACCTTCTACAACTAACACCCCAAAAAGATGTCCTTTTCATTATAGGGGACTGGAATGCAAAAGTAGAAAGTCAAGAGATACCTGGAGTAACAGGCAAGTTTGGCCTTGAAGTACAGAAAGAAACAGGCCAAAGGCTAACAGAGTTTTGCCAAGAGAATGCCCTGGTCATGGCAAACACCCTTTTCCAATAACACAAGAGAAGACTCTACACATGGACATCACCAGATGGTCAATACCAAAATCAGATTGATTATATTCTTTGTGGCCAAAGATGGAGAAGCTCTATACAGTCAGCAAACACAAGACCTGGAGCTGACTGTGGCTCAGATCATGAACTTATTGCAAAATTCTGGCTTAAATTGAAGAAAGTAGGGAAAGCCACTGGACCATTCATGTATGAACTAAATCAAATCCCTAATGATTATACAGTGGAAATGACAAATAGATTCAAGGGATTAGATCTGACAGACAGCGTGCCTGAAGAACTATGGATGGAGGTTCCTGACATTGTACAGGAGGCAGTGATCAAGACCATTCCCAAAAAACAAATGCAAAAAGGCAAAATGGCTGTCTGAGGAGGCCTTACAAATAGCTGAGAAAAGAAGAGAAGCTAAAGGTAAAGGAGAAAAGGAAAGATACACCCATCTGAATGCAGAGTTTCAAAGAACACCAAGGAGAGAAAAGAAAGCCTCCCTCAGCGATCAATGCAAAGAAATAGAGGAAGACAACAGAATGGGAAAGACGAGATCTCTTCAAGAAAATTAGAGATACCAAGGGAACATTTCATGCAAAGATGGGCACAACAAAGGACAGAAATGGTATGGACCTAACAGAAGCAGAAGATACTAAAAAGAGGTGGTGCTCTTTCGTCTAGGCCGCCGTCCTGCCATCCAGACTAAGGAAGACCCGGAAACTTAGGGGCCACGTGAGCCACGGCCATGGCCGCATCGGCAAACACCGGAAACACCCGGGAGGCCGAGGTAATGCTGGTGGCATGCATCATCACGGGATCAACGTCAACAAGTGTCACCCAGGATCCTCTTTAAGGAACCAGAGTTTCTGCCCGACTATCAACCTTGATAAATTGTGGGCCTTGGTTAGTGAGCAGACACGAGTAAATGCTGCCAAGAACAAGACAGGAGCTGCTCCTATCACTGATGTGGTGCGATCAGGTTACTACAAAGTTCTGGGGAAAGGAACGCTCCCAAAGCAGCCTGTCATCGTGAAGGCCAAATTCTTCAGCAGAAGAGCTGAGGAGAAGATTAAGGGTGTAGGTGGGGCTTGTGTCCTGGTCGCTTGAAGCCACATGCTGGGAAATTCATTAAATGTTAAGTGCTTTTCAAAAAATAAAAATAAAAAGAGGTGGCAAGAATACACAGAAGAACTACACAAAAAAGATCTTCATGACAAAGATAACTACGATGGTGTGATCACTCACATAGAGCCAGACATCCTGGAATGCGAAGTCAAGTGGGCCTCAGGAAGTGTCACTTCAAACAAAGCTAGTGGAGGTGATGGAATTCCAGTTGAGCTATTTCAAATCCTAAAAGATGATGCTGTGAAAATGCTGTACTCGATTTGAGAGCAAATTTTGAAAACTCAGCAGTGGCCACAGGACAGGAAAAGGTCAGTTTTCATTCCAATCCCAAAGAAAGGCAATGCCAAAGAATGCTCAAACGATGCACAATTGCACTCATATCACATCCTAGCAAAGTAATGCTCAAAATCTCCAAGCCAGGCTTCAAAAGTATGTGAACTGTGAACTTCCAGATGTTCAAGCTGGATTCAGAAAAGGCAAAGAAACCAGAGACCAAATTGCCAACATCCATTGGATCTCAAAAAAGAAAGTGAGTTCCAGAAAAACATCGACTTCTGCTTTATTGACTACACCAAAGCCTTTGACTGTGTGGATCACAGGAAACTGGAAAATTCTTCAATAGATGGGAATACCAGACCACCTGACCTGTCTCTTGAGAAACCTGTATGCAGGTCAAGAAGCAACAGTTAGAACCAGACATGGAACAACAGACTGGTTCCAAATTGGGAAAGGAGTACTTCAAGTTTGTATATTGTCACCCTGCTTATTTAACTTATATGCAGAGTACATCATGCACAGTGCCAGGCTGGATGCAACAGAAGCTGGAATCAAGATTGCCGGGAGAAATATCAATAACCTTAGATATGCAGATGACACCATCCTTATGGCAGAATGCAAAGAGGAACTAAAGAGCCTCTTGATGAACTGGCTTAAAACTCAACATTCAGAAAACGAAGATCATGGCATCTGGTCCCATCACTTTATGGCAAATAGATGGGGAAACAATGGAAACAGTGAGAGACTTTTTTTTTTTTTTAATCCCCAAAATCACTGCAGATGGTGACTGCAGCCATGAAATTAAAAGATGCTTGCTCCTTGGAAGAAAAGCTCTGACCACCCTAGACAGCATATTAAAAAGCAGAGACATTACTTTGCTAACAAAGGTCCATCTAGCCAGAGCTATGGCTTTTCCAGTAATCATGTATTGATGTGAGAGTTGAACTATAAAGTTGAGCACTGAAGAATTGATGCTTTGAAACTGTGGTGTTGTGAGAACTGTTGAGAGTCCCTTGGACTGCAAGGAGATCAAACCAGCCAATCCTAAAGGAAATTCATCCTGAATATTTATTGGGAGGACTGATGCTGAAGATGAAACTCCAATACTTTGGCCACCTGATGCAAATAACTGACTCATTGAAAAGACCCTGATGTTGGGAAAGATTGAAGGCAGGAAGGAGAAGGTGACGACAGAGGATGAGATGGTTGGGTGGCATCACCAACTTGATGGACATGAGTTTGAGCAAGCTCCGGCAATTGGTGACGGACAGGGAAGCCTGGCGTGCTGCAGTCCATTGGGTCACAGAGTGGGACATGACTGAGCAACTGAACTGAGTGCTGTTTCAGTTTAGGCTAATAACTGTTTAGGCTGAATAACTTTCAATGTTCACTGCATTCCTAATACTCTTCTGGGTGTGCAGTCGTTTTGTAAGATTTAATGTTTTTGATGACACTTGGCTAGATAAAAGGCAGAAATGTGTTCCTTAGGCTTACAATGGGATAAGGGCATCAGGTGGGGCACACAACAGGCTGTACAGAGACACGGTAAGCAACCTGCACTGTAGGGAGCACCCTGTATATAGGAAGTGCTGTGCGGCTAGGTAGGATTCCCAGGCTCCCCATAATGACCTAGTTGGAATAACTTCAAGGAGAAAGGGTACAGAGGCTGTCTCAGTTGCCTGGTATTCTGGCCCTGGGACATAAGGGACGGTGTATGGCAGTCCAGAGTGTGAATGTCTGATATGGACAGCGATTGGGTGTGGACTCAACCAGCTGCTTCAAAAGAGGAAATAACTAGCATAAAGCCAGGGACTTCAAAGTGGATCAAGATAGTATTTTCATAAAATTACATTTCAAGATAACTGGTAATCACCTGTTGTGTAGCACAGGGAACTCTACTCAATACTCTGTAAGAAGAATCTTAAAAAGAGTGGATACGTGTACATGTACAGCTGATTCACCTTGCTGTACACCTGAAACTAACAACATTTTAATAAAGTCAACAATACTGTGATAAAAATTTAAAAAGTAATGAAACACTGTGGTACTGTCATAAAAGCAAACTTTTAGACCACGGAAGCAGAACAGAGTGCCCAGAACTGGAAGCCAATATATTTAAAGAAAGAACCGACAGGAGTACCGAGACATTTCAGTGGGAGGACAGTCTCTCCAGCAAACGGGAGGAAAGTGGAACCTGCACTTGCATGAGTGAGGTCGGGCTCTCACACTACGGTCGAAAACGAGTTCGAAGTGATCAGTGACCTGACAGTACGACGTAAACCCATAAAGCAGGGGAGCACATAGGGAACGCTTCATGACACTGGATTCGAAAGTTTTTTTGGTGTTGACATGAAAAGCATAGGAAACAAAAGGAAAAACAAAGATACAAAGTTCTGTGCAAAGACACAACTAACAGTGAAAAGGCAACCCACTGAATGGAAGAAAAACATTGACAAATTGTATATTTGGTAAGTATCTAGATACATAAGGAACTGCTACAACTCAAGAATGAGAAAAATAACCTAAAAAAATACTTAAAAGTGGTAAACATAGACAATTTTTTAATTTACAGCTGCACTGAGTCTTCGTTGCTGTGCACAAGGCTCCCTAGTTGCAGCGAGTGGGCGTCACTCTTCATGTGGTGTGCAGGCTGCTCACTGTAGTGGCTTCTCTTGCAGAACAGAGGCTCTAGGCATGCAGGCTTCAGTGGTTGCAGATCTCAGTTGCCCTGTGGCACATGGAATCTTCCTGGACCAGGGATTGAATCCATGTCCCTTGCATTGGCAGGTGAATTCTTAACCACGGAACCACTGGTAAAGTCCAAACACGTTTTAAAAATGAATACACACAAATGGCCAAGAACTATATGCTCGTAAATAAAACCACAATCAGACACTACTTCACATCCATTCGGACACCTACTACGAAACATGAAATGGAAAGTAAAATTATGTTGAGGTGGCTGTGGAGACACTGGAACTCTGTGAACCTTTGATGGAAACATAAAATGGTACATCCAATAGAGGAAACTTCAAAATATCAAAAACAGAATGGACATAGAACAAGAACAGAATGGACAAGCGGTTCCAATTCTGGCTATACACCCAAAAGAATTGAAGGCAGTATCACAAGGACATATCTGTGCAGCCATTCTCACAGCAGCACGCTTTACAACAGCCAAAATAATGGGGAGAAAATAAGTGTCCATCAATGGATGAATGCGTTAACATGTGGTGTACACATACTATTGAGTATTATTCAGCCTTAAAAAAGAAGGGACTTCTGAAATATGAAGTGACAGATGAAATGTGAAATTATACTAACTGAAGTCTTCAGAAAGACACAATCTGTATGATTCTCCTTACATGAGGCAGTTCAGTTCAGTCGCTCAGTCGTGTCCAACTCTTTGCGACCCCATGAATCACAGCACGCCAGGCCTCCCTGTCCATCACCAAGTCCCGGAGTTCACCCAAACTCATGTCCATCAAGTCAGTGATGCCATCCAGCCATCTCATCCTCTGTCGTCCCCTTCTCTTCCTGTCCCTAATCCTTCCCAGCATCAGGGTCTTTTCCAATGACTCAACTCTTCGCATGAGGTGGCCAAAGTATTGGAGTTTCAGCTTCAGCATCAGTCCTTCCAATGAACACCCAGGACTGATTTCCTTTAGGATGAACTGGTTGGATCTCCTTGCAATCCAAGGGACTCTCAAGAGTCTTCTCCAAGACCACAGTTCAAAAGCATCAATTCTTCGGTGCTCAGCTTTCTTCACAGTCCAACTCTCACATCCATACATGACCACTGGAAAAACCATAGCCTTGACTAGATGGACCTTTGTTATCAAAGTAATGTCTCTGCTTTTTAATATGCTATCTAGTTTGGTCATAACTTTTCTTCCAAGGAGCAAGTGTCTTTTAATTTCATGGCTGCAGTCACCATCTGCAGTGATTTTGGAGCCCAAAAAATAAAGTCTGACACTGTTTCCCCATCTATTTGCCATGAAGTGATGGGACCAGATGCCATGATCTTAGTTTTCTGAATGTTGAGCTTGAAGCCAACTTTTTCACTCTCCTCTTCCACTCTCATCAAGAGGCTTTTTAGTTCCTCTTCACTTTCTGCCATAAGGGTGGTGTCATCTGCATATCTGAGGTTATTGATATTTCTCCCGGCAATCTTGATTCCAGCTTGTGCTTCTTCCAGCCCAGCATTTCTCATGATGTACTCTGCATAGAAGTTAAATAAGCAGGGTGACGATATCCAGCCTTGACGTACTCCCTTTCCTATTTGGAACCAGTCTGTTGTTCCATGTCCAGTTCTAACTGTTGCTTCCTGACCTGCATATAGGTTTCTCGAGAGGCAGGTCAGGTGGTCTGGTATTCCCGTCTCTTTCAGAATTTTTCACAGTTTATTGTGATCCACACAGTCAAAGGCTTTGGGATAGTCAATAAAGCAAAAATAGATGTTTTTCTGGAACTCTCTTGCTTTTTCAATGATCCAGTGGATGTTGCAGTTAGGGCAGTCAAAATCAGAGAGTAGAATAGTGGTTGCCAGGGGATGGAGGAGGAGAGGAGCATTTGTTATTTAATGGGTACAGAGTTGCATTTAATGGGTACAGAGCTCCTGGACGTTAGTTGCATGACAGTAAGAATGTACTTGACAATACTTAACTGCACACTAAAATTCTTAAGATGGCAAGTTTTATGTATGTGTGTTTTAACACGACAAGAAAGAAAACAAACCCCAAAGTACATAATACATACTTCACAAAGTACATAATACGTACTTCACATCACCGATCAGAGCTGACTTTTGGCTGAAGTTGTTTCCCCATTTGCTTCCTTCCTAATATCTTTTTCTGGTGTGAATTTTTTGGAGCTAAATGAAGTTTGGCTAGTTTTGGTATAGACTTTCCAACATTCATTGCACTCAGAAGGCATTTCTCCAGGGTAAATTCAACCATGTTTAAGACCGGAGTCGCACGCAATGATGTTCCCATATCCGCTGTTCTCAAAAGGCCTCACATCAACGTGAATTCGCTAGTTTTTACTGAATCTGGAGTTTTAACTACAAAACGTTCCCACATTAACGGGACTAAAAAGGCCTTTTTCCAGTGGGACTCCTCCAATGTCTAATGAGTGTGGAGCTGCAACTAAAGGATTTTCTGTATCAATGCACTAGCCACCTAGCCGCCTCTCCCCACCCGGCTTTCCCCACGGCCAGTGACCGAGGCAAGCGCGGGCGGCAACGAGAGCAGCGCCGTCGATTGTGGGCTCCGGGGGTGGGGGTGGGGGGCTCACAGTCGGCTATGGACAGCCGGCCAACGTCTCTCCTCGCGCGATCCATTCACTTCGGTCCCCACTCAGAAAAAGCCCCAAGAACGGTGAAAACAGCACGAAAACCGGCCGGCTCATAGAAGCCGTTAAGCCCGGCTCCTGAATGCACGAGGACGAAAACATAGGCCTGCTGAACCCTCACTGACCCGGCGATAGGCGGCGGCTGGACCAATGAGAGGTTAGAGGTGGGAGAGTGGCTGCGTGCGCATCCACTGGGCCGGAACTTCCGGAGTTCTTCCTGTCTTCCCTCCCCAGTATCCTGGCTTGGAGAATTCCATGGACAGAAGAGCCTGGCAGGCCACAGTGAAGGCTTAAATGTCCCTCGTCGGGCACCCAAGTGATGGTGGCAAAAAAGCGGGAGGAGAGGCTCAGGGATGAGGTCGGCTCACGTGGGTTCTTCGTCTCCCGGGCCCCCACCTGGCCCGAGTCCCAGATCCGGACCGAGGAACGCCCGCTCAGATCCCTGCCGGTCAGCCATAGAATCCAGAACTGAGGCCGGCCTTGCGAGCGGTCGCCTTTCAGCCAGTGAGCCAGGGTGAGGGAGAGAGTTCCCTCGGGGGCGATGGTGCACGGCTTGCAGATGCTACCGAGTCGGCAGCCTTGGGGAAACCTGGGGTCACTTTTTTTCTGGGACAGAAGGGAACGAGGTGACTCACCTGAAATGGCAGCCTGAGCAGGTGGGAGCCATGGAAGATTGTGCAGAGAGTGGGGATTGGAAAACCGTGTCCAGAGTTAGAAGATAAAAATTGGGAGAAAAGGATGCAAATGGAGGCAGGGAGACTGCTAAGGAAGCCACCGCGATAGACCCCAGGAGAATTATGGGAGAGGCTGGACCAGGGAGGTAGCGGGAGATGGGGTGAGACTCCGGGTAGGTTTCGTCAGTAGAGCGTACAGGATTTTCTGATGTGCCATGTGTGACTGTGAGCAGAAGCAGGGAGTGAAGGGCCATCTCAGGGATTTTTTGGCCTGAAAATATGTAGGTTCCAGGGGGAAGATCCTTGTTGTATTTGGATATGTTGATCCTGACGCTGTCAAGATGGAGGTGTCACCAAATGGAGATGGCATATGCGGAGGCGAACATAATGTCTGGAAGCCGAGGAAGGAGGTGGGGCTGGAGTGGAGGGTGTGGACTGGGCCAGGAGGGACCAAGTGGAGGAGCCTATCACAAGGAGGCCTTGTGATACGGGTCGGGAGGGCAGGATGAGGGCTGGGTGCTGGCAACCCTGATGCTGCCTCTCAGAAAAGAGACCTGACGGAGGAAGGGTTCTGACCTGTGTAGAAAGGGAGCCCGGAGCAGGTAAGAGCTCCCCTTCTGTGGAGCCTGCTGTGGGTGCTGGAGTCGATTCTCTGCTTGCTGGCTCTGCTGACCCTCAGGGACACCCCGATGGAAGGAGGGAAGGGTCAGCCAGGCTGCTGCAGCCAGTGGATCGTGGACGAGAGCACCTGCCTCACCTCACCCCTCAGGGCAGGAGGGATGAAACTCTGCTTCAGTCAAGGGCTCCCAAGAAGCTGCTCACGGGTCTGCTCGCTGAATAGACTGACAGGTGACCTGCCTGCCCAGCCCCTCCCCGTTAATGGGTCCCTCTGTGACCCATTAACTTAAGAATGTGTGAAAATTAATGTAAACACGAATTAATCAATATTCTTCTAAATACACATGCAATTAGAAATGAGCCTATTCACTCTTAAATTTATGCAGACACTTTATAATTGGCTTGTTATTGATTTACCTCTAGATATTATTTGCTTACAATGCAGTTTCGTGTATGATATCCTCTGAGATCTTAGCAGTAAAAGTGAAGACCCCCAAGTTTCAACACTCTGCCACTTCATTTGCACTGAAAATATGTACAAAACTGTTGATCACAGGACCTCGCCCGGTGGCCCAATGGTTAGGAATCTGCCTTCCAGTGCAGGTGATCTGGTTTGATCTGGGTCGGGGAACTAAAATCCCGCATGAACGGAGCAACTAAGCCTGAGACTGCAGTTACTAAGCCTGCGAGCTCTGGAGCTACCATGCCACCAGAGAACTCTGCACGCCCCAACAGAAGATTGCGCACATTACAAATACGACCTGACATGACCATAAATAAATACTAAAAACAAAAACTTGTTCCTGTGGACAGTCATAGCCAATACACGCTGTGTCTTCCTTACGTTAGATACCAAGATGAGCCCTGTGAGGTTGGAAGCATTCATATCTTACGCAGCATTTTCTTTTTCCTGAGGCTCAGTCCTTCTCCCCGCTGGTAAGAGACAGTACTGTTTTCTGAGGAACTGAGCTTAGACCATCAGGCTGAGCTCCCACTACACCAGGGCTTGGCAGGGGTGGAGGTCCGGCTCTGCTGTAGGATCCTACCACTGCTGTCCACTGCTCGTGGCTTCCTTCTCTCCCCAGGGCCCCATGGCAGTAGCAGAGATGCGCATGGACCCTGTACAGGTGAGTGGAGGGGTCCCACCTTTTACCCATACTAATTATCACCTGCTGGTTTTATCATCCTGATATATATGCCCTCAGGAAATGGCAGTGTCCCAAGACTTCTGTCTCTTTTTTCTGTCTTGTATATGTAGACCATGTGCTCTCACCAGGCCCAGAACCCTATATTTAGTCCTGGGTTATATGGAATGTTTCCATTTCTGACAACTGATGGGGGAAGGTGTGGCAGGGAGTCCTGGCCACAGGATGCAGAATGTCCAGACAGCTGCAAGTGATACTGAGGTGGGATGTGCAGGGAACTGTTGGTTCTGTCATATCTGGTGGGAATGGGGTGCTGGGACAGGGGTGCACAGGTATCAGGCCTTGGCTGATAGCCTGAGGTTGGTGGTGGTTCATGAACCAAACTCTTCCAATTCTGGCAGGATTTTCCAGGTTTTGCACATCAGATGCCCTGTGTTGAATCTCTCTGGACATGTGCTGGCCCTTCCTTTTTCTGTCTTTCACCTGGAGCAGCAGAGAGAACCCTGGGTACCTGAGAGTGTGGACATTACTGCATCGATGGCAGGAGACACTTAAAAGTACCCGGGCTTGGTGCAACATCCTGGGAAAGGGTGTCATGTCAGAGCTGGGAACCTGTTCTGTGTTCACCATTGACATGCTACGACCACTGGCCACACCTTGCTTCTTCCTTTTCTTCTGCATTTTTCTTTCTGTTGCCACACTCTAAGCACACCAGTAGGGGCCTTCATTTGTCACATGTTCCATTTCATTGGACCCTTTGCATCTTCTACATTTGACCTGTACATGAGATGCCTTGAGGTCTGCACATATGCATATAGCTCTTGGAATGTAGCGTCACATTTGCTGTCAGGTATTGACAGCTCTGGAAACAGCCTTTGCCACAATGCTCACTGTCACTAGTAGCCATGCCCGTGATTACAGGTGCACTCAGTGTGGGAAAGCCTTCAGCTGAAAACAGATACTTGGTGAGCACCAAAAAATCCGCACTGGAATACAGCTTTATGAGCACAGCAAATGCGGGAAATGCTTCAAGGACAAAGCCTACTTTATAAAATATCAGAGAATTCACACTGGAGAAAGCCCTTATGAGTAAGCAAATGTGGGAAAACTTTCATGTACAGCTCCACATTCATCAGACATCAGAGAGGTCACAATGTAAGAAGGCCTTATAAGTGTGGTGAAAGTGGGAAATTCTTTAAGTCAACACTCATTAAGCATGAGAGAATTCATACTGGAGAAAGGCCAAGTGCAGTGAATGTGGGAAATTATTTAGGTGCACATCCCTCATTAAACATCAGCATTCATGGCACTGAAAGGCTTTATGAGTGCAGGAAATGTGGGAAATTCTTTTGGTATACCTCCACACTCACTGGATATCAAAGAACTCCTACTGTAGAAAAGCCTTATGATTTTTCTGTTTTGTTCTTTATAAGCCAGTCTGTGAATGTGGGGAATTCTTCTTGTACAAGTACAAGCTTGTTAACCATTGGCAAAATCATATTGGAGAAAGGCCTCATAAATGTAGCAAATGTGGTAAATTCTTTCAGTACCACTCCAATTTCATTAAACATTGGAGAAATCACATGGAAGAGAGGCCTGATGAGTGTAGAGAGTATGGGAAAGTGTTTAGCCACAAGAATGTACTTTTTCAGCATCAGAAAACCCATACTGGAGAAAGGCCTTATACATGCAGAAAATGTCAAAAGGCCTTCGTTAGGAAGTCCCACCTCCTACATCACCAGAAAACCCACAATGAGGACAATATGAGCGCCTTTAACGTGGAGAACTCTTTAGGAACAACCCCAACCTTGTTGTGATCCCCAGAGTCAAAGGCTTTGGCATAGTCAATAAAGCAGAAATAGATGTTTTTTCTGGAACTTTCTTGCTTTTTCAATGATCCGACGGATGTTGGCAATTTGATCTCTGGTTCCTCTGCTTTTTCTAAAACCAGCTTGAACATCTGGAAGTTCATGGTTCACATACTGTTGAAGCCTGGCTTGGAGAATTTTGAGCTTTACGTTACTAGAAAGTGAGATGAGTGCAATTGTGCGGTAGTTTGAGCATTCTTTGGCATTGCCTTTCTTTGGGACTGGAATGAAAACTGACCTTTTCCAGTCCTGTGGCCACTGCTGAGTTTTTCAAATTTGCTCTCAAATTGAGTGCAGCACTTTCACAGCATCATCTTTTAGGAATTGAAATAGCTCAACTGGAATTCCATCACCTCCACTAGTTTTGTTCATAGTGACACTTCCTGAGGCCCACTTGACTTTGCATTCCAGGATGTCTGGCTTTAGGTGAGTGATCATACCATCGTGATTATCTAGGTCGTGAAGGTCTTTTTTGTATAGTTCTGTGTATTCTTGCCACCTCTCCTTAATATCTTCTGCTTCTGTTAGGTCCATACCATTTCTGTCCTTTATTGTGCCCATCTTTGCATGAAATGTTCCCTTGGTATCTCTAGTTTAATTACATTAATATTAATCTCTAATTCCCTTGGTATCTCTTGAGAAATCTGTATTCAGGTCAGGAAGCAACAGTTAGAATTGGACATGGAACAACAGACTGGTTCCAAGTTGGGAAAGGAGTATGTCAAGGCTGTATATTGTCACCCTGCTTATTTAACTTATATGCAGAGTGTCAGGGAACGTTTAACAAGAGGATTCCTGCGTGCTGTTTCTCATAAATCCTCTGTTCCTTATCAGTTCCTGGCAACAGGAATGAGTGGAACAGCACGCTGCTCCCAGCACTGAGGTCGTAGAATGAAATGCATGCATGAATCCTTCAGTAAATATTCTCCTTACGACAAAACGGCTTAGTCTCAGTCCTCTTTCCTGAGATATGGATTGTCTCCTGACCTTAGGACCATTGTTAAGCCCTTGTTCCCTTGATAAGGGTTGCTGTACGTTTGGTTTTCTGATCTTTATCGTTGTCGAAAGAAATTCCTTGTACACAGCCTATATATATACTCCTAGAAAGATCTTAAAGCACCCTTGCTCCACCAGAGGCTTGGGTCCCCGTGTCTGTCTTTCTCTCTCTCTCTCCCCCTCCCTCCCTCCCTCCGGCTAATTCTCTGGAGCGTGGAAACCCACCAAGCTCACTCTCCTGCCTGGGCTTTCAAGACCTCCTCGAGAGGGCGCCCTGTGGCCTCGTGAGTGGTGCAAGCCCTGTTCTAGGGTTTTATTGGTTCTCTGCATAAACCAGGGAATATTAGCTTCTTTCAATCTTTCACTTTCTTATCATCGACTCCGGACCACCAGGTTCCGGTCTGTTAAAGGACCACAACAGCAGAGTACACGAGAAATGCTGGGCTGGGTGAAGCACAAGCTGGAATCAAGATTGCCAGGAGAATCTGCTGTTATGCAGATAACACCACCCTTTTTGCAGAAAGCGAAGAAGAATTAAGGAGCCTCTTGATGAAAATGAAAGAGGAGAGTGAAAAAGTTGGCTTAAAGCACAACATTCAGAAAACTAAGATCATGGCATCTGGTCCCATCACTTCATGGCAAATAGATGGGGAAATGGTGGAAACAGTGACAGACTTTATTGTTTTTGGCTCCAAAATCACTGCAGATGGTGACTGCAGCCATGAAATTAAAAGACGCTAGCTCCTTGGAAGAAAAGCTATGACCAACCTAGACAGCATATTAAAAACCAGAGAGAGACATTACTTTGCCAGCAAAGATCTGTCTAGTCAAAGCTATGGTTTTTCCAGTAGTCATGTATGGATGTTGGACTATAAAGAGAGTTGGACTATAAAGAAAACTGAGCACTGAAGAATTGATGCTTTTGAACTGTAGTGTTGGTGAAGACTCTTGAGAATCCTTTGGACTGCAAGGAGATCCAACCAGTCCATCCTAAAGGAAATCAGTCCTGAATATTCATTGGAAGGACTGATGTTGAAGCTGAAACTCCGGTATTTTGGCCACCTGATGCGTGGCCAAACTAACTCATTTGAAAACACCCTGATGCTGGCAAAGATTGAAGGCAGGAGAAGGGGATGACAGAGGATCAGATGGTTGGATGGCATCAACAACTCAATGGACATCAGTTTGAGTAAACTCAGGGAGTTGGTGATGGACAGGGAGGCCTGGTGTGCTACAGTCCATAGGGTTGCAAAGTGTCAGACATGACTGAACGACTGAACTGAACTGAACAACCTCATTGAGCAAGAATTCACAGTGGTAAAAACCTAATGAATTCAGAGAATATGGTAGATTCTTTAGGTGCTAGTCCAAACTCCTAGTGGTAAAGAACTTGCCTGCCAATGCAGGAGACACAAGAGATGCTGGTTTGACCCCTGGGTGTGGAAAATCCCCTGAAGGAGGGCATGGCAACCCACTCCAGTATTCTTGCCTGGAGAATCCCATGGACAAAAGAGCCTGGAAGGCTACAGTCCATAGGGCTGCACAGAATTGGACAAGACTGAAGCAACTTAGCATGCAAGAACGCCAAACTCTGTACACTGGAGAAGCACCCTATGAGTTGATTTGGAGTGGACCTTAAGAGTACAGGAAACATGGGAAATTTTTTGGTACACCTCTCAGACATCAAGAGTTCACAGTGAAGGAAGGCCTTCTGAGAGCAATGAGCGTGGACAAGTCTTTAGGTGAAACTTAGCCCTGTTGCCCATCAGAGATTTCACAATGGATAAAGACTTTATTTGTGCAGCAATTTAAAGTAAGTTCAGCCAAAACTTCCACCTCATTCAGCACCAAAAAGTTCACAGCAGATTGTTGCAAAAGGCGAAAGACTTCAGCAAAATATCTGCTCAATTTTGCCTGTGGTAAAATACATGTAACAAAATTCACCCTCGTCCTTTTTAATTGTACAGTTTAGTATGTGTAAAAACTCACATTTTGCACAACTGATCTCCAGAATTCCTGTCATCTGGCAAAAATAAAACTCTACACCCATTAAACAAGATCTCTTCCTATGCCCTCCCTACCAGACCTGCCTCTATCAATTTGATTACTCTGGATACTTTATACAAGTGTAATCATACATTTTTCATCTCTTTGCAACTGGCTTATTTAGCTTAGCATAATGTCCCCATGTTGAAGCATTTGTTAGTACTTCCTTCTGCTTTGAGAAGGAATCAGAATTGACCCACCTAAGCCATAGGGAAGGGTGCTGATGGAGTCAATACTACTAGTACTTTGCCAGATATTTGTAGAGGAAGAAATCCAAATTTTATTGACATATTTACTGAGGTACTGACACATATTAAACCATTCTTGAAAGTGTAAAATGTATTTTCACACGAGTGCATAAGAGGACCATCACCAACATCATAATAATGAACATGTCCATTACTTATAGAATTTCCACTGACTCCTTTGTATTCTCTCTCTCAGTCCTAGCCAACCTGCCATCTCCAGGGAGCTATTACAGTGTGAATTTTTTTTTTTTTAATCAAACCATGCAGCTTGCAGGATCTTAATTTCCCTACCAGGGACTGAACCCAGGACCTCAGGAGTTAAACAGCAGAGTCCTAACCATTGGACTGCCAGGGGATTCCCAATACAGTTTATATTTTCTAGAACTTTATTGTTATTCAAGGATGGCTGCTTTCAGTAAATGCATTTTTTTGTATATATTTAAAATGTATTTTTAGTATTATATTTAATATTTTGTGTGTGCAAAAGCATGGCATAGTACAGGAATAAACAAGGCCCTGTTATATACTAGAGCTGCATTTTCTGACAATCACTCTGAGAAAAAGTTGTTTAAAGTGGGTAAGTGAAGTTTAAGGAAATTTAAATTGTTTCATAGGAAATTAATATCTTAAAAAATTTTGAGCCAAGCGTCCATTGGCCTGTCTTTCTTTATTTTTCTTATTTGGCTTTTTTTCTTGTAGTGTTTTTCAGCTATGTGTTTGTGTCATAAAAGTTCTTATCCATTTTTTTTATCACTAATCATTTTGGTGTGGTAAAATATGCATAAAATTTGTCATCTATCATCTTTCAGTGTTTAGTGATGTATCCTGGCAGGAAATGGTGTACAATAATTTGCTCTCCTTTAGGCTGGGCTTCAGCTTTTGAAAGAAACTCAGAATAATAAACATTTCAATAAGTGTTGTTTGCTAGGTTGGACCACAATCACTCATTATCAAGGCAGGAAAGATACCCCTTCTCCAACTCTCCCTCATGCCCTGTCTGGGGTCTTTAGCATGTTGAAGGTCACAAAACAGTCTCTAAAAATTTAGTCTACATGTATTTTACAGGCAACGAGAGGTGACAGCTATGAGTGGACATAGAGTGCCATACGATGTGTCCATTTTGGTGTGTAGATTAGAACTAGATGTGGTTCGTGTGTACATGCCAAGTCACTTCAGTCCGACTCCTGGTGACCCTATGGACTGTAGCCTGCCAGGCTCTTCTGTCCATGGGATTCTCCAGGCAAGAATATTGGAGTGAATTGCTGTGCCCTCCTCCAGGGGACCTTCCTGACCCAAGGATCGAACCTGCTTCTCTTATGTCTCCTGCATTGACTGGCGGGTTCTTGACCACTATTACAAATATATTGCTATCTGAAATTACAGGTCCCTAAGCTTTGTGGGCTTTTCCAAGACTCTACAAATTTAGGAGCATCCCACTTAAGAGTAACCGAAGGCTCTCCCATGGCTGGAGCAGGGAACTCTTTTCCTGGTGTCCCTGAGGGTGCCTCTTGGCTTTTACAGGTCCAGTAGGAAGTGACTTACTCTCCAAGTGTTGGTAGGTAGTGTTGGCAGAGGAAGCTACATTACCCAGAAGTCTCTCTGGTGCATGGTCATAGCTGCACAGCCTTGTGGACAGAGTAGTTTCCACTACCTTAGTTACCTGCACTTTCTCAAAGTTGGTAGTTCCAGAATGTGGCTAAAGGCTAAGGGAGGATGGAAAGGGCTCTGGGAAAGGAGGTTCTGAAGCTGTAAAGTCAGCGGGGTTTTGCTGCCTCTCAAAGGGCTTATTATACCCAGAGTTCCTTGGAATGTAATCTAGGGCATGTCACAGAAATGTTTCGAGACCTATTATTTCAGACTGCATGAATCGTAGCAAACTTCCAATGACTGCACGTAGAAAGGGACCCACCATACTGCAATGCTACTCAGCATCGTCTCATAGTTGTCAGCTGTCTTGTTTCTTGTCAAAAACATGAACACTCTGCTTTCCATGAGTTTCAGTAGGTTCGCTCAAACACAATATGAAAAGCCCCCAAAGGGGCTTAGGATGGGAAACGTGGAAAAGGGATGTTTGCAATCACCAAAGTAGCTTAAAAGGATTATGAGGTGCCCCTGGTTCCCACAGAAAATGTCTTTCCTGCCTGAATAGTCAGTTATTAAGAATGTGAAACCTCTCTAACAGAAGCAGAACTTATCTCGTGCCATCTTCTGCCAGGACAGTGTATGCCCCTCAGAATCTGACCATGTGTGCAAAGGGGCCAGCTTATCCCTGATATAAAGGTTTGTGATTCCATGACCTCATCTCCTTGCTGGGAAATGGTTTATCATCTCACCTGTAAATTACTGCAGCAGTATATACACAGGCAGTTGAGATTTGTCTTTGGAAAAATACTTGTTAAATGGATGTTATTAAATGTTATTAATAATTTTATAGTTTTTCAAGGGAAGTGGCAGAAATGGTTCTAGAGAAATTTATTTGTGACAGTGGGTGAAAAGAAATCAATGAAGTTTGAGTAAGAGTCACTGATCGCTTCTCGGCCTTTTGCTAAGATCAAGTGTGAGTAAGAGTCACTGAGTCTGAGAAGTCAGAAAATGAAGCCAAGACCTCAAGGCTTGCTGAAACCTTAGACACACTCAGAGTTCGGTTTAAAAATGTGATTATTTTCATATTTGAAAACATGATGCATTAACAGTTTGGAGGGAAGGGTAAAGACAATATTTAAAAAGAGTTGCCAGATAGGTAAAAATGAATAAAGAAACTGTGCTGTTGTGTACTTCAGTTCAGTTCAGTTCAGTCGCTCAGTCGTGTCCGACTCTTTGCGACCCCATGAATCGCAGCACGCCAGGCCTCCCTGTCCATCACCAACTCCTGGAGTTCACTCAAACTCACGTCCATGGAGTCGGTGATGCCATCCAGCCATCTCATCCTCTGTCGTCCCCTTCTCCTCCTGCCCCTAATCCCTCCCAGCATCAGAGTCTTTTCCAATGAGTCAACTCTTCGCATGAGGTGGCCAAAGGACTGGAGTTTCAGCTTCAGCATCCTAACCTATAAATGTTCAGTCAGCACTGAAAAGGGTTTGGGTACAAGAGTAGCCGCATGACATACACTGGAAATAAGACTCCCGGCTGTTCTGTGTAGAGAGCACATGCTCTGCGTCCTGTATGGATACTGTCAGAACACCCTCAATATTCTGATTTCACCTTTTTTTTTAACATTACAAAAAGTTAGCAGTTAGAGCTATTTTTCTCTCACTGTAATTGCCAATAATTTAGGGGCAACATTAGCTCATAAACATGTCTCCATAAACAACCTTCTCAACAATGCCTTACGGTCTCTTCTGAGAGTCTGGCTAAGGAAGAACAAAAGAGGGGACTGAGAATTAATGTGTTTATTTTTCATAAGTGGAAGGCAAAGACTTCCTTTAGCCAAATTCCAAAATCTTGAACAAGAAAACAATTTATTAGAGAGAACTTCAGATAATCTGTGAAAACCAGTCAGCAACAGCCTCACACCAGTAAAGTCAAGCTTCCAGAAATTAGCGAATAATTGACAGTGCCAACCTTCTAGAATTCAGCCAGGAGTGTTCAGGCCCCAGCGTAGCTTAAAAGGTAACAACCAATCAGCGAATGCCTCACTATACAACCCCACTTAGAGCCCAGTAATACTCCTGGAAATTCATTGGTCCTTAAACATGCCCATTTTTTAAAGTGCCAACTCCTGAATGCCAGCCTTCCGATTTTGAGGTGACTGCCTGACAACTAGAGCTCTTCTTTGCAGGCAGGAAAACAGGTAGTTCTCCCCCACTGTCTTTGTACTAGATACCAGGTTCAAGCCACTGTTAGCTCACAACTTTGCAAACATTTCAAAGGCTCCACCTTTGAACTCGCAGTTATGAGTTTGGACTTGTGACAAACTGATGCACACGGGAAATTGAAAAAAGCGATGTTCTCTATTCCTGCTCACCTTGCTATTATCTATTTTCTGTATAAACAGAATATAAAAATGCAGGTATACATTTTTTGTGATAGATTTCATGAAGACTGGCTATTTCTTAAATGTGGTAAAAGTCCTCTTCAAGGTCTTTGAATGATATGCGACTATTCATTCAATATTGAAAATGATGGACAACATTATAGTTAAACATGAGAGCTGAATGATTTCTTCAACTACTATTAAAGCAAGTGAAAAAGTAATTGGTAAGAAAAATTCAGATTAACAAGGTTAAGAAAGAAATAGGAGAGGTTGTAAGGAGCTTCCACACTGATTATCATCATCAGTCCTCCAGCTCGCACCACTGTTGAGCCTGTATCTCATTAATCAACATTCAGTGGGGAAGGGAACAAGATGAGCTGGATGCACCCACTGTAGAAGCTGTGTAACAGCTTTTATGTTTGCTGTGGAAGTCCCACCAAGCTCTGGAGTGCAACGCCTGTCGCTGCAGACCGCAGCCTTCCACAGGCCCCTGTGCCTTGCTCCTCAAGGACGACTCGAGTCGTTGAAGATGTGGTAAATCAGCAGTGGGTCTAACCTCTGCTTTGTGTTGATCTTCTTGGCCTTTCGTTCTCAGTCTGACACCTGGAATTTGTTGTTAGTTCCTAGTTGTTTGAGATACTTGGAGGATCAGGCCATTTCTTTTCAAACCTTTTTTGTTGTCCTTTGAGATACTGCTTATTGTTTTCTGTGCTGTCGAAAAGTGTAGCTTTGTTGTGAGTTGAATCATGGTGGGAACAGAAGTACTGCCCTATGAACCTGTTCAGACCAGCGTCACAGACCAATGGGCTTGCAGTTCTCGCAGTACTGGAGGCTACATGACAAACGGTCCTGTGAGTCCCCAGTAAACCAAATGAGGCCTCCTTCCATCTCGAAACTGTTGTAGAGTAGTGTGAGCCGGGCAGTATTACAGAGAGAACATTCTCTCCAGTATCCACATGCCAGGGGAGTCATTGTGGGTCTGTGGGGGTGAGGGGCCGAACGTCAGGTTAGGAAACGAAGGCCCACAAGAATTGCATTCCTAGTGACCACCGCCTGGCCTCGGGGTTGTCTGAGTCCGAATCTTCTCTCCCCTGAAAAATCCCTGTATTTCCTATCTCTGTTACAATCCTAATTCTGTGCCTGTCGTGCTGAATAGGATAACTGTACCAAGGATGACTTAAGCCCTCAATGACCACTCAGGAGAACACCTGATTTGAACAAAAAGGTTCATTTGAGAGACACCTTTGAAAATGAAGGAATTCTTTAAATAATTAGAATTCTCAGGCCCAATGGATAGCCTTTCTTAGTAGTACACAGAAGCCTCCAAATTAAATTCTGAAATAAAAGTTACATTACTAAAGATTCCTTGGCCAAACCTACTAAGCAAGCAGACAAGCTTCAGCAGGAACAGGGAGACTCAATGCCCTGTAAACCCACCATCTCCATGACCTCCAGCTGCCCCCCACACTCATCTCTCTCCATTCCCACATCCAGGGCCCTCCGCCTACACCCAGCCCTCTCCCCTCCCACATCCAGCTCTCTGTCCTGCCCCTCATCCTTCTGATCGCTCTTCTTAGCCCCTCTCCCCTTGCTCTTTTCCTTGCTGAGTCCCTACTATTACGCAAAAGGCAGATTGACACTGTTTGCAGCCGCAAATTAAGGATTTGTTGTGGGGCACTAACCAAGGGAATGGGCCACTGCAAATTGGTCTTTGTTAAGGGTTACTAGAGGGAAAGAACAAAAAAGCCGGGCTTGATCACCATCTTGTGACATTTCTTAGTCAGTTTCAGGAATAAGGATGCCTATGGTTTATGGTTCTCTGGTCTGGTGGTCCGTGACCTAGAAGTTGTCAGCTCGTCTTGTCCTGGATAAACACTCCGGTCTGTACATTAACAATGATATCAACAACAGCAATTTTGGTCATCTGACTGGCTGATTAGTGTTCAGTTAGCACAAGATTTAGGTAAGAGTGGAAAAGAAAGGGAACAGTTTTGGATAGAGAGGTTAATCATCAACTCAGCAGGGGAACTCAGTTAGTGGGACTCAGTTTCACCACCTTTTCTTAACAGCTCTCTTAAAACCCCAAATGCCAGTTACCTCTAAAGATCAATGCCAGCCACGAATCAGCAATGCAAGAAATCGTAGATTTTAAACCTTGGATGTAAGCTGAATTAAGAGGTATAAGTAAAGACTCTCTTCAACCCAAGGAAAATCAGCAATTATTAAAAATTTTTAGAATCCTTTAAAAAAATTTTTTTATAATTCTTTATGGTACATCTAACCAAAGTCACCGAACTTACACAACCTGGTTAGAAGCTAAGATAGAAAGTCAAAGGTGGCAAGAACTGCCTGGACTGATCAGGGAGGGACCAGCGGGAGTCCCGCTTCCACAATGAACCTGAGGGTCAGAAAGGCCGGGGGTCGGCCCAAGCCTCCTGAAGCCACAGCTGAAGCAGTAACAGCAAAAGTGGACTGTGTAACAACTTCACCATTAAAACAAAGGCATTTTTAACCCACAGGAGACTGTCACAACAGACTAGGGAAAATTCCTAATTTCCACAGTTGGGAGTCACAGAGGTGCTGATGTAGGAGTATCTGTTTCATGTCATTTTACAGTGATGTTAAGCTTCAGGTTGGAGACCTAATACAAAAACAGAACTTAAAAGGTTGTCCTATCTCATGAAGAAAAGCTAACACAAAGAAAATCCCTCAAATCAGGACAGTCAGGGTGCTCTGAGGAAGGAACAACACCCAATAACCTGCCATACTCTTTCACGAAACATGACTTAACTATATTTGGTCATCCTCATCAGTTCCTGGTAGATATGGGACTACTTTTTCTACGTTAAACATGGGACTACTTTTTCTACATTAAACACCAACACCTTAGCTCAATGTCTTCCTAAGGGTGGAAGATATTTCAAATAACCCACAGATTTACCCCATTTCAAGAGTAACACCTGGGTCACTGACTGAAAAATTACGTGCCTTCCTCTGACTACCCCTGCAAATTCAATAGGAAGAGGCTTGTTAAATTCTATACTCCTCAATACCCTAATTACAAGGGAAATTTTAAGAACAAAAATATTTTAACTAGATAAAAATGAAAATGCTACATATAAAAATTGATGTGATACAACCAAATTAAATGATTAGAGGGAAACATAAAGCTTTAAAGTTTATTACAAAAGAAGAATGATGTCAATAACCTAACCTTCCATGTTAAGAAACTTGGAAAATAAGACAAAACTAGTCACAAGGCAAGCATTAAAAAAGGAAGTAAAAGAGATCAGAACAAAACATTGAAACAGAATACAGAAAAAAAATTTTTTCTAGAAATCAATTAAAGAAAAACTCTCTTTCAAAAGATCAACAAAACTGACAAAACTCTAGGTTGGCTGACAAAAAAAGAAGATAACAAATTAACAAAATCAGGAGTGAAGACACTATTGACCCTACAGAACTTAAAAGTCTCATAAGGGAATATTATAAACAATCCTAACCCTCTCAAATGAGAAAATGTAGTTAAAATGGACAAATTCCTAGAAAGATACCAATTATCAATTCTGACACAAAGAATTTATATAGAACTATACTAAGCTTTTACTTATATACAACATGATCCAGTGGGATTTGTCCCAGGAAATACAAGGTTGGTTTAACATTTGAGTATCAATTAATGAAATATACCATATAAATAAGACACAAGAAAAAACCCCCACAGCCATATGCTGATTATCACAATAAATGGAAAGAACTGGAACAGTGAGTCCATACATTCGCACTAATATAGCCAAGTGACCTTTAGAAAGGGAGCAAAGGCTAAGGAATGGAGAAAGGATAGTCTTTTCAACAAATGGGGTTTTAAAAAATGATCCAGACACAAATCTTACACTTTTCATAAATATTTTCAGAAAATGGATAATAAACCTAAATACAAAGCTACAGAACATCTAGAAGATAACACAGGACATAATGAAGACCTTAGGTACGGCAAGGAGTTTTTAGCTACAACACCAAAAGCACAATCCATTAAAGAAAAACTGAGTATCTTGGAATTGACTACAATTTAAAATTTCTGCTCTGAAAGCAGACGACACTGTTAAAAGAATATGAAAAAATATTCATCATAAGTCATTACAGAATTGCAGTTAGAGCAACAACATGCTATTACTACACACCTATTTGGCAAAAACCCAAAACACTGATGACACCAAATGCTGACAAAGACACGGAGTAACGGAATTCTTATTTATTGCTACTGGGAATGCAAATGATTTTTTGCAGCCATTATAGAAGACAGTGTCTTACTGGACTTCCCTGGTGGTCTAGTGGTTAAGAATTTGCATGCCAGTGTGGGGGACATGGGTTCAGTACTTGGTCTGGGAAGAATCCCACATGCCGCTGAACACCTAAGCCCATGCGCCACAACTACTGAGCCTATGCTGCAACTACTGAAGCCCGCAGGCCTAGAGCCCATGCTCTGCAGCAGGAGAAGCCACCCAAGTGTGAAACCACGCACCAGAACAAAAAGAATATCCTCTACTTGCCACGAGTAGAGAAAGCCTGTGTATGACAATGAAGACACAGCACAGCCAAAAAAATGAAAAAGTTAAAAAAAAAAAGAAAACATACCCTTACTATGACCCAGCAAATCATACTCCTTGGCTTGAACCCAAATGAACTGAATACTTACATCCACTTACACACAATGCATAATGCAGGTTTATTCATAAATGGCAAAACTTGGAAGCAATCAAGATGTTCTTCAGTCAGTGACTGGATAAGCAAACTGTGGTTCATCCATACAATGGAATATAATTCAATGATAACTAATACACAAATCTTCACAGCTGCTTTATTTGTAACAGCCAAACCAGAAACAACCCAAACACCCACTACCAGGTGAATGGATAAAAGAACACTTGTGGTATATCCATACAATGGAATAGTACTCAACAATACAAATGAATAACTGATATATGCAACAATATGCCTTAATGTCAAAAAAGTTATGGTTGGTGAAAAGTGCCAGAGTCCCCACTCTCCACAAAGTATATAATTCTGTTTATATGAAATTCTAGAATATGCTTGCTACTGCTTGTGAATTGTGGGAAAGAGGGGTTAGAAAGGACAAGGAGGAAAGGATTATAAGGGACCCAAGGAATCTTTTGGCTGTGCTGGATATCTCCATTATCTTGATGTGTGGTCTCATCAGAATATACACACGCTGAAACGAAAAACGCTTCACACTTTACATACATGCCATTTATTTCACGTCACCATACCTCAACAAAGATGTTAGGAGCTAAATATTCCCCATAAATATCCATGTTTACCACTCTTCTTGGGAAGTCCCATCTGCCAACTGTTCTGGTTCTACCATATCCCTCTCTACACAATTTAGGAGCATAAGCCCTGCCTCAGGACCAGCAAAAACTGCAGAGCAATGAAGGCCACATCCACCTTAGTCACTAGGAATGCTGGCTGGTCAGAGAAGCCTGAGCCCTGGATCTTTCTTCTGTCACTGCTGGGGTTCCTGCCTGTGCAGTGATGGCCAGAACATCAACAGCCCAGGGAGGTACAGGAATCCACAAACCTTTACTTACTGAGACAGTGTGTTGGCCACAGGAGACTCAGAGGTGTGAAGGCCCTGAGAATTTATGTATACTTTCATGCCATAGAGCCAAAATCGCAGGGACATATAGAGACGCTGCCTTAACAACACCCACCCATCCTCATGAGCCTCAGTCATCCCCACTCCATTATCTCAGTGTCTCTGTACCAACAATGATTCCCACCGTTGCTGGTGTGACTCCTATAATCTTGAACAGGGACATAGTGCATTGACTGCATTCATAAGGCCTTTCTCCCAGTGAAGTTTCTAGGTGTTAAACAAGTTTAAGAGACGCAGCTAAAGGGTCACCAAAACTGCCGCATTCATGAGGTCCTTCTCCAGGGTGAGCTTTCTGGTGCCGAACAAGATGGGAGCTTCTGCTATAGGCCTTCCCACATTCATTGCACACGTAAGGCTTTTCTCCAGTGTGAACTCTCTGGTGTAGAATGAGGCTAGAGTTGCGGCTAAAGAATTTCCCGCATTCACTGCACTTATAAGGTCTCGCTCCAGTGTGAACTTTCTTGTGCTGAACAAGGTGGGAGCTACTAATGTAGGCTTTTCCGCATTCACTACACACATAAGGCCTCGCTCCACTGTGAACTCTCTGGTGTAGAATGAGGCTAGAATTGTGGCTAAAGCATTTCCCACATTCACTGCATTCATAAGGCTTCGCTCCAGTGTGAATTCTCTGGTGCACAATGAGGTTGGAGCTATGGCTAAAGAACTTTCCACAGTCATTGCACTCATAAGGCCTTTCTCCAGTGTGGATTTTCCGGTGCTGTACAAGTGTATCTTTACGGCTAAAGGCCTTTCCACACTCGCTGCACTCATAAGGCCGTGCACCAGTGTGAATTATCTGGTGCTGAACAAGTGTGTCTTTGCAGCCAAAAGCCTTCCCACATTTGCCGCACACATAAGACTTTGCTCCTGTGTGGA
Source organism: Bos javanicus (assembly GCF_032452875.1). Taxonomy (NCBI): domain Eukaryota; kingdom Metazoa; phylum Chordata; class Mammalia; order Artiodactyla; family Bovidae; genus Bos; species Bos javanicus. Next base: position 65,008,607 of record NC_083885.1, on the reverse strand, counting down.
CTCTCCTATGTTTAATGAGGCTGGAGTTATGGCTAAAGAATTTTCCACATTCAATACACTCGTAAGGCCTCGCCCCGGTGTGAATTCTCCAGTGCTCAATAAGGTGAGAGCTTTGGCTAAAGAATTTTCCGCATTCACTGCACTCGTAAGGCCTTTCCCCTGTGTGAAATCTCTGGTGCTGCACAAGTGTGTCTTTACGACTAAAGGCCTTTCCACATTCACTGCATTTATAAGGCCTTTCTCCGGTGTGAATTCTCTGGTGCTGAACGAGGTGGGAGCTTCTGCTGTAGGCTTTTCCACATTCAGTGCAGTCATAAGACCTTTCTCCAGTGTGAACTCTCTGGTGCTGCACAAGTGTGTCTTTGCGGCTGAAGGCCTTTCCACATTCACTGCATGTATATTGTCTTTTGCCAGTGTGAAATTTCTGGTGAGTTTTTAGGTGAGACAAGTTAATGAAGGCCTTTCCACACTCCCTGCACACATGTGATGTTTCCCCACCATGAAGTTTTCTATGATGGATAAGAGTGGATTTCTCGTTGGACAGATTTCCACAAGGTAGGCACCTAAAGGACTGCACTTCAACCGCCTGAGTTACCTGGTTGTCGAGGAGACTGAAGGCGTTCCTGAAGGCTTTCTCATCGTCAGTGCAACTGAAAAACATCAGTTCATCGCTGTCTCCCTGGTGACAACTGAGACTCGACTTGTGTGCAAATGATTCCGCAAACTCAGCTGTTCGGTGTGGACTCAGTCCACTGTGAGTGCTCTGGTGCTGGAAAAGCCTAGAGCTATCCAGCATGTCCATCCCTTTCCCCCTGCAAGTACAAGGTCTCCCTAACTCATAGACAGCACAGCTCTTCACACATGAGGCCTCATCAGCATCCCCCTGGACGGGATCGTTCCCACTATGTGGTTTCTGGTGCTGATGAAAGTTTTCACTCAACAGGAATCCTCGCCCACAGGGGTCACGTGTGTCCAGGTTCTGTGCAGGGCACGAACCCTGGTGTTCAGCCCGGTGGAAAATGTCTTTTAAGAGCGGGTCACTTCTCTCACACGGATGGACTTTCTGGATAAGTGGACAGGACCCAGGAGTCCTGACCTCTGACACTCCTTCTACACAAACAATCTGCTCGGAGGGGGCCTCCTCATTGTCTGCTTCACACCAACAACCTGAAAGCAAAGAAACGCTAGTGAAGGACATGCTTGCTCTGAGTGTGTGACACACCAGTGAGTGAGTCCCTGCGCTTTTGCAGGATGAGGGGCCAGGATCAGTGAAGGAGGGCCCATTGTCACTCCTGGGCCTTGGAAGGTATGGAGGACTTCAATGACGGGTAAAGACACAATGACGGTGGAAAGTACCGGAAGCAGAGGCGAGGTCTCCAACTCACCCCTCTAAGAAGGGTTCTGCAGGGCCTTGGCTTTGGGTCAGGTGAGCCTGGTGCAGAGGCTGTGTCCAGGCCCAGGAAAATCTGATTGCAAGCAAGTAGGCAGCTCTTCTGGACAGCTTACAGGTATGTGCACAACTTGTAACACGTTAAAGCAGCCAATGTTACAGAGCGTTTCAGAGTAAGCTGAGGAGAATGCGTGACAGAGGCCAGAGAGGTGGGAAAACGCCAAGGGAAGGAAGACAGGAGAAACGCCAAGTGCAAGGAACGGTGAGGAGAGGGAGAAGCAAGGTCCCGCTAAGGGCCTTGGCAAGAAAGCACTGGCGCACAGGCTGACAGGACAACGTGAACCCTGCCCCAGATGGTTCTCTCAGTTCCTGTGTGGCAGTGCTGGGCTCTCTCTGGCCTCTCAGTGTGGCTGGAGTCAGGTCCACCCACAAGCACCCGGTGCTTTCTGCCTCTCTGCCACTGGGCAACCACATGGGATCTGGAAGGTGGAAGTTGTGGGGAAAAAAGGGAGACAATAACAGCATTCTGGATCAGCCCTACTCCAATTAAAAACAGCAAACGAAAGGCCCAGATAGACCCATCCCACAGAGAAGAGAAAATGTAAAACCAAAACCCGAAGGAGGACTTGCCAGGAAACCCCTATGCCCTCCACAAGCAGTGACTATGTTAGCACCTGTAACTCCTGGCACAGTCCGTCCCCAAGAACTGTCAGCCAGAGCCCTGAACTCCTAACCTGATCGAGAACGGCTTTGTGCAGCAGGTGTACGACTGCTCAGGGAGGGGACGCCACCACGGCTGTGCCTGGGCACCCACAGCCCCTACCCTGGGAACCAAGACGGGAGGGGGAAGAGCCCCTGATTTGGCAGGACAGGAAGAGCTGCCCCCAGGGCACCAGGGAAAAACCGAACCCAAGGACACTGCAGCAGGCATGTGGGCCTGTGGCAGGCAGCCTCTCCGATGGCCCAGGAAGACCTGTCACCTGGTGTTCTTGCCCTTGCACGAGCCACTTCCCTTGACTGGAGGTTACACTGACTGACCCATTTCTAAGAACAGAACAGAGAAAAATGATGGGATCACTGTTTCCAGGTCGGGTTAGAAAAAGACCACCTACCATCCTGGACATTCTCTCTGCTCAGAGAGAAGGTTCCTTCCCTGCTGTGAGATGCGCTACAGAAAGGCTAGGGTAACAAGGAAGCCAAGGGTCTCTGACCAACAAGCCACAAGAAATGACCTCTTGGAAACACAAAACACGAGTTTGTGAGTGAGATCCTCCCGAGAATGGCCTTCAGATGAGAACAGTTCGGCTGGGAGCTTGAGAGAAGCCTCATGGCAGACCCTGAGCCAAAAGCACCAGGTGAGGTGTGACGAGTTCCTGACACACTGAAACTTCCATAAGGCCTTTTTACTGTTTTACATCACTCACTTTTGGAGCAGTTTGACATGTACCAATAGGTAACTGAAACAGGGACTCACCCAAGGCGGCCACGTGTGCGAAGTTCTCCAGCATCACATCGCGGTACAGGAGTCTCTGAGCTTCCTCCAGCAGCTCCCACTCCTCCCGGGAGAAGTACACGAACACATCCTCGAAGGTCACACCACCCTGCCACGATGGGGACAGCTGAGCCCACACACAACAGGACTCTCCAGGCCCCCACTCACCTCCCACCCCCTGCTCCTCTGCTCCCCAGCCTCCCAACTCGGAGGCGATACTCGGCCATGACACCACTCCTGGTGCCCTCTCCTGTCTCTCTGATCACCGTGGGCAGCCCAGAGCAAAATCAGGAAGGCGGGCAGACAGAGACTATGTAAGCCATAGGTCCGGCAGGAAGGGCACCAAGCACTCTCCCGCGGGCATCCTCCTGACCATGCCTCCCAGAAACAACTCTCAGGCCATCAGTCCATGCTCCTCCCACCATGTACACCACTTTGAACCACACCTTCCTCATATCTGGGGTCCCCCTCCTTTAAGCCTGAAAACTTTCCAGTCCACACTTTCAAGGCACACCCTACCCCTGAAGCCACTCTGCACACAGCATCCAGGAAGAACTCCTTTGTGTGTGACAGGCACCCCAGTGCCTGAGCAAGGCACCCAGTCCTCAGTGCCCGGTTGGGACTTTCTTTGCCACCATCAGCACTTCTGTGGACCAGTGCAGTAGCCTCCTCCCTCACGCCCACACTCCATTCTCAACCAGACAGCAGCCAGAGGGAGCCTGTTAAGATCTGATTCAGGGCATCTCTCTTCTGCTCCAAATCCTCCATGTCTTTTGTGCATGCCACATGTTCAGTCACTTAGTTGAGTCTGCCTCTTTGGGAGCCTAAAGACTGCAGCCCGCCCGATTCCTCTGTCTACGGGATTTCCCAGGCAGGACTACTGGGAATGGGTTGCCATTCCCTCCTCCAGGGGATCTTCCTGACCCAGGGATTAAACCCGTGTCTCTTGCGTCTTCTACACTGCAGGCAGACTCTCTATCACTGAGGCATCTGGGAAGCCCATGTCTTTCATTACCTTCAAAACAAGAAGCCCAGTTCCTCAGCCTGCCATTCTTGCCCGACTCCTGACCCTTTTCTCAACAGACAGAACCAAGACCCGTGGCTCCTTAAGGACTCCCAACTCAATCTTACCTCTAAGCATTTGCATAAGATGTTCCTGAGTCTAATACACCAGTCCAGCCTTCCTCCTACTGGCTGCCCAAAGCAGGAACCTCTTCATATAACTCCTGGCTTAGATTCAGGGTGCTGGGCTAGAAAGGACTCCTCCTTTAAGGCCCCCAGACTCAAGCGCAGAAGGAGGGACAGGTGAAGCGTCCCAGAACATCAATATGTCTCATCAGAAAACCTCCATCGGCCCTACTTTAAAAACACACAAAATTCACACACGTCTCTAACGCCCACAGCCACCACTCTAGTCATCCACAATCAACACATTTGGACTATTGCAGTCGACTCCCTCCTGATCTCACGTCCCACCCTCAGGCTTCCCCAGTCCTTCCATTGTGCTACCAGAGAGAGCCTGTTAACACCAACGTCAGATCACCTCCCTTCTCTGTTATAAACCTCCCGTGGTTCCCATCACCGTCAGAACAGAGGTCCAGCTCCCCAGGCTGCTATTCCAGTCCGACTCCTGACTCAGCTCTCTGTTGTCAGCACACATAACCGCAGAGACCTGCCGTTTCCAGAACATGCCGAATTCAGCCTCACCTCCAAGTGTTGATACCTGGGGGCTCGTAAGCCCTGGAAACCATTTCGCACCTCATCCAGTCAACATTGGGAACGGGATCCTCCCCACGTATTCACCGTCAGTGACCGCCCTTCACCGCCTTCTTACTCAAGAGCAGGGAGCGACGAAGGCCAAGTTCGGAAAGCCTGAGAACATAACATCCCCCCACCTGAGGGCCCCTCACTCACCTGAGCCCAGGTCATTAGCGCCGCAGCCGCCATGGGGTCCTGTGAGTAGAACCAGGTCGAGAAACGCGATTGGAGTGGGAGCAGCGGGACCCGCACACCCCCTGGGTGCGGTGGGCCCTGGACGACGGTCGAGCTCCGAGCCTTGGTTTCCTCCTGGTCAAAACGGCGCACGGGCTCCGGGTGCCGCCTCCGGAAGCGAACGAGGACGGAGAGCGAGCGCGAAGGCCTGGGAAGGAGTACAGCCCCAGCCCACCGCTCCGCGCTGGGCGGCCCGTCCCACGGCGGCGACCATGGATCGTAATAAGGTCGCCGACGGAGGCCCCAACCTTATCACCGTCCTTTCCTATTCGCTTCTCAAGAGTCGCATGGAAAGCGGAGCCCAGGCCGACTCGCAGATTCCGCAGCCACTCCAGACACTCCCGGCGCCAGCAAAATACGTCACGACCGTGACGCCGGAAGTCCCGCCTCTGTCTGAAAAAGCCGACGGAAACGCGCATCTTCTGGGCTGCCATTGGCGCAGAGCGGATGTGCCGCAAAACGGACTTCTGGGTAGAGGAGTCTGTGGCCCACATCCAACCAGGGAAAAGGCCGATTTCTGGTTGTCCCCAACAGCTGCGCGGAGGCAGGTGGAGAAAGATCCGAGAAAAATTACGTCCTTAAGTACTGGAAGGTGTTAGTTGCTCAGTCGGGTCCGACTCTTTGTGACCCATGGCCTGTAGTCCCCCAGGCTCCTCGGTCCATGGAATTCTCCAGGCAAGACTACTGGAGTGGGTTGACATTCCCTCCTCTAGGGAATCTTCCTGACGCAGGGATTGAACCCGAGTCTCCTGCGTTGCCATCTGAGCCATCCGGGAAGTGCCCGACCTCCCCATAAACGCGACGCGCCCAGATTTCTGTGACATGTAGGAAAGCGGCGTCCTCCGACGTCTCCAGCAGGTGGAGCATTCTTTCATCCTGGGAGAGCTGCTTCATCTCTTGGGAGTTTTGGAGACTGAGATTTAAATTGAATGGATGGAAGGGAATTCTCTGGTGGCCCAGTGGGTTAGGACTCTGCCCTTCCACAACAGGGGGCCCGGGTTTGTTCCCTAGACGGAAACTACGAACCCCAAGCTACTCTCGCGGCCAAAAGGGGGAAAAAAAAAAAATTGAAGATCGATATCCCTCTCTTGTGCAGTCTTCATGTGGTAACATGAAATGTTCCTGCTATTCGTTGATATCCAAAACGGGCTCAGCATCCCTTCTGAACTTGCTCAAAAAGCACATTCTGGGGTCCAACCTACACTTTCTGACACAAAAACCCTGGGCGTGGGAATTGAAAGTCATGACCACCTCCCTACCCCAACTACAGTAACTAAAATGGGAAAATACCTTCCAAATGGGAAGTGAGATGAAAAGTGCTTAGCACAAGACCTGGTGCTGAACACACACAAGCTGTTACTGTTACTATTCATCATGACCACAATTTCTTACATATACAGCTAGAGGAGGATGTCGGAGGCTCCTCTTTGCAGAATCACTGATCGTATTTTTCAAAATATAAATACAATCAGTCTTGACTCACCAAGTAGCATTATAGGTAATGGCAAACATTTTGCATAGACCACAGCTGTATACCTGTAAGTTCATTCTATTTTTTAAAACAATAAATGCAGGCGATTGTCATAAACTACTAGGTCTATTGTCAAACAGATGCATTTCTACAGACCATATGACTCAACACGTTGACGTATCAAGAGTAATTTCTATTAGACTTAAATGGGCAGTGGAGTTAACATAGTTTCATATCATGGTTCACTGTGTGAGATGACAAAAGAACCATTCATGCCTAATTCAGAAGAACAAACTCAGGCTCCTCCTGCCTTCCACCATAACCCTCAATAGGCAGACCTGGTACTAATGTATGATCGTCAGATGGCCCAGCCTGATATCTAGTGGCTCAAGGTCATGGAATATGGTCCTCTTCAAGATATCATCTTTCCATCACCTGGAGCTACAGCTCCCACAGAAGTAATAATTCCTGGGGAGGTATGACAACTGGAACTACTGAGGTCCACAGAGGTACCCCAGGAAGGAGTATAAATGAGAAGATAAATTGAAGAAACATTTTTCACAATCACTCCAGCCCATTTCCATTGGCCAAAATTTATTTGCATGCTTCCAAGTTAAGTTAGGGAAGGTGGTGGGACATGCCTATCCTCCTGGGTGTCTAGAAGGAGAAAAGAGTATTGGGGAACAAGTAGCCAGTTTTCTAGCACAAAATATTGATTAGATCACCAGATGCCCATTTTTATTATTCATCTTCTACATTCTACACTCTTACATCCTCATTCATGTGACCAGATCATAATTTATTTAAGCATGTTCCTATTGATGGTTGGGTTGGTTGTTTCAACCTCTTGGCTGTTATCAATAAACTTGTTGTAAACTTTCATGTATTACATCTGGGAGAAAAAAAGTCCTCATTTTAAATGGGTATATGCTTGGAATTGGATTTGCTTATTTCTAATACATACATATCGGAGAAGGCAATGGCACCCCACTCCAGTACTCCTGCCTGGAAAATCCCATGGAAGGCAGAGCCTGGTGGGCTGCAGTCCATGGGGTCGCTGAGGGTCAGACACGACTGAGCGATTTCACTTTCACTTTTCACTTTCATGCATTGGAGGAGGACATGGCAACCCACTCCAGTGTTCTTGCCTGGAGAATCCAAGGCAATCTCCTGGGACGGGGGAGCCTGGTGGGCTGATACATATATACATATGTTGAAACTTAACCTTGACACATAAAGAGTTAAAATTGAAATTAATGAAAGCACTGTGTAAGAATTAATTAATTGGCTTGTGGAATTTGCAACAGAAACCATTGGGTGTACCATTACTATTTGTAAACTGCATTGTGAGCAACTGCTCAGTCATGTCTGAGCATGACTGGGACGTGCTGAGACTCTTTCTGACCCTATGGACTGTAGCCCTCCAGGCTCCTCTGTCCAAGGAATTCTCTAGGCAAGAATACTGGAGTGGGGTGCCATTTCCTGCTCTGGGGAATCTTCCCAACCCAGAGATCAAATCCACATCTCTTGCATTTCCTGCCCTGGCAGGCGGATTTTTACCAGTGTGGCACCTGGGAAGCACGTCACACCCTTTGGATCAATAAAATTTGTGATCAACTTACATAATCTACATGCACTTTTTTTAATATAAATTTATTTTAATTGGAGGCTAATTACTTTACAATATTGTATTGGTTTTGCCACACATCAACATGAATCCACCACGGGTTGTACACGTGTTCCCCATCCTGAACCTCCCTCCCACCTCCCCCTCCATACCATCCCTCTGGGTCATCCCAGTGCACCAGCCCCAAGCATCCTGTGTCATGCATCGAACCTGGACTGGCAATTTGTTTCAGTGCCATTCTCCCAAATCATCCCACCCTCACCCTTTCCCACAGAGTCCAAAAGACTGTTGTATACATCAATGTCTCTTGCTGTCTCGCATACAGGGTTATGGTTACCATCTTTGTAAAGTCCATATATATGCGTTAGTATGCTGTTTTGGTGTGTTTCTTTCTGGCTTACTTCACTCTGTATAATAGGCTCCAGTTTCATCCACCTCGTCAGATGCACTTTTTCCTTAAGAGCAGAGTAAATGTTTGTCATCACATTCTATGTGTATACATCTGATTATCTGCATTTGGGAATGCCCACGTAAATGTGTGTGTGTGTGACCAAGCGAGCTGTTGTGTGTGTCTCTGGACGGTTCTCCCTATTCATGTACAACCATCTGTGCATCTGTCAACGCGGCTGTGCAGAGGTGTCTACCTTTGCGTCTCCACGTGCCCCTCTCTCCGTGTACCCGCTCCTGCTGGCCTTGTGTTCTCCTGTGTAGCCCGTGCGTGTCCAGGAGCTTTTCTCTGATGTCTGCACTCTCCTTCTGCACACCAGTGCCCCACGTCTGCACGTACGTGTCTTTGTGCCAGTGGATGCATCTGTGTGTTGTACACGCACATCCCTGAGCACTGTTCATGGTATGTATGGGAGTTGTGAGCACACGCATGTGGGTGTCCTGTGTCTGTTTTCATGAGTGTGTGTGTCTTTGGTCAATATAAATATATCCTCTCTATTCTGTGTCCTGGTGGTATGTGTGTGTACATCTGCATAGGATTTTGTGTCCCGCATGTGTCCAAGCTGCACGTCTGCAGATTCATTTTTGTGGAACCCTGTGTGTGATGGTGTTGTAGTCTCCTCCTAGTCTCTGTAAGTCCCATGACCTCTCTGAGTGTGCCCTGCACGTGCCTGCCCCTGGGTGCCCACGACAAGGTGTCCATGCTGGGCCCACGTCTCCTGCTCTGCACTAGCCTCGTCACCCTAAGGGAGTCTTGCCACGAGGGCTTCGCAAACAGCTGGGCGCTCCTGGAACAGCATCCCAGTGCAGAATTCACCTTCTCTGGGAGACCCCACTAACAAGCCCCTCAGGTGGGCCACCTCCGTGCCCAGACCCTACCCTCAGAACTCCCTGTGCTGAACTTTCAATTTCTCACGTGCCTCAGGATCACCACGTGCCCCGCTCCCCATCACTGCACAGGAGGTTCCCTCTGCCTAGAATTCGACGTGTGGGCTGATTTCTATCTATATCTCAGGTTCAAATTACATGCCGTGGAAGGGCTATGATTGGAAGAGGGACAGCAGAGTTCAGGGGGGCCCTGGGGATCAGGCAGCCAGTCTGACACTCACCTCTGAACTCTGGGTTTTTCCTGTTGAACACTGTTCCCCTAAAATGAAGACTGCCAGCTATTTCTCCAGCAAAGAGGGGCTTACACAGGATCAACTGAGAATGGTGATTTGGAGCCTGCAATAATGGCACGCCACCAAGCAAGGACCTGCACAGCAAGAGAACACTTTTACAGAGGGAAAAGTGAACCGGGAGAAAGAGGCCAGGGCTTTTCCTTGACTGCGTCTTTTCTTGGAAGAAGAGGAACCTTTCTCCTTCCTGTTGGGCTCTGCTGTCAGCGGCAGGGTGTGAGAGCTCCCTCCTGCTGGTCTCCTGACTCTATTTAACCAAGGTTTCTATTTTACACACACCAATACTCAACCCCAAGCCTAAGTGACATGACCAAGGCCATGTGGTTGGGGATGGGCATGGTGCAGACAAGTTGCAATCCCAATCAATATCATCCTCAAGCTCCAGAGGAAATAAAAACAGGTTATTAAAGAGATAGGAGCACTGCCATGTTTATTATAGTTCACAATAGCGAAGATGTGGAAACAACCAAAATGTCCATCAATGGATAAATGAATAAAAACATATACACATCAACAATGGACTACTACTCAGCCTTGAGAAAAAAGGAAATGCTGCCATTTTCAACAATACAGATGGACCTTGAGGATGTTATCCTAAGTGATATACATCAAATATTGTATAAAATCCCTTACATGTGGAAAAAGCAAAACAAAACCAAAAACTGAGCTGGAAAACATTACAGTGATGGTTACCAAAGGCCGGGGGTGGGGTCAGGGGATGGGAGAGATGATGTTCAGGGGTATACACTTAACAACTCGTAGACAAATAATTCCAAGAGATCTAACATAAAGTACAGGGATTACAGACAATAAAACTATATTATAAACATTAAACTTGCCAAGAGATGCTATCTTATTTGTTCCCACCACTAGAAGAGATGATAATTCTGTGGCATAACACAGGCTAACTGAGGCTACAATGGCAATCATACTACAGTGTAAATGTATCAGATAAATATGTTGTACATCTTAGACGTACATAGTTATATGTCAATTATATCTCGATAATTAATGGATAAATAAAAATGAAACCTTAAACAGTTTTAAGTAGTAAAGTAAAATGTACCCATTCGTGTGTCCTTATGTCTTTATTATAATTTTAGACAACATTTTTGTATCCTAATTTAAGTTTTAAAGGCTTCATAAATCAAGGTGTCACCTAAGATGACGTTTCGTAACAAGTAACATTCGCAGAGATGCTCTCAAGCGTCCAGCCTTCCTGGTGTGGCGTGGCACACAGTGCATATTAATTCAGGCGGTTAATCTCTCAAACAGCCCCCTGCCACCCAAAAACAACAAAAAAGGCCAGCCAATAAACTCATTGGTTTCTCAGGAAAAGCAGAAAAAAAGTCATAAATACATTCATGTGCCTGTGATATCTACTTATATTTCTCTTTCTCCTTTGTTTTTTAAATACTCCTGGGGTTGCTTTTTCAGTGCATACTACGGGTACAGCTATGGTTGAAGATTCTTGAAACCGCACAGTAGCCACTGGCTCTCTCTCCTTTATAAACTCTCAGATGCAACGTCCTAGGATGGATCCATCTCCTGTATGACTCTTCCAGGGACCGTAAGTGATGACTGAGCTCAGATTTTCTCACAGCACACGAACACTTATTTCTCTTTGGTATAATTCCTCAGAGTACGAAGCTTCCCCTGTTCAGAAGATTTTCCCCAGGAGTTACATTCAAAAGGTCTTTTCCCAGTATGAATTCTCTGATAGTGCCTGAGACAAGTTCACATGTAAAAGGCTTTGGCCCATTTCTTACGCTCACAGGGCTTCTCCCCAGTATGAACACTCTGAGGCTTGGAAAGGAATGAATGAAGGCAGAGAGACTGTCCACATTCACTAGATTCACGACATTTCTCCCTCACGTGAGCCTTCCCATATGGAATCAGGAAGGAGCTGTACTAAAAGGCTCTCTGATATTCTTATACTCAAAGGGTTTTTCTCCAGCATGGATCCTATTAGGCCAGACAAGTAAGGGTGAATGAAGGCCTTTCCACATTCACTGTGCTCTGGGGTCCTCTCTTGTGAGAACCCTCACATGATCCACATTCACTGTGCTCTGGGGTCCTCTTGTGAGAACCCTCACATGATCCACATTCACTGTGCTTTGGGGTCCTCTCTTGTGAGAACCCTCACGTGATCCACATTCACTGTGCTCTGGGGTCCTCTTGTGAGAACCCTCACGTGATGAGTGGAACAACAGTTGCCACGAAAGGTACACCCACATACTGTGCACTCCAAGTATGACTGTCTTTGGAGTGGGAAATGTTACTTGGAACAAAAGCAGAGCAGACACAAGATACTCTCCCACATCCTTTGCATTCATAAGGCTTCTCAATGTGAATGCGCTATTGCTGCATGAGCCTGACCACTCCTGTGGTTCTGCTGAGCATAAATCCTCATGTGCCGACTCGGGCCCACCCTCAGGAGAAAGGCACATCAACGTTTGTTGAAGCCATCCCACATCTCTTCCACGTGCAGAGATTCTTGCCTGGGTAGATCATGGAAGCTTCCCCTGGTGCATGTGAGTTCTGTTTATGAAAAGCATCTACCAGAGGACTGCTCCAGTAATTGCTGGAGCGCAGACCGTCGCCTGTTCTCACACCACTGTGTTCACAGCTCATCCTCCTGAAGACTCTCCTTGTGGGAAACTGTCCCTGGGCTCCAGGGCCCTTCTTGCATTTCTGATTTCTAGTTTGCTCCAACCCAGAGTGCCAGAGTCAACTGACCCTGGAGCAACATTCCCTCCAACAAGGGCCACTGAGAGGCAGAAGGCTTTACGGCCTCAGTCGTGCTTTCCAGCCCAGTGGGAACCCAATACCCAAAAGGACCCCGTGGCGATGACAGCAGAGAATAAGCTCCCGACATGCCCACCTGGCTTCTCCCCATGGCGAGGGGCCAGCTGCTGGCTGGGAAGTTCTCGCCACCCTCTCTGCAAGTGAAGGCTGTCTCTGATGTACAGGATCCGCAGTGCTTTACAAATGAAGCCTGGGTTTTCTCTTCTGAAGATTCCATTCCACCACCTCTGCATCTGGTCGAGGTTTACACTACACCCGAAATCTCTCCCCATGATTCACCTGCTGGGAGTTCCCTGTGGCTCAGCCAGGGGCCAAACTGTCTTTCAAGACTGGGCCATGCATGTCGCAGGGGTGAGCCGGGTGGGTGGAGGGCTCCGCCTGGGCAGTTCTCATCTGCGGCTGGCTCACAGGAACCCCCTGCTCAGAAGGTGCAGCCACACCCGCCACTCCGTGCCAACGACCTGAAGGAAGACAGATGTGGCTGAAGCGCACGTTCAGCTGGTGGCCTCCAGCAACAAATGTGCGTCTGATACAACTGGCAATGGGTCTGTGGGACTGCGGGCCTCACATGGGGCCCAGGATCAGGAGGAGGAGGGGCCTCTGACGCTTACAGAAGAAGGGACCTCGGAGGAGGGGATACCAGGATGGGGCACAGTGTGGCCAAGGGCTCTCTGAACCACACCATGCAGATGGTCTCCAAGCAAGGCTCTTGGTTCCTTGTGCCAGGTGAGTGCTGTGAAAAAGGGTCTAGCCAGGGCCAGAAAAACCTGGCCTGACAGAATATCAAACCTGGCCCAGAAGAGAATATCTGGCCTGATAGTGTTTAAGGAAAATGTAAGGATATGCGCACATCTCATGACATGTTAAAAGAAACCCAATGCTGTGGAGCGCTGCATGGAGGAGCAGGAGGTCAGATAAAATGTGCGACTAGAAAGGGCGGTGGGACGGACAGGTACCTAAGGGCAGAGCAGAAGTGACAAGTGAGCAAAGCATCAAAGCTGGGGAAGGAGACACTAGAGACGCAGAGCAAATTGCTGTTATAAAGCAAAGCCAGCCCTGACGCCCGCGCCCTCCGCTCACCAGGCCTGGGCCTCCTCCAGGTCGTCTCTGACCAGAGCCGTGTCTACCTCCTCAGGCACCCCAGGCTCCCCTCTGGCTCCAGCTGGGTAGCCCCATGAGACCTGGAAACTGCAAGTCCTAATGGGAAAGAACAGCTGATGAGGGGCCAGTAGTGACCCTGGGAGACCCCCTTCACAGAGAAGATGGCAGAAGGGGGCAGAACCCGGGGCACAGAGAGGCCAGAGATCTGGCATGTCGGGGGCAGACTGTAAGACTTCTCACCCCCAAATACTTCATCTCAAAGCTCCCGGCGGCAGCAGAGGTTGGGGCGGCTCTGGGAAAGGAGGGAGGTGCCCCTCGCCCAGCCCTGGGGCTCACACTCTTACTCCAGGGAACAAGGAAAGAAGCTGTGCCATGACAGAACTGTGAGACAGAACTGCCCGTGAGAAAAAACAACACCCAGCTCAGGAAACTGGGAATCACGTCCTTTTTAACGCCTTCTAGCTGAGTGCTGGCTGGGTTTAAACACTATTTTATAATGAACAGAAAATAATTTTGTTCATTAGAAAATAATGAAACACTGTGGGATGGCACTTCTGAGGGCAGGTTGTAAAAATACAGTTTCTCTCCTGGATGCTGTCTCTCGCCCGTCATCTCAGAAATCAGCTGCCTTGTGACCTGCCTAAAGGAGAACACAACATGGCGAGAAACTGAGGCAGGGCTTCAGCCAACAGCCTCCTGATCACGTGCATGACCTTGAAGGGAGATTCACCACCAGTTAAGCTTTCAGATCAGATGGAAACCCTGGGCAGCTTGCCAGCAAGGTCATGAAAGACCCTAAGCTAGGGGTACCCAAGTAGAATATGCCTGATTCTTTACCCAAAGCAACTGTAAGATAAATGCTTGTCTATTCAGTGCACTAAGCTTTGGGGTAATTTGCCAGGTAGCAACAGATAACTAAAAGAGGGACTTACCCAGCGATGACACAAGTGCGAAGTTCTCCAGCATCACATCACGGTACAGGAGTCTCTGAGCTTCCTCTAGCAGCTCCCACTCCTCCCGGGAGAAATACACGAACACATCCTCGAAGGTCACACCGCCCTGCCACGATGGGGACAGATAAGCTGGCAGGGAGCATCTCTCCCCAGAGCACCCCAGGTCCCTCTCTTCCCCAGTCTCCCAACTCAGAGGAGACGCCCGACTTTGCACCACACGGTAGTTGCTCTCTCCTCTTTTCCCTCTGATTACTGCGTGCAGCCCAGAGCGAAACCAGGCAGGTGGGCAGACAGAAATACTTCCTAAGCTAAGTACAGTATGACGGGCCTCAAACTCTCTCCTGCCAGCCTGTTGTCCTGGTGTCATCCAAACTCGCGCTCACCTTCTCCCACCAGTCCCCAGGACTTGGGTCTTAAAGCTCTTGGCTCACAATCCTCCCGGGGCTCCCTGCCTCACTTCCACAGCCTCCTCTGTGCAGCCAGAGGAAATCTATGTAACGAAATGTGTTAAATCACCTCCACCTTCTCTCCAAACTTTCAGAAGGGAGGTCTAGCTCCTCTGGCTGTCATTCCAGGTCCAATGTAGACCCTGATCACTCCCAACTCAGGCTCACCCCTGAGAGTCGGCACATGGCGCCAAAATTTACTCCCGTGGTTTTCAGTTTAGGAATCTATTCATATGCCTGAATTAGGTACCCTACCCCAGAAGTGACTCCCTCCAGAGACCTGCGACCAAGAACCGGGAGAAGGGAAGGCAGAGTCCCAGGACAAACACCAGCAGCGATGGCCAGGAGCGCGGACTCTGGGGCGCGACGCTGGGTGACCCTCCACTCACCTGCGCCGGGTTCATCAGCGCTGCCGCACCTGCCACTGCCACGGGACACAGTGGGCGGAACGGGGCCCCGAGAGGCGGGAGACCGGGGCAGACACCTCGGGCCGCGCCTCAAACTCCAAACCTCGCTATAAAATGAAGTCAAACAACAACAAAAAAATGACGTCAAATGCCCGAAAGGCCCAGGCCGCCGTCCTCGGGGCCCTTGGTGACGGAGCGCGGGTGGAGGCCTGCAGAAACGTGCAGTCTCGGCGCAGGCTGGCAAACGCGAGGCGCGAAGTCTCCTGTCCCATAGACGGGGGCACAGTGTCACGGCGAAGGTGCCGGAGCTGGGGCGTCACGGCTCCGATGGGGTGCGGAGACAGGCCCGCTATCTCGCTCGCCTTCCCCGCCCAGCCCTAGAGACACGGTCCCGGAGCTGCGCTCCGGTCCACGTGGTCGCTTTTCAACCATCAACCGCTCCCGGAAAGAGGATCTACTGCAACGAGACCGGAAGTCCCGCCCCGAAGCCGCCGGAAACGCCCCTTCCCGGACTGTGATTGGCCCAGGGGTGAAGGCGGAAGTGCCGATGGCATCCGCCTCTGTGCAACCCCAGCCTGTGCCCACGCGCTTGCGCCATTTCCCTTCTCCTTGGCGACTGCCCCTCGGCACCACGCGAAGAGACTGGGAGATAACTTAGCTTCACTTTTCCTAATACAGGGCGGGGCTTCCTCTTAAAGGACAGTGCCCAAATTGCCATAGGCCTGGGGGCAATGCCCCGCTTTCTCTGATCACTGCAGGACTTAGGGCCCCATCCAGACGCAGGGCATGAGGAACTCGGGCTGGTGCTGAGCTCACAAGCTATGGATAATTCTTAAAGAGATGCGAATGCCAAACCAACTTACCTGCCTTCTGCAAAATCTATATGCAGGTCAAGAAGCAACAGACAATGGACACGGACCAACAGACTGGTTCAAAATCGTTTCCAGCAGTCACGTATGGATGTGAGAGTTGGACCGTAAAGACGGCTGAGCGCTAAAGAATTGATGCTTTTGAGCTGTGGTGTTGGACGACTCTTGAGAGTCCCTTGGACTGCAAGTGGATCAAACCAGTGAATCCTAAAGCAAATCAATCCTGAATATTCATTGGACGGACTGAGGCTGAAGCTCCAATACCCTGGCCATCTGAAGCGAAGAGCCGACTCATTAGAAAAGACCCTGATGCTGTGAAAGATTGAAGGCAGGAGAAGGGCATGACAGAGGATGAGATGGTTGGGTGGCATCACCGACCTGATGGATATGAGTTTGAGTAAGCTCTGGGAGATGGTGAATGACAGGGAAGCCTGGGGTGCTGCAGTCCACGGGATCCCAAAGAGTTGGACACGACTGAGTGACTGAACATTACTACTGTCATTAGTATTAACATGGGGCTTCCCTGGTGGATAAGACAGTAAAGAATCTACTTGCAATGCAGAAGACCCAGGCTCGATCCCTGGGTCAGAAAGATCCCCTGGAGAAGGGAATGGCAACCCACCCCATGAACAGAGGCGCCTGGCAGGCTGCAGTCCATGGGATTGCAGACACAACGCTTTCACATACAAGGCTGTGAAAGGCTAAGCCATGGATACCTCTTTGCAAGGATGTTGGCATTATTTATGAAAATATGATTACTTGACTTGGCAAGGAACCTCTTAGATACTGGGACTTCCCTGGTGGCACAGATGGTAAAGTGTCTGCCTACAATGTGGGAGACCTGGGTTCGATCCCTGGGTCGGGAAGATCCTCTGGAGAAGGAAATGGCAACCCACTCCAGTACTCTTGCCTGGAAAATCCCATGGATGGAGGAGCCTGGTAGTCTACAATCCATGGGGTTGGACACAACTGAGCGACTAGACTTTCAGACTTTTCAAACTCTCAGGTACTGATTAAATGCTTTACATAAAAAGCACACATTTGTATGTAATATTTTGCATAGACCTTTTTTTCTACCCATATTTAGTTATCTCTAAAAAGCAGGTAGACTTCTTAAACTACAGGTAGACACGATGCCCAAAGAGTTGCATTATTACAATTAACAGTCTGATCTTGGGCACATCAGGACTAAGTGCCCTCAGGTCCAAGTGGAGTGGAGTCGATGGTTTCACGTTTATGACATGGTGACATATCATCAAGCTCCCAGTAACCGGGGCCTCCTTCTTGCCCTCCTGTCCTCTTCTTCTGACCCTGAGGACTGGCAGACTTGGGTACAAATACGTGATGATGAGATGGCCCAGCTGGAAGCTCAGAGGCTTTTCAGGTCATCGGGACCTGTCCTCATCAAGACATCATTACCATCAACCCACCTTCTGAACCTACAGCACCCAAGGGAGCGCTAAGTCCTGGGGAGGTTTGAGATTGAGAAGCACTGAGAAGATTCCCAGAAGGGTGCACAAATGCAGGGACAATTAAGACACGCATCCACAACCATTCTGCCTGTATTCATGTGGCCACAACTCATCCACATGGTCCCAGAGTTAACTGTTAAGGAAAGCTGGGACATGCTGACCTCCTAGGCATCCAAAAAGAGACAACGGGGTTTGTTAGTCATCTAGTCGGTTTATGTTGCAATCCATTAATCTGGTTACCAGACATATTATTTCTCCTATGTATTCTACACAGTCATCCTTTTATTATTCCAACAACTCAAAACCCTATCTAATTACTGAGCCTGTTAGAATTTCTAGAATGTGTTATTCTTGTACCATGTTCAAATACTGTTCCTTAATACCAGGAAACTATTAACACAAAATAAATCACCTCCAGTCACATACAACATAGTGGGTCCAGGACATAGTGGAAGGATGTACTGAAAATGTTTCTCAAAAAGAGAATGAAATAGTAGGTAACTCACCCACACAGAACACAACACTGTAAAGCAACTATACTCCAATGAACTACATTTAAGGCCAAAGGAAATGATCCCAGGTGAAAGGTCCGCAGTGACAGGACCAAAGACCCAAGAAAAGGGCACCTCTGAGTAAATGCAGGTAATTCATTATCTATGTAAAACATGAACAATATCTTGTTGAGGAGAACAATGAAATTACCACGCGATCCTCAATAATATCCATTACATCGTGCAAAAGGTTAAGATATTAACTTATACTTTGTTGTGTTAAAGACATGTATTATAATTTTTAACCTTAAACACTAATAAAACAGAAGTATATACATTACCAACTAAAAGTGAAGTTTAGAATGTAAATAATCTACAGAAATTTTTAAAAGAATGTGTAAGACACAGAACTGAAGCAAATATAAGCACAATAGGAAGATGCATTTTAAATCAGATATGCCAGCTATCACATGAAATGTATATGTAATAAATGTTTGAATTGGTCGTCAGTAGTTTTGAGTAGGCTGAAAACTATCCAGCAATATTCAGTTTATAAGTCACAATTTTGAAGATATGTTACAGAGATAAAGCAAATAAAAATTTGGAAAATAAATATATTAAGTTATTAAATAAAATCAAAATACAAAAGTGTATATTTGCATCTGAAAAATAGATTCAGGAAAGAAAATAGCAGGAAGACATTTTAAAATTTGTATACAATCTTAAACATCAATTTATGTAAAACAATTTTACTCTAAGAATAAAAAGTTACATCTATAAATTGAAACATCTTAATGCTATCTCAAGTTATTTTTATAAGGCAGGAATAACATTGGTAAGGTTCTACCAGGTTCATACACCAAGATGAATAAATCTGGCCTGATAAGATACATATAGAACTGCATACACTAAATGCAGGATGTTTTCTTTTTAGCACAAAATAAATATATATATAAAACTGACAATACACAGACCATAAAAAAAAAATCTAATTTGCATAGGATGAAAAAAAACAGTGAAATAAAACAGGACACAGATTAGTAACAGAAAATGTGAATGAAAACATCTAAAGATGTGCTTGAAATTGTTACAGAATAACCTATGCCTGAAGGAAGCAAAGATCATCAAAATGTGCTTTTTGAAAATAATCACATACTCAATGCCAACTGGATAGGGCTTTTATAAGCAGTATAAAGGGCAGAATTCCAACAGGCTAGGAGAAACGGACACTATCTGGCCTTATCTTGAGAATATGGGCTTGCACTAGTCACCTGCCTTCTCTGCACCTCAGTTTTCTAATCATTAAATTGAAGAGGGTCTCTACGGTCCTTTGAAGTGCTCAAGTCCTATTATTCAAAGCATAATTTTGCTGTTTTTAAATCATTATAAGATATTCAACTTGGAACTTTGCTTTACAATGTATCAAAGCTAATGACATCCCTACATATTCTCATGAAGTCCAGTTAATGAATTCCATTAAATGGAATCTCCAGGCCAAAATGGTTTCACCAGAGAATTCTACCAAATATTTAGAGAAGAAAGAAAACCAACTCTCAAAATCTCAACCAGGCTGGGAGGGAAAAAGGGAGAAACACCCAAAGGTCATTTTGGGAGGCCAGTATTATTCAGACAGCAGTGCCAAAAAAAATAGGCCAATATGCTCACGATTTTACACATAAAATTTCTCGACAAAATACTGGCAAAAAGAATGTGTGTGTGTGTGTGTGTTCCATATTCTGTAACTACAGGGTTTGCTGCAGAAATGCAAGGCTGGATCAACATTCAAATCCAGTCAGACAATCCATCATATACACAGGCTACAGAAGAAAAGTCATATGATCGCATCAGCTGAAAGAGAAAAGGTATTTGACAAAATTCAACACCAATTCATAATGAAAGGTCTTTGCAAATGAGGAGGGAAACCTACCAAACTTGGTTTTAAAACATCTACATAAAATCCCATACTGTCATCTTATTTAATGATCAAGCAACACTGAATGCTTTCCCCTTAACATTAAGAACAAGACCTGGGTGTCCTCTTTCATCATTTCTATTCAACATTGTACTGGAAGTTCTGGCTAGCAGAATAAAGAAAGAAAAAGGAAATAAAAGGGATACACCTAAGGAAGAAGAAATAAGATGCTCACTATTCGCAGGTGTTATTCGCTCAGTTGTGTCCAACTCTTTGTGACCCCAGAGACTGCAGCCCACCAAGTTCCTCTCTGCATGGATTTCCCAGGCAAGAATACTGGAATGGCTTGCCACTTTCCTGCTCCAGGGATCTTCCCAACCCAGTGATTGAACCTGGGCCCCCTGCATTGCAGGCAAGTTCTTTACCATCTGAGCTGAGCTGCAGATAGATAACTTATTGCTTATGAAGAAAATCCTGAGGAATCTGCCCAGAAAAAACTTGCTAGAACTAATAAATGGGTCCAGCAAGGGCATAGGATACAAAGTCAACATATAAAAATTAATTATATTTCTCAATAACAGTAATGACAATGATAAAACTGAAGTTAAAACTCAATAAAAACCTAACAAAGTATGCTCAGGATCTATAAGCTGAAAATTATAAAACACTTATGAAATAAATCAGAGATCCAAATAAATGAAGAGACATACCATGTTCATGGAGTGGAATACTCAACATAATAAAGACGCCAAATCTCACCAAAAATGATCCATAGATTAATGGAATTTCTATAAAAATCCCACAAGATGTTTTTAATATATACACCAGCACATGTTAAAACTTAAACAGAAAACCAAAGGAAAAATTGACATGGGAAGCTAAATCAATTTTAAAAACTATAAAGAAAAAAAAAACCATAAAGAAGATGGAAGTACTTTATCCAATTTTAAGATTTAATGATAGCTACAGTATTCAAGATAATGTATTGACAGAGGTTTAAATACACCGATCAGTAGGATAACATAAAGAACTCAGAAACAGTCCAAAAATTAATATGCCCAACAGATTTTTTTTTTTCACTAAGTTCAATTCAACAGAGGCAGGATAGTCTTCTCAAGTATTCAAATGGTGCCAGAACAACCGAACATCCTTAGGCAAGAAAAACTCAACCTAAACTGCACATGGTTAACACAAAAAGTAACTCAACATGTATCAGAGATTTAAGAACCTAGAGCTTGCTGAAGACTTCTTAGACAAGACATGAAAAGCATGAAGAATGGCCTTCACAATAACGCCATAGATTAACACAACAGAAAT
The DNA here is from genome assembly GCF_032452875.1 of Bos javanicus. Classification (NCBI taxonomy): domain Eukaryota; kingdom Metazoa; phylum Chordata; class Mammalia; order Artiodactyla; family Bovidae; genus Bos; species Bos javanicus. Next base: position 64,987,234 of record NC_083885.1, on the reverse strand, counting down.
GACATGGCCTACGACGGCCATACAGAACTAGACATGTGGTCATTTGAAAAGCCCTGAGAAGCGTTCAGAGTGAATACATGATTATTTTTATGCTTTTCTGTACAGTATATTTCTTAATGTGAGGTAATAATACTATCATATGTTGCTTAAAAAAATAAAAGGAAGGAATCTCAAAATACCCTGACCACTGACATTAGTCATTAGTCCTTACACTGGGACTAAGCCAATGGCGACACGTGTGGAACTCACCTGTAGCTGTACTGACACAAGCTCGTTTCAATCGGTGAAATTCTAGTCACTTTACTTGACAGTGAATCTTCGCACAATCTTTTGTAAGATGAAAAATGAGATTCCTTCTCTGAATGTAGTGCTATCATTTAGCTTAGTTTAGCTGTGTGTTTTGTTCTGTTGTGGCTGCAATTCAACCTCTAGAAAATCACTGAAGTGTTCGTGAAGCCTAAGAAGAATCAGAGGGAAGAACTGGGATTCATCTGGGAAGGTTGCACAGTTATACTGTCCTCCTCACCCTACGACAAATAAAAAGATAAACAGATTAAGTATGAGTGCCAGCTGGTTAAAGACACAAGACACATTATGTTTCAAAAATATCAATCATTTCAGTAAAATGGGTTCATTCATACATATATCTTTATCTCCTTAAATATTAAAGTGTATTGTAAGTCAAGCCTTCATATTTCTCATAAAGATACAGGCTACTCAAGGGTAGAGACAATGCTGTAGAACAAAGCTGTGTGTGTTAGCTGCGCAGTCGTGTCTGACTCTTTGCAACCCCACAGACTGTAGCCCGCCAGGCTCCTCTGTCCATGAAATTCTCTGGGCAAGGATAGTGCAGTGGGTTGCCAGTTCCTGCTCCAGAGGCTCTTCCCAACCCAGGGATCAAACCCGGGTCTCCTGCATTGCAGGCGGATGCTTCACTGTCTGAGCTACTAGGGAAGCAAAAGTGACTTTCAGTGAATCTTTTCAGATGCACCCTCAACTGTTTAACTCTCCCGACAGTGGACAGGAGCGCGTGTGTATACAAGATAAAACAGAAGGAACGCGGTCCTCTGATCTCTGCAACAACACTCCTCTTACCTCAGGTAAGGGACGACAAACTGCCACGGGCTCGTCATGGAAATCTGAAAGCTGGGTTTGCACTTCTTCTTCTCTTCCATGTCTCTTCCTCTTTTGTTTAAATACCCGAGATAATTTTGCAGTGTAAACTGAGGAGGAAGATGTGCCTGAAGGCTTTGCTAAGTGCACAATAAAGATTGGCTCACTCTCCCGTGTGAATTTTCAGATATAGAGTAAGTTTCTAGGCTGACTCCATTTCTAACCTGATTCTTTAGATGACAACTGATACCCTGCAAATAGATTTTCTCACAGGGAAGAAAAATGAGGGGATTTCTCTTTGGTATGAATGATCAGATTCTGAGTAAGATGTTTCCTTGGCAAAAGATTTTCCTCAGGGGTTACATGCAGAAGTCTTTCCCCAGAAAGAGTTCTTAGAGGTTCAATTCTAAACGTGGAATGAGGTAAGTGTGCGGGGTTGTCCCACATCTGTCACACTGACAGGGCTTCCCCCAGAATGAACCCTTTGACGCTGAGTGAGGGATGAGCTGCGACTAAAGGCCTTTCCACACTCGCTTCACTCACATGGCTTCTCTCCAGTGTGGATGATGGAGTGTCGAACAAGGCTTGAGCTCCACCAGAAGGTCTTCCTACACTCCACGCACGTGTAGGGCTTCTCTCCACTGGGAATCCGCTGGTGGCTGCTGAGGTACGCTCTGCGGTTGAAGGCCTTCCCACACTCCGTGCACTTGTAGGGCTTCTCTGCCCTGTGGATGGTGAAGTGCCGGCTAAGGCTTGACCGACTGCTGAAGGCCTTCCCACATTCTTTGCACCCATAGGGTTTCTCTCCAGTGTGGGCCCTTTTATGTAAGATGAAAGTGGAGCAGTAGACGAAGGCCCTTCCACACTCGGTGCACACATAGGGCTTCTCCCCGGTGTGGATCCGCTGGTGCTCCTTGAGGTACGACTTGCGGTAGAAGGCCTTCCCGCACTCGAGGCACTTGTAGGGCTTCTCCCCGGTGTGGATGATGGAGTGCTTAATGAGTCTAGTGCTGTCACAGAAACCCTTCCCACACTCACTGCACTCATAGGGCTTCTCCCCGGTGTGGATCAGCTGGTGCGTTGTGAGCTGTGACCTGCGGTGGAAGGCCTTCCCACACTCACTGCACTCATAGGGCTTCTCCCTGGTGGGGATCAGGTGGTGCTGGAGGAGGTGTGTGCTCTTGCTGAAGGCTCTCCCATACTCTGTGCATCCATAGGGCTTCACTCCAGAGTGAAGCTGCTCGTGTCGAACAAGGAAGCCATGTGTGTTAAAAGCTTTCCCACATTCCCCACACTTACAGGGGAAGTTCCCTTCATGAGTCAGGGGTCCTTTCACCAGCCCACGTGACTCCCGTTCATAAAGAATGTCTCCTGGAGGGACTCGCTGCTGTGCAGTCCTCGAGGGCAGACAGTCATCTGTCCCTAAACCATGATGATCAGGGTTTACTTTCCCAGGGAGTTCCTTCCCCTGGGGGCCTGTCCCTGGTCTTAGGGGACCTTCCCGCATCTCCAATGGCCTATCCACATCCTTGGTTTGCCCCAGCTGGGAGTGCCCTGAGGCCTGCTGAGTTGGTCGTTTCTGGGGCGAGACTTCCTCAGATGGGGCTGGGTGGGAAGGGGCAGGCTGTGGGGTCTCAGGTTTTCTGTTGTCACCTGGAGGGAAGACAATACACAAAAAGGCTCGTAAGTGATGGCAGTGTAGAAGAAACTAAATCACCGTGGCAGTGAGAGTAGGATGAAGACAGTGGCCGTCTTTTCAGCCTGCTGTCTTTTCAGGTCTCTGAAACTCAGGTTTGCAATTTCTTTCTTTCTCCTGTTTGAATTCTTGAAAATTTTAAAGGGAAAGCCCAGGGGGAGAGTATGGACAGGGGACAGAATGTCTGGAGACTAGGAGGGCAGACAGAGGGCTGATGACACTGCGTGTGGTGAGTGTGCTCCAAACCACACCTCATGGTGCTCTGCACAGGGGAGCCAGCAAAGGGTACCCAGAGCTCCCAGATGGGAGACAGGAATGGGCTGCGGAGGCTTCCTGGTAAGGGCAGACCTACGGATGTGGTAGAGAAAATTAGGAGGTTCTTTCAGCCTTAGGAAAGAGAACGAACACACACACAGTCTTCCAGAACCAGGGAGCTGCCCTGCATGAGAACACAAGGTTGGAGAGAGGAGGGTTCCTGAGATGGGATTAGTGTCCTTACGAGAAGAAAGAGGAGACAGCTTGCTCATGAGGACAGGATGAGAAAGCTGTCATCTGCACACAGAGGAGCGGGCCCTCCTCAGCCGGGATCTGCCAGCACCTTGATCCAGTCTTCCCAGACTCCTGAACTGACAGACACAAGTCTGCTGCTTGAGCTGCCTGGGCTGTGGCTTTCTTTTCACAGCAGCCCACGCTGAGACAGGAGGGCATGAGCAAGGTTCTCGTACTGGAGTCCAGGGATGTTAAGTGCATTATGTTCAAAAAGAAATGAATGAGCAGAGAAATAATTTCATTCCTACATCAATCAGTCAAGGTCATTCATGAATCAGTGACGACAATGAGCCCATAGAACGATGAAGTGAAACCTGCACCTGGGCTCCACCAAACAGAAGTTAGAGGTCATGTGAGTATTATGGTCTCTGACCACAAAAACCTAGGCCCGAATTCCAAAAGAACTCAACGTTAGCTTTATGGCATCTGGCAAGGTACTCAAATGTCATAGGCCTTCATTTCCCTCTTTTGAAAATTAAAGCTAAAGCGAGAACTTGTAGGACCGCTGTGAAGACGAAGCAACACACCTCCTATGCCGTGCGCAGCAGAGGGCCAGACACGGCAAAAACGTCAGTCAATCAGATGCAACTTTTCATTATGGATTAGTCCAGTGTGTGCACCGGCCTAACCCGGGAAGCATGCAAACTGAAGGTGGGAGACCATGAACGTGTGGGTTAACCTTGGAGAGTCATTTAAGAACAAAAAGATGATCCTGTATGCAGGGCAGCAATGGAGACTCAGGCACAGAGAACAGACATGTGGAAACGGGGCAGGGAGAGGGTGAGAGAGCAGTACTGGAACACAGACATCACCGTGTGGAAACAGCAGCCAGCGGGAGGCGAGGACGGAAGCCACACACAGGACACTCCGTGAAGGGGAGCGTTAAGGATGGAGCAGCACAAGGGCCAGGCTCTATTTTTGACATGAAAACGGGCTGAGGCCTCGGGGCCTGGGGAGAGGCTGTGGGGGTCAGTGTGGGAGACAGAACAGACAGACAAAGGGGCACAGCAGAGGCAGGGAGAGCAGCCAGGAGCGTGCTGGCACCACCCAGGCAGAAGCCGAAAGCCTGGACTGAGGGTGGGGCCGGGTCTCATACAGCTGGTGGAGGTGACGGACTAGAGGCGTGCGTGCCCAATGGCCAGGGCTTGGTGCCCCTGGATGGAGGCGCTGGTGGAGACAGGGGTGCCGAGGAGCCGTGTGAGGTGCGCCTGCCTCCTGACCTGCACGCAAGGCAGGAGGAGTGGGCAAGGTCCGAGCTCTCTCTCGGGCGTGTTCAGTGTGAGGAGCCTTGAGGTTTAGGCAAAGAGGACAGAAGACGAGAGCAAGGGGTTGCCTCTGTCCGCTCAATGCGGGGAGTGTCGGTGGTGGAGAAGGTGAGAATGGCTCCTGCTGTCCAGGAGGAAACGTGAGACACTGCCCTGACTCAAGAGCAGTAGTCCCATGACACCAACAGCTCACGTCTGCTGAGCCACTCTACGGTCAGGCCCAGTGAGGAGCAATTTCACACACAATCCAGTACATCCTCTAACCACCCAATGAGGCAGAAACCACAACTGCAGTTTTCCTGAACCGGACAGAGTGTAACAAACCACGCTCACCAAACCGTGTCTTTCGTCTCCGTGGGCACATGCAGCCTCTCTTCCCAGCCCCGGGTACCAGATGACAAGGTCAAGTTTCGAGTCAGTGGAATGTGGGGGAAAACACCGTGTTGGCAATGGCTGTGACACCTTCCCTTCTTCTCTGTCACCCCTGCGCCAGCTGCAGGATGCCAGGAACCCTGGAGGGCCCACACGAATGACGGAAGGCAGCCTCCCTGAAGAACTGCCTGCTCACAGATCCCACGGACCCACGCGGTCCTTGGCTCAAGAAGAGCCCTTTTCCGTACACTGTGCCGTGGAGATTGGTTTGAGCAGCTGGGTTTACCTGGGCCAAACTCACATACAAAGACCACGGAGCACCCTTGGGCCGCAAGGCTGTGTGCTGCGTTACACCTAGTCTGTAAGCCCACGCTCATGGAGCCGAGAGCCTGAACTGACCTGACACACCCCACACCTCCCGGCAGCGTCGCAGGGCAGGGCAAGCACGGGTTCAAAGGCGGCAGGGACCTTGCGCGCCCAGAGTGGCCATGACAAGAACATTCTCACAGAGCGGACGGGCTGTGACCCCCCTAGCCAGCTGTGGGTACTCACCCGAGCAGGAGCTGGGGGTGGGCCCGCTCCTTGATGTCTGTGACTCAGGGCCGGGCTCCACTGGGGAGATCAGCTCTGGCTCAGGCAAAGGACATCCTGTTCACAGAGAAAAAAAGACAATGTGGGGAATATGTGGGAAGAAGAAAGAAGCCTCTCAACCGAGACCAGGACTGCAGGGTTTGGAAGAGACCCCAACATGTGGCTGCTCCCCTCCAGGCAAACAGAACCCTGCGCCTGGGAAACATGTGAGAACACCACCCTCAGTCCCCAAAGACGGCAGATGTGACTGCCAGCTGCCCAGACAGGACCCCTCCCCGATCCCCAGAACCCTGCACTGCTCAGACTATTTCCTGAAGACTTTACCTAATTCAGTGGAGTCAGGGTCCTCCTCTGCCTCCCTGAACACCAGGAACACCCAGGGTGTCCCGTTACCAGCACAGAACAGGTCAGACAAAGTCTGTGGGGAGAGGTCCAAGTACCAGTGGACTTAAACGCTCCCCAGGTGCTGGCGGCCAACCTGGCAGCTGTGGAGTCTGGTCTCCATCGTCCCACAGACGGCAGCTAAGGCCCACAGGTGACCATGTCAGCTGCTCCTGCCCTCGGGAAGCATCTCGCGAGGTCTGTAGGCGACTGGCCTGCGCACTGGGACCAAGGATGTGGAGAAATGGACGCCTGGGTTGGCTCCCCCACCTGGGAGCCAGCGTCCCCTCTGAGCTTCTTAGACAACATGATGCATTTCCTTTGGGCACAGACTGCTTGAAGCTGGTCTGTCATGCGCAGCCAAACACACATCAACAATGAGGGGGTCAGGGATGCAGAGAAGTCGCTGGCGGAGGGACCGGGACCCACACAGAAAGTGCACCTGCAGATCCTAAAGCAGAGCCCAGGACTCACCAGTCATCACTAGGCAGATGTTCACCCCATCTGCTTATGTGCTCAGGGACAGGGCAATGCAAATTAAGGAGTCTGCCCTTTGGCTGTCAGGAGTCATGCCCCCTGTGACCTCAGGGCCTTTGCATGTGCTGTCCTGGCAGCTGGAAGGCTGTTTTTTCCCAGTTTGCTCCGACTAGCTTACTATTCATTCTTTGGGTCTCAGCTCAAATGTCACTTCCTGAGAAGATTTCACTGAACTGTGGCTTATCTCAGAGACCTTATCCCCTTCACAAAAATTAACTCAAAGTGGATCACAGATCTAAATGTAACACAAACCCATAAAACTCCTATAAGATATTATAGGAGAAAACCTAGGTGACTATAGGTACATGATAGCTTCCTAGATATAACACCAAAGGCATAACCCATGAAGGAAATGATTGATAAGCTGCACTTCATAAAAATTATAAACTTCTGCTCTGCCAAAAGATATGAGAGGACAAGCCACACACAGATAGCAGAAAATATTTGCAAAAGACATACCTGATAAAAGACAGTTGTCCAAAAATACAAATATTTCTTAAAATGAGACAGTAAGAAAACAACCCCATTTTAAAATGAGCCAAATACCTTATCAGACACCTCCCCAAAGGCAAGAGCAGAGACCTTAACAGACACCTCACCAAAGACAACATACAGATGGCAAATAAGCATATGAAAAGATGCTCCACAGACTGTCGTACGTCAAGGCGCTCAGTTCTGTCCGACTCTTTGCGACCCCACGGACTGCAGCACGCCAGGCCTCCCTGTCCATCACCAACTCTCAGAGTTTGCTCAAACTCGTGTGCATCGAGTCGGTGATGCCATCCAACCATGTCATCCTCTGTCGTCCCCTTCTCCTCCCACCTTCAATCTTTCCCAGCATCAGGGTCTTTTCCAATGAGTTAGTTCTTCACATCCTGTGACCAAAGTATTGGAGCTTCAGCTTCAGCATCAGTCCTTCCAATGAATATTCAGGACTGATTTCCTTAGACTGTCATCAGGGAAATGCAAATTAAAACTAGACACCAGCGCACACCTACGAGAAGGGGTAAAACAGGAACACTGACAACACCAAAGGCTGTGGAGGATGCTGAGCTCCAGGAACCCTCATTCCACGCTGGTGGGAATGTAAATGATGCCACCATTCTGAAGTCTGGTGGGTTCTCAAAAAACTAAACATACCTTCACCACAGTGTCCATCAATCACAGTCCTCACTCTTTACCCAAAGGTCCTGAAAACCTACGTCTGCCTAAAAACCTGCACGCCTGCACACGGACATTTACAGCAGCTTTTCTCATAACTGCCAAAATTTGGAAGCAACCTAGATGTGCTTCCCTGCGGCTCAGCTGGTAAAGAATCTGCCTGCAGTGCGGGAGACCTGGGTTCGATCCCTGGGTTGGGAAGATACCCTGAAGAAGGGAAAGGCTACCCACTCCAGGATTCTGGCCTGGAGAGTTCCGTGGACAGTCCATGGGGTCCCAAAGAGTCGGACACGACTGAGCGACTTTCACTTTCACTTTAGATTTCTTCAGTGGGTAAGTGGATGAACTATGGCACATCCAGACAATATCATTCAGCAGCAAAAAGCCATGAAAGGACGTGAAGAAACAGGTGCCCGTCACTGAGTGAAAGAAGCCAATCTGAAAAGCCTAAGTACTATAAGATTACAGCTATGTGACATTCTGGAAAATACAAATGAAGACAGTCAAAAAAGATCAGTGGCTGGTGAGGGTTGGGGGTGAACAGAGAGGACTTTTAGGGCCACAAAAATAATCTGTACGATACATGTCATCCATCCAAACTCACTGACTACCAAGAGTAAACCCTAATGCACACTATGGGCTTCATGTCATTATGTGTTAATGTAGATACATCAGCTGTAACAAATGTACCATGTAGGGAGAACACAGATAAGGAAAGAGGCTATGATCCCTTGGAGGAGGAAATGGCAGCCCACTCCAATATTCCTGCCTGGAGAATCCCATGGACAGAGGAGCCTGGTGGGCTACAGTCCATGGGGTCACAAAGAGTCGGACATGACTGAGTGCCTAAACAACCACCCATGCACCAGTGCAGGGAGCTGACTGTGGGAAATCTCTGTACTTCCTCTCAATTTTGTGACCCTAAAACTGACTTTAAAAAAAGTCTTAAAAAAACATTATTTACAGGTATAACCATATTCCATGGACTATGCCAAGCAATTTAATTTAAATGCATTAAAAAAAAGAATTAAGTTTACGAACTAATTTAGAAAAGAAATGACATACGTATCTAAAATATTGAGTCTGTTCATTCAAGAACAAGGTAAATGTCTGCACAGATCTGTGTCCTTTTAGGTCCTAAGCAAAGTACGATTTTGACCGTCCTTGTGGACCTTGCATGAAAAATTCTATTGCAGGATTTCCTTACAGCACCCACGTTAAGTACATACTGCAATAAGCACCATTTTACAGATAAAGAAACGGGGCTCAGGCAGATGAAATGACCCGCTGCAGCCATGACATGAATGGAGGTCTACTCACCTCTGGCACCCGGCCTATTTAAGTACAGAGCTACCCAGCACTGTTTCAGAAAATGCTGAGTCCAAGCGTATGACCCTGACAAGGAGGGTGATGACGGCATTAACGGCAGTGACGGCAGCGGGGGGCCACAGCGGCTAACCCGCACTCGCTCGCCCTCAGGACTGCCGGCCACGGGAGGAAGACGCTGTGTTACTTCAGGAGATACTGCCCATGCGATAATGGACCCACAGCAGGGTTCAGTCACTTGCCCAGGGACACACCGCTCACGGATAGGGCAGCAGAGCAGGGATTCGCCGCCAGGGGCCTCGCACCAGACCTGGTCTCCCAAGTGCTCCAGTAAGCGGGAAACGGCAAACGGTGGGTGTGAGGCCAGCAGCCTCAGACGAGTGGCTGTGGTGGGGAGAGGGTGACACGAGCAGGGGAGTCAGCGCGCAGGAAATGGGGCTGGGGGGGGGGACCCGGGGACACCGAATTCAGTACTTCACAAACTACTAAAACTAAAAACTTGGGGTGGGAATCCCACACCGTGATTGGATCAAATAGAGACACGTGTACAAACATCAAGTATCACTTACTCTTGTCAAGATTTCACAAAAGAAAGGACTCACGCCACCAAAAAATGCAAGGAGAGCTGTTCACGATCAAGATGTGCCTTCTGAGTGGATCAAGCTTTCTGAGGGACTCATGCCAACAGCCCTACTTTCCTTACCTTCTGAGGACAGCGTGTGGGAGAAGGACACGAGGAGAGCATGAACACAGGCACAAGACAGACATGCGGAAGGAAACAGAGGTAGGGGCTGCAGGCGTCAGAGAGCAAGCACTTGGAGACTTACTTCCTTCTGTAAAGTAGCTGCAGCAGCAAAAGAAAAAGGAAGCACTGCAAAAAGAAAGCGACACGGCGAACCCACAGAGAGGCAGAACGGGAGCCCCAGAAGCCAGGGCAGAACACACTTCTCTAAGTCACTGCATCGGCCCCTTAGGCAGCCCAGCGGGAATTCCGACCTCCGGGTTCTGTGAGATGCCCCCATTCTGTCCCAACACACCCTTCTCCTTGGGCTGTGACCAAAGGCAAATTAGGCTTCTGGTCCAACCCTCCCTCAGTGAGACCTACGAGGTCTAGGCAGGAAGGGCTGAGAACAGAAAACAACTGAAGCTCTGGGGGAGGAGGCTGGCTGGGCTGCAGAGGCTTTCTCAGACCGCTGGACCTGGAGCCAGAGGGAGAAGAGAAGCAGAGTGGGGGGCCTTACCCAGAGACACCAGGAGCCTGCAGGTCTCCAGCATCACCTCCCAGTACAGTGTCCTCTGCATGGGGCCCAGATGCCCCCACTCCTCCTGGGTGAAAGTCACAGCCACGTCCTCGTAAGTAACAGGCACCTGGAAAGTCAAGAGGCAGCGGGTTGGTCTCGGGGCTCGTGGTGGGATCAGAGCCCATTCCTCTCCATGGCGAAGGCACAGAGACCGGACACCTCCTACGGGCTGCTCTCGGCGCGGGACACAAGGCGGCGGCCACCACCTGGGGTGACTGCAGCCACGGAGGAGACAGAAGCCTCCCATGTGGGAGCCGATGGAGAGCGACACAAGGTCAGCACCGTTTGCAGGGGCTGTGGGGCACACAGGGTTAAGGGCACAACGATGTCAGAAAAATGAGAAAGAAAAAGGGTGAAAATGTACATGAAATCCCAACACCAATAATGATCACAGTGACAGCACACAGGCCCCAACGGTCCCCACTGCGTGCCTGCCTCATGGTGAGCACTTTGCATGTTTTGTTGAAGTGACTGAAAGTCCCCAGCTCTGAAGCCCCGTTTCTGAGGTCTGAATCCAAAGTCCTAAATCAACGCTTGCCTGTGGAACGAACTTGGGGGCCGCGCTTACTTTCTCTGAACCTTGAATAATTTCTGAGTCAATACAAAGACTCTCATTGAATGATAACATTTATGAGAACGAAAGAAAAAATATTTATAGCAGAAACACTGGGTGACTGGCCACATGACTGGCTACTGACCCCCGGGGTCAGTGCTGCCTTCAAATTCATGTTAGTAATGGGATCTGAGGCCCAGGGAGCTCAACCAGCTCACCCAGAGTTTACATGAGCTGAGAGCAGAGGCGGGATTTAAACCCAGGTTCCCTTGACCCACTGGCAGAGTAAAACCCCAGTTAACGAAGACGTGAGATGTTTTAAGTAAACCTCGAAGTTATATTCACTTCAGCCACCACTGAAAGTAGTTCTGCAGACGTGGGCAGAAGAGCAGACTCATCATCGCCCACCTCACAGGAGCGTGACCCAAGGCGGTGATACCTCCATGAAGTGGACGGGCCTGGACGGGCTCCCGTTGCTGTCTGAATCCTGGAGACTCCCAGGGAGAATCCACAGGAGCCATCCCTGCTCATCTCTACCTGAGACCTGACAGTACGTGTCCCGGAGGAAATGCCTCAGGACCAGGGACCAGGAACTGCTGAGGACGGTGCAGGCTGTAGTCAGGCCTCGGATGGGCTGTCTGTCTGTCCTGGCTGAGCAGGATGGAGCCTCCAGCAAATGAGCACACTGTCTGGCCCTCCCAGGACACGCCTGCTGGAAATGCTCTCAAACAGTATTGCGGGAGTAAGACAGACAATCAAAGATGGCTCCGTAAGGCGGTCTTTACTTCTGCAGAAGGGTGTGCTACAAAAGTCTGGGAGTAAGCACATGGAGTGGGAAATCTGCTGTTTTCATTCCTAAAATGCAGGTTCCCTCCTCCAGCCGCTCACAGGCTGAGAGTGACACAGTTACAATCTTCCTGGAGGCCATCGAAGTTTTTGATTGTATGATTTATAGTAACTATTTTCCCCACCCTTTTAGTTCTTTCCTCATGTCCAGGATAAAGCCCGTGAAATTAGCCCGCCAAAACGTCCTGGTGAGGAAGGAGAATCAGGGAGTGAAAAGAACAAAGGGTTGGCAACTAGCTGCCATTTTAGGAATCTTATTTATAAGCCGGGTATACACCTTTCTGTTCAAGTGTCCTAAGAATGAACCGCTTTTTATTTCTTATAGCTTCTCCTTTGATAGAAAAGATCGTATCTTTCTCACATGTCTCAGCAGATGGGGGAGTGGGGAGGATCCTGGCGATTGTGTAGACCCTCTGAGGGCTTCCGGAACAGCCAGTATGCTCTTCCTTGGTCCACACACTTCCACCTCCCGGAATGCTCTGTTCCTGGCTCAGGCCAGAACTGTCTACCAGAAAGAAGCCTGCCTGGCTTGCAAAGCTCACTTTATGGGTATCATCTCCAGGCACTCCATGCACGGTTCCAGAGGAGAGAGTGAACGTACAGGCTGTGGTGTGACCTACCGTTTGTTAGTTTCTGCTACTTAGGAGCTGCAATAGGGCCTCCCTGAGGGTCCAGGGGTTAAGAATCCACCTTGCAATGCAAGGGACAAGGGTTTAATCCCTGGCCTCGGAAGATCCCTTCCCTTCATGCCTTGGAGCCACTAAGCCCGTGCACCACAACCACCGAGCCTGTGCTCCAAAACAAGAAAAGCCACCACACGGAATCACGGAAAACTATCAAGCTGATCACACAGATCACAGCCTTGTTTAACTCATTGAAGCTATGAGCCATGCTGGGTAGGGCCACCCAAGATGGATGGGTCATGGCGGAGAGTTCTGACAAAACGTGGCCCACTGGAGAAGGGAATGGCAAACCACTTCAGTATTCTTGCCTTGGGAACCCCATAAACAGTATGAAAAGGCAAAAAGATATGACACTGAAAGATGAAGGCCTTAAGGTGGTAGGTGCCCAATATGCTATTGGATAAGAGTGGAGAAAAAACGCCAGAAAGAATGAAGAGGCTGAGCGAAAGCAAAAACAAGGCCCAGCTGTGGATGAGTGGTGATGGAAGTAAAGTGCGAGGTTGTAAAGAACAATATTGCATAGGAACCTGGAACGTTAGGCCCATGAATCAAGGCAAATTGAAAGTGGTCAATGAGGAGACAGCAAGAATGAACATCTACATTTTAGGAATCAGTGAACTGAAATGGACTGATGTGAGTGAATTTAATTCAGATGACTATTATATCTACTACTCTGGGAAAAGAATCCCTTTAGAAGAAATGGAGTAGTCTTCATAGTCAACAAGAGTCTGAAATTCAGCACTTGGGTGCATCTCAAAAATGAGAGAATGATCTCTGTTTGTTTCCAAGGTAAACTATTCAATATCACAGTAATGCAAGTCTATGCCCCAACCACTAATGCTGAAGAAGCTGAAGTTGAACGGTTCTATGAAGACCTACAAGACCTTCTAGAACTAACACCAAAATAGATGTCCTTTTCATCAAGGGGACTGGAATGCAAAAGTAGGAAGTCAAGAGATACGTGGAGTAACAGGCAAGTTTGGCCTGGGAGTACAGAATGAAGCAGGCCAAAGGCTAACAGAGTTTTGCCAAGAGAACGCACTGGTCATGGTAAACACCCTTTTCCAACAACACAAGAGAAGACTCTACACATGGACATCACCAGATGGTCAATACCAAAATCACTTTGACTATATTCTTTGCAGCCAAAGACGGAGAAGCTCTATACAGTCAGCAAAAACAAGACCTGGAGCTGACTGTGGCTAAGACCATGAACTCCTTATTGCCAAATTCAGACTGAAATTGAAGAAAGTAGGGAAAACCACTAGACCATTCAGGTATGACCTAAATCAAATCCTTTACGATTATACAGTGGAAGTGACAAACAGACCCAAGAAATTAGATCTCATAGACAGAGTGTCTGAAGAACTATGGATGGAGGTTCGTGACATTGTACAGGTGGCAGTGATCAAGACCATCCCCAAGAAAGAAAAAAATGCGAAAAAGCAAAATGGTTATCTGAGGAGGCCTTACAAATAGCTGAGAAAAGAGAAGTGAAAGGCAAAGGAGAAAAGGAAAGATATATCCATCTAAATACAGAGTTTCAAAGAATAGCAAGGAGAGAGAAGAAAGCCTTCCTCAGTGACCAATGCAAAGAAAGAGAGGAAACCAATAGAATGGGAAAGACTAGAGATCTCTTCAAGAAAATTAGAGATACCAAGGGAACATTTCATGCAAAGATGGGCTCAATAAAGGACATAAACTGTATGGACCTAATAGAAGCAGAGAATATTAAGAAAAGGTAGCAAGAATACACAGTCGAACTATACAAAAAAGATCTTAATGACCCAGATAACCATGATGGTGTGATCACTCACCTAGAGCCAGACATCCTGGAAAGTCAAGTCAAATGCGCCTTAGGAAGCATCACTACGAACAAAGTTAGTGGAGGTGATAGAATGATGTGTCATTCTGTGCTTTGAATGCTGTGAAAGCGCCGCACTCAATATGTCAGCAAATTTGGAAAACTCAGCAGTGGCCACAGGACTGGAAAAGGTCAGTTTTCATCCCAAACCCAAAGAAAGGCAATGCCAAAGAATGTTCAAACTACTGCACAATTGCACTCATCTCACACGTTAGCAAAGTAATGCTCAAAGTTCTCCAAGCCAGGTTTCAACAGTACATGAACCGAGAAATTCCAGATGTTCAAACTGGATTTAGAAAATGCAGAGGAACCTGAGATCAAATTGTCAACAGCCATTGGATCATAGAAAAAGCAAGAGAGTTCTATAAAAACATCTACTTCTGCTTTATTGACTATGCCAAAGCCTTTGACTATGTGGATCACAATAAACTGTGGAAAATTATTAAAAAGAAGGGACTACCAGACCAACTTATTGGCCTCCTGATAAATCTGTACGCAGGTCAAAAAGCAATAGTTCGAACTGGACATGGAACAACAGACTGGTTCCAAATTGGGAAAGGAGTACGTCGAGGCTGTATATTGTTAATTATACAGTTAAATACTTAAATATGCAGTTAAATACTTATATGCAGAGTACATCGTGTGAAATGCTGGGCTGGGTGAAGCACAACCTAGAGTCAAGACTGCTGGGAGAAATATCAATAACCTCAGATACACAGATGACATCACTCTTATGGCAGAAACGAAGAGGAAATAAAAGAGCCTCTTCATGAAAGTGAAAGAGGAGAGTAAAAAGCTGGCTTAAAACTCAACATTAAAAAAACTAAGATCACGGACAGCATCTGGTCCGAACACTTCATGGCAAATAGATGGGGAAACAATGGAAACTGTGACAGACTTTATTTTGGGGGGCTCCAAAATAACTGCAGATGCTGACTGCAGCCATAAAATTAAAAGATGCTTGCTCCTTGGAAGAAAAGCTATGACCAACCTAGACAGCATATTAAAAAACAGAGACATTACTTTGCCAACAAAGGTCCGCCTAACCAGAGCTATGGTTTTTCCAGTATTCGTGTACAGATGTGAGAGTTGGACTATAAAGAAAGCTGAGTGCTGAAGAATGGACGTTTTTGAACTGTGGTGTTGGAGAAGACTCTTGAGAGTCCCTTGGACTGCAAGGACATCTAACCAGTCCATCCTAAAGGAGATCAGTCCTGGGTGTTCATTGGAAGGACTGATAATGAAGCTGAAACTCCAGTATTTTGGCTGCCTGATGTGAAGAGCTGACTCATTTGAAAAGACCCTGATATTGGGAAAGATTGAAGGCAGGAGGAGAATGGGACAACAAAAGATGAGATGGTTAGATGGCATCACCAACTCAATGGACATGAGTTTAGGTAAACTCCGGGAGTTGGTGATGGACAGGGAGGCCTGGCATGCTGCGGTTCATGGGGTCGGGTCGCAAAGAGTCGGACACGACTGAGCAACTGAACTGAACTGATGATGGTCAGCCACATATAAAATACATATTCACTGAAGTTTAAAGTACCTCAAAATTTAGTAAAGTATCTAAAATTAAAACAAATTTAATTTTGTATATACGGTGGTCCCATACCAGACCACCTGACTTGCCTCTTGAGAAACGTGTATGCAGGTCAGGAAACAACCGTTAGAACTGGACATGGAACAACAGACTGGTTCCAAATAGGAAAAGGAGTACGTCAAGGCTGTATATTGTCACCCTGCTTTTTAACTTATATGCAGACTACATCATGAGAAATGCTGGGCTGGAAGAAGCACAAGCTGGAATCAAGATTGCCGGGAGAAATATCAATAACCTCAGATATGCAGATGACACCACCCTTATGGCAGAAAGTGAAGAGGAACTAAAAACCCTCTTGAGAAAGTGAAAGAGGAAAGTGAAAAAGTTGGCTTAAAGCTCAACATTCAGAAAACAAAGATCATGGCATCTGGTCCCATCACTTCATGGGAAATAGATGGGGAAACAGTGGAAACAGTGTCAGACTTTATTTTGGGGGGCTCCAAAATCACTGCAGGTGGTGACTGCAGCCATGAAATTAAAAGACGCTTACTCCTGGGAAGGAAAGTTATGACCAACCTAGATCGCATATTTAAAAGCATAGACATTACTTTGCCAACAAAGGTCCATCTAGTCAAGGCTATAGTTTTTCCAGTGGTCATGTATGGATGTGAGAGTTGGACTGTGAAGAAGGCTGAGTGCCGAAGAATTGATGCTTTTGAACTGTGGTGTTGGAGAAGACTCTTGAGAGTCCCTTGGACTGCAAGGAGATCCAACCAGTCCATTCTGAAGGAGATCAGCCCTGGGACTTCTTTGGAAGGAATGATCCTAAAGCTGAAACTCCAACACTTTGGCCACCTGATGGGAAGAGTTGACTCATTGGAAGACTCTGATGCTGGGAGGGATTAGGGGCAAGAGGAGAAGGGGACGACAGAGGATGAGATGGCTGGATGGCATCACTGACTCGATGGACATGAGTCTCAGTGAACTCCGGGAGTTGGTGATGGACAGGGAGGCCTGGCGTGCTGAGATTCATGGGGTCGCAAAGAGTCGGACACGACTGAGCGACTGATCTGATCTGATCTGATGGCTTCTCTTGCTCCTCGGATTAAGTCGCCACGCTTTTTCATGCCTCCTGGCCATTTTACAAAGGACCAGATATATGGGTTTAAGATTAATGATCACCAGTTGTTTTGCTCTCAGGCATATGGAACAGAAGTTAATTACTTCCCTGGATCTGAGTGCTGATAATTTATCAGACTAAGGACACAGTCCAGGAATTCCGGACAAAGGGTTTATTTAGCTTTAGGCTAATGGAAAGTGAAAGTGAAGTCGCTCAGTAATGTCCGACTCTTTGCGACCCCGTGGACTGTAGCCTACAACGCTTCTCCGTCCATGGGATTTTCTAGGCAAGAGTATTGGAGTAGGTTGCGAGATGTTTATTGAAAACAAGACCCAGGTCTCAGAGTTCTACACTGACTGCCTAGCAATTTCTACCTCAAAAGCCTCATTTATCCTTCACGCACTGATGACACACCTGACCGAGACAGGCAAGGTGCTAAGATTGAGGATAAATGACAAGCCTCTTGTTGCAAATAAACGACAAGGACAATGAGAAACCCGACGGCTACGTAGCCTCCTCTTCGCCCAGGAGTCCTCTCCGAACCAGCAATGCTAAAAATGCCGTCCACTCACCCGCCTCGGGTCCATCCACGCCGCAGCCATCGCGGGGTCTTGTGGAGAGCGTGAGGCCAAAGAGGCGGCTCCAGGATTCACCGCCCGCCGCCCGGATCCTGCCTAGGGCGGGCCACGCCTAGGCGGACCTTCGCTCTCCGAGCCTCAGTGGCCCAGGCGTAGAGGCCCGGGCTATCGCGTCAGAGCTGTGGGGATGGATCGGGACCCCGGCGAGCGCTCAGGAGACACCCCCGTGACGGAGGACCCGGGGGGGATGTCAGGCTCGTACACTGACCGACGCGGAGGTGAGATACAGCTTCCTCACCGGCCTTTCCAGCTCCTGCCGGGGAAATGCGGCCGCGCCGCTTTTTCCGTCCTTACAGCCCCAGGCACGCGCTGGACACCGACTGATGACGCACAGGCATTAAAAGGCCCGGAAGTCCCACCCCCATCCTCAGCTGTCTTTGGCCCAGTACCGGCGCAAACACGCGGCGCTCAGACTTCTGGGTAACGTAGTTTTCTTCCGTGCAAACCAGAAAGGAGTATAACACTCGGATCCTGACCCTGGAGTTCTGTCATCTGCTGCTTTGTGTTCATCCCCAGTGTCACTTTCAGGCTCCCTGTGTAGAGCCTTGTAGGCCCTTACGAGGACGTTGTAATATGTTTCGTGCGTGTTCTACAAATATACCCAGGAACTGTTGAATCTACCACAGTAAGATACTCAGAAATGGTAATAACTGACAGAAAGGGGCAAATTTACGCTCCACAGATCCATAGAAACTTGAGACGGGAACATCGCAAAGGGCCCAGCGGGGAAGACCGGGACGGGTCAGGGGACAGAAGCAAACAAAGCGCGACCCAGAGCTTGTTTTCGACAGAAACGGCGAGGCAAGGCAGGATAACGGCTTGGTATTGGCTAGTCTGAATACCGTCAAGCCTTGGAGCATGGAGGCTGTCCTTATTTGCCTGGCACAGGCCGTTAGGGGGATGAGAAGTATAGTCTATTGACGTATAAGAGTCAGAAAGAGAAGGGGTTTCTATTAGGGGTTTGGGGTTGTTTAATTTACAGATGAAAGGAATAGCCCCTAAGAGTAGTCTGTTACCTCTAAGAACTG
Organism: Bos javanicus; assembly: GCF_032452875.1. Classification (NCBI taxonomy): domain Eukaryota; kingdom Metazoa; phylum Chordata; class Mammalia; order Artiodactyla; family Bovidae; genus Bos; species Bos javanicus. The sequence goes on along the minus strand of NC_083885.1, from coordinate 64,968,667 downwards.
GCTAGCCCTGAAAGGGGCAGTCTTGGTATCCTCTGGTGGTTTAATGGTTAGGGCTCTGTGCTCTCAGTGCAGAGGGTCCAGGTTTGATCCCTGGTCTGGGAACTAACATCAGGAAGCTGCTGGGGCCCAGCAGTCAATCAAACAATCATAGAGAGGTAGAAACCAAAAAATAGGCAGAGGGGAAACAAAAACAACAAATAGATGCTTAAAACATGGATCTCCAAATTTAAAAATCACAGTAGACAGAAATTTCCTTCAAGCCATCCATCTGGTTAGAACAAGGACAGAAGTATATAATGAGGTGGTCTGATTAGAGGCCTATGCTCTTGACACTGCTTCAAGGAAGGCAAAGTAAGTTACCCATTTATAATTTAGCTTAGACTATTCAATTGTCAGGTATGTAACATACCTGTGAACAGATTACAAATCTTTAACCCTCAAATTTCAAGGATGATGTCACTGACCCCAGAGGCTGCGGGGTATCCCATGACTGAGACAGGAAAGGTGGTCTATGGGTCAGACCCTAAATACCAAGGGGAGCAGCATGTACAACCAGAGACCAGATTCGTATAGGTCTCCAGTATCACATCTCTGTAGAGGGCCCTCCCAGCTGGAAAAAACACTCCCATGACCATCTCAGTAAAACTCACAGACAGGTCCATGAACTTGACTAAGCCTGCAACAACACACTCTTTAATCTCCAGTTATGCACATTTAACAATGTGGGAATTATGACCCCATATTCGTTAATCTTCTCTTTCTTGAAGTCAAGGCTACAAGTTTCAACAGTAGGAAGAATAAAGGAGAAACTGTTGACATATGTGCAATGGAAATACATGGCATTAACCTGGTTGTTAACATCTCTGTAGAAATAGAGGCAAATACAGGGAATATTTGCAAGTCAAATCACTTGGCAATATATCTAAACAGATAAAACATTTATTGAGAGGCATGATTCTTTCTCACCAGATATTCTGTGTATTTTGTCATCATTAAATCCTGAACACGTGTAAGAATTTTTGGTGTGATATAACTATTGTTACAATGACTTATATGTATTTAAACCTTCACCTCAAAGCTATGACTTATTTTTGTCATAGCAAACTGTATTTGCTTAGTATTTGTTAAAGGAATTTGCACTTCCCTATTTTGGTACCATTTAAGTCACTGTGACAATGAGTTAACATGGGTGCTATCCTTTGAACTTCACAGTTTGTCCCTGGCTAGTTTAGGGACTTAGACTTTGGGATGCTTGCTATCGTGCCCAGAAAGGATGAATGGCTCAGGATAGGCACTGTCTCTGTATTATGCTGCTGACCTGCTATGCTTCTGAAGGTCAAAACTGTTATGTTCCAAGCAGAGTGCCCAATAAAAATACTGGGCTCTGAGGTTCTACTGAGCTCCCCTAGGAGCCACTTCACACACATTGTTGAAATTCACTGACACAACTTAAACCAAGTGCTCAGGACTCCTAAGGCTTCCCTGGGGCTCAGATGGTAAAGCATCTGCCTGCAATGAGGGAGAGCTGGGTTTGATCCCTGGGTTGGGAAGATCCCCTGGAGGAGGAAATGGCACCCCACTCCAGTACTCTTGCCTGGAAAATTCCATGGATGGAGGAGCCTGGTAGGCTGCAGTCAATTGGATCACAGAGTCAGACGTGACAGCAACTTCACTAGAACTCCTGAAGCTTGTTCCTGGCTTCCTCTGGACTCCAACCCTTATACCGTTCCCCTTGTCTGAGATCGCTTCGAAAAAACATCAATGTTAAGCATGACAATATGCTGAGTTCTTTGATGTTTTCCTAGTAATCATAACTTGGATAATCTTGAGGACTTTCCAGTCATTCATCATGACTCCATTTAAAGTCTGACCATTTTGTCCATATAAGCACATGTGGTTTCTCTTTGTGGTCAACATTATGTCATACATGGTACCCATTATATACACAGCTTTGTGTAAACACTCTGTGAGGGAGGGAGGCAATCAATATAAAAATACACTGCTGTGTGTGGCCACTCATTAACACACACATATACTGAAGGAAACAAAAATGTTAATGTGTCTAATGAGGGAAACAAAAAGGTTAAAGGAACAGAATTGGACAGTGGTTGGAGGTGAGGCTGACGAAAGAAAAATGGCTGCAAGTGGCTTGATCAGCCAGACACAAGACAGCGGGACTCACTGAGACGTTTTCCAGGCACCTCACACACAGTGTCCACAGCCAAGTCAGCCTTAGCCTTCTGTGATCTCTCTGCTACTTCAAACTCAAGAGATTACCTATATCTTTCACAAAGTGATGAGATGACGCCAGCACTGAAGACAATATGGTTTCACACTCAAACTGAAACAGTGGCCAAGATGTACTGCAGAATGAGAGACAGGGGTCAGAGGTCAATGCGCATTACTTGATCCGTTTTAGTAAAAATGAGTAGTGACAAGGAAAAAGGATCACACCACATGAAGGGATCTGGGCAAGTGATATGGGCATGGACTCTGTGGCCAGCCCAAATGGCTCCGATCCCTAACCTCATACTTGGCAACAACAGTACAAGTCTGGGCAAATCCCTTAGCCTTTCTAGTCTTCAGTTTTCAGTGTAAAATGAGGGCAATATTACCTACCACATAAACTGGCTAGAAAGGCTGAGTCGACATGTCTAAGCGTTTAAGACAGTGGCAGCCGTACGCAGCACCGTGCATCTGTGCTCTTACGTTCTACGGGCGCGTCCTCATGGTGGGCTCCGGCCAAGCAACACAGGCACGAACTCCGTGTGTGAACATACAGAAGGCGTGCAGTTACGAACAAAGGGTAACAGACATGACACACTCACCCTGGAGACACAGATTTGGGGGAGCTCTGCAGCTCACTGAGTGTAAAATGCCTTCAATGGGAGTTAAGTCACTCATGGAACACATTGCAAGTGAGAAAACAGTGGCCTTGGATGGATCCCGGGAAGCACACTGTTTAATGCTAAACATGGGCTGAAGACAGATTCTCTGAAGAAGGGCAAGAACTGAGAAAGCAGGGAAGGACATTTAAGTCAGAGAGGTGGGCAGCAGTCCAAAGGGGGCTGGGAGGTAGGGGAAGAGGACAAAAGGGAACTCTTAGACCTGCGTGAGCCAGGTGACCGTGATAGAGATCACCCTCTAGTTGTCACTGGTGTGAAGGGACATGATGGGGGGAGGACAGGCAGTGGACTGAAGAGTCACACAGCGCGTCTGTGAGAGAAAAGAGAAGGGCGCAACTCAGCGCACAAGGGAGGCACAAAGTGCCTGCTGCTGCTGCTGCTGCTGCTGCTAAGTCGCTTCAGTCGTGTCCGACTCTGCGCAACCCCATAGACGGCAGCCCACCAGGCTCCCCTATCCCTGGGATTCTCCAGGCAAGAACACCAGAGTGGGTTGCCATTTCCTCCTCTAATGCGTGAAAGTGAAGTCGCTCAGTTGTGTCCGACTCTTAGCAACCCCTTGGACCGCAGCCTACCAGGCTTCTCCATCCATAGGATTTTCCAGGTGAGAGTACTGGAGTGGGGTGCCATTGCCTTCTCCATAAAGTGCCTAGGGATGAGGAACACAGGTACAGATTATGGACACAGAAGGGAATTAAGAGGGAGAAGTTAAAGACCAAAAACAGAGGCATAAAAGAAAGAGGTCCTACACACATTGGGAAATGTGGGGGAATGTGTTCAACCACAGAGGAATATTGACTGTGGAAGAGGAGTAGCCCATACTCTTCAGATTGTAACAAGTCTTACTGAGCAATGAAATCTTACACACAAATCTTCTCTGGGGAACAGAACTCTGAACAAGCTGAAGGTCACCCAGTTTTATTTTCTTGAGAACTGTTTATGGATAACAACAAAGAAGACTGCAGGTCTTCCATTCCTCCAGGTAATTTAGGATTTCTAATAATTAAGATAAACTACCAGAGACCAATGACTTTGGACCAAAAGTTTTGCTGTATTCTGAGTCCTTCTTTGGCATCATAAACTAGGCAAAGAAATAGAAGATGTATAAAAGAACAAAAGAGAAAATCAAACAACTGAAAAATTCAAAAACCAAAATGAAAATTAACTGCATGAGCTCAATAGTAGATTATATGTAAGAGGGAAGGAATCAGTGAGCTCAAAGAGAGCTCAATGGGAATTAGTCAATATGACCAACAGAGGAAAACACCCTGGGGAAACAAAAAGGTACAAGTCTGAGGGTCCTATGGAACAAGAACAAGAGCACACCATTCATGTTACTGGAGCCCCTGAAAAAGAGGGGCTGAAAAAACTATTTGAAGCATAACTAAAAATTTCCCAATTTTTCCAAATGGCATATACTACAAAATTTTAAAAGTTAAGCAAACACCAGACAGGATAAGCCCCCAAATGTTATGGCAGGTTGCATCATGATCAAACTTCTGAACTCTATGTACAAGGAAAAAACACTGAAAGTACTTGACAAAATGGATAGAGTACAGATACAGAAATGATGAGTCAAACGGCAGCAGATTTCTCATCTGAAACCGTGGAAGACAAGGAAATGACCTGCCTTTCAAGTACTAAAATAAAAGAACTGTTGACCCTGAATCCTATGCCCCACAAAAACATCCTTTGGGAATGAAGGAGAAATAAAGACATTCTTAGAAGAAGGAAAACAAAAACATCTGTTACCAGAAAACCTACCACAAAAGACAGGCTACAGGTGTTCCTGGGGTAAATAATTTAAAAAGAAAAACTGTTAATGGAAGAAACTTGGGATTTCAAGAAGGAAGAAAAGAACAATGTAATGAGTAACAATGTAATGAGTAAACAGACTGTGCTTCTTATGAGTTTTGCAAAAATGGTTTGACAGCTGAAGCAAAAAAAAAAAAAAAAAAAATCATCCAATATGGTGCTCAGCATACAAAAAGGCAACACTTTATAGACAGTTATATTAAAGAATGGGGAATAACATACCCAATGGAAGTAAGTTTCTACACGTCAAAGTGCTAAAATGTTGATACTGTACACTCTGATAAGTTATGTATGTACAATATAATACCTAAAGTAACCACTAAAAAACAAGACATATTCTCAAAAACATCACAGATATATCAAGTGGAATTCCTAACATTAAAAGTTAGTAACTTTTAAAAGTTACTCAAAAGAAGGCAAAACAAACAAGAAGTACCTCCCAAAACCAAATATCAGGGCAACAAAAACCAGGTAACAAAAACATCATAAAATGGTAATGGTAAGCCCTGAAAATATCAATAATTATTTTAAACTTAAATGACCTAAACATACCAATTTTTAAAAGGAAATCAGTAAAATAGACATTATAAAATGAGGCAAGTATATGCTACTCACAATATTCACATATTACATTACTTGAAATGTAACAATATAGATAAGGTTGAAAATATAATTATTATGGAAAAATATAAACCATGCAAACATTAACCAAAAATCTCAATAGTGACTATATTAATATCAGATAAAGAATACTTCAAAGCAAAAAAACTTCCCAGGAGCAAAAAGAAAACAAAGAATAATGATAACAGGGTCAATACACCAAGATAACATAGCAATCCTAAGTGCATCTGTACCAAGTAACAGAGCTTTGAAATGCACGAAGTGAAAACTGACAGAACTTAAAGGAGGAAGAGACAATTCTAGAATTAAACTGCAGGACAACACCCCCCTTTTCAGCTATTGATAGAAATTAGAGGCAGGAAATCAGCAGACAAAATCGGGAAAACATCATCAATGAACAGGATCGGGAACACACATATACAAACTCCACCCAATGACAGTAGGATACACATTCTTTTCAAGCAGCCTTATTGAACATTCAAGATAGACTATATCTTTGATCATAAAACAAACCACAACAAATTTAAATAGCCAAATCAAATATAAAACAAATGAAATCCAAAACAAGAAGAAAGCACAAAATACTCCAAACACTGCAAAATTAAACATACTTCTAAATAATCGATGGGTTACACAGACAGTCTTGAATAAAGAAATATTTAGACCTGAATGAAATGTAATTAGAACATAATAAACTACAACAGTACTGAGGGAAATTTATAGAATTTAATGCTTATATTAATAAAGTGAAAAAAAAATCCTCAATCAATAACCTAAGCACCCGCCTCAAGAAACTGCAAAGGAAAATAGTACCAAAGCAAATAGAAGAAATGATGTAATAAGGATCAGGGGGAAAAAAAATCAGTGAAATAAGGAAAAGACAGAGGAAAAAATGATATAAAGTGCTGGGTTTTTTTAATGATTTAAAAAACTGATATATGTCTGAGAAGACTGACAAAGATAAAAGAGAACACATTTCCAACATCAGGAATAAAATACGGGTTATAAATACAGATTCTGCTGCCCTCAGAATGATAAAGGAACACTTTAAACAAATAAGAACATTTAGATGAAATGGGACAATTTCTAGAAAAAGATAAACTATAAAAACATATCCAATATGAAATAGAAACTGAATAGTTCTATACATATTAAATAAAATAAATAAGTAATTAAGAAGCATTCAAAAGAAAACTCTTCAAGACTAAATGGTTCACTGGAGAATACTACCAATCATTAGGTAGTACCAAATGATACCAAACCAACTCTATACTATACACTGTCTTCTGAATAATAGAACACCTTTTAACACATGTTAAGAGGCCAGAATCACTTAGACACCAAAATCAGACAATGACAATGGAAAAAGAAAGAAAGAAAGAAAGAAAACTACTTAATACATACCACTGTCACTCATAAAATGAGAGGAAAACTTCCTCAACAAAATACCAGCATATTAAATACAGTAATATATATAAAAATAACTGTGCTCCATGACCAAGTAGGGCTTATTCCAAGGATACAAGCCTGGCTCAGCATTCAAAACTCAAATAAACATAAAATATAACAACAAGCTAGAGAAGAAAAAAACACAAGATTCTATCAGTTGATTAAAGAAAAACCATTTGACAAATTCAACACTCATTCATAGCAACAAAAAATTCTCAGCCAATTAGGAATATGGGAAACTTTCTGAACTTGATAAAGAAAGCCCTATGAAGAAAACCTTACAACTAACACCATAGTTTATGATTAAAATCCTAATGTTTTCCCCCTAATATCAGGAACCAGCCAAGGACATGTTTTCTCACTACTAGTATTCAAAATCATATTGGAAGTCCTAGCTAGTGCAATAAGACAAGAAAAGAAAATGATAGGTATATAGACGAGAAGAAAGAAAGAAAACTTCTCTACTTGCAGATATTTCTATGTAGAAAATCCCAAGCATTCTATCAAAAGAAATAGCAAGATTGTAGGATATGAAAAATATATATATACTAAAGACTATATGGAAGCTGAAAATTTTAAAATCAATGCAATCTATAATTACCAAAAACCACCAAACAAAAAACCCACATCTATATATAAATCTTATAAAAACTGTATAGGACCTATTATTGAGACTTATTAAATAACAATGAAATAAATCAAGAGATAGCAAATAAATATACAGACATAATACATTCATAAACTGGAAGACACAAGACAGCAAACATGCTGACTCTAAACATATTATTCTGCCAATTTAACTCAATTTCTCTCAAAATTCAATAATTCTTCTAGTAAAAACTTACATAAAACTTTATATGGAAATTCAAAATACTAAGAATGCTAAATCAGTTTTAAATAAGAATACTGAAGTTTTAAAGAAGAAGACTGAACTGGGAAAAGCAGAATCACTTTACCCAATTAAAAGACTTACCATATAACTAGAGCAATCAGTAAACCAGGATTAGTACAGGACCACAAAAAACTCTGAGTATTAGCTCTTTAAAACCATATAAAAAAAGGTTTGTCTTTTAAAAATCAAAGCCTAAATAGTCTTAACCGGTGCAAAACAACATGCCCATTCATATGTGAATTCTTAGCTCCTTACATATAAAAGCATTTAGCGGCTCAAACTAAAATGTAAGCTCCTTAAGAATAGAGACAATGTTTCAGAACAAAGATGTTGGATGAAAGGTTCCAGACCTGTGTGCCTCACCTTACACTGGATGGCAATGAATGTATATAAAGACGCATAGTACAGGTTCTTTACCATGGAAACAAAACCCTCTTCCTACCAGTTAACTAAGCAATCTGACAAAGTGCCACAGTTTGGCAAGGAAGTCTGAAAGAAACTTTTTTGCAGTTCATTTTCTAAGTCTCTCCCTTCTTTTTTTTAAAAAAATTCCTGAGATAATAGTGAAATGTAAACTAAGTAAGATGGAGCTGAAGGCTTTCCGAAGTGCATAATAACCACTGGGTCTCTCTCCTTGATGAACTCTCACATGCACAATAAGGCTCTAGGTTGGGTCAATTTCCAATATGAGTCTTTAGACGATAATTAATATTCTGCAATAGTTTTTCTCACAGGGAAGAAAACTGTGGGGTTTCTCTTTGGTATGAATGATCAGATTCTGAGTAAGATGTTTCTTCAGGCAAAAGATTTTCCTCAGTGGTTACATTCAAAAAGTCTTTCCCCAATAGGAGTTCTTGAAGGTTGACTGAGGTTTGCCCACTTGTAAAGGGTCTTCCCACTTCTGTCACATTGACAGGGTTTCTCCCAGTATGAACCCTCTGGTGCTGAGTGAGGGACGAGCTGCGACTGAAGGCCTTTCCACACTCACTGCACTCATAGGGCTTCTCTCCAGTGTGGATGATGGAGTGTCGAATAAGGTTTGTGCTCCAGCAGAAGGTTTTTCCACACTCCATGCATTCATAGGGCTTCTCTCCACTATGAATCCGCTGGTGTCTGGTGAGGCCAGACCTGCGGTTGAAGGCCTTCCCACACTCCGTGCACTCATAAGGCTTTTCTCCAGTGTGGATGCTAAAGTGCCGAATGAGGTCTGCCCGATTACTAAAGGCTTTCCCACATTCTTTGCACTCAAAAGGTTTCTCGCCAGTGTGGGCTCTTTTATGTAAGATAAAAGTGGAACAGTGGGTGAAGGCCTTTCCACACTCGGTGCACACATAGGGCTTCTCCCCAGTGTGGATCCGCTGGTGCCTCTTGAGGTATGACCTGTGGTTGAAGGCCTTCCCGCACTCGAGGCACTCGAAGGGCTTCTCCCCGGTGTGGATGACGTAGTGGTGAATGAGGGCTGCGCTCTCACAGAAGGCTTTCCCACATTCGCTGCACTCGTAGGGCTTCTCCCCGGTGTGGGTCTGCTGGTGCCACATGAGGTAGGACCTGTGTTTGAAGACCTTGCCACACTCAAAGCACTCATATGGATTCTCGCCACTGTGGATGATGTAGTGTCGAATGAAACCCGGCCTATCTCGGAAGGCTTTTCCACATTCTTTGCACACAAAAGGTTTTTCTCCAGTGTGGCTCCTGTTATGTAAAACAAAAGTGGAACGGTGGGTGAAGGCCTTTCCACACTCACTGCACTTATAAGGCTTCTCCCCACTGTGAATCCGCTGGTGCTGTGTCAGGTGTGACTTGCGGTTGAAGGCCTTGCCACACTCCATGCACTTATAGGGCTTCTCTCCGGTGTGGACCATGTGGTGTTGAAGGAGATAAGTGCTCTTACTAAAGGTTTTCCCACACTCTGTGCATTCATAGGGCTTCACTCCAGAATGAATCCTCTCATGTCGAGCAAGGAGGCGTTTCTTGTTAAAAACTTTCCCACACTCATTGCATTTGAAGAGACTTTCCTCTTCCTGAATCAGGGGATCTTTACCTGATCCACAGGAGTCACGGTCATGGACAGCACCCCCTAGAGGGACTTGCTCCTCTACGATCCTTGAACACACACCACCAGCTGTCCCTAAGCTGCCACGTTCACAGCTTGGATTTCCAGGGAGCTTCCCATTCTGGGGTTCTATCTCTGGTCTCAAGCATCCTTCATGCCTTTCCAATGGCTCTTCTTGATTGTTGATTTGGCCCAACTGGGAGTCCTCTGAAACTCTTTGTGTTAGCTGTTCTTGGACTGAGGCTCCCTCAAACAGGGATGGCTCAGAAATGGTAGATTCTCTGGTCTTGGGTTTTCCTTTGTCACCTGAAAGAAATTCAACATACAGAAAGACCTGTTAATAATGCCAGCATGGAAGTTCAATATTTCAGTGTTAAAAATGAAGATGAAAATAGTGCCTCTGTGTCTGCCATGTTTCCCTACCTCTGACTCCCAGGATAAGAATTTATTTCTCTCCTGATCTTGGACTGTTAAAACCTTGAAAGAGGGACCCAGAGGAATGGCTCTGTAAGGGGATGGGGTGCTGGAAAAAAGCACAGTCAATTCCAGACGGGATAGTTATGCAAATAAACAACTCATGTGGGTCCAGACAGTTTATGCTGAAGAGATGACTCAGTTCAAAACCTGAAAGACCAACTATATGATCAGAAGGCTATGGTTTGAACCATAAGATAACAACTAGGAAACAGACAAAGGGAAGACAAGGGCACTGAGTCACGCAGGCACTGATTTAATCAGTTGTGTTTATGTAATGAGAGTCAGTGGAATTCTTATGTTGGCAATACTCCATGCATATATTGCCATACATCAATGCCAAGAGGCTAATGAGTCTGATGACGTGGTAGCTAATGTTTGGAAGCCCTCCAAAATCTGTTTAAAAAAAAAAATCTATTGAAAACTTATTGGACAAAGACTTTGCAACAACTATCTTATAAAAGCTCAAGGAGCTAAAGAAAGATACAGAGAAAGTCAAGAAAACTAGGTAAAAACAAATGGAACTATCAATACAAAGAAAGAAAACCTAAAAAGAAATGAAAAAGAGGGAATTCCCAGGAGACTCAGTAAAGTTAAACTCCAGGCTCTCACTGCCAGGGACCCAGGTTCAATCCCTGGTCAGGGAATTAAGATCTCACAAGCCACAAAGTGCAGTCAAAAAAAAAAGAGCAAAAGAAATGAGAAATTCAGGAGCAAAAACTTCATTAATTAAAGTGAAAAACTCACTGGAAGTATTCAAACGAAAATTTATACAGAAAGAAGAAATAATCTGCCAAGCTGAAGATAGAATAATGTTAAATATTGAGTCTAACAAACAGACAAAAAGAAAAGATTGAACAATAGTGAGTAGAGCCTAAGGCACCTGTGATACACTTAATGAACCAACATACTCACTGAGACATTCCCAGAAAGACAAGAGAGACGGGATCAAAGAGAGTATCTGAAGAGCCGAAGACGTCCCAAAATGGATGAAACGTCCAAGAAGTTCAATGAATTCCAAGAAAAATAAACTCAGACACACACTGAGGAAACTGTAAACAAACTTTTGTAAGGCAAAGAAAAAGTATAGCAAGTATGAAGCAACCTGTTATATACAAGCGATTCTCAATAAGATTATCAGATTTCTCATCAGAAACTTGGGAGGCCAGAAACCAGTGGTTCAATATATTCAAGTGTAAAACAAACAAACAGAAAATGTCAAGTAAGAATCCTTAATCCGGCAAAACTGTCCTTTAAAAGAGCAAGGAAGAAATTAAGACATCTCAGTATATGAAAGTTGGAGGAGTTTGTTACCACTGGATCTGCTCTGTAAGAAATTCTTCAGGGAGACTTCCAGGGTGAAATGTAAGAACACTAGACAGTAATTCAAAGCCATATGAATAAATAAAGAGCTTTATAATAGTAAATACATGGGCAGTTATAAAAGATAGAATTATTTTGTAACTCTACATTGTGTATTTACATGATTTAGAAGATTGTTTTTTCAAATTGTTAGCCTAAAGGCTAGTATTATTATAACTTTAGCTTATAAGTCCATGTGTAGCTTCCTAGAAATTTAAGAGACTAACACATTTAAAAGAATTAGTAGTTTTACGTTTCTAGGCGTACAACATACAAAGATGTAATTTTGTGACACAAACACTTGAAAGGGGTAATGACGGAGCTGTAAAGGATTTCTGACGTTGCTGAAGTTAGGCTGGTATACAATCATATTAATGGTAAAACTTTAATACATACATCAAATATAATCCCATGATAGCCATAAATACCTAGAGAATGTATGCAGAAGGAAATGAGAAAGGAATTTAAGTTTCACTACAAAATATCAACTAAACACCAGACTATAAAGCAAGAATGAGAATCAAAAACTATAACACATATAGAAATCAAATACCAAAATGACAGAAGTCTCTCCATATCACTAACACTTTAAATGTAAATGGTTAAACTCTTCAATTAAAAAACAGAAATTAGCAGAATTGATAACACATGACCCAACTATATGTTTTCCCCTAGAGACTCACTTCAGATACAAAGACACAAACTGAAAGTCAAAACAGGGAAGAAGATTCTGTACAAATACTAACAAAAAGAGAGCAGACAAAATCGTCTACATTAAAATCAGACAAAACGGACTTTAAATCAAAAAAGATTACAAGCAACAATGAAAGATATTATATAAGTAAAAGTTATAATACAGCAAGAAAATATGACTGTAAACAACTACATACTGAAAGAAGATCAAAATACATGAACCAAAGAATGAAAGAACGGAAGAGAAAGAGACAACACTACAAAAAACACGGAGGCTTCAATATCCCATTCTGAATAATGGAGAGAACAACCAGACAAAGCGTAAGTATAGAAACAGAAGACTTAACATAAACCAACTGTATCTAACAGATACATACAGAACACTCTACACAATAGCATACACATTCTTCTCGAGTATACATGGAACATTTTCCAGAACAGACCATAGGTTAAATCACAAATTAAATCTCAATAGATTTAAAAATATATCAAAAAAAGTATAATTTGTTTCTAATGAAAACAAACAAAAAAAATACCAAAACTTACAGGATGCAGTGAATGCAGTTGTTAAGAGGGAGATTTGTAGCTATAAACACTTTCAGTGAAAAACAAAAAAGATGTCAAGTCAACAACCTAACTTAACAACTTTAGCAGGAAAAAAAAGAAACTAAACCCAAACTAAAGACACACAGGCAATGGAAAAAGAACAGAGAGCCCGGGAAACACACACACGTGGAGCTCTGGGGAATGGAAGAGAAGGGAGAGCAGTTCACAGTAAAAGCAAAGAACATAAATTAAATGGAGCTAGAAAAATGGGTGACACTGGGAATGAGAACACCGTATTCCTGTCTCACACTATCCTCAAATTCTACCTCACACCAGGAAGAGTTAAATGTCAGGTGCCAAGCTTAGAACATCTTATAATGAGGACATCTTTTTGATATTAGGGATGGAGCAGCACCTATAACTGATCAAAGTATCAGTAATGTACAAAAATTCCTAAAAACAAAAGGCAAATAAGTTAACACCTAGAGTTTTCGATGAACTGACATTTCAAGGGAAGAAAATACAGTTGTTCGTCAGTATCCACAGGGGAATAACTGGTGTCAGACACTTCCTGCTCAACACCCAAATCCAAAGATGCTCAAGTCCTTTGCATAAAATGGCAGTTTTTGCATATAACCTACACACATCCTCCTGTGTACTTTAAATTGTCTCTTGCTTGTAATATCTAATACAATGTAAATACTGTGTAAATAATTGCCAGCACAAGGCAAACTCAAGTTTTGCTTTTTCGAGCTTTCTGGGATTTTCTTTTCCCCCAGTGTCTTCAATCCATGCTTGATGAATCCAGAGTCAGAACCTGCAGATGAGAAGGACAACTGTACAAATGGGCCGATAATTACATGATGAGAAGCTAAAGCTTGTGAACAATTAAGGAAATGCAAGGCAAGCTCACCTAAGACACAGTTTTGTCCGTTTGTTAAGCAAAAATAAACGTGCCTGAGAGCATGAAGGACAGAACAGGACACAGTCAGTGGAATCTAGAGAATTATAGATGGGCAGATCTCTTTTAGAAAACCACGGCAATTGTCACCTAAACTTGAAAGTTTGCACAGCTACAATCCAACAATTTTACTCCTAAAAACGACAAAAGACAGGCCTAATCGTGTGCAAGATGACCAATACATACGAATGTTCCTGGTAGCACTGTTTATGAGAATGATGAAATGTAAAAAAGTAAATGCCCTAGAGAGTGGATAAATATGAAACAGGAATATTTTTTATTTGCTTCAAGTGCAGAAACTTGGGCACATTTTTATGTTAAGTAGACAAAGGATAAAGTTACTAAGGGGTTTCCCTGGTGGCTCAGAAGGTAAAGCATCTGCCTGCAATGTGGGAGACCCGGGTTCGATCCCTGGGTCAGCAAGATCCCCTGGAGAAGGAAATGGCCACCCACTCCAGTATTCTTGCCTGGAAAATCCCATGGACAGAGGAGCCTGGCGGGCTACAGTCCATGGGGTCGCCAAGAGTCGGACACGACTGAGCGACTTCACTTGCACTTTCAGTTACTAAACAAGCAGTAAATAAGAAACACTTTCCCTAAAAGGTGTGACCTAGACTCTGGTTCAAGAACTGGCCATGAAATGTGCCAAGGTCTCTTCCACCAGGGAAAGGAAAACCACAGCCTGGGAATCTGAGTGCAGAAGGGCTGAGGACCAAGCAGGAGTTTACTGTGGAGCCCTGCTGACACCCCAGGGCCATGCGCTGAGACACCGGCACTGGGGAGGCAATCCCTGTCGGGAGGGCCGGACGCAGGGCTGCTGGGGGTGGGTCGAGGGTCTGGGGCGGCATCCAGTCTCCAGCCTGTGCAGACGGCAGGACCACGTGCTCAGGCGTAGGAGGGGAGGAGTGAGCACCGGGATGGGTTCTCTGCCAGGCGTGCTCACTGGCTGTCTCTGAGATCCTCAGGTGGAGGTGTGTGGAGAGCAGGGGGCAGAGGCTGGGATGCCCCTCTGAGGGGCCACCGATGGCCCCACAAATGCTCACAGGCCAGCTGGGCCACGGACTGACTAGGAGTGGAAAGAGCACGCCTCTGCAGCAGCCCCAGCATCACATACGACGGCTCCAGTGCCCTCAGCAGCCCAGACGTGGGCACACAGGACAAACGTCACTGGAGGCTTTACCCAACAGGAGGAGACGGGCGACAGGGGACAAGGGAGGGCTCCTCAGTGTCTGAAACGATAGTTTGGGAAAGGGGAAGCAGAGGAGTGCTGGAGAGGCGCTGGGCAGGGAAGACGTGAACCACACTGTTCATCGTGACTAACGGGACGTGGCGGTACCAGCAGCTCACCTCCCACGAGACACCAACTACGGCTCAGACCCTGTGCTGAGCAGTTTTATGTTCTACAACTGCACACCCCCAGCAACCCCAGGTCAGAGTGACTACCGTGACTGGCGCCTTCAGGAGCAGACCCCCCTCACCAACCTCCTGCTCCTCTCCTGAGACGGAGGGCTCAGTCACAGCTCTCTGCCCACCCCCCAAGTGTGGCCAAGAGCCCAGTGCCTTCCAGTGGAGGGATCAGAGGGCTGCTGTTTATGGGAGTCAGAGTGGCGTCATCGCCCAATTTCTCTGCTAGCTGCAGGGGTCAGGACAACCTGAAGTCACACACTGACGACAGAACGAACCCAGGGCCCCGAGCGGCCGCGTGCTGCAGAGCTCCCCGTGACCCACAGGACCGGGTGCAAGTCAGAAACAGCGCCTGCACGTGCTTGAGCACCAAGATGCCGGAGTCCCTCTGACACAGCAGCCAGGCTGTAACTCAGACGAACTTACGTGCAGACACAAGGAGATCCCAAATTTCACTGGGACCACAGAGCTGGTGGTCGGCACGCAGGCCTGAAGCCCAGGACACATCTGGGCTCGTACACCGCTGTCCTCGGCGAGGACAGAGGGACCTGGGGTCAAAGGGCTCCGTGGCTTCCAGACCACCAGAGGCCCGAACAAGACGCTTCCCAGGGAACCAGGGCCCGCGGCTTCCGGCAGGGTCTCTGCCCACAGCTTGGCTCCTACCTGCACAGGTGCTTCGGGAGAGGTCTCTCTTCACCGTCCACAGCTCCTGCCCGTGCTCCAGCCGGTAGATCAGCTCAGGTCTGGGGACAGGACACCCTGGGCATGGAGAAAAAAGGAAGACACAATGGTGTCTGTGAAAACTGGGAAGACCTCTCAGTCTCGCGTGGGACTTCAGGATGCAGACCTCAGAATGAAGCTGCTCCCATGCACACAAAATGTGGAACTGCGACCCAAAAACCAAAGACACGCCACACTGCCATGGAGCTTTTATTCCTAACACTAAATCAAAAGCTAATATACAGTTAACATAGTCAAAGGACTGTGTTCAAGGAACTTAAATGCACCACACTACTTCAAAATTGAAATAGATTTATGATGTCATTTAAACAACTGACATATTTAAAATATTGATTCTTTTCATTCAAAACAAGGTTACGTGTCTCCGTTGCTAAGTTCCGTTTTTAGAACACAAGCAAAGTTCTGTACTGTTGTTTCTACAGACCACAGGTGAGTCTAGCCCAGGGTTTCCTAACAGCATTCTCAGCAAGTACATACTACGATCAGCACTTTTCTTTTTTAGCCATGCAGGATCCTAGTTCAGTGACCAAGCATCACACCATCACCCTCTGAATCAGGAGGGCAGAGACTTAACCATTGGACCACATTTTTTTAAAAGTTAAAGTTCATTTACAATGTCATGTTTGTATCGGGTATACAGGAAAAGTGATTCACATACACAAATACCCACACTGCTTTTCAGATTCTTTTCCGTTATAGGTTATTATAAGATACTGAATATAGTCCCTGTGCTATATTAGAACCTTGTTGTTTATCTATTATTATATATAGAGGTGTGTATCTGTTGATCCCAAACTCTTAATTTACCCCTCACCAGACCTGCTTTGCTCTTTCGTAACCATAAGTTTGTTTTCGGAGTCTGTGAGTAGCATCATTTTATAGATAAAAATCATACAGAAAGCAACAATCAGGCAGATAATGTGATGTGCCAAAGAGCCCACAACTGGTGAACGGCTGGGCCAACACGGAGCCCAGGTCTAACCGTCTCGGCTCTGTGTGCTGTTCCACCACAAAGCTACACAAGCCTGCTCCCAGAGGTGCCGAGTGCAGGTCTAGATGATGAAAATCCTGATGAGTAAAGACAGGAGCGGTGGTGGTGAGGCTCGCAATGCTACCCTGCACAAAACCTGGTCACTCCAGGCACTGTTCTGACCCTTTCCAGAAAGTTACCCACTTAGCCCTGTTGCAGCCCCGGGAAGTAAACTCCACCTTACTCCGGTTTACCAAGGACCACCCCGAGGCCCAGACGCAGTCTGTAACTGCCCAGGACCACACAGTTTTTAAGGTGCAAAACAGGGACTAAACACCAGAGTCTGGCTCTGACCCTGGCCTCCCCAACACCACAATGAGGAGGAAACAGCAGACACCCCTGAGTGGGGCCAGCATCCTGAGACCAAGTGCGGGGCAGCTGTGAGGGAGGGATGTGAGCACCGAAATGCAACTACTGGGAGCAGGGCTGGGGAGGGGCAGACTCAGCAGACTTCAGTATTTCATGAACTGTGAGAAAATAATAAAACTGAGACTCCTGCACAGTGATACGGTCACATCTACTGCCATCAATATTTCACTAAAAAAAGGATTTTTACTTCAAAGGAACCCCACAGAGGACAGCTTCATGAAGTGAAGGTATATGTTCCTTACTGTTAAGGTTCCACTGTACGAGGCTCGCCACGGAAGCCGAGTTCCCCTGACTCTCCTGAGGGCCAGGCGAGCCCGAGGGTCACACGGGAGGAGCAGAGCAGTGCCCGCATCGGGCCTGCTGTGCGGTCAGTCAGCAACCTGGGTGAGCTCTGACTCGTATTCACAGTAACGCCAGTGCTACAAGTGACGCTTTTTCTGTTTCTCACATCCCTTCAAAAAAGGATTCCTGTACAGCAATGGTGAGTGGGAAACAGAAACCCAGAGGCTGACAAGTCGATAAGTCAACCTGAAAATGCAGCCAAGGGACTGAACAGTGAGAGTTAAGGGCCAGCGAGCCTGCACCACGGCTCAGGGATGGCCCCCTGTTGAAGAGAGGAAATTAGCAACAGTTGGGGGGAAGAAGGGTTAAGTACTGAACCACATTTTCCCTAAAGAAGTCAGGAGGCACGAAAAAGAGTAAACGAAGGCCTTCCTCAGGGTCGTTCCCAGTGCCCCTGATGAAGTGTCCATGAGCCTTCAGAAATGGGGCTTCTCAGCCTCTGGACAACTGACATTCAGATCCAGAAAGTTCTTTGTTGAGGAGAAGGGGAGAGAATGTGTCTCTCCTGCACAGTGTAAGGATGTGTGGAGGCGCTCCGGGTCTTCACTCAGTAAGTGCCTGTAGCAACTCCATCCCAGTGGTGACAACCTATGTCTCCAGACGGGGCCAAGTGTCCCTGGGGAATGAGAACCGCTGGCTTAGAGGATGTAAATCAGGTGACAGGGGAGAGCTAGTGTGATGGGGAGGGGCGCTAAGAGAGTTTGTGGTCAGGAAACAGTTGGTGAGGAAGCGAGGTGGCCATGTGCAGAGAAGAGGTGGCCACGTGAAAAGCCAAAATGCCCAAGAACACCCACCAGGAAAACAGAACAGCACCTCAGAGGCCGGAGGCGAGCACGTCAAGTACGTCAGGTACGCACAGAACGGCAAGGCACCAGTGCGACCAGTCAGTGAGCGTGGGGAGAGCCAGGGGAGGCGGGCGGAGGGATCGGGGCTCGATGGTGGGCGTTTCTATTTGTTTAATTCTGTTGTAAATTATCTAAATATGTCAAGCTTTTCCTGATTTTGTTCAACCTCCTCTCACTGACATAGAACAGAATCCCAGGTCTCTAAGAACACGCCTGTCTCACCGAAGCCCTGGGTTTATAGCCCTCCCTTCCCTCAAACTGAGCAGCCTGAGAGGACCGTCCCTGAGCTGCTGTCTCTCTACTGTGGCTCTCTGGCCCATGTGGACTGGGTCATGCTCAGCTGAGCAGGGCTGTCGTGTCCACCCTCTGGTGCTGAGGGGCATCTCTGGACTCATCACCAGACCCCGGGACCACTCACTCCCACATGTGACGGGCAGATGCAGAAGACGCTGCCCGATGTCTCCTGGGCACAAAACCGCCACATGCTGAGACACACTCCTCTCCCAGCTTCTCCTTCTTGGACCAGCAGATGATCCCTGCCGAGACTGAGTGAACATGAGACACCCGTGAAGGCGCAGGAGGACAGAGAAGCCCCCTGACTGAGACCCTGCGGCTAGACAGGACCTGCTGGCACTGAAGGCAAAGGCCTCCTGGGGCCCCGGCTGCCTCACCCTCTTCCTGGAGAACAGCTTGTCACCCACATCCTGTGCACTCGGGTGTAGGGGACGCTTGGGAACCGGTCTCATTCGGTCCGCTCCCTCTCTGGAATGTGAAACAGGAACTCAGACAGAGGCTGGTCTGTGCTGGGCCCTGGGCTGAGAGGCTCAGGTGGTCACTTCCGCCTCACGGACACCCCCACCCCCGCCCAGAGCCCTGCAGCAGAGAAAGAGCAACAATATAAACACACGAAGAAGTAGAAACAAGGCATCTGGAGCCTTGGAGAGCAGGGATTGGGGTGGTCACTCTGTCAAACTTGCTGGGGTGCAAAAGCCATTCTGAAAAGACAGGGATGTGAGCAAAGCCAGAGAAAGAAGCCAGGACGGAAGACCCAGAAGCCAGAGTAGAATCCTGGTTCTCCTATTCCAGTCCCATGTGGCCCGACTGGAAATGCTGCCTTTGGGCTCTGCAGAACATTCATTTCCTTCCACCACTTTCTAAGAGCCAAAGGGGAACTTTATTCAAAGAGACACAGAGACAGCAGGCAAGAGGAGGTGACTCTCAAGCATGAGTAAACTGTGAGGAAGCAGGGGGGAGGGAGGACTCCTGAGCCCTTCCTGAGAAGCCAAGATGGAGCCAGGGTCCGGGATGCAGGGGGTGGCCGGGGCCCGCACAGCAGAGCGGGAGCCTTACCCAGAGACACCAGGAGGCCGCAGTTCTCCAGCATCACCTCCTGGTACAGGGTCCTCTGGGCCGGGTCCAGATGCCCCCACTCCTCCTGGGTGAAGGTCACAGCCACGTCATCAAAGGTCACAGACAGCTGGAATGTCAAATACAGATAGCAGCGTCAGCTTTGGGACGACCGGGTGGGCTTAGAGCTTGTCCCTGCGTCGCGGGTAAAGGCGCAGCAAGGTCGAGGCCCTCATCACCGGGCACCTCCTCTGCACTGGGCTGGAGAGGTGGACAATGCTGTGGGTCGAGGCCCTCATCACCGGGCGCCTCCTCCGCACTGGGCTGGAGAGGAGGTGGGCAGTGCTGTGGGCATAACACAGTACAGCCCTACTTCAGAGATCCTGGGCGTGTGGTTCCCGAGCACCTCGAAAAAGCAGGTCACATGGTGATTTTGGATTCCCACCGCAAATACAAGTTACATTTAGGACTTCCCTGGTGTCCAGTGGTTAAGAATCCACCTACCAACGCAGGGGACATGGGTGTAATCCCTGGTCCACGAAGATGTGACATGCTTCGGGGCAAGCACACTTGTGTGCCACAACTACTGCAGCCCGTGAGCCCTAGAGCCCCTGCTCCGCAACAAGAGAAGCCACCACAGTGAGTTCATGCACAACAACAAAGAGGAGCCGCCCTGCTCGCTGCAACGAGAGAAAGCCTCCACAGCAACGAAGACCCAGTGCAGCCAAGGGTAAATACAAGTCTTACAATGTTTACACCGCGCCGCAGTCCACTAAGGGTGCAAGAGCACTAGGTCTGCTGCTAAGGCTTCAGTCGTGTCCGACTCTGTGCGACCCCACAGACGGCAGCCCACCAGGCTCCCCGTCCCTGGGATTCTCCAGGCAAGAACACTGGAGTGGGCTGCCATTTCCTTCTCCAATGCATGAAAGGGAAAAGTGAAAGTGAGTCGCTCAGTCGTGTCCGACTCTTCTCGACCCCATGGACTGCAGCCTACCAGGCTCCTCCGTCCATGGGATTTTCCAGGCAAGAGTACTGCAGTGGGGTGCCCTAAGACAATAATTTGGATGCCTTAATTAAAAAGTACTTTATTGCTAAAAAACGCCAACCATCATCGTGAGCTGTAACCTTGTTGCAGGTGGAACATCTCAACTACTGTGAGAAACTACCACCATGTGACCCAAAGACACAAAGGAAAGCAAATGATGCAAGGCTGCCACAAACCTTCAGTCTGCGAGAAAAACAACAGCAACAAAAGCACAGAATCTGCAAACACAACAAAGAGAAGTGTGACCACAGAGTACACAGAAGCCTCCCACGCAGGAGCCCTTGGAAAATGACGGAAGGACTAGGACCGAGGGATGCAGACAGAGGGATGCTACAATGTCAGAGGAATGAGTATATAGTGATAATAATACTACAGATAATGTTAAGCACAGCAGCAGGGGCTGCCCAGGTGGCTCAGTGTTAAAGAACCCACCTGCCAATGCAGGAGACTCGGGTTCAATCCCTGGGTCAGGAAGATCCCTGGAGAAGGAAAAGGCAACCCACTCCAGGATCTTTGCTGGGAAATGCCTGGACAGAGGAGCCTGGCAGGCTACAGCCCGTGGGGTCACGAAGTGTGAGATAGGGCTGAGCAACTGAGCCACCACCACCTGCGCTTCACTGGTCCTGCTAGTTGCCCGCCCCGTGCTGAGAGCATTACATCATGTCCAAAAGCAACTAACAGGACTTCCCTATACTCCACACTCCCAATGCACAGGTCCCAGGATCAATCCCCGGTCAAGGAACTAGATCCCACACACCACAACTAAGAGTTTACGTGCCGCAGCTAAGAACCTGCACAGCCAAACAAATAAACATTAAAAACAAAAGGCAACTAAGTCCCTAGTTCTCAAGTCACCATTTTCACCAGTGACTCCTAACTAAAAACACTCCACAGTCTGCCTTGTAATCTTACTCCCACCACCACATACTGGACATACTCTGTACACTCTCCTGAAACGTGCAGCAGATGCACGACCACATCCCTGTATGATCAGAACCACTCAGTAAACATAAACAATTCAGCCACCCCACTCTCAGATGAAGAGCCCTACTACTGCAGACCCATCATTTAAATGCTCCAAGACACTGGCTCATGGTTTTTTCACCTTACACAGTGCTCACATCTTTGTATATCAAGTTTTTTTTTTTTTTTTTTTCTGCAGCTCTGCTCAGCTTGTGGGACCCTAGCTCC
The DNA here is from genome assembly GCF_032452875.1 of Bos javanicus. Classification (NCBI taxonomy): domain Eukaryota; kingdom Metazoa; phylum Chordata; class Mammalia; order Artiodactyla; family Bovidae; genus Bos; species Bos javanicus. The sequence goes on along the minus strand of NC_083885.1, from coordinate 64,946,584 downwards.
CCAACAAGGGATCAAACCCAGGCCCATGGCAATGAGAGCGCAGAGTCCTAACCGCTGGACCACCAGGGAATTATTAGTTTTCTTGAGTTAATACTTCAATTAGATGTGTGCAAATTCCTAATAAATTGACTGGTTCATACATAGGAATCCTGCAAAAACTCATTTCTGGTGTTAGATAAACTCTTATCACTAGGGACGTTTGGGGCAGGTAGGTCAAGAGAAACAAAATTAACTAGGGCCTCAGCAATGACTACCAGATGATATGTTTAATTAGTTAAAACTCTTTAAGGAAGGGGACAGGGGACGTCCCTGGTGACCAGTGGCTAAGACTCAGTGCTCCCAATGCGGGTTGCATCCCTGGTTAGGGAACTAGATACCACATGCTGGTGTACCTAAATAAAAACAAAACTCAAAACTCTCTGGCATATAATCCAACAGCACCCTCCATGACTGTTTAAGCGTACACCTATGGATGGGCTTTCTCTGGTTGGTCTAAGTTATAAGTGGGGAAAAGAATTAGGGAAAGGGTTAATTATTAATCAAGTCCTGGCCATTTGCAGCCGAGGAAACAAATGCCACTGTTTCTCTTCCTGGAAGCTCTAAAGATAGGAATTTGACTTCAGGCAAGTCTGACTTAGACCGGGCAGGACTCCTGGGTTATTGACTGTAGATGACGGGCTGGGTTCCTAGGCAGGTTATTTGCCAAAGTTTCAATTTTATACTCCATCTATTTTCCATTTGTATATTCAGGCTTGCGTGTTCTAGGACTAGAGATAAAGTGAGTGACGAGCCAGCTCCACTGGTCTCACACAAACACAACTGCAGAGAAACTCAATGCCTCTCCTGAATTCCACCCAGCTCAGGAGCTCTCTCCGAATCAGCAATGCCAGGAACACCGTCCACTCACCCGCGCCGGGTCCATCCACGCCGCCGCCATCATGGGCCCCTGAGGAGATAGCGGGACCCGGAGAGGCGGCGACAGAGGCGAGTCCCGCGGGTTCAGCCGACCGCCGCTCGCTCCTTGCTCTGGGCGAGGTGGCCGATCACGGGGAGGCTCACAGCCAGCTCGAACGCGCGCAAGGGAACCCAAGCCACCTTTCTGCTCATTTGCGAAGACGGCACTGGAAGAAGCCACAGAAGAGCTTTACCCTTCCCGACAGCTGGCGTGGACCGAGCCGTCGCACGCAAATGACGTCCACCACCGGTGGGGCCGGAAGCCCCACCTCCCCGCAGGAAATGCCCCCTCCCTGGGCCGTCATTGGCCCAGCGCCTGCTGCAGTCGCGCAGTGTAGCACTTTCTGGGTAATGTAGTTTTTTCTGTGCAGACAACAGGCAGTGGAGCGCGTGTTCAGTCGCTCGGTCGTGTCCCACTCTTTGCGATCCCATGGACTGCAGCACGCCAGGCTTCCCTGTCCATCACCAACTCCCAGAGCTTGCTCAAACTTATGTCCATCGAATCGGCGAACCCCATGAACAGTGTGAAAAGGCAAAAAGAGCCGCTCTACCTCGATGTAAAATATTTAGGAGATCCAAAGCCCCGAATCAGACCCTCTTCACAGCAGGCACAGCTCGGGGGGAGCGAGGGAGCACTAACGGCACAGGTGAAAAACCATGAATCAACGTATTGGAGCATTTTTTCTTTTTTCTTTTTGGTTGGGCACAGTGTTCAGAGTCCTAACTACTGGACCGCCAAGGAATTCCCTTGGAGCGTTTAAATGATAAATCTGCAATGATGGGACTGTTCATCCGATAGGAGTGGCTGAATTGTTTGTGGTTCTAGTCATACAGAGATGTGGTCCTGCCTCTGCTGGACATTTCATATTGAGAAGAATATTGAATATGGTGGTGGGAGTAACAAGGCAAACTCTACATGGGGTGTTTTTTAGTCAGAAGACACAGAGGTGAAAAAGATGCCTGCAAGGGTGGAGGACTTCCTGGTGCTCCAGTAGCTTAGACTTGGCGATCCCAATGCAGGGGACCCGGGGCTCCATCTCTGGTCAGGGAACTAGATCCCACATGCTGTAACTAAGAGGTTGCATGCCCCAGGGAGGAGATCAGAGATCCTGAGTGCCCTAAGACCCCGCACAGCCAAATAAACAATTATTTGGGGGGGGGGGGGGGGGGAAGCGCCTGCAGTGAACAAAGAACATGTTTGAGCTCCCCACTGGGTAGTTTGGATATTTATTGCTATTTATTCTTGCTTTTGAATTGTGGTGCTGAGGACGACTCTTGAGAGTCCCCTGGACTACAAGATCAAACCAGTCAATCTTAAAGAAAATCAACTGTAAATATTCATCAGAAGGACTGATGCTGATGCTGAAGCTCCAATACTTTGGCCATCTGATCTGAAGAGCTAACTCACTGAAAAAGACCCGAATGCTGGGAAAGATTGAGAGGACAGGAGGAGAAGGGGGTGACAAAGGATGAGATGGTTGGATGGCATCACTGACTCAATGGACATGAATCTGAGCAAACCCTGGGAGACGGTGGAGGACAGGGAGACATGGTGTGCTGCAGTCCATGGAGTCACAAAGAGTCAGACATGACTTAGCAACTGAACGTCAGTTTTTGGTAGATGAAGGGAGGAGCTGCCACCGGAAGGACTCGGAGGGGAGGCTGGAAGAGCACTTCTGCAAATGCTGCAAGCAAAGGTTAGATTTCAGAAGAGTTTGGAGATTGGTTTTTCCTGATGCAATCAGAACATGACAACACCACACACATGCTAGTGAATTCATTTGAGAATTGGGTGGCATTGATGTGCAGCAACACATCTTAAAGATGGCAGCATGTTGGATGTCAGTATAAAGAGAGGGGAGTGTGTGATCACGGGGTTAATTAGTCCTGTTTTACAAAGGACATTCTCCTGAAAACCTGGGGAAGAGTAAAGTGAGTCTAGGGGCCCCTGAGATAGGGGGTAGGTAATGCACCCTTGGACTGCAAAGAGATCCAACCAGTCCATCATAAAGGAGATCAGTCCTGGGTGTTCATTGGTAGGACTGATGTTGAAGCTGAAACTCCTACACTTTGACCACCTGATGCGAAGAGCTGACTCATTTGAAAAGCCCCTGATGCTGGGAAAGATTGAGGGCAGGAGGAGAAGGGGACAACAGAGGATGAGATGGTTGGATGGCTTCACCGACACAATGGACATGGGTTTGGGTGGACTCCGGTTGTTGGTGATAGACAGGGAGGCCTGGTGTGCTGCGGTTCATGGGGTCGCAAAGAGTTGGACACGACTGAGCAATTGAACTGAACTGAATGCACCATCAGGGTAGTTATCTGCATAAAGTAATAACTAGTTTTCAGGAAGAGTGGTTAAGTCACAATACCTGTGACCCAGGAAGGGCATCAGTTAGGGCTGCTCTCATGGGAAAGTTTCTACAAGAAATAAAGACTTCACCCAGTCACACACCAACACATGCAAAGACCTGTGTGGGACATCCCTGGTAGCCCAGTGGTTAAGAATCCACCTTGCAATGCAGGGGACGCAGGTTCCATCCCTGATGGGGGAACTGAGATCCCACAAGCAGAAGAGCAACTGAGCCTAGAGTCTATACGCTGCAATGAAAGATGCAACAAAGCTCCTGCAACTAAGACCAGACGCAGCCAAACGATGTTTTAAAAAGAGACTTGGTACAAAATGATTCAACTTTTATTAAGTATGATAATAAAATGATGCATCTTAAAAGAGAAGAAACAAAAGACAAGTGAGCTACCAGAGCCAACGGTGCTCCATGAGCAATCCCAAAGGGATAGGGGCGGACAGGGCTCAGAAAGCCATAGGAACAGATGGGGGCAGCACCCTCTGAGAGTGGGCCCGGATCCATGGGTGTTCCAAGACCCGGACCAAGGGCAGCCTCTCCAAGGGCTGGAATCTGAGAAGCTTGGAGATCAGGTCCCGAGCCCCCGAAGACATTGATGGAGGAAACCTTAAATCTACCTGATGAGGCCAGAGAAGTATGGTTAATTGCCTTGATCTATTCAAGGCACTGTCCTAGATCTTAGTAGACCACCACTGTATGTGCCCCAGGCTCCGCAGGCCCACCCACCTCCCCACCCCCTACCAACCAGTTCCCGCATGAATGCCCAGAGTGTGGCCATCCCACCTTGAGGATGCGTCTGTAGGTCTCACTAGTGGAAGCACTCTCAAAGGGTGGATTTCCTACCAGCAACTCATAGCAGAGCACCCCAATGCACCATAGATCCACCTTCTCATCGTATGTTCTCCCCTCGATCATTTCTGGGGGCAAGTAGTCCAGCGTCCCACACGTGGTCCTTCTCCTAGAGGGTTGCAGAGAAAGGGGCATAAGTACAAGAGAAGGTGTCCGTCCCCAGCTTCCAGGCCCAGGCAGTCCCTTCCCAAGCACAGGAATCAGGAAACACCACGTTTTAACATGCATCAAGGTTCCGAGACCACAAGTACTGGGACCCATCAATTCCATATTCTGAGATTCTTTCTACAATTATTTATATTTAGCTCATGATCCAGGAAGTTTTCACAAGGAAGATTTGAAACAAATTGATGGTGCAACAAGAGAGACCAAGTAAATTCAGTTCAGTTCAGTTCAGTCAATTAGTCGTGTCCGACTCTTCTTGACCCCATGAATCACAGCAAGCCAGGCCTCCCTGTCCATAACCAACTCCCAGAGTTCACTCAGACTCATGTCCATCGAGTCAGTGATGCCATCCAGCCATCTCATCCTCTGTCGTCCCCCTTGTCCTCCTGCCCCCAATCCCTCCCAGCATCAGAGTCTTTTCCAATGAGTCAACTCTTCGCATGAGGTGGCCAAAGTACTGCAGTTTCAGCTTCAGCATCATTCCCTCCAAAGAAATCCCAGGGCTGATCTCCTTCAGAATGATCTCCAAGTAAATTAGTCATGCTTTTTTTTTTTTTTTTTCAAATTTTAGACTTTTTATTTTGTATTGGGGTATAGCCAATTAAAGAATCTGCCTGCAATGCAGGAGACCTGGGTTGGGAAGATCCCCTAGAGAAGGAAATACCAACCTCACTTCAGTATTCTTGCCTGGGGAATTCCAGGGACAAAGGAGCCTGGTGGGCTACAGTCCACGGGGTTGCACAGAGTCAGACACGGCTGGGTGACTTTCACTCATATAGCTGATTAACAATGTTGTGGTAGTTTCAGGTGAACATCGAAGGGACTCAACCATGTGTATACATGTATTTATGTCCACGTGTGTGTGTGTTAAGTCACTTCAGCCACATCCAGCTCTTTGCAGCTCCATGGACTATAGCTGACAGGCTCCTCTGTCCATGGGATTCTCCAGGCAAGAATACTGGAGTGGGTTGCCACGCCCTCCTCCAGAGGATCTTCACGACCCAGGGATGAAACCCACATCTCTTGCATTGGTAGGCAGGTTCTTTACAGCTAGCACCACCTGTGAAGCCCTATATACATGTATAATTATGCTTTGTTGATAGAGTAAAATTTGTGGAATTATGGCACAATAGTTCTTGATGTATTTACATGGAAATTCATTGATAAACTTATATGTTAAGAGGATTTAAAACAAAAGGTATAGTTGAATCCCGTTCTTTCAGTCAACAAATATATATTAGAATATGCATTTCAAAAGGTAGTATTTAAATACAAACTCAGTTTGTATCTGGGTCTTACATGTGAGATGAATTAAACTAGATCATTCTTAACTGGCACCCACCGGACCTACCTCAGAGAGGGGGTGTGCACAGACCAGCCGAAGTCTGCAATCTTCACTTCACCCATGAGCCCCAGCAGCAGGTTCTCCGGCTTAATATCCCTGTGAATCACCTTCCTTTCATGGCAGTAGATCAGAGCATCTGCCAACTCCTCTATTATCTGTGTGAGAAATGAAAAAGCAGTCTGGAAATGAAGCCAGCCACGAGAAGATGATGATTAATGCTTGATTACCCATCTGGAGCCCTCCCAAAATCTCTTGCTTCCTATTTCTAAGTCAGTTCCACTCATTTATTTCAGTGAACTCCCTCAGAGTATTTCATGTTTCTTTCCATAAGGTAGTGTGGTTAGATTCTGTTGCTCACAACCAAAGAATCCAAACTTACACACAGTACTTATTAATATTCTGGGGTAATTATTAGGGCATCCACATGGAAGAGGAAAGGCAACTCACTCCAGTATTCCTGCTGGGGAAACCCCTTGGACAGAGGAGTCTGGTGGGGGCTACAGTCCATGGGGTCGCAAAGAATTGGACACGACTGAGCATTAGGGTATCCAAATATGAAGTTGTAGGATGTAAGTCACTATATATAACTTAGTGTCACTATATATAATTTATAGAATGAAATAAAGAAAGAAGCCACGTGGACACTCGTGAAAGCCTCAAGCAATGACCCCCACACCAGCCCATTGTAAACTCGTGAACCTGAGCCCTCCCGCATCACCGTGGCTGTACGCTGTTCATCAAACGTGTGACTCCTTTGCAGCGCCTTGTAGAGCTCGCCCTTTGGGGCATATTCTAAAATCAGGTACACCCGGCGCGCATCATGGAAGTAGTTGTACAGGCGCAGGATATTGGGGTGTCTGGAGGACAGAAGGAGTAAGTGTCAAGACTGCTCCCTAAAAAAACAAAACACAGCTCCCTGAGGCCCAACTCAAGATGCTATTATAAGTGACTGGTCACACAGAGGGGCAAATTGTGCTGGGACCTGTATAGGAACCGCTCCGTCTGTAAATTTGTGAGCGGAAAACGAAGCAGGTGTCAGAATTCGAGTGTCTGATGCAGGGAGCTTTACATGGTATAACTGAAATGAATTGCAGAGGGGAAAAAAAATCTTTAAGATGCAAGCAAACGGCTTATCTGGAGGTAGTACGGGGGGAAACGCTGAGTTCAGATGTCAGAGACGGAACAGGAAAACACGAAAGAGAAAAAAATAAGAACCGGCACAAGAAACTCATAAACTATCCTTACTGGAGATGGGCCTGGATTTCAACTTCCCTGCGCAGCTGGTGTTCCAGGCCTTCCTTCTCTATCTGGGACTTGAACAGGACTTTCAGGGCCACGATGAAATGGTTTTTCTTCAGGCGAGCCAGGTACACATTCCCAAATTTTCCCTTGCCGAGAGGACGCCCGATTTCAAAATCATCAACTGTGAAACGCCGCCTGACAGGAAAGAAAGCAGAGCGCCTCCGTTTCGGAGGTGAGTGGAGAGTCAGGGGTCCCTCGTGCTCGCCTTCCGCTTTCACTGTTTCCCTCCTCGGGCCCCTTTTCCTTCTTAAGGGCTCAGCCAGGGTGTTGGGTCCATAACTGTCGGTCCCCTAAGGCAACACTTCACACACTCGGTCCCACTTCCCTTCCTCTTCCTGATAAAAAACAAAGGCGCTCACGCGGTTGGGGCTCCGGGCACCGTTTGACCTGCTGCAGCTACTGAAAAAAGAAAAGAGATGTCCATCCTTTGTTCTGTGCACCCCCTCACCCCCAACACCAGGCCTGTCTTCTAAACACCCTCTTTCTCTGTTCCTGGTACATAACCCTTCCACCTGCGTGCTGCATCCCGCCCGCCTTCCTCGCAGTTCCTCGATGGCTCATGACCAGAGACGGTGCGGAGGAGGACGCCCTGCGGAGCTGGGTGTCCAGGCAGGAGGTAACATTCAGGTTGAGGCTCCTGTAGTCGCCACTTGCTCCCTTACAGACTCGGGGAACCAGCTATGCGGCAACCTACTACAAGGACCCCCTCTCAGGGACTGAGTCGGGGCAACTTTCTGCATACGCACGCTAGGATATTTATACTATGTTCTCTGGCCCCATTGGCCGAGCAGGTAGTTCCTGGTTGACTCCCATTGGTTAAAATTTCTGACGATTAGGCAGCATGCTCAACGGAAGGGGCAAGAATGAGCGCTTCCGGTTCGGTGACTGGAGGCGGGACTTAGGGGACTGGGCCAATAAGAGGGCCGGGCATGGAGCCAAGAAGGTGGGAAACGCCCCAGAAAGACACAAGTGGAGGTAAAGGGATCAAGCGGGGAGTGGTGTGCAGAGTCTGTGCTGCTCAGTTCAGTTCAGTTCAGTCACTCAATCGTGTCCTACTCTTTGCGACCCCACAGACTGCCGCACCAGGCCTCCCTGTCCATCACCAACTCCGGAGATTGCTCAAACTCATGTCCATCGAGTCACTGATGCCATCCAACCATCTCATCCTCTGCCGTCCCCTTCTCCTCCGCCTTCAATCTTTCCCAGCATCAGGGTCTTTTCAAATGAGTCAGGTCTTCTCATCCGGTGGCCTAGGTATTGGAGCTTCAGCTTCAGCATCAGTCCTTCCAATGAATATTAAGGACTGATTTCCTTTAGGATTGACTGGTTGGATCTCCTTGAAGTCCAAGGGACTCTCAAGAGTCTTCTCCAAAACCCCAGTTCAAAAGCATCAATTCTTTGGTGCTCAGCTTTCTTTATAGTCCAACTCTCACATCCATACATGACTATGGGAAAAACCATAGCTTAGACTAGACAGACCTTTGTTGGCAAAGTAATGTCTCTGCTTTTTTATATGCTGTCTAGGTCGCTCATAGCTTTTCTTCCAAGGAGTAAGCGTCTTTTAATTTCATGGCTGCACTCACCCTCTGCAGTGCTTTTGGAGCTCAAGAAAATAAAGTCTGTCATATGTTCAGGTACTTTCTTTCTAGTCCTAGTTTGTGGATTTTTTGTTAAAATCATGAATTCTGTCAAAGGCTTTTATAATATCAATTGAGATGATCATGTGGGCTTTTATCTTTCATTCTGTTGTCCTTCCATTACAGGAGTAAACTGCATTTGGTCGTGGTATATGATCCTTTTGATATGGTACTTAATTTGTTTTGCTAATATTTTGTGCAGGGTTTTTTCATCCTATTCCTAAGAGATATTTCTTTGTAGGCTTTTTGTTTTGTTTTGTTTTGGCTGTAGTCACTATGTGCAGTGATTTTGAAGCCCCCAAAAAATAGTCTCTCATGGTTTCCTTTGTTTCCCCATCTATTAGCCATGAAGTGAGTGGACCAGATGCCATGACCTTAGCTTTATGAATGTGAGTTTTAAGCCAACTTTTTCACTCTGCTCTTTCACTTTCATCAAGAGGCTCTTTAGTTCTTTGCTTTCTGCCACAAGAGTGGTGTCATCTGCGTATCTGAGGTTATTGATATTTCTCCCGGCAGTCTTGATTCCAGCTTGTGCTTCATCCAGCCTGGCATTTTGCATGATGTACTTTACATATAAATTAAATAATCAGGGTGACAATATACAGCCTTGACATACTCCTTCCCCAATTTGGAATCAGTCCATTGTTCCTTGTCCGGTTCTAACTGTTACTTCCTGACCCGCATATGGATTTCTCAGGAGGCAGGTCAGGTGGTCTGGTATTCCCATCTCTTTAAGAATTTAAGAATATTCCATGGAACGCATAGTATCTGATTTTGGCTTCCCTTGTGGCTCAGCTGGTAAAGAATCAGCCTACAATGTGGGAGACCTGGGTTCGATCCCTGGGTCAGGAAGATCCCCTGGAGAAGGGAAAGACTACCCACTCCAGTATTCTGGCCTGGAGAATTCCATGGACTGTCTAGTATCTGAATGAATGAACATGTATATAAATCTCTGAGGGAGTGAGTTAAGAAAGTCAGTGACATAAGGAAGTGTGTGTGCTAAGTCCTTTCAGTCGTGTTCAACTCTTTGCCACACCATGGACTGTAGCCCTCCAGCTCCTCTGTCCATTGGATTCTCCAGGCAAGAATACTGGAATGTCTAACCATTCCCTTCTCCAGGGGATCGTCCCTAACCCAGGGATCAAACCTGCATCCCTTACGTCTCCTGCAATGGCAGCCTGGTTCTTTACCACTAGTACCACCTGGGAAGCCAGACGGCCAGTGTGACTGACGAGAAATCAACGGCAGGAAGCTGCCAGGGTGTTGCACCGAAGAGCCAGTTCTGGCTCCTTGTTGGATCTGTTTCTTTGACTTTAACCTTTGCTTTTAGTTATTTTGGCTTGTTTGCTTTTGTTATGATAATCATACATAATAGCCTGCCTCGGGGAACCCTCCCCTCAGCCTGACTGTTAAACTGAAGTACCTTTATTCAGCTCACAGAGAGACAATCTGACCCAGCTCACCTGTGAATGGTTGCACTAAAGAAGAAATTAACACATCTGGTATTGTTTTGCAAAATAAAGGGCCATTTTACTTTACTTCCTCACCTCCTCTCCCTCTCTGTTTTAGAGAAGAACCTGCCATCCAGACCAAGATAAGGTGATTATTTTGAGACATTAGTCTGCCATCCTCTGTCAGCCAGCTTTCTAAATAGAGTCGTATTCCTTGCCTCAATACCTGTCTTTGATTTTATTGGCCTGTCCTGCGGTGAGCACAGTGAGCTTAGACTCAGCAACAGGGACGTGTTATGCTGTTGGCACACACCAGGACCAAGTTCAACTCAAGCTGCCCCAGCTTGAGGGTCCTGTCCTATTCAGGCCGTTCCTCAGGCTCCTCCTCAACCACTCACATGCATGAGGGTCACCGTGGTGGAGCTCCCTGACATCTGCTTCTGTCTCCAGATATCCTATGGCTTGTGTGCCCTCCCTCAATACACCTGCCTCCCCCAGCCCAGGACTGCCCAGGCCATTTGGCATGGGGGCAAAGACCCATAGCTGCACTTACTGCTCCCCTCTCATGTACTCACTACAGTACAGCTGAGCCTTAAATGAGGGCTGGGGTGGGGCTGACCTTCAGCACTGTCAAAACCCACACACAGGACTTCCATGGTGGCCCAGTGGCTAAGACTCCGTGCTTCCACTGCAGGGGGTACAGGATCGATCCCCCATTGGGGAAGATTCATGTGGCATGCAGTGTGGTGCAACAAAAAAAAAAAAGGAAAAAAAATCCACATTTAAGTTATGGTTAGCCCTTGGTCTTACCACCAGGGTTCTTGGACTCCTTAATCAATAGAAATGGATGAGTGTTGTAGAAAAAATAGAAATGAAGTTTTTCGTCCTCTAAGAACAGACATTACTTTACCAACAAAGGTCCATCTAGTCAAGGCTATAACCATAGCCTTCCAGTGGTCATGTATGGATGTGAGAGTTGGACTGTGAAGAAAGCTGAGCACTGAAGAATTGATGCTTTTGAACTGTGGTGTTGGAGAAATCTCTTGAGAGTCCCTTGGACTGCAAGGAGATCCAACCAGTCCATTCTGAAGGAAATCAGCCCTGGGTGTTCTTTTGAAGGACTGATGCTAAAGCTGAAACTCCAATACTTTGGCCACCTCATGCGAAGAGTTGACTCATTGGAAAAGACTCTGATGCTGGGAGGGATTGGGGGCAGGAGGAGAAGGGGACGACAGAGGATGAGATGGCTGGATGGCATCACCCACTCGATGGATGTGAGTTTGAGTGAACTCCGGGAGATGGTGATGGACAGGGAGGCCTGGCGTGCTGCAATTCATGGGGTCACAGAGAGTCGGACACGACTCAGCGACTGAACTGAACTGAACTGAAGAACAGAAAAGTAAAGGGGACAGTGAACAGCCTAGAGAAGAAACTTGGACGGGCCTGAAAGATCTCCTAAGGTGCCAGCCTGCTGTATTCTCCCCTCACCGGGCAGAGAAATAAAGCCATCTTTCTATGTCCTCTAAACTCTGTCTCTGTATTTTTCATTTGGCATTGGTGGGTAGACAAAGTCATAACCTTGGCGATAACAAAGAGGCCTGAGGAGAAATTCAGGCAAGACTTCATAGGCAAGACTCCTGCTGCAGGAGGGAGAAAACAAGAACAGGTTCCCTGACTCACTCCCTGGAGGGCGGGGGACGAGTTGGTCTCTTAAACCAGGTGAGGGTAGGGGTGGGCCCAGGGATGGGGATGGAGACGTGGCTTAGGTTGTCTGCCACCCGCTGGCTGGTGCTGTGTGCAGCGAGCATGCCAGTACACTTTGCTCCCATCAGGGTCCATTTGTTCCCAGCTCATCAGAAACGGCAGTTGAGTTTTTGGTCTTTTTGTATCTTATTGCTCATAATCTTACACATGCAGGCAGTTATTTTTAGTCCCTTATAGTTTCTTTGTATTTTGTTGCTGGAGGAGATGTTTGTCCAGCTGAAAGTCCTACAGCAAGGGTTCCAGCCTATCTTATCAGCATTCGCCATTCCTCTGTATCCTTGCTTCTGCATCTAGGAACTCTACCAACCCGGGATGGCACAGTACTATAGTACACTGGACGAGAAATCTGCATGTAAGTGGACCTACGCAGTTCAGACCCCTGTTGTTCAAGGCTCAACTCTATTTGTTGGACTCAGTAATTGGTTTCCACTTTGGGTCTCAAATAGTAAGCCCACATATTTGTTTGACATATACAGAATTTTCAAAACAATTGTAACTGAACTCTTTTAGATAGGAAATAGGGTAAATTGTTAGAGAAATACAATTTAAAAAGAAAAAGTCTCCTCCTCATTCAGAAAAGTCTCACTGCAAAGACAGTAAAGAAATAAAAGTTTAAAGTTGTATAAGCATTAGACTAGAATCTGATGCACATGGCAGATGGCCGTTGCTGCTACTGCTGCTGCTAAGTCACTTCGGTCGTGTCCGACTCTGTGCAACCCCATAGACGGCTGCCCACCAGGCTCCCCCGTCCCTGGGATTCTCCAGGCAAGAACACTGGCATGGGTTGCCATTTCCTTCTCCAATGCATGAAAGGGAAAAGTGAAAGTGAAGTCGCTCAGTCATGTCCAACTCTTCGCAACCCCATGGTCTGCAGCCTACCAGCCTCCTCTGTCCATGGGATTTTCCAGGCAAGAGTACTGGAGTGGGGTGCCATTGCCTTCTCCAGATGGTCGTTAAGAGACTTCAAAGAACACTCACCCCTTCATATAGCCAAACAGACACAAACCATTCCCTGCGTTTTCCAATAAACAATTAGTCCTATGAAGTAAGGACAGCACCATTTATTACACATAGTTCATGCTACACTAACGCAGTAATGGGGTGATTACTTGCTGTTACACTGGCTTTCTATAGAGGAAAACTGACTTCTCATACGATGGGAGGTAGTTTTGCTACTTGGAGCAAATTGGGCTCCTGCCCTCACCCCTGCCCCACAAGAAACTGGGATGTGTGAGGGACAGTCGCTCAGTCATGTTTGACTCTTTGTGACCCCCATGGATCTTAGCCTGCCAGGCTCCTCTGTCCATGGAACCCTCTAAGCAAGAATACTGGAATGAGTTGCCATTCCCTTCTCCAGGGGATCTTCCTGACCCAGGGATCAAACCCAGGTCTCCTGCACTGCAGGCAGGTTGTTTACCAGCTGAGCCACTGGGACAGAAAGATGCTATCTCCTTTGATGACTTCATTTCATAAAAATGGACCCCTGGGCCTTTGAGAAAGACATTCCTGGGTTGTGAGGGTATTGGGGTGTTTGAGTAAAGCAAGGCTAGTGCAGCTTAGCCTTAATTTGCTGCGATTAGAATGGTACGAGATAAGCTTGGCAAACCGTGTAGAGCCTTGTCGGCCATTGTAAGGAGCTTCTATTATGCTCCTGAACACGTTCTAAAATGTACCTGTGGGGGACTCCTGGGGGACCAGTGCTTTCACGGACTCGGTACTTTCATGGACTCGGTGCTTTCACTCTTGGGGTCTGGGTTCCATCCCTGGTCAGGGAACCAATATCCCACGTGGCGTGGCCAAAAAAAAAAAAAAAAAGACTTCCCCTTTATCTCTGCGTCCTTAAGACAGTCTTGCCTGGTAAGAGTGATTTCTCTGCTTATGTCTGTAGGCCCCACTGTATCATTAAGACCAGAAAGTTTATGCTAACAGTGGGACTCACGGTGAAGGGTGGGTTTTGTCTGCCTACGACTACACTACATTTTGCCTTCTGTGGATCCTGTCTCCATGGTCAGTCCAGTGGGCGCTGCCTCGATAAAGGCATCCGCGGGCCGGGAAGCTGGGTGAACTTCCCTTCTGGTGTTGATGAACACGCTGTCACACAGCTCTGGAACTGCACGGGGAGTCACCCGGGCGCGCTGCTCGGTTCCTCTTGCATTGTATTCTAGGTGCCTTTTCCCTTTGCAGATCGCGGTCTCTGTCTTTCTGTGGTGACACCAAGCCTGAAGGTGGTCTTGGGCAGACATGAAAGTCTCCTTGAAAAAGGAAAGTACTGACCTAGATGGGAATCACGGTAAAGGCTTCCCTGGGGAAGTGCTATTTGATGTGAGATGTGATTTTCCAGTGGTCATATATGGATGTGAAAGTTGCACTGTGAAGAAAGCTGAATGCCGAAGAATTGATGCTTTTGAACTGCAGTGTTGGAGAAATCTCTTGAGAGTCCCTTGGACTGCAAGGATATCCAACCAGTCCATTCTAAAGATCAGTCCTGGGTGTTCTTTGGAAGGACTGATGCTAAAGCTGAAACTCCAATACTTTGGCCACCTCATGCAAAGAGTTGACTCATTGGAAAAGACTCTGATGCTGGGAGGGATTGGGGGCAGGAGGAGAAGTGGACGGCAGAGGATGAGATGGCTGGATGGCATCACTGACTCAATGGACATGAATTTGGATGAACTCCGGGACTTGGTGATGGACAGGGAGGCCTGACGTGCTGCAATCCATGGGGTTGCAAAGAGTCAGACACAACTGAGAGACTGAACTGAACTGAACTGTACTGTGAAGGGTAAGCATTCATTCTCCAGCCAAAGTGTAGGGAAGAGCCTAGCAACAGGTGGGGAGACAAAAGGAAACACAAGTCAAGAGCAGAGCAGTGGGATCGTGAAAGAGAAAAGGGAGCAAATTAGACACGTCCCACACCAGGTAAGGCCCCATGGATGGGCTACGTGAAGGCTTTGGTTTTTATCTCCAGAGTTAAGGGAAGTCATGAAACGACTGAAGGGCATGTGTGTTGGGCAGGTGGCAGTCTAATTTGCACTGCATCTCTAGTTTCAGTGTGGAGAATGGACTGGAGAGGAAATACAGGTGAAAAAATACCTAGTTACTAAGCTGAAACAGAAGTGATAGATGATGTGTGATAGTCCAGGAAGGAAGTGGTGGGTTACGGAAGACAAACCTGAGAGGCATTTAAGACGTGACACTGGCAACTTGGCGTGTGGAGTGTAAGGAAACAGAGGTCACAAGGTTGCGTCGGGGTTCTGTCCTTGGTCACCAAACCATGCCACGTGGTGCAGAGGCAAAACTACAAGAGGATCGGTATCAGGGAGAAGCGGGAGCCACTTTAGGAACCTTTAAACAGTCACGTGGAGACCGACATCTTCCAAACACTCAAGTAGGGACAGTAATCAGGAATTCAGGTCTAGGGCCCCAAGAAGTCAGGACTGGGAAAATAAATTCCAACTTGTTCAAAGTAACAAAGGTCTGTATAATCAAAACTATGTGTTTTCCAGTACTCATGTATGGATGTGAGAGTTGGACTATAAAGAAGGCTGAGTGCCAAAGAATTGATGCTTTCAAACTTTGGCATTAGAAAACTCTTGAGAGTCCCTTGCACTGCAAGATCAAACCAGTCTATCCTGAAGGAAATCAACTCTGAATATTCACTGGAAGGACTGATGATGAAGCTGAAGCTCTAATACTTTGGCCACCTGATGCAAAGAGCTGACACATTAGAAAAGAGCCTGATGCTGGGAAAGACTGAAGGTGGCAGAAGGTGGGAGAAGGATGAGATGGTCGGATGGCCATCACCAACTCAATGGACACGAGGTAAAGCAGGTTCCTGGGGGATGGTGAAGGACAGGGAAGCCTGGCATGCTGCAGCCCACGGGGTCACAATGAGTTGGACAAGACTGAGTGACTAAACAACAACAATGAAGATAAGTGAAGCCGCATGAAGGATGCGGATGAAGCCTAGGGAGAGACCACAAAGAAAGAAAAGGGACTGTGGAAACTGTTTAGGAGTTTCAAAACTGCATGGGTGGCTAGAAGTGGATGAGTCAGCAAGGAAGGAAACAAAAGAAAGGAGGGAGAAAACCAGGAGAGTGATGATATGGAACTAAAAAAAGTGTATTTCAAGAATGGTCAGTGAGATGATTCTCAGTCTCAAGACCAGGGCTTACGTTATATAAACACGGGAGTCACTGCTGACCTTGGCCAGGGTGACGAAGACAGCAGGACCCTAGGAAGGAGGTTCACAAGGCAGGGAGGTTTGGGAAACGGAAGAAAAAGGATGAGGTAACAGTGAAGTGCAATTATCACAAGGAAACGAAGAGAATCCCCAGGGCACTCCTCAGTTAAAGGAAGAGGGAGGAATAAAGATGTGAATACGTGAGACGTGGTGAAGACAGTGGTGCCCGACGCTCAGGGCAATGCATGAAGACAAGTCAGAAAGGGTGAGGGACAGAGCAGATGAAAAACAGGCTTTAGGCAGGTGAGGTCACAGGCAAGAAAAACACTGGGCACACTCTGAGGTGGGGCAAACGGTGATGACTGCCTAAGTGCAAGCAAAGCACTTCAAAGGTGTGTGAAGATTTATCCTGACAGCAAGCACATGAAATGACACTAGAACAAGCCATAGTGAGAGTTGCTGAAAGATGATGCAACTAGAGAGGCTGTAAGGGAGGAGGGAGGAGAGTGGTGAGGGTGCCTGTCAGCTGGAAGATGGTCAAGAGAACGAATGATGTAGCAGGACCTGGGACTCAGCACACCAGAGGCGTTTCTTCCTTCACATCCCAGAAACTTGGGAGAAATGATACATGGAGACTAGGTTGTCATTAATGAGTTTGTGGCCCCCAGTTAGTGGCGCTTCGTCATCGTCTGATGTGTGGGGCTGTGCGGGCATCTGAAACCATCTTCCTAAAATACAAACACCAGGGGAGATTGAGTGTGATCTTACTAAGGAACATCTTGACCCCTTGGATACCTGCTTTCTACTTGCCCACCTGGACAGCCCCTGGTTGGCACTCTCCTTGTATGTGGCTCTCCACATCCAACTCAAAGATCGCATGTGGCTGGGTGCACTGGCACCCTCACTTCTCGAAGTGGCTGATGTGCCTTGTAAAATTCTTAGTATTTATCGTCTCATTAATGCTTTCGGGCATTGTTTTAAAGTGTAGGATTTGCTATCCTGATACGAGGCCTTTGAAGAGTTACTTATGGCTCCAGTTAAGACGAGGGCCTGCTGTGCTTGCTCCACGGGGCCACGTAGGGCAACCCCTGAGGACAGTCAGAAGCAAAGAGGTGGAGGGGAAGGGTAGAGAGACTGCAGATATAGTGATCTTCACTGGGAGGCGTGGGACTGGTGACGCAGGCAGGCCAAGCAGGTTTAGGATTTGCTAGTTTGGTTCGTGCCAGCACAGCTCAGGGTGCAAGGGCTGCCCTCAACTGCCTGGTTATCTGGGGAAGGGTCTTGAAGCATGGGGACTTGATAAAGGCAGTAGTTGAGGGCTCTGGCTCTGGAACGGCTGGTCTACGGAGGGCACAGACCACAGGGAAAATTATCCGGAGAGATTAGCTAGCTCTAGAAGGAGCAGTCTCCACAGAATCAGCGGGGTCCCAAATGTTAGAACTTCAGAATAAAAACACATGCTTCAACATTAAGTATCCAAAATAAGGGGGAGGAGGAGAGTGGCCAGGAAGGTTTTAAAGTCTCCCAGGTAAGCCAGAGGTGAGAAGTATGACGGGAGGGCCCGTGGCCCTGACACGGCTCTGAGGGAGGCCTGGTAGGTTGCCTGTTTATACTTTACTTCAGACTGTTTAAAAAGTGAGCTGCACAACACATCCATGAGCAGAGATGACAAGTCTTCAGCCCTCAAACCTCAAGCATGACATCACCGAGCATCCCAGGACTGAGAGGGAAAGGCGGTCTTCGGGTCAGAGCCCGAGCGCCCGGGGAGCAGAGAGGCCCCGCAGACCAGGTTCCTGCCAGTCTTCAGCACCTCTCTGGCGAAGCCGTCCCTGCAGGAGCCACCTGCTCCCCCTTGCTCCAGGTGAAACTCCCCCACAGATGGTGAAGGTAACCAAGCCTGACACAGGGTAGTCTAGCTTCAAGTGAGGTGTGCTGGATGATGCAAACATTCCTTATTTCTCTTTGCTGAAGACAGAGGCACAGAGTATCGACAGCAGGGAGAGAGAGAGATGAGAAACTGCTGCCTTACGTGCCTCAGAAACAGCACTGGTCTGGCATTTACATCTTTATAAAGTAAAAAGCTGGTATATTTGCACGTCAGACCACTTGAAGCCATTCATCTATAAAGATACATATGTACTAGGTATCTACACATTTATGTACATATACATGGCCTCAAGTGGTGTATACACATCACACGTGTATCAGTTATCAGAAAGACAAAAGGTCCTGTCACCAGACTTCCTCTGTATGTTGTCATCACTAAATTAAATCCCGGCTAGTTTCTTCAGTTCTACTTTGGCTTAGTGATAGTTTTTAAAAAAATTTTGGTTATGATTTTGCCTCAAAAGTATGACTCTTTTAGGAAACTCTGCTTAACATTACAGAAGCCTGAATTTATTAATTGGCATCTTAGTTCCATTTAAGTTGCTATGAAGACCTAACAGAGCAGGCCCAAGACTGCTATTCTCTTAACTAGCAGGTTTACCCTGGGCTGTGGTTTGAGACCTTAGATTTTGGAGGACTTCGCACGAGTGAGTGGCTCAGTGTGCTCAAGCTTTCTGTGCACCAGTGTGTTTTATGCCAAAGATCTGCTGTCCTTCTGGAGGTCTAGAATTTGGGATAAATGTTAAAGCCCCCAAGAAACCCTGAGTCTCGAGCTAGCTTCCACATGTGACATTTCAGTCGATGGCTGTCCCTCCTTGACAGAGCTTAAATTGAGCACATTCCACGTGACTCCCCTGAGCCAGGACAATTGCAGATTGCCCCTGGTCCCTGTGCAGCTTCTCTTGGCTGAGTTTGCTTTGATCGTTTTGGTGGAATAAGCATAGCTGTTGAGTGTTAACAAAACATGAGTTCTGGGAGTCTTCCTAGCAAACTGCTGAACTAAGTGTGGTCTTGATCACATGATACAATCATTCATCCTGATTTCCATCTGGCCATAAAAGCTTCTGGAGCTTTTCTTCAAGGTCAACATACGTTCTATATGGTGGCAACTATACAATAGCACCCCACTCCATTACTCTTGCCTGGAAAATCCCATGGACGGCGGAACCTGGTAGGCTGCAGTCCATTGGGTCGCTAAGAGTCGGACGAGACTGAGCGATTTCACTTTCACACATTGGAGAAGGAAAAGGCAACCCACTCCAGTGTTCTTGCCTGGAGAATAGAATCCCAGGGACGGGGGAGCCTGGTGGGCTGCCGTCTATGGGGTCACACAGAGTCGGACAAAACTGAAGCGACTTAGCAGCAGTAGCAGCAGCATACACACAGCTTCGTGTAAACACTGTGAGGAAGCCAAGCATTATGATAAACATTCCCTGCTGTGTGTAGCCACTCACTAAAACACACATCTATTGGGTGTCTACTAGGGGAAAAAAAGAACGGGACAGTGGTTGGATGTGGGATGATGAAAAAATGGCTGCAAGGTGTCCATCTGGCCTGGGCAACAAGGCAGATGGCAGTGGGATTCACAGGGAATATGGGCACTGAAAACCTTAGCCCTTTTCTATCTTCCTGCCACCACAAATCAACTGTATCTTCTTCAGTTAAAACAGACTATGCAGCCACTAAGAGGGAGTTTGGTGTATCTCACTCATCCTAAAGGGATGGTCAACATTAATGTCAAATGAGAAAAGTAATTTGCAGACAAATGATCAAGACTTGGTCTACTCTGAAGTGGTGCATTCACCCATCCTATGAAAGACAACACAGGTTAAGTATCAAGGGCATGGATTTTGCAGTCAGCTAACTCCAATCCCAGTTCCTACACTTTCTAATCATGAAACCCTGGACAAATTCCTAAACTGCAAAGGTTAAGAGTTAATACGTATAAAACAATGTTTGCTTGCTGTTCTAATGATAGGTTTATCTCCAGGCCATGGTCACATGACACATGAACACAGTTTATAAACAGTGGGTGTGGAAGGATGGCCAGTGAGAAACATTCAACCTGGAGACACAGACTGGGGGACTCTGTGGATCACTGTGGATAAAATGCCTTGAGAGGGGATTAACTCACTCATGGAACACATCACAAGTGAAAAAGCAAAGGCCACACATGGATCCTGGGAAGTGGAACCATTTAATAGACGGAAAACACAGACCCTATTAAGGAGAAGAGCAGAAATGCTCAGAAGCCAGCCAAGGACTCTTGAGAAAGAGGGGTGGGCAGCACAAGGGCCAGTAATGAGGTGGGCACAGAGGGGCACAAATGGGAACTTTGTGAGGACTGTGCAAGCCAGGTGACCGTGGTGGAGGTCACTCTTAGTGGTCACTGGAGCACACCACAAGGAGGTGAGGACAGACAGTGGACAGAACTGTTCCACTGGGTGTGTCTGTGAGAGAAAGAAGGGCGGAGTTCAATGGGCATGTGGGGCAGAAAGTGCCCAGCAGTGAGACTAGAGACTGAACACATTTGACAGTTGAGGCAAAAATGACAACAACATCCAATATGGCGCTCCCTGTACAGATGATGAGGCTAGAAGGGCATTAAGAGGGAGAAGTTAAAGACCACAGAATACAGGAGGAGGTACAGCGCACAGACGGAGACCCTCAGCAAGCTGGGGGCGGAGGTGGGGGATGCACTCAGTCACGGGGAGGAAGAGTGAGCCTGAAGGGGGAGTGACCCTCCTCCTCTGCGGCTGCAACAAGCCTTAGAGAACCAGGAAATTCTACACACACGCCTTCCCTGGAGAACACAGCTCTGAACAGCCTGGAGGTCAACCTTAGTTGTAAAATCTGTTCTCAGAGATACCTGTGGATATAAGGCCTTTCATTCGTCTAGTTTATTTAGGATTTCTATCCCAATACAAAGATAAAACCACCAGAGAATCATGACTTTGGGCTACATAGTTTTGCCTGTTTTCTCAGAGTCCTCCTTTGGCATTATAAACTAGGCAAAAATATAGAAGACATATAAAATAACCAAATGGAAATCAAACAACTGAAAAATTAAAAAAACAAAATGAAAACTCAATGGGTAAGCTCAATAGTAGATTATATGAGAGAAGGGCATCAGTGAGCTCAAAGAGCAATCAATCGAAATTAATCAATAAGAGCAACAGAGAGATACAAACTGGGGGAAACAAAAAGATGGGAACTGAGGGTCCTATGGTACAAAACATGAGAATTATCACTCATGTTACTGGAGTCCTTAAAAGAGGAAAAAATGTGAGGTTGAAAAAATATTTGAAGAATTAATAATTTAAAATGTCCAAATTTGGCAAGGGGCATACACCACATGATTCAAAAAGCTGAGCAACCACCAAACAGGAGAGACCCTAAAAGTTCTATGCCAGGACACATCATAATTAAACTTATGACCACAATGAAAAACACTTTGAAAACATGTGACGGAAAGGATGCTTTACAGATAGAGAAGTAACAGGGTGACACGCACTTCTCATATGAAACCACGGTGCACAGAAGAAGATAGAATGTAGAAAAACAGACATGTTTTCTTTTGTCCTAAAAGAACTGTGGATCCCACATCGTATGTTCCACAAAAATATCTTTCAAGAATGAAGGGGAAAAGACATTTTTAAATGAAGAAAAAAACATTCATTAACAGCAGACATACTTTAGAAAGAACAGATAAAGGAAACTTGCCAAACAGAAGGGAAATGTTAATAGAAGACTTGGGACTTTAAGAACAAGAGAAAGAACAATGAAATGGAAAACTGAGAGGGTACCAGGCAGGAAGGCCAGGGGTCTCCAAAAGGAGGAAATAGGCTGCAAGTGTCAGACATTTTTCTCTTAAGTGGCAGGAGGAAACAAACTAGCAGTATTTTTTTCCTTCTCTATATAAATTAAAAGGTTTCTCTTAAAATACTGTGTTGCCATAATGACACCTGGTTTCACTATTCTCAAACCTTGAGTTAACCAACGCATTTCTTATGGAAATGTTTGTCTTAAGCTATGTTAATGTACTATGCATTTACCCCAGACTCGGTCTTCAAGGAGGTTCTGCCTAACGGAGAAGGCAATGGCACCCCACTCCAGTACTCTTGCTTGGAAAATCCCATGGACGGAGGAGCCTGGTAGGCTGCAGTCCATGGGGTCGAGAAGAGTCGGACACGACTGAGCGACTTCACTTTCACTTTTCACTTTCATGCATTGGAGAAGGAAATGACAGCCCACTCCAGTGTTCTTGCCTGGAGAATCCCAGGGACGGGGGAGCCTGGTGGGCTGCCGTCTATAGGGTAGCACAGAGTCAGAAACGACTGAAGTGACTTAGCATAATGGCTCAGAACCTACTTGACAAACCAGTACGTTATACTCAGATATTGTTCCCCTAATCTATGTAAATGAAACTATCTGTATGGTAATCTGCCTTTCTTCACAATTCAAGTCAATGGTTTTATGGCCCAGGATGAATCATCTGGTGCCAAGATTATCCCAAAATGCATCTTATGGATGGGGGTGCCTGGTGCCATTCTGAGTTTTAAGACATTCCTTTCTTTCATTAACAGACTGCTAATGACTACATAACATGCAGCTGAAGACTGGCAGGGGGGTACTCTTTCTGCCCCCTTTTGATGCCTATGTCAGAAGCTTTCTCTATCTCCTTTATACTTTAATAAAACTTTATTACACAAAAGCTCTGAGCGATCAAGCCTCGTCTCTGGCCCCGGATTGAATTCTCCTCCAGAGGTCAAAAATCCCAGCATCTTTTCATTCAGCAACAACCTTTCAAAACTGGAGATACACAGACTTCACTTCTCACAAACTTTGTTTTAAAAAAAAATCTTAAGACAGTTGAGGCAAAAATTACAATATCCAATATGGTGCTCAGTATACAGTGAGAAACTATTTAGAACAACTATATTAAGAACAGGGAATGTAAAAGAACCCTAATGAAATCAAGGTTTCTATACGTCAAAGTGCTGAAATATTGATAAGTCTGTGATTAAGTTATGTATATGTAATACACTTCATACAGTAAAAAAAATTAAGATATATACTCAAAAGCATTACAGATACATCAAGTAGAATTCTAAAAAACATTAAAGTAACCCACAGGAAGGACAGGAAAGCTAAATAACAAGAACTAAAAAACAAGAGTAACACTATAAAGGGAATACAACAAAAAAAACAATTAAAATGGTACACTGAAGCTCTAATGCATCACTAACTATTTTAAATTTAGATGATCTAAATTTACAAATTAAAAGAAAGTGGCAGAAAGGGTTTAAAAAATATGACCCCAACTATTGCTGTTACAAGAAACTTAAAAAATACAAACTGCAAACACTACAATTTCTTAATTATACTTCAAGACTTCATCATTTCTCTCTGCAACTGACAAGAAATACTACACAGAAAGTCAGCAAGGATATAGAGAATCTGAAAAACATCCCCAACAAAGAAAATTGTGCAGACATTTATAGAAACTCCACCCAATGACAGCAGAATACACATTCTTTCCAAGAAGTCTTACAGAACATTCAACAAGATTTACCACACCCAAGGGCAATAAACAAACTTCAACAAATTTAAACAGTCAAACCAAACGTGAAACAAACAAGAAATCAATAACAAAATGATACCAGAAAATGGTTCAAACAGTAGAAAATGAAATAAAAAACTTCTAAATAATCCACAGGTGACAGAAGAAGTCTCTAAAGGAATCAAGGGGTATTCAGAACTGAATAAACTGTAATAAAAACTTGTGGGACAAAACTTGAACAGTGCTGTGGTAGAACTTTATAATACTTAATGCTTCATAAGAAAACAAAAAGTGTCGAATCAATAATCTCAGCATCCCTCAAAAATTAAAAGTGCAAAATACAACCAGAGCAAAGCAGAAGATAGGCTATCATAAAAACTGGGGCAGAAATCAGTGAAAGCAAAAACAGAAAGGAACAGAAAAAAAATCAATTAAGTGCTGGTTCTTCAAAATGATCAGTAAGATTGGTAAATGTCTAAGACTGACAATGATTAAAAGGAGTTGACTATTTCCAAAATCAGGAGTAAAATGGAATATAAGTACATACCTTGCTGCTGTTAAAAAAAATAATGAGGAAAAAAAAACATGAGGGAATACTTCCAACAAGTCTAAAATTGAGATGAAATGAAACATTTCTTTGACGAGGACCAGCTATCCAATTTATCCAATATGAAAAGACACTATGAATAGTTCCATATTTATCAACTAGAATCCAGAAAATCTCCAGGCCCAAATGGTCCATTGGACTATTATAAAACAACAATTAAAAACACTTACACACCATCTTCCTAAAAAACAGAACTTGAGAGGCCACTATCACCTTGACCTAAAATCAGACAATGATAGAAGCTAAAAACAAAGAATGGCCACTATGCACCATCAATCAAGAGATTAGAGGGAAAGTGCCTCAAAAAAATACAGTCAAATCAAATGCTTTAATATATATTTTAAAATGCATACTCCATAACCAAGTGGGGCTTATTCCAAGGATGCAAGGCTGGTTCCATATGCAAAACTCAATCAACTGGGTATCAAAGAAAAATCAGATGATCACATCAATTGATGGGAGGAAAAGCATCCAACAAAACCCAACACTCAAGCATAACAAAAATCTCACCAAATTAAGAACTGAGGGAAACTTTCTAGACTTGACAGGAAAAGTCTATGGGAAAAAAAAAAAAACATGTAACATTGTACTTGATAAGAAAACTGAATGTTTTCCCCCTAATATCAGAAACCAATCAAGGATGTCCTCTCTTACTACTCATACTCAACATCAGACTGGAAGTCCTAGCAAGTGCATTAAGAAAAGGAAATGTAAAGAATACAAATAGGAAGAAAAAAAAGTATGTGCAGTTGACATTTCTAAGTACAAAATACCAAGGATTCTATCTAAAGAAACTACTAGAAATAATAACTCAGTTCAGCCAAGGCTACAAGATACCAAAATACCACCCACAGAACAATCTTTCTATATACTACTAAAGGAAATGAGGAAATGAAAGTTTAAGAATCAGTGTCAACAGAGAATTCCCTGGCAGTCCACCACCCCAGTGGTCAGGACTCTGAGCTGGCCTGGATTTGACCCCTGATTGGGGAACTAATATCCTATAAGACACAAGGCCAAAAAAAACCCCAAATCAATGCATTTATAAATCACTTTTAAGACTTTATAGGGCCTGTATTATTGAAAATTAGGACTTCCCTGGTGGCTCAGACGGTAAAGCATCTGTCTACAATGCGGGAGACCTGGGTTCAATCCCTGGGTCGGGAAGATCCCCTGGAGAAGGAAATGGCAACCCACCCAGTACTCTTGCCTGGAGAATCCCATGGACAGAGGAGCCTAGTGAGCTACAGTCCGCAGGGTTGCAAAGAGTCAGACACGACTGAGCAACTCTACATTATTGAAAATTACAAAATGATAATGAAACACCAAGAATGCTAATGACGTGTCATATCATGTACTGTGTTCACAGTGTCACTTCTGAACTGCTCTATAGGTTTAAATCAATCTCTATAAATGCTGAAGCAATACTTTTTTGCATGCTAAGATTTATACGGGAAGTCCAAGGAACTAGGAAAGCTAAGTCAATTTAAATAATAGAGACAATTCATTTATCCAATTTTAAGATTTACGGTAGAGCTAAAATTAAGTAAACAACAGATTGAATCAATAAAAAAGTCTGAATGTTTGGTGTTTAAAACCACCAAAAAAAGTTTGTTTTTTTAAAAAAACTAAAGCCTGAAGGTCTTAACTGACACAATAAAATGTGCCCATATATCATGTGTGTATTTTTATCTACGTAAATACCTGCCCTCAACTATCTTAACTCTCCCGACACTGGATAACAATGAGTGTATATACAAGACCCACGAAGGGTCAAGGCCCTTTGCCAGTGAAATAACATTCCACTCACCCCAAGTAAACTAAGGAACCCATGACAAAGTGCCATAAGCTTGACAGAGAAGTCTCAAAGGAACTGGGTTTGCATTTCATTTGCTTATCTAAATTTCCATCTTCTTTTTATACAAATTCCTGAGATAACACTACAGTGTAAACTAAGGAGAAAAACACAGCTAAAGGTTTCCTTAGTGCACAATAAACACTGGTCTCTCCCTTACGGATGAATTCTCAGATGCAGAATAAGGCTCCACGCTGGGTCAATTTCTAAAACAGGTCTTTACACAACTACAGATGATCTGACAGGTTTTCTCAAAGCGAAGATACTTGAGGGGTTTCTCTTTGGTATGTGCGATCAGATGTCATGGTAGATACTTTCTCTTGCAAAAGATTTTCCTCTGTGTTTACATTCAAAAAGTCTTTCCCCAATAGGAGTTCTCGGAGGGTGACAGAGGTTTGCCCACTTGTGAAGGGTCTTCCCACATTTGTCACACTGACAGAGTTTCTCCCAATATGGATCCTTTGATGCTGAGTGAGAGAGGAGCTACGACTGAAGGCCTTTCCACACTCACTGCACTTATAGGGCTTCTCTCCAGTGTGGATGATGGCATGTCTAATGAGGTTTGTGCTCCAGCAGAAGGACTTCCCGCACTCCACGCATTCATAGGGCTTCTCTCCACTATGAATCCGCTGGTGTCTGGTGAGGCCAGACCTGCGGTTGAAGGCCTTCCCACACTCCGTGCACTCATAAGGCTTCTCTCCGGTGTGGATGCTGAAGTGCCGAATGAGGTCTTTCCTAGTGCTAAAGGCTTTCCCACATTCTTTGCACTCAAAAGGTTTCTCGCCAGTGTGTGCCCTTTTATGCAAGATGAAAGTAGAGCAGTGGGTGAAGGCCCTTCCACACTCAGTGCACACAAAAGGCTTCTCCCCAGTGTGGATCCGCTGGTGCCTCTTGAGGTATGACCTGTGGTTGAAGGCCTTCCCGCACTCAAGGCACTCGAAGGGCTTCTCCCCGGTGTGGATGACGTAGTGGTGAATGAGGGCTGCGCTCTCACAAAAGGCTTTCCCACATTCGCTGCACTCGTAGGGCTTCTCCCCGGTGTGGGTCTGCTGGTGCCACATGAGGTAGGACTTGTGTTTGAAGACCTTGCCACACTCAAAGCACTCATACGGATTCTCGCCACTGTGGATGATGTGATGGCGAAGGAATCCGGGCCTGTGTCGGAAGACCTGCCCACATTCTTTGCACACAAAGGATTTTTCCCCATTGTGTCTCCTCTTATGTAAGACAAAATTGGAGCGGTGAGTAAAGGCCTTTCCACACTCACTGCACTTGTAGGGCTTCTCCCCACTGTGAATCCGCTGGTGCTGTGTCAGGTAGGACTTGCGGTTGAAGGCCTTGCCACACTCCATGCACTCGTAGGGCCTCTCCCCGGTGTGGATCATATGGTGCTGCAGAAGGTGTGTGCTCTTAATGAAGGTTTTCCCACACTCAGTGCATTCATAGGGCTTCACTCCAGAGTGAATCTTTTCATGTCCAGCAAGAAGGTGTTTCTTGTTAAAAACTTTCCCACACTCATTGCATTTGAAGAGACTTTCCTCTTCCTGAATCAGGGGACCTTTACCTGATCCACAGGAGTCACGGTCATGGACAGCACCCCCTAGAGGGACTGGTTCCTCTTCGACCCTTGAACACACACCACCAGCTGTCCTTAAGCTGCCATGTTCAGGACTTATTTTTTCATGAAGCTTCTCCCTCTGGGGGTTGATCCCTGGTACAAAGTGGTCTTCCTGCATTTCCAGCGGCCCATCCTGATCCTTGGTTTGTCCCAACTGGGAGTCTCCTGGGCCTCCCTGCATCAGTTCCTGGAGAGAGGCTCCTTTAGACAGCGTTGGTTCACAACTGGTAGGTTCTGTGGTCTTGGGTTTTCCTTCGTCAACTGAAAGAAATACAATAAACAGGGCCTGTTAGTAATCCAACACGGAAGAAATGAAATCAGCATTTCAGTGAGGAAAAAAATAAAGATGAAAGGAGTGCCTCTGGGTCTTTATGCTTTGCTACCATTGACTCTCAGGATTGTTAATTTCCTTCTTCCTTGGTCATTAGACTGCTGACTCCTTCAAAGAGAGTTTAGGTGAGGAGATAAAGGGTATGGAGTGGACACGCCACCACAATTTTATAGACGTTGCTTGACAGAGTAATAATACCTCTGTGTGCTTTCAGTTTCTATAAGTAAGGACGTCCCAATTGTAAGAACACTAGGAAAAGGGGAATTCCCTGGAGGTCCAGTGGTTAGGACTTGGTGCATTCACTGCCAGGCCTTGGTTAAATCCCTGGTCAGGGACGTACTTTCTATTCTATGACAACAGATAGCTCATTATGGGAACCTAGACAGATTATGCTAAAGAGATAACATTATGTCTGATTATAGCAGAAAGACCACACATGTAATTAGAATCTTGGGGTTTTGAACCATGAGTTATTAGCTGGCGCTCTGGAGAGGGAAAGAAGGCTAGACACTGAGTCCCATGTTCAATGACTCAAGTCAGTCATGCTTCTGTAACGAAGGTCAATAAAAATCTACATACCTGGGCTCTGGTGAGGTTTATGGGTTGCCAACACTCCGTGCACATACTGCCAAGCACTGATTCCTGGAGGTAAAGAGTCGCTGAAGACACGGACGCTTCGTGATTGGAATACCTCTGGCCCTTCTTCTGAGCTGTATCCTGTACCAAACATACTCTGTGAGCATAACAGGTTCAAGGGGAGTTTCTCTGAGTCTAGCAAATCAATGAACCTGAGGGTGGACTGGAAACTCTTGACTTTCAGTTGGTTTAGAAGACCAAGGCAGACACGGCAGTCCTGGATTCTATGTTCCTAATCTGGGGTTTGGCTAACTGTGTGAAGGAAGAGGCCAGGGGAGTTGTACGCCACAGGAGTCCTACACCAACTCCAGGCACAACAGGCACTGCCAGAGAGAGACAGTGGGAAGGATGCTACAGCCTAAGGAGACAATGTACAAAAGCCCCACAGGTCACGAGGATGGTACTGATGAGAATCCAGGGGAGCTGACTTGGGTTACTGTGAAACCTCCCAGGACATAGCTCATAAGGCAGGATGGTAAGCAGGACGGAAGGGACACACTGGGTCTGTTATGTCTGAACAGTTTGGTGAAAAGACTAGCAAAATACACATGATCTAGATAAAGAAAATGTCAATACTTTACTTGAAGACATTAAAGAGGAGCTAAACCAATGAGGGATTTAATGTAGGGGATGGTGGAATTGGAGAGAGACGGTCAAAAGGTACAAAATGCCACTTTTAAGATTAAGTAACCAAGGAATGCAATGTACAACTATAGATGACTATAGTTGACACTGCTGTATGATATAAAGAAGCATCATTAACAGAGTATTCCTAAGAGTTCTCATCACGAGAAAAATTTTTCCCTTTTATCTTTTCTTCTTTACTTTTTAACATACTGTCACCGTGCTTATTAAACTTATATTCAGAGTACATCATGCAAAATGCTGGGCTGGATGAAGCACAAGCTGGAATCAAGATTGCTGAGAGATATCAATAACCTCAGATACACGATGACACCACCCTTGTGGCAGAAAGCAAAGAGGAACTGAAGAGTTTTTTGATGAAAGAGAAAGAGCAGACTGAAAAAGCTGACATAAAACTCAACATTAAAAAAACAAAGATCACGGTATCGGGTCCCATCACTGCACGGCAGATAGACAGGGTGATGATGGAAACAGTGACAGACTTTATTTTCTTATTTTCCAAAATCACTGCAGATGGTGAGTGCAGCCATGCAATTAAAAGATGATTGCTCCTTGGAAGAAAAGCTATGACCAACCTAGAGAGCTTATTAAGAAGCAGAGACGTTACTTTACTGACAAAGGCCCAACTAGTTAAAGCTATGGTTTTTTCCAGTAGTCATGTATGGATGTGAGAGTTGGACCATAAAGAAAGCTGAGCCCCAAAGACTGGATGCTTTTGAACTGTGGTGTTGGAGAAGACTCTTGAGAGTCCCTTGGACTTCAAGGAGATCAAACCAGTCAGTCCTAAAGGAAATCAGTCCTGAATATACATTGGAAGGACTGATTCTGAAGCTGAAACTTCAATACGTTGGCCACCAGATGTGAAGAACTGACTCACTGGAAAAGACCCTGATGTTGGCAAAGTTTGAAGGCAGGAGGAGAAGGAGACAACAGAGGATGAGATGGTTGGATGGCATCACCGACTTGATGGACATGAGTCTGAGCACGCTCTGGGAGTTGGTGGTGGACAGGGAGGCCTGGCATGTTGCAGTCCATGGGGTTGCAAAGTCGGACTTGACTGAGCAACTGAACTGATCTGATACAGGAAGATGGATGTTAGCTTAACCAACTGGTAATCACTTCATAATGTATGTAAATCAAACCAGCATGCTCTGTGCCTTAAAACTTATACAGTGATGTATATCAATTGTTTCTCAATAAAACTGGAAAAAAATGAATCATATGAAGCTGACAATTCTATCCCAGTGAATGTGTATATTCAATACAATTTCCAATAAAATACCAATTGGGTTATTGTGGAACTCAGTAGTTTTACCATGGGATTTGCATGAAAAATCAAAGATGCAAGAATAATGAGAATTAAAAAGATATCTACCTTAGCAGGTAACAAGATTCTAGACTTTAAGACACTGTGGTCCTGGTACAGAGAAGACACAGGCAATGGAAAAGAACCGAGAGCCCGGGAAACACCCACACGTGGAGCTCTGGGGAATGGAACGAAGGGAGAGCAGTTCACAGTAAAAGGAAAGGACATAGAGTAAATGGAGCTAGAAAAATGGGTGACGCTGGGAATGACAACACCGTATTCCTGTCTCACACTATCCTCAAATTCTACCTCACACCAGAAAGAGTTAAATGTCAGGTGCCAAGCTTAGAACATCTTATAATGAGGACATCTTTTTGATATTAGGGATGGAGCAGCACCTATAACTGATCAAAGTATCAGTAATGTACAAAAATTCCTAAAAACAAAAGGCAAATAAAGTTAACAGAACACCTGGCATTTTCCATGAACTGACATTTCAAAGAAGAAAATACAGCTGTTCGTCAGTATCCACAGGGGAGTAACTGGTATCAGAAGACACTTCCTGCTCAACACCCAAATCCAAAGATGCTCAAGTCCTTTACATAAAATGGCAGTTTTTGCACATAACCTACACACATCCTCCTGTGTACTTTAAATCGTCTCTAGAGTGCTTGTAATATCTAATACAATGTAAATACTGTGTAAATAATTGCCAGCACAAGGCAAACTCAAGTTTTGCTTTTTCGAGCTTTCTGGGATTTTCTTTTCCCCCAGTGTCTTCAATCCATGCTTGATGAATCCAGAGTCAGAACCTGCAGATGAGGAGGACAACTGTACAAATGGGCGGATAATTACATGATGAGAAGCTAAAGCTTGTGAACAATTAAGGAAATGCAAGGCAAGCTCACCTAACACACAGTTTTGTCCGTTTGTTAAGCAAAAATAAACGTGCCTGAGAGCATGAAGGACAGAACAGGACATAGTCAGTGGAATCTAGAGAATTACAGATGGGCAGATCTCTTTTAGAAAACCACGGCAATTGTCACCTAAACTTGAAAGTTTGCACAGCTACAATCCAACAATTTTACTTCTAAAAATGACAAAAGACAGGCCTAATCGTGTGCAAGAAGACCAATACATACGAATGTTCCTGGTAGCACTGTTTATGAGAATGATGAAATGTAAAAAAGTAAATGCCCTAGAGAGTGGATAAATATGAAACAGGAATATTTTTTATTTGCTTCAAGTGCAGAAACTTGGGCACATTTTTATGTTAAGTAGACAAAGGATAAAGTTACTAAGGGGTTTCCCTGGTGGCTCAGAAGGTAAAGCATCTGCCTGCAATGTGGGAGACCCGGATTCGATCCCTGGGTCAGCAAGATCCCCTGGAGAAGGAAATGGCCACCCACTCCAGTATTCTTGCCTGGAAAATCCCATGGACAGAGGAGCCTGGCGGGCTACAGTCCATGGGGTCGCCAAGAGTCGGACACGACTGAGTGACTTCACTTGCACTTTCAAAGTTACTAAACAAGCAGTAAATAAGAAATACTTTCCCTAAAAGGTGTAACCTAGACTCTGGTTCAAGAACTGGCCATGAAG
Organism: Bos javanicus; assembly: GCF_032452875.1. NCBI lineage: Eukaryota > Metazoa > Chordata > Mammalia > Artiodactyla > Bovidae > Bos > Bos javanicus. The sequence continues at coordinate 64,914,518 of NC_083885.1, read as the reverse complement.
TGTGCCAAGATCTCTTCCACCAGGTGAAAGGAAAACTACAGCCTGGGAACCTGAGTGCAGAAGGGCTGAGGACCAAGCAGGAGTTTACTGTGGAGCCCTGCTGACACCCCAGGGCCATGCGCTGAGACACCGGCACTGGGGAGGCAGTCCCTGTCGGGAGGGCCGGACGCAGGGCTGCTGGGGGTGGGTCGAGGGTCTGGGGCGGCATCCAGTCTCCAGCCTGCGCGGACGGCAGGACCACGTGCTCAGGCGTAGGAGGGGAGGAGTGAGCATGGGATGGGTTCTCTGCCAGGCGTGCTCACTGGCTGCCTCTGAGATCCTCAGGTGGAGGTGTGTGGAGAGCAGGGGGCAGAGGCTGGGATGCCCCTCTGAGGGGCCACCGATGGCCCCACAAACGCTCACAGGCCAGCTGGGCCACGGACTGACTAGGAGTGGAAAGAGCACGCCTCTGCAGCAGCCCCAGCATCACATACGATGGCTCCAGTGCCCTCAGCAGCCCAGACGTGGGCACACAGGACAAACGTCACTGGGAGGCTTTACCCAACAGGAGGAGACGGGCGACAGGGGACAAGGGAGGGCTCCTCAGTGTCTGAAACGATAGTTTGGGAAAGGGGAAGCAGAGGAGTGCTGGAGAGGCGCTGGGCAGGGAAGACGTGAACCACACTGTTCATCGTGACTAACGGGACGTGGCAGTACCAGCAGCTCACCTCCCACGAGACACTGACTACGGCTCAGACCCTGTGCTGAGCAGTTTTATGTTCTACAACTGCACACCCCCAGCAACCCCAGGTCAGAGCGACTACCCTGACTGGCGCCTTCAGGAGCAGACGCCCCTCACCAACCTCCTGCTCCTCTCCTGGGACGGAGGGCTCAGTCACAGTTCCCCGCCGACTCCCCAAGTGTGGCCAAGAGCCCAGCGCCTTCCAGTGGAGGGATCAGAGGGCTGCTGTTTATGGGAGTCAGAGTGGCGTCATCCCCCACTTCTCTGCTAGCTGCAGGGGTCAGGGCACCTGAAGTCACACACTGACGACAGAACGAACCCAGGGCCCCGAGCGGCCGCGTGCTGCAGAGCTCCCCGTGACCCACAGGGACCGGGTGCGAGTCAGAAACAGCGCCTCCACGTGCTTGAGCTCCAAGACGCCGGAGTCCCTCTGACACAGCAGCCAGGCTGTAACTCAGACGAACTTACGTGCAGACACAAGGAGATCCCAAATTTCACTGGGACCACAGAGCTGGTGGTCGGCACGCAGGCCTGAAGCCCAGGACACATCTGGGCTCGTACACCGCTGTCCTCGGCGAGGACAGAGGGACCTGGGGTCAAAGGGCTCCGTGGCTTCCAGACCACCAGAGGCCCGAACAAGACGCTTCCCAGGGAACCAGGGCCCGCGGCTTCCGGCAGGGTCTCTGCCCACAGCTTGGCTCCTACCTGCACAGGTGCTTCGGGAGAGGTCTCTCTTCACCGTCCACAGCTCCTGCCCGTGCTCCAGCCGGTAGATCAGCTCAGGTCTGGGGACAGGACACCCTGGGCATGGAGAAAAAAGGAAGACACAATGGTGTCTGTGAAAACTGAGAAGACCTCTCAGTCTCGCGTGGGACTTCAGGATGTGGACCTCAGAATGAAGCTGCTCCCACCCACCGACATCTGGACTTGTGACCCGGACAGCAAGGTTAGAAGCAGCACTCCTGGGACCTAGACTTCAGACAGCAGTGAGAGTTCTGTAGACAGCACCTGTGCCCTTTGACCTCCATCATGTAGAGCTCCAGGAGACCTGTTCAGTTGTAGCCAAGAGACCCAGAAAACATGACCCCTCCTTCCAGAGGCTGTTTCCTAATTAATACAAGTGAGTCTCAATCGTGTGAGCATCAAAACCTCCCGGGATGTCTGGTTCATATCCAACTGAAAGCTCATCTCTGCAGATAGGGCCTGGGCAGCAATAGATTAAAACCACCCCAGACTCTGGCATCAAGAAGGACCGAAAAGTCTGGTCTCCACCAACTGGCAGGTGAGCCACCAGGCACTCTGGAGAAGAGCACCCCAGTCCAGGATGGCTGAGAGAGGGGACTCGCCGGTGCCGTGTCCTGCAGCAGCCTGGGTCGCCCAGCAGGTCGCCTGCCTGTCAGGAAAGCTGCCCAAGACTCTAGACCAGGAAGAAGCAGAGCAGCAGACAATTGGGTTGCAAGCCACCAACCCGTGAGCCAGTCCCAGCCCTGTGCTTCTGACTGGTGAGGTAATAAAAAAACTTCTTCCAGAGTGAAGACTGAGCCGATCTGCCACATGCAGCCACACACAGATGCAAGGGCAAGACAAGTGGGTTCCACAGGAAGTGGATGGCGGAGGCGCCAGGACTCGCAGATGATCTCCTCTGGCAGATCCAGGGTTCATCACTCATCACTAAGCAACTGTGCTCTCCTGTCTGCTCCGATCCCGGCACACGGCTCAGCCACCAGGAGTTACCCTCCCGACAACCTCAGGGCCTTCGCACGTGCTGACCCTCCTCCCTGGGTCTCCACTCAAATGTTGCCCCCTGAGAAGACTCTGCTGAACCCTGGAGAAGTCCAGGTGCTTAACCAACTCACCACACCACTATCAACTTTTAATCTTAATTATAAGTGAAAATTAATTTGTACAGGGTATAACCATATCACAGGAATTGTGCCAAGCTATTTAAATGCATTACATTATTTAAAATGGCAATAAACTGATGGAATAATTTAAAGAACTCACATATTTGAAACATAGACTCTTTTCAGTCAAAATAAGGTATGATGACCTCATTGATGTAAGTCTTTTTTTTAGATCCCAAGCAAAGTTCTGAAGTCTGATGCTGTGACAGGCCAAGTCTGCAAGGGCTGTTGAGTCCCTAGCTGCCACCTGATCTGAGAAGAGACTAATCTTGTTAGTTGGTCTCTCTGTGGTCAACATACCAAGTTTCTGGATTGGTGACCCAGGGGCAACCAGGTAACTGGTACTGCACCAGGCCAAGGTCCCCTCAAAGATGCAACTGTGATCAACTAAACCAACATCACTGAAATCTGGGGGCAGGTGGGGAGAGGCACTCAACCCAGCTTACTCCAGACCGTACAAGCCCTGCCGTGGGTCTGGGCGCTCCTGAGGAACAGACGCCCAAAGGTCGCACCACTGCTGTCTGGAGGCACAAGCCCCAGCCCCTCCCTAGAAAGGGAAGCCGCCACTCACAGACTCACCACTTGGGACTGCTAGGAACCTACCAGGAAAACACCCAAGTAAAAAAAAAATGGTCAGGGATAGAAAGGTGACCAAAAAAAAATTTTTTTTTTGGTTTGGAGGTAAAAAAGGAGTGGGGAGGAGGAGGAAGGGACTAATTATTATGCCATGCACCAGGGCCATGCCAGGGAGAGGCTGAGCTTCAAGGCCCAAGCCCCTCCCCGACAGGAGATAGACTAAAACTAAAAACCAGGGCTTTAAAAGAATAAAAGCCCAAAAGGAAAAAAGGGAGGGAGTGGTGGCACACACTTTAAACCTTATTTACCAAGCAAATGCCAGGTCTAGCAAACACAATACTGGTTCTAGACTGGCACTGATTCAAACATAGTAACAACAAAAGCCAAACCAAAAGCCCTAGATAACAAGAAGAGAGTAAAACATTTAACGAAATAACATACATGACTAAATTAGAACATAGTTAATAGTTGGACCCAACTGGAAATCCGAAATTTTTATACTAAAACTTACGTAGTAAATTATTATATATAAATAACATAACTGAATGTATTTAAAAAGTTTATATTACTGAAACATAACAAGGCACAGACTGGTTTGTCTGATCCTACAACACAAGTTTTTGAATTATTTTCAGAATTTGCTAAACTGCACCAACAGACAAAACCTCATGAACTTAATACTGTGGCTCAAATCATAGTTATACCCGGGAATCCCCCTAAACTGAAACACTGCACTCTGCCATCTTAAAAAGTAACTAAGGACGGGATGAACACATGTATACCTGCATTCATTTTGATACTTGGCAAAACTAATACAATTATGTAAAGTTTAAAAATAAAATAAAATTGGAAGAATTTAAAAAGTAACTGAATACTAAAGAGGAAAAATCGGCATTTCTCACTTTAACTCTACAGCTTTGCCTGAACTTCCTATAGGCCAAGTAACCACTGTTCTAAAAGTACCCCACATTGGGCACTGATGCTCCGACATAGTACATAATTAAGATGAATTTCTGGCACTTATAAATTAATTGACTTGATAAAATGGGACCCCATACACCCGAGTGAAAATAATTATCCAGCCCAGCGTTAAGTTGAAAAGGAAATTTCAGGGAGCAAATCTTATATGTAAGACCTAATTCATCAAGGGGTGATGATCCCCACTGCTGCTCCATTTGACAGCCCAACTGTGTCTGTTCTTAAACCTGAAAAGACCCAGGGCCCCTCACTGTGAGTTACTGCAACCTGCATTCTGTGGTCCCACCCAGCTTTAGGGTTCCTGTCATGGACTGAACTGTGTGCCCTTAAGCTGAATGTGTTACCCCCTAGTCCCCAGTGTGATCCAATTTGGACTTAGGGCCTTAAAGAGGTAATGAAGGTGAAACGAGGTCATGGGGTAGGGCCCTGATCTGGTAGGACTGGTACCCTCTGAAGAGGAAGTCCCTCCAAGCCAGAGCAAAGGTCATGTAAGGACTCCCAAGCAGGCGGTCAGCAAGAGATCCTCATCAGGAACTGAACTGGGCCGTCCAGCCTCCAGAAACTGTGAAAATAAAGCTATTTAACCACTGAGCTGACTAACAAGATCCACACAGCCCAAACCCAGCAGTATCAGAAGCCAGTAATTACTCGCCCTGACAGACTCGGCTAAGGTGCTCTGTTTGGTGTCTGTTTTGACGGCCTCACAGCCTTGGTCTGCCTTCACTCTGAAGGGAAACAGAACTCCTCTCCCAGGCTGCCAACACCCACACCCTTGGTAGCTAAGACCCCAACTGCACCCTTCTCTGCAGGAGCACAGGCAACGTTACACCGACCACAGCCTCTCTCAGGAGACGCTGTCTGACACGGGACACACAGCAGGCCGACATCTGCTAACCTCTGGGATAATTTCAGATAACATTCCCATTTAGGATGACTTTGGTGGCCATGTATTCCTTGTTTACAAATTTTACTTCATCTCCCTGATGCTGATTCTTATAAATCAGCCCACCATAAACAGGCCTCCCTCCAACAAAGGCCCTAAAATCTGCTCACAATACTGCTGGAAAGCCAGTCCCACTAGTGCCCTCAGAGACTCCTTCACTAAAGGGCTTTGACAACCTCTTCGCACACCTCCTGGAGTTTCTGAAGCATGGACCAGGGCCATGAGATGCCCAGACTGTGCCCTCAGCCTGCTGCGATGTGCTGTCCAGACCACCACGAGCCACACACAAGGCTCTCCTGACAACAAAGGCTCTCTCAGACCTGGACCTCTGACCTCCACACCCAGGTGCCCATCACGTTCTGGGTCATGAAAACAGCACAGCCCAAGCTCAGCACAGCTATCGAGAGCTCAGGACAGGATGGCACGGACCCTAGGCCCTCTGACACATCCCATTCGGAGGCGGCAGTGGCTTCTCCTGTCCTCAGCTCCTTGCCAGATGCCGTGGTGCTGGAGGGGTCACCCCTCCCGATGGGCCTCGGCTACGCAGGGAGATTGAGTGAGTGATTGAGTGAGTGAACCGCTGTGGGAGTCCCTCAGTCTGCTGTCCATCATAGATGATGCAACTTAGTTGAATGCTGCGGCTTTCTACCCTGTAGCCAGGATGTCCCAGTGAAAAATGGGACCTAAGAAACACTGTGCCGCCTATTCAGGGAGTCATCTTAGTACCAGAAGCCCTGATCAGCCAACAGCTTCACGTTCATTATCAACTGTTGGGCCACCGCTTCAAAACTACCTCCTTCAGGGTAAAGAACCTCTTGTCTCACAAGTATCACAAAAATAAGTCAAAGTCACACATCCCTACATTTATAAAAGTGACCACGCAAGCCTTGCCAGGACGCTCCCGAGTCCCTCTGGAGTGACAGACATTACTGACAGTGACCAAGATACACATTTCACTTCACAAACTACACAATGCTGGGCTCTGGTGAGAGGCATTCAACTGAGCTTCGCGGCCCCAAATAGCTGGTTTAACTAGAGAGTAATAATTTCCTTCAACAACTCCTTTTCAAATTCTAGTCTGACAAATAAATCCCCAAATAAGCCTCTATCTCTCCGCTTAGCCTTAATTCAAGGTTCCTTGGCCTACTTACAACACACCAACTTCAAAAACGTCCCACTGCCCTTTGCTACGCTGAAGGGGAACGTGGCTTCCCTCTATGCACACCAAGACTGGCTCTCCAGGAGGCCACTCACACTGCCCTCCCTGTGGTTATGCACGGAGCTTGCCATCATCCCACGAGGCCAGAGGTGAGACTGAGGGAGCACACGCTCTGGGGCACACTAACCAGGGACTGTCCTGGAGCCTGGGCAGCTGCTCATCTGATGTGGGATCCATCTGGCCTGAACTCCAAAACAAAACAAACAAACCAAACCTTGAACAAGAGCCCTATGCCACTCTGAGAACTGCTATTCTGATACTGGTCTGGGTACTTTCAACGGTTTATAACTCAGAGACCTGAACCCTCCTAGGAAGCCACTGTTTCAAACAAACAAGCAAATACCGAGGTGGTCATCAAGTCGAGTGCATACCCACTTGCAAAGGTTACCTTGTCCCACGCCCCATCATTGAGATGACGTCATCAGGGACACTAAAACTCTCACTCTAGTGGATACCTATGAACTGCCTCTCCTAGGACACAAATCAGATCTGGGAGCTTTTGGCTTTCTACTAGGGATTCTATCATACACGATCATGTTCCTGAGCTGCTGTCTACGATCCTGGTAAATTCCTCAACCTGCCAAAGGGGAGACCTGGTAGAGGATGCTACTATCTGTGACATTTTAAGAACGAATGGAGATTATGGCTTCCCTCACGAGGCATTTGTTTCCTATAATCAACCTTCTAAATCTCTGGAGAGCGGCACCCACTTCCCAAAGGTGCCTCCCCACTACCCACTCCAGCTTTCTGCCTGGAAGGTACGGAGAAGAGGGCCGCAAAAAAAGCCGAAATGCCCAAGAACACCCACCAGGAAAACAGAACAGCACCTCAGAGGCCGGAGGCAAAGATGTCAAGCATGTGCGGAAACAGCAAGACGCCAGTGACCAAGACGTCAGAGACCGGAGCAGTGAGCACAGGGAGAGCTTGCGGGGGGCGGGTGGAGGGATCAGGGCTCAATAGTGGGCTATTTTGTTTAACTGTTATAAAATATCTAAATATGTCAAGCTTTTCCTGATTTTGTTCAACCTCCTCTCACTAACGCAGAACATAATCCCAGGTCTCTAAGAACAGGCCTGTCTCACCAAAGCCCTGGGTTTACAGCCCTCCCTTCCCTCAAACTGAGCAGCCTGAGGGGACCGTCCCCGAGCTGCTGTTTCTCCACCATGGCTCTCTGGCCCGTGCAGACCGGGTCATCCTCAGCTGAGCGGGGCTGTCGTGTCCACCCTCTGGTGCTGAGGGGCATCTCTGGACTCATCACCAGACCCCGGGACCACTCACTCCCACATGTGATGGGCAGATGCAGCAGACGCTGCCCGACGTCTCCTGGGCACAAAACCGCCACATGCTGAGACACACTCCTCTCCCAGCTTCTCCTTCTCGGACCAGCAGATGATCCCTGCCGAGACTGAGCGAACATGAGACACCCGTGAAGGCGCAGGAGGACAGAGAAGCCCCCTGACTGAGACCCTGCGGCTAGACAGGACCTGCTGGCACTGAAGGCAAAGGCCTCCTGGGGCCCCGGCTGCCTCACCCTCTTCCTGGAGAACAGCTTGTCACCCACATCCTGTGCACTCGGGTGTAGGGGACGCTTGGGAACCGGTCTCATTCGGTCCGCTCCCTCTCTGGAATGTGAAACAGGAACTCAGACAGAGGCCGGTCTGTGCTGGGCCCTGGGCTGAGAGGCTCAGGTGGTCACTTCCCCCTCACGGACACCCCCACCCCCACCCAGAGCCCTGTAGCAGAGAAAGAGCAACAATATAAACACACGAAGAAGTAGAAACAAGGCATCTGGAGCCTTGGAGAGCAGGGATTGGGGTGGTCACTCCTGTCAAACTTGCTGGGGTGCAAAAGCCATTCTGAAAAGACAGGGACGTGAGCAAAGCCAGAGAAAGAAGCCAGGATGGAAGACCCAGAAGCCAGAGTAGAATCCTGGTTCTCTTATTCCATTCCCATGTGGCCCGACTGGAAATGCTGCCTTTGGGCTCTGCAGAACATTCATTTCCTTCCACCACTTTCTAAGAGCCAAAGGAGTCTTTCTTGCCCAAAGTGGCACTAAGATAGCAGGCAGGAAGAGATGAATCTCAAACATGAGTGAAGCTGTAGGGCAGGTAGGCTTCTGGATCAGCTCAGCATGGAGCTAGAGTGTGCCTGCAGGGAAGTGGCAGGTGCCCTGCATGGCTGAGTGAGAGGCCTTACCCAAAGACATCAGGAGCCTGCACGTCTCCAGCATCACCTCCCGGTACAGGGTCCTCTGAGCCGGGTCCAGATGCCCCCACTCTTCCTGGGTGAAAGTCACAGCCACATCATCAAAGGTCACAGACACCTGTCAAGCAGAGGTAGCAGAGCTCATTTCTAAAAGGCTGGTAAAGGTGCAGAGAGATCAAGACCCTAATCATGGAGCATCTCCTGAGGGCAAGATCCAGGCTGGGCTGAAGGGGAGGTGAACAATGTTTTGGACATAATACAGTAGTGTATTATGAAGTCTGTAAGAGAAGTCTCCTATGCGGGACCACTGGAAAGTCACACAAGACAATGGAAGTGATGTGTGGGCTGTGAAGTGCAGACAGGGCTCTAGGACATCAGAGGAATGAGTACATAATGGTAATAACAGTATCAATAATGGTAACAACAGCAGTACCTGCGCCTCCCTGGTCCTGCTAACTGCCTGACCCATGCTGAGGGCTTCATATCCTGGTTAGAGCGACTAAAAGTCCCCACTTCTTTTGTCAGTCTCCAGTGGTTTGCATCCAAACTCTTGAAACCCGACACTTGCCAGCTGTGTTACCTTGGAGACATCAATCACTTCATTTCTCTGAGCCTCCATTTCTGGATCAATACAATAACAGTTCCCATTTCACCAATAACAGTCATGAGTTTTAGAAAATTATTCAACATTCCATGGGCTTTGGCATTTTCCTTGATTCCCCCACAGACTCTGAGTAAATCTCTCATTACCTCCATGCCAGTCAGTGACCTGAGGCTAAGGGAGCTCCACCAATCCACCCAATCATGTGTCCTACAAACCAAAGGCAAGATTTTTAACACAGGCCAGTATTAACTCAGGGTCTAACAATGTAACCTGACATTCTTTCACCAAAGTGAACACCTAGTGATGAGGCTGTGAGGCATTTACAGCAAATGTTTGCTGTTAAACCCATTTCATCATGCCTGAAAATATTTCTGTGAACATGCACAGAGGAGCAGAGCCTTCGTCACAGACCTCCTGAGAGAAACTCCTGAAGGGGTGGCTCTACCTGGGTAATGGCAGGGTCTGGACCAACTCCCCAGCCCCTCCTGGTCTCCAGACTCCCAGAGAGATTCCACAATGAACCGTTTAGCCCCCTTCTTCCTGGTCCCTGCCAAAACTCACCCCGTGCCAGGACTACTTCAGACCAGGGATCACAAGTGGCCAAGGCTACCGCTCGCTTTGACCATGAGATTGGCCACCATGGCTGACCTGGCTGAAAGTGAGTGCAACATTAAGCAAAGGCCCACAGGATCTCGCCAACTCAAGTCTCAGCATCTGGGAGGAACCATGGCAACCTCGCGGGCCTTCTGTACCTTGGCTTTGTCAGTGCACTCATCTCACCCTCCAACGCCCAAGGCCACCAGGAGTAACACCACGGCAAGTAGGGGGCGTGGGTGTATCCTCGCAGCACACGGTGGGGTTAGGGATTTACCAAGTATGATGGGGGCTCATCAGGTGGCTCAGCGGATTAAAAAAAAAAAAAAAGGCAGCAGCAGCGCATGGACAGGGGAGCCTGGCGGGCTACAGTCCCCGGGGTCGCAAGATTCGGACATGACTGAGCGACTGAATAACCACCTGGAGGAAGCAGAAGTCATTTCTCTACAACTTCTGGGCACCTGTCAGAGCCCAGCAGCTTTCAAGACCGGGAACACGTAAGAGGCAAAGCGGCTCCACACACCAGAGCATACAGCCGCGTGGACACATCCGGGGTGCCTGCCAACCGCCTCTGCCCTCAAAGATGAGCGGTGCCGCCACTGCCGTCCACTCACCTGGGTCCGGTGGGTCGGCGCCGCCATGATGGGAGCTGCGGCCCAGGCCGCCTGGGAGAGGCGAGCCCCGGGCGGCCCGCTGCCCCTCGTCTCCGCCCGCCTGGGCTGGGCGACCTCGGCTGACCGCCGCCCTGCGCGAACAAGCCGCCCCGGAGCCGGGCGCCGCCCTCGTGAACGCGGAGACCAGGGCCGCTGCTGAGGCCCGCAGAGGCCGCGGGCCGGCGGGCGACCAGGGCACGCCACCGTCTAGGGACTCACGACCCGCTCAAAGGCACGAAGGGGATCCGCACCCCTCTGCCTGGGCCCCACGAAAGGCCAGGGGAGCCGCGCGAGCCCAGGGCTCCGCCCGTCGAATCCTGTTGGGAGCGAACCCTGTAGGCAAATGGCGTCCACAGAGAGAAACCGGAAATCCCGCCCACGCCCCAGGAAACGCCCCTACGTCTTCGGCCCGCGCCCGCCTCAGGCGCATAGCCTCTGGGTAAGATAGTCTCCGCTACATCCGCGAAGGCGAGCCGGGTATTCCTCCACACGAGAAGCTGAGGCCAGCCTAGACGGGCTTCTTCATACTGGATTCAAGTCGGGTGGACGAGGGGCCGGGGGTAAGAGAGTCCGTGCAGTGACCCAGGGAAACTGAGGCTAGGAGTGCTGGGACATTCGCCCCCGGTGGGGCCAAGTGCAAAGCGTGTGGGGCTGTGACCTGGGCTTGCAGCTGGCCGAGTGGTTTTCCTTACCCCGCTGCTCCTTCCTGGATCCTCTCTTTTTTGTTGTTGTTGTTACCCAGCGAGGCTTGTGGGCTCTTAGTTTCCCGACCAGGGATGGAACCCACATCCCTACAGTGGATACTCAGGGTCCTAATTGAGGTAGAAGTTAGATGGGCTCCAGGTTAGACGTTTACAACTAGCTTCCTGTTTGCATTTCCAGAGACAAGATGTAGGTGGACTCCAGTCAAGGCATTTAAAATCAGCCCCCTGTTTGCCCTTCAAAAATGGGAAGTAACAGAAACAGTAAATAGCCAGGCTTTGTTTCTTGTACACTGTGTTCAGTTCTGTCCGACTCTGCGACCCCATGGACTGTAGCCCGGCAGGCTTGTCTGTCCATGGGATTTTCCCAAACAAGAATACTGGAGTGGGTTGCAGGACTGAACCCTTGTCTCTGGCGTCTCCAGCATTGCAGGCAGATTCTTTACCACCTGGGGAGCTCTTGTAGATGCCTTAAGATAATAGTCATGGCAAAGACAAAGGGGCAAAACCCTGTTTGGGTCAAGTGTCCTTTTTTGGGACAAAGGAGACACTGCACATGAGCAGAAAGGCTCCTTGGGGTCAAAAGTCAGAGGATAACACCAGGCCATAATGAGTCTCCTTCCAGAAGCCTTCACTTCAAGATCCATCTTGGCTGAGGTGTATGTGTGTGTGTGTGTGCACCCAGGGGAGGGTCCTGAGACAATTTAGCCAGGAGTGGGGTACAAAGCAAGATGATTGGCCAGAAGGAAGACAAAGACCCAGAAAGCTGCCCCCTTGTAAAGGATTTAAACTTCCCAAAGTCATGACTCTAAGTTTTCCCATGCACCTTTCTGAATGTATTTTTCAATAAACTTTTTACTTTACACTTTACTTTCTGCCTCCTTGCCTGAATTCATTCTTGACTAGGCAGGCAAGGACTAGGGACTCAAGCCCTAACTGCTGGCCCCTGTGGTCCAGTGGTTAGGACTCCTGGTCAGGAAAACTAAGACCTTGCTTCCAGCTACTATTCACTGCCACTTACTACTGTGTGCGTCCAAAATCATAACCACTGGACCACCAGCGAATTCCCAAGAGCCTCTTCTCAAAACCTAGCAGGACCGTGTGGAGCCTCCTCCACCACCACACCTCTCTGTGTCCCTACTGCTTGTTTGTGGCAACAGCTTTAGTTGACTTGGACTCCCTGATTTCCAAACGGTGGGCTCCAACAGTTAATCATTTTAAGAGGCAACAATTCGAACAAAGAAGAGGCAGTCAAACAGAGAAGGAGAAAATAAGCAATATGTCAATCTGTAGGATGGGGTCATAAGAGCTTAGCTCTCCTCGAGGAAGACAGTTAACAATGTCTGACCAAATTCTCACCAGGTGGAAACTGCTGACCTCAAACACATAGACCACAGACTGCTTGGAATCAGAAGATTGATGGTGAGATTCCTGAAACACGACCCTGCTACCTCAGCATCGAACAATCAGAAAATTCTCCATGAGCTGATCATGCATCCTGGGACCCTCTCCCCTAACACTGTCTTTAAAAACCCTTGCCTGGGGACTTTCCCTGGTGTCCAGGGGTTAGGAATCTGCCTGCCAGTGCAGTGGACATGGGGTCGATCCCCTGGTCTGAGAACTAAGATCCCACATGCTGCAGGGCAACTAAGCCCATGCACCGCAACTACTGAAGCCCTCGTGCTCTAGAGTCTGTGGTCAGCAACAAGAGAAGCCACAACTCAGGAGTAGCCGCAGTCTGTGCAACTAGAGGAAGCCTGAGCATAGCAATGAAGAGCCTGTGTGCCATGGAAAGACCCAGTGCAGCCGTGTACTAATTAATTATCAATAAATGTGTGTTTTTTTTAAATAAACCCTCGCCTGAAGCCATCAAGGTGTGAGTGTGAGCTCCCCATTCTCCTTGGTCGGCGCCCTGCGATAAACGCTGTACTTTCACCACAACCCGTTGTCAGGTTGGCTTTGCTGTGCATGGAGTGAGTGAACCTGAGTTTGGCTTGGTAGCATTCTGAGGGAACATATTTTTTTTTAAGTAGCTTAAAAATTACCTTGAAAAGGAAACCAGAAGTCCCATCTTGATGCACTGCACACATGCCTTACTGCACTCCCGAGTCGTCTTCTACCCTGAGTCTCCTTCATATATAGTTGACCTAGGTCACCTGAAGCATGGATTTTCCATCCCCTGAAAGCCACATGTTGAAGAGACCTGGGGAGGAAATGAAGACTTCAGGTTTTTGGTTTTGTTTTTTTGGCTGCCCTGGGTCTTTGCAGCTGTGTGGGGTTTTTCTCTAGTTGTGGCGAGTGGGGACTACTCTCTGTAGTATGCAAGCTTCTCACTGCAGTGGCTTCTCGTACTGTGGAGCACAGGCTCTAGAGCACACGGGCTTCAGTCGCTGCAGCCCGTGGACTCAATAGTTGCAGCTCCCGGGCTCTAGAGCACAGGTTCAATAGTTGTGGCTGATGGGCTTAGTTGCTCCTCAGCATGTGGGATCTTCCCAGATCAGGGATTGAACCCATGTCTCCTGCATTGGCAGGTGGATTCTTTACCACTGAGCCACCAGGGAAGACGAAGACTCCAGTCTTTAACATGATAAATTTGAAAGGTTTATGAGACCACAAAGTATGTGTCACTTAGGCATTTCAACCTATGATTGAACATTAAGAGAGAGTTCAAGCCTGCATATATAAATTTCAAAGTTGTTACCTTATACTATCATTTTAAGTCATGGTTAGATGAGACTTTCAAGGGAATGAGTGAAGACAGAAGAAGAAAATGATCAGAGTGTGAATACTAGACCCACGCAATTGATGACAGGAAACTAACAAGCTCATGTTAGAGCTTCCAGTGTCCACCAAGAGGTAGATTAAGCAATCTGAGAAGGCACCATTGCTGATTTTCCCCCCATAAATGTGGAGCTGAAAGAATAAAGTGAATTTTTCAGGATTTGAGGGTGCATACAGATTGAGAAATGGAATCAGAGAGTGCATAAAATGCCCCTAAGGGATTTAATTTTTTTTTTTTTAAGAAGAGAGAAGTGGAAGCCGTGACAGGTTTTATTTTCTTGGGCTCCAAAATCACCGAAGATGGTGACTGCAGCCATGAAACTCAAACACACTTGCTCCTTGGGAGGAAAGCTATGACAAACACAGACAGTGCATTAAAAAATAGACAGCACTTTGCCGACAAAGGTCCATATACTCAAAGCTATGGTTTTTCCAGTAGTCATGAATGGATATGAGAGTTGGACCACAAAGAAAGCTGAGCGTGAAATAGCTGATGCTCTTGAATTGTGGTGCTAGAGAAGACTCTTGAGAGTCCCTTGAACAGCAAGGAGATCAAACCAGTCAATCCAAAAGGAAAACAACCTTGAATATTCATTGGGAGGACTGATGCTGAAGCTGCAGCTGCAATACTTTGGCCACCGTATACAAAGAGCTGACTCATTGGAAAAGATTGTGATTCTGGGAAAGATTGAGGGCAAGAGGAGAAGTGGATGGCAGAGAACGAAATGGTTAGATAACATCACTGACTCAATGGACATGAGTTTGAACAAACTCTGGGAGATAGTGAAGGACAGGGACGCATGGCATGCTGTAGTCCATGGGATTGCAGGGAGTCAAACATGACTTAGCAACTGAACAACATAAGAGATTTATTTCAAGGAATTGGGTTATGCAGTTGTGGGGCCTGGCAAGTCCAAAATCCACTGGGTAGAGAACAGATTGGAAACTGCAGTCAGAACTAATGCTGCAGGCTTGAAGCTGAATGTTTTCCTCAAAGTGAAAGTGAAAGTGAAGTCACTCAGTCATGTCCCACTCTTTGCGACCCCATGGACTGTAACCTACCAGGCTCCTCCGTCCAAGGGATTCTCCAGGCAAGAATACTGGAGTGGGGTGCCGTTGCCTTCTCCAGGGGATCTTCCGAGACCCAGGGATTGAACCCGGGTCTCCCGCCTTGCAGGCAGAGCTTTAACCTCTGAGCCACCTCTGTTTATTTTTACTTTTCCTCTCAAGGCCTTCAACTGATTAGATAAGGAAGACTCAATCAAAATAAAATCCTTCACTTAAAAGATTGGATAATCAGCTGACTAACTGATTGCAGATGCTGAGCACATCAACAAAATACCTTCACAGCAACACCTAGATCAGTATTGGATCCAATAACTGAGTAGCATAACCCAGTCCAGTTTACACAGAAAACAAGCAATCATATCCCACCCCTTCTTAATTTGGCACTCATACATATTACCTAAGACCATATTTAAATCCCCAAAGAAAACAAACTTCTGCCTAACCAGATCAAATCTGGTACTGATCCATTGTTTGATAGATGATATTACATTTGACATTGTTTCCACTGTTTCCCCATCTATTTCCCAGAAGTGATGGGACCGGATGCCACGATCTTCATTTTCTGAATGTTGAGCTTTAAGCCAACTTTTTCACTCTCCACTTTCACTTTCATCAAGAGGCTTTTGAGTTCCTCTTCACTTTCTGCCATAAGGGTGGTGTCATCTGCGTATCTGAGGTTATTGATATTTCTCCCAGCAATCTTGATTTCAGCTTGTGTTTCTTCTAGTCCAGAGTTTCTCATGATGTACTCTGCATATAAGTTAAATAAACAGGGTAACAATATACAGCCTTGACGAACTCCTTTTCCTATTTGGAACCAGTCTGTTGTTCCATGTCCAGTTCTAACTGTTGCTTCCTGACCTGCATACAAATTTATCAAGAGGCAGATCAGGTGGTCTGGTATTCCCATCTCTTTCAGAATTTCCCACAGTTTATTGTGATCCACACAGTCAAAGGCTTTGGCATAGTCAATAAATCAGAAATAGATGTTTTTCTGGAACTCTCTTGCTTTTTCCATGATCCAGCGGATGTTGGCAATTTGATCTCTGGTTCCTCTGCCTTTTCTAAAACCAGCTTGAACATCAGGAAGTTCACGGTTCACATATTGCTGAAGCCTGGCTTGGAGAATTTTGAGCATTACTTTACTAGCGTGTGAGATGAGTGCAATTGTGTGGTAGTTTGAGCATTCTTTGGCATTGCCTTTCTTTGGGATTGGAATGAAAACTGACCTTTTCCAGTCCTGTGGCCACTGCTGAGTTTTCCAAATTTGCTGGCATATTGAGTGCAGCACTTTCACAGCATCATCTTTCAGGATTTGGAATAGCTCAACTGGAATTCCATCACCTCCACTAGCTTTGTTCGTAGTGATGCTTTCTAAGGTCCACTTGACTTCACATTCCAGGATGTCTGGCTCTAGGTCAGTGATCACACCATCGTGATTATCTGGGTCGTGAAGATCTTTTTTGTACAGTTCTTCTGTGTATTCTTGCCATCTCTTCTTAATATCTTCTGCTTCTGTTAGGTCCATACCATTTCTGTCCTTTATCAAGCCCATCTTTGCAAATAGATGGGGAAACAGTGGAAACAGTGTCAGACTATTTTTCTGGGCTCCAAAATCACTGCAGATGGTGACTGCAGCCATGAAATTAAAAGACGTTTACTCCTTGGAAGGAAAGTTTTGACCAACCTAGATAGCATATTCAAAAGCAGAGACATTACTTTGCCAACAAAGGTTCGTCTAGTCAAGGCTATGGTTTTTCCTGTGGTCATGTATGGATGTGAGAGTTGGACTGTGAAGAAGGCTGAGTGGCGAAGAATTGATGCTCTTGATCTGTGGTGTTGGAGAAGAGTCTTGAGAGTCCCTTGGACTGCAAGGAGATCCGATCAGTCCATTCTGAAGGAGATCAGCCCTGGGATTTCTTTGGAAGGAATGATGCTAAAGCTGAAACTCCAGTACTTTGGCCACCTCATGAGAAGAGTTGACTTATTGGAAAAGACTCTGATGCTGGGAGGGATTGGGGGCAGGAGGAGAAGGGGATGACAGATGAGATGGCTGGATGGCATCACTGACTCGATGGACATGAGTCTCAGTGAACTCCGGGAGTTGGTGTTGGACAGGGAGGCCTGGCGTGCTGCGATTCATGGGGTCGCAAAGAGTTGGACACGACTGAGCGACTGATCTGATCTGATCTGATCACATTTGATAGATAGCATCACTGACTCAATGAACATGAATTTGAGAAAACTCTGGGAGACAGTGGGGGACAGGGGAGCCCAGCATGTTGCAGTCCATGGGGTGACAAAGAGTCAGACACGACTTAGCAACTGAACAGCAACAACAACAACACCGCATATGATGGATTATATATGATGAATGTAACATGAGCCTTATGTATCTACTGATTTAATGTTAAATTCCCCGATATTGGAAATTTCCCTCTGGCTGTGTGAGATAATGTTTTTTCCCCCCTCAAAAAAATACAAACAAATATTTAAGAAGAAAGAGACAGTAAGTGTAATGTTCTCGAATGGTTTAGGCAGATATAAATTGATGGATAATGGGAAGGAAAGAGAGAATGAGAATGCTACAGCAAATGTGACAGAATGTTAGTGGATAAATCGACATTAAGGCTCTATGGAGTTTCTCTGTGCTATTCTTAAAAATGTCCTGGACTTCACTGATAGTTCAATGCTTAAGACTCTGCCTGCCAACTTGGGGACATGGGTTCAATCCCTTGTCCGGGAAGATCCCATGTGCTGCGGGTCAACTAAGCCCGTGCGCCACGACTACTGAACCTGTGTGCTCTGGAGCCTGTGCACCACAGTAAGAGAAGCCCATACACTGCAGTGAAGGCTAGCCCCCACTCCCCACAACAGGAGAAAACCACACGCAGCAATGAAGACCCAGTGTGCTCAAAAATAAAATAACATAATTTTTTAAAATTTCCTGTAATTTTTAAATCATCACACACACAAATACATCTATATAGATATCTATACAGATATATGTATGTATATAACCAGTGTGGGCCTCAAAATCCTTGCCTCTTGATGTTCCAGCCTTTGTACGACCTCTCTCCTGAATTTGGGGCCACATCTGTAACTTGCTTCTAGACATACAGAATGCACCAAAGGTAGTGGGATACATGTGATTATGTGTACAGGGTTAGACCTGTCTTTCTGGATTCTGTCTTTCCTTGGCAGGCTTGATGAAGCAAGCGACTGTGTTGGCAGGCTCACAAGATAAGAAAGCTCAGGCAGTCTGTAGAAGCTGAGGGTGACCTTCACCAACAGACAACAAGAAGCTAAAACCTTCAGTCCTACAACCACAAGAAAATAAATTCTAGGCATAACCCGAATGAGTTTTGAAGTATCTTGCTTCTCAGTCCAGTCTTCATTGAGACTTTGGTCCTCACTGACAACTTAAACACAATCTTGTAAGACCTTGAAGCAGACAACTCAGCTAAGGCGTGACCAAACTCCTGATCCACTCAAACTGTGAAATAATTGGTGTGCATTGTTTTAAGCCACACGTGTATGAAAACACTTACACAGCAACAGAAAAGTGAGACACAATGACGTAATATACAACATAAGAGGATGCCTTCTCTACGAAAAATCTGACTGCCTGGGCCCCATGGTCTCAGAAGTCGTCATAGTCCTTTACTGCTTTCTGCTTTATTCCACCTCAGTTTCCTGCTCCATGCACTGGCTGGACTCACACTTGCCTATGCCAAGGGGACTCCCAATGCAGGGGAAGCGGGTTCCATCATTGCTGGGGGATCGAGGAGCCCACATACCACAGGGCAGCTAAGACCTCACACCACAGCCTGAGGAACCTGCAAGGCAGCAAAGAGCCCACACAGCCAAAAAAAAAAAAAAAAAACAGGAAAGAAAAAAATCCGACTTTTCTTAGAACACATGAACCTGAAATTCATTCTAGCCAGCTTCTTCCACATTTAAAAAATATTACATTTTAAGCATTGACCTTTTAAGTCAATTAAATAGAGCTCCTCTCTAAATTTAATTTTGAGAAACCTTATCTAGAGGTAGAGACTTTTATCAAAGGTATAATGTGTACTCAGACATATAAACAGGCAAAAGTAGAGATCTCATGGCTTTGACACTTGGGTGTGAATAAGGTATTACAATGTAAACTTAGTAGTTTATAAAGAACAGTGGGAATAGGTTAAATCTGCTTGCTCAGATGGCTAAAGCTCTCTTATTTGTGGGAAAGACTTTAAAGATTTGTATTTATCCTGGACAAACCCTAGAAGAGGCTTAAGGAGGTGAGGACGGCCTCTTTGGTGGCTCAGTGGTAAAGAATTCACTCGCCAGTGCAGGAGACAGGCTTGATCCCTGATCTGGGAAGAGCCCACGTGCTGCGGAGCTCCTAAGCCTGTGAGCCACAACTCCTGAGCCTGTGCTCTGGAGTCCACACGCCTCTCCACAGGCTACTGAAGCCTGCGTGCCTAGAGCCTGTGCTCGTAAGAAGAGAAGCCTGAACACCGCAACTAGAGTGCAGCCCCCACTCATGGCAACTGGAGAAAAGCCCTCCCAGCAATGAAGACCCAGGGCAGCCAAAAATAAATAAATAAATAAATAAAGTTAGTTTTTTTTTTTTTCAAATGAGGCAATGAACTAGATTTTGGGTTAGGGAGACTTTCAAGCAAGGCTTCAGAGTCTTTCAATTTAGGGTAACCCGGGTACCTCTTCTTGAAACTAAGTTTCAAGGATAATCTACTCCTCCAAAGAGGAGTTTAGCACCACCCAACATAACGTAGTTTCATCAGCCAATAAGGGGAGATCTGAGAACCAGGAAAGAATTCCTGGCTATTGTAAACAGTGCTGCTATGAACATTGGGGTGCATGTATTTTTTGAATTATGACTTTCTCTGCGTATACGCCCAGGAATGGGATTGCTGGGTCATAGTTCAGATCAGTTCAGTTCAGTTCAGTTGAGTTGCTCAGTCGTGTCCGACTCTTTGCGACCCCATGAAGTGCAGCATGCAGGCCTCCCTGTCCATCACCAACTCCCGGAGTTCACCCAGACCCACGTCCATCAAGTCAGTGATGCCATCCAGCCATCTCATCCTCTGTCGTCCCCTTCTCCTCCTGCCCCCAATCCCTCCCAGCATCAGGGTCTTTTCCAATGAGTCAACTCTTTGCATGAGGTGGCCAAAGTACTGGAGTTTCAGCTTTAGCATCATTCCTTCCAAAGAAATCCCAGGGCTGATCTCCTTCAGAATGGACTGATCGGATCTCCTTGCAGTCCAAGGGACTCTCAAGAGTCTTCTCCAACACCACACTTCAAAAGCATCAATTCTTTGGCGCTCAGCCTTCTTCACAGTCCAACTCTCACATCCATACATGACCACAGGAAAAACCATAGCCTTGACCAGACGAACCTTTGTTGGCAAAGTAACGTCTCTGCTTTTGAATATGCTATCTAGGTTGGTCATAACTTTCCTTCCAAGGAGTAAGCGTCTTTTAATTTCATGGCTGCAGTCACCATCTGTAGTGATTTTGGAGCCCAAAAGAATAAAGTCTGACACTGTTTCCACTGTTTCCCCATCTATTTCCCATGAAGTGATGGGACCGGATGCCACGATCTTCATTTTCTGAATGTTGAGCTGTAAGCCAACTTTTCCACTCTCCACTTTCACTTTCATCAAGAGGCTTTTGAGTTCCTCTTCACTTTCTGCCATAAGGGTGGTGTCATCTGCGTATCTGAGGTTATTGATATTTCTCCCGGCAATCTTGATTCCAGCATGTGCCTTCCAGCCCAGCGTTTCTCATGGTGTACTCTGCATATAAGTTAAATAAACAGGGTGACGATATACAGCCTTGACGTGCTCCTTTTCCTATTTGGAACCAGTCTGTTGTTCCATGTCCAGTTGTAACTGTTGCTTCCTGACCTGCATACAAATTTCTCAAGAGGCAGATCAGGTGGGTCATAAGGTAACTTAATTTCATGGTGACTGTAGCCACGAAATTAAAAGACTCTTGCACCTTGGAAAAGAGGCTATGACAAACCTAGACAGGATATTCAAAAGCAAAGACATCTCTTTGCTGACACAGGTCTGTATAGTCAAAGTTACGGTTTTTCCAGTAATCATGCATGAATGTGAGAGGTGGACCACAAAGAAGGCTGAGTGCCGAAGAATTGATGCTTTCGAACTGTGTTGCTGGAGGAGACTCTTGAGAATCCCTTGGACTGAAAGGAGATCAAACCAGTCAATCCTGAAGGAAATCAACTGAATATTCATTGGAAGTACTGATGATATAGCTGAAGTTCCGATACCGTGGCCACTCATTGGAAAAGACCCTGATGCTGGGAAAGATCGAGAGCAGGAGGAGAAGGGAGGCAACAAAGGATGAGATGGTTGGATGGCATCATAGACTCAATGGACATGAGTTTGAGCAAACTCCAGGAGATAGTGATGGACAGGGAAGCCTGGGGTGCTACAGTCCATGGGGTCACAGAGTCACACACAGCTGAGCGACCGAGCAACAACAATGGTAACTCTAGTTTTAGTTTTTTTAAGGAACCTCCATACTGTGTTCCACAGTGGCTGTGCCAGTTTCCAGTCCCACCAACAGTGTAGGAGGGTTCCCAAACGTGCTACTTACAGCATGGGTCCTCCTCGGTGGTGTCACCTGACACTCTGACTCCTCCTGAATCACACAAACACATATGAGTTATAAAATCTTCTCTGTTTTGCACTACTGTGGATGGCAACTATAAAAAATTAAAAGGACTTGTCAGCTTCCCCCAGAACTGACCAATGACCTTGAGAAGAAATTGCAAAGGAGAGCTCTTTTAGTCACAGCACTGTGCCCTCAGATGCATAACTCCTGACAGTACTGGATAGGATCCTGTTTTTATTTACAGTTGTTTTGTTTTTTTGGCCACACCCAGTGGCATGTGGGATCTTAGTTTCCTGATCAGGGCTGGAACCCATGCCCCCTGCACTGCAAGGTGAGGTCTTAACCACCGGACCTCCAGCAAGTCCCTATCTACAATTCTCACATTTTGAAAACATGGACTTTTTGCAATTAATTTTAATTTTTTAAGTACTGCATCCAAATATCATTTGTCTTGACCACAGAACCTTCAGCATCCCCCCACTTAAATACTGCTCCCTAGAAATGAGAACCTCATTTGCCTCACCCTAATCCTGCCGCTTGACTTCCCTAGGGGCTCAGATGGTAAAGCGTCTGCCTACAATGTGGGAGAGAGACCTGGGTTCAATCCCTGGGTCGGAAAGATCCCCTGGAGAAGGAAATAGCAACCCACTCCAGTGCAAAAAGTCAGATACAACTTACCGACTTTACCTCACTTCAATCCTGCTGCTAGTTATTAATTAAATAAGAAAAGGCTACCACTTCAAAAGATAAGTGAAGAATATGAAAAAGCAATTTCAAAGAGAATAATATGTACATAACATGGGGCGGGGGGAGATGCGTAAGAGCAATACTGCTCAAAAATGCACTTGTTCAGGTGTGGATGTTGGTATAAATAATTCAATCTCAGGGGACTTCCCTGGTGATCCAGTGGTTAAAACGCCTTGCTTCAAATGCAGGGGGCATGGGTCTGACTCCCATTCGGGCAACTAAGATCCCACATGCCAAGGGGGGGCACAGCCAAAAAATAAAAATAAGTAAATAAATAATTCATTCAAAGGAAGAAAAGATCCTATCTAGTCCTTGCTGGAATAGATGGGTTTATACTTACGTAAGTGGGTGGGGCCAAACAGGCTGCTCCTATAAAAGCCAACTAGCTGCTGCTGCTCGTCTGCCTTCTGCTGGAAACAGCCTTTGGAGCTCCTCTGCAGACGGGTCAAGACGGTCCTTCAGACAGTAAGTTCCTCACGCTTCAGACCGCTGTGCTCTTTCCTTGGTTGGGGGGAGGGGGAGGGGAATTGGACTGGAAACATACCGAGCTTATGAGAAGGTATGGGAGTCCCATTTTTCAAGCGTTTAAATAGCTGTGCTAGGTAAGAGAAAACTGATCCCTCCTGTAATATGAAAGCATGCTGTTTTCTCTGCATCTGAGCACTGGGAATTTCAAAAAGATGGAGGCACGCAAGAACCAGACAATACAGGAGGAGGGTGAAAACAACTGAACAATACAAAGCGTTGGTTCAAGAAGGGAGATGGAAGGGAAAAATTGATGGAAGAAGGAAGAGGAACTACGTGCTGGGCTAAGTGGCTTCAGTCGTGTCCGACTATTTGCAGCCACCTGGGCTGTAGCTCACCAGGATCCTCTATCCATGGGATTCTCCAGGCAAGAACATTGGAGCGGACTGCCATTTTCTTCTCCAGGGGATCTCCCCGCCCAGGGATGGAATCCACATCTCTTATCAGCAGCCAGGTTCTTTACCGTTAGTGCCACCGGGGAAACCCAAGGAAATGATGGGGGTCATCAAAAAGCCCTGAGACCAGTAAGCTTTGGAATCGAAGTAGCTTTCAGATTTCTCTCTCCAGACTGAACTTGTCTCCTGAACTTCAGCTTTGTGCATCTGACTGCCTGTAATAGGTGTCTCAAAATCAACGTGTCCCAAATGAAACTCCTTATGTTCAGACCCAAATTCTTCCTCCTGTTCTCCGTGCTCACCAAATATCAACTGTTTGTGCCCCAAACCTAAGCGTTCTTGGCCTTGTCTTTCTCTCATAGGGCTTCCCTGGTGGCTCAGATGGTAAGGAATTTGCCTGCAATGCAGGAGACCTGGGTTTGATCCCTGGGTAGGGAAGATCCCCTGGAGGAAGGAATGGCTACCCACTCCAGTGTTCTTGACTGGGGAATTCATAAGCTACACCTAACCAGGCTGAGAATCCTGTTGGCTTTAACAAAACACTTAAACCATCATTGCTGGATTATGGCAAGAATTGATCTCTCTGCCCCCATCCTGGCCCTGATTCAATCTATTTTCAACTCTGTAGCCTGTGTGATCTTGTCAAACTGTCTGATCAACTCTTCTCACTATTGGCCAGCCAAGATTGCTCAGTCGTGTCCCACTCTGAGACCCCATGACTGTAGCCTGCCAGCTCCTCTGTCCATGGGATTTCCCAGGCAAGAATACTGGAGTGGGTCGCCATTCCTTCTCCATGGGATCCTCCTGACCCAGGGATTGCACCTGGGTCTACCTGGGAAGCCCCACCATACTAGAGTCAAAGGCACATGGCCTCAAGAGGCCCCATACAATCTGCCCACTTGGAGGTCTAAGACCTCATCTGCTTCTGGTTCATTTTCTCTTCTCCAACCCTCCTGCTCTACCGAGCTTATTTCTCTGTCATTTTTTCCCTCATTACTTTGTCTTGTGTGTAAAATTCCATTACGGGAATATACCAGGTTTTACTTATCCATTCTCCTAGCAATGGGTGTTCAGTTCCTTCAGCTTACTACAAAATACCATTCTGAAAACTGTCATGGAGATGTATTTGGGGTTAGAATTACAAATTATTCTTTGTAATCTGTTACAAAGAAATGGAGTTGGGGTTAAAACTACCTACTGTTGTTGTTTAGCCACTCAATTGTGTCGGACTCTTTGCGACCCTATGGACCACCAGGCTCCTCTGCCTGTGGAATTTTTCAGGCAAGAAATACTGGAGAGGGTTGCCATTTCCTTCTGCAGGGGATCTTCTTGACCCTGGGATGGAGCCCTTGTCTCTTGCGTCTCCTGCATTGGCAGGCGGCTTCTTTACCACTAGCGCCACCTGGGAGACCAGTGTGGAGGCTCCTTAAAAAAGAAAAATAGAACCACGATATGATCCAGCGTGTTCTTTTCTGTGAGGTTGTCAACCAAAGCAAATCCCTAAGTTTCCTCTTTGTATGAGTCCAGCTCCAAACGAACCTCTAGCATGCACGGTAAATTTTCTTTTCATCTTATTTAGTTTACCAAGCCTATTTCATTCATGTTCCAAAATGAACGCCCAGGTTTTCCAGATTTGGCTATTTTAATGAGCTGTATCATATCTAAAATCATGCAACATGGCATGTATTCGTTATTTGAAGATTCTACTGAATGTACGAATTGTGTTCACCCCATGGTGTTTAAAAAAATATTTGTAGGGGGATTTCCCTGATGGCCCAGCAGGTAAGGATCGGTGCTTCCGTTGCAGGGGGCACAGGTTCAAGCACTGGTCGGGGAACTAAGATCCTGCAGGCTATGCAGTGAGGCAAAAAACAATGGGAACTGATCCTATTTGTTGAGGGCAATGAACTTCAAAATGAGTCAATCTGTACTAGGAATTTAACCAGAAAACCTGAAAGGAGCTCAACAATACCTGTAACAGGTGCTCTTTGTGAGTTCAAATGCCCATCATTGTCACGACATCACCTGCGTCATCCTGACTTGCATTGTTCTTGATCCATAGGACTGGGACCCATCAGTTTTTCATGTTTTTTTTTTTTTTTTTTTTTAAACAGAAGACATATGTCCCTAGTCATGACCTTCAGGTCAACTAAGGAAGCTTCAAGAATCACCACCCTTGTGCACTTAAGGGCTTTTAATCGCGGGTTCTTTCCATCTGGGTTCTGGTGGATTCAGAATGAAAGAGGAAATGAAAGACAAGCTCTAAGCTGAAGCGTGAATACATACAATGGCCCATTTAATGCTTCTCTCCTCCGATTTATTGGTCTCTCTTTCCCCAGAGACCATGGCGACAAAATGTAGGCGCAGCCGTACCTCGTTCACAGAAGAGCAGTTGAAGATCCTCGTCCAGGCATTCAGCCAAAACCCTTACCCTGGCTATACTGCCAAACAGAGACTTGCTGTGGAAATCAACGCTGAAGAGTCTAGAATTCAGGTACATTCCAAGTTCCAGATCTCCAGGACGAGAAGCAGAAACTCAGGGTGGGAATGGGGGGGTGGGGACTTATCTGGTGGCCCAGTAGCTAAGACTCCGAGCTAGATGCAGCGAGACAGAGCTACAGGTGTTTGTGTCGACTTAAAAAACAGTCACAACCGAAAAGCTGAGAGTTAGGTTTTTACTCAGTGGAAATTTTTAGGACTCCAAGCCCGGGAGGCAGCATCTCAAGTAACCCTGAGAGAATTGCTCCAAGGAGGCTATAGGGGAAGAGGGAGGAGTCTGGTTATATTTGTGCTCAGTTGAAGGAGCTTCCAGGAGTGGGCAAGAAATGTGCAGATACCCCTTCAGAAAAGAGGAATGGTGTGGAAGACACATTATTCAAGGGTGTAGAAGCCAATCAGGTCATCTAGGTGATGTGGTCACAGATAGCAGCAAGTGTCCGATGACGTGGTAAGATGCCAGAGGAATGACGGATGGTGTGAGGGCTAACCTTCTCCTTTCAATGAATTCTAGCAGACCAGGGAATAGCAGACTGGTGTGTGTGCGCTCAGTTGTGTGACTCTTTGCAACCCCATGGACTGTAGCCCTCCAGGCTCCTCTCTCTATGGGATTTCTCAGGCAAGAATACTGGAGTGGGATGTCATTCCCTTCTCTAGGGGATCTTGCCAACCTAGAGATGGGACCCACGTCTCCTGGATCGGCAGGTAGATTCTTCACCACTGTACCACCTGGGAAGCCCAGGTGTAAGGTTGCAGATTCAGGCTGGACGGAGATCTTACACGCAGAGTAATTACAGCATCCACTTATCAACTTAAAGAGTATTACAGGGGACTTCCCTGCTGGTGCAGTGGGTAAGGCATTGCCTTCCAATGAAGGGATGCAGGTTTAACTCCTCACTGGGGAGCTAGGATCCCAGGTGCCTCATGGCCAAAAACCAGAAGGGAAACAACAGATGCAATATTGTAACAAATTCAATAAAGACTTTAAAAATGGTCCATATAAAAAAATCTTTTAAAAAAGAGATTATTATAGCAAATTGTGTTAGGACCAGGTCATGAAGATGCTGAATGCCAAGCCTTTATCTAAGGCTTAGTTGAATGTAACCAGGATCAGTGATAACCCTGAGTTTAGGGTTCATAAGAATCACTGCCCACCCCCTTTTGGGGGCCATGTCATGGCACGTGGGATTTCAGTTCCCTGACCAGGGATTGAGCTCATGCTACCTGCAGTACTAACCACTGGACCACCAGGGCAGCCCCAGAACCACTCCCTTTGGAGAAGAGCAGCAACGGAGCCGAGACGACATAAACATGTTTAATTCTCTCGTTTTCTTTTCCTCTCTTAGATATGGTTTCAGAATCGAAGAGCGAGGCATGGATTCCTGAAGAGACCCAAGAAGAACTTAGACCCAAGCAAAGACCACGCCTCCCCCATAGAGAAGATTCAAGGTAAACAGCCTGCTCCAGCCCTGCTCCCCACCAGAGCCTCCTGGGATGCAAGTGCCTCTTGAGATTGGGGCCACCTAAAAGAAACCACCTCTTCCTCTCTCCGCCTTGTAAGAGGAGAGTGGGAAAGGAATGTTTCCTACTCCGGGGTTTCCTGGTCAAGGCATCCCAGGAGCAAAGGGTTCAATGAGGCCCCTGGAAAGTCTCCCCACAAGGTCCAGATATTCTGAGTCTTAGCTTATTTGCACTGGAGTCTAGCAATTTAGCCAAATACTACTGCTTCTCACAAGAGATGTGGGTTCAAGGCCTGGGTCAGGATGATCCCCTGGAGGAGGAAATGGCAACCCACCCCAGTAATCCCATGGACAGAAGAGCCTGGCGTCCTACAGTCCGTGGAGAGTAGGACGCGACTGAGCACACCCTTCTAGAACCTTCCACCTTGAATCACCTTCTCAAGGAGTGGAAACAGATTCCAAGTTAGATGGTGAGAACATGTTTGGGTTCCTCATCTGAATATGTAAGCTGATCCCAAACGTTTCTCTCCCTTCAATCCTACCCCTACTCCAGATGGAACAGACAGACGGTGTCGCACCAGCTTCACTTCCTCTCAGTTACAAACTCTTAAGAATGCGTTCACAGAAAACCCTTATCCTGGGATTGACTCCAGAGAGCAACTTGCTGAAGAAATCGGGGTTCCAGAGTCAAGAGTCCAGGTAATCGAAAAGGGACTTGATATTGTGTGTTCATAATGAGACATCTTTAAATGATTTCTCCATCAGGGACTTATTCTCATAGACATCATAAGCAGGACAGATGAAGACTCCCTGGTGGTTCAGTGGCTAAGACTTCATACTCCCAATACCTGGGGTGCAGTTCAATTCCTGGTCAAGGAACTAGATCCCACATGCCACAGGCATGCTATAACTATAAAAATCCCAAGCAAGTGCTGCAACTAAGATCTGGTGCAGCCACATAAATAAATATTAAGAAAAACAAATAGCATAATATGTTATAAATGAAAAAAAGATAAGCAAGACAGATGAAAAATGGGATTTCTGCCTTGAATAGTTCTTCCCCAAGGGCTCAGTAGGTGAAAGAATGCAATGCAGGAGACACTGGAGACTCATGTTCAATCCCTGGGTGGGGAGGATCCCCTGGAGTAGAAAATGGCAACTCACTTCAGTATTCTTGCCTGGAAAATCCCATGCACAGAGAAGCCTGGTGGGCTACAGTCCATGGGGGTTCTGAAGAGTTGGATATGACTGACTATGCATGCACCCATGGGATAACAATGTCTTCCCAGAAGACATTACCCTATTCTGGGTCATAGAGTAAAATCAGGCATTTTTGAGAGGAAGGAAAGAAGTGGGAAGAGAATTCCAGGCAGAGAGAAAAGCTGAAATACAGGTATGGCCCTTTAGGAAAGACTAATACTTATAATGAGGGAATTGCGGGGACTTTCAGGATATGAAACCTATCAGTAAATCATAAAGCTGTTTGTACAAGATTCAGAATTTTGAGGGACATCTCTGGTGGTCCAGTAGTTAGGACTCCACGCTTCCACTTCAGGGACACGGGTTTGATCCCTGATTGGGGAACTAAGATCCCTGCAAGCCACAGACACAGCAACAACCCCCCCAAAAAATTTCAGAATTTTGAACTTTATCTTGAGATGTGAGAGACTTTCCCAGATGTCATATGGAATGTCCGTGGTTTGAGAATTATGCCTAAAAGAAACCATCTCTTCCTCACCTTTGCCTTATAAGATGAGCGATGGTGAGACTTGCATGACATCAATTTTTTTTTTTTCATTAAATCTCTTTGTTTTACCTACTTAGATTTGGTTCCAAAACCGAAGAGCCAGACTCCGTATCCAGAGAAAAAGAGGCCTTGAAGAAGCTCTATACCAAAGACAAAACCAGGGACAGGATCTCTGATATGGGAGAGTTGAAGGTACTAGCCTGCTGTTCCCAATGTGACTCACAATCAGAGTCTCCTGAGTGCCAGTTATTCCGCACGGCGGACTCAACTCCAGCTTCCTCTGGGTAGTGGATGATGCTTCCACTCAAGTGTGCCCCCTGGGGGCGGGGGTGGTCACAGTCCCCACGGCTCTCCCCAAGTCTGTGGTCCTCCCGAGGAATTCCACTGCCCGCTTTTCAAGCTCTGAACTGGAACCCAGAAACCCTGTTAGTATGTGAGCTTTGTTTATTAATATTTTCCCTAGTCCTGGCACATGGTAAACAATCAGATTTTGTGGAAGGTATGTCTGAGTTACTGGCAGGATGAATCCTCAGGTGTGTTCTGCCAGGGGCTGGCTAATGCATGGCTTTCCCAAGGGGTAGGAGGTTCCATATTTGGCTGGAACGTTGGAAAGAATCCACCTCCATTTTTGCATGTATAAACTGGTTTCTTCAATTTTTCTTTTCCCTTTTTGCTTTAGGTATACAGAACGGCACTCCATAGTGACTGTTTTATTTCTCTGGAGCCAGGACAAAGTGAAAAGGGAGACAGATTTGGTGTATTTGATGTCATCAGCCTGGACTCCACATTAATTATCTTCCTTAACATATCCCTCTAAATATACCTTCAGCTTCAGCTTCTGGAGATGGTAAAGAGGACTTCAGGAGGCAGAGACAGATGATACAAAGAACCATGCAGCCCTAGTGACCAAATCCAGATTCAGAGTTCAACAGATCTTGAGGACAATAAAATAATTATAAATAATATCATTTTTTTTTTGGTCATCAGAATACTACTGATTCAAGCAAAAATCATCAAAATGTGTGGTGTCATGATTCTAATCAAACTGCTGCTGCTAAGGTGCTTCAGTCGTGTCGGACTCTGTGTGACCCCATAGACGGCAGCCCACCAGGCTCCCCCGTCCTTGGGATTCTCCAGGCAAGAACGCTGGAGTGGGTTGCCATTTCCTTCTCCAATGCACGAAAGTGAAAGTGAAGCCGCTCAGTCATGTCCGACTCTAGTAAACCCCTAAAAGGATGGGTTCAGAGCAAACATGTGGAGGAGGGGCGAGTGATGCACTGAAGAGGACATGGAAGCTCTGGGCCCCTTGTCACATGCCTCACCAACCCTGTGTAGCCATCCGGCTGTTGACTTACATCCTTTAATAGCCTTTGTAATAAATCCGTAATCTAGTGACTGTCCTGAGTTCTGTGAGCCACTGTAGCAAATTAATCAGACCCAAGGAGAAGGGTTCCTGGGAACCTCCGATTTACAGCCTATTGGTCAGAAGTACAGGTAACCATGTGAACTTGAGATTGGTTGGAGGCATTTATAGTCAAAGAATAGATTTAATCAGAGACAAGAGAAAAATGCAGCAACAAAGGAAAACAGTCAAACAAGATGAAGGTTTGTACATGGGAAGGTCATGTACACGCTGCTGTATTTAAAATGGATAACAAGGACCTACTGTAAGCACAGGAAACTCTGCTCAGTGTTATGTGGCAGCCTAGACGGGACTGGGATTTGGAGAAGAATGGACACAGGTGTATATATGGCTAAGTCCCTTCACTGGTCACCTGAAACCACCACTACGTTGTTAATTGGCTATACTCCAATACAAAGTAAAAAGTTTAAATTTGAAAGAAAAGATGAAATACTTCAGCCATTAAAGTCAAGGAGATTCAGTTCCTTCACAAGGGTTATCTCGGGCTTCCCAGGAGGCAGTAGTGGTAAAGAAACTGCCTGTGAATGCAGGAGTCTTAAGAGATGAGGGTTTGATCCCTGGGGAAGGGCAACCCACTCCAATATTCTTGCCTGGAGAATCCCTTGGACAGAGGAACCTCCAGGCTATCGTTCATGAGGTCAAAAACAGTCCAACAGGACTGAAGCGACTTAGCACGCCAGGGCTATAGATCATTTTCTGAGCCGTATCCTTTAATACTGGAGCCCCCATCAGTTGGAAGAAGTTGACTACATCATGACCAGACTGTAGCCACAACATAAGCTGCTCCATCTGACACAATTCTGAGAGTTCATCTCAAGGAAATAGGAACAAATTGACCCTGGAACTGAAGATTAACTGTACTTAAAACAACCAAGATGACACTGGTCAGACCACCCATGAAAAATTTCAAGATGACTGTCAGAGATGACTGTACTCCTCTGCATGCAGCCACCCCTCTCCACCTGTGCATTCTTGAAATTCTTTTTTTATTATTATTTTCTAATTTAAATGTATTTATTTTAATTAGAGGCTAATTACTTTACAATAGTCTCTTGGTTTTGCCATACATCCACATGAATCCGCCACGGGTGTACACGTGTTCCCAATCCTGAACCCCCTTCCCACCTCCCTCCCCATACCATCCCTCTGGGTCATCCCAGTGCACCAGCCCTGAGAATCCTGTATCCAGCATCGAACCTGGACTGGCGATTCGTTTCTTATATGATATTATACATGTTTCAATGCCATTCTCCCAAATCATCCCCCCTCCCTCTCCCAGAGTCCAAAAGACTGTTCTATACATCTGTGTCTCTTTTGCTGTCTCACATACAGGGTTATCGTTACCATCTTTCTAAATTCCATATATATGCGTTAGTATACCAGAGAAGGCAATGGCACCCCACTCCAGTACTCTTGCCTGGAAAATCCCATGGACGGAGGAGCCTGGAAGGCTGCAGTCCATGGGGTGCTGAGGGTTGGACACGACTGAACGACTTCACTTTCACTTTTCACTTTCATGCATTGGAGAAGGAAATGGCAACCCACTCCAGTGTTCTTGCATGGAGAATCCCAGGGACCGGGGAGCCTGGTGGGCTGCCATCTATGGGGTCGCACAGAGTCGGACACGACTGAAGTGACTTAGTAGTACTAGTAGTATACTGTATTGGTGTTTTTCTTTCTGGCTTACTTCACTCTGTAGAATCGGCTCCAGTTCCATCCACCTCATTAGAACTGATTCAAATGTATTCTTTTTAATGGCTGAGTAATACTCCATTGTGTCTATGTACCACAGCTTTCTTATCCATTCATCTGCTGATGGACGTCTAATTCTTTGAAATCTCTTGCCCTCTGATCAGCAATGGGGATTTGGTTTTTTGGAACATGAGTCCAGCTTCTTCCCAGGATTGTCCGCTTTCCCAATAAAGCCTCTGTGCTTTTGCCCAACACGTGTCTCTAATATTGGGTCCTTGAGCAGCTGAACCTGAGTTTGGTTGCAGAGTCTTAGGACTGAGCCCCTATAACCCATGGAATACGGCACTATCTCCAAGTTGATAGAGTCGGAATTGGGTTGAATTGCAGGATACCCACTGGTGTCTCCAGCATCGGTTGGCTGGAATTGGGTCCAGAGCCCAAATGTATGTTCGATATAGTAGCCATATGTACATACACAAAAAACATCATACTAGTCACACACACACACACACAAACACCCCAAAACAGTATAGTAGCCACAAGTCCCAGTGGACCCCTGGGTACTAGAAATGATGAGTGTGACAGGAAGTGAATAACTACTTCATTCAACAGTACGTGAACAGGGAATTCCCGGTGGTCCAGTGGTTGACTTATGTGCTTTCACTGCAGGGAGCAGAGGGTTTGATCCCTGGTCAGGGAAGAAGATCCTGCATGTCACAAAGTGTGACCAAAAAGAAAAGTAACATTGTCTTTCTGATTTAATAAATGTGCACTTCAAACACTGATACCTACGTATGTGATGGCATTAATAGGCTTGAAAGTATAATTGAAATTTATATCGTAATCACAACAGAACCGAAACTACAAGGATATATTTCAAGAGAATATACATCCGTGGCCCAAGAGAAAAAACTTAAAACTATTGCACTAGAGCACTTAACATGGGTCTTCCCTGCCGGCTCAGGGGTGAAGAATCCACCTGCCAATGCAGGAGATATGGGTTCAATCCCCAGTCCAGAAGGATCCCACATGCCAAAGAGCAACTAAGCCCGGAAGCCACAACTACTGAGACTCTGCTCTGGAGTCCAGGAGCTGCATCTGCTGAGCCTGCGTGCTGCAGTCCCTGAAGCCGGCACGCCCCAGAGCCCATGCTCTGCAACAAAAGAAGCACCCACAGTGAGAAGCCCACACACCACAACAGAGAGTGGCCCTTGCTGGCCTCAACTAGAGAAAGCCCATGCGCAGCAGTGAAGACCCAGTATAACCAAAAATTTAAAAAAATATTTAAGCACTTATTAATGAGTCCTCACGTAGGAAAGAAACAAAATATCATGTACCAGAAGAAAGATTGTCTGATCTGATGTTTGGGAGAAAGTTAATCTAAGTAAGGGGTGGCCAAGAAGGCAGCCCCTTATAGGAATTTGAGATCTAACTGAAAGGGAAAACGTTGAGCTGTTCAAGGATTTATAATCCGCTTTAGTTCCAGAAAAACATCTACTTCAGCTTTATTGACTATCCCAAAGCCTTTGACCATGTGGATCACAAAACCTGTGGAAAATTCTTAAAGAGATAGGAATACCAGACCACCTGACCTGCCTCCTCAGAAATCTGTATGCAGGTCAAGAAGCAACAGTTAGAACTGGACATGGAACAACAGACTGGTTCCAAATCAGGAAAGGAGTATGTCAAGGCTGTATATTGTCACCCTGCTTATTTAACTTATATGCAGAGTACATCATGAGAAACGCTAGACTGGAGGAAGCAAAAGCTGGAATCAAGATTGCTGGGAGAAATATCAATAACCTCAGATTTGCAGATGACACCACCCTTATGGCAGAAAAGCAAAGAGGAACAAAAGAGCCTCTTGATGAAAGTGAAAGTGAAGAGAGAAAAAGTTGGCTTAAAGCTCAACATTCAGAGAACTAAGAGCATAGCATCTGGTCTTATCACTTCATGGCAAAAGATGGGGAAACAGTGGAAACAGGGACAGACTTTATTTTGGGGGGCTCCAAAATCACTGCAGATGGTGATTGAAGCCATGAAATTAAAAGATGCTTGCTCTTCGGAAGAAAAGTTATGACCAACCTAGACAGCATAGTATAAAGCAGAGACATTACTTTGCCACCAAAAGTCCATCTAGTGAAGGCTATGGTTTTTCAGTAGTCATGTATGGATGTGAGAGTTGGACTTTACAGAAAGCTGAGCGCCGAGAATGGATGCTTTTGAACTGTGGTGTTGGAGAAGACTCTTGAGAGTCCCTTGGACTGCAAGGAGATCCAATCAGTCCATTCTGAAGGAAATCAGTCCTGAACATTCACTGGAAGGATTGATGCTGAAGCTGAAACTCCAATACTCTGGCCACCTCATGCGAAGAGCTGACTCATTCGAAAAGACTCTGATGCTGGGAGGGATTGGGGGCAGGAGGAGAAGGGGACGACAGAGGATGAGATGGCTGGATGGCATCACTGACTCGATGGGCATGAGTTTGAGTAAACTCCGGGAGTTGGCGATGGACAGGGAAGCCTGGCATGCTGTGACTGAACTGAACTTATGCTTAAAAGGGCATCCATTTGGAGAATAAAGAGGGCAAGTAAGAGTTGAGAGCCAGTGGAAGAGAAGCTGTGGCTGTGAGCTAGAGCATAATATCTGATAGGGTTAAGATGAAAGTAAGGTGCCCCGTCCACCTGGTTTGCTGGCTGTTGTTCAGTTGCTCAGTCGTGTCTGACTCTTTGTGACCTCATGCTTTACTTCGAAACCCCTGAATCTGTCTGAGGAATGGCAACTCTCAAGGTAAAGATATTAATAATAATGAACACAAACAATTAACTCTGTGCTGGGCATCCTTCTGAGTTCTTTACATGTATTACATCATCTAATGCCCACAGCCTCTCCACTCTCATCCTGTTGCTACTGATGAGGCAACTGAGGTCTGGAGTAAGGAAGTCTTTTGCTGATGGTACAGTGGCTATGACAAGTGGAGCCGGAGTGTGCCTTGTTTAACCACTAAATCCCCAGCCTCTCCCAGCGTGGGAAGATTGTCAGAGGACACAGCTTCGGTTCAGAGGAGGGTCAGTGCTGGAGGAATATCAATTTGAGAGCCATAAGCTTCCACTGATGCTTTCGAACTGTGGTGCTTGAGAAGACTTCTGAGAGTCCCTTGGAATACAAGGAGATCAAAGCAGTCAATCCTAAAGGAAATCAACCCTGAATATTCATCGGAAGGACTGATGCTGAAACTGAAACTTCAGTACTTTGGCCACCTGATGCGAAGAGCTGACTCGTTGGAAAAGCCCCTGATGCTGGGAAAGATTGAGGGCAGGAGGAGAAGGGGCAGCAGAGGAAGAGCTGGTTGGATGGCATCACTGACTCAGTGGACACGAATCTGAGCACACTTGGGGAAACAGTGGACAAGGAAGCCTGAGGTGCTGCTGTCCACGGGGTCCAAAGAATCGGACACGACTTAGCGACTGAACAACAGGCTTCCATGTGCTGTAAACTATAGCAGAATATGGTAAGGTATTACAATAGAAGGAAGGTTCCTGGATCATATTGCTAACACGTTAGGTTATAATTACTTATCAAACACTTTTTTAATTAAAAAAAAATTGGGGGGCTGCGCTGAGAGGCATGTGAGGTCTCGGTTCCCCCTCCAGTGGAAGCCTGGATCCTTAATCCCTGGACCACCAGGGAATTCCCCTTCAAATTGTATTTATTTAAGAAACTTTTGTCACTGGGTTCCAGTTCTGAGTCTGGGGACAGTACCTACCGTTTGAAACCTCATGTTCATTAAAAAAAAAAAAATCTCAGTCACACCGAGGCTTATGGACTCTCAGTTCCCCAAACAGGGGCTCTAACCGCTAGACATCCAGGAAACTTCCCAGGGAATGGACTGGAGGTAGGGAAAGATTCAGGTGAATGTCCGTAGAGTCAGTAAACCAGCTTGTGATGTTCTTACGCGCTGGGGATAAACCCAGTTCTATCAAGTCTCTGACCATCTACACCACTCTGACATTCTTGATGTGACTCTGTGGAGAGTAACAGTGATATTGTCAAATAAGACTTCGAGACTCCAGACTGGAATATCCCTATGGGCTCTTCCACCATCTATCTTTGAATCTGAGAGGCTGGGACCTGGGACCAGCCATTGGAGCGCCTGCAACCAGACAGAGGCCTCCTCCAGCAAGAGATTCAAAAGATCTAACATCCATGTGCACTCAACACGGTTATGCAGTGAGATATAAAAAGGCCACAAACCAGCTGCCGATTCTGGGATGCCTGGAGCAAAAGCTGTGTGCTGCATATGATCCCAACACACGGCGTCACCAGGGGCTGTGCAGACCACCCGGCCCACCCCTCTGGTGACCTACGACCTCTGGATCCTTACCCGCCCTCCCCCCATTTAAGGAACCAGCCCGCTGTCCTCCAGAAGGAGCCAGGGCACCTGTCACTTGTCCTCGCTCCCTTGTGCTGCAGTGAGAGTCCCAGAAAAGCCTTGCCTGAATTTCTCATCTCACCTCTGATCGGTTTCTGTTCATCAAGGAATCTGAGGATCTGGGTTGGGAAATAAATACGCTTTCTTTGGGAAAGGGATTAAATACACATATATATATCACCATCATAGTCAGCTTACAGCTCACTAAAAATTAAGTTGTCAAAAAACAACAAAGCCGTATGTGTAACAGTGACAGGGCACAACATTCGTGTGCTCAGTCCCCTCTGACTCTTTGCAACCTCATGGATTGTAACCTACCAGGCTCCTTTGTCCATGGGACTTCCCAGGCAAGAAATACTGGAGTGAGTTGCCATTTCCTTCTCCAAAAAAATCTTAAAAAAAATTTTTTTTTAATTTTGTATTGGAGTATAGCCAATTAACAGTATTGTGATAGTTTCAAGTGAAGAGCAGAGAGACTCAGCCATACATACGCACGTATCCATTCTCCCCCAAACTCCCCTCCCATCCAGGCTGCCACATTAACCCTGAGCAAAGTTTCCTGTGCCCTACAGTAGGTCCTTGTTGGTTATGCATTTTGAATGTAGCAGTGTGTGCATGTCCATCCTAAACTCCCTATCTCTAGCTCCCATCTTTCCCCACTTAACCCATGACC
This sequence comes from Bos javanicus, assembly GCF_032452875.1. Lineage (NCBI taxonomy): Eukaryota > Metazoa > Chordata > Mammalia > Artiodactyla > Bovidae > Bos > Bos javanicus. Next base: position 64,877,330 of record NC_083885.1, on the reverse strand, counting down.
ATAAATTCGTTCTCCAAGACTGTGAGTCAAAACCATCTTAAGAAACCCTCTCCATTAACACGAACAATAAATCTGAGTCCTAACACTTTTAAAGGGTAATAAAGCCACTTTCTCATAGAAATTCCGGCCTTTGCCACCGTTAGGGGAAAAAAAAAAAAAAGAGTGATGTAAAACATTCCTTTCATTTTTTCCCTGAATTTTGGGCTTCCCTGATGGTTCAGATGGTAAAGAAGCTGCCTGCACTGCAGAAGACCTGGGTTCAATTCCTGGGTTGGGAAGAGTCCCTGGAGAAGGGAATGGCAACCCACTGCAGTATTCTTGCCTGGAGAATTCCACGGACAGAGGGCCCTGGCAGCCACAGTCCACGGGTTGCAAAGAGTTGGACCCAGTGGAGCCACTCTCGCTTTTGGCCTTGCCAGGCAGCTTGCAGGATCTTGGTTCCACAGCCAGGGTTGAACTAGCCCCACAGTGAAATCACTGAGTCTGAATCACTGCACCACCAGGGATTTCCCCCAAGTCCCTTTCATTTGGCCACCCTCCCCCACCAGGGGCTTACTGGTAGAATCAGGTCATGTTCCCAAAAGACTTTTTTTATAGAAAGGTTTTAGGTTCACAACAGAATTCAGAGGAAGGTATCGAGTTCTCATATGTGCCCTGCCCCGCCCACGCACACCCTTCCCCTCTTACCCACATCCCCCAGCAGAGAAGCACATTTGCTATTAACATGATTGCACCGAAAATCCTTTGTGTTTTGCATTTTCATCCCTCCTCTTTCCAGTCAGGTCATTTAAAAAATGGTTTCCCAGGTGGCGTTAGTGGTAAAGAGCTTGCCTGCCAATGTAGGAGATGCAGGAGATGCAGGTTCAATCCAAGAACAGGGAAGATCTCCTGGAGGAGCGCATGGCAATCCTCTCCCGTATTCTTGCCTGGGAAATCCCAATGTCAGAGGAGCCTGGCTGGCTACAGTCCATGGGGCCATAAAGAGTTGGACACGACGGAGCACACACATATTTTAAAAAATATCTATCTTCAGATATGTTTGAGAGGAGACCAAGTCTCTTGGAGCCTACCTCGGAGTCTGCAGTAATCTCTCAGAATTCATTTAGCCATTTTGTTTGGGAAAGTCGCCATGTCTAGGCAGGGGATCATGAAACTAGTATTTAAATCCCAGACCCAGATGAGGCTAGGACCTACCTGGCACGCTGGTCTCATCTCGGCAGGATCGGGACGGCTGCCGAGCCCTTCCTGTTGGAGTATATGGGGCTTCCCAGGTGGCTCAGTGGTGAAGAATCCACCTGCCCAGGGCAGGAGAGGCAAGTTCGAGCTTTAGTGGGCGAAGATCCCCCGGAGGAGGAAATGACAACCCACGCCAGTATCTTGCCTGCAGAATCCCATGGACAGAGGAGCCTGGCAGGCTACACTCATCGCAAAAGACGAGAATGAGCACGCAGGCATTGGAGCACACCCCCTTAAGGCAGAGGGACTTCTTCCTCTGTGAGCCCAATTCCCTATCAGTGCAGTCAGCTGATTAAAGCAAACCATTTTCGGTTTGCTAGATGTTTGCAACCGGAAACAAATTTATGAAGATAAAAAGGCATTTTAACTTTCATTTTTATATCGAAGTTTCTGATAGTTTAATCCAAAAATATTCAACCTTTTTTTTTTTTAAACACTGAAAACCATTGTTGGGGAGCTCAAAGAATAAACTAATAAGTAAAATGTTCTTGTTTAATGTATTTCATGGGGCTTTCAATCATTTGGATAAATATTCATGTTTTTCTTTATCTTTTCAATTTAGGATGAAAGATGTCACTTGAATGGGATTTTTAAAATTTCCATTGGAAATACACTGGCCTGTTTTAATAAACAAGTTTTGTTGTGTAGTCGCTAAGTCGTGTTTGACTCTTTGTGACCCCATGGACTGCAGCACACCAGCCTTCCCTGTGCTTCACCATCTCCTGGAGATCCCCAAGGCCATTGAGTCGGTGATGCCATCCAACCACCTCATCCTCTGTCATCCCCTTCTTCTCCCGCCTTTCACAACATTTATTCCTGAGGTTTTATGGAAATTGTAGCTGAAGGTGTTTGATAGGATTAGAATAGGTGGGGCTTCCTGTTTCTGACCAGATAGTCTTCCTGACTAGATTAGGATCTTGAGATGAGAGGGGTGGGGCTGATTACATTTATTTGATGGTTCATTTAGCTTTTAAATACACACGTCTTTTCATTTCCAGTCCACCCAAGGAGAAGAAACAACCACTGGCGCTGGGAATTAACCTAGAGAGTTCACACCAGATTTCGCTGGAGGTAGGCTGTTCTTTCCCCTTCCTCGAAAGTCAAACGTTTTACATTTGTACGTAGATCTGAATTTTCGTGTTAGAAAGTGGTGGTCCCAGGACGTCCCCAGTACTTTCGATGGCCTTGAATCCTCAGCACCATGGCCCGTGGTTCGGTTCTGACTTGACTGTTTTCTGTGCTCAGCTTGCTTGTCTGTTCTCTGCGGAGCCCATCTGGGCCCCACGGTCTTGGCACGGGCTCTTTGCAAAAGTGCAGCTGAACTTCTGTTCCTTTCTTCCCTCAGTTTAGTTCTGTTTTATATGCCAGTGTCATATCTGTATCCATTACCTTCATCTTGTTTTTATTTTATTTTATTTTAGTAAAGTTTTATTAAAGTATAAAGGAGATAGAGAAAGCTTCTGACATAGGCATCAGAAGGGGGCAGAAAGAGTACCCCTTGTTTTTTCTTCTTTTTTATTTATTTATTTATTTATTTTTCTTCATCTTGTTTTTAGTCGCTCAGTCGTGTCTGACTCTTTGCGACCCCTTGGACTGGGGCCCGCCAGGCTCCTCTGTCCCTGGGATTCTGTAGGCAAGAATACTGCAGTGGGTTGTCATTTCCTCCTCCAGGGGATCCTCCCAACCCAGGGATCAAACCTGTGTCTCCTGCATTGGCAGGCAGATTTTTTACTGCTCAGCCACCAGCGAAGCCCCCAAGATTGTTTTTTTTTTTCCTCTTGTGATTTTTATTTTTTTATTTTTTTTATTTTTTTAACTTTTATTTTATTTTTAAACTTTACAATATTGTATTAGTTTTGCCAAATATCGAAATGAATCTGCCACAGGTATACCCGCGTTCCCCATCCTGAACCCTCCTCCCTCCTTCCTCCCCTACCCTCCCTCTGGGTCGTCCCAGTGCACCAGCCCCAAGCATCCAGTACCGTGCATCGAACCTGGACTGGCGACTCGTTTCATACATGATATTAGAACTGATTCAAATGTATTCTTTTTAATGGCTGAGTAATACTCCATTGTGTATATGTACCACGGCTTTCTTATCCATTCATCTGCTGATGGGCATCTAGGTTGCTTCCATGTCCTGGCTATTATAAACAGTGCTGCGATGAACACTGGGGTACACGTGTCTCTTTCCCTTCTGGTTTCCTCAGTGTGTATGCCCAGCAGTGGGATTGCTGCATCATAAGGCAGTTCTATTTCCAGTTTTTTAAGGAATCTCCACACTGTTCTCCATAGTGGCTGTACTAGTTTGCATTCCCACCAACAGTGTAAGAGAGTTCCCTTTTCTCCACACCCTCTCCAGCATTTATTGCTTGTAGACTTTTGGATCGCAGCCATTCTGACTGGCGTGAAATGGTACCTCATAGTGGTTTTGATTTGCATTTCTCTGATAATGAGTGATGTTGAGCATCTTTTCATGTGTTTGTTAGCCATCTGTATGTCTTCTTTGGAGAAATGTCTATTTAGTTCTTTGGCCCATTTTTTGATTGGGTCATTTATTTTTCTGGAGTTGAGCTGTAGGAGTTGCTTGTATATTTTTGAGATTAGTTGTTTGTCCGTTGCTTCATTTGCTATTATTTTCTCCCATTCTGAAGGCTGTCTTTTCACCTTGCTAATAGTTTCCTTTGTTGTGCAGAAGCTTTTAAGTTTAATTAGGTCCCATTTGTTTATTTTTGCTTTTATTTCCAATATTCTGGGAGGTGGGTCATAGAGGATCCTGCTGTGATGTATGTCGGAGAGTGTTTTACCTATGTTCTCCTCTAGGAGTTTTATAGTTTCTGGTCTTACGTTTAGATCTTTAATCCATTTTGAGTTTATTTTTGTGTAAGGTGTTAGAAAGTGTTCTAGTTTCATTGTTTTTGATAATTTTGTTTTTAAATTTCTGGGGGGTAGAGGGTCTTTTGTTTCTTTTTTTTTTTTCGGTCTGGCTCCACCATGCACGCCATGTGGAATCTTAGCTTCCTGACCAGACTGAATCTTCACTCATTAATCACTAATTAATGATAAATCAGTAACTTGTAATACTTAATCTTCACTAATAAAAGACTAAGTATGGAGTCTTAACCCCTGAACTGCCAGGGGTTTTTTTTCTTTTTTTTTGGCTAGGGGGCATGTGGGATCTTAGTCCTCCAAAGTGAAAGAAAGTGAAGTCGCTCAGTCGTGTCCAACTCTTTGTGACCCCATGGACTGTAGCCCACCAAGCTCCTCCATCCAAGGAATTTTCTAGGCAAGAGTACTGGAGTGGGTTGACATTTCCTTCTCCAGGGGATCTTCCCGACCCAGGGATCGAATCTGGGTCTCCCATACTGCAGGCAGACGCTTTACTGTCTGAGCCACCAGTTCTCCAACCAGGCATCAAACCTGTACCCCTGCAGTGGGAGCATGAAGTTCTAACCGTTGAACCACCAGAGAATTCCCAATGATTTAATTTTTTAGAGCAGTTTTAGTTTTATAATACAATTGAGAGGAAAGTACAGAAACTTCCCATATGCTTCCTACCTTATCCATGTATAGTCCCTCCCCCATCAACATATATTAACCAATCATTATCAACAAAGTCCATGGTTTTCCTCTTGTTTGGGTTTTTTCCTCCCTTGTTACTTATTTTTAAGGGTTCACTCTTGTTATTGAACATGCTTCGGGTTTGAACACACATGTAATGACATAAAACCATTAACATAGTTCCATATAGAGTATTTTTCACTGCCCTAAAGACCCTTCACGCTCTTCTGCTCTGCCTGTTTATCTCTCCCTTCCCCCAACCCCCTGGCAGCTAATCTTTATTTGGCTGAGCCAGGTCTTCATTGCCACTGAATCTTTAATTGAGCCACAGGAGAACCCTTAGTTGCAGCAAATGGGATCTTAGTTCCCTGACGAGGGATTGAACCCAGGTTCCCAACATTGGGAGTGCGAATCACTGGACCACCGGGGAAGTCCCGAAACTAATCTCATTCTTGTCGTCATAATGTCCCTTGTTCCAGAATGTCGTATAGCTGGAATCATGTAGTACGTAGCTCTTTCACATTGGTTTCTTTACTTAGTAATGTGCATTTAGTTTTCCTCCACATGTCTTTCTATGATGATAGCTTATTTCTTTTTTGCTCTGAATAAGATGCCGTTGTCTGGATATATCAGTTTATTTACTCACTTACCTATTGAGGGACATCTCGGTCGCTTCCAAGGTTTCCAATTAGGAATAAAGCTGCTGTAAACACCTGGTCCAAATGACAGTGGTGCTGAGGTTGAGAAATCCTTGTTTATATGAATAGGTAACATCTACTCTCTGTATCCTCAAATTATGAATTTGTCTCCTTTTTCATTTCTGTTTAAAAAATGAATGAATGAGAATGTAGGGTTTTACTTCTTTATACATTTTGAAATAACATATTTACAGCTACTTTAGAACAGTCTTTTAGCAAAAAAAAATTTTTTTAAATTATCTTGCATGACTTTTGCCCACTATGAAAGAATTTTTTAAAACACATGACACTAGGGATTTTATACATTTTTTGTTTTAAAAAGAGGAACGTGTCAATGTTTAATTTTGAAACTACAAATTGTATAGAAACTGTGTTCTTAAAAAATATCTTTTCCCTGTTACTTGTTTCTCTAATCCTTATAACCCATACACTATTTCTACTAATTGTCCTTTATGAGAGCGCAGTTACCTAAAAAGGGAGCAATAAGGAAACACAAGCGTTAGAAAAACTGAAAAAGAGGTCAGAAGGCAATTATTAATTGTGATCAAAAAATATCCATTGAGCAGAAGTTGAACAAATGACTCCAAAATCTGTGAAAGTAGGAAAATGTTCACTGGTAGCAACTCAGCAAAGATGGATAAATCAGTAACTTGTAAGAAAAAGTGAAGTTACAAAAAAGCCTTTGAACCATACTTTTGAGATATTAATTAAAAAAAAAAAAAACAAACCGGGAGGGAACTCCCTGGTGGTCCAATGGTTAGGATGCTGCCCTTTCACTGCCATGGACCCAAGTTCAATCCCTAGTTGGGAAATTCCCTGTCAGGTCACACTTTCTTTTTAAAATGCAGGGAAGAATGAAAGATGAAACTAAGACGTCGTCACAAAACAAGACAAATACTGTACAGTATCACTGGTATGTGGAACCTAAAAAATACAACCAACTAGTGAATGATGAAAAAGAAGCAGAAGCAGAGAACACATTGTGATTAACAGTGGGGAGAGGGAAGCAGGGAGGGGCAAGACGAGGAGGGACGAACTACAGGCGTGAAAGGAGCTACCAGGACACGCCGGACAGCGTGGAGAATGCAGCCCGTATTTTACAATACCTATAATGGAGTATAGCCTTCAAAAACCATGACTCACTATATTGTACACCAGTATGGCTTCTGAAAGATGGGAATACCAGACCACCTCATCTGCCTCTTGAGAAACCTGTATGCAGGTCAGGAAGCAACAGTTAGAACTGGACATGGAACAACAGACTGGTTCCAAATAGGAAAAGGAGTACGTCAAGGCTGTATATTGTCACCCTGCTTATTTAACTTCTATGCAGAGTACATCATGAGAAACGCTGGACTGGAAGAAACACAAGCTGGAATCAAGATTGCTGGGAGAAATTTCAATAACCTCAGATATGTAGATGACACCACCCTTATGGCAGAAAGTGAAGAGGAACTAAAAAGCCTCTTGATGAAAGTGAAAGTGAAGAGAGAAAAAGTTGGCTTAAAGCTCAACATTCGGAAAACAAAGATCATGGCATCCGGTCCCATCACTTCATGGGAAATAGATGGGGAAACAGTGGAAACAGTGTCAGACTTTATTTTTCGGGGGGCTCCAAAATCACTGCAGATGGTGACTGCAGCCATGAAATTAAAAGACGCTTACTCCTCGGAAGGAAAGTTATGACCAACCTAGATAGCATATTCAAAAGCAGAGACATTACTTTGCCAACAAAGGTCCATCTAGTCAAAACTATGGTTTTTCCTGTGGTCATGTATGGATGTGAGAGTTGGACTGTGAAGAAGGCTGAGCGCCGAAGAATTGATGCTTTTGAAGTGTGGTGTTGGAGAAGACTCTTGAGAGTCTCTTGGACTGCAAGGAGATCCAGCCAGTCCATTCTGAAGGAGATCAGCCCTGGGTGTTCTTTGGAAGGACTGATGCTAAAGCTGAAACTCCAGTACTTTGGCCACCTCATGCGAAGAGTTGACTCATTGGGAAAGACTCTGATGCTGGGAGGGAGTGGGGGCAAGAGGAGAAGGGGACGACAGAGGATGGGATGGCTGGATGGCATCGCTGACTCGATGGACGTGAGTCTCAGTAAACTCTGGGAGTTGGTGATGGACAGGGAGGCCTGGGGTGCTGTGGTTCATGGGGTCGCAAGGTTCATGGGGTCGCAAAGAGTCGGACACGACTGAGCGACTGATCTGATCTGATCTGATGGCTTCCCAGGCAGCGCTAGTGCCGACGCAGGAGTCGTAAGAGACTTGGGTTTGATCTCTGGATGGGACGATCCCCCGGAGGAGGGCACAGCTACCCACTCCACAATTCTTGCCTGGAGGATCCCATGGACAGAGGAGCCTGGCGGGCTACAGTCCATGGGGTTGCAAAGAGTCGGACACCACTGAAGCAACTTAGCACATACATATTACACACCCGTAACTTATTAATATTGTACAACTATACTTCAATTAAAAAAAAATGAAAATAAGGGACTTCCCTGGTGGTTCAGTGGTTAGGACTCCATGTTTCCACTGCAGGGGGGCACAGGTTGGATCCTGGGTTGGGGAACTAAGATCCCACAAGCCACCTGGGTCAGCAAAAAAAAAAGAAAGAAAGAAAGAAAGAAAAGTAGCTATTTATTATTTTTTAAATTAATATGTATATTTTATTGAAGCATAGTTGACTTACACAGCAGGGTGCTTCAGTTATATACACACACATATATTATTTTGTTATTATAAGACAATGACTATCATTCCCTGTGGTATACAGTAAACCTTTGTTGCTTGTTGTGTATCTATGTTTTTAAAATTAGAAATCTAGCTTTCTATTCATACTAAGTCAAACAAGTGAAATCAAAATGTCTTAAATTTTTTAGCTAGGCAAACATGCCTACATTTCCTAAGATAGATATATTTTACTTACTATTTATATATATGTGTATGAAAGCCTTTCTACTACACTTGATAAAAGCTTGAGAAAGACCATCAAATAAAAAGAAAAAGTAGGTATTATTAGAAAGAGAAAAGAAGATGTCCTCAGAAATTGAAACTACTAAGGCCAACCAGTCCATCCTAAAGGAAATCAGTCCTGAACGTTCATTGGAAGGACTGATGCTGAAGCTGAAACTCCAATACATTGGCCACCTGATGTGAAGAGCTGACTCTTTTGAGAAGACCCTGATGCTGGGAAAGATTGAAGGCGGGAGGAGAAGGGGACCACAGAGAATGAGATGGCTGGATGGTATCCCCGACTCGACGGACATGAGTTTGAGTCAACTCTGGGAGTTGGTGATGGACAGGGAGGCCTGGCGTGCTGCAGTCCATGGGGTCGCAAAGAGTCAGACACGACTGAGCGCCTGAACCGAACTGAACTGCACTGAACTGAGGGCAAAGGGCCTGTACTGCTCGCCCCAGGCTTCTCCTGCCTGGATTCTGCCCTCCTGGTGAAGCGACCTTCTTGCGGGTGACATGGCCCGTTTCCTGCCTTGCTTCCCCGTGAGAGGGAAGACTGTGGTTTGGAAGATGTCAGAGCAGTTGGAGGAAACAGAGAGACCCCGCCTTCTCTGATGAGGCAGAAAGTCCAGAAAGACGCCCTCTCAGGACCTTTTCTTGTTCTGTTCTGGGTCTCAGGCTGGGTTCTGAGAAAGGCGGCTGTCCTTCCTGCACCCATTTGGCAAGTTTCTGCGTGTGCACACCGGCTTAGTTGAGTCCTAGTCTTTGGACCCCGGGGACTGTAGCCCGCCAGACTCCTCTGTCCATGGGATTTCCCAGGCAAGAAGACTGGAGTGGGTGGCCATTTCCTCCAGGGGATCTTCCCCACCCAGGGATCGAACCCAAGTCTCCTGCATTGGCAGGCGGGTCCTTTACCCCTGAGCCATCTGGCAAGTTTATGGACCACTGCAAATCAGGCTGAACTGACTCAGAGACAACCGTGCCTTTGAAAACTCTCACGGGTGAGAGGCATGAAGGTGGATTCCTGGAGGGGTCTGCAGGTGGCTGACCTGACGGCTCTGCTTGTACACAATAGAGCCTGCACCGTCAGATCCGAAAGAAACCTTTGATTGCAGCACCTGGGCTTGCCTGATGGCTTAGTGGTCAAGAATCCGTCCGCCAATGCGAAAGACATGGGTTCGATCCCTTTTGCCGGAAGATCTCCCATGAGGAGGAGCAACTAAGCTCCACACCTCCCTCCCTCCAACTAAGCACCACACCTACTGAGCCTGTGCTCGAGCGCCCGGGAGCCGCAACTACTGGAGTCCTCGAGCCCTAGAGCCCCAACTCCACGAGACGAGAAGCCTCCACAATGAGAAGCTTGCTCACAGCTAGAGAGCAGCCCCCGCTCCCTGCAAGTAGAGAAAAAGCCCGTGCAGCGAGGAAGACCCAGCACAGCCACAAATAGATAAATAAATAAAATTATTATTTTTAATTATTAAAAAAAAGAAAGAAAACTTTGATTACTGTACCTGTAAGTTGCTTCCACTCGTTTGATGCGAAAAATAAGCCGATAGTGAGATGTCTTGTCCTTGATCCTTTTTTTGCACTCTCGTAGTTATTTGTGCCATACTAAGTCTCCTCTGTTGTATCTGACTCTCCGTGCACGTGAGGCTCCTTTGTTCAGGGGGTTATTCAGGCAAGAATGTTGGAGTGGGTTGCCTCGCCCTCCTCCAGGGGATCTTCTGACCCAGGGGTCAAAAATGCATCTCCTGCGAGACCTGCATTGTAGGCAGATTCTTTACCGCTGAGTGACCTGGAAAGCCCCCAGAGTTATTTACTGGAAGGCAAAGGATTACTAGTAGAACCTCAGGATCAAGGAGATGTAAATTGTGAGAGGTCAAGGGAATTCTATGGGTTTATGCCACCCAGCGGGTCGGCCCCTGTCCCGACAGGGTCCCTCCTGGGACCAGCGAAGGCTTTCTGAAGGGTCCAGGCAGTGCTCCCTGTACAGGAGGACTGGGCAACTCCGGACGTCCTGTTTTTCATGACTTTTTTCTGTTTTCCCTCAGCTCTTCCTTCCCGAGACCGCCATGGCTCAAAAGGAACAGGAAATGAAAAATATCCAGGTGAGTTTTTTTTTAATCCAAATCGTCATCTCAAACAAGCGAACATGTCATCTGTATTCCCATTCCTCAGAATTAACCTCCACTAACCTCTCTGGCAGTTTCTCCTTCCCTCCTCCATCCCCTCTCCCTCCTGCCATCTTCGATAGGCTCCACAGTTATCTGGGGCAGCATCCTGTTGTCACACCCTGAATTCCCTCGGGTCTCACCAACTTCCCTTAATTGCTGTTGACTGTGACATCCTTTGCTTACTGATCTGGGAGACGATATCTTATTTCTCACATGTCAAAAGGAGGGGTGCCCTTTCCCCCTAGTAGCTCAGTTGGTAAAGAATCCGCCTGCAATGCTGGAGACCTCGGTTCGATTCCTGGGTCGGGAAGATCCCCTGGAGAAGGGATAGACTACCCACTCCAGTATTCTTGGGCTTCCCTGGAGGCTCAGCTGGTAAAGAATCCTCCTGCAATGCGGGAGACCTGGGTTCGATCCTTGGGTTGGGAAGATGCCCTGCAGAAGGGAAAGGCTACCCACTCCAGTATTCTGGCCTGGAGAATTCCATGGACTATACAGTCCATGGGGTCACAAAGAATCAGACACGACGGAGCAACTTTCACTTTCACTTCTCACCATTTCCCCAAACCAAGGAAAGCTTGTCACAATCCAATTTCCACGCCTTGTGAAAAACAGATTGGAAGGCATCAGTTTAGAAGCAGCGAAAGAGTAAGGATGTTGTTGTTTAGTCATCAAGTCATGTCCAATCCGTGGGACCCCATGGACTAGAGCATGCCAGACTTCCTGTTCTTCACTGTCTCCCGGAATTTGCTCAAACTCATATTCATTGACTCAGTTATGTCATGCAACCGTCTCATCCTCCGTCGTCCCCTTTTCCTCCTAGAGTTAGGATGCTAGTGCCTTGTTCTAAATAAAGGAACGGGTTTATTTGAGTCAGTTCCAGTGAGGTGGGTGAGCCTAGAACCTGTTATACAGAGTGAAGTGAGTCAGAAAGAGAAGAACAAATTTTGTATATAAACGCACATACATGGAATCCAGAAAGAAGTACTGATGAACCTATTTGCAGAGCAGAAATAGAGACGCAAGCATAGAGGAGAGACTTGTGGACACAGCAGGGAGAGGAGAGGGTGGGATGGACTGAGAGAGTAGCATTGAAATATATACCGATTTTACCATACGTAAAACAGATAGCTAGTGGGAATTTGCTCTGTGCTCTGTGACAACCTAGAGAGGTGGGAAGGGGGGGTTCTAGAGGGAGGGGACACCTGTGGCTGTATACCCATCACTGGTATTTGTTGACATTTGGCAGAAACTGACAAGATTTTAAAGCAATTGTCCTCCAATTAAAAAAAATTAAAAATGGTTAAAAAAAAAAAAAAGATCATAGGTACTTCTCTGGTAGCCCAGTGGTTAAGACTCTGAGCTTCCACTGCAGAGGGCACAGGTTCGACCTCTTATTGGTGAACTAACATCCTCTATGCCTTGTGGCACAGCCAAGAAAACTGCAAAGAGCTTAGCATGTAATAAATCATAATTATCTTAAAAAAAAAAAGATATTGTGGATCAGTGAACAGTGGGGAAAATGGAGACCACCAAATAGATCTGAGAGAGGTCTAGAAAGTAAAATCGATGGCACTGGATAGGGTTTGTAGAAACATCACCCTGAGGCTACAGCTCATCGGCAAGATATTTCAGGTACAATTAATTTTCTCCCAGACTCAGCAGTCATAGAGAGGCTTCCCAGATGGCTCTGTGGTAAAGAGCTCATCTATTAATATAGGAGCCATGGGTTCAATCCCTGGGTTCGGAAGATCCTGGGGAGAAAGAAATGGCAACCCACTCTAGCATTTTCTTTTTTAGTCTATTTTTTTATTGAGGGATAATTGCTTCACAACACTCCAGCATTCTCGCCTCGGAAACCCTATGGACAAACGAGCCTGGCAGGCTACAGTCCACGGGGTCGCGAAGAGTCGGACACAACTTAGTCACTGAGCACACATAACCCTCAGTGAATAGCGTACACAATTCCATCTTGGCTCAGTGGAAACTCATTCCTGTTCACCAGGCCTCTGGATCTGGGGGTATTTTTCTGCAGGTCAGGAGCTTGTTACAGGGAGGCGTGACCTTTGAGGATGTTGCCGTGGACTTCACACAGGAGGAGTGGCAGCGGCTGAGTCCTGAGCAGAGGGACCTGTACAGGGATGTGACCTTGGAGAACTACAGGAACCTGGTCTCCATGGGTGAGCGTGGCTCCTTGGGGAGCGTCACTCAAAACCTGAAGCCTGAACCTTGTGGCACTCCCCCCGAGTGGCTTACCAGTTTTGGCTGTTAGATGCTATTTGCTTTGGATATGTTCGTGGCAGGACAGAGATTAGGGCATGTGAGGTGCACGTGGGCTAAAGTTAAGGAGCCTCCGTCTCAGGTTGTATAAGTACCGTGAGGGTGAGGGCCTCTTTCAGTTTTGTGGGCGGGGGCCTCTCGCTCCACCCCAGTTCTGGCCCTGATTTTTGGGAAAACATCATCCTCTGAAAAAAAAGCATTTGAAAACTGTATTTGGATTGACAGCCCCCAGGCATTCCTAGCTGTATCTTCTCCACCTGTTCCCTCCACCAAAGGGGAACACACAACACCCACACTCACACCAACACACACACACACACATTCCAACACGTTTGAACACCCTCAGACACACAGCACTAACACACACTCACAGAAACACACACACAAGCACACAAACACTCCAACACAGATGAACACCCTCACACACGGTACTCACACAAACACACATACACACACACAAACACTCCAACACATAGGAACACCCTCAGACACACGGTACTCACACAAACACACTCGTGGAAACACACAAACACATGTCCCCACAAAAACTCACTCAACTTCAAACTGTATTTTCCGTGAACAGGAGGAGAGGACTCCACCAAACCGGAAGTGATCTTGAGGTTGGAAAACGGTGAGGAGCCGTGGATGGTGGGAACGCAAGAGCTGAGGAGCTGCAGTCCAGCAGGTACATGACCAGGAGAGGGAGGGCTCAAGTCACGTGGATGGAAGTCATCCTTTTTATTTCGGCCGCAGTGCGCCCCTTGTAGGATCTTAGTTCCCCGATCAGGGATTGAACCCGTTCTCTCTGCACCGATTCCTAACCACAGGATGGCCAGGGAATTCCCCCCACCCCACCTGACCTCTTAGAAAACTCACTAAGTCCTTTAGCCTGAGTGGACCAAAATCACATGGAAGTACTGACTTTTTTGTAATGAGAGAATCTCCAGGTATTTCTCTCCACACAGCCATGTTCCTTAATTTTCACCTGAATTTTCCTTTTCGAGTAAACTGCTTCTCCCCTCTGTGGGCTCTCCTCTGCTCCCTGTGCACTCAACTGTGAAGCCCCCTGCACTCAAGTGTTTTCTTTAACACAAGGGCCTTCTCTTATAAGGGCATGATCACAGTACAGGGGTTGACATTGGGTACTCAGCACTGAAAGTAATGCTAGTATTTGTCTATAAACATCATTGAAATTTCACGAATTTTCCCAATAATGTGCTTCATAGCAAAAGAATTGAAAAAGTTGGATCCAAAATTCAGCTGCTTAACTTACATGGGAAAAGAATCTAGATAAGAAATCTGTATATATATACAGATGGACTTCCCTGGTGACTCAGACAGTAAAGAATCTGCCTGCAGTGCAGAAGACCCAGGTTTGATCCCTGGGTTGGGAAGACCTGCTTGACACGGAAATGGCTACCCACTCCAGTGTTCTTGCCTGGAGAAGAGGAGCCTGGCGGGCTATAGTCCATGGGGTTGCAAAGAGTTGAACACAATTGAACAAATAACACTTTAACTTTCATATGTACAGATTGTATATAAATACACACATATGTGTGTATCTACTTTTGTATATATATTCAGATATATTTTGAATATGTTCAGAATATATTTCAGACATATTCAGAATCTGAAAAAGAATCACTTTGGTGTACACCTGAAACTAACACAGCACTGAAAATCAACTGTACTTCAATTAAAAAAATTAATCAATAAAAGCAAACCGCAAAAAGAACAAGACACAGGGCTTCCCTGGTGGTCCAGTGGTTAAGACTTTGACTTCCAATATAGGGCACGCAGTTTTATACCTGGTCAGGGAACTAAGATCCCACATGTTGCGGGCCATTGAAGCCCACGTGCCACCACTGGAAAAGCCCATGCCCTGCAGCAAAGACCAAGTGCAGCTCAAAATATGAGAGAGAACATGATACAATTACATGCACACAGCAATTCATAAATATTAGATTATCTCAGTTTATTTTAAAGCTCCCTGGTAGCTCAGCTGGTAAAGAATCTGCCAGCAATGCAGGAGACCCTGGTTTGATCCCTGGTGGGGAAGATGCCCTGGAGAAGGGCATGGGAACCCACTCCAGTATTCTTGCCTGGAGAATCCCCGTAGACAGAGGAGCCTGGTGGGCTACAGTCCATGGGGTCGCAAAGAGTGAGACATGGCTGAGTAGCTAAGCACACACATGTTTATTTAGGAAAAAACTAACCAGAATGCACACATAGCAGGTAACTGAGTATAAATCTGTCCTGGATCTTAAGCTCTATTTATCTGAAACTAAAGATCGGTGGCTACACAACAGGTTACCTTCAGTAAGCGGTCGGCAGGTGTTCAGTTGTGGTCAGTTGTCATAGGAAGTCCCGTTTTTGATCACTCTTGATCAGTATCACCTGAGGTTATATCTACTCCTTTAGTGTTCCTCCGTGAAGTTTCAATTAAGTTAGTTTCCCACAGACTTTACACCTGAAACCAGAATGATCTCTTCAATAGAGAATTTACAGTACCTCATTTCACTCATGTGAGTGGGGAGATTCACACAGAGCATTTCTCTGTATTCTTTAAAAAAAAATTATATTCATTTATTTATTTTCGGCTGTGCTGGGTCTTCGTAGCTGCACGGGCTTTTCCTGTAGTTGCAGCCAGCAGGGGCTGCTCCCTAGTCGCGGAGCTTGGGCTTCTCGTTGCGGTGGCTTTCCTTGTTGCGGGGCTTGGGCTCTAGAGCAGGTGGGTTTCAGTAGCTGTGCACACCACGGGTTTAGTTGCCCTGTTGCAAGTGGTATCTTCCTGCACCAGGAATCAAACACGAGTTCCCTGCATTGGCAGGAGGATTCTTATCCACTGTTCCACCAGGAAGTCCGTTTCTTTGTATTCTGTTTTAGGAAAAGACTGGGCCATTGAAGAGCAGAGTTGGAGATTCCAGGACATAGAGCAGAACCTCAAGACAGAAGCTGTATCCGCCAACCAGGAAACACTGACTGAGCACAAAGATCCTGAACGTGACAACCCTACAGAAAAGCTCCTACCGAGCACAGACAGTGTTCCTTCGAGGGTCAGACTCCTTGAAGGTGACTCATGTGGGAAACATTCGAAACATAGTTTAGATAAGAAAAGCTATGCAAAAAATAATACGTATAATATATACAAAAGAAGAATTGGCAATGATCCATCTAAACTGAAAGAAAACCAATTTTTGTGGAATGCCCATCAAAAGTCACTCAGTTCAAAATCATACCTTCAGAGTCCCCTAAGGACACAAGCCATTGAGGAATCCTTTGGACATAATACACATAGACAGGCATTCAGCAAGAAGAGTAGGACTGATGAACATCAGAACACTGATACAGGAGAAAAATCCTATGAATGTGATGAATGTGGAAAAGTCTACAAGCAAAAGCCCAGCCTTGTCCAACACCAGAAAACTCACATTGAAGAGAAACCCTTTGAGTGTCAAACATGTGGGAAAGGCTTTTCCTGGAAATCCTCCTGCATTAATCATAAGAAAATTCACAATGAAGAGAGAGCCTATGAATGTGATAAATGTGGGAAGTCATTTAAACAGGGCTCAACCCTCCTTCAACATAAAAAAATTCACACTGGACAAAAACCCTACAGCTGTAACGACTGTGCAAAAGCATTCATCTACAAGTCAGATCTTGTCAAACATCAGAGAACACACACAGGAGAGAAGCCTTATAAATGCAAGGTATGTGGAAAGGCTTTTGCCCAGAAATCCAATGCCATTGACCATGAGAAAATCCACTCTAAGGAGAGAGCCTACGCCTGTGAGCTATGTGGCAATACCTTCATCCAGCAGAAAAATCTCATTCAACACAGAAAAATCCATACTGGAGAAAAATGCTATGAATGTGACAGATGTGGGAAAGCTTTCTTCCAGAAGTCCAATCTTCACAGCCATCAGAGAATTCATAGCGAAGAGAAGACCTACCAATGTCAGGAATGCGGAAAATTCTTTAGCTGGAAGTTAGGCCTCCGCCTGCATCAGAAAATCCATACTGGATAGAAACCTCATGAGTGTTCTGAATGTGGAAAAGTCTTCCTTGACACGTTGTATCTTATCAAACACCAGAGAAGAATTCACAACAGATACACACTTCCTGCAGGTTAAAAAAGGGGAACGCTCCCCTTAGAAGCTGGCCTAGAATAGTCCTCCAGGAGTTCCCACTGAATGATTGGTAAGAACACTCTTGTCGGAGGGCAGCCTGGGGGTGCTGTGTATCCTTTGAAGATTGATTTTGTTTATTGTTCAGCAAATATTAAGTACCCTTTGTATACCAGGGATACTTTTAAACATTGACAAGGTAGCAATAAACTAAATTGACAAAAATGCTCATGGAGTTTTTTCCTAGTGAATACAATCTGTGGTATCCATTTTTAAATTTTACTTATTTATTATTATTAATACATCTATTTATTCTTTTTTTTTAAGATTTTTTAAAAGATGTATTTACTTATTTTTGGCTGTGGTGGTCTTCGCTGCTGCACTTGGGCTTTCTCCAGCTGCAGGGAGCAGGGGCTGCTGATTGCAGTAACTTCTCTGGTTTCAGAGCACAGGCTGCAGGTGTGCAGGCTCAGTATTGTGGTGCACAGGCTTAGTTGCTCTAAGGCGTGTAGGATCTTCCCAGACCTGGGATCAAGCCAGTGTCCCTTGCATCGCAAGGTGGATTCTTAACCACTGGACCACCAGGGAAGCCCTAAAGATTTTTCAGTGTGGACCGTTTTTTAAAATCTTTATTGAATTTGTTGTAATATTGTTTCTATTTTATGTTTTGTTTTTTTGGCCAATAGGCATGGGGGAATCTTAGCTCCCCAACTGGGGGTCGAACCCACACACCGTGCATTGGAAGGTGAAGTCTTTTTAAAATTTAATCTAATTTTAAATTTTATTTATTTCAGCTGCCCTATGGGGCACGTGGGATCTTAGTTCCCCCACCAGGGATTGAACTCATGCCCCCTATATTGGGAGTGTGAAGTCTTAATCACTGGCCTTCCAGGGATGTCCATGTATTTTTTAAATATAAATACTATCGCTAATTGGGGACAATAAACATAAAATGGAACGACATAGTTGCATCACTAAAATGCCCTGGATGGACTATATTAGTAGTAGTATTTATTTGTATTAGTATATACTAGTATTTATTTATTTGGGGCTTTTTATTTGGGAACATGATCTGTTAAGTCAATACATTTAGCAACCCAGGAGAAATATACTGAAAGTACCTGGTAAGTCTTCAAAGTTGGGAAAGAAAGAGGGACAAATAGATGTTTCACACCATAAAAATCTCTGCCCTCCTCCCCACTTCACTTTGTTTTCCAAGAGAACAGGGAGATAATTCATCTCTCTTGTGAGCAGGACTGACTCCACCCACCGTGATCACCTAGCTTCCTGTGCCGACTGCAGATTGGTTCTCGCTGAGGGCATTTGCCGTCTGCCTCTGCAGAGACTGAATTCTGTGCTCGAACAGAGTTCAGGGTGGACAGACAGGCACTTGGTGTGCCAGAGAAACTGATGGCACTGGTCTTTAGATAGTTGGATATTTTCAGGAACGGATTTCATGATCCCAGTCCTTGCATCTCCTTTATCTAGAAAATCACTAAATCCCTTCATGGTGACATCAGCTCCTCATGAGTAGCAGAAAATTTTGTAAAGTAAGTGCTTGATTGCGTTAAACTCCCTCTTCACCAAAATCTCACATATTGACCTTCCCCCACTGCCTCTTTGGAGCAGTCTCTCAGAGCTATCTGAGGTGCTGTCTCCTAGGCCATAGTCCTCATTTTGTCTCCAATAAAACTTAACTCATAGCTCTTACCTTGTACATCTTTTTTAGTTGATACCTGGAACCAGTCTGTCCATGAGTTTCATGTATTTTTTTTCAGCATTTATTTGGGGCTTAGTCGCAGCATCTGGGATCTAGTTCCCTGTCCAGGGGTCAGACCCGGGCCCCCTTCATTGGGAGTGTGGAGTCTGCCTCCAAACCATCAGGGAAGTCCGCGTGCATTTTTGCTGCTCACTGCCATGCAGTATCTTACTCCAAGTCTCACACGTGTCTGCTTAGCAAAAGCAAGGGAGCCTGGAAAATAACATTTTTAGCTAACCAGACTTTGCAACGCAGGAAGGTAAGCTAGAAGAGGATTAAAACGGGTGTTAGTTAGATTCACTCTGCCGTGGACAGTCCACCCATGGAGAGGGAGGTCTTCAGAAAGTTGAATTCCACACGATAGCAGAAACATCTTCCTGCTTCACATAATACAACCATCCCTCATTTAAATGGGAACATACTCACCCTCTCTCCCTTGGGGAAGTAAGTCTTCTGAGTCATTCCTTTCCTCCCTAAACGATTCCAGGTTCTAGTTTGTAACCTGGAAAGTGAAAGAAAGTGAAAGTGAAGTCGCTCAGTCGTGTCCGACTCTTTGTGACCCCATGGACTGTAGCCTGCACCAGGCTCCTCCATGCATGGGATTGTCCAGGCAAGAGTACTGGAGTGGGTTGCCATTTCCTCCTCCAGGGGATCTTCCTGACCCAGGGATCGAACCCAGGTCTCCTGCACTGCAGGCAGGTGCTTTACCCTCTGAGCCACCAGGGAAGCTCTTGTAACCTGGAAATTAGCATTTAAACACTGACAGAACACAATAGATGTCACAGTAGGGGGAAGAGATAAGAATAGGTGAAATCTTTTCACTTTCATTTTTGGATTAGACAGTAAATTGAGTGAGAAAATATTATATTATGGATGGTGACTGGAGTGCTCTTGGAGCAGGAGCTGGCCCCAGGCTAGGCATTTACAACTGGCCTCCTGCTCACACCTCCTGGGGCCTTGCATTCATCAGCAGCCCCCTGTTTATATTTCCTGAAGCAAGAGACCAGCGGGCTCCGGGACTACGTATTCACGACCGGACTCCTGTCTCTGTTTCGAGGTCTACACCTTGGTATAAAAACCAGCAATGGGAATAGGGTAAATCACCAGACATTGGGCATTTTTATGTCAGGGGACAGACTTGGACTAAACACTGTAAAAAGATTGAGAGATCACTCACCTCCCGTCCTTGGGGCCAGGGAGACAATGTTGTTCAGTTGCTGAGTTGTATCTGACTCTTTGCAACCCCATGGGCTGCAGCACACCAGGCTCCCCTGTCCTTCCTGAGTTTGCTCAAATTCATGTCCATTGAGTTGGTGATGCTATCTAACCATCTCATCCTCTGCCACCCCTTCTCCTTGTGCCTTCAATCTTTCCCAGCATGAGGGTTTTTTTGAATGAGTTGGCTCATCAAGTGGCCAAAGTATTGGAGCTTCAGCTTCAGCATCAGCCCTTCCAATGATTTTCTTTAGGACTGAGTGCTTTGATCTCCTTGTTGTCCAAGGGTCTCTCAAGAGTCTTCTCCAGCACCACACATGTGCAAAAGCCTTCATGGGGTCAAAAAATCAGAGGATATTGCCAGGCCGTAATGAGCCTTTGGGCACCTGGGACGAAGAACCAACTCTGGAAAAGACCCTGATGCTGGGAAAGATTGAGGGCAGGAGGAGAAGGGGACAACAGAGGATGAAGTGGTTGGATGGCATCACCAACTCAATGGACATGGGTTTGAGCAAACTCTGGGAGATGGTGATGGAGAGGGAGGCCTGGCATGCTGCAGCCCATGAGGTTGCAAAGACTCAGGACTTAGTGATTGAACACACACAATATTGAATAATGGGTCTTGCTTCTCCAAGAAGCCTTCACTTTGAGATCCATCTCAGCTGAAGGGTGCATGTGCACCCCAGGGTAGGGTCCTGGGGTAGGTCAAGTGTGGAAAAAGAGTCAGATCATTGGGTAAAGGTAAACAAAGACCCAGAAGACCTGTCCTATATAAACGACCTAACTGCCTCATACCGCACTCCTCCTCTCTAGAACACCACATCCTTTCTCTCTGGGTGTGCATCTCTGCCTTGGTTCTGCCTTAGCTACACAAAATGTTTCTCTGTGTACTCTCCCACCTGTTGCTGTGCTATGTCTCTAATAATAAACTTTGTACCTGCATTTACAGTTCTTGCCTTGGGGACCTCCCTGGTGGTCCAGCTTCCGCAGCAGGGGGTACAAGTTCGATCCCTGGTTGGGGAACTAATATCCCACCTGCCATGAGGTGTCCCCTCAAAAAAAAAAAAAAAACCCCTACAAATAACAAACGCTGAAAAGAGTGTGGAGAAAAGGAAACCCTCCTACACTGTTTGTGGGAGTGTAAATTGGTACAGCCACTATAGAAAAGAGTACGGAGATTCCTGAGGAAATTAAACATAGAGCTGCTATATGATCCAGCAATCCCACTCCTGGGCATATAGTCAGACAAAACTATAATTTGAAAAGATACATGCACCCCTATGTTCACAACAGCACTACTGACAACAGCCAAGACATGGAAGCAAACTAGATGTCCGTCACCAGATACATGGATCAAGATGTGGTTCATATATACTATGGAATATTCAGTTCAGTCGCTCCGTCGTGTCCGACTCTTTGTGACCCCAGCAAAGAGTGGACTGCAGCACGCCAGGCTTCCCTGTCCATCGCCAACTCCCGGAGTTTGCTCAGCCATAAAAAAAAGTGAAATAATGCCATTTGCAGAGATCCAGATAGACCTAGAGATTATCATACAAAGTGAAATGAGTTAGAGAAAGAAAATATCATGTATCACTTACTTGTGTAATCTACAATATGACACAAACAAACATATCTGTGAAACAAAACCAGACTCACAGACACAGAGAACAGACTTGTGGTTGCCCTGGGGGATGAGGGGTGGGAGAGGGGTAGACTGGGAGTTTCAGATTAGCAGATGCAAACGGTTCTATATAGGATGGATAAACCACAAGCTCCTACTGCGGAGCACAGGGAACTATGTTTAATACCCTGGGATAAACCATAATGGAGAAGAATATGAAAAAGACTGCATGTGTGTATGACTGAATCACTTCACTTGAGCAGAAATGAACCCAACATTGTATGTCAACAAATAAATAAAAGATGATTGCTTACCACGACTTTCTTTTTCGGATATTGAGCTTTCTTTAGGCTTGACAGTGCCCTGAGGGAGAAGAAAAGAAATGCGAAAGAAGGCAAAGATAACTGGAGGCAAAGGAACGGAGGATGTGGATGTGGAGGGAAGATCTGGGAGGGAAGCTAGGAGACCTTGTGAAGTCATGGGTGAGGACATGAGAGAGGAAATTACATTATGTATAAAGGGGTTAAATGAAAAGCAAGCATCCGGGGAATCGTCGGATGTTGCAGATCTCTGTATCCACGAAGCCCAGTAGTTTTCTTTAAACTCACTGCCGTCAAGGTTGGTTTACGTAAATCAGCATGTGTGACTCCACCTTTGGCTTCACGAGTCAGTGGGGCTATCGTGGTGTGAAGGAGACTTTGACCTTGGAATTGATGGCCTTCCTTCTCATGGCATCTGTAAATGCAATGGGTTTTAGAGTTACTTGTTTTATTTTTTCATTTTAATTCATCTGTACTTGTTATGACTTTGAAAGCAGAATATGACTTGAGCCCTACATTTCCATTCACAAAACTTGGCTGTTACTTTTTTTTTTTTTTTTTTGGCTGTTACTTTTTAAAGGGCTTTACAACATGCTGAAAGGTTGTTGCTGAACGAAAAGACGCCAGGATTCTTGGCCTCCAGAGGAAAAGAATTCAATCTGGGGCCAGAGATGAGGCTTGATCATTCAGAACTTTTGTGTAATAAAGTTTTATTAAAGTATAAAGGAGATAGAGAAAGCTTCTGACATAGGCCTCAGAAGGGGGCAGAAAGAGTACCCCCCTGCTAGTCTTCAGCTGGATGTTATATAGTCACTAGCAGTGAGGAATGTCTTAAAACTCAGAATGGCACCAGGCCCCCCCATCCATAAGATGCATTTTGGGATAATCTTGGCACCAGATGATTCATCCTGGGCCATAAAATGGTTGTCTTGAATCTTGTAGAAGGGCAGATTACCATACAAATAGCTTCGTTTACATAGATTAGGGGAACAGTATCTGAGGATAACATACTGGTTTGTCAAGTGGGTTCTGAGCCATTAGGCTAACCGACTTGAAGACAGAGTCTGGGGTAAATGCATGGTACATTAACATAGCTTAAGACAAATATTTCCATAAGAAAAATGCATTGGTTAACTCAAGGTTTGAGAATAGTTAACTTCAGGTGAAACCAGGTGTCATTATGGCAACCCAGTATTTTAAGAGAAACCTCCTTTTAAATTTGTATAGAGAAGAAAAAAATATCTCTAGTTTGTTTCCTCCTGCCGCTTAAGAGAGAGAAAAATGTCTGACATTTGCAGCCTATTTCCTCTGTTTGGAGACCCCTGGCCTTCCTACCTGTTACCCTCTCAGTTTTAAGCCTGAGTAGGCTTATAGAGTTATTGCTTTTATTGCTTTCCCTGCCCTTCAGTGATGCCCAAGAAGGTCAAACACACATGTGAGAAGTAGAGAGAGCAAAGTAGGTGAAGTAACACATGGACAAGCACATTATTTTGGACTTTATGCGTAAACAAATTTATATTTCATAGTTACATATGTAGGATTGGAAGAGAACACAAAAATACTAATAGTGGAATTATTGACATGTTTCTGTTTCTTGTTTTAAAATTCCTTTATTTTTAATTCTTTTTTAAATTAAAAAAATGTGTTTCTTTTTTATACAGTACTTTCTGTCTTTCCCCCTTAAATGCTAAAAATAATACTTTTAAAAACCTTGTGCATAGTTCTGTTTGCTTCCTCCCACCTCCTCTTTCCTGCATCTAACTGTGTAAACTTGTCCTATATTTTATACATCACCAGGATTTTTTTTTCCTTTTTTTTTTTTTGTTTTAGTTCCCCAACTAGGGATTGAACCTGGGCCCCTGCAGTTAAAGCCCTAGGTCCTAACCACTGGAACCCCAGGGAATTTCCCACCAGGATTAGTTCTTTTTTTCCTCACCAGGACGTTATCTCTTTGTACTCACAAAATCCTCTCAACTTTCACACCCTTACTCCTATGACCTACTGACACTCAGTACTGTAAGACTGTTTAAGCCTTGGCTACTAGGTTATGTTATGCATGTATGAATATTTATAGTCTTATTCATATTAATAACTTCAGCAACATTTTAAGATGCTTTTGAATTTTCAAAATCAACCTCATAAAATTTTTTAATATACTCAATTTCCCATTATTTCCCTGCAATTCCTGGAAGAATGTAAAAATACAGTTGATCGTATTGTAAAATAGCAAATTTTACCCGTAATCAGTCACAAAACTTTGTGAAGCCCAGTCAATGATACATGTATTGGTTGGGCTTTTATTTTAACACATTTACAACGGAAAGGTATGCATGCATGTGAGGAACTTGAAAACACACAATTAAAATCCTTTACATAAAACAAAACAAAAAATCCTTTACATAAAACAAAGAACTCATATAGACACTAGTGAAACATATGGAGATACTCTTCATAGGAAATCAGCAGCTCTTGTATTTCCTGGAACACCAGATCTCTGTCAATTACTGAGTCGCGCCCCCAGTTTCTGAATCAGTTGGTCTGAAACGGGATCCAGGATGGTTCATTTCTAACCAGCCTCCTGCTCCTGCTGCTGCTGCAGGACCAACATTTTGAAAACCACCCCATTAACACAAAAAGCGACTTTCCAATCTTACAGGCTAGGACGACCCATCTCAATTTGAGCTTCGGGGTCTGCTGCAGAGTTAGCATGCTTATTTCCCATGAGAAGTTTCTGTTTGAACTTCACCCTCAAGCTCCTTGTCTTCTCATCTCTGGGTAAAGTTCAGAATCTTCCTTCCACGGAGGAAGAGGGACTGGGTGAAGCAGGCAAGCAGATTTGTGCGAGAGTCATCTCTTTCTTTCCTTTTTTTTTTTTTTTAAGTTAAACCTCTTTCTTTTTAAAATTTTTGTTTATTTTTACTTTTCGGTTGCTCTGGGTCTTCGTTGTGGTGAGCAGGCTTTCTCTCGTTGCGGTGAGCAGGGGCTCCTCTCCAGCTGCAGGGAGCAGCCTTCTCATTGCGGTGGCTTCTCTAGCCGTGGAGCATGGCCACTAGACGCTTGAGCATCAGCAGTTGCAGCTCCCAGGCTCTAGAACATAGGCTCAGTAGTTGTGGCGCACGGGCGTAGCTGCTTTGCAGCATGAGGGATCTTCTGGACTAGGAATCAAACTTGTGTCCCCTGCACTGGCAGGCAGATTCTTATCCACTGAGCCACCAGTGAAGTCCAGAGTCATCTTATGCCTCTTGAGGGATCTCCCTTATCTGCACTCTAAGTGATAATTCCTTGCCTTTCTCAACAGCGCCTGAAAGATCTCATCGTGCACATAAAAGAAGATATACCCAGTGTGAAGCCTAGCCTCCTGCATCACGGACTCTTGCATTTCTGATACGAGTAGGTCATGGTACATGAACCAGGCCTGCTTCTGAAAGTCGTAAACATCGCTGATGTGATGGCCTGAATCTGGGGGGCTCCCGAGATGGCTGATGACACGGATGAGCTTCTTTGAAGATGACGATGGGGCAAGGATCTCAGGAACCTTCTCTCGAAGACTTCTAGCATTTTGGAGTCCCCGGGAGGTGTGTTACTGGTGTAGGAAAAGGTGACTTGGTGCTCTCACTGCAATGAGAAGATGAGTTTAAAACTTTAGGAACAGCAACTGGTTGGTTATCCTTCACTAGCAACCAAGCATCATTAAAGCTATAGCGTTTCAGATGGACGATGAGCACCCTGGGAAGCTTACTGAATTTGTGCATTGCAACAGATGTCTCGTGGGTGCATTCATTACAGCTATACTCAAGGTCTTCTGCCCTAAAGAAAAGATCAAAAGAATTCTGAATAGAGGACGGTTGTCGTTTCGTTTCTTGGGGAAGGTTGATAGAAAGATAATGACTTGGCTCTGTCTTGAGAACGACCTGTCCACAGGCTTTACAGATAATGGAGCGCTGCCATTCAAAAGTTAGCCACAACGGGACAAACAAATGTCTGGCAGGCAGCATTATCCACATACATCTGCGAAGATGAATTTCCATCCCCGGTTTCCTCTCAGTCTTCAAAGTGGTGGTTAATTTTTCCATGTCTTCTTTCAGCTGCTCTAAACAGTATCCTAAAAACTCATAAGTGTCGTACTGCACCTTGCTGGAGAAAGTCTCTGCGACGGCTGAAATAGCATTTTTTGATATTGACAAGTAGCTTTTTCTTGCCCTCCAGGTCACAAATATCTTTTAAAGCAAGTAGCTGGGTCAGGCACGTGATAAAAGCAACAAAGGGAATTTCCTCCTACGATATGCCCTTCGTGAGTAAGTCATCAGCAAATGAGGGAATCACAAACAGTGACTGCAAAACTGCATTCATGTAACACATGTTCCCCAGGTTGGGGAACCCTTGCCAGAATTCTGGGTGAGTGTCAAGGTCATCCCATCGTAGGTCGTCATGGCTATAAATTTGTTCTGATGGAAACTCCAAACCTGTTTTGCAAGAGAGAGCCTGGATTGAGACAACAGTCTGAGCTAGATTGGCATTTTCAGTAGAGATGGTCTTGCATGTAGATCCACAGGTTGAATTTCTGTTTTTCTTGACCTTCTGAATGCAACAGTTCATCCTTGTTACTTTCTGCATACTCAAAGGAATCGGTCTTCAATTTCCGTTTAGTTCAGCGTCACTTTCTTTCAGAGACCCTTCATTCATCTCTCGACCAGGTGATAGCATTTCTTCCCGCTTTGTTCCTTGATTTTCTAAGAGTCCTGTTCTGGCAAGAGCTGGTGACTTGAACAAGAGTTTCATTTGCTTTTTCTGTATTAAAGGGTGCATCGCAGGGCGTGTCACGGACTTGGTGAGATGGAGTTTCCTTCTGTGTGTTCCTCCCACCAAAAACACCCCAATCACGATTGTGTTTCATGGGTGGCTGGGATTTGTTTTGACAGACTGAGTCCAGAAAGGCCTTCAACTGTTCAGGTCCCTGTAGGATAATTTGTTAATGAGCAAGCAGCTGTTGTTTTGCAGAGTTAAAGGCAGACAGCTTTGTCTCTTTCCACAGTGTGTAAGGACCACATTTGTAATATTGTTGCTGAGCTGAAAAACCCGGATAAATCCTTCAGAGTTGAAGATGACTGCCAGGCTAATTTCCTTCTCTCCTTCCACTGTTTCCACGAGAGCTTCTCTCTCTTGCTCCAAATGCAAACAAAGCCGTGTATCTTTAGAGGATTCATCCTCTTCTTTGCAAGGAAAACTTATGTAACCTGAAGAAAAAAAGGACACACACACACTTTAATCTAGAATGTATTCTCAGTAGTGGAAAACCCTATGTAATAAAATTCATTCTGTGTTCTTCTTAGGCTTAGCTAAAAGACACTTTGGGGGGACTACTTACATGCTAAAGCTATGGCAGTTCTTGGGCTTCCCTGATGGCTCAGTGGTAAAGAACCTGCCTGCAGTGCAGGAGCTGAAGGAGACGTGGGTTCGAGCCCTGGGTCGGGAATATCCCCTGGAGGGCATGGCAACCCACTCCAGTATTCTTGCCTGGGAAATCCCAAGGACAGAGGAGCCATAACAAGTTGGACGTGACCGAGCGAGTTAGCATGGAAGCCTGGCAGTTCTCCAAAAGACATAGATTCAGAATTCAATTTTGGATTTTCCTGGTGGTGCAGTGGATAAGAATCCACTTATCGGACACAGGTTCAATCCCCCATCTTGGAAGATCTCACGTGCTGTGGAGCAACTGAGTCCATGCTCTAGAAGCCACCACAATGAGAAGCCCGTACACTGCAATGAAGACCCAGCACAGGCAAAAGTAAACAAATAAAAACTTTTAAAAGAAAAAAGAACGTTAAAAAAAATATAAGCTCTTTTGGGGGGCTATTAGGAGGGGCGGGTGATGAAGGATGGCTTAAAAGCTGGATAACTAATGTCATGCTGCTGAATTTAGGTAAGCCAAGGGGGATTTCTATATCTGGTTCTGAGTTTTCTTTCCTGTGGCATTTAATTTTATTTATCATATCATGATCACGCAGAATGAAGTCAACTAACCAATTAAACCTGAGTTTTATAGCCAGGGAGAAGAGGAGGCTTAGGATCGGGCCTCTAAACATGTCCTTAGAGCAGTTATTTGCAGATCTATACAACTTCCCATTTGTAAGAGGCAGTTCTGTACTTTTACTGGAACAAAAATCTAGCCTCTTCATTCAATGACTTCACAGTCCTGTCCCTGGCTTTTCTCTTTTACATGCCAACGTTTTCTTCTTACCTTAATGCTGTCTTTGTTCTAAGCACCACTGATTATTGGGCAAATCGGTTTACCAGCATTCTCCCATCTGGGTTTTTTACTATTCTTCATGTGAAGTGGAGGAGGACCGTATGGTTCTTGCCTCCCATGTCCTCAGCCTGCCTTTAGGCTGTGGAAAAATTTTAGCCAAAGAATAAGTTTAATCAGAGAAGTGAGAAAATGCAGAAGCAAAGGAAAACAGTCAAAGGAGATCAAATAGTAATAGTTTAGTCAATAAGTAGAGTCAAGGACCTTTAGTTCCTTCTCAAGGACGATAGATAATATTCTGAGCTATATCCTATGAGCTGTCTTGTAGATACTGAAACCCCCACCAGATGATGACCAAACTGTAGCCATGACATAAGCTGCCACAATTCTGAGAACTGGTCTCAAAGAGATGGGAACAAACCCTGGAACTGAAGATGAATTGTACCTAAAGCAATGAAGACAACGCTGGTCAGACCACTGATGACCAACTTCAAGGTGACTGTCCGAGCTGACTGTGCTGTTCCTGCATAGTCCGACTGTTTCTGCTGTTTCTCCCTCTGTCTATAACTGCTCTTGGCCCCTGATTGTCAGCTGGGGGGGAGGGGAGGGCAGAGGGAGTTCAACCCCCCCACCAGTTGCCAGCATCTAAAATAAAACAAATTTTCCTTTCCATCAACCTGGCCTCTTTAGTGGCCTTTGAGTTTTGAGCAGCCAGAACCCACTTTCAGTTACAGATACAGTGATATATTTAACCAGTTCAGTTCAGTTCAGTTCAGTCGCTCAGTCGTGTCCGACTCTGTGACTCCATGAACTGCAGCACACCAGGCCTCCCTGTCCATCACCAACTCCCAGAGTTCACTCAAACTCACATCCATTGAGTCGGTGATGCCATCCAGCCATCTCATCCTCTGTCGTCCCCTTCTCCTCCTGCCCCCAATCCCTCCCAGCATCAGAGTCTTTTCCAATGAGTCAACTCTTCCCATCAGGTGGCCAAAGTACTGGAGTTTCAGCTTTAGCATCAGTCCTTCCAATGAACACCCAGGACTGATCTCCTTTAGAATGGACTGGTTGGATCTCCTTGCAGTCCAAGGGACTCTCAAGAGTCTTCTCCAACACCACAGTTCAAAAGCATCAATTCTTCGGCACTCAGCCTTCTTCACAGTTCAACTCTCACATCCATACATGACCACTGGAAAAACCATAGCCTTGACTAGATGGACTTTTGTTGGCAAAGTAATGTCTCTGCTTTTGAATATGCTATCTAGGTTGGTCATAACTTTCCTTCCAAGGAGTAAGTGTCTTAATTTCATGGCTGCAATCACCATCTGCAGTGATTTTGGAGCCCCCAAAAATAAAGTCTGCCACTGTTTCCACTGTTTCCCCATCTATTTCCCATGAAGTACTACCTGATATTTCACTGTGTCAAGGGTTGGTCAATCCTAAAACAATTATCATTACCCTGAAACTGGGGATAAATCAGCTTTAATTGTAATAGGAGGGCTGGATTGCAGAAGGGTTGTTACAAGGAAAATTGGAACAATTTTATTAGGAAGAATGGCTTCCCTGATAGCTCAGTTGGTAAAGAATCCACCTACAATGCAGGAGACCCCGGTTCAATTCCTGGGTGGGAAAGATCCCCTGGAGAAGGGATAGGCTACCCACTCCAGTGTTCTTGGGGTTCTCTTGTGGCTCAGCTGGTACAGAATCTGCCTGCAATGTGGGAGACTTGGGTTCAATCCCTGGGTTGGGAAGATGCCCCAGAGAAGGGAAAGGCTACCCACTCCAGTATTCTGGCCTGGAGAATTCCATGGACTGTATAGTCCTTGGGGTCACAAAGAGTCGATGTGACTGAGTGATAAATGCCACCTTAGGAAGAATTGGTTGGGAGAAGAATAAATGCTGGGTATGTAACCACCCATGTCAAATATACACAGAGGAGGGGAATGGGGAAGGTGATGAGCTGGTGTATCAGATAATTAGCAAAATTCAGAGAGAGAGACAAAGGGACAAAAGGGAGAGAGCCATACATGTCAAAACAGAAACACAGAAGGCTTCCCTGGTGGTTCAGTGCTAAAGAATCCACCTGGCAATACAGGGACCCCAGTTCAATCCCTGGTCGGGGAAGATTCCATGTACTGCGGTGCAGCGATGTCCGTGTGTCACAACTACTGAGCCCGAGCTCTAGGCCTGTGTGTTGCAACTGCTGAGCCCACGTGCCCAGAGCTGGGCTCCGCACCAAGAGAGGCACCTCGGTGAGAAGCCGCTGCACTGCAGTGGAGAGTAGCCCCGCTCGCTGCAACTAGAGAAAGCCCAGGCAGCGACTAAGACCCAGCACAGGCCAAATAAATAAATTAAAATGTATATACAGAGGAAAGGAATGGAATAAGATGGTCAACTTTTGTAGCAGATAATTATCAAAATTCAGAGAGAGAGAGAAAAAAAAGAAAGAGACATGAAGAGACACACATCTCAAAACAGAAACAGAGAGTTTTCAGAAACTTAAAAAAAAAAAAAAAAACTCTCTTAATTTCCCTTCTTTTCCCCACTCATTTGCTCATCTCTTTTCAGGCGGTCAGGAATGGTGACTCCCCTCTGATATTTCAATTTTAGAAAAGAAGCATCAGAACCCCAATGAAACCAACATAAAAATTGCCCTTTGCCCAGCCACGGTTCATCCCCAAAAGACATGAGTCAGTCTGGAGAGCTGTCCTCAGTCACATCTGGGCAATGATTGCTTGCTGCTAAGTCACTTCAGTCGTGTCCGACTCTGTGCGACCCCATAGACAGCAGCCCACCAGGCTCCCCGTCCCTGGGATTCTCCAGGCAAGAACGCTGGAGTGGGTTGCCATTTCCTTCTCTAGTGCATGAAAGTGAAAAGTCAAAGTGAAGTCGCTCAGTCGTGTCCGACTCTTAGGACCCCATGGACTGCAGGAGTCCACTTAGCCAGGACTAATTCCATAATTCCTAATTCCAATGATTGCTTAGGATTGTTATAAGAAAAAGATAACATGTTTTAAACTCATCTCCCTCCACAATCCTGTAAGTTAATCCACTCTCAAAAGCATTCCAAGCACACCCCTCCCCAATCACCCACAAGCCTAACACTGACTAGTTGACTTGGAACTCTTTGCCACAACCAAGCCTAACAACTTATCTTGTTTGAGAAACCCTGCTTCATGCCTCTAGTCTAACTTAAGGGGTTGTTCTGATGTCTCACAGCCTAGAACTTTAAGTGTCTGGGTTTTTGTTTGTTTGCTATAATGAGAAGGTTAGATAGCAGCACCGATTCAATGGATATGAGTTTGAGCAAACTCTGGGAGACTGAGGAAGACAGGACCCTGGCAGGCTACAGTCCACGGGGTCGCAAAGAGTTGGACACGACTGAGCAACTTCACTTTCAAAGTGAAACAGGGTCCTCTGTTCACAGAATTCTCCAGGCAAGAATACTGGGGTGGGTTGCCATTTCCTTCTCCAAGAGAATCTTCCCGACCCAGGGACTGAACCCACATCTCCTGCGTCTCCTGCGCTGGCGGACAGACTCCACCACAGAGCCAGGAGGGAAGCCAAGTAGGAGATGAAGAAAGCCTGATTCAACGCGTTGATTTGGGAGGGATTTTTCCATTCTCTGTGACCTTGGATATCGGCATTTTAGGAAGGGAATGCTCATCCAAAGCTGGAATGATGACAGCTACCTGCCTCTTGACCTCTTTACATCACCTTGACAGTATTTGGTAGCGACTCCCCGGTGGCTCAGATGGTAAAGCGTCTACCCGCAATGCAGGAGACCCGGATTCGATCCCTGGGTTGGGAAGATCCCCTGGAGAAGGAAATGGCAACCCACTCCAGTACTCTTGCCTAGAAAATTCCATGGATGGAGGAGCCTGGTGGGCTACAGCCCATGGAGTCACGAAGACTCCGACATGACTGAGCCAATTGATGACTGACAGTATTTGAATATGTATCTAGGCCTCCCTTATAGCTCAGTTGGAAAAGAATCTGCCTGCGATGCAGGAGACCCCTGTTCGATTCTTGGGTTGGGAATATCCCCTGGAGAAGTGATAGGCTTACCCATTCCAGTATTCTTGGGCTTCCCTTGTGGCTCAGCTGGTAAAGAATCTGCCTACAATGTGGGAGACTTGGGTTCGATCCCTGGGTTGGAAAGATTCTGGATTCGGAGAAGGGAAAGGCTACCTACTCCAGTATTCTGGCCTGGAGAATTCCATGGACTACAGTCCACGGGGTTGCAAAGAGTCGGACACGACTGAGCAACTTTCACCTTTTCCATCACTGATGTATTACAATCATTTAGTTTTTATCAGTAGGTTAGCAGAAATGTATCTTATTTGTAGTTCAAGTGTTTCTACATCTTTATCTATTTTTTGATTATTACGTTTTCTCTTTGGCTGCTTACTAATGCTTTTGCTTATCTCTTAAGTTAAAGGTGAATTAACTTTTCCCCCATTAATTTATAAAAATTCTTTACAAATGAAGGCTATCAGTTATTCTTATGGACACAATGCAGTTTCCACCATTTGACATTTTTAATTTAAACTTACATTATAATTTATAGATAGTTGATTGAGTTTTCATTGATACTGTGATGTAGTTTTACAAGATATTTTTAAACTTGCTTCTGTCAGTTTATAAGAAAGGTACTGATATACGAGATATATTTTTGAGTGACAAACAAAATAATACATGCAAAGTCTACTTTGCATAAATTTCACACGTACATATATTTTTATTAGAAAGTAAGATGTAAGAATCGGAGAAGGCAATGGCACGCCACTCCAGAACTCTTGCCTGGAAAATTCCATGGATGGGGGAGCCTGGTGGGCTGCAGTCCATGGGGTCGTGAACAGTTGGACAAGACTGAGCGACTTCACTTTCACTTTTCACTTTCATGCATTGGAGAAGGAAATGGCAGCCCATTCCAGTGTTCTTGCCTGGAGAATCCCAGGGACGGGGGAGCCTGGTGGGCTGCCGTCTCTGGGTTCACACAGAGTCGGACACGACTGGAGTGACTTAGCAGCAGCAGCAAGATGTAAGAATAGATGTCAGTCTAATGATAATGCTAACAATCACCAAGTGGTGTGGTTAACATTTTCCTTCTGGCTTTAATATAGTTTCCACTTTGCTCTCTAACTTGTATTTACTACTTGTGCATTCTTTGTAGAAACTCTGCTTTGCAATGATTTTCACTTCTAGATTGTGGCAGGTTCAGTTTTTGAGTTTTTATTTTAAAATAATCATATTTGTCATTCTGTGAAAAAGTGGATTTACACATTCTTTCCTAGCATCTCTATCACACACACAGACACACGATACACACACTTTCTGAAGTGCTTTCTGTGTTTCCTGTCTGTTTCCTTCTGCCAGGATGTGTGCTCTTTTAAAGAGGCTGTCTTGCTCACGACAGTAGACAGTCAATAAGGATTTGATGAACGGCTGAATGTGGTCATGCTTACACACACACACACAGATACACACTCCAGTTTTTAATACAGTTTGTGTATATACATACACATGCATACACAGATAGGGCTCCTAGTTTTTCAGTGTAACTTGTATAATAAATGTGAATAGGCCCAAAAAAACCGTTTTACAGTTCCTATGTTCCAGGGTGTACTATTTTTGACCAATTTAATTTAATGTTTTTATATATCAATTCCCCACAATCACCAACCCATTATATGCTATCATAAGTAACATGATTTTTTTAAAAAATAATTCAGTTCAGTTCAGTTCAATCGCTCAGTCGTGTCCAACTCTTTGCAACCCCATGAGTTGCAGCACGCCAGGCCTCCCTGTCCATCACCAACTCCCGGAGTTCACTCAGACTTGCGTCCATCGAGTCAGTGATGCCATCCAGCCATCTCATCCTCTGTCGTCCCCTTCTCCTCCTGCCCCCAATCCCTCCTAGCATCAGAGTCTTTTCCAATGAGTCAACTCTTCGCATCAGGTG
This sequence comes from Bos javanicus, assembly GCF_032452875.1. Taxonomy (NCBI): domain Eukaryota; kingdom Metazoa; phylum Chordata; class Mammalia; order Artiodactyla; family Bovidae; genus Bos; species Bos javanicus. The sequence goes on along the minus strand of NC_083885.1, from coordinate 64,843,176 downwards.
GCCAAAGTACTGGAGTTTCAGCCTTAGCATCATTCCTTCCAAAGAACACCCAGGACTGATCTCCTTCAGAATGGACTGGTTGGCTCTCCTTGCAGTCCAAGGGACTCTCAAGAGTCTTCTCCAACACCACAGTTCAAAAGCATCAATTCTTCGGCGCTCAGCCTTCTTCACAGTCCAACTCTCACATCCATACATGACCACAGGAAAAACCATAGCCTTGACTAGATGGACCTTTGTTAGCAAAGTAATGTCTCTGCTTCTGAATATGCTATCTAGGTTGGTCATAACTCTTCTTCCAAGGAGTAAGCATCTTTTAATTACTTTTTTCTAAAACCCAAAATTATTTTAAGTGAGAAAAGTTGCATTGTTTTACAGTTTTGCAATCTATTTGTTGTCTGAGTTAATAGAAGACAGCTGAAATCGTGCACCTGCATTCAATCTGTTGTGATATCACTTATTACGTAGCTGCTAGAGAATGCCATTGTACAATTGTGAGAGGATGAGTGTTGAAAAGGCATAAAATATCTTAGTGTTACTAGTCAAATAATTTTGGTCTTACAGATGTGAATTCTGTCAGAGAAGATCGTGGATAGCAACTCTGGTTTAAATGCTTATTCTGTATTTTTTTAATGCTTATTCTGACTAGAGGTTTCTAAGTTGTATATGATAAATGTTATTTATAAAAATTAAACTTAAGGGACTTCCCTGGTGGCCCCTTCCCGGTGGTTAAGACTCTGTGCTGCCAATGCAGGGGGTGCACGTTCAATCCCTGGTCAGGGACAAAGATCCCAAACGCCCTAACCCTATAAAAATTAAAAAAAAATACAATTTAGATGAATAGACATGTATATAAACACATTGCATATAATCCCATCACCTTTACAGTTTTCAAGTATAGTTGTACGTCCTCCAAGTAAGTTTTCTATGAACTCCGGCTTTCAGCCAGCCCGTCTTCACAAGAAACTCACTCGTCCACTAGAAAAGCAGCTGTTGGTGCTCACCACCCACCAGGCACTGTTGCAGATGCAGGATACCTCAGCGAGGAGACAGCGAATGCCTCTCCCTCAGCGCACGTCACTCAGTTGTGTCTGACTCGTTGCGACCCCATGGACTCCAGTCCATGGAATTCTCCAGGCCAGAATACTGGAGTGGGTACCCTTTCCCTTCTCCAGGGGATCTTCCCAACCCAGAGATTGAACCCAGGTCTCCGCATTTCAGGAGGATTCTTTATCAGCTGAGCCACAGGGAAGCCCAAGAATACTGGAGTGGGTAGACTATCCTTTCTCCAGAGGATCTTCCCGACCCAAGAATCGAACCGGGGAGGTCACATTTTGTGGAAGAGGCACATCATAGCCTAGTAATCAGGAAACTAAGCATTTCACACAATTTGACATTCAGTAAGAAGAAGTGTGTACAAGCTTGGACAGCAAGGAGATCAAACCAGTCCATCCTAAAGAAAATCAACTCTGGATATTCATTGGAAGGGCTGATGCTGACACTGAAGCTCCAATACTTTGGCCACCTGATGTGAAGAGCTGACTCACTGGAAAAGCCCCTGATGCTGGGAAAGACTGAAGGCAAGAAGAGAAGGGGACAACAGAGGATGAGATGGTTGGATGGTATCACTGATTTGATGGACATGAGTTTGAGCAATCTCTGGGAGTTAGTGACAGGTAAGCCTGGAGTGTCATAGTCCGTGGGGTTGCAAAGAGTCATGACTTAGCAACTGAACAGCAGCAGAAACTAATACAACGTCATAAAGCGGCTATACACCAATAAAATTAATTTAAAAAAGAAAAAGAGTTCTCCTTAGATACCTCCTTTTCTTCTCCTTCCCTTCATCATGCTGCTGCTGCTGCTAAGTCACTTCAGTCGTGTCCGACTCTGTACGACCCCAGAGACAGCAGCCCACCAGGCTCCCCCATCCCTGGGATTCTCCAGGCAAGAACACTGGAGTGGGTCCCTTCATCATAATGTCTTGAAAATTCCTTAGTTCCTTTTCCCTCCTTAACCACTGACTTCAGTCTCATAGCTCCCTGCATCTACCAGAAAGTCCATTTGAAAGTCACGGTTTTCTTTCTCCTGGCTAAGTTCTTCTTGACTTTATCAAACCCAGGGCTCACTTTTTATAACAGGTATTTTATGTTCTGTGTCTCCATGAACCATACGGAGATGAGACTCCTAGCTAATGCTGCCTTTCTAGGGAATCCCCCTCAGGTCTGGAGGTTAGGACTTGGCATTTTCACTACCGGGGCCCAAGCTCTATCCCCAGTCAGGAAACTAGCGTCATGGCCAAAAAAGCCCCCAAAACCAACCCCTCCCAACCCTGCCTTTCTAGATGCATAATATTAAAACATCAACATAATGTTTTAACAATAATATGGTGGAAAAACAAAAGGAAAGTCCCTTATAATAAAAAATAATAACATGTATTTCACTGTGTACGTGTTCTGGCATGATTTTGCTTGAAGTCAAACACAAGCTCCAGTACTCTGGCCGCCTGATACAAAGAGCCAATTCACTGGAAAAGACCCTGATGCTGGGAAAGATTGAGGGCAGGAGGAGAAGGGGACGACAGAGGATGAGATGGTTGGACGGCATCACCGACTCGATGGACGTGAATCTGAACAAACTAGGGAGATAGTGGAGAACAGAAACCTGTTGTGCTGCAGCCCATGGGGTCGCAAAGGGTCGGATGGGACTTAGCGACAGAACAACAGTAAAACACATGTAGCCAAATTATCTGCACACCTGTTGATTCCCCTTAACACAACAACCGACTCGGTATTTACTGACAACTCAGATGGCCCGAATGGCATTGCTTGGGGGCACTGTGATTTTTGAAATGATGTTCCTCACTTGGGAAAATCTCAACTAAAACAATATTCCCTTACATTCTGGTCATCATGTTGCTTAGGAGTTTCAGCATAAATTAAAACAGGCAACAAGGAACAGTGCCTCGTGTTTATATGTAAAACTAATGTTCAGGCTCGGTTAATTATCAATAAGGTTTTCACCGGTCAAGTTTACCTACATGAATGTCGAACAGAACTTCCAAAGTTGATGTCTTCTTCCCTCATCTTCTCTTCACCCACATCTTTATCCCATCACTCTCGCTCTCTCCACAGCTTTTTTTTTTTCTCGTTTCCTTTTTTGGGTCACGCTTTGCAGTTTGTGGGATCTTAGTTCCCTGACCAGGGACTGCACTCATCCTTGTGCTGGAACAGCAGAGTCTTGACCACTGAACCGCTGGAGAATTCCCGCCTCTCCCTTTTGTAGTTCTTTTGAGAACTCTCTATATTCATTGTCAAGTCTTCCATTGGAGTATTTAGGGTTCTTTTCTGGAAAAAAAAGAGAGAGAGAAGTCTGTAAGAAGTAATGACAAAAATCAATAGTCACACGAATTGAGGGAAAGATAGTTACTCGGTTGTCTTTGATTCTTTGTGACCCCAGAGATTGTTGCCCGCCAGTCCTCTGTCCATGGGATTCTCCAGGCAAGAATACTGGAGTGGGTTGTCCTTCCCTTCTTCAGGGATCTATCCTGACCCAGGGATCAAACCTTGGTCTCCCGCATTGCAGGCAGATTCTCTACCGTCTGAGGCACCAGGGTTAGGGTTAGGGTTAGCATGAAGCATACACGTTATCATGTGTGGACAGACACTACTGGGAAGTCGTTACGCAGCACGGGGAGCTCAGCCTAGTGCTCCCTGATGACCTAGAGGGCGGGATAAGAGCGAGGGGACGTCCGTACACATGTAACCGCTTCACCTCGTGGTGCCGCAGAGACTAATACAACACTGTAAAGCCATATCCTCCAGTTAAAAATAAATGCTGTGGACTCGACTGTGTCATTTCCCACTCCTCCTGAACGTTGAAACTCCAGTTGCCAGCGTGACTGTATTTGGAACTGAGGCCTTGATGCAGGGAATTAAGCATAAAGGAGATGACAAGGGTGGGGCTCTGATAGGATTAGTGTTCTAATTAGAGACTCCTCCCCTCCACTTTTTCCTCTCTCTGTTTTTCTCTCTCTTGCTATCATCTTGTATTTATCGCAGCTGCTGCAGTTTTCTGTTGAAATTGATGTACTTTTTAAAATGTGTTTTTAAGGCAACTAGAGATGGTCATACCAAGTAAGTCAGAAAGGGGACAAACACCACGTAAGATGGAATCTAAAATATGACACAAACGAGCCTATCTACCAAGCGGGGTCACGGACACAGAGAACGGACTTGTGGTTGCCAAGCGGGAGGGGGCTGGGGGAGAAACGAGAGGGAATTTGGGGTTAGCAGGTGTAAGCTTTTACATCTAGAATGGATTAACAAGATCCTGCTGTAAAGCACAGATTTTGTTCAAAATCCTGTGATAAACCATAATGGAAAAGAATATTTTAAAAAGAATGTATATATCTGTATATCTCAAGAAACTAACACAACGTTGTAATAAATCAACTATAATTAAAATAAAACAAGAAAATGAATAAAGTGTGCCTGTTTCAAGAAAAACTGTTAGAGTCGGATAATACGGAAAACTGTGATAGTGACGCTGAAGTATCTCACTTGCGGGGCTTCTCAATTTAACCGGCTAACAACAGACACCTGTAAGGAGAGAGGAACGAACTTATTGAAGACAGACCTAAAGGCTTTATTTCTTATTTTCTAGCACCACCTCGTGGTAAAATTGAGAGTAGCGGTCTTGCTGGAGACGCCGCAAAAGGCTTTCTTTCTTGTCTTCGAGCACCATCTAGTGGTAATATATAGCAACTGCCACAGAAATTCGCGGACATAATCACACGTATAAAGACAAAATTAAATAACAAATTAAAATAAAACAAATAATCCAAGGAGGCATTTGTGTGCTCAGAAATACAGTCATTGGTCTCTCCCAAACTGCATGTACATTCAAGGCTTGGCCATATGCAAACGTCCCATTCTTTTTTTCCCCCAATCTTCCCACTCTTGACTAGCTTCATGTTTTCATGATTTAAATACTTGCGTGGATAATGAAGCTTCCCTGGTGGCTCGGCTGGTAAATAATCCGCCTGCGATGCAAGAGACCCCTGGTTCGATTCCTGGGTCAGGAAGTTCCCCTGGAGAAGGGCTAGGCTACCCACCCCGGTATTCTTGGGCTTCCCTCGTGGCTCGGGTGGTTAAAAAAAAAAAAAATCCGCCTGCAATGTGGGAGAACTGGGTTCGATCCCTGGCTTTGGGAAGATCCTTTGGAGGAAAGCATGGCAATCCATCCCAGTATTCTTGTCCGGAAATTTTCACGGACAGAGGAGGCGTGGGGTCAGAAAGAGTCGGACAGGACTGAGTGACTACGCACAAGCACTAGACAATCAATGAAAGGGATTTTTTTTTTTTTTCCTTAAAGAAGAAGAAGAAATTTAGATGGTTTAGAGCAGGAACTTCTCAAGGTCACGCTCCTAGACCTCCAAAGCAAGGTCTGATTCGGGGGCTCAGCCCTGTGTTTAGAGCGGGCTCTGCTGGGAACTCTGTTCCTCGAGCAGGGGCGGTTCTGCCTCCTGGCGGACACTTGGGGGATGTCTGGAGACATTTCGGGGTTCACAAGGGGCAGGAGATGGGGGTGGGGGGTGGGTGGCGGGGAGGCCAGGCCCCAGTTCTCCCGGGACTAAGAATCAGTACCAGATTAGCATTAGACTCCAAAGGCCAGCAGCGCCAGGGTGAGAAGAAGCACCCCAGGTGCAGAGTCTCCTCCACGCCCCCCCCGCCGCCTCAGCCTCCTCTCTGCCAACATCACACATCCGCCCGAGAGCCCTCGTGCTGACCCTGATGGGCAAGGAAGCCATTCCGAACGCCTGGCGCCTGGTCGAGCATTAACCCGCCCTCGTGGGCCCTGGCTAGCTGCTCGAGCCCCAGCTGCCCTGTGCTTTGCAGCCGCTCAGGAGTCCTGCCTGCGGGCATTTTCCTTTCCAACCTTCGCTTAATGGTAGGCATGTCTCAGATTTATAATTTAAGAGAACCGGGGTCACACCGCAACCGCAGTTGAGGGAACACAGGTAAATGACGGGGAGGAAGCCAAGACGAAGACAGGAGAATGTCCACATATTGAGGGGTGGGGGAGCCATTCTGGCTTATCCGAGATTCCATTTACCACCAGCCGGTTCTCAAAACGTTAGCTACGAACCGCTGCCAGCTGCAACCTCACGGGCTCAAGGTCTCCCCTCGTAACTAAGCAACCATTTCAGACCCCAACCAATCCTCGCCCTACAAGCACACGTTCTGGCCAGATTCAGTGATAATTCTTGACAAACAATTTGTTACCTGTGGTTTTTGCCTTTATGACGCTCTTCCATTTTGTAATCCAGTGGGAATAAAACTCCTTTCTATTCCTACCATATATATATATATATATATATTTTTTTTTTTTCCCCCTTTGGTCCACAGCATGTGGGCATGTGGGATCTTAGTTCCCTGATCAGGGATTGAACCCGTGTGCCTCTACAGTGGAAGCTTAGAGTCTTAACCACTGGACCAGCAGGAAAGTGTTTTTTTTGTTTGTTTGTTTTTATATAGATTGTTTATTGATGTTTTCCACTGACAATGGTAACATCTACACCTGTGCACACTCAGCATCGACCCTTACATTGACTCTGCATTGGGTGTTCATGGAGGGCATCTTGGAGGAGGTGACATTTGAGCTGTGGCTTGAGTGATGAAAGGGAGTTAGGGTACTCCCCCTCCCCCAGCAGAGACTGGAGAAGATGCTTCTGTTTCCCTTACCTGTTGAATGCCAATAATGGTGGTATCTACCTGATAGAAATCAAAAGTGGGCAAGATAATTTACAATTGTGATAAATATCCTGAAGGATAGACTTGTGGTCCCCAAGCTTTTGGCACCTGGGACCGGTTTTGTGGAAGACGATTTTTCCATGGATGGGGAGGCGGGGAGATTGCTTCGGGATGATTCAAGCCCACTGCATCTATTGTGCGCTTTATTTCCAATCCAAATGCTGCCACTGATCTGACAGGAGGTACCGCTCTGAGGCCCGGAGGTTGGAGACTCCTGGGACAGACAGTTTGGTGAGGGAGAGTGCACGCCTAGCAAGGTTACTCTGCATGGGGCGTTCAAGGAGGGCTTCTCGGAGGAGGTGACATTTGTGCTGCAGCTTGAATGATGAAAGGAAGCAAGGTGAATCCCCTGGCAGTTCAGTGGTTAAGACTAGAGCTTCCACAGCAGGCGGCACGGGTTTGATCCCTGGTCTTGAAACTAAGATCTCACATGCCAGGTGGCATGGCCAATAACAAAAAGAAAAAGAAGAAAAAGGGGGGATCAGGTTTGTGAGAATCTGCGATAAGAATCTGCGTCATGAAAGAGCGACCCCAGCCGTCCTTAAGGGAGTAAATTGTGATGGGTCTAGCTCTTTCTGGGAGGCCCTGATCTCCTCGCTAATGGTTGGATTAGGGGGTTTACCGCAACCCAGATCTGGCCGACGGGACGGGAGACTGTGTCTGCTGAGACGTTTTGAGAGTGATCCTTACTCCTGAGATGGCTCCTTTCACCTTCGGGTGTTCCTGTAGCTTGGGAGGGTTCC